>NW_027266271.1:7580000-8882500 GCF_022045235.1 Haliotis cracherodii | reverse complement strand
TATGAGCGTTTAGCCCCACATTGCGTACGTGAGCTCGACAATTTTGATGGCGGTGGTGTCATGGTGTGGGGGCCATATCCTACATCACGAGATCTGACTTGGTTGTGGTTCGGGGAAATTTGACACCAAATCGCTACATGAATCAAATTCTTCAACCTCACCTTATTCAAATCATTGACCGCCAGAGGGAGCTGTTTCAACAGGACAACGCCTAACCGCACATAGCTCGTGTCACGGTAGACTACCTTACAGAATGCCAACATCAACGACTTCCCATGGCCGTCGAGATCTCAATCGAACACCTCTGGGATGAACTCGATCGACGTGTAACGTCAACGTCAGAACACGCCGCAGACACTCCCACAACTGGTCAACGCGTTACAAGCAGAATGGTGCAGAAATACGCAGGACAGAATTCGTACACTTATCGAGTCAGTGCCGAGGAGATGCAGAGCCGTGATTGCAGTTCAGGGCAACCTTGTGGCCTCGTGTGACATGACAACGAACAGTTGTCAACGCCTTTGTACAACGACAACATGTGACTATCGAGCTCCAAAATTTCATATTTGTATCTATGATATTAAATTAAATATATCGACATTATTAGGTACAATAAATTTTCTCAAAGTCTACCTGTGCGTTTATTTTGTTTGAAGAGTGACGTTTATTCAATTAGTGTCTTAAATTCACGATAATACTGGGGACACGGGTGACCCGGTCGTCTAAGGAGCCGCGATTCGCTGTGCAGAGTTGCGTCCCATGGACACGCAAGAAACCTATGATTGTGGGTTCGAATCCCGGTTCGCCCCAATTATGTTTCTAGGTTTGTCAGCACCATACCCGTGCTCGTGGGTTTCACAAAAGTGGTTAACGTCTGAGACCTGCATCACTTCGGGCTTTTCTCCCACATTAAGCTGACACGCAATGATATAACTGGAATACTGTTATAAGCGGCGTTAATCCCAACTCACTCACTCACTCACGATGATACAAACCTGGCGTATTTTCTAATCAGCTAATAGGCATGTAAACAGCAGAAGAAAAACAAGGGAATAGGGTTGGGGTTATAAGATCGAAAACAGACTAGTCACAAATAACCTATCAAGGTAAAACAGAAGAAAACCCTTGTCGATCAAACTGTTTGCAGATCCAGTAATAAGCTAATAAGCTAATACCTCAATGGACCACTTACAGCCACAATCCACAGAACATGGCATAACGTGATTATGTTGAAAGGGTATACTGGAAGAGTAGGTCTATATTGAGATAGGTTTCTATTTCCATTGGGAATATACTTCTTTGGTGCCTGCTAGAAGTCTTTTAATGACAGCACCATCCAAACAACACGTGTGTGTTGTCTTCACAATCCTCAGACGCTTCAAGATGTGCTTTCGGGTCTTTCGGGTTTTCTACATTGTCTCTACATGCTTACGCTTAATCGACGCCATCAATGTATGTGTGGACGTGAACAAAATTCCGCACCTTGCAGTGAATAGTAACCTTTTGGTGGCACACACGTTATACAAACAGGTGACAGCCTCTACTCTTTTAAAATGTGTACGACGTTGTCACGGATGGACACTGTGTAAATCTTTTGATTTTAACTTCGGAAATTCGGAATGTTCTCTCAATACAGTCAACAGTTCTGATCTGTTCTTAGGGGCCCTCGTGCTGCATGAAGGAATGGTTCACAGGTAACGACTTCTTTCATCTTTTATGTTATATTGAGTTTTCATCCACCAATTGTCTCAGCGTTAATGACGGGGTAGATTAGTTGTTTAATCGTAAACTAGTCACCCCAGTCACCCCAGCTCACTCGACGCACTCGCTCAAGTTTCGTTCTGACTACGATCCTTCTTTTATCAAGCACAATACCAGGTTTTTTATGTAAACGTCTACGAATTACGTCAGTTTGGACCTCCTTTCCAAATAAAGCTTACATACCTCGACGAATCACTGGCATTGTTGACGACCCTAAGAGGCAGGTTGTTCTACGAGAACCTTCAGCAATGGAGTGAGTGAGATGGGTTTTACGCTGCTTTTTGTAAAATTTCAGTTGTAGCACAGGGGTCGTTGGAAATTGGCTTCACACATTGTACCCATGTAGGGAATCGAACCGGGATTTAACCACTAGACTACCCCAGCAGTGGAGTACTGATATTGCATGATCTGATTGTCAACCATGTACCGACTGATTCCGTCGCATATAGTTCTTACAATACGACGGCTGGCACAAAAAGTGGCAAGGTTGATAAAAATTACGTACACAATTTGAAATCGAGCAGCAATAATATATGGGACATGACTTCTGTCAGTATCATATTGTGTCATATTATCCAATAATTCCTGTCGGTACTGGCAGAGATGACCTGGGACAACATATACCTCACGGGTACACACATCGTCTCAGTTCATCGCAGGTGATGTTTGGGACTAATTTAAGACTTGAAGACCAGCCTGGTCAAGGAAACACACTGACATTGTTAGGTGTAAGGAAGTCGACCCAACTTGTGTTTGTCTGTTTGTTTGTTGTTTAACCCCAGACCAGATAATCCAGTGATGGCATCATGAGCATCGATTTAAGCAACTGGGATACGATGGCATGCATCAACCAATACAGAGAGCCTGACCACCCGATCCCATTAGTTGCCTTATTCCCAGCTCACTCACTCACTCACTTTTACTGGACTTTCCTCAAGACTTAAGTTTTTATGTTAGATATGTGTCTGCTGTTAAAAACCTGGAGTAACTTTAATCGAGTGAGCGAGTGAGTGAGTTTGGGTTGACGTCAATTTGATCAGTATTCCAGCACAATTTGTATAAAAGATCGGGTCGAACCGGGATTCGAACCTTTGAACATAAATTTCTTGCGTGTCCAAGGGACGCAACTCTACACAGCTAATTGCAGTGCCTTATGTATTTATATACAACTGTTTAGTTAACAGTGTTGTCTTGATTTTTTTATACATACATTTCGGTGTGGTTGTTTTTCAGTTCAATTACACCATGGCCTCCGAGTTTTGCTGGCCTGTGTCAAGACCACACGTGCCCTGATGACCACTACTGTGACGTTGATGGCGGCGTTGCAGCCTGTCTTCCCTTCGTGTGACTGAGTACATTTCATTCCTCCATCCATTTATTTGTCCAGATGACGATACCATGACGTAAGAGTGAGTGGGTGTGTGTCTTGGGTTTAACGCCCCCTCCTGTTATATCACGGCGTGACAGCTTAATATGGGCGAAAAGTCCGAAGTCTTTACCACTTTGGCGAAACCCACGCCCACGGGTATTGTGCTGGCAAACCTTTAGGAGAAAAACCTACTGTGTTTTGAAATTGTATTTAGTTCCGTTGTATACAGACTGGTTTACAATGACACTTCTTCGTTAGGTAGAACCTCGTTATTCCGAACACCCCGTAATCAAAACGAATGTGGTTGGAGACGTTTCTTAATACAATGTAATAAAGGGTGTTCTCTGACCTTTATTTGGAGTATTTCGGACATAGGACTTTTTTTAATCTTAATGATTTAATCCAATTTCCAATTGAATAAAGGAGGTTAATGTGCCTACTGACCTATTATTAACTACGGGGCAAATTCCTCTTTTGATGGTCTTACAGTTTTCCACAAAAGTACACCTTACATTAGTTCAATCACTTATAGATAAAACTTTCATCAATACGTCATAGTGTTAGTGTGCAAATTCGTTTATGTTTAATATATATAACCCCCTGTCTTTTACGATTTAAAAATTGGGTCTTTATTTCTCGCCTGCATGCTTTATTTGGCGACAGATTGTCTTAAAATATGTCTGTAAAGGGCTCCCGATACACCACAGTTCGAATTGCGCGGCGAGCACAAATAAATACCCACACACATCTAACGGTACCTAAATGGTTTCCCTTCATGTTCTGAGTTAATAAAAAATATAGTAATCATAATTGCTGTGTTTCATTAAAGTTGGTAACCACGGATAGCTCAGTCGAATAAGGCACTGCAATTAGCTGTGTAGAGTTGCGTCCTTTGGACACGCAAGAAATCTATGTTCGAAGGTTCGAATCCCTGTTCGCCCCGATTACGTTTCTAGGTTTGTCAGCACCATGCACAGGTTCGTGGATTTCACCATAGTGGTAAACGTGGAAAATTCTTTTATACAAATTTTGCTGGAATACTGTTCAAAGTGACGTCAACCCAAACTCACTCACTCGATTAAAGTTACTCCAGGTTTTTAACAGCAGACACATATCTAACATAAAAACTTAAGTCTTGAGGAAAGTCCAGTAAAAGTGAGTGAGTGAGTGAGCTGGGAATAAGGCAACTAGCGGGATCGGGTGGTCAGGCTCTCTGTATTGGTTGATGCATGCCATCGTATCCCAGTTGCTTAAATCGATGCTCATGATGCCATCACTGGATTATCTAGTCTGGGGTTAAACAACAAACAAACAGACAAACACAAGTTGGGTCGACTTCCTTACACCTAACAATGTCAGTGTGTTTCCTTGACCAGGCTGGTCTTCAAGTCTTAAATTAGTCCCAAACATCACCTGCGATGAACTGAGACGATGTGTGTACCCGTGAGGTATATGTTGTCCCAGGTCATCTCTGCCAGTACCGACAGGGATTATTGGATAATATGACACAATATGATACTGACAGAAGTCATGTCCCATATATTATTGCTGCTCGATTTCAAATTGCGTGCGTAATTTTTATCAACCTTGCCACTTTTTGTGCCAGCCGTCGTATTGTAAGAACTATATGCGACGGAATCAGTCGGTACATGGTTGACAATCAGATCATGCAATATCAGTACTCCATTGCTGGGGTAGTCCGGTGGTTAAAGCGTTCGCTCGTCACGCTGAAAATCACGGTTCGACTCCCCACATGGGTACAATGTGTGAAGCCAATTTCCAACGACCCCTGTGCTACAACTGAAATTTTACAAAAAGCAGCGTAAAACCCATCTCACTCACTCCATTGCTGAAGGTTCTCGTAAAACAACCTGCCTCTTAGGGTTGTCAACAATGCCAGTGATTCGTCGAGGTATGTAAGCTTTATTTGGAAAGGAGGTCCAAACTGACGTAATTCGTAGACGTTTACATACAAACCCTGATATTGTGCTTGATAAAAGAAGGATCGTAGTCAGAACGAAACTTGAGCGAGTGCGCGAGTGAGCTGGGGTGACTGGGGTGACTAGTTTACGATTAAACAACTAATCTACCCCGTCATTAACGCTGTCACGAAGTATTAATTCGCGGGTGTATGTTCCAGCCAAGTTCCCAAATTACGTCCTGGAGTTCTGTGACCTATTTGCAAGCTCTGTCCCTGCACAAGATGACGTCGTTTCTTTCACTAGTGGACGATGAACATGTTTTCAGTGAGGCAACATGCAATTTGAGTTTGAGTTCGTTTGAAATTCAATCAGAAAATTTATTTCCAGTCAGACTACTATTCGCGAATTCAATGTTTGACCAATTAAAATCTGTTTAGGAACATGAACTTCCTGTAATCATGTAACCATACATACCGCGTGACCGGAAACCAAAGTTTTTCAGTTCGATATTGGTCCTATTTACATATGTATATGCGGGTTACCTGAAGAGCTCACTTCAGTGTGGCGGGAGGGGCGGTCGGGTAGCCTAGTGGTTAAAGCGTTCGCTCGTCACGCCGAAGACCCGGGTTCGATTCCCGACATGGGTACAATGTGTGAAGCCCATTTCTGGTGTCCCCCGCCGTGATATTGCTGGAATATTGCTAAAAACGGCGTAAAACAATACTCACTCACTCAGTGTGGCGGGGAGTCGCTGTTTATGGCTGAGATATGTAGGGCTATGGGTAAATGGCAGACACAATAAGGTTTATGTCCATATCTTGGGTGGTCGGTTTATCTCTGTGCTATGTGGTGAATTAGGAGAAACACAATCACTAATATCCATTCATTTAAGACAGCAATTATTGTCTTCTGCTCACAAACCACTAACTGGTATTGTACGATGTTCTCATATATGTTGTACTCTCTTCATAAAGACACACTTGTACACAGTGTCCAGGCGAGTGGGCATCACATACAAGCGACAGAACACTTTCCATATTCAGTAGTTATCTCTGCTAAAAGCAGAGTTCAATGTAAGATTCCGACTGTATCATGAGCATGTGAATCACTAACAAAATAGACATGATACAAGGTGTTCGCGAAAAGGTTAGCGTATCCTGTGCCACAGGTGGCACTCGCCACAAACACATGCAAAGTCAAGTCAAATGTTCAGCTGAAACAACATGGAACATATGGGAATTGCATCGGACATCATTTTTGTCACTGATGCGTCAAATTTGGAAATGTCCTCCACATGTCTACCATACAACTCTCTTTACTGGGGACTCGAATGTTGTAATCTGTATCAAACAACTTCTGAGCAAGAGTCGCTCTTTGAAATCTTGGTAGAAAGAGCATGCACGATTGTATGTCAAAAGTTGTGAAATGTAGACACCGAGGGCTGGAATATTGCTCGACATGAAGTGAAAGGTGACTATTGGAAAGTTGAGGTCATCCCTCATGTCATACACTCTTGTGGAGAGTGTTTTGTCATTCTGAAGTTTTATATATATAAATCTAATTATGAAACAGATGAGGCGGTCTCACTGGTCTCATTTATTTCCTGTTCGTGTGAGTAAATCAGTGGAAGGGAATTGGCTAGTATTTGTTTGTTACTGAACGATATCAGATCATGGATATACCTGAAGCTTAAGTTTTGACATTGCCAATCCGAACAGAAATTCCGATTCATGTGTATAAAGAAACAGATCCAAAAGAAGGCAAGCAACATTGGTGTCCATGGGGATGCCTACTTCTTGCCTAAATGTTATATAACGGCGGTCTGTAAACAGACAGTACAGTGATTGATATCATGAGCATCGATCCACCCAATTGGGATAAGATGACATCCATCAACCAAGGCTGCGAGCCTGACCACCCGATCTCACCAGTCGCATCTTACGACAGGCAGAGTTGCCTTTTACGACAAGCAATGGTTGTTGAAGACTAATTCTAGCCCGGATCTTCAAGGGTGACCGATCCATGTTGTCGGTTCTCACAACAAGCATAGGGTTCTGGTGATCTATTCTTACCCGCGGAATGATCCCGACGAGGATAAGACATACAATTTCTTACTGAATCAATAAGTATTTAAACTGACGCAGAACACTGAGAGTCCCACGTGATTGAGGACGTGCACTGTGTGACGGATAACTGCACCATCGCGTATTCCCTTTGAACATTAAGCATAACCTTACTTTATTACGTCAACTTAATAACTCGATTTTGTAAAAGAAATCCGGTTGTCATAACAATGACTTGTCTTAAAATGACACAGTCGACTGGCCGGCTTGTATGGGCATGAAGACGTAACATATTTCATGTTGTGTACAAGTAACTGTGCTTCATATAGAGAGGTCTAAATGTTTCTGGGAAATAACAACATAATGATTGGTTGGACAAAATCCATAGCCGGTAACAGGAGAGAAGTGAGACATGCCCTAAAGAGCAGTGGTGTAACAACATCAATTGACAATGTCAATATCGGCTGTGGCCACCATTTGCGTTGATGCAGGGAGCACCGGGGGTGCATCGAAGACGCCAGATGTTTGAAAACATCATGGGCGATGTTGTAAATGTCAACCAAATAATGAGCAAGCGTTACCGACTGTTTCTGGTCCTGTCGTTGGCGTCGATCCATCTCATCCCAGACATGTTTCTACCTATGGCAGCACAGCAATCTTATGCTACCTCAAAAAGTAGGTTACAACTAGTGCAACCTGTACAGGTTTAACCGACTGAAGTGAGACGTGCATTCTCAGCTCCCTGGGGAGAATATGTCAGACATCCCTTAAGCTGTAGCTCATTGGCATAAACAGGACGTGTGTAGGTACACCTAGGTTGCTGTAGGTAGTCTCCAGAATACTTTCACAAGATGTGTATTCATCGGCTCCTGTTTTTCTTCATAGTAAGCTCGTGTTCACATAGAGCCAAGACGATCAGTGTGTGCACTGAAATCCGAAAGATACCAGAGTTGAAGATAGACCATAACCTGTATCTACCTCAAAGCCAATTCAAAATGCTAAGGTCTTTATCACTTCTTAGGTATGCACGACGATGTCAAGGATGGACACAGTGCAAGTCGATTGATTATTTCATAGACACTTCCACTTGCCAACTTAACAAGGTCAACAGTTCTGGGGTAAAGACATCGAGACTCAGAGCCAGGCGGGGTTCAGTTCACAGGTAACACCTGTTTCATCTTTTGTTATATATTTTGTTCCATTTGAACGCATTGGCAAACGGATCGGACAAACGTATCAGTAACATGGCCACTTTCGTCTCTTTCGAAACCTTATCCATTATCAGTGTCCATCACGTAAATTCTGCAGTTAAGTGTTTTCTTGCTTGAATGGTTATTCCATATTCTTCTCGTATTAGTAAAATCTTTATTTACCAAAATAGACAAGTGTTCATCATTGATTTCATCTTTCCTGTCAAAGACTTCTTGATGTTAACTGAAATGGCTTGCTGTTTGAATGTCCTAGGTGACAAGAACTATCTACGAGTGTAAAGAATCAAAACATAGTCTCAGAAAATGGTAAAATGTTGATTTTTCTTTCCCTAATGTGAATGCAATACTCTACCATGAAGCCTTACGTTGAAGATACGTCGCTATATAACCTCAATAATCTGGAACGAGACGTTGAACCCCAATTCACCTCACCTGACGTCTTAACCTGTAACTAGTGATCACATTGGTTGGCATGTTGCATGACAGCTTACTCTCAATAGCATACCACGATTGAGGAAGAAAATTCATTAATTTTACAAATAGTGAATGAGTGAGTTGGGCTTAACGCCACATTTAACAGTATTCCAGTTATATCACAGCGTGTCAGCTTCATGTGGGATGCAGGTGAAACCCACGAGCACGGGTATGGTGCTGACAAACCTAGAAACATAATTGGGGCGAACCGGGATTCGAACCCTAGATCATAGGTGTCTTGCGTGCCCATGGGACGCAATTCTACACAGCGAATCGCGGCTCCTTAGACGACTGGGTCACTCGAGCCCCCATTTTACAAATAAGTGTGCAACAATCGATATATGGTATCAGCAAGTATTGGTGAACTTATGTTACTATTAGAAAGACCAGCTGTTCCCTCGATCCCGATACTGAACAGAATGACGGAAGTCAAAGTCTAGACACGGGATCGTCCGGCCGAATCGCTGAGTGCATGTTTCTGATGATTTAAATAACACTCCTCAAAATATATGTAAATACATTAGTAATTGGATTATCAACACAAACAACATGGTTAACAGCATGTATAGAATTGTTATTGTGCCTGATGTCATGTGGCAGTGCATTTTATTGTTAAACGATGACTGTAACTGTATTACGTTGTTTCTGTTGAGATTCGGAAGAAGCTCATTGCAATGTATTTGGACAATGACTAGTTGTCAGGAATGTACTACTATGTAATGTAACTAGTGGTAAGGAAGTTACTATATTTAGATGCTAGTGCGATGTGTAAACATCCGGAACATCGTGGACTGCTGTGGAGCATGGAGCAAGGAGCATTGGTCACCACTCGCCCCTTTCCGTAACCTGCAGGAGGACTCGTCCCCCTAACGATGAATGTTATGTGCGAAAATACTCCAAACCAATCAGACTGCGCGTATGATTTCAAGTTCCTCGTCAAAGAATCCCTCAGAAATAATTTTTGATTTTATATATGTCTTGCATCTAAAAACATATCCAAGACACAGTTAAATGTGTTCAATCATACTGTATAATTCCGCATTTCCCGATATGCTTTAACTTGCATCTGATATATATGTAATATATGGGGAAATGTCAACCATTACGCAAAGAGTTGACAATTGTTTTAGGTATGCCCGTTTGCGCTAAGACGGAACCCGGTCGCAAAAATGGCCATGAGGGGACACGAGTCGCTATTTGGCTTGTCCAGGAATAACACCAGTTGGTCACGAATGTTCTGTGGAGCGCTAGGGAATATTCGGGAAGGTTTGTGGGGCTATATAAGAGGACGAAGGCGCGACTTCATCATCTCTCTCACATTTTATCTGACATTTTCAAGACCATTATCACTCCGAATTCCCAGCCTAGGTCTATCTTTGAAGTTTGACCACTGTCGCTACTGGATGAATATATTATTATCACTGACTTTTTTGTACTACAATTATAATTCTTTTGCAGTAATATGTATTGATTTGTGAACCTAATGGAGGGAGAAAAGAAATGAAGCTATCTCCTTACTCACTCAAGAACCATTACGTCCTTCCTTAAATTTTGGTCAATTTGCTTAGTGTTCACCAAGTGTTTGTATCCGAGGAGTGAGTGAGTGTCAAAATTAGTTTATTTGAGTGTAGACCTTTGGCCCATATACAAGAAATGTAATGCCAATAATAAAATGTGAAGCACATTACATTGATTTTACGACTTTATGTATTTATTTGTCTGCATAATATACATAATATTGCAGACGTTTCAATAACTCATCCTGAGTTGTGCGCAATAAACTTTTAAATTTATATATAGTTGGAAATTACATATCTGGTACTACTGTTGAGTGTTGACATCCAGTTTTGACGAAATTCATCTATAAGACACGTTTTGAATACCCCAGTGAAAGCAATATTGTCCCCAACAGACTGGTTTAACCATACAAATCCCAAACCGTGCAAAAATAAAATGTTACGAACAGATGACACCCAAGTATCATGACCAATGTTGTCGAAATACATCAACAAGTTATATACTTTTCTTGGGATACACTCTTCATGCATTCTGCTTAATTCTAACCAACTTTATATTGCGGGCCTGCGCATTGACATAAAGCGAGTAGCGACAACATTCACCATAGACAATTGCATTTGGCGAGTGAGTTGGGTTTCAGGCCACTTTTAACAGTATTACAGTTATATCGCGGGGTGTCAGCTGAGGAAAGCCCAAAGTGATGCAGGTCTCAGGCGTTTACCTCTTCGGTGAAACCCACGAGCAAGGGTATGGTGCTGACAAACCTTGTTGGGGCGAACCGGGATTCAAACCCACAATCATAGGTTTCAGGCGTGCCCAAGGGACGTAACTCTGCACAGTGAATCACGGCGCCTTAGACGACTGGGCCAACCGTGCCCCATATCCGAGGAAAAAATGTGATTGATGTTAATGAGGTTGGCGTGATATTGGGTTAAGTTCAATTGTTTCGTTTCAGTTCCATATCAGCGTGGCCTAAGAGTTTCGCTGGTGCATGTCAAGATCACAGTTGTTCTGGAGACCAATACTGTGAAGACGTTGACGGTGCACAGACCTGTGTCCTCATCTGATTGGAATAGCATGACATTGTGTCCACTTGTGTTGATGCCCGATGTCTCTTGGTTGAAAACCCTTGGACAAGGACACCAGGTGAACAGTTCGAAAAGATGGCAAGGACTTCACCCACAATCGCCATGTAATGCACAGGTCCCAAATACACCAAGAAGCCTTTCAACAGTTTTCATATTTGCAGGGCAGACATGGTTTTCTTGGATAGAAATTGTCAACATTTATAGTTATTTACAATAACGGTGTAAGGGTTGATCATTTAATAGCCTTCGAATGGGCTGATTAGTTTTAGTTTTTTAGGACATCAAGCGTTTTTGTTTTGAAAACTTTGAACTAACCTATTTTTGTTTCCGTACTTTTATGGATAGCTTTCTAAACAAATCCCACAATTTCAAATGATCGGTACCTTAAAAGAGTATGAAAACACCGCTTTAACAATTAAAATTCAATCGCAAGATCTTAACGTTTGCAGTTGTTACGTTAATTCTTTATGTGGCTGTAATGTGTTACAATGATCTTTTCCATACGCTTTCACGTTGTTTTTATATTATATCTTTATTGATTCTTAAGTCCAGCTATTCATGTTTCATTACAAATATTTGATGGACGTTTCTAAATTACTCTTACATATAGATGCGCTGTAGTTTGTAGATTATAAGAAATGTTATATTTATCCTATGTGTACACAACAGATAACTTGCTGATGTGATTATACAAACCCTAATATAGTAACAATGGCCCCCGATGAAGAAGATGATTTGTGTGGACGGTATAGACAGCACAACTGTTCATGTTTTCTGTCACTTCAAATTCAAGACAACCTCGCTGTTTATCCAGAATATGGGAAACATTACACGTATACACAATGACATTAATCATTTAACTGATAAATTCGGAAATGTGTTAATCTGAACGATTTCTCTTTGAACGCCATTGTCTGGATTAATGGGATTAAAGTGCATGGTCACATTTAATCGTTAATATACATCATTTTTTTAATCACAACATTGATTGTTATAACTGAAAAAATACTTGTTTCAGAAAGGGGGTAGTGGTAATAAAATGAAATCTATCTCGATTCCCAAAATGGCACAACGTGTGATACCGCTTTTGATATGGCTTCATTGCATCTGTATTGTGTTGTGTTGGATGGTCCTGTGGTGTTAAATTGTTGTGCGAAAGGGCTGGAATCACCCCATGGTTACTGCAGATAGACCTCTGTCCGCTGGTAGGTTCATCCGGCGTTTTCGATATGCTCCCTTTACTGGCAGTATTTGAATTTGATCCGACTTCTGAAGAACGTTTTCTTCATTCCATGATATTATAGAATCGATACATTATACCAGCACTGAAGGTCTAGTAGTTTCAGAAATATCGAACATAATAAGGTATCTGTTGTAAACTGCCAGGGTAGTGGGGTAGTCTAGTGGTTAAAGTCCCTGGTTCGATTCCCTACAAAGGTACAAGGTGTTAATAGCTGGAATCTTGTTAAAACAATCATTGACAACTGCAAATGTCAAACCAGTATCCAGTAAAACAGTCATAAACAAGAATACAACAATTCACACGTGACTTACGTATTAAGTACCAAATCAATCTCATCAAAATCAGATCTGAGTTCTCGCTGCCGCTGAACAAAGATCTGAGGACATCCCATTACGGGTCACGTCAGACCGACCTTTCGCGAACTCTGACCGACCAGTTGAGTTACTGACAAGAGGTCGACATTAGCCAATCAGAAGGCAGCTTTCTCGTGCTTAACAGCACTAATTTCAAATTGGCGACTACGCTTCGAAACATATTTTGACAAATTCTCGCTTAAAAATTTGAAAACTGAACAAAAGAACATTCTCGAATGGCTAATATATGGTCTAGATTGTATAGATTCAGTCGTTAGGCCCGTAACTATCGTTCGGAATACTCCGCTTTAAAGTTTTCGAGGCTGCATGATTAGAAATCACATTCCGACTGTCACTTTCATGATCTTGTAAGCGACGCTCTGATTGGTCGGATGAAAGGTCGTTCTGACGTGACCCCTAATGGGATCAATACAAATCAATACATCATCATTTCTTTCTTAACTGCCAATGTCAAAATCCAACAAGAATTCTGTAATCACTAGCTTGCATTTTTGTAAGGAACTGATTAACTGTTGAGAGTACTCGATTGAGGCTACAGTTATGTCATCACGCATAAAAACAGAGATATCTCATCAAAATACATTGTGGCAAATTAATAACATTCCTCTGTTACCATCAATAGATCATTTCACACGCGTAGATGCTGAAATACGAACGAATGTAAGTTATGAGTATACCAATCCGTTTGTGTATTGTATTTTATCTGTGTTTCATTACATATTCAGTGTGAAAGAATTGTGTTTTCTAACCGGTGAAGGTCTGGGTTAGAATTGGTCTTCATCAACCCATGCTTGTCGTAAGAGGCGACTAATGGGATCGGGTGGTCAGGCTCGCTGACTTGGTTGATGCATGTCATCGTATCTCAACAGCGTGGATCGCTGCTCATGATGTCAATCACTGGATTGTCTGGTCCAGACTCGGTTGTTTACAGACCGGCGTCATATAGCTGGAATATTGCTGAGTGCGGCGTTAAACAGTTAACAAACAAACAATGGAGTTTTCTGAAATTGTTAAAAGTGACATTTTCATTGCATTGAGCACACTAGATATTTCACAGCAGTGAACATAACTCTTTGACCTTATTATTGTCATACACGAGTAACATCGCCCATATTGTCGTAAGTAAATGCCCCGTACACAAACTGTTGACTTCCTTTTTACGTTACTTGCACATTGAGGAGGCAAATTAATGACAAATGGTCATTTATGGGGCTAAGTCGTTTCTTGCCTTTTGCTATTCCGTTGACAAATGTTTCGTTATAAACCGTAAATTTCTCATTTAACTCGTCAAGGGAGACTTTTCATTTCGCAAAGCACCATGTTTGTTACTTGAGCAGCATGTTTCCCTTCGCTTCCAACAACGGTCTCGAAGCTTACAAAAATATTTTTGATATATGCAGAATAATGAATAAAATATCAACTAAAAAACGTTTATAAAAACAGATTATTCCATGTGTCTCGTGAGACATCATGTTTCACTGATCTCTTGACGGGGGAGGGGATAATAATTATATTTTCAGTCGTGTCTAATGTCTCCCCCGCGACACATGAACTATCCTCTATATTTTACCATAGATGTCCCAAGTGCTATTGTCTTTTTTTACGCTTGATACACAAATACATGTTTCAATAAAACACCCAACTTTTAATTCTTACAGACGTATACACAACATGTCCATGTCACATAGCAGACAGCTTTGTCAGGTTGTGAAACCGAACTGTCATTGTTCTTATTTTAATCTGTATTTAATATTTATTGTTGTGAGGCATTGTGACACTCAGAATTTACATACATATTTTATCTTGAAATAACATGTACATACCTTTTTGCATTAATACTTATTTGAATAAAATGAGAGTAACTCTTCCGTTGTGATTTCCTGCAGCTGTTCCACCGAGACCTTATTTCTTCTGAGCAACAAGTGTGTTTCTAAAACCTCCGCCTTGTATTGATTTGATTGTTACAACAATTGTATGATTATTTAAAAGGTTGATTGTAACAATTTGCATGAATAATGGCGGTAATTCGTAATTTCAAATAAGGATAAAATTCTGACTTCGCTTATCACGTGTCATCGACCTTGATCGTTGCTCATGCCTTCAGTCACTAATTTGCCTAGTCTAATCTCAATTTTTAAATACCACACACGGGAAGCTATAATATTCCTGTCTGTGGTGTCAGACAACAAGAGCGGATCAAGCATTGTTGAAAAGGAGGGTCCAAAATATCAGAATCATCTCCTAGATAATTTTACTGCCTACAGCATACTACATTTGGTTTCCAAAGGGGTGTGAGGTATTCTAACCCGCCATTCCCGCAGGGTGAAGTAAAAAACATGAATTCACAAGATGATGCTACGTCATGTGCTGATTAAGGATTGTCGTCTTTTCGTTATTCTCTTGCATGTAAGTCTGACATTAAGAGTCAAAGAGTCGGTTCATTTAGAGACACTTACTCTTGAATCATTGACTGAATGTAAGCTGTGTGGCATAACGTGTACCTGGTGGTTGTGCAATGACTGGGAACACCGAGGAGTTCGCACCATCGATATTCTTGTCAGTCTGTATTGAATTAATTCGTACTTTGACTAATTGTTTGTTGTCTTCTTTATATTGGACTTTGATGTTGGTCTGGTCTCAGTGTTTCCGTGTACGGTCCTGAAAGAGAATGTCAAAGCAACATTCAAACGACAGATGTGTTGCCGTGAATGTTTCATGCAGGACACTAACGTCTTCATCTTCAAATAACTCGTACGATGCATGAGAGATAACAAGCACGCGGAAACAAACAAGCAATAGTGTATTACGAAGGAATATTCTTTGAAACAAACTAATTGAAATTCAACTCAGAATTCAAATATGAATTTGTATGTTTTAATCATTCAATAAATGATCTCAAACAGGAAGCATTAAACTTATTTTTTTGACCGAACTAAAGACATTAAGACATTTGAAATACGTTCGCGATATATAACGTTCGGTGAGTCTTCTTTAACAGTGGTACCCCAGTGAAAAAGTGAGTTTGGCTTTACGCCGCTTTAGGAATATCCATGGCTTAGGGACACCAGAAATGTTCATCACACATTGTACCTGTGTTGATATCGAACTCGGGCCTTCGTCGTGACGAGCAAACGCTTTAATCACTAGGCTACCTAGCCCCATCCTTAGTTCCCCTAATGGAATAAACGATCCGATTTTAAATTATATATAATATTGGACCATGCGGCAGTTTAAGATGAATACCTCACGCAGACATATTATATTGACACCCAACCGACCATTCATTGTTTTATCCCCTTAATGCCGAACACAAGGCATGGTAACAACAAGTACCGTGTGTTTACGTATTTTGGTAAGATGCGGACAGGGGATCGAACCACCAACCTTCCCCTTCTTCGGACACTTTTGTAACGGGTTAAGCACGACTTAAACCGATTATTTGATATATTGTTTGTTTGTTGTTTAACGCCGCAATATTCCAGCTATATGATCTGACGCCGGTCTGTAAATAAACCCGGCATTCCAGTGATTGGCATCATCAGCATAGATCCACACAATTAGTCTGCCGGAGAGCGGAATCCGGGGTTCGATATCCGGCCGCGTCATTCCAAAAGACGTTAAAAGATGGTATTTGTTTTTACCCAGCCTGGCGCCCGACATGAAGAGGCTTAAACAAGCACTGTTTGGCTCGGAATCAGTATTCAAGGGTATTCATGTTAAACAGCGGCATGGTATAGTCGGCTAGCACTATAAAATCAGCATCAGTCCGGACTAGAACAAGCAGCCACACACACGTGCATGCACGTCGCTAGCACGTCGCAATATATGTGCAATAAACTTAAACGTGACGTTCAATCCAATTTCACACACAACCTCAGCTCTTTATGCTACAAAGTGTGTTGGCTGTTGTTCTGCTCCAGCTCTAGAAGTTAGAACTCTTTAACTTTACCATCTATTTCATACATCATATACTGACTTTCCTGCTTCACATCATTGAACAGGAACGAGATGAGTTTGTGTTGTTGAGAGAAATCGAGCGCAGAATTATTGAACACACCCCGAGTGTCATTACGGGTGTTTACCGTTTTTTTTCTTTTTCCTTGCACTGTCTGAATGTTGAAGCATAACTTGTGATCAATACGTCTTCACTTGCTTCACCGCAAACCAAACATATTACGAGTGGTTTGACGCAGCCAGGCGTATCAAGGCAGTTGTTGTGGAAAAAGACTTGAAAGGGGGCACCGGAAATTCAGGGAAACCTCAAGATTTTTCATCGCGAAAGTGGTTGACGCGTAAGAGAAAATAACTTGTGAGAGTGCGGGATTGTTGACAACTATTTTGTTTCGGTTTTGAAGTAAGGATGTATTATAACGCATCCGTTTGACACACTAGAAATGACAAATTTAATTGTTTTAAAACGGTAATAATTATGTTCATCTGAATGACAATATTAGTGTTGTTTTAAACAATGGTACACTTCTACATCGTGTACAAAATGGGAGAAAAGGGTCCCAATAACTACGTGTATTAGCGTGAGTGAGCGAATTCGATTTTACACCGCTTTTAGCAATATCACGGCGGCGGGGGGACCAGAATCATGTATTAGCATGGCCTTGTTTAGGAAACACGTATACCGTATATCATATCATATCATATCATATCATATCATATCTATATAGAGGGAGAATGATCAAAGATGTGACACATTATAGCCATTACGGCGTGGATCGTTGCTCACAATATCAATCACTGGATTAACAAGATTATGTAAAGGCCGCTATCATACATTTAATATCGTGGCACAGCACTTTTTTGGAAACCTTACATTGTAACACTTCGTCATACTAAACTGGGCGGCAAAAGAAAGTATAGGTCGAGTCCCATGATCGATAAAAAAAAATAACAATAGGAGATTTTGTTGTGAATTATAATATAATTTAGGGAGGGGTAACAAATGATTGATCAACCACAGTTTGAATGAAATTGTGCAATCATAGGTAATGTAAGCTCAAGGTAAACAATGGTGGGTTAAGAAATTTCATTTTCAAAAGTTGTCTGAAATATCACCAAAAAAGTGTCAGACACACTAGAGGTTCATTGTGGACACAGTTGCCTTCGATAGCGTGTATGACCTCCAGCTGCCTCAATGCATGCTGCGATACGCCGCCTCATCGATGTCGTCAGTCTTCTGATGACGTGAACTGGAATCCGTTGCCACTCGTCTTTAGGGCCTGCTGCAATTCTTGTCTGCTGACGGGAGGCTGATGGCGTGCTCTAATCTGTCTGTCAAGATGGTCCCACAGATGTCCAATAGGATTCATAGCGGGTGAGTGGGCAGGCCAGGGCAATACGTCAACGTACTGCTGGTTTAGAAAGTTCCGAATCAGTCTTGCCGTATGGGGCCTGGCATTGTCGTGTTGAGACAATGTCCCCTGCTGTTGGTTTTGTAAGAACAGAAGCACAACTTGCTGCAATAGTTGGTCTCACAGCGTTCAGGTTTCCCTGTATAATCACCAAATCAGTCTTTCCACAAATACCGCCCCACCCCATGACACCTCCCCCGCCGAATGTATGGACCTCTCGAATACACGTTGGAGCCAAACGTTCCCCTCTGCATCGATAAACTCGTTCTCTGCCGTCATTTCGCGAACCTGCCTCGCCCATCGCAGTCTCAGGCGTCGATGTTGAGCAGTCAGTACCATTCCTCGGAAAGGACGATACGCTCGGATTCCAGCAGCACGAAGTCGTCGTAGTACTGTACGTTGGCTAATGGGATGTCCCAACGCTGTTGCTGCCGTCGCCGTTACGAATCTGTTTCGCAGGTGAATGAGCCGTATCAGACCGTCTTCCAGTGGTGTTATCACTCGGGGTCGTCCTGTGTCCTCCAAGTCTGCCTGTACTGTTGAATCAGCCTGGCTACTGTCAATGGTGTACAACCAAACCTTCTGGCAATTAGGGCCTGTGTTGCCCCCAGTTCGGCCATACCGATGTCTCTCTCTCTCTCTGCTCCTGTGACAGTCGTGGCATTTCTTTTGTGGGCTTTTATCACGTGTGGTTATACCCAGCAGACGAACGCATTTATACAGCTAACATGCACGTGCAGTTTATGAAATAGGCGGGAAACCTGTTTCACCATTTTTTTGTCACCGCACGAGCGCCGTCAAAGGTAGCGCGTTCGGGTGAGGTGTTTATGGTACCTGTTCCTGGGCAGTCATATTCCCAGTACTCACTTCCAACTAGTTATCGCTGTTTTTAGGAAAATTACAAATTGCCAACCTATACTTTCTTTTGCCGCTTAGTTTAGTTAGTAAAACTCAACTTTAGATGACATTTTTCTTCGACTTTTGATAAAGAAATGACCAGACAGGACAATAAAAAGTGCAGCAAACACGTACTTTGATTTCAGAAGAGTGTGTTTGATATGTGTGGTCTCAACTGTTCCATAGATGTGTTACATTAATGGAAACGGTTTAACCTTATACGATACATAACAATAGTTGTGTTTCACATAGTTTCCATGTCACCGATGTTTTCTACAACACTGGGATTGGGAAAAAAACATGCATGCAACCGTTGGCAACATATAGACCAAGCAGTTGTCAGAGATGAGTTAAGAACGTTGCATTAACAGTCAGCAGCGGTTTGGTTGGACACAGAGACATTAATAGTCTTCCAAAAATACAACAGGTTAGATGTCTGGACACATTCGTGTTTTCTACTCCGGATGAGTGACCATGAAGAATTATATGTACCCATCATTGTATCTGTAATTCTAGATAGATATTGCACGTTTAGTAATTGCTCAACATTGTAGTGAGTGAGTTGGATTTAACGCCGCTTTTAACAGTATTCCAGTTACATAACAGCGTGTCAGCTTAATGTGGGAGGAAAGCCCGAAGTGATGCAGGTCTCAGACGTTTACCACTTCGGTGAAACCCACGAGCGCGGGTATGGTGCTGACAAACCTAAAAAGATAATCGGGGCGAACCGGGATTTGAACCCTCAATCATAGGTTTCTGGTGTGCCCATGGGACGCAACCCTGCACAGCGAATCACGGCGCCTTAGACGACTGGGCTCGAAATTGTAAGAAACACGAGAGGAAAGTGCACTCAAGTAATCCTTTCCCGTAGAATACCCACGACATTGAAATAAGTCCGACATGTTTGAAGTTTTTGATGGGCAGTTGGCGGGATAGAGGTCGGGGATGACGAACTTCGTTTCGTTGTTGGGAATAATGATTTTCATTCACCTGATGAAGGAGTAAGCTTATACTCCGAAACGTAGTGTTCCTCGTAATAAGGAAGTTGACATCCATAAATTCTCTTCCTTAATATTGATTTTAGATGACGATGTATTATGCGAACTAATCCGTGAGAAGGATACGACACAACCTGATGTTTCGGTTGAGACTGAAAAGATCTCGGCTTTCCTAAACAGATCCATGTTACCGGAGGATTTAATCTCTGCTTTATGCAGAGATTTCATTTGGATGTGGAAAAGGTTTGGTCGCTTTATTTACCGAGATCAGATACCGACAAATAACGATCGGATATATCAGAATACGTCCAGGACTCGGATTACTCGAATGCTCGGTCCCTGCAAAATATTTTTACCACTTACCCCGGATGAGTCGAACTGAATATGTCCAATTCCTGTTTGTCTCGAACTCAAATTATAGCTCATAAGTTAAAACTAAGTTAAAAAGTACATAGATAAATCAAAAACTGAAAAGCACAACTGAATAAAAGTTAAAATTTGCATTGAATGTATGGTCTAAACACGATACGATACTGCAATATGAGAAATGCTTCCGTTTTATTTATATTTTTATGTAGTACGTTTGCTGTCTGTTGGCCAGATCAGACGGTAACAAGGTCAAATCGGATATGCCAAACTATCTTTTTTTTCATCGGGTGTTCGTGACAACAGGGTTTGACTGTATATGAAATATCGAGTAAAAGCTAATAATGGAGTTACGTTTTCCCCAAAACAGAGGCGGACTCGCGACCCTTAAGCTTGTTCTTTATCATAGTTATAAATAGCCATAAAATGTGTTGTTAGTTTGTATTCAGCAAATGTTGGTCTTATATTTGTAAGCTGTCACCAAACTCATGGTCGAAACTGAATAAAGTGTCGGTATTATTTCAGTTGGCATGTGCGTTTTCACTACCAGCGGAAAACGGTTAGCAATATCTGTTCCGACATATTTTTTGTCTGTTTTGTATTAATTGTATTGCTGCCTCATGTGCTGTCGTACCAAGGTCGGTAAGCCGTACGGTGCAGACAGAGCTCCCTTAGGGACCGTTATCTGACACATCACAGCTGTGTTTCTTCACCTTATCTGAAGACGTAGGTGCAAAAACGTTTAATAAATAATTCAACAGACAGGGTTAGCATTCGGCTGTGACGACATGTAATGGGTAGGGTTAGAGAGGTGTGTGTGTGTATGTAGGGGGCAGTTGGCGGGATAGAGGTCAGGGATGACAAATTTGGTAAAATGACCTCATTCGCTTGGTGACATGACGCCACCAAACTATTCGACTGTTGTTTGCCACTGTAGACAAATGAGCGATACTTTACATGTGTATCACGTGCTAAAAGATGAATTATTATGGATTTATTAAAATACGATTACTTATCAAACAATTAATGTCTTCACTGGTAATCTGTTTGTTGGTTTGCAGTGCCACGCCGCACACAGTAATATTCCGGCGGCATGACGGCGGCCTGTAAGTAGTCCAGTGAGCTAGCACTATAAATCGGCACCAGTCCAGACTAGTACAAGCAGCCACACAAACACACACACACACGTACATGAACGTCGCTATAGAAGTGCAATAACCTTGGCCGCGACCTTAAACCGCATTTCACCTCACCTCACCTGTGTATGGGTTGATTGATATGTAACATGGACCAAAATCTATGAAAAGAAATTAATTGATATAAAGTTTATTTAAGTAAACGGTATTTCGCTATTAATCATCACATAACGTTCAACCCAAATCCTTCCTTTCCAATTCTGTCGCAAGAAAAATTCTCAAATTTCCTTAACTGTGCAAAATGCAGCTAAAATTTAAAATATTGTTTAAAAAAACATAAAACAGATATGTTTCAAAAAGAATTTGTGCATTCGGGACACACCAGCGAAGAGAAACACCAACACATCCCCGCAAAAGAAAGCATGTTTAAAAAAATTGGATCTGACCAATACATTCCAAGCGTTATCAAGACGTTACTAGGCTGAAAACAGTCGCCGAAATAACGCAACTGTAAGGTACAATACACAGCTGTGATACCCGTATCAAACTCATGACTATCGAATGACCATTTCTTGTTTGTGTCATTTATAACCACCATTAAACATGGATGTAAGCTTTCTTTTGTCCCGCAGCTTACATTATAGGATCATATTGTTTTTCATAATCATCTTTCATATGATATAATATTCATTTAATATTCAGATAGCTCCTAGTCTGTACTAACTATCGCCTCCTCTTTATAAGGATCCCGTAGGGACCCTGTTTAGAATGAGTTCCCATCTCGCTTGCTTGTCGTAGGGGCGACTGACATGGAAAGGGCTGGCTGGGCTCGCGTGTCATCGTACCCAGACAGCGCAGAGTGTTGGTCATGATATCAATCACTTACAGCTGGTATAGCTGGATGATAACTGACTGCGGGGATATACCAGCAACAAATGCACAACCTGTATGAATGTTTCTAGAAGTCGGTGTTCATACTAGAAGTACGTTCACTGTTTCATCTTCGGTCGCATAAGATTTTAGCATTCGTCATAGATTTTAGTCCAAATAGTCCGTTTTACTCGTTTTTCTGTGATATTTCTTCCTTCCATAATTGTCCTTTATATGCACCTGATGGAATTTTCGTTGACTTATTCTCGCAGCTGATGCGGCGTAAAACAATATTTATTCATTCATTCATTCCTTGGTCGCAACCGGACAGCAATCAATCAACTCTAATGTCTTCCTTAATCCATGGGTGACTCCTACGACATCGTGACCCGTGAAGATCCGAGGTAGAATAGGTCCTCAGCAACCCATGCTTGCCATAAAAGGCGACTATGCTTGTCGTAAGAGGCGACTAACGGGATCGGGTGGTCAGGCTCGCTGACTTGGTTGATGCGTGTGCGTGGATCGATGCTCATGGTGTAAATCACTGGTTTGTCTGGTCCAGATTATTTACAAACGGTCGTCATAGGGCTGGAATATTACTGAGTGCGGCGTTAAACAACAAACAAACAAACAAACAAACAAAGCTACGACATCGTGGAGTGCAGGTGCAGCCACCTGCTCTGTGTATGGCGCATGACACGCACTCCTGTTACATCTATTAGCTAATGCCAGTCTATCATATATATTTTCTAATTCCCTGGTGAGCGTGCAGACCTTTGTAATTATTTCTTAAATGCTTTGAAAGGTTAAACGATTTGGATTGTTAATACTGGCAGATCTTCATAACCAATCAACTGATGGAAAACTAAATATATAATATTATTGTGTAAGATTGTATTGGTTGTATTTATTTTATTGGACCTTAGGTCAGCACATTTGGTCTTACTCGTGTCTGGTTATTATCAGTAACAAAGTGGACAAAGATGTTCTTTAGTATACTGCAATTGCGACGTTTCGGTAAAGATTTTTAGACTTCCTTAATTATAAAAAAAGTCAATATCATAACATTATTAAGAAGTACAAAAATAATATATAGTCTGAGAAGGTGTTTTTTTCTAGCAAACCTTAAATTACACATCAGTAGAAAGGATGCGTTGTCATCGGTTCTCAAGCGACCACAGTTCCCGGTGGAACGCCGAACTAACAGATCATGACCACAGTCAACACATGTGCTCGTGATTGATCATGTATAGAAATGCTGAGTGCGTACATCCTTTTAGAGACCGTCGCTGCTTCAGTATTCAACAAGCGCATCAGTAGACTGTCTTAGGTATATTGAGGATTCTAAAGTCCTTTAAAGTAGAAACAGGTGATGCTGTATCGACCTCATGGTGGTGTAGGGCGGAGTGCATACGCTGGAACTAGTTAGATCAGCTAGATCAGGGCTAGTCAACTCCTACAGACTAGTTAGATCAGCTGACCAGGGCTAGTCAACTCCTAAAGACTAGTTAGATCAGCTGACCAGGGCTAGTCAACTCCTACGGACTAGTTAGATCAGCTGAGCCAGGGCTAGTCAACTCCTACAGACTAGTTAGATCAGCTGACCAGGGCTAGTCAACTCCGACAGACTAGTTAGATCAGCTGAACCAGGGCTAGTCAACTCCAACAGACTAGATAGATCAGCTGACCAGGGCCAGTTAACTCCTACAGACTAGTTAGATCAGCTGAACCAGGACAAGTCGACTCCTACAGACTAGTTAGATCAGCTGACCAGGGCTAGTCAACACCGACAGACTAGTTAGATCAGCTGACCAGGGCTAGTCGACTACTACAGGCTAGTTAGATCAGTTGGACCAGGGCTAGTCAACTCCCACAGACTAGTTAGATCAGCTGAACCAGGGCTAGTCAACTCCGACAGACTAGTTAGATCAGCTGACCAGGGCTTGTCAACTCCTACAGAGTAGTTAGATCAGCTGAACCAGGGCTAGTCGACTCCTACAGGCTAGTTAGATCAGTTGGACAAGGGCTAGTCAACTCCCACAGACTAGTTAGATCAGCTGACCAGGCCCAGTTGACTCCCAAAGACTAGTTAGATCAGCTGGCCAGGGCTAGTCACCTCCTACAGACAAGTTAGATCAGCTGACCAGAGCTAGTCAACTCCCACAGACTAGTTAGATCAGTTGGACCAGGGCTAGTCAACGCCGACAGACTAGTTAGATCAGTTGGACCAGGGCCAGTTGACTCCTACAGACTAGTTAGATCAGCTAACCAGGGCTAGTCGACTCCTACAGACTAGTTACATCAGCTGAACCAGAGCTAGTCAGCTCCTACAGACTAGTTAGATCAGTTGGACCAGGGCCAGTTGACTCATACATACAAGTTAGATCAGCTAGACCAGGGCTAGTCAGCTCCTTAAGGCTAGATAGATCAGCTGAACCAGGGCCAGTCGACTCCCACAGACTAGTTACATCAGCTAGACCAGGGCTAGTCAGCTCCTACAGGCTAGATAGATCAGCTGAACCAGGGCCAGTTGACTCCCACAGACTAGTTACATCAGCTAGACCAGGGCTAGTCACCTCCTACAGGCTAGATAGATCAGTTGGACAAGGGTCAGTCGACTCCCACAGACTAGTTACATCAGCTAGACCAGGGCTAGTCACCTCCTACAGGCTAGATAGATCAGCTGAACCAGGGCCAGTCGACTCCCACAGACTAGTTACATCAGCTAGACCAGGGCTAGTCACCTCCTACAGGCTAGATAGATCAGTTGGACAAGGGCCAGTCGACTCCCACAGACTAGTTACATCAGCTAGACCAGGGCTAGTCAGCTCCTACAGGCTAGATAGATCAGCTGAACCAGGGCCAGTCGACTCCCACAGACTAGTTACATCAGCTAGACCAGGGCTAGTCAGCTCCTACAGGCTAGATAGATCAGCTGAACCAGGGCCAGTCGACTCCCAGAGACTAGTTACATCAGCTGGGCCAGGGCTAGTCAACACCGACAGACTAGTTAGATCAGCTGACCAGGGCTAGTCGACTACTACAGGCTAGTTAGATCAGTTGGACCAGGGCTAGTCAACTCCCACAGACTAGTTAGATCAGCTGAACCAGGGCTAGTCAACTCCGACAGACTAGTTAGATCAGCTGACCAGGGCTTGTCAACTCCTACAGAGTAGTTAGATCAGCTGAACCAGGGCTAGTCGACTCCTACAGGCTAGTTAGATCAGTTGGACAAGGGCTAGTCAACTCCCACAGACTAGTTAGATCAGCTGACCAGGCCCAGTTGACTCCCACAGACTAGTTAGATCAGCTGGCCAGGGCTAGTCACCTCCTACAGACAAGTTAGATCAGCTGACCAGAGCTAGTCAACTCCCACAGACTAGTTAGATCAGTTGGACCAGGGCTAGTCAACGCCGACAGACTAGTTAGATCAGTTGGACCAGGGCCAGTTGACTACTACAGACTAGTTAGATCAGCTAACCAGGGCTAGTCGACTCCTACAGACTAGTTACATCAGCTGAACCAGAGCTAGTCAGCTCCTACAGACTAGTTAGATCAGTTGGACCAGGGCCAGATGACTCATACATACAAGTTAGATCAGCTGACCAGGGCTAGTCAGCTTCTACAGAGTAGTTAAACAAGCTGAACCAGGGCCAGTCGACTCCCACAGACTAGTTACATCAGCTAGACCAGGGCTAGTCAGCTCCTACAGGCTAGATAGATCAGCTGAACCAGGGCCAGTCGACTCCCACAGACTAGTTACATCAGCTAGACCAGGGCTAGTCACCTCCTACAGGCTAGATAGATCAGTTGGACAAGGGTCAGTCGACTCCCACAGACTAGTTAGATCAGCTAGACCAGGGCTAGTCACCTCCTACAGGCTACATAGATCAGCTGAACCAGGGCCAGTCGACTCCCACAGACTAGTTACATCAGCTAGACCAGGGCTAGTCACCTCCTACAGGCTAGATAGATCAGTTGGACAAGGGCCAGTCGACTCCCACAGACTAGTTACATCAGCTAGACCAGGGCTAGTCAGCTCCCTAAGGCTAGATAGATCAGCTGAACCAGGGCCAGTCGACTCCCACAGACTAGTTACATCAGCTGGACCAGGGCTAGTCACCTCCTACAGGCTAGATAGATCAGCTGAACCAGGGCCAGTCGACTCCCACAGACTAGTTACATCAGCTGGACCAGGGCTAGTCATCTCCTACAGGCTACATAGATCAGCTGAACCAGGGCCAGTCGACTCCCAGAGACTAGTTACATCAGCTGACCAGGGCTAGTCAGCTCCTACAGGCTAGTTAGATCAGCTGAACCAGGGCCAGTTGACTCCTACAGGCTGGGCTGGGCTAATAGTATTCGGCTTTTTATCGACTAGTGGTGAGTGAGTATGGTTTTACGCCGCTTTTAGCAATATTCCAGCAATATCACGGCGGGGGCACAAGAAAATGGGTTTCTCACATTGTACCCATGTAGGGAATCGAACCCGGGTCCTCGGCGTGACGGGCCAACGCTAGGCTACCCCGCAGTCCCTTATCGACTAGAAACAATAGTTGAGACAATACTATCAATTTCAAAACGGGTCGATGTCTACAGAAAAAGATATAATCCAGCCGAATATAGATGAGAGTGCATGCTGGTTTACGTCATATGAAACCATATTCAAGTTATATCACAGCGGTCGGCAAAGCAGTGGTTGGTAGCACGAGAAGCGATCATCAGATATCGACGCATGCGCAGATGGCCACATTTCATTTGTTGAAAAACACGTCATTCAAGGTTAGAGAAAAATCAACAGCCAAAAATGGTTCAAATGTCACACGATAAAGGAAGATGAAAAGTAGACAGTCTTGCGTGACTACGGTAGATAAATGGTGTCCACTTTGTCCGTGCTGCTTCACAACGATGTAAGGATCAATACCGAAACGTTGGTATAATCATAATGTTAAAGACGATTTTATCCATAATGTGTCTACTTTGTCATCCATCAACTTCTAAGAAATGCATATCAAACAATTTAAGGCATGTGAAGTCTAAGGCTCATGTTCACATGTGCTCGGGCCGTTCTAGACAGCTTTTAATGAAAGCACGACATTTCGTCAGGTTAACATATAGGTAAAAGTCATTTCTTGCCCCGAGAGGGCAGATTTTCATCAAATTGCAGTAAATATTTATCAGTACGGAATCCATGTTTGGTTGTGGTTATTTTTTAAACAAATATCGAGCTAAAAATCATTCTTTTGTTTTAAACACATTTAAGGTTAGTTGGTTTTCATGTCTTTTAGAATTGATGGCGTCTTTAGATCTTTCAACAAATGACAAACACATATTGCGAGTTATTGAGTAAAGAAAAAACATCAAACACAAGTTTTAATGTTCCATAGGAAATATGACCTCGTTAATTATTCCATTACACGTTTCGTGGGTAACGCTGTCAAAAATAATATAGCACTGAATTCAGGTTGATGATATCCTCAATTACGTAATGTATTGTATCTCCATTTTAAGAAATAGACGACGAGAAGGGGTTGTATACAGTACAATAAAACTGCAGGGAGAATAAACCATGAGGGACGCAGCTTTAAAAATATTTACCAATACATTCGCACCGAGGTTTTGAACTTATCCTATGCGAATTACTTACAGGAAAGAAATATTGTGAAGCCTATAAAAATGCATGTCTTAAATACGAGGGTTGGTAAAAGAAATCAAAGCCTGGCTAACTTTCAACTATGGGCCATAACAAAGTGAACCTGTCAATGTAGAACACGTATTTTAATAATGAAGACTCCCTGAACTGAATCCGACCTCGGCAATGTCAGACACTTCCCTCTAAAAAATAACGTCGTCCAACTTACGACGTCTTCAAGTTGCGAGCGCATGTACGAATCTCCAGAAATGACTTTATGATAGAACAATGAGTTATCATGAAATAAATCAAGCTTCGTTCTTCATTTTTCTTTGAGATTTATTGCGTACTATCTTATATATCGTAATAGAATGGAATTAAATTACACTGGATAACCGAGGGTGGTTAGTACAGTAACAGTCAAGGTTCTTAAGTTACTCGGCTGCTCATCATCTGAAGAATATTTTACGTGTGCTTTCACTATAATTGTATTGTGAGCTGATAATTGATATGCGTCATTCATAGATACGCTTGATGACGCTGACAGTCATCTGTGTTATTCTTGTTGCTGTCGTTATTACTCGATAAACACATACACGGTAATAAATATGCGAGCTAGCAAAGCTTTAGAGGTGGCCCAGCACAAAGCATATATTTACTATCTACAACTGTTACTGAAGATATACGCCAGCACAGAGTCGGATCACATCGAAAATTGAACACAACCCTAATGTTTTTTTTATGACATTAATTATGCTGCGAAATTTAAAAAAAACTTGAGGATCTTAATACATTCTACTTAGGGACAGGTCATTTAATGAGGCGGGGGTGGGGTGGGGTGTGGGGGGGAGTCACGGTCACGGGGAATCTGGGGAGGCTCACCAAAAATATTATAGTCACTGTAGGCGATGGTAGTAAACCAAGGAAAAACAGTAATACATCATTCTTGTAGCTGTGAAGGGTAATGTGTTCACATACGTGTTTTCTGAAAAATATCAACCTAATATATTGCTTGAATTGAAACCAACGATAAGTATCCGTATAATCCAATATCCCCAAATCTTATCTGCACGCTCGCTTTTAGGAGCTCATAGATGCAACCGTAAAATCTCTGAAACCACTCCACGATCGAAGAGGGTCCGGTGACTCCTCTTTTTGATAGAACAATGTGAAATTAACAAATTTCGTGCTGTTGTTTTAAAGGAAAAGAATGGTAAATGGTTTGCTGTCTTTTGCCATATTAATCCGATTTTGTTATATTTATTCTAAGTTAAGTGTAATTTCATGAGAAATCCGTGACAGTTGAGGCATGTCAGAAATGTTTAATCGTAGATTCGAATCCCGGTTCGCTAGGTTCGCAACACCATACCCGTGTTTTCTGAGTTCACCAGACTTCTAAGACATGCATCACTTAAGATCCGGGGTGGAATAGGTCTTGAGCAACCCATGCTTGCCCTAAAAGGCGACTATGCTTGTCGTAGGAGGTTGTCAGAATGGCTGACTTGGTTGATGCATGTCAACACAGGTAAACATTTTGATATATAACCTGGGTAAGAAACCATCCTCGTTTATGAAGTTGCACCAGTGTATCATGTCTGCAGACTGCATGTATTATGCATCCATGAAGATCCGGGATAGAATAGGCCTTCAGCAATCAATGCTTGCCTCTCAGCATATCCCAAATACGTGGATCTGTGCTCATGATATCAGTCACTCGATTGTCTGGTCCAGACTCGATTATTTACAGACCGCCGTCATATAGCTGGAATATTGCTGAGTGCGGCGTTAAACAACAAACAAACATCACTTAAATATGGGATTTCTCCCCACATCAAGCTGACATGCCGTGATACAATTGAAATACGGTTCAACGCGGCGTTCAAACAAATGCACTCCCTCGTGATGACTCTTAGGTGACGAGACGCAATTTAAAAGAAATTATTTGAAACTTTACGAATACACTTTTTTTTATTGGAATTCATTGTATCCGTTCGATCATTTTTGATGTTTATGCAGTCTAACTATAAGGTGAAATGAGGTATAAAACAAAATGCGAAAAATAACTTTTCATTAAATCTGATTCTTGGGTTGGAACCAAAATAAAATCACGTTAAATATGTTTTGGTCACAGGTTTCATATTATACGTTGCCTCTTTTTATTGTGTATCATGTATATACCCACACAACACAATCACGGAATTATTCATTGAGCTCAATGAGGCAGAGATTACATAACATATCAATTTGTACAATCCGACTGCAGACGGAATAATACGAGAAGCAGCAAGTGCGTGAATGTACCATTGTCTTTCATTGGATACTATTTATAGCCTATCCAATCAAAATATTTGTCTTATGCATGCTCTGTCCCGTGGGAGATAACTCAACGGAAGGTCAATATCTGACTCAGGCCAGTCTATTGACCGATTTGAGGATATTTACGTGTTTTGTAAAAAATTGGAAGTTAGTTATCAGTAAATGGTAATTGTATCTATTGGCAATACAAAGAAGAAGTGGTCCTCGTGTGTGGATGGGAGTCATACAGGACAATTCGCCAGGTGTGTAAGTAAGACCACTAACAGACTAAGCAGTATGGCAGTGTGGTCCTCTCAGCTGAGATAATAATATTAGCTATGTTTGACACGTTGTGTTTGCATGATTTAATCGAGAGTGTTGGGAAATAAAGCTGTATCCAAGTTACAGTTAAAGACATTAAATACTGCTGTAGTTATTTCCCACCTATTATTTTAGTGACCATTGCATATTGTGCCTAATGTTATGTTGTAAGATTTGTCAGAAACAACTCAGCTCGTAGAAAAATCAATGACAGTGAGTCAGAAGAAGAGTGACTTGTATTAAAAAAGTTTTCTGAATGTGTTCGAATATGGCTACACGTGGAGCATACATTTGTACTATTTAATTACACATTTAAATCAGTATTACCAATCAATTCCTTGACAGGGAGAACCAGCTGTTCCTTCTGTTCTTCACTCCATCCTAGTCTGACTTTGTCCAGATGGGGTCTCAGAGCTTGTGTTTGAGTTGCACACTGATGGTCAAATGGTCCATCACCTTTGAAACCCATAAACATACCTCACATGACATCTTGTGATCATTGTTGTGAACTTACATCTAACTACCATGTCTACAGACACACAGGGCAGTCGGGTAGCCTAGTGGTTGATGTGTTTGTTCGTCACGTCGAAGACCCAGGTTCGATTACTCACATGGTTACAATGTGTGAAGCCCATTTCTGGTGTCCTCCGCTGTGATGTTGCTGGAATATTGCTAAAAGCTGGGTAAAACCATACTCACTCACTCACTCACTCACTCCATACAGACACACAACACACTTGATGTAAACACTGTTTAGGATAGATGTGGACACATTTTTCATAATTAAAGGCGAGTTATGATATATATTACATCAAAGAACATATGAGGCTTAGATTTTATTCATCATTCAAAATCATTCTTCCAACTCTTTCAGTTTTTTAACTGTAGTAAACATGACAACAAGTGTCTTGAGAGTAAAATGTGCAGCTTGCCAGCTTCAATGGCAAATATATTAGTGATGGCATTTGATCGTAACGTTATTGTAACCGATGACATCACTATGGTCTGCAAAGCATTGTGATGCAATTCATTGATCTCACCCCAGTTATATCTCCTGTGGAAGCCAGTTGGAGATGGTAAATCCCTGATGAGGATGGGGAACATGTGTAATACTTCATAAGTATGCATAACCATACCTCGTTTGTGTCATTGAGTCCAAATAAGCCTTGGTTGTAATCACTGGTCACTTTTCATTTATGTCATAAGTCACAGCGTGATCCTTCACTGTAGATGATTCTACGGATTGTCACAGAAAATTCTATCCTCAAGTGTACAGAGCTCCAGATAAGCTTTTGGTGTTGTGGGTATTTTACCCATGCATTTTAAAATCTTTGGGTATCAGTAATTCTATCTGCATATTCAAATTTATTCAAACTTCACAATATTTTGATGATACGCACAAGTTTTATTTTTGTAGCGTATCTGTAATGTTCGTTGCGTATTTGATACGCTTGGATTTTATTTTACTGGGTATTTCTGCATTTCTGATGCGGATTTCACGCAGATATGCAGCTTATCTGGAGCTCTGAGTGTATATTGGTGATGCATCAGTGAATCATGACATTCCTACGGGGAAGTATGTGTAGAGCTTCATCAGCCATTCATGGGTGTGATGTCCAGATATATCTGATCATGACCGCCAGTCTGTCAGCACTACACCCACTGAGACCACTTGTGGGGTTCACTGTCCAATGCTGAGCTGGTCAAGGTATTCCCCATTGACTGTATGGGAGGGAGCGTGTGATGTCTATTACATTTACACATGGAATATATTTCCTGTCACAATGGTCACTGCTTAAAGAAGTTTGTCTATGAAACTCAGCAGCCAGAAAGAATGACCCACAAAACGCTTGTCAGTAAAACCTGAGGCTAGATTGTGTTTTTCAAGTATTAACTGTAACAATCTTCTATAATCATCAGGGGCACGGGTAGCCCAGTCGTCTTAGGCACCACAATTCGCTGTGCAGAGTTGTGTCCCTTAGGGACGCCAGAAATCTATGATTGTGGGTTCGAATCCCGGTTCGCCTCGATTATGTTTCTAGGTTTGTCAGCACCATACCAGTGCTTGTGGGTTTCACCGAATGGGCTAATGTCTGAGACCTGCATCACTTCGGGCTTTCCTCCCACATTAAGCTGACATGCTGTGATATAACTGTAATACTGTTAAACCCAACTCACTCACTATAATCATCATGATCATGGTAACTTGTCCGATGTCAAGTAATTACTTTTGTCATGTTTATCCTGATTTGTTGGCCTGTATTGATTTGCCGATACCCACAGTATTATCTATACTTAGGTACACACGAGACTTGAATCATCAGTTGGTGAGATCGTGATACGCTTTAATTGGAATAGAAACTCATAGAGTTACCTCCCATAATAGCAGAACTAGCATAGTGCCACCTGTAACTGTGTAAGCATGGCAGAACACAAAGACGTGAAAGCTGATCTGTTCAAACTGTTTTGTTGATGTGGTTTACTATCTTAAGGTTTTTGAGAAAACAATAAATAAATGTATGAAGAAAAAGGTTTCAGAGCCCTACTTCAGGGATTTCATCATTTCTTCCTATTTGATGTGTTTTTTTTGTGATACTAGCCGTATCGTCCGGCCATATCGTGATACGAATCATATTGCATGATACCAGGAGATACTCAGCCCTAGTGATTTGAGATTTTTTTATTTATCATGTTTATAGCAATAGTCAATATGTAAAGCAAAATACCTGTTAACTTGGTTGAACATGATAGTTTTAAGTGTCTTTGTGTTTAAATTGTATTGACCTATTTTTAGATATTATTGTTAACTGTTAGTTGAACACATAGCAAGTATAACTGTCTATTTCAAAACGTTTGATTATTTGACATCTGTCATGCTTGTAATTGATCAACGGTTGTCTGTGGCATGAATTGTGTACCTATCAGTCGAGTGATAATCAATCACTGGAGCCTGGCCATGATGGCATTTCAAAGTGTATTTTTGTGTCACTTGTGTTTATTCAAAACATTACATAACTGATTACGACAATGTATTACAATTTACATATACTATATATAGACATCTGCTATTTAGATAGTCTTACTGTTATATTCAGATTCAGCAATTTAGAGAAAACAAACTCAGGGACAATCACTGATAATTATTTCAATTGACAGCATCATTGACATTACCTCTGAAAGTATAACTAGATTGACAGTTTTAACTTTGTGACACTATGTATGCACACCTGCATACTCCTTGTTTAAACATACATAAAACAACTCATCAGTATGTCATTATTGCCTAGTTAGTAAATATTGATCAGTGTTGTAACAGAGTTTAGATACACATAACAAGATAGTCACACAAATAACCATCATATGTAACACCAGTTTTCAGTTTATTTACCTGGAAGTCAAATAGCTGCTAAAATACACACATTTCAAAATTTATAAGGCTAATTTTTAGTCTGTCATGCAGACCCTGAAACAAATATCCAATACAGCCCGTGGAAGTGTATAATAGTTTGTAAGTCTAGAGTGCTGTAGTATCAGGACAGTGTTGTGAGTTGCTAGGCTCCTTTTTTCATATTTTATTAGATAATTTAACAGCTGTCTTTTGTGTAAAAAATTTTCATTTCAGGGACTAGCTAATTTTGTGTGGACATGTTAATAATGATAAAGAAAATTATTTAAATGAACAGTAAAATAATAAACATTTTTAACAACCTGACGATGGTAAGGGAATGGTTACACTACAATTCTGACATTTTCTCAAAGAAAAGGAGGATCACAGATACGCCTTTCACTCAAGGCTGTGACTTGTCCACACTCTACTGGTAATCATTAGTCATACACATGAGAGAGATGGCCAAGCATCTGATGCATAGTCACTGTCGCATGCTGTCTGTTTCTGCTGACTCAGAAAGAAATCACTTAAACTGATTTACTCGTATAGATCCATACATACAAGTTATAATTGTTCTGGAATGTAGACAGAAAGGAATGTTAAGCTGAAATCAGGTACTCGAGAACCATCACATTTAGTAATTTTGTAGCGTTGAAATATTTGGCCTATTAATAATGTTAGGTAAATATGGTAAACAGAGGTAAACATTTTGATATATAACCATCCTCATTTATCATGTTGCACCAGTGTATAATGTCTGCAGAGTGCATGTATTATGCATCCATGAAGATCCGGGGTAGAATAGGTCTTCAGCAATCAATGCTTGCCTGTCAGCATATCCAAGTTGCGTGGATCAATGCTCGTGATGACAATCACTTGATTGTCGGGTCTAGACACGGTAATCTTCAGACTGCCATCATATAGCTGGAATATTGCTGAGTGTGGTGTTAAACAACAAACAAACACACAAACAAAACATGTATATCTTGGACCCATATGCACCCACATAAATGTATCAAGGGCTTGTTCATATGTTGAAGGAAGATCTGATACGTTCAGGAGTGAGAGAAATTCTGTATTGATAAGAGAAATTGAGTTGATGATATCATTTCCAAATGTAGCCAAGGTGGCAGATGGATTCAGGGTATTTATCAAAATGGAATGAAGATATAGATTAATACACTGGATAACATGGATGATACGAAGGGTATTGAAGTGGGTATGGTATAATGAGTTAAAGTCTCACTAAGACATGATAAACTAGCAGAGTTAGTATGGCTAGTGATGTTTGAATGAGGGGTCTGTAGTCTGTTTACCTGGGCTAAAGCCTTTACACATGGGCTAGATCTCAAGTAATACATTACATGAGACTCGTTGCGCAAATGGCATGCAATATTTTTTCTCACCAATAGAAACAATGTAATTCGTGGGCTGTTTTCACATATCATCAAATCATTACTGATGATCCGTCAGATTCTGTGAGTTTTTGTAGCCTACATATTAGCAAGTCTGCCTAAACACTGAATGTTAAAATGTTTAGAATTGTTTTTAATTGTGTGTTGACATGGTTACCATGGCTACTGTCAATCTAAATAATTATATTGCAAGATATTGCGGTTGACAAATGGTTAATCAGGAAATTTGTATTTATAATGAAAGCGCTATTCTAAGTCTCATACATTAAACATATTTAAGAATGCGTTTTTCATACGCTTCACAATATTTCTTTCCTGTATTCGCATAGGATCAGTCCAACATCTATAGTATTGTCTTATGTTGTCTAATATCGTCTAATATTGTCTATGGGTCCTATGTTTAAATCTCATTTGTTTATGAAATTGTCACTCTATCGCTAGTTTGTTTTTGTTGTCAGTCCTGCTCTTGTTTGTTTATGCTTGGTTCCTCCATTAACTGTGAATACATATATATGACACTTTTGCCGTGAAGTCACTATTTTTTACCAATGAACATGATGCATCAATCAGCTCTGACCATTGAGACTCAGATTACCTCGACAGTATTTTGCAAGTTAACATGTGCCATAGCCTTTTGGACTCAACTCTACACTTTACTTCACCAGCATCAGGCAACAGTATTATAGTATTTTCATTAATAGTATAGGGTGTGCAGAAAGCAGAAAGGACATAGGCATCGTAGGGTTCATTTGACTTCCGTGTGTGATACTCGGCCTCATTTTATTACCTGACTAAAAATAGACACTATTACGCTGTAAAGCGACCGCATACTTTCATGGGTCATGAAGGGCCATTCTCTATATTAACCTGTGGACTATAAACTTGTCTGTCTATTGCGAGGGTTTTTATTGCAAGATATTGCATCAGTATTGTGATATGTGTTGCAATGTTGCCATGAACATACTGCTGTTTTCTTCAACTTTCAAATGCCATTAATTGTTATGAAACCAAAATAGCCCCAAATATCCGCTTTTTCCCTCTTGATCGGAACATCTCGTAGTCAAGAGGCTCGGCCGCGATTACCGTTTGGCTTCAAATGAGAACTTTGAATTGCAGAGGTGCGAGATAATACTGGTATACCGGTTTACCACAATATGAAATACCAATAAATGCCTACCAATGAATATACCAGTATATTGCGTTTTTCAAAATCACTTATGTCAACTCAAATGGAAATTAAGAAATTAGCAACTTTTTCCTGTGGTTCAAACAGTAAAACTATTTGTGAGAGTTTCTTGTATATGATGTTGCTATTATGCAAGCTTTGTGACCATAGCAACATCCAACAAAATACAAAGTTGTCAAAAAAATGCAGGGGGAGTTTTTGGGTTCAGGTTCATAACAAATTACTGATGAAAGCATGCAATATATTGTGGTACGTATCACAATACATGAATTATTATTGCAATTAATTGCAATATAAAATTCAGGCCAATACCCATCACTATTGAATTGCAAAATAACTCAAAATCAGGAATAGTCTATACTGTTGTGCCCCTTCATTCAAGATGTCAACTTGTACACATAACAACATGTTTCTTTAATAACTTTTTTCCAGTGATGGGAATAAATATAACAAACAGTAGACATTGTTGGGTACAGGATATTCATTGCCAAGTACCATATTGACATTTAATAGAAAAATTCCCGATTTTTAGTTATTTTGCAATGTATGATCCATGTCATTTGGAGCCAAACCGACTGTTGCAATTTCTTACTCAAGGGAGGTAACAATGTCAAATAGCAGTGTGTACTGGATGTTCATCACAGATTAGATGTTTGAGAAAGATTTCAAATTATTTCATGATATTGACAAAATTCAATTATTCCATGTTTATGTATTTCCTTTTATATCAACCCAGTTAGATCATTGCACAAGGCCTATTGTTGAAGGTGTATTTTGTAATTCAGTTACACCATGCAGTCAGTCCTGCTACCGACAATGGTTTGTATTGTGAATATGTAGAATGCATATTGTATGAGCTGAAACCACTCCCCTATCTTGTCACAGTGATATTCTCCCAGCATAGTGTGCCTGTGAGTCATCAGTGAAGCAGAAGCTCTGATATTTTTGCTCTTTATGAGATTACAATCACAATTCTGTTCCTATCATGACTATAGTTGAATGTCTCGGTGACCCTTAAATGTTACATATCCGACATGGTGTCGGTAAGATTTGTTACATTATGCCATGACATACTTCAAATAGCTACTGATCATGTCATACCAGATACACTTCCCACTATACAGTCATCACCATGAAGCTGTTAATATGAGCAGTATCATTCTATTCAAAAATAGGTCAGACAAAAATTAATACATCCACCAATCTCATTTTCATATGCAAATGTAATACTAACGTGACTGGGCCATAATTAGTTACCATATGATAACTGTATATTACCAAACATTCATGTGTAATGTGAATCACTTCCATCAATTTTTATTGCGTGGGTCAATGCTCATGATATCAATCACTCGATTGTCTGGTCCAGACTTGATCATTTGCAGACTGCCGTCATATAGCTGGAACATTGCTGAGTGCGGCGTTAAACAACCAGCCATCAATTTTTAGTGTTACCCATGCTTTAACCCATACTTGCCGTAAAAGGCGACTTTGCTTATTGTAAGAGACGACTAACGGGATCGGGTCGTCAGGCTCGCTGACTTGGTTGATGCATGTCATCGTATCCCAATTGCGTGGATCGATGCTCATAATGTCAATCACTGGATTGTCTGGTCCAGAGTCGATTATTTACAGACTGCCGTCATATAGCTGGAATATTGCTGAGTGCGGCATAAAACAACCAACCAACCAATCATGCTTAAACATTTTTAAACAGTATATATTTTAGAATAAAATACATCATGTACATATATATCATTAGATGCCTCAGGCCCGACACTTTTGAAAATGTGCATGAAAATGTAATAATTTCTTTATCATGGTCTAATGGAAACAGCTACATGTATTATTTCAGCCAACTGGCTCAGCATGGAAACAATATTGGGGGTATGTTCCATATTACAAAAATGCAGAATTTGGCCTTGGGCTTGAACATGAATAAAGTGCACTCCCATACTATTGTTGCATCTGGTTGGTGTAAGGCGAACTAAATACAACCTGTTTCTAACATTTCTGACTTACTATATCGGATGGCTGTAAGTAAAGAACATGAGGTGCAAGCTGTCACCGTACGTATGTTTAATTATCCTCCAGGCTGTGGTGAATCATTGAAGTAGGGCTTCAGTGTTTCAGATGTGCACTCTTGATACATCAGCTTAATGAGAGTTATTTTGGAAATAAGGTATGACTACTCAGCGTATATTGTGTGCAGGGTTTTACGCGATTCTCATATATACCTCCAGTACACACAAATGTTGAGACTGGATATAGAAAAGGAATATACATAGACATAGAATGGACTTATAACTCGTAATAGTAATCGTAATGGGAACTGGACTTTTAGCATCAGTTAACGCTCTTGCCTCAGGATGCAGTTGTTATTCAGTCGATCTATGGATGATATATTAGTTAAGTGCTATCCATCATCAACCACAGCATATGGGATTATATTTTACACATACATATATTACCTAAATACCTGTAAAAATCATAGGGCAGGATTAGGAATTTGTACAGCCCTATTCCGCAGACTTGGTCAGGTATGTTATACTCGGGATATGGGACGTGACCCAGTCTCCATGGCAACCTGAAGCACTAATATACTGTTTAATAAAGTTTAATTGAAAATATTGGCACCGGTGTCCCAGTCATCAAAGGAACTGCAATTAGTAATTCAGAGTTGCATCCCTTAGGCGTTCCAGGAACCTTTGATTACTGATTACGTTTGGCATTAAACCACTCACTCACTGTTGTAGTTTGACCTTTTTATGATACAGATGACAGCACGACCCATCATAAACTGGACCATATGTTGATTTTAAGCTGTATACGGAACAATAGATATTGCAGTCTTACATTTAAAAATGAATAAGGTCAAGAAATATGTATAACCATGTTCCTCAGAAATGGCGGATGGACATTTATGTTTATATTTCGTTTTGTGTTTTATGGTGGTTGGGGGAGAGGGGAGTGTCATTGACCCAAACCTCTGACATACCTGAGTCTAAAGCACTTACCAGGTGGCATGGTTGATCATTATGTACTTGACAAAAACTTCCAAAACCAAAACACTGCTAAACCAAATATTCCCCACAGTTTAACCTGTAACCCACTCCATCCATTATACCTATGAATACTTCCATCCTCCTTGACCAGCCAGCTTAAACAGTGTGACACAATACTGGACAATGGGCACCTGAGCGACCGAGTTAATGAAAGACTAGGTCAACCGTCCTGCTCTGCTTGTTTCCATGTCTACACTGAACATACATTATACCACCATCGTGCTTCACATTCCTGTCAGAGGTCAGGGGGTCAGACAACACAACCAGTCAGCCAAAATCTTGATTTTATGTAAGTTTTGAAATTCTTTGTCCGAAATCTTGCCAAACACTTGATCATGTTTCTGTGGCTTATGAACATTCATGGCAAAATGTCAGATTTCTCAAAGGAAGGTATTTGCAGCAAGTAGGTGGTGGAAGGAAGGAATGTGTTTTCGATTCAAGATGAGCCTTCTATTTTTTCATCAACATGTTCAAACAATAAATGAACAAAGAATATGTGGGATAACATGGCTGAGGTGCATTGGAAGTATGGCCAAATAATTCAGACATGTTGAAATACTGTGTATTGACTTATTTTAAGAAATCAATACACATGATTTAATATGTCAATGTGTCGCAAATATTGAGCATTGTGTATACATGATATATGTAAGTCATGATCATATGATAGTTGATATAATAAATAGAAAATATTTATGTATTTATATTACATTATGTAAACTTTAATTAGTGTAGTTTGTGACCTACATGACCATGATAGAAAATCATTTTTGTCAAACATGTCAATGCATACCTAGTATAAAAAAGAAAAAGAAACAGAATACACACCCACACAAACCAAACTTGTCCCAACCTAAGGTAACTTTTTATTTTCGGCTTCATCACTGTTTTTACAAAGCCAGTATGTCAAGACAATTTCCTGCAAACAAGTCAATTACGCTTGATAAGGTTTCTGTGATAATGACATAATATCCAGTCACTTTTACTGCTATAATCTGCATGAACTTATAATTAGAAAAGTACTCAGCTTACGTGATTTATACCAGCCTGATAAAGCATCCGGTGTGATTTGTGCAAATTTTTTAGCAAACATTGTATTTTGTATAAGGAAATAAGATTGTGTGATAACATTTTAACAAGTCAAAGGACATGTAATAAAAGCTTTAGAGATCCCAGCCTTGTACGTGCTGGAGTGCACATGCAGCCCACATTCCAGACACTTCCTTGCAACATGTGGGCACTCTGTCATTGAATAAGAAAGTTTATCGATCTTTGTCAGCTGGCAAATTCTATTGATAGACCCAACCAACGCGGGGGTGGTGGACAAGAGTTATTCCCCTTTAACTGCAGTGTGTCTATGCCTAGATCTTGGTAAGAAACCTGATAGGTGGATGTACTTATATGGGTTACAGGCCGGCAAAGCCACATTTCGAAAATAGATAGCCCAAATTGATGTGGCTCTCGCGGCAATGGTTATGGTTGCGTGATTGTATAATGTGGCTCTCGCGGCTATGCTGTCAAAACATGCTTTGTGATTCTAACAGGTTACCGTATATAACAAAACAAGCCTTGTTTTCTCATTTTTTATTCAACAAGGATAACATATTCATCAAAACTTTACATGATGGATATGAATAGCATATGAATATCAAAATGGATTTAATGTCCTTACTGCAGAAGGCCCCTCCTTGAACCCAACTGGTTCTCACGTAGTCAATGAACGCAGTCACTTTAGGGCCAGCAGGAGAGTCAGCAATGGCATCAAGCCACACATCATCCACTTTGTCACGAGGTACTAGAGGGAGGGCAGCAGCTCTTCTCACCAGCTTCTTCTCCTCCTCATCTTCCTTTTAGTCCATCTCCAGACCTTCTGTCTGCACCCTCCTCCAGATACATTGGGTGAAGTGAAAGAAACACCCTCTAACTAATGTCCCAGGAAATACATAAGTCACTCATTGTGAGCTGCAAGTTCAAAGTCCAACTGAATTGTAAGCGGGGCAAACTCTAGACCTCCTCTACTAGCACGCTTAGTGATTTAAATGTGGGACACTCTTATAAAGGTATCGGTAATCGGATTAATTAATTACCCGCTAGAATAGGTGAAATGCACTCAGCTAAAAATGTGGCTCTACCGGCAATAGCCATTTCTGAAATGTGGCTCTCCCGGCTAGACACCCTTATATGCATGGTGAGGATGGAGGTGACAGGATCGGACATGGTGACTTGGTGGATTTGTTGACTTGACAGAGGCGTAATGGTAGTTGAAAAAACATCTCATCTTTGTAAGATAAACAAGGTTGGTATGAAACAGTTGGTTTAATTGTAGCAGGGTGTGTGAAGGTTATGGTGTTTTTCACATTTGTTATTGTCATTATTTTGTCACCTTGTGAGGAGAATTTAAAGATGTTTGTATGGATTGAATTTATTGTTACAAATAATTTTGGTGTTTTTCAAGTTCAGGTCTATACTGGGAAGAGGTATGATATGTAGATTTGTTTTTATAGGATCTGAGTATGATCTGTTTATGCTGACATTCTGATGGTTCTAACCATGCTTCCATATAAGCAGGCACTTTAATACTGTTAGAGTATTTACAGAGGTTTAACATATTCTCTTTCACATATTCATTTCATTTTTTCCAATTGTTCAGATTGAAACTTGTTTTGTTTGTATCTTATTCAGTATTCTAGTGTTGGGTATTATGATTTTTAAAACATGTCAAATCAGCCGTATTCTGTTTTATATATAGTAATATATATGTTACATGGTTATTATTATAAGATTATGTCTGTATGTGGTGATGATATTTAAAGTGTAAAATAATACTCAGTAAATAACCCTGGTTAATTACCAATATGGTAGGATATAGTAGCTTGAGTAAATCATATATAAATAATTATATTCACCTGTTGAGAAACCTTGTTTTCTTGTGTAACTGGAATGTATTGATTCTGACTTATCATACTTGTGGCAGGATAATTTTTGTAACACCAAATTTGAAAATGTCTAATTCTGATATTAAAGGTTTTTACCAAACCATGACATTACAGATAATGACAAAGCTGAGTGATATGTCCATAACAGGATACAATTGTATTTTGTCACTTGTCACCATGGTCACTGGTGGTTAAAGCATTTGCTCATCAGGTCAAGGACCCAGGTTTAATACACATGTGTACAATGTGTGAAGCCCATTTCTGGTGTCTCTCCCCCCACCCCAACCCAAGATATTGCGAGAATATTGCTAAAAGCGGCATAAAACTATACTCACTCATCTATTTGGGATCTTGAATTATTCACATAAATATTAAGAGATGTGTTATTAACTTCCATACATTTCACAATCTGAGAGTTGATATTGATGCAAGAGTTTTCTCACGTTCAGTGTTTCCCTGTGTTGATTGTTATGTAACATCCATGTGTTATTGAGCCATGAAGTACATTGCAACCACTGTGTTTGGTTTGGCATGCCTAGTAAAACAGGTGGTATCTCCCTGGCTCTCGTTGACATTTATGTAATACCTTCTGCCGTAGCGTACTTCCACTCGTTTTATCCAATCATGTCTATGTAGGTTGGTAGTTCCAGATACATGTTAATTTCATAATGTTCCTGCTAATTCTGCTAATAGCATTACAGATATCGGATGAAATTGGTATACCTTGAGATGTGTTTCTGTTGCTTTGGTCCTTGTTGATAGATGCTTTATCACACTAAAGATGATATTGACAACCCAGGGGCATTGTTAATGTCCTACTGTCAGACACCTGTCAATCACATCACCAGGTCATCTGGAAATGTACATTTGGGATCTTCATGACCATATAGTTAAGTTCACATTCTACAAAAGTGTTCCAGTTATCATGTTAATTTATAAGACATTTATGCACATACAATAATTCACACGTAAGATATTAGTCAGCAAATGTTTGGCAAAATCACCAAATTTTGAAATTGATGCCTGAAGGGCAGTGTGGACAAGTAGAGTATGACATTCTCCTATCTACTACATTATCGCTGCTGAATAATCTCAGATGTCAGGTCTTCTCTTCTGCTGGACCAATAAATTGTTGCTGTATTTGACCTGAAGTGGCTCCTGTTGTTTTGAGTTCACAGCCCTAGATCAACAAGAAGACGGAAACACAATCTTAACATGTGCAATGTAAATATAGCTGTGCCAGATCCTGCCTGCATGAGGAGATGAAAGTGACAACATGTTGTGTTGTCGTTGTTGTGTTTTGAGATTCATGTGCACAGTACCATATGAAGATGGTGATGCTACTGAGAAACATGATTGAAGATGTGTGGCTCTGTGTCTGAGGATGTTGGTGGATCTGTACCGTGGTGTTACTCTGATGGAAATGATGTTTTACTTGATCACAGGACATGGAGCTGTTTTAGCATCTGTGTCAGTGTATGGTAATTTATCAACACGAGATCAAGAAGTTGTGATATGATGGAATATGTGATTGGAAAAGAAGACATATTAAGTTTTTTGGGTGACTTGTGATATTTTGACCTCCCATCAATATACAACACCATGACATTTTTTAAGGTAGGAACAGCCTTTGGTCTATTTGTTAGTAGACAAATATGTACATTTGATATTGATAGGGAGTCTGCATAGATTTAATATGCCGAGACTACACCTTTTTGTTTTATCCTGTGTGCAGATGTTTTGATTATCTCGAAATTTTGGTAGATCAAGCTAAGAGTAAATTTGCCTTGCTCATGTCTTTTGTATGTCTTTTGCATGTCTTAAGTCTGTTTTGTGCTGACAAGGTACATGCTATAATTATGTTTATCGGTTCATGATGCTTGACTTCTCATGTAGCATGGAGCATGATCTGATAAAGTGCATTTAATTCCCTTCTGGGAGAAAAAGCTTTGTTTTCTTTATTCATAGTTAAAGGATTGCTGACAATCAAAATGTTTAAAGTAAAGTTGCATATTTTTAGTTTTGTGATCCATCAGCACGGCAAGGATGGAGCTATGAAGCAAATAATAAGTAAATTTATATTATCTTAAACTTTTTTCATGTTTATGATTGTGTTTTTTCGGGCTCCACTTGACCAAATTTGTAAACTAAATGTTTACTGAAGTGTTGCCTGAATAATATCTGTGGATTGGTCACCTGTTGCTTATAAGGTATTGACCTTATGCAACATCAAGACCGTGGTCTAGTGGTAGAGCATCCACTGGAGAGCAGTAGATCAGGGGTTCAATTCCCGGCCACTTCATACCAAAAGATGTCAAAAGATGGTACTTGTTGTTATCCTGCCTGGTGGTCGGTATTAAGGGGCTAAAACAAGGACTGGGCAGCTCAGAGTCAGAATACAGTGTCTGATTGGGGTATTCATGTTAAACTGTAGGATGGTATGGGCTAGCACTAGCTTTAGTCGGATTGAGTACAAGCAGCCATACACACACACACATGCATGCAAGTGGCTACATAAGTGCAATAATCTATGAAGCGACATTAAACCACATGACACCTCACCGCACCTCATGTAACATCATGACTAAATGTACATCTTGAACATGCTGTAGTTGTTCTTTGTATTCAAACCCACGAAGATCCAGGATAGAACAGGTCTCCAGCAACCCATGCTTGCTGTAAAAGGAGACGATGTTAAAGGAGACTAACAGGACCAGGTGGTCAGGCTCGCTGACTTGGTTGATGCATGTCATCATATATTCCATTTGCATGGATTGATGCTCATGATGTCAATCACTGGATTGTCTGGTCCTGACTCTATTATTTACAAACCACCGGTATATAGCTGGAATATTGCTGAATGCCAGAGTTAAACAACAAACAATGTAATGTCCCCAACAAGGTTATGTAGGTGTTTTGCAATGTATTGATGTTTCTTTACACAAACACTTCAAATCATTTGGCACTCTATGATAATGGTATGATAATTGTGGCAGTTCACTCAAGCATTGTATTCATAAATGGCTTCTATTGTTACATAAGTGAGTGAAATGAAACCATCAAAATTGATTATTTTAAGAATGACATTAGATTATTACCGTCTTATGTTTCTACGTCCTAAATAAATATTTGAAATAAAAAATTATACGTATATTGCTTGCCAGTCTTCACATTATCATAATACAATTTTTATATTTGTTATATATGACAGTTACAATACAGAAATACACTCAGCTTATAATCCTTATTTATGAGAACAAGTTGACATAATCTTGATAATCAGCAGCAGCAGTGTTAGCCAAGGTTCTGTGATGTGAATGCTTGACCTCATGTTTGTCAATGTGACATGCATGGCATTGTGCTAGACTGACATTTTGTCCCAGAAATAAAGTAATCTTATTTGAAATATATATCTACAATATAATAAAGTAATCTTATTTGAAATATATATCTACAATATAGGTAGTAGTGGTTTATTTCAGTAAATCAGGCCACAGGCCCATTTTACAATATATATTCAAGCATTCAAACATGTTGCGCCACAAGTGCATGTAGTAATATCAAACTAATCAGTACAAGTGTATCTGAGACCATATACATTTGGTGGTTGAATTAATAGTTTATATAATGGACAACTGCTTGCTCCTCATTTTAAGAGCAAAGAATGTAAACTTGGCAAGATTATTGATTGTGAAAGCATTACTGATGGAGATGTATAATAATAACTTGGCAGAAAGTTTCTTCTAAAATCGTCATAAAACGGACAAACTAAACAAACATGGTATTCAGTTTCTACATTTGAAATGATACAAAATGGACAAAGTCTTTCACATTTTGGAATACCTAACTTTCTTCCCTGTGATACCATAAGATCACTGCTCGACGAGGCGAAACTGTGAGAGAGTAATCCTAAATGCAGCAATATTCACAACACTTAAATAATTTTCATATTCATTTGATAGCTTAATTGTTTTATACAAATATAATGAAGATAATTTGTCAAAAGATTCAAAGAGACACTGGTTATCAATATCAATACATCTTGTTCTAAAAGCGGATATAAATGAATGAATACACGAAACTGATTGTCTATTCCAAATTTCACCATATCCAAAGGAAAATAACAGCTTTTTAACTTTCAGTGCCCAGCAATCTAGACCCTTTTCTGCAGCCAGTACTTAATGATTTTCAGATGTTGGTTTACTTTTAACGAGTATCTCCCAAGTTCAGCTCTTGCTACAATATTAGGAACAGTTCTTCTCAGTTTCAAAATAAGTTTGCAGAATTTATCATGCACATTTAAAATATCTTTAGAGGGATGAAATCCATTTATCTCTGAGCCATATAATAATATGGGCAGTACTTTAACATCAAAAATACGAAGTAACATTTTCAGGGGAAGTTTGTGAAAATTGTACATATGTGATTGTAACAATAATATTAACTTCCAAGCTTGTTTGGATAATATCTTTTGAGTTTTATACCAGGAACCCGAGCTAGAAAAATGTACTCCCAAATATCTACAATATAATAAAAATAAAATCCAAATGGAGCCCAGAACAATCCTTAATTTCAGGCCTAGAGCTGAGGCAATATAGACTTGGACTCCTTTTTTAATATTAATATTTTTCTCCAGAGTCTGGGAGACAGACTAGGCATTGTGCCAGTGAGCCCAACACAGTGGACGCTCAACACGTTAATCATGTTAATGTTGTCATATTCTAATTAGCTACAAGCATTCACATCTGTTCAACATGTTCACAATGTTCACAATGTGTAGGAATCTCAGATGTCCTTCATTCACTCAGCATAATTGTTGGAGTGCTTCACGGTGCTTGACAGGATGTAACGGATCACCTGCGGATCATGCTGATAGGTCGTATTAGATGAATTCAGAATATGACATGCAGGTTGGCTGAATGTCCTACGAGTGACACTGATTATGTTGTTTAATGTTCAGAAGCCATCACAGCTAGCAGAGCCTTAAACAAAATTCCGTAACTGTCACTCTTCAAAAATAATTTTGAGGTGATTTTAACATGTTTAAGGTTGAAAATTAGCATGATTATAAACAAGTGTGTCATAAATTATACTTAGTGTTGCTATTTGTTAATTATGATTACAGGTTCGCTTGTTAATATTCTTATAATGATAATATGATGATGAAAACAAATGGCATTGTGAAACATTTTCTCCATGTTCTTGTGTCTTTTATTATCTATTATAATTCAGGGATTTACAGTATCAGACAAGGTCATTTAGATTAGCAACAGTATGAGTGTTATGTTATTCCAAACACTCTTTGAATTTCCCTTTCTAATTTAACTTTACAAAGAAGTGTTGTACGTGTTTCCTTGTCAGAGTCAGGTCATGTCTGACAGTGTACTTGTCTCAGCTGAAATTGACACTCGACCTAGAGAAAGGTACATGCTCTGTGTATGGGAGGTCAGCTTGATTCAGCGGTCTCAGCCCACCTGTCAAGGTGAAGACACAGCATAACAGATGGGGATTGTTTTGTGTTTCACCAAGTCCACCAGGCATGCCTGGTGATACAGGGCAGTCAGGAAGATAATGATGTTGGCAGGATAATGTTTTTGTCTCCAGATGAGGGCGATGCGAAGGTAAAGATGGGATTTCATCATGTTGATGGTTTGAAGGTTGTCCTGATATTCATGGCATGTTTGATGGGGTTCTTGTCTTCTTTAGGGCCATTCAAATTACTGTGTGTTTAGTATGGTTAATGTAGCGAGAAACATCTGACATCTAGAATGTCTTGGATCATGCAGTTGTCTGTTATATGGCTATGTGTCTACAGATATTTCTCTCAGTAGTCATGGTAACATTGAAATGTAATGAGTGTTTATTATGAATATTATGAATATGATGAAGATTATGACTATTTATTTGTTTCTTGTTTCTTGTTTACACTGCAATCAGCATGCTCAGCAATTTTTTTGTGGCAACCTGTAAAAAATCCAGTCTGGACCGGCCAATCCAGTGGTTGATATTATGAGCATCCAACACTGTTGGAGTACAAGGATGCACAATCAAGCAAGTCACTGGAGTCTGACCACCCAACAGATTTAGTTCTAGAGACCGGTATTCTTACCCAGAATCCCCCTGATTATAAATATAATTAGCCTCATGATTTGTCAAAATGAGTAAATATGTGATGTTAATCATGGAAGAATAATTATCATGATCCTTAAGAGAGATCATTATAATAATCATGTTTATTGTCCCTCGGAACAATATTGATGATGTTCGGACTTGTATAAACATGTTAAAAATCTATACCAATGTGCATGTTTTAGGTGCTAAGGTGCATTGAATGTTGGCCACGGTTAAATTGGTTAGGCAACAGTGATCTAATGTTTGTTCATTGAAGTGTTCGGTTAAACCCTGAGTTGTGGAACTGACTGTTTCAACAAGTATACATCAAATCTTTGTGGTCTACCTTATACATGTTATACATTTTTGATTTTGTTGTCAGAATCATGATTTTTTGGTGAATACTCTTGTAATGATATTAAATCCGCTAATTTATCATGAAAGAGTCGGTTATGGATGTGATAAACCAATCAGATAAACTTCATTTCACAATTCATTGTTTTTGGTTGTCTCGCAGGAACTACTTTCGTAAAGCGCTCCAATTCGACACAGTACCTACTTGCTCAATAACCTGTTTGCCTAACGTGTCCAGTAGAATAGACAGGGTCTGCAGATGTGTGGGGGACTCTGTATACCAATATTTACTCTAGCATTTTATACATGGTTTCTCAAGTTATTTCATGGAGTGAAAGTATGTCTTAAAAATTTGAGTACTTTGAACATGACACTATTATGTGATCAAGAGATTATGACTATTTGTTTCCATGTAAAACAATATCACAGGTAGGTACAAATAAATGTAATACAGTTTACATTTTATGATATTTTAGAAATAAAAACACACCTCCCTTGTCTGTGTATCAGTGCATGGAAATTAGTTCTACATGTATTAACAGCTGACTGATAGATTGTAAGTACTTATCAACACACAACTTGGCAAATGTTCCACAAATCAAGTATTTTTGAGGCTGATAGACATCAAGTTCAAGGACTCCTCATAGTTTTCAAGCAAATGTAATTCTCAGAGTTTCAAAAGATAACTTGGAGATTACTATGGTTACCATGGTAAATAACAAATGAGTGAAATGTATGTTGATGAGTCATCAATCTCATTAAAATCCGATCCAAGTTCTCGCTGCTGCTAAACAACGATCTGAGGACGTCCCATTACGGGTCATGTCAGAACGACCTTTCGCGACCTTTAACCGACCACTGAAACAACTAACAAGAAGTCGACATCAGCCAATTAGAAAGCAGATTTCGCCAGCTCTACGGCACTCGTTTCAACCTAGCGACTTCCATTTCAGACTATGCTTGAAAAATATGTTGACACAGTTTTTGATTAAAATTTTGAGAATTGAACAAACGAAATATTCCAGAATGTCTAATATATGGTTACGATTGGATGGCAGTGCTTCGCACATATTCTACAACATCTCCTCCGTCCAAATGTTTATCCCACGGAAGCAAGAGATAGATGATAATTTTGATGGAATCAATTTACGGGCCTCTTGTTCGGAATACACCATGTTAATGTTTTCGAGGTTGCATGATTAGAAAACACATTCCGTCTGTCACTTTCATCATCTGGTAAGCGACGCTTTGATTGGTTGGAAGAACTGACGTGACCTGTAATGGGATGTCCTCTGATCTTTGTTTAGCCATAGTGAGAACTAAGATCTGATTTTAATGAGGATGATGAATCATGAACATGCTGGTTTTCCTTATCATGCTTATGAAGCCAAAACTACAAAGGTTTGATGACGTAAATGTACTTCTATATTTTTATGTGACAACAGAAATGTAAGTGTATTTATTTTCAAGATCTTGTGTCCGTAAAAATAACCATAGATTACCCTTGTCATGATTTGGTGAAAACACAATCACAAACCTGACTTGATGAATGCTTGCATTCTGTCAGTGAATTATTTTATGGGTTCTTTAAGCATTTTTTGTATAAAGAGGGATTTTGTTATTGTGTAACATTTTCTTTAACAAAACCTCTTATTTTTCTTATGATGAATCTAATTTTGATATACATGGACTAACATGAATATGAGCTTTGATTTTGGTGGTTTTATGACCTTCACCTATCAATAGTGTCCAAAATTGTGCATGATCATGATTATTGTTTTCAATTCTTTTTCGATTGTATTTGCTTTGACTGACTGAATCTGTCTTACAAGTTTTTTTGTTGCTTTTGATTTCTTACAAAATAAGCAAAAAATCACTGATTCACTTATCATTGACCAACATTATTTCTAGTGATGCCTGTTAAATAATGGATGCTTGTTTCAGGTGTCTGATGAGAGTTATCTCCCCACCCCCCTGGACATAGCTTCGGCAGCTCCATTTGGGACATGGTCTAACATCTCCGACAAGCTGGCATCCCATGACCCCATAGCTCGCCCTGCAGATAGAGAGGACCCTGGCCCCGCCACCCCACCCGATGACGGGGCGTCCGTGAGCACCACGCGCGAGATTGGCGTGTGTACAGGTCAGTGTTTTCAAAAGAACTACACACCAATGAGGATGAAATGGCACTTGCATTTGATAGAATAGTGAATGTGAAATTATGCTGCAAGGATTGTGCCCTGTGTTTATCTATCCAGGACCCTTGGGAATGCTGGGGTAGAATTGTGTATGCAGAGATTCTTTCAATGAGGATAGTGTGCCTTACCTGTGTGAAGTGTTTCTCATGGTATCAACAACTTGTTTGTAGTCCAGACTTGATTAATTATTTCACTCACTCACTCACTCCTACACACTCTCACTCCGTAACAATCAAACCAGTTTCTTAGATCCAAATTGGTTATGTTGATCATTGATCATGTTCAGTTTGTATTGCTGTGATAACTTTATGCTCACACGATCAACCCCCGGTTCTGACCAGCGTTACGCTCCCTGACCAGTCTTACACTACCCAACCAGCGTGACACTACCGCGACCAGCGTGACACTACCCGACCAGTGTTGCACTACCCAACCTGAATGACACTACCCAACCAGTGTTGCACTACCCAACCAGTGTTGCACTACCTGACCAGTGTTGCACTACCCAACCAGTGTTGCACTACCCAACCAGTGTTGCACTACCCAACCAGTGTTGCACTACCTGACCAGTGTTGCACTACCCAACCAGTGTTGCACTACCCGACCAGTGTTACACTACCCAACCAGTGTTGCACTACCCGACCAGTGTTACACTACCCAACCAGTGTTGCACTACCCGACCAGTGTTACACTACCCGACAAGCATGACACTACCCAACCAGAATTACACTATCCCACCATTGTTGCACTACCTGACCAGTTTTACACTACCCGACCAGCGTGACACTACCAGACCAGAATTACATTATCCGACCAGTGTTACACTACCTGACCAGTTTTACACGACCCGACTAGCATGACACTACCCAACCTGAATTACACTACCTGACCACATTACACGACCTGACTAGCGTGACACTACCAGACCAGTGTTGCACTACCTGACCAGCGTTACACTACCCGACCAGTGTTGCACTACCTGACCAGCGTGACACTACCCAACCAGTGTTGCACTACCCGACCAGTGTTACACTACCCGACCAGTGTTACACTACCCAACCAGTGTTACACTACCCAACCAGCATTACACTACCCAACCTGCGTTACACTACCCGACCAGCGTGACACTACCCAACCAGTGTTACACTACCCAACCAGCATTACACTACCCAACCTGCGTTACACTACCCGACCAGCGTGACACTACCCGACCAGTGTTACACTACCCAACCAGTGTTACTCTACCCAACCAGCATTACACTCCCCGACCAGCATTACACTACCCAACCAGTGTTGCACTACCCAACCAGCGTGACACTACCCGACCAGCTTGACACTACCCGACCAGTATTACACTACTGGACCAGCATTACACTCCCCGACCAACATTACACTACCCAACCAGCGTTACACTACCCAACCAGCGTTACACTACCCAACCAGTGTTACACTATCCGACCAGCATTACACTTTCTGTCCAACGTGATACTACCTGACCAACATGACACTACCCGATCAACGTTACACTACCCGTCCATGGCATAAACTCACTCCACCTGATCACTCAGTGTAGCTTAGATGATGTCTTATTAAACAATATTACATAACATCAGTTCAGTGGAAGTAGTACTAGGATTAATACCTATCAATGAAAAACAGAAAACCAAAGTCAATAAGCCATTTACCATGTTGAAGCCGTTAAGGCCTATACTAGGCATGATTACAGGTCACACAGGCAGATTACTGGGGGCAGTGTTACCATTAGGGCAGTTCAAGTTGGTACATCGGGTATATGTCCTGGTCAGTTTCTACTGGTCATCCGTCATCTTGTGTTAACATCTGTGAAGCAAGCCGCCTGGGAACTGGACGTTGACATGGAACTACCCATGAGTGAGGACAACTGAATGTGTTCCTGTTTCTGTCTAATGTCGGGTGTGACCAAAGTGATCATATTACAACTCACATTCGCAAAGTGCATCAAAAATCATGTCAGCACCTTGATTAAAAACATGAAAAGATTTGGAAAATACCTGTGGACACCGAGTTGGCAAAACACATGTTTTACAATTCCTGCAATCGTCCGAAATCGGCATGGGAGTTTACGAAGCGAATGTCGATTTTGTTGTGAGGTTTTGGTTGGGCCAAATTATATCTCCATAATTCCAGCCTATTTTGGCAGGGATGGAAACAGGACATTTACAGTCAGTTAACTCCCTTGCCTTAGGAAGATGTGTATGCTCATGGTAGGACCAAATCCTCCCAAAAGACTACTTTTTCCAAAATCGTTATTGTGTATTTCAGAATTGTGCAACAGTGCAGAACCAGATGAGGTCGAGATTCTAAGCCTGATTAATGAGCAGATCCCCAAATACCGTCTCCGTGCTGACACCATCACTGAGTTCGGTGGCTACAACAACGAGGACTGGATACAAACTCCCGTCATCCCGCTAGACACAGATCTAGCACTCACAGACGAACAGATCAAGGAAACGCTGAAGTATTTCAGTAAGTAGTGTTTGTGTTTTTCATGCTTCTCAGGTTGCATTGAGGTAGTTGGCTGTTTAGTCAGACGTTCACACTTCATTGGCAGAAATACTCCAAGACTCATCATGGACACACTCTTGGTCTACATGCAAGTTATATCAGAAGTAATATTTATTTACAACTGGGTGAAAAGAATTACTTTGAACTGGTAAATCTATCATGGGTTGACATGAACAAATTTTATATAATTCTATATAATTATAGGTTCATAATCGGATAACAAATGTTCTTTGAACTGGTAAACCATGGGTTGAATTTTAGGAAGCTACAAACCTGACAATAACATTGTAGTGGGGAGGGGAGTATCTGTAGTCCTCTTACCTCCAAGTTGTTTTGGTGGAAGTTGATACAAGACTTTCATAGAAAAAAATAGTATTTAAAATAATATTTAAAAAACACCAACATGCATTGATATATTAACAATGTTTGAGATGTGTAACATCTATGAACTAACACGCAGAAATATGTGGGATCTCTTGAATAAGTCTCTTATAGCAACTATGCTTGTAAGATATCATAGTTAACATAATGGTATGTTTAGACAGTAAGGTAGTGTGAAGACATGGGAATAATTTCAAGCAACTTTAACTTTTTAAAAGCCATGATGAAGTTTAAGTAGTTTGGACTATCATTTCAAATTAACCAAACATGGTTGCAGAGTTATGTCCCTTTGAATATGTACACATTCAGTTTGTCAACATTTGACATTCTGCAATTGACTTACCATTCAGTGTAACAACATTTTTACAGTTCTATTTGTGAAAAGAAAATTCACAATTTTTTAAATGAGGAGATTCATCTAAGAGCTGTTCAAATATCATCCACTGTCAAAAATGTTTGGCACATTTTATTTGATTACAACAATTGACTGGTAGTGAGACAGAAAATAGCTGCTTCCATTAACATTTGTACGTTATCATATGTGTGATGCCAGCCGTAACCTTGAACTTGTGACCCTGTTTGGTTTCATTTTGTGAAAAGTCCTCCCCACATACACCCCAATTATTAATTCTGCCAGGGTAGAAGGGGTGATTCTGTGATTTAAGCTAAAAATCTCCGGGGCGGTTTGGTAGCCTAGTGGTTACAGCATTCGCTCGCCAGGACCCGGGTTCGATTCCCGACATGGTTACAATGTGTGAAGCCCATTTCAGGTGTCCCCTGCCGTGATATTGCTGGAATATTGCTAAAAGCGGCGTAAAACCATACTCACTAACTCACTCACTAAAACATCTCCAAAATAACAAATGTGATCATACAATATGCATTAGCTTGAGCATTTTAAATTGTGATAACATGGAAGTTAAGAAGAAGAGTAGCGACCAGCATTACTAAATGAGAATGTACAACATAGGAACAGGTTTAGCTCATGAAACTTTGCATATTGTCCATCAACCCATGTTAGGATGGTGATATATACATGTGATTGAGGGTCAATTTTAGACCATCAGTAGAATATGGTTTCTTTTACTTATGCTCTTCATATTTATGATTATTTCCACAGGTTTAAAGTCATATTTGACCGTCTCATATTGTTCTGTGGCCATTCTGACATCCTTCTCACATCGTTCTCATCATGTCTCATATTCACAGTCATGTATGTGGTGTGAGTGTTTCCTTGTCACCTGTCAGAACTGATTCATCTTGTGCCTCTGAAAATGTCCGACTTTATTCCTTGTTGAGAGACATGTATGTAGCACCTCTCTACCTTAGGCTAAACCAGTGTATGTTGTTTTACATATTGTTTTTTTAAATGTCAAAGGGTTGTCATATTGAATGGCAGTTATTGATTTCTTTTTTAAAGAAAAAGAACAAAAATTAGGCTAAACATAATAATATGCTTGGTTCTCAGGCACAGCCCGCATCATCATAAAGTCTGTCACATGTTTCATTTTTATTTCCATTTTCAAAAAACTAAAATACTCCTAATACTTAAAAACAATGTGATCCAACATAGCACGCAGTTACTTCCCTTTACATGCACACTGCTTTACTGCTCTCGTTTGTTATGGTCATGGTGGCAATAGGAGTTTGTATGCTTGTTTATGTAGGGAGGCCCTTTCCCAGGTTGATGGTACACAACTGTTTATATGGTTACATACTAGTTTGAAAAAGCAAACAAACAAAAAAACACTGCCTGCCCGCACTATATTTTCAAAAGTCATTTCCAGAGAACCAATTCTTTTATTTTGTTAACCTTATTGTAAACATGTTAAACAACTCTGTTTAGAAAGTTATGCCTTATTGAGCATGTTAAGACCACATACAAATGTGTAAAACAAGAATAACTTGGTTTGGTCCTGGGTTAAATGTTGTGTGTTACAATGATACACCACCCAACAGTGGTGTGCGTGTCAGCATACTGTGGCATAGCATAACTTTCGTTGTTGATGACTGGTTTTGAAAATACTATGTACTTGATCATGTTGACAGGTAACTTGGTTGAACAACTGATTAATGTTGTGTTCCCAGTATGTGGAATGTGTTGCTAAATAACTTCTTGACCACAGTAATGTTTCAAATTAGGACAAAATAGAACATATGTTCAACATGTGTAATTTGTGTTCACCGCAACATATCATATTGTGGTCAGGAGGTTGAGCTCTTAAACCAAACCAATTCAATCATACACTTCTCATGGTATATTTCATGTCTGTGATCTGCAGATGTTATGGGTTATAGATGTTCAGTATGTTCAGTATGTTTAGTATGTTTATTGTGTTTATTGTGTTTATTATATTCATGTGTTTGTGGCGTACATGATATACCAATGTCATTCGATCATAACCATCATCATCATCATTGATTTAGTTTTTGAGAAATGTCATTTCATTTGCCTTTCTCCTTCTGACTGCTGTGGGCTTCCCTCTATCAGTTCATTTTCCTTCAGAATTATCTTATTGCTTTCTGTCAAATTTTCTATAATTCTGTAAATGAATCCACAGCTAAGTGAATATGTGCAGATGTACAGATGTTGAAGCAGTAACCTTTAACCACAGACTATTATTTGTCTTTCAAATACTGGATGATATCCTCCTAAGTTCAATCATCCCTAACATGGTGGTAAAGGCTTGGCCTTATTGCCCCATTGAAATATGGTTTGGCAACTATGTTTAAGCCAGTTGTCTGTCGTCATATTTTAGCATATTTAAATGCTTGGACCAAACAGTTAAACTGCAGTCCCTAGCCTAAATCTTGTTTTTTCTTGTGACGCTGTCGCTCTTTATGACCACGCTTCTTGCAATAATTACACTTGATAAGAAACACAGACTAATCATTGTCCTCACACAGAGAGCCTGCAAGATGTCTAGCTATGTCTACTAGAGCATCAAATTTTGGAGATTTAGATTGCTGACAAATAGCAATGTACAGTTCTCTTAATTTCTTATTAGACAAGCCATCAAAAAATCTTTGAGCACAAAGTTCACTTTTGTTTGATTTTGCGAATGAGGGGTGCGCTTCATCAACCTTGATCTGAAGACGGTGGGCAAAATCATCAATAGATTCATGGGTTTTTTGACACATGTCTTTGACCTCTCTAGCAGCAGTTCGAGTACACTCTTGGGTTCTATCAAGTTCTTTAATCAAAGCAGCTTTCACAGTTGCATAAGCAGCTTTGTTACCGTCAGGAATATCGTTAAATACCAGTGAGCAAAACCCTACATGATCGAAGTACTAAGGCTAAGCCACGTAACTTTTTCTCAGAGTTCAAATTAAGGCCCCAAGCTTTCACTTCATACACATTATCAATAAAGTTTGCAAAAATTGACTGTTTTGGATCAAACAAAGGAATTCGGAAGTCCTTGATATCACCAGAATGTTCTATATTTGTACCCCCTTCTGCCATGATGAATGGAATAGTATTCTTGTTCAAATGTTCAACATCAATCACAAAGTAGACGAAAAAGTTCAAACACAAGGTCAAAATGGCAAAATCGAACAAACTCACGGTACAGTTCGATGAGAAGCACTTTCCTTGAATTTCTCCTTAAAGTCACACTTTCTTCAAAGTTCTTCCATGAGTTCACACTTATACACCGCTGCCACCATTGTAATGTCTTCGGGCCCACATAACATGCAACACATAGGTACGAACACAAGACGTCTACTTGACAAGGACAGTAATGAGACTGATTACAATCGAAATCGGATCACCCGTCACAGTCTGTGATTCCACGTACAGGCACACACTACAGTTGGGGACCGTTGCGTTTGGGCGAAGCTGTCCAACACCGGGAACAACCTCACATTGTCATTGTTGAGAAATTATTTTATGACATTCATAAGGTTTGCTAAATAGACAGATCTAGGTATGTTACAAGAGTGTATGAATTGAAGCAGGCCATTTTACCTGAATGTGATCCTGTTACGGGGAGATAACTCTGCCTGCCTTGCTGTCTGTCCTCTCAGATGCCATGTGCAATGTGTGTGTTCACTGACAGTAGTGATTAAAGTAATAAGCTCATATTTCCCTATTTGGAAGCAAGAATTATGCAGTTATGGTTGGGATTTAATCAGATCAATGTTAATCTATCTGAAATCAAGAAGATTTATCTATCATTGACAATTCCTGTAATTATGAAGCATTCAGCTGGATTGATTGAATTTTGGAAAAGTGTAACATGTAACAGTTACATTCAATATTGGTAGTTATTTCAGCATCTTGTTTCATTATGGGACTTCTGAAAAATTTCATTTTGTGGGCAGTCGGGTAGCCTAGTGGTTAAAGCGTTCGCTCGTCACGCCGAAGACCTGGGTTCGACTCCCGTCATCGGTACAATGTGTGAAGCCCATTTCTGGTGTCCCCTGCCGTGATACTGCTGGAATATTGCCAAAAGCGGCGTAAAAACATACTCACTCACTCACTCATATTTCATTTTAATTCATTTTATTTAAGGTAAAGACATCCCAGCCAACAGAAATAGCTAATCTGCATATAACATGTTCTCAAGAAAGAGTCCATAAAACAACAGGAATATTGAACAGAGGCTTATGACCTATATTGTACTTCACTACATTCATTGTTACAAACTGATCACTTGTACAAAATAAAAAAGTAGAAGTTTCATGAATCAGCATTTATGATTACACGAGACAGATAAATACACATACATGTTGGTATACATCAATAATTCAATATACTCAATATCTTGAATAATGGTATATGATATTGCACAAATTACCCGGTAAAGAAAAGAAAAATCAAAATCTATTTGTTGGTTGTTTAACACCCCACTCAGTAATATCACAGCAAGATGACACCTCTGTAAATAATCTGGACCAGACAATCTGGTGATTGACATCATAAGCATCAATCCATGCATGCAATTGGGATGCAGTGGAATGCAGTCAACCAAGTTAGCAAGCCTTACTGACAGATCCATTCAGTCACCTCTTTCAACATGCATAGGTTGCTGGGGACCTATATTCTTACCCGGATTCCCCCAAACCAAAATATGAATCGGTGATAAAGAATATTAGTGGTTATTTATTAAGCTCATAAGTGAAGAGTGTGAACTCGACTGAAGCAAAGACAGATGCAGGTACTGGACCCGTGAAGATCCGGGGTAGAATAGGTCCTCAGCAACCCATGCTTGCCGTAAAAGGTGACTTTGCTTGTCGTAAGAGGCGACTAACAGGATCGGGTGGTCAGGCCAGTGGACTTGGTTGATGCAATTCCAATTGCGATTCCAATTGGGTAGATCGATGCTTATGATGTCAATCACTGGATTGTCTGGTCCAGACTCGAATAATTACACACCGCCGTCATATAGCTGGAATATTACTAAGTGCGGCGTTAAACAACAAACAAAGATGCAGGTACTGACATCTATTTGTCAGCTAGGACCTGGAATACTTTTGGAGGCCAAGGTCGACCACTGTGACCTACTTGATGGCTACTGTTTGTACAGGCTTGGGACATGTGGCACACTTAACTTTAATTACATCATCATGATCATAACATTGCACCTTCTTTGAAGTTCTGAGCTAATTATTGAACAAAACTCAGTCATCGAGAGAAGAAACTTAGAAATTGACTGATCAGTCTGAAATTTGATTGAATGTCTTATAAGAAAAAAAATATCAGTGACATATGACATGCTGACCTCAGATAGTTGTAACGATTTAACTAGAACTAATTTTGCATCTGTTGAGACTCGCAATACAATTATTTTGATCCTTTCTCTATAATACCAATAGTACACAATATTTCATTTTCAGTAACACCCTGTATATCTTTTAGAGTTAAACTAAGTGCTGATTGTTGTGTTAACTTTGTAATCAATATCCATAATTAATATGTTTTCATGTAAACTTTCCACTGGCTGTGCACTGTGTGCGTGTTTGACTTTCGACCCAGGAGTGGTATTTGAGCTGTTTGTCAGACTGTGGCACCAAGGACTTTGTTCCTGAGATTAGAACCCATATGTGTTGCTTCTCAGTATTTGTTTAGTACCAAACATGAGTTACACTGCAATCTATGCCCTCTTTTGCAACCTTTGCCCTCAGCCTTCGCCTTGTCTGTTTCATAAAGATTGTTATTGATTTTTAATATTTAGATTTATGCTTTTGCAAAGTTGTTTGCGATGATGGAGTTCTACTCCTCTAAACTGTTGCTAGGAATATATGGAAATTTTTTTTTACCATTTTGGATATCTGCAGGTACTGCACCACAAAATGCTGTTGCTGTTTTGGTAGTTACTTGTTTTGAGAAATTGTTTGAATAACCCTTCAACAGTGAAAGTCTGTTTGTTTGTTGTTTAATGCTACACTCAGCAATATTCCAGCTATATGACAGAGGTCTGTAAAATAATCGAGTCTGGATCAGATAATCCAGTGATTGACATCATGAGCATCGATCCACGCAATTGGGACCGATGACATGCATCAACCAAGTCAGCGAGCATGACCATCCGATCCCGTTAGTCGCCTCTTATGACAAGCATAGTCGCCTTTTAGGGCAAGTAATTGGGTTGCTGAACATCTATTCTACCCCGGATCTTCACGGATCTTCACGGATCTCAACAGTCTCAACTTCACCCTGCTTTATTCTTCCAACCACCTGCAGATGAACGAAAAATACCCATGTAGCTGTGTACTTCTCCCTAATTTTTTTCAATTAAACCATATAACTAGTGCTTCAATCATGTGAATAACAGCCACTGATAGTTAGTGTACACAGATGAATTGATCAGTTACTATTTGCCTCTCTTTTTTTCAAATATTTGGCTGAAAATCTATTTTTATCCCCCGCCCAACAAAGTTGGCGGGTGATATAGAAACGGGCTCCGTCCATCCGTCCGTCCGTCTGTCCGTCACGTTTCGTTTCCGGAGCATAATTCATACACTGTTTTAATATTTTTTCATCAAAATTTGCAGGTCTGTCAGGTACATGCTGAACTGGTGCCTTTTGCTATTTAGAAATTTTAGACATTTTTATTTGTTATGTTTCCATGCCAACAAGATGGACTTAGGTTCCAAACTCTTCTTTTTTTTACAATTTCCATGACAAGTTCCACCTCGGTTAAAAAAGGTTAGGGTTTGTTTAAGTGTAATTATGTCATAAATTCTGCAACAGAGATGGGGGTTATAGCCACGTTAGTTGCAAACTCTTGTTTACCATTGTATTTTTGCATTTTGTGTGATATGTTGACATTGTTTTCTAAGGAAAATGTTTTTTGGAAAATGATAATCAGACACATAAACAACCTCGGAGTGGCTCAGTGTTCTAAAGAACTGCAGTTTGTTGTGCATCAGTTGTGTTCATTAGGCCAAGATTTATTCCAGCTTTTCCACAGGTCACAATAAATACCTATTTCAGTCATTTATCTATTTGTTTATATGAAAGTTATTCTGTCGGGAGTTAAAACTGCAGCTGGCTTCATGAATCGCTGACAGTTATGTAGACATGGAATTTATGCATAACATATTTTATTATATAAGAGGGTCTATATTACTAGCAGGAGACATACTAACAATAAATGTTTTTATGTTTAATAATAAAATTTATTTCTTGGACCGGCTGCTTTTCATTTGCGGGCCTGAAACAAAATATATAAAATGTGTGGCCTTCAAGTAACCTTTGATCATGGGTTTGAATCTCAAGTTTGCCCTGTTTGTTTTTAGGTTTGTCAGCACCATACCAGTGCTCATTGGTTCAATCAAAGTGGAAAACTTCCCAAGATCTGCATCCAAATAAATAATAGTGTCTTCAATCCTGTAGATGTTCAGAAATGCCCTCAGTTACTGTTTGTCTAAAGCAGAACCACTGACACACAAACATCGTGTCAGTGTACACGTGCAGACTTCTGTAGTATCTTATCTCGATCCTTGATGACACGACATTACAAGGCTTCATGGTAACGAGAGGAGAGATCAGCGACGCTGACAACAACGACCACAGTGGTGGGTGTCGAAGTAGGAGAGAGGTTACATTCCAACATTTGGTCGCATTCCCCATAGTTTGTTTAATGTCATCAACATGTGAATGACTCCCCTTCTGCCCGTGTGGCCAAAGAAATTGACGCTTGCGTGTCAATCACGTGTGGTTTTGTATCACACAGAACAACAGCTGTCATTACATCAGTCAACATCTTTTGGTGGGGTTAAGGGTAAATTGTAACTGTCTAAGAAAGATTATTGCTTTTATGGTTTTTAGACTCAGTTTAAGAACGATTATTTTGAAAACTTGTGATTTTCCAAAACAAAATAAATGTAGAAATATTTATTTGATGTTCTTTGCTGCTGTGGTGATATGCCAGTCTTATGATGACTTTGACAAGCATGTCCAACTTGTTTTTGTTGCGCTACAGAAGTCAAGGTGTGATATGAGCTTACATAACAGACAGATAACAATAGCAGCTGATAAATACAGAATCACTTGCTTTGTTTGATGTCATGTGATTTTGAGTTATTGGTTAAGCTAATTTTAGAATTCAGAAAACTGATGGTATTTTGCGGTTAGGTTATTGACCTCTACATCTCTGATGGAACATATATAAAGGGAAATTCTTCATGCTGCATCCGGAGTAGTGGTACATCGAGGAGTGTTATGTCAAGGAATCACTATATAATATATATAATATATATAATATATATGATATATATATCATGTGGTAATAATGTTGTGAGATCATTTATTTGTTTTATTTGAGACATAATTACCATATCCAACGTCATAAGCGCCCCACTCTAATAACCGCTCACGGCAATATTTGCTAATGTATTGGAAAGTGAACAATCTCAATTAGCACCCCTACCGATTGATCAATGTACACAAGACATATTTATTCTTGTATGATACGCACTCCTGTGTTATATGCACCCTTAATTATGGGCAATTGAATTCTGGAAAAATATATCTGTCGTATATAAACATTTCAGGCTGTCAGCATAAACCATGAAATTTACGATCTTTCAACTCTGTTGTTTTTTTTCACCAAAATAATATTCTAATAAGAGCCCCCATTGCTAATTTTGAGAGCAACCTAGTATATAGCGCCGGGCGCTTATTACATCGAATACGGTCTTATGAATTTTTACATAAATAGTTTGGTGGATTTGGTTTGGTTTGTGATGGGACACATCATATCCTCATGCAGCCTGAAACAATATTATGTAATTATAATGGACATTTATAATGCCCCAATAGGGCTGGAACGGGTAACTCAGGTTACTTGTGTCGGTTGGGTCTTGAGTAGGACTCGGGTACTATCAGGACTACCCGGACCCGTGGTTAGTCCTGCAAAAATTCCCTGTAACTCCATGGTTACAGTGAACTACCCTTCTGACTTTTATATAGTTAAATTAGGTAAAGCTTCACCCAAGTTCAGTGTATGCATGACATGTATCTAAGTGCATTTTGCCAGGGCTACAGTAAAGCAATTCCCAATCGGTCAATTTGTACCCAACTCTTGAGACCAACATCAGGTACCCGGGTAAATGGGGTAATAGGAACTCGGGTACCCGGGTAAATGGGGTAATAGGGCCCCGGGTACATCGGGTAATAGGGCCTCGGGTACCCGGGTAAATGGGGTAATAGGGCCCCGGGTACATCGGGTAATAGGGCCTCGGGTACCCGGGTAAATGGGGTAATAGGGCCCCGGGTACAGCGGGTGATAGGGACTCTGGTACCCGGGTAAATGGGGTAATAGGGCCCCGGGTACATCGGGTGATAGGGACTCGGGTACCCGGGTAAATGGGGTAATAGGGCCCCGGGTACATCGGGTGATAGGGACTCGGGTACCCGGGTAAATGGGGTAATAGGGCCCCGAGTACATCGGGTGATAGGGACTTGGGTACCCGGATAAATGGGGTAATAGTGACTCGGGTATATCGGGTGATAGGGACTTGGGTACCCGGATAAATGGGGTAATAGGGCCCCGGGTACATCGGGTGATAGGGACTCGGGTACCCGGATAAATGGGGTAATAGGGCCCCGGGTACATCGGGTGATAGGGACTTGGGTACATCGGGTAATAGGGACTCGGGTACCCGGGTAAATGGGGTAATAGGGCCCCGGGTACATCGGGTAATAGGAACTCGGGTACATCGGGTAATAGGGACTCAGGTACCCGGGTAAATGGGGTAATAGGGCCCCGAGTACATCGGGTGATAGGGACTTGGGTACCCGGATAAATGGGGTAATAGTGACTCGGGTATATCGGGTGATAGGGACTTGGGTACCCGGATAAATGGGGTAATAGGGCCCCGGGTACATCGGGTGATAGGGACTCGGGTACCCGGATAAATGGGGTAATAGGGCCCCGGGTACATCGGGTGATAGGGACTTGGGTACATCGGGTAATAGGGACTCGGGTACCCGGGTAAATGGGGTAATAGGGCCCCGGGTACATCGGGTGATAGGGACTTGGGTACCCGGATAAATGGGGTAATAGTGACTCGGGTACATCGGGTGATAGGGACTTGGGTACCCGGATAAATGGGGTAATAGGGCCCCGGGTACATAGGGTGATAGGGACTCGGGTACCCGGATAAATGGGGTAATAGGGCCCCGGGTACATCGGGTGATAGGGACTTGGGTACATCGGGTAATAGGGACTCGGGTACCCGGGTGAATGGGGTGATAGGGCCCCGGGTACATCGGGTGATAGGGACTTGGGTACATCGGGTGATAGGGACTCGGGTACCCGGGTAAATGGGGTGATAGGGACTCAGGTACATCGGGTGATAGGGACTCGGGTACCCGGGTACATCGGGTAATAGGGACTCGGGTACATTGGGTAATAGGGCCTCGGGTACCCGGATACATCGGGTAATAGGGACTCTGTTACCCGGGTACATTGGGTAATAGGGCCTCGGGTACCCGGGTACATCGGGTAATAGGGACCTGGGTAGCCGGGTAGTAAATATGGACTGGTCCCAGTTTACTACGGCTGATGCATGCTCACAGCATGTTATTCACTCATTACATGTTCTTTTGTCAGATCATGAACATTCTTCTAAAATTTTAATAATTAACATAAAACGTAACCCTTTTATTATTATGATTACGAATTCACACTTTTTATTGCACATGTGTGAAAACAATGGCATTCGTCCCTGTAGCCATGTACATTGCAGGGAGCTATTAGCGCATGTACATTGCAGGGAGCTATTAGCGCATGTACATTGCAGTCAGTCATGCGATAGGTAACAAATGCCTGTTACCTTCATTTTCTCACCACAGCATATATGAATATGTGTACCTGGCAATTGACAAGGATTTATTGACCTTGATCGCAGCCAGTATGCTGCCTGTCTCGCAGAGATCGTAGCAGGAGACAGCTAAGGGTCAAGTCAGTCAGGCGTATATTTCATTCCCCCCCTAACGTCACGGGCTACGGATTATGACAGACTGTGATAGTTTAACAGATTTCTTCATGGATTAACTTCCCAGCCTACAGTTTACTTATGAATTTTGTGGCTTTGGGTTCAAGTTTGAATAAGTTCTAACCAACATTTCCTGGAATGTTTGTTTTGACATGCATGTCTTGGAGTTAGTTGACCTTTGCAAGCTTGCAATATTCCAGATGACAGTTCTTCTGTAGTGTAGTTGTGTGTTTTTTGTCTGTGGCAATGTATCAATGATTCTGCCGATATTAAGATATATTTGGACTGCTGTGTGTCGTGAATGATTTCAACATGGACAGTGCAGTTGTACACCAGTGGAAGTAACAAGTTAATGAAGTCGAATCATGGATTCTTGCTGTATGCTATAATTTCCAACAATCATCCTCAGCCTCGATGAACTGGACCTGGAATGGGGTGATGTTGGTTTTCTTGAAACTGGGTTCCACGGATTATTTAGAAATTTGATTTCAATATTTGAGGAGGGCTCTGTCAAATATATAATCTGACAAGATAGTGTCAGTCAGGACACAACAGTGAAGCGCATCTGAGAACATGTGGCAAGCACAGTGAGAAATCAACACTCTTAAGTGCTACATCAAAACTTTAGACTCATCAAAGGCTAGTAGGTCGGTCCAGGAATGACCATTGACTCATGGAGGTCAGCAGTAACCCTGAAGAGGTCATTTCAGGTAAGAATCCGTACCCCGGGCACATTTATGTGTTGGCTTACAAAGGTGACTGATTGCATGAACTGCTGGTCAGTCATAAGTATCCCTGAGGTCATCCTGCTTTCAATAGTCTTGACAAGAGCCAGAGGCAATGCTGTGTATAATGTACACAAAGAAATCCTTCATAACGTTGATGTTAGGATTTACGGAGTTGGTGAATTCCAGATGTGTTGTTTTCTGTGACAACATTATTAATTTGTAAGTGGAAATAACATCATCAACAGTTTTGCAGTGATTGAAGTTCCATGTTTTTTTTTTATGATACTAACTCCCTATGTTTCTCATTGGTCCTGTGCCATGTCTGTGGAATATATATATATAGATACTTACTAAAAGTCTAGGAAAGTCAAGTTTCCTTGATTCCACACGGAAACAGCGGGAGAGGGAAAGTTCTTTTGGAAAAAAAGTTACAATTATTTAAAGTGTTCATAGACTAAGTGTTCGTCTAGTTTGTCATGTAATATTTTATGACTGAACACATTTCGTAATATTTCAAGAATTCATTTTTCAATACAATTATACACAAGAGGACACAGAGCAATCTTGGATCTATGACTATCATGGGAATACGCACGGTTTCCCCGGTGAAACAGGACTCCAGTATTAATGTTGTTTGTTTTGTTTTGTTTGCTGGCCTTTCAGTGTTGTTTTTTTTGTCAATTTCTGCATTAATGATGTCAATGTTATATGTTCGCGCTGTAGGGTTCCAGGATAGAATTGGCCCTCAGCAGCCTATGCTAGTTGTAAGAAGCATCTTCATAGATTGGATGGTCAGACTCCATTTCATGTTTGTTTACAATAGGTTTTGATGATTTAGAGCCCGCCATCATATAATGTGAATAAGGGGCTGTCGGGTATCCTAGTTGTTAAAGCTTTCGCTCGTCATGCCGAAGACACGGGTTCGATTCCTGACATGGGCACAATGTGTGAAGCCCATTTCTGGTGTCCCCTGCCATGATATTGCTGGAATATTGCTAAAAGCGGCGTAAAACCATACTCACTCACTCACCCACAACAATGTAAATATTGCTGAGTGTGATGTTAAACAAGAAACAAATTGTAATGTATTAGGTCTGAAAAACTTCAGTCATTAACCCTAGGGGCGCATTTGGGAAAGCAATCTTAGTGCTGGGACTATTGTAAGTGTATGTTAAAGCATGGGAGTTATTGCCCCCTTTGAGAACAGATCCTGGCATTGAGATAGTTTAAGATTTGGACACCCTTGATCCCAACACTGCCACACATTGAATGGGCATTTATAGAAGAGACTAACAAGGTCCTTGAGGTGAGAACAGGGTAACTAGAGCAAGGAGATCGCTTGCAAGTGTTATTGTGTAGAGGTATCACAGCCTCACAAGGTCTGTCCTGTAGATAGCCATCATATTAACCTGGATCAAGTTATGGGTCAAAGGATGGAGGGTCATCACAGCCTCACAAGGTCTGTCCTGTAGATAGCCATCATATTAACCTGGATCAAGTTATGGGTCAAAGGATGGAGGGTCATCACAGCCTCACAAGGTCTGTCCTGTAGATAGCCATCATATTAACCTGGATCAAGTTATGGGTCAAAGGATGGAGGGTCATCACAGCCTCACAAGGTGGGTCCTGTAGATAGCCATCATATTAACCTGGATCAAGTTATGGGTCAAAGGATGGAGGGTCATCACAGCCTCACAAGGTCTGTCCTGTAGATAGCCATCATATTAACCTGGATCAAGTTATGGGTCAAAGGATGGAGGGTCATCACAGCCTCACAAGGTCTGTCCTGTAGATAGCCATCATATTAACCTGGATCAAGTTATGGGTCAAAGGATGGAGGGTCATCACAGCCTCACAAGGTGGGTCCTGTAGATAGCCATCATATTAACCTGGATCAAGTTATGGGTCAAAGGATGGAGGGTCATCACAGCCTCACAAGGTGGGTCCTGTAGATAGCCATCATATTAACCTGGATCAAGTTATGGGTCAAAGGATGGAGGGTCATGTCAATTTTTGGGCTTAAGATATTTTTAATATGATTACAGGATGAATTAAATTGGTATTTGTTTATTTCATGTTTGTGTACAGAGAATTGATCAGTTTCTATCATCATCATTATGATTAGTTTAATTGTGTTGAGTGTGTGGTACTTCTCGGACCATAAATTGTAAGGAGTGAGTGAGTAAGGTTTTACACCGCTTTTAGCAATATTCCAGCAATATCACAGCGGGTAACACCAGAAATGGGCTTCACACATTGTACCCATGTCGGGAATCGAACCCAGATCTCGGCATAACGAGCGAACACTTAAACCACTAGGCTACCCGACCGCCCCATAAATTGTAAGGAACAATTCTAATAGTTTGCTGATGGTGTTGTAAAACTTTTGTTATGAATGTTTTTTTATCATGTTCTCATAACTATTTATGTACAATTTATTTGTTGCCTTTCTTGCTTGGTCTCATGTTGGGTTAAGGCTATTACCAATGAAACCATCATTGTCTGTAAAAGATGAAGGAATATGTCATTTCAACATGGGATAATGGTATCATAATTATTATAAGAATATCCATGCCATGAATAATATGCATTTTGATACATTGCATGGTTCAAAGGGTTCACAGACAATAGCATATAAAGGTGGAAAGTTATGAGGAACTCTGTAGTACCATATCAGCACATCACGCCAGTTGTGGTGCCCTAGACCTGTGCCATGACTATGGAATTTATATATACCATATTTGTCATAATAAGTGCTCAAGGCGTTCTCAAAATTAGAAATAGGGGGCTCTTATTAGATTATATTTTTGGTGAGAAAAAAAGAGTTGAAAGATTGTAAATGATATAAAGGAAGAATCTGTGCGTATTATACACGATAGATATATTCGAGAATTTAATTGCCCATAATTAAGGGTGCATATAACAAACGAGTGCGTATTTTATACGAATAAATAAGTCTTGTGTACATTGATCAATTGGAATGGGTGCTATTTGGGATTGTTCACTATCCAATATTTTAGCAAATATCGCCGTAGGCGCTTATTATAGAACAGGGCGCTTATTACGTTGAATACCGTAGATCAAACTAAACCAAGTCTGATGAAGTTGATATGATGAAAACAGCAGAAGAGGAAAGGTTCTTTTGAAAAAGTGTATTATTATTATTTTAAAGGAATGTTTTCATAGGCTAAGTGTCAGTCAACTGGTGCTCCAGAGCACCTTGTAAACAGGTTAAGCCAAGGGGGAGACTGATGTCTGTCTCTGGATCCCTGGCACAGTACAATGATCAAGCCATAAAAACCCAAAACAAAACCGACAGACACGTTTACCTGCTTGGGTTGAACCCTGGTGGGGATTCTGGGCCAGGGTAGGGTCCCCAGTGTCTCCTGCTTGTGGTTATGGCCGACTCAGACTTAGGGAACGGGTTGTCTGGCTCTGTGACTTGGCTTATTGTGTGTCTTAATTGTACCTTGACGTGGCTCAGGTGATCCGTCTTATTGATGACTCAGTTATTTACAGATCGCCATGATATAGCTTAAATATTGCTGACTGTAGTGTTTAACAATATTTGCTCACTCTTTGCATATTTAGGAAATAGAAAATAGGCTTGGCGTAGCAGGCTAATCTGGAACTTAACTTCCAGATACACTTTGGGTCTTTTAGACTAACATTTACAGCCAGAAATAAACTTATCTTATTTAACAACAAATCTAAAAAAAATAAAAAATAGAAACCAAATGGAGCCCAGAACTAAAAAATGCTTAATTGCTGGAGCTTAGGCAATCTAGACTTGCCGAGTCATTCTAGACTTGAGTTGGATTCCTTTGTTCTCTGGGGTCTGGGACACACTTGGGGATTACAGCCATTACAAGATATGTCAACAAATGTTACAATGTATGACATTTGTCTCTATTAGATTACCACGGCAACAGTGTACGTGGATAGTGTTCAGTTATTCTATACCTGTTTATGAAATTATACCTAAAAATCAACAGATGGCAATACTGGTTGTGAATTCACAACTTATTTTATGAAATCTTGTCAAGGTTGTTGAAGGACATTCCAACTGTTACCACCCTTTTGTGTGTGAAATGTTTTATGCATGTGGGTGACAGGCTAATGTTGGGAGGGCATCAACTCTTGATTGTCAGCTTTTCTGTGTGGATTTTGTGGAACATTGCCATAAGCTGTGTGTATGGGACTGTTATTCCTCCACAACACTCTCAGCCCTATTATAGCAGCGTATTGACGTGGCTGCATGGACACGGTCCGTTGCACATCATGGATTGAAACACGAGCCAATTTTTTAAAACCTGTTATTGCATTCTCAAACGTAGAAAATATATTTTTGTTTATCGAACAGTGATTGTTTTGTCATGTCATTCTTTCATAATGGTGATATTCTTATGTATTTTATGATTATATTATAGCACATTGAATGTGTAATGACTAGTTTTGAAATTTGATATGATATCAAAAGATAGTTATATAAAAGAAATTAATATTAATTTTTGTGTTGAAATATTTTCTGGAAGAGTATGAAGGTTTTTTCAAGGGAATGCACATATATTAATATTATATTATGTAGAGCAGAAAAGGTTCAACTGAATTGTTTTTGCAAAATATTGAGTTGGGTAGTGCATGCAAACATTTTTGCTAATATCTATGCCTATTTTCACCGGGGGGGTTGGGTAGCCTAGTTGTTAAAGCGTTTGCTCGGCACGCCAGAGACCTGGGTTCGATTCCCAACATCGGTACAATGTGTGAAGCCCTGTGATATTGCTGAAATGCTGCTAAAAGCAGCATAAAACTATACTCACTCACACTATTTTCACAAACTAAGTAGTCTTTCGGATTGTTTGAGGTGATTGTGTTTACATAGTAGCGGGTATTATACCTTCAGAAGACTACCGCTAGAATGGCCTCATTGAGAACATTACATTAGTAGTGCAGGCATTCAGGCTATTTTAGGTCACCCTGAGTCATTATAGCCATTGCAATTCATTGTTCAGAGTTGTGTCCCTTAGGCATGCCAGGATTCTCTGATCTTGGTTTGATTCCCAGATTTTGCCTGATTCTTTGTTATTTAGTACTATAACTGTGACTGTGGGGTTTCACCAAAATGATTAACATCCAAGGCTTGCCTCACTTTGTACTTTCTTCAGACACTAAGCTGACAGGTTGCTGATAACCCAGACTTAAACCCAACTCTCTCACTCTCAGCCCCTCAGATTTAGATTATATCATGAATCATCCCTAGACTTACATCTAATCTCTGAAATGAACATATCGTTCAGAAAAAAACAGTTGTTCAATTATCTTAATAAAAATATTAATCAAAGGAGCCCAGAGAATCTCTTCATTTTCAGAAACTGATACTGCAGTAATCTAGACTTGCCAAACATTATAGACTTGCATGGGCTGTTTTTGATATATTTGTATCATGGTCTGTAAGACAGACTACATCAGCCCCTATGTCTCTGGAACAAAGCTTCATGTTTCCCAGATAATATTCATATGTACCGTATTCGACGTAATAAGCGCCCAGGGCGCTCTCAAAATTAGAAATAGGGGGCTCTTATTAGAACATTATTTTAGTGAAAAAAACAGAGTTGAAAGTTAAATGTCATGGTCTTTGCTGACAGCCTGAAATGTTTATGTACGGCAGATATATGTTTCCAGAATTTAATTGCCAATAATAAAGGGTGCATATAACACACGAGTGTGTATTATACGCGAATAGGGGAAGGAAGCAGTGCTTTTTTATGCGAATAGGGGTCAGAAGGGGTGCTAACTGGGATTGTTAACTAGCCAATATATCAGCAAATCTCGCCAGGGGCCCTTATTAGAGCGGGGCGCTTATTACGTTGAATATGGTATACTCAAATAAAGCCCTGATAAACATGACTGAGGAGATTTTGTTCAACAGCATTCAAAACTTTTAAGCATAAAATACCATTTACCTTATGTTGTACAAGTTATGCCAAAGATATGACAAGGAAAACCTGATAGATTTAATTCCTGTTGAAATAATTGATTTGAGATACAATTATAAACAACAAAGTGATATTTGTATAAAATTGCATAGTATGCGTTAAGCTTTGTATGTATTGACCATGTTACAGGCAGATGTCTAAATGTTTCATAATCATGGTAATGCAGTGTCGACACTCTCACAGTGGTCAACATGGGTTTATACACAGCAGATATGTCTGTTAGTCCTTCATCTCACAGTCCCTGAACCATATTGTTTTCCCTTCCTCGCAACCCTAACTGACATGATAAAGCACTAAATGAAGCATGTCTAGATTTTCCATGGGATATGAATGTTCCATCTCACTGGGCTCCTTTTCAATTTAATTATAGTTGCTTTTTCTATCAGAATTATGTATTACCAGACCCTTATCGTCTGTTTGCTACATTCAGCAGTCCACACCAGCCTACAGCACTGTTGTGGATAATTTTAGCAGCATATTATTGACACCTGTGGTAACAATGAAATGTGGGCTTAGTTTTTGTACGTTTTATACCCTTGTTGTCTAAGATGTCAGGTGGGGGTTGTCAGATGTGGGGTATGTTGAGTGACAAACTTTTGCAGTTGATGTATTTGTTGAGATTAATGCAAACATACTTATATCATAACAGCCACTTGTGATATTTATGTGGCATTGCTCTCCACCCATACTCCTCACCCTGCAATCCACTCTCTGCCCCACATTCCTTTTACACTCCACAGGGCGGTCGGGTAGCCTAGTGGTTAAAGCGTTCGCTCATCACGCCGAAGACCCGGGTTCGATTCCTGACATGGGTACAATATGTGAAGTCCATTTCTGGTGTCCCCACTGTGATATTGCTGGAATATTGCTAAAAGCGGCGTTTAACCATACTCACTCACTCACCATTTCATGCTCCACATTCCACTCCTGATTCAGTTCCCCATTCCACTCCACACTCTACTCTACTCCTCTCTCAACTCCATTCCCCATTCCACTCCATTCCACTCCATTCCTTTCTCCATTCCACTCCATTGCTCTCTCCATTCTCCATTCCACTCCATTGCTCTCTCCATTCTCCATTCCTCTCCATTGCTTTCTCCATTCTCCATTCCACTCCATTGCTCTCTCCATTCTCCATTCCACTCCATTGCTCTCTCCATTCCGCTCCATTGCTCTCTCCATTCCCCATTCCACTCCACACTCCGCTCTAGTGACCTCTCTCAACTCCATTGCTCTCTCCATTCTCCTCTCCATTCCACTCCATTCCACTCCACTGCTCTCTCCATTCTCTTCTCCATTCCACTCCATTCCACTCCACTGCTCTCTCCATTCCCCACTCCATGCTTCACTCCACTCCACCCTCCAGGGAGCATTATTGAAGACCTAAACCAATTACCCAAATCAACAGGTCAGTGTACATTCAAATTGCATTCTCTTGTTGGTATAGGTATCATCAACATGGATTTACCTGGATCAGTGAAGCAGATAAAGATGATATACTCGTTGTGTAAACATAAGTACTGTATATTTATACATATGATTTAGGAATGCAACATACAGAAATGCAGATCAACACTAGTGCTTTATCAACACAAGGGACTGCAGTCCGAACTACTTTCCGTGGATTTCCTCCTTGGAAACTTTCTCTATGACGTTGGTAGACTAACATCTAGTCTCTTAAAAGGAAATATTTTACAGAAAAATGAGTAGTTAAATTTCTTAATGAAGAATAATACAAAGGAGCCCAGAGACTCTTCATTTTTAGAAACTGTGATGTAGACTTGCCAACAGTTATATAGACTTTCATGGGCTATATTGGGTACATTTGTTTCAAGGTCTGTGGGGCAGACAATTATGTTGTTAGACTTAATATCAGGATGGTTGTCCAATCGCACTGTAAGTTTGCATGGGCAACAAAAAGTTATTCTGTGTCAATGGCTGAAGTAAACATTATTACTGATAATGTAGATATTTTTTAGTACTGAACATTCAGTGGAGATGTGTCTCTGCTCACAGATGAAATGTAATCAGAATGGGGATTAGTCAGTTCCTTGTTCGAAGGTCACAGTGGCCTGGGGCATACAGTACACATTTACCTTACTGACACTACTGCTGGATCGCGGCTAGACTCGCACAAGCCTCCGAGGCAATAACTATTAGTTGAAATCTTTTCTAGATTATATAAATAATAAGAACAAGTTGTCCCTATAACAGACTGGCATCTTGTCCGCTTAACTAGACTTGCTATTATAAGATAGAATAACGACACATCCATGGACAGCCTTGGAGAAGGGCTAGGTTGCAATCTGAACAGGTCTTAAAATTGTAATAAAACTCTCCAGAATATTTAACAATAATATCTTAATGCAGTCTGTAGAATAAATATGCATTAGTGAGTACTGTGATAAAACAGATCAGCATGGCTCTTAAGATTAATCTTTAGCGCATATCTGCTCCTCCCCTCTCCTCGCCCCCCTCCCCTCCTTTTACATCCTCCCCTCCTTTTACATCCTCCATCCTCTGATACTGTGTGGTATGGCGAGAGCCTGGCACTGCGGAAGAAGCTATTTTGAGTCATCAGAGGCAGATATAGTACTCTTTTCAACATGGCGGAGGGCTAAGTCGAAGACGAGAATGTCGTAGATTTCGGCAGTTTTTTTGGTATCACCGAAGAACATTTCGAAATGGCAACCTGTCAGATGGAGCAGATGGGTAAGGGATTGTGTGTATTTCATGTTGTGGAGGATGGTTCAAATTGAAGTCCAGTGTTTCTTGACCTGTTGGAAGATGGTGCAATGTAATGTCATGACCTTGGTGATGCAATTGATTTGTAATTTGCAGTCATTAGCAATTTTTATTACTTAGCATTAATTAGTAAAATGCTGTAAAATCTGGTATTTTTCAAGTTTCAAATGTTGCCAAACTTTTCAAAATTAGTGTGTTGCACAAGGAACTTGTTACACTGGTACAGATATGGGTATACAGGAAATATTTTGTCTCATGTGAAGAAGCACGTTGTACATCTACTGAAATATTTCTCATGTATGTAACAAAAGATGGATTCATTATATTTTATTTTTTGAATTTAAGATTAATATCCATGGTTCATGCCCTGACCTGGCAGTTGGCGAAGGGAAATAAAATAGGCAGTTGATTATGAGAAGTTTTATTATTGATGTTTGTGGCAAATCACATTCTGAATGGTTACATAATTCAACAATGAACTGCTTCATGTTCAGGGCATAACTTGTTTGTGTTGTCATGTCAAATAATTTCAACCAGAAGTAAACAAAACATTTTTAATTAAAATAACATGAGACATGTATGCATAATATCATATTTCAATCATTGAGTTTTTAATACTCATTATGATTATATAATACTGGGGATCTTAAGGCAAAAAACACTGTTCAACTGGAGTAAAAAATATGTGACAAAACATTCCAATCACTGTCTTAACAGTGTAAAGTACAGTACGACTCAATGCTAGACTAATGATGACAAGGTACTATCCACTATGCCAAATGTCAATATGACAACTGTTCCTATCACTATCTGTACAGTACATTTCAATGCTAGACGATTGAACAAGGCACTATCCAACTAAACTCCTTGTTGATATTATAAGTCATAATATGACAACACAATAGAGAAACTGAAACCAAGGGTACTATCCTTTAGATACAGGATTTCTTATTCATTCAAATTTTGAGTGTGGGTATGGGGTCTTTAAAAAAGGCAGTCAAAATCAAAAGCCTGTCAAGGTTTGGTCGATGATTACCAACAGTATATATGACAACCAATCCTTACAACTGTATAATCTGTTTTATCTGTGTACAATTCATTTACTGCTAGGACTTCAGGGAATTATTTCAGGGCTGAACATATTGTGTCAGCATCAATTGTTAAATACATGTCTCTTTGTCAGGCTTTGTTCCTATGCAATAACATGCATTGCTAGGGTGTGGCAATGTTGTTACATGATGATGATCGATAAACAGTTGGCTCGATGGTATTGTATAGATATGGTGTCCTAGTTACTACCCTGTTTACGAGCACAGCATGCAACCAGCTTTCCCATGAGTAACACTGTGATATTGCCATGATTGTGATCTGTAGATCTAGGTAACATTTGACATCCTGACAAGGCCATGTCAGGGTACATGTCACAATACCATAGTCAACCAAATAATCACCAAATGAAATCCATGAAGGGAAATCGTAAAAATGTTTGATGTCTGATCAAATATTGATTCCTTGAGTTAGGAAAAGGTCTGCAAGTTTTGAGTCCGACAATTTCAGAACTTTCAGGTTTTTCACAGTTCAATAGGTCAATTAATAAAGAATAAGTGTAATATTTGTACTCTGACAATAAACAGCATCACATTGGAGGTATGACGAGATTGAAAACACAAAGTATAGTGCCAGTTTAAGAATTTTGTTTTGTGTAAATTCAGTGGTACTGGGAATTCCTTTGAAAAAAACCTTTGAGGATGTCAACATTTCCACAACCAAGTTTTACGGCGTGTGTTTTTTTTTTCTCCAAACTTAAGGAATTACGTTTTGTAAAAGATATTAAACTGTTGAAGTGTTCTCTAAGGCCCACAGGCACTTTCATGATGATGGAGAACTCGATCAGTGTTGCTTTCCTTGCAGTCTAAGTGGCCTTACATTTTATGATTTTGCAAGTATTTTCTTTTTAACTTCATTTTTTGTTTTACGAGAAGCAATTGTCTTATCATACTTATTGTTACCATGGTTACAACTATGTTGACATGGTATGTAAATGGGAATCTGTTTATAGTGAGATGCTTGTCAGGTAGAGTACGGTAATATTGTCCTCAAAATACACTCTATGCATCGTTAGTAGTCCATTGTTTTATTTCAGAAAATTGTATAAGGAAGCTGAAGGTTATGACTGTAATAGGATGTAACTTGATAATGAATGTGTGATTGTTTTCTATGAGTATTCACCTGAGATTTTATGACAATGACAGTGATAAAATATACCAAAATGGTGGACAAGCAATCTTTCTGCTTGATATGAACATATATTCCAAATTTCTTGGCAGAGTACAAAGATACTGATACTGATAAAGAAAAGAACATTCCCTTTACAGGTATCAGCTAAAAAAGATTTGTCTGAAGAAATGCTGAAATAATTAGATGCATGTGTGGGGTATATGTACAGAGAACTGGGGATGAGTATTTGATAATGGCTTTGGGGCAGTGTGTGACGCATTAATGATTTGCTGGCATTCCGTTGGGAATGAGATATCAGCTCTGCATGTCATAAACACAGGGTGGGTGTGGAGAATTTGTATTTGTAAAATATGTGTAGGATTTGAGTGGGTAGGGAAACTATATCTTCATCAAGAAGCTAAAAAAAGCATAGGACACAGTCCAATATGCACAGTAATGCCATTGTGACCACTTTTCGAGACAACAATGCAAAATGGTATTAATTTTTGTATAAAACAGGGAAAACTTCACAATTTATTACCCTTAGTGCAGAGGTATAGAAATGGGAAGAATCCAATGTCAATTGGTATCTGTCAATTTTACAAGCTACTTCTAGAAAAGATCCTGGGCTGAACACTGAAAGTGAAACAAGCACGTGTTTTGGATGGCATGCCAGTGACATTCCTATGTTTCACCATGCCAATTGTTGACAAGAGAAGTCTTTGAATCAAGCATAAATCAACTATTCTTTCATTAATGTCTGCAAAATTGTCTGTAGAATTCTAATGCAGAGTAGCCTCCCTTGGCTGTGACAGGGTCCCTGGTTGGGGTTTGTTCCGGCCAGCAGTGTTGATACAGTTAAGTAAAACTGCCTGTGATTGGTTAAACTATGAATTACAACCAATCAGAACATGTTTGTAACTGTCGCTCAAACAACATAAAGGGGGGTAACTTTGAGTAACAATCGACTTGTTGCAGATATTAATTGTATTGTTTTATTTGTATGGATGCATTGAGTATGGTATATGGTGCTTTTAGCAATATATCAGCAATATCACAGTGGGGGACACCAGAAATGGGCTTCAAACCCATGTGGGGAATGAAACCAAGACCTTTGGTGTGATGAGCAAACACTTAAGGTTTAACCACTCGGCTACTCCACCGCCCCTGATGGTTGTTTTGACCTACAGAAACAGGAGATTCTTTTTTGATTAACAAAGAAGTATGCATAAAAACCTCATCTTTATCATTTCAGTGCCCAGTCAGGCTTAGGGACATTTCAGAATCGTTAGCCCACCGACGTTTTATCAGCCATGGCAGTTATTTTGCACACTGGTTTCCAATACCTGATTCATACAAGGTGTGAGCCTTTATCTGCCAGCAACCCTACTTGTGGCTATTGAAAAATTGTATTGATTTTTACCTGCTTAAGGGTTTGTTTCCTCACAATCTGACAAGTCATGGCGTACCTGTCGACCACAATAAGTAGTTGTACATACGCCTCGTATCACACATGATGTCAATGATTTTCAAAAAACATATTCGTACAGCTAAATATTCCTGTGTGTTCACATTATGCTCTGTGAGTTGCCCAAAGATATCGATTTTTCTCTTGAGGTGAAATATGGTACCAGATGAATTCTGTCAAGACAATACAGCAGCCTTATGCAGCCCAACTCATTTGAAAACAGGATGTAGAGGTTACAGGTTAAGTCAGTATTCAGCATGATCGTCACTATGTCTAAAGTAAGGTTTAGAGTGAATAAAACATGCTCTTCTCGGGGAATAAGCCTATACATTGTATTATCTGAGAAGGGTGCAGTTTCCCTGAACTACCTGTGGTAAATTGACGAACGTGTGTTTGACCATGTAGATCAGGTGGGCGTATTGTTTATTTCATATGTTCCATATCAGTAAGGTCAGAGGATTGGAATTTTTGTAACTAGCAAATGAAAAGTTTGATATATGGAAGCTGAGATTTGCGATTTAATCCACAGATCCTTTTTTTGATTGTGTATTAAAGTCACATTATTGTAACCAGTACTTAGTGAGGAACCCGCCTTCTGGTTTTGGGTTAATCAACTTTATTCCCTAAATGAAATAGAATATAATTCCCATAAACTGAAATAAATTCCTGTCATGAATTCCGGGAACAGCTTAAATGAAACGCTGCTTTTTCATGTCTGAGAATGTGGTTAGTGAGTGAGTGAGTGAGTTAGGTTAACGCCGCTTTTAACACCATTCCAGTTATATCGCAGAGTGTCAGCTTAATGTGGGAGGTAAGCCCGAAGTGATGCATGTCTCAGACGTTTACCACTTCGGTGAAAACCACAAGCACTTGAGTCGTTACATACGGACACGTTGATTGTTAACTAGTAAGGGCCAACAGGCCAGTGGATCATTATAGCTCACAAGACATTAGACTCACTGATTGTACACACCGTCTTCACTCAACATAACTTACAATGAAAACAACTTATTCAAAAGGACTCATTGATATGTTTCTATTCTTTGTGTTGTAATTTCAGGCCTGGTTGTGTATTTTGCTCATATAAAATTAAGTGCAGTAAGTGATTAAAAAAAGAGTTGGAAACACCTTGTCAGATAAGTTTGTTTGTATGTTGTTTAATGCTGCACAAAGTGATGTTCCAGCTTAATGACAGCTGTCTGTAAATTAACAAGTCTAGTAAGACAATCCAGTGATTGATATCATGAACGTCGATATACACATGAACCAAGTCAGTGAATCTGAACATCCAATCTTATTATCATGATTATATTGGCAGCTTCATCAATCATGGGTTGCTGATGACTAATCTTATCCCGGATATTCACCAGTATTGTCAGATAAGTGGCACATTAAGAGTAGCTACTTTCAGTTAAGTTCCTGGACTTGCTACTTAACCAGAGACCCAAGAAGATCCGGGGTAGAAAAGGTCTTCAGCAACCCATGCTTGCTGTAAAAGGTGACTATGATTGTCTTACGGGCAACTAACGGGATCGTGTGGTCAAGTTCGCTGACTCGGTTGATGTATACCCCCGGTAGTCATTGATTTCATGATGTGAATCATTGGATTGTCTGGTCCAGACTCGATTATTTACAGAACCCCGTTATATAGCTGTAATATTGCTGAGTGCGGCATTAAACAAACAAACTTAACCAGAGTCTACTATATTTGGAATATTATGAAAGATTACAACGGTCCTACAGCTTTAAACATCTGCTGGTGATGTCATATTCTTGTTGGAACAGCTACTGGTTTCACTATGGTTGTCCACTCCTCAGTGCAATTGACATGTGTCACATTGAAATGGACACCCCTACTTAGTCTGCAGTGTGGTGAATCACCACTAAGAACAGGATGTCAACTTGATATGTAGACTGTGTAGTTGGTATGTACATAGCTGAGTTTAGCATTTATTTGACAGCTGTTATGCTGCACGTAATAGAAGTTACTGTAACAGTCAGTATTATGTAAGGCTGAAAGACTTGTTGGGGCAGTAGGCTGTTAGATATTGGTTAAATGTCCTCATGGCTGTTGAGATTGTAAAAGGCTTAGACATATTTAATCATGCTTCCTAAGACACAGGTCAAAGCGGGTACTTGACAGTTTGTATCTGAGAGTCACATAGACTGTATTATTTTATTTCAATTGTCCAGTTACTGTGGTAACACCAGACAACATGCTTTGTTTACTGTTTTTCCAAGGCAACATATCAAGATTTGAATTAACATTAGCCATGTGGGAAAGCTCATAACTGATGTATTGCTAGACTAACTCTGTATAATTTTGATAGAAACAAAGAACTCCATTTAAATTAAAAAGGAGCCCAATAAGACGGGAGATTCATAACCTGTGGAAAATCTTGACTAGCTTCACCTAGAGTTATTGCATTAAAGTAAGGATGGGTGGAAGTAGACTAACATCTACTCTCTGAAATGAACATATCGTACAGAAAAAAACAGTTGTTCAGTTTTCTTAATAACAATAAAATAAAAAGGAGCCCAGTGACTCTCTTCATTTTCAGATACCTGATAGCGCAGTGATCTAGACTTGCCAAACATTATAGACTTGCATGGGCTGTATTTGATATATATTTGTATCAGGGTCTGTAAGACAGACTAGGGTGGAAGGGAAATACTACGATTCAGGAACTGTGAGACAGACTGAATGTATTGCATATGATTTTAGGTCAGTTTATGTTAATTACTTTGAAAATGTCTGTTGATTTATATTCCTCACCCCTTCGGGCTTCACATCTAGAAATGACTCCAGTAACCTATACTTGTGATATGACGTGACTTGATGGATGAGGTGGTTGGTTAGGTTCGGGACTTGGGTTATCAGTAGCATGGGCCAACATACGCAGCATTGAACAGCACCCAAACAAATGTTATTTTCCTCAAAAAGGTTTTGATTTATATATTAGGTCACTGACTTTAGTAGATATATGACTGTAGGAGATGTAGATGAATTGCCAGGCAAGTAATACAGTTTGATATAGAGAGAACAATCAGTATATATATCTAGTCACAATTGGTGTCAAGGCTTAGCCCCGTATATTATGAGGTGAAAGTTTTATGGTAATTGATAGTATCACTGCTGTATGCATGGAGTTTCAGTGATATTACTGCACTTTCAACAAGAACACTCAACTAAGCTGTACATATTTTAAGTTCAATGACATCTTACTGAGTAGTCTGTACTTATGATTCAACTCATAGCTGTATTTTGAGTAGGTCCAGGGTTCACTTATAAGGGAAGGCCTCTAAAGTGTTCCCTCTTATGCATACTACAACCCATGCCCCTCCCGCCCTGACCTGCCCCTTATTTTCAAATATACAAAACATTCATGCATTGGGGAGATATGAAAAAGCAGTTAGGTATACTCTATGTAAACATTACACAAATATATCTGCACACATATATATCCTTCTCAATGGGGTCCTGGATTAGCAACCTATGCTGGTTGTAATGAGTGAGTGAGTTTGGTTTAACGCCACTTTTAACAGTATTCCAGTTATATCACAGTGTGTCAGCTAAATGTTGGAGAAAAGCCCGAAGTGATGCAGGTCTCAGACCACTTCGGTGAAACCCACTAGCATGGGTATGGTGCTAAAAAACCTAGAAACATAATTGGGGTGAACCAGGATTCGAACCCATAATCATAGGTTTCTGGCGTGCCCAAGGGATGCAACTCTGCATAGCAAATCACGACGACTGGGCCACCCGTGCCCCCGGCTTGTTGTAAGAGGTGATCTAATGGATCAGGTGGTCAGGCTCGGTGACTTGGTTGATGCATGTCATCGATCCCAATTGCGTTGATCGATGCTCATGATATCAATCACTGGATTATCTGGTCCAGACTCAATTATTTTGCAGACTGCCGGCATATAGCTGGAATATTGCTGAAAGCAGCGTAAAACAACAAACAAACAAACAAACTCACTCACTCAACAAAAGTTACACAACTACCAAACCTAAATTGCTGCCCAGATTATTTGCATTCATCTAACCCTTGAATGTTGTGTTATCTCAACACGCACCCTCCTTGCAATAGTTCATCCTGTATCTGTGCCTAGTGTAAACCTTGGCAAAGAATCCACCTAAACACGACAGATGTATGTGACCATACAGAAATACATTCCAGTGTTGTGTCCAGGTTCCACATGACATCTCACCCTGATGACAACAGTGTGAAGCAACAGGGTATTAATTATATCTGTAAGCAACTGCCTTGAGAATTTAGTCCCTGTTGGCTTGCTTCGACCTTAGATGAGTCATTAGAGCAGAGTAGATAAGTGACAGACAGGCAGAGTAAGAAGACGAGTAAGTGTTACCCTATGAACCTGTGTAGCATCAGTGATACGGACTGGTTGTACAAGTGTCTCAAGGTAACACTGGCTAAACTCTGCTTCCAGTCTGTCGGGAGGCTGGAGGGATTTCAAATAACCGATGATAATGAGTAAGGTGTGTGAGAAACTTGCCTTTATAGATCAGGGTTGACACTGTCACTGGTTAGTCCAACACTGCTGAGGGACGAGCTGTTTTCTCCCTATATCTGGTTGTTACATAAACCTCAAGTTTGTATTGATCTCTGACAAGTTGGATGTTCTTCATGGTATTTATCCTTGACAACTCATCAGATACTCTGTATTTGGTGTAATTCAATGTTTCAAAGTTTTAAAATGCAACATGATGGAATGTATCAAGATCTGCCCAAAGACTGATATTCAGCCCCTAGTGGGAATTTTAACTTCCCAATCCATGTTGAATCTAATGTGATGGCTTAGTCCATGTGATTTCTAATTAAGTCACTGGTAACATGAGTACGAAGAAGAGGCTACAATGCTTTATTTTATGTTAGGAGTATTGCTTTGAATACTAACTCAAAATACCTCTGAAGTTTAATAATACCAACTTTCAAAAAGTACCAATTATGACCGAAATTACATTTTTCCCCAGTTTGCCTCATTCCAACATGGCCAAGTTTGGATCCAGTTTTTTCCGAGATAAATCACATAAATCAGAACACATAATACTCAGAACTGAGTCCTTTTACTACATCATGTATTTGTAATGTCTGCTTTGTTTAATTAAACAGCTGCTGATGTTGTAGTGCTGAATTATTGATCAGTTTCCTTGTGCATGAGTTGCTAATGTTAGTATTTGGAGGAGTTTGAAATATTGATATAATATCAATAATACACTGCTATGCAATACATTTTTGATTTGTAATTAAATTGTGTGATAACATTTATTTTGGTTTCATTTGATGTCATGAAGATTTTTATGTTTACCAATCTGTCAACTCCCTATATTTTCCTATATTTTTCCCCAAGACATACTCTGTACATATTAGGTTTTGTATAATACAGTTGCAGTGAATTACCAAGGTTTTTGTATAAAAGTGTCCATTGTTCACAGACTGTATTTTATGGGCTGGAACAAATATTCATAACTTTGGGAAGACAACCCTAATTTGCATATGTAAATAATAAAAGAGTACTCACAATGTGTGTTTTTATTAAAAAGTACTCTTTTTACAATATTTTAATTTGTATTGTTGAAACTTTATTTCAAGGGTATATTTTAGAAAATTAACAACTATCAACACATTTTTATTTCATAATTGTCACAAAATAATTTGATCTGCTCTAAACTTGAGATAAGTAAGATTTGATATAATTGAATAGGCCTCTGCAAATAGTGACAATAAATTTAACATCTAGTGCTGGCCTGAAACAATGTGTCCCACTCGGCTGAATCCAACAGTACAGGTACTTTTCACATCAAAGGCAATGTAGTTAATTTCCTTGTTGTCCCTGTAATCAACACATGACATTTATGTCGTCATTGATTGTTTATTCATAGTCGAATAGAGGAAGTATGTTTTTATATGTCGTCTCCAAGGCTACCAAAGTGAGGCTGTTAGCACAGGCTTCTCAGCATCCCACTGGTTAGAAATGTACGTCCATTGATTTCACACTAGCTGTTGTACCGATGTGTTACCTGGGTGTCGGCTTGTCATACTTACCTGTCGAGAGTGTCGCCTATTTCATTTGCAAGGGAGTTGCTGCCCATGTGATTGTGAAACTTGGATGTTAATTGTCAGAGTCTGATATTAATTACAAGGTAAGACTGCCGAAATAGACATGATCTGAAATGTGCCTTGTCTGATTACAGGTGTAGGGTTCTGTCGGGTCTCCTATGTCTTAACATTGTGTATGGGTGGATGTATTCCACTTGTAAACAAGCAGGTTGAAATTGTGGAAATATGCATTGTAGTGTTGTCATGACACCAGTGTTGAGGTTGTCCTTGGAAGATACATATCTTATGAATTATTGATTTACAGTCCCGGGTAGCTCTGTTCAAGTAGAGCATCTACCGTGATCAATGCTGTGTCCCGTTCTGTAGGCCACGGTGTATTTATGTCAGCATGGTGTGGATTCTGTGATTCTGTGATCAGGGAGAAATTTGCAGAATTCATCTTTAATCGAGAGAATAATCTTTTGAAGATTTATGGCTATGGTTTTAGTTAACTGTTGAATTTTGTTGAAAAATGAATTGATTGGATAATCCAAAGAAGAGTTGCACAACACAGTCTACCATGTTTGAAATGGATTGTTCGATGAACAGTTGATGACTATATGGCTTGTTATAGCAGAGATTTCTAATGATTGTGGAAAGTGTTTTGTTTTTGTAGGTTAAATACGGCTTAAACCCAAGATGCAGGTGCAATTGTTAGGACAAATATTTGTTTGTTGTTTAAAGCCACACTCAGCAGTATTCCAGCTACACAATGGCGTTCTGGATCAGACAATCCAGTCTTTGACATCATGAGCATCAATCTACACAATTGGGATAAGATAACATGCATTAACCAAGTGAGGAGCTTGTCGACCCAATCCTGTTAGTCGCCTCTAAAGCCTGGGTTGCTGAAGATCGATTCTCTTCACAGTGGCTTTTGGGACCAAAGAATTCTAATTGTTTTAAAAAGATCCGGGTTGCATATTGACAAAAGAAAAAAGCAGGATGTAAGAACAGGGGGATGATTGGTTAGTTAGCAATCCACTTGTGTTACAAATTTAATGTTTATGAGTCAGTGATAGAAATAAAAATAGTGAAAAAATTTATTAAAAAATGCTATCATGATGGTATAGCTGAGAAACTAGGCACTGTTGTATCCCGATTTGGCTGTATGAAAGATGTGAAGGGCAGTTGGGATTATACAGAGAGGCCCAAACTGATACACACAAATACTGAAAGAAGCCGAAGGATGTATGTACATGATAATAGATATATCAGCTGCAAAGGAAATGGTATGAATTAACACAGAGATGCAGGATGAGTGTTATTAATGAAAGATGATGTGGATGTCATAATTCAGAGGTGGGTGCAAACTGATATGCATTAACATGGAGAGGTGCAGAATGATTGATGCCAATGATTAGAGAAATCAGGTGCAAACTGATATGCATTAACATGGAGAGGTGCAGAATCATTGATGCCAATGACTAGAGAAATCAGGTGCAAACGGATATGCATTAACATGGAGAGGTGCAGAATGATTGATGCCAATGATTAGAGAAATCAGGTGCAAACTGATATGCATTAACATGGAGAGGTGCAGAATGATTGATGCCAATGATTAGAGAAATCAGGTGCAAACGGATATGCATTAACATGGAGAGGTGCAGAATGATTGATGCCAATGATTAGAGAAATCAGGTGCAAACTGATATGCATTAACCTGGAGGTGCAGAATGATTGACGCCAATGATTAGAGAAATCAGGTGCAAACTGACATGCATTAACATGGAGAGGTGCAGAATGATTGATGTCAATGATTAGAGAAATCAGGTGCAAACGGATATGCATTAACCTGGAGGTGCAGAATGATTGATGCCAATGATTAGAGAAATCAGGTGCAAACGGATATGCATTAACATGGAGAGGTGCAGATTCGAATGATTGATGTCAATGATTAGAGAAATCAGGTGCAAACTGATAAACATTAACATGGAGAGGTGCAGGAGGACTGATGTCAATGGTTATCAGGTGCAGTGTAGTATGCATAATTTCCGAGAGAGGTGCACAAGGAAAGAATTACCTTGATGGGTCAATTTGAACCCATGCTCATAAGAGGGGACTAACAGGATCAGATGATCAGGCTTGCTGACTTGGTTCATGTATGTCATTGCATCCCAATTGTGTAGGTCGATGCTCATGATATCAATCACTGGGTTGTCTGGTCCAGATTATTTACAGACTGCCGTCATATACCTGGAATATTCCTGAATGCAGCGTTAAACAACAAACACACAAGAACACAGGTGCTGTTGACACTGAACAAGGACTAAAGCTGAGCCCTGCACACTGTACAACATTGCATACCAATACCAAATTCTGAAATAACAAAAGCATCCAACTATTCCCCCCTGTTCACCTTTCATCAGCTCCATGACTCAGTGGACATCCATGTTATAAATTTCAAGGTATGGGGATGGCAAACAATGTCAAGTTTCATTTTAGAAACCATTCAGACCATTAAATAATAATGACGATGCCATGTGTTGCCATACCTGTATGACTACTTATGTAGTAGATGTATGTGAATGATACTATTTTGTGCAGTGTGACTTTGACAAATGAAATATACACTGTATTGTATCAAGCTGTTTCATGTTCAGAATAAGGGAAACATTCAGAATATTGATATTTCCATGTTTCAAACTTGATAAATGAGAGTCTATTACTCACAGTGATGGAAGCAGGAATGTCTGGATGCATGTGGTAGGAGTTTCATATGGAATGTTATTTGTACATTGTACAATCTAAATTTGGATTAAGGAAAAAGACTAAAAGTGAAAATTGCATTGTAACAGTGTAGCCAAACTGAAATGTTGCATAAAACAACATTCACATATTTTTACTTTAAAGTCACCCCAAAATTTGAATTATTTTTTTTATTTTTTTTATTCATAATTTTAGAAAGAAAATGAGGAAACTTCAGACAGATTTACGTATTCCAGATTTATGTATTTTATGTCAATAAAATTCAAGAAAATACAGAACTGAAAAGTCTCTTAACCATACAACTGTTCCAACTAATCAGTCATCAATTATGATTAGTTTGTAATATTTTCTAGAAGTTATATTTCAAGAAAACTTTTTGTTTCACATTTTAACTTTTAAAATTGGTTTTCTTTAGCATGTTTAACAAAGATGGCTAAAACATGAATTCTACTGCAGTCAATAATACACAAATTGTCACATGAAACAGCATTGTAAGCAGGTCTATTTTCAAAATTGATTATTATTGACAAAGAAGACACAATTTATGGATAACAACTTCTGTAATTACTGTAAATGTGATGTTTCGGTATATATTCTTATACCGTTGTCAAGCAAGGGTTTCCACCCATGCTTATCAACGGTATAAAAATCTATACCGAAATGTTCCATTTACAGAAATTAAAGAAGTTGTTATCGATAAATTGTGTCTTCTTTGTCACCCGTCAACTGTGAAGTAATGCCTATCAAACAATTGATTGATATTGGTTTATTATTGACCAAACAAAACTATCAATATGCAGTAAATACTTTGAGTGAATACTGAAGGCCTCAAAACACTGACAGTGATGGGGTGTATGTTTATGAATTTGGTTAGAGCAGTCTATGAGCAGGTTTAATATGTATTCAAAATTTCATCTACAGAGCCTGGAGTTCCATCATAATTTTTATATGTTATTTGTGACATTATCATGCCTGAATGGTTATTGATTGTGTTTTTGTTTAATTATGAAGAATTAAATAATGAGACGTCGCTATATAAGTACAATAATCTTGAACGCGACGTGAAACCTCATTTCACCTCACCTTAACTAATGGGTGAATGTTGAAAAGTAATAAAAACATTTCTGTAGTTAGAAAAAGTGAGAGGAAATCAGTGCTTTAGAACAAGATAACTTTCTATCAGTTCTTGTGACACAACTCTGGCCAGGACAACGGGTGATTAATGCTTTTAAGTGTGTCTGTATATATACGTCGATGTACTGTAGTAGGGTGAAGCTGACTTGGGAGTTGGCAGTGAGTATTTTTCAGTTGTAATTTTCAGCATTGTTTTGGCACCCTCTACATAACATGAATTTATTGTGATTCATGCTGTCTGATTTGTTTGTGGAGTGGCAGTCAGGAAGGTAATAGTGAAAAGAGGATTGACTTACAGATTTCAACTTGTTTATTCTCTCCTTGCAATGTGTTGGTACAGGGGCTGATACAGTAAACTGAGGTTATAACGAACCCAAAGGGACCAGTAATTTTAGTTTGTTATGACCGTAGTTCGTTATAAGCATATATATAGCAAACTGAGATTATAACGAACCCAAAGGGACCAGTAATTTTAGTTTGTTATGACCGTAGTTCGTTATAAGCATATACATAGCAAACTTAGATTATAACGAACCCAAAGGGACCAGTAATTTTAGTTTGTTATGACCGTAGTTCATTATAATCATATATACAGCAAACTGAGGTTATAAGAAACCCAAAGGGACCAGTAATTTTAGTTTGTTATGACCGTAGTTCATTATAAGCATATATACAGCAATTGGACTGGACAAAAAAATAGTTCAGCAATGCTATAGTTTCTAAAATGCAACTGACACATCAAAATAAGAATGAAGGTTGAAAATTGAAAACAATGCAAGAAACATTTCGAATAATTTATAACTGGAAATCTATATCTATATGTCACCTCTGTCTGATAAGTTTGTCAATCATTGCCTGTGTCTTGTATTTCCTTTCTGTTATTTTGTAATCCTTTCTTTCTTCTCTCCTTTTATGCTTTTTATATCTCTTTCATCTCACTTCATTCATTCATTCATTCATGCCATACATCATGTGAAGTCATCTGTATGTTTCATGCCAAATTCACTCAAACAACTTGTGTTTCATATAAAAACAAGTGAAGCAGTTTCTCTTCTTAAGGATTAAACCTTTACAGATATTTTTTTTTCAGCTTTGTCATCATTTATAAGGATGACGTCCCGTCTCAACTATTAATAGAAACTCATTCATTCAATGATTGTATAGTTAGCTCACAGGTTAACAAAACATCACACAAGGTACATGTACTTGAAGACATGTCGTCAATGGCTGGCGGCAATTGACGCCCTAGAAATGTACAATGTCTGTAGTGTTTTCCTATATTTAGAGGTAATAGACAACGTTACATGTATGTTTCATGTACAAATACTTCAGAGCTGAGATGATGTTTTCACGTGTTTCTCTTTTTGCCTTATTTATGCAGAAATAAATCAAGGTGAGTGATATTTATTGACAGCACCGTTTGTCCCAACTTTAGCCTGCTTGTTGAGAACATAGGTTATGTCTGTAACAATACCATTCATTTGGGCTGCATGAAATTACAATGATTATTAACACATATGGATAACTACTTATTCCTATGTAAAGTAGTGTTGGGTACTTCATACGTATTATCCTACTGTCCATACCGGAGTCGCTCTACATAGTGAATATGTTGCTATCTGGTCTTTAAAAAACAAAACCTTTTTACATACATCAGACTGTTTTGAAAGACTGCTGAAACAGAAGTATAGTTTCAAGCGTCTTATGTTTTCAAAAAACAGATATCAAAACTCATTTGTTTTCCTTTTTATAAATCGACAAACATTCAGACATCACTTCTTATTTAGTGTTCTCTGAAGCCAGTTGATACCAAGATGTTTGTTTTGAATATATGAGTGTCAAACAGGAATGGAAAAAATATTATTTACTTTTTATAAGTAGAAATTTGACCATCACTTCTCAGTTATTGCTTCGCAGAAACAAGCAATACAAGGACATTTGTTTTTATTATGGTTCACGTATGAATATCTGAACAAGCAGGTTCGACACACACCACCCTGTTTGTGAAGTGCTGTATATTATATAGTCTTGTACCTTACATCTATACTGTATTTGCTGCTGCTGTTCCATGGTGTACCTGTATTTCCTCAGACAGCTGTAGACATGTTTTGCACTGGCTGTTGTGTATTTCTTATCAAGTGTGCATGTTGTAGTTATTTAGATTCATGTATATAGAAATGGATGACTTCGAAGTAAATTCACCATGTATATAAATACATTGTCATTATTTGGTATAAGCCAAGGGGGGAGGGAAGTCTTAGAGTTAATATATTATGGGCTTAAAAGGCATTACAGATATACTGTCTCATGGAAAATGGGCTACTTTATAAGAAAGAATATTTAAGGAAAAAGGAAAAAAAATGTTTTCGTGACAATAATCTTGGAAATTAACTTCCTTGGTGGCCCAGTCGTCTAAGGTGCCGCAATTCACTGTGCAGAGTTGCGCCCCTTGGGCATGCCAGAAACCTATGATTGTGGGTTTGAATCCCATTTCGCCCCGATTATGTTTCTGGGTTTGTCAGCACCATACCCGTGCTCTTGGGTTTCACCGAAGTGGTAAACGTCTGAGACCAGCATCACTTTGGGCTTTCCTCCCACATTAAGCTGACATGCCGTGATATGACTGGAACACTGTTAAAAGCGGCGTTAAACCCAACTCACTCACTCACTCTTTGCTAGCTGGGTCCCTGCATCTTTGTTTTCTGTCAAAAGAAAGCAGAAATTGCATTAAGGAGTAATGCAGGATAAGTAAAAAATGTTATTTTTTACCTTTATGCCAATGTAAGATTGAGTAAATCTTTATTTTTTGCACTGATTTACTTAGATCACAGTCAAGATGAGAAACATCAGTGACACAATCGTCCTACACACCACAGTTCAATATGAATTATGATCCTTAGTCTATCTGCTGTATGATGATCCAGTCACCTAAAGCACTGGAACTAACTACGCAGAGTTATGTCCCTTATCCATACCAGGATCTGCTGAATAGGGGTTTTACTTACAGATTCATGTTCATGATCCGGGGTCTGTCAACACTATGCTCTTGTGCGCTGGTTCAGCAAGTGGCAGGCATCACTGTGGGCGTTTTCCAACTCATTAAACTGACAGATAGGACAGATACTTTTCAAAGCCTCATAAAATTTATGCACATATCTGAACAGGTTTATTACATTTGTATCAGGAAGTCACTTCACTACTTAAGGGACGCTGACTACTTGGGGATTCTGGATTAGAATAGGTCCCCAGCATGCTTTGCTGGTGGTAAGAGGCAGCTAAATGGATCAGTGGTCAGATTCAGTGATCTAGCAGGCCATCATACCCTGATAGTGTGGATTGTTGCTCCCAATACCAATCACTTGATTGTCTGGTGCAGACTCCATTATTTAGGGCTGGAAAATTGCTTATTGTGGCATTAAACAATAAACAAAACTTTCAGGAATGTAGGGTAGCCCAGCGGGTAAAGGTTTGACTCAGCAGACCCAAGACCCGACCAGCCAGTTTCAATTCCCCTCGGGATAATATTTGTGTGTGGTTTTGAGTGAATATTGCAAAAGCTGCATAAAATCATACTCACAGACACATTTTTTTAAGAAAGGAGCTTTTTTTTCATATTTATGCATTTAATTAATTTGCATGTGCGAGTATTTCGGATCCTTACATCTAGAGAATGAATGTAATGAGTGTGCATGCTTAAAATAACTCCTGAAGTATGTGGAGACACTGCAGATCAAGGTTCAAGCTCCAAGATAAAACTAAGAAGTCTGTTCCCAAATAAGCTAGTTTCTAAAACACCTTAGTGTACATTCAAGTATCTAAGTTTCGTCATCTCACACGTAGGAATTTGACATGAAGCAATGATCTGAAAGAGAAACAAACACACTGATTTTTTTTTCTTTCAAAATAGTAACCTACCTGATGTGAGGTTGTTTGTCTTCATTTGTACATGAAGCTGACCCATATTTGGTGCTATATCCTAGACATGCAAAGTTATTAATAAGGGGAACTTTGAGCTATACTGGATTTTGTTTAAAAAGGTAACACTTTTGCTTGTTCTTGATAAAGTGTCTCTGGACGTATTTTCGAGAGCAATTTCTCAGGCACATGTTGACTGAAAGGACAAGGTAACTATTAAAACTGTTTCTATTATTCATTGAAGCAAGAACAGACTTGTTAAAATATATTTGTATTTCCAACCCCTATTTGTATAATTTTAAGCATTGTTAAAAAACAGTGTTTTCTAATCAAGTTTCATTTTTTGCATCAGTTTCCGACTTTTGGCGCAAACCATAATGGGTTAGATCTTAGGGGAAAGCTTGACATGGTCACCTGAATCACGGAGACTTCGCTTCTTACTTTAAGCCTTGGAGATATAGCTGAAAGATGTCAGATGGTATTTTAGAATCATGTTTACTTTTCAAGATTTGTAACCTACTAAATAAATAATATATACAATCAATTCATCCATCCCCACCTACAAAAAAGTCATGAGAAACGTATATTTTTTACAGTGGCCTTTGTTATGCTCATAAACTGTAAAAATATTAGAACTTTTACTCAAGAATGTTTTTCAGTGTGAAGGATTAAGTAAAGCTTGATTGGAGGGTACTTCATTACATTATGCTGAAGGGCGGTCGGTTAGCCTAGTGATTAACGCGTTCACTTGTCACGCTCTAGATCCGGGTTCGATTCCCGACATGGGTACAATGTGTGAAGCCTATTTCTGGTGTCCCCTGCCGTGATATTGCTGGAATATTGATGAAAGCGGCTTAAATCCATACTCACTCACTCACTCACATTATGCTGAGAAAATCATCCAACTTATCTAAATAGTGGTCATATGTTTGGTAAAAGTAGTTGTTTGCATTTTAATCATTGAATAATGTTATCCAAGATAACTCTATCCAACTTGGTTAAATTTGATAGTTTAATGTTGATGTAGGGTGGCATATAATTGTATAAAAGTCTTTTTTTTCCCCGTGCATATTGAGATCTGGAACGTGCGAAGTAGCATGTGTGCATTCTGAACTCAGGTTACAGTGACATACACGTTGTTCACAGCATTGTAAACGACAACAGTGTGAGTCTCCAATCACTGGCTACATCTAGAGAAATGGCAGGAGAGTCTACAATCAATATTATTATAACCATTCTGAGAGGAGTTCATGCCCTGCTGTATGACGAGGATCAAAGTACAAAGAAAATGGAATGGATACTTTTTATGAAAGCAACCTCACAAATCATTGCAGTATAACAGTGTTGACACTAAGTGATTGCATAGCAAGTGAAAACATTCTGTTCCACAGCTAAGACACACCTCACACCAGTAACAAGGCGTCTCACGACTCTCATTGGATGACAGTCCTAAAATGTTGAATATATTGACAGTCATTACAATATGACCTTTTATGCTATTACTTCACAAGTGTAAGACACCCTGGGAACATGGGTTTCAATTGGACCCCAGCAGCCTCTTCTGGCTGTAAGATTGTTTGTTTGTTAGTTGTTTAATGAAGTACTCAGCAATATTCCAGCTCTATGACATCGGTCTGTAAATAATCGAGTCTGGACCAGACAATCCAGTGATTGACATCATGAGCATCGATCCATGCAATTGGGACCGATGAAATACATCAACCAAGTCAGCAAGCCTGACCACCCGATCCCATTAGTTGCCTCTTACGACAAGCATAGTCACCTTTTACGGCAAGCATGGGTTGCTGAAGACCTACCTATTCTACCCCAGATCTTCACGGGCTGTAAGAAGCAGCTTAATGGATTTGCTTGTTTGAGGCACAGCAACTTGGTTGATTGATTGTTATGTGCTTGGAATGTGCTCATCATATTAATCACTGGATTATTACCGGCTGCTGTCATATAGCTGATACATGTATAAACCAAGCTGACTTTTAACTTTAAATGAATCAGCATTCAATCTGCAAAACTAATAAGCCAAACAAGAAAAAAGTCTTGTTCCTTTACAAAGGACATATTCAAACTGACAACAAAGACAGTATTCAAATGTCATGCAGTAAACATGAATATAATATTTAGTTTGGTAAATTTTGACAGTTTTATTAATGGTTACGTGCACAGTTGCCAGCTATTTTCGGAAATATCAACTGGGAGAGGGAACCTTATTCACAGGGTCGCAGAGGTTTAATCATGATCAGGCTACACCACATGATTAAGGAGATTAGCAAGGTGGCTATGCCCATCATAACCTGTGCACAGTGCACTGGGCCTATGTAAATATTGCAGTAACTTGAGGTGAATCTGTTACCAAAATAAAAGCAAAGAAGCAAAAGTTTTTTTAGAATTCTTTTTATTTTGAATTTATTTAGTGCTAAAATAATATTGTGTTATTATCTGGGATTTCAAGCATTAAATGTGTATCAACATGTCTGTTTCTAGTTTACAGCTGTGTAAATTTATTTTGGAATTGAATGGTGATAACCTCTTACTATATTTAGGCATAAATTCATTTGTCACTGGGGCGGTCGGGTATCCTAGTGGTTGAAGCATTCGCTTGTTACGCCGAAGACACGGGTTCAATTCCCAACATGGGTACAATGTGTGAAGCCCATTTCTGGTGTCCCCCACCATGATATTGCTGGAATATTGCTAAAAGTGACACTTGATATATTTACCAGAAACAATTTATAAAACAAATTCTTGAAGTCATCTCTTTAAAAACGTATGCTTGCGTGAAAAGTATTAAATGATTTGCAAGAAATGTGCTACTTGGATGTCATATAGCAGTTAAAAGACCTTCTTCCCTTGTATTTAGTTAGTTCAGATTGTTCACTTCTGAAATGTTTTAACAGACTCCATTATATTGTGATCTTTTTGACAAATGAAATCTTTTTCTAAGATGATTCTGTTAACTTATCAATGAAAAATAAAAGGCTTTGTCTCATAACGTACATTAAATTACTGAAATGTACTGAGGTTGTTTGACAGTGGGTAACACTCAATTTTTCCACTGATGTCGTCCATTACAGAATGTGTAGTGTCCTACTTGTTTAGTTGGAGTTTAGTGACCCCTCATTCGTTTGTTGCGTAGTTAATAAGCAGTTCTACATATACATATATGGGTGGCCCAGTTGTCTAAGGCACTGCAGTTTGTGGGGCCATGGGTGGCCCAGTCATCTAATTCACTGCAATTCACTGTGCAGAGTTGCATCCCTTGGGCACGCCAGAAACCTATAATTGTGGGTTCCAATCCCGGTTCGCCCGGAATATGTTTCTAGGTTTGTCAGCACCATACCCGTGCTCATGGGTTTCACCTAAGTGGTAAACATCTAAGACCAGCATCACTTCGAGCTTTCTTCCCATATCATCACCACTTTGGGTTATGGCGGGACCATTGTATGTTGTTGGATTTACAACATATTACTACATCTCAAGTTGGCCCCAAGTCATTAAATAGTTTCAAAACCTTTGTCTATCTCTTTCTTAAGCACTTAAATAAAAATGTGTATGTTCTGCTTCGCGGAAGAAAGTATATGATTCCAGATAAAAATCGAAAAACTGGTAGCTGCATGCATCATAGGGTTTTCTATCTTGCTTTCCAAAACCAATGAAAAAACATTACTTTTCAGTGCTCTGCCTACTATTTTAACACCTCTATCTCACTGCAGGATGTAGCAGCTGGATATATTTATTTCAAAGAAGTGTTACTGTAAATCCATGTTTGTAGGTTTACATTATCCTACGTTAATGTAAATGTGAGGAAGCCTGCATGCATTTCCACTGTAATGAAGGAAGACTAGGGGAGTGGTTGTGGCTCCCTGCATGACACCGTTCTGAAATGTAAATGTGCATGTGGCTTCAATTTGGAAATCTTTGCCTGTACTTTTGTATTCCCTGGCTGGGAATCACTGAATAAAATACAAGACAATATGGAAGAAAGAATATATGAAGAATATATTTAATGTTAAATGATAATGAAAAAGTACAGGTATACTATTACTTGAATATCTTGTAATTTGTAAGTATGTATGTTGAAAGAATGGTATTTTATAAAAAATAACATATTAAAAATATAGTGAAAAAAAGAATTAATATTTATTTGGAAAGTAATTTTGTAATGATTATAATTTATTAATATCAAATATGAATGAATTGACATTTATTGACATATTGTTTTAAATCTTATTGTCTAATGAATGAAAATGAAATACAGATATAGTTTTACATGCACAAGAATTGTACGTAAAACTCAATGCATAACATACATGGTGGAGTGTGTACATGACATTAATCAGGTAGGCTGTAGGTGTAGACAATCCTTGTATCAGATGTGTGTGACAAACATCAGCAGCAACCATATCAGCTGATGCTTAGACTTGTGTATTTCACGATATTGTCAACACCAAGTGGTAAGCATACTTGACTGTCAAAACATATGATCCGGGTTAGAATAGGTCTCCAGCAACCCATGCTTGCCATAAAAGGCGGCTGTGCATGTCGTAAGAGGCGACTAATCGGATTGGGTGGTCAGGCTCGCTGACTTGGTTGATGCATGTCATCGATCCCAATTGCGTGGATCGATGCGCATGATATCAATCACTGGATTGTCTGGTCCAGACTCGATTATTTACAGACCGCCGTCATATAGCTGGAATATTGCTGAGTGCGGCGTAAAGCAATAAACCAACAAAATCAAAACAATGTCAATACTGAAAAATGACTCTCCAGTCAAGGTAACTTTCATTTTGTGACAATATTTGATTTAATTATCAGACAGACATTGTTTGAAAGTTTGATATTTGATCAAATATTTATTTGATTTATCAAAGTGTTGACATGTAGTTTGTAAGAAATTGTATGCATGAAATATATGTGTGTAGAAATTTGTGCTCATTGTCATTAACTGCACAGTTCACACGTCTTTTCAAACTGTTGACTAGGTCCTGGCTTATCACTAATATCATTGATATGTACTGTTTACAGGGCTATTGGTGGTAAACAGTGCGACAATACACATAAGCCTTTGTCAGTGTTTATCTTGCACAATCTGTTGAAACTTGACATGGGTGGGTTACATTGACGCTGTGGTCAGTTTGACCTAAATATGCTAATTGATACTGACCTTTCTTTCAGTCAGTAACAAGTCATGTCTGGAAAAGTCACATTTCTTCTGTTTTTGACTGTTGCTAACTTTCCTTACTATGGTAAATTCTGCAATAAATTTCTGTTCATATTGCATGGATTAGTCACTTTTCTATGGCATTCACCTTTTCTGAATTACAATTATTGCATATATTAGAGGCCCGTGAAGATCCGGGGTAGAATACGTCTTCAGCAACCCATGCTTGCCGTAAAAGGCGACTATGCTTGTCGTAAGAGGCGACTAACAGGTTCGGGTGGTCAGACTCGCTTACTTGGTTTGTGCATGTCATCGCATCGCAATTGCGTGTTTTCAATCACTGGATTGTCTGGTCCAGACTCAATTACTTACAGACCGCCGTCATATAGCTGGAATATTGCTGAGTGTGGCGTTAAACAACAAACAAAAGCATATATTAGATGTTGTTATGTAGAAATAAAAGTTACTTTCATAGTTGTTTTTTAAAAAATGTTAAATGGTTGGTTTTAATTGTAAACTAGAGACTCTCATACATAAGCTATTGATCATTCTGGGAAATGTGTACAACAGTTTATCAAGGTAATCTGAAAAGTGAATTATTTGCATTTGAAATTTTGAATATCTTGTGTTATATCTTTCTATGATAGAGAATATATATTTGACTTGTAATTTGAAAAATGCAGTTCTTTTCAGAAACATTTTGTTTGTAGGTTTTAGTCATGAAATCATTTGAAGCATTTCAAACAGGCCCCATGAAAACTACATCATACAACAATCTGGTATCTAAATTAACCCAAGCCAGTAGCATTAATGATAGGCGTTGAAATTAAGTCTGCTCAAATTCAGGAAGGCCACATGACACTTCCTTAGGTAAATAGCAAATTTGTAGAAGGTAGTTTTGCAAAGTAGTGAAAAAGAATTTCTAACCAATCTCATTAAAATCTGACCTAAGTTCTTGCTGCCACTAAACAAAGATCTGAGGACATTCTATTACGGGTCATGTCATAACGACCTTTCATGACCTTTGTCCGACTGCTGAAATGACTAACAAGAAGTCAACATCAGCCAATTAGAAAGCAGCTTTCTCGAGCTTAAAAATATGGCACTCGTTTCAACATGGCTACTTCCGTTTCAGGCTATGCCTGAAAAATAAATTTGCATATTTCTTGATTAAAATTTTGGAAACTGAACAAACGAGCATTCTGGAATGTCTAATAAATGGTTGAGATTGTATGGCAGCGCTTCCCACGTACTGTGCCTCCTCTGTTCAAATGTTTATCCCACTGAAGCAAGAGATAGACGATAATCAGTCGTACGGGCCGTAACTGTCGTTCAGAATACCCTCTGTTAATGCTTTCAGGGTTGCATGATTGGAAAACACTTTCCGACTGTCACTTTCATGATCTGGTAAGCGACACTTTGATTGGTCGGATGAAAGATCGTTCTGACGTGACCCATAATGGGATGTGTTCACATCTTTGGCAATAGTGAGAACTAAGATCTGATTTTGATAAGAGTTGAATTTCTAACCTGGTTAATATTTCTATATGTTCTATAGTTTACTCCATGGGATTATTAATCTCTTACTGGTCAATTGGGCCATCTTGACACATACAAACAGTGAAACATTAACAAACATTAAATCATAATAAATAATATCAATGTAGTATGGAGAACATGGGTAGCCAAGTGAGGTCACATCCCTGTGTAGAACCCAGGCACAATGTATGCCTGGGCCAATACTAGCATACTTGGGCCAATACCGACGTACAAATGGTTTTTAGTAGCCATATTATGCAATGTAGGTAGCAAATGTCTACCACAAATGTCTTTTTGTTTGTTTCCTTCATTACACTCACAGGCCATGATATAATGTAAATACCATTAAATTTCTGATGTCCCACTCATCTGCCACACTTAAGAAAATAATAACATAAACAACAACAAATATCATTTTATCTTAGTCTACCAAATAATCAGCATTTTGTGTGTGGCAAATGTGCTTTATGATTATGAAGTCATTAACGTCTGAGGTTCCCCCATCTAGGGTGTAAACACAAGTTGTAAACATGGAGAACATTTCCCGTATATTTTCTCAAATCCTGTCCAAGGTCTGTAAGCCTATCATATACGCTGCACGTAGGCCCCCTTGAACACCTGTTGATTAAACATTCACCTCAGGAGGAAGGCAGTTGTTAAAAGGATGGTGTGTTTTAGTTACACAATGGGGTGACAGTACGGTGGATATATCAGTTCACCATTAATCAGCCGTGTCTGTCAGGCAGTGGGCATGCTCAAAGTCACGTTGTCCCATGTAGACACATCCGCGATGATGTCGACGAGATAGTCACAGTTGGTGTCTTCTGGAGGAAGACTATTTTCTCCTTTGTAATTGTTGTCACAAGTACTGCAGTACTTAACAATTCTCTTTTGAAGAGTTGAAACACAGAGGAACTAGACTTTGTCCACTGTTAGCAGTCCTAGCAAGCTTGGGACAAGCAATTCAAAATCCCCATATCTGCCAACTAAAGTTTCATGGTGTGTGTGTGTGTGTGTGTGTGTGTGTGTGTGTGTGTGTGTGTGTGTGTGTGTGTGTGTGTGTGTGTGTGTGTGTGTGTGTGTGTGTGTGTGTGTGTGTGTGTGTGTGTGTGTGTGTGTGTGTGTGTGTGTGTGAGAGAGAGAGAGAGAGAGACAGATATTGTATTGTAACTTGTTTTGTATATGCTGGTGTGTATTTCAGTCAAAAAGTGTATTTGTGGTACTAGACTGTTTCAATACCTACCTCCTGAGGATTAAGACAAGGTAGCAAATCCTTTTTTATGAACTTATTAGGGCTTGGAAAGTTAAATCAGGAAAGGTGGGTTGTATTAATAAACTGTTGAAACCTGTCGCACATCACCAATCACTGTCAAAGCTCAGTTCACATGCAAGATATCATTGTGGCCCTGTGTTGGTTGGAGATAATCACACACAAAAATTGTAAACACCATCAGGTGTCGGTGGCCTTGATTGTCGGTAGGTGGAGCTATACCCCACGTGACAGCCTCCACAGTCGAGTAAATAGATCACGACGGCTCTAAGGCTTCAGATAAGGTCCAGTCTATAACAGACACACACAGAAATATCTGACAGGGATTAAGCTTGGTAGTGTCCAGTTAAGCATTGACAAATTGGAGATCTTTTTAGGCTCAGCAAACTTTCTATTTGAACTTTTCATCATCTACTTTTAGTTCAGTGAAGGAAAATTGCAATCATGTAGACTTAGAAGTTGTGTACTTTTCGAGACAAGTTTGTCTCAATTTGGACTTGTGGGCCTGTTTCTAAAGCCAAATATTTCAACTTAGCGGAGCTTGATAGTTGGTTGAAATGGAGACCATTGATAATGTTAACAACAACAGCAGCAACAGTCACCCCTGGAGGTCTGACATCCGCTATGATCCACTGGTTAACTGGAATGTAATATACGAGGAAACCTCGGACACCGACATGGAACAGAGTGACGACGCATCATTGTCTGATGACGTGACACCTCGCTGCAGGAGTCCGTCATCATCATCTGAAACAGAGACTGAACAGGATGGAGTTGAGAAACGAAGAGTTCGGAGAAAACGCAGAGCTTCCTTCGATGAAAAACTGTTTCGGAACAGACAGATGTCCAATCTTTCTGATGACAATCTGAATCGTCGCATGGCCAAAACATCTCCCGGGACACCAATAGAACATAACAGTCTCAAGAACTTCCATTCTGAAAACTTGTCCTCTGCACTGTTTCTTGGAAGCAGTAAGTTACTGCACGCCCTTATACTTAGATTTTAAGAACACCAGTCTTGTCTCACTGTTTTTCAGTGATAATGAGCTAGAACAATTTATCAAATCCATTTTCAAATTTCAATCAAAATTGAGATGTGTTTCCTTTTGGACATTTATTGAAAATTACTTATGGTTATGTTAGTTTTCATGAACATGCTTAATAAACTAGGTTTGAATTTGTTATCCATAATCATTTCATGGTCTTCCAACTAAGTGTCAATCAAGAACCAATCAAAAACTGCACTAGGTATGCAGTTCGTTTAATTTAATATGTAAAAGCACATGGTCACGATTGTTATAATTATGTGGATGGCTTAAATGTCTTGGATTGAGGAACAAAAGTAATAATAATCAGGTATTGTATGTTTAGACGCCTGACTTGAATGTTTGTCAGTTCACAGAATTCAAGCACCTTTCTGTTATTTCAGTGCAGCCAAATATTTCATGGCGGCAACTCCTTGAATCATATCTTAATTGATACAGATTAATGATACATACATCATGAGATACTTATTGTTCTTAGTTTCAGTAATTTGTTTCGAGCAAACATTTTTTTGAAGAAGGGGATGTAAATAAATATTGTTGTGCATCTTATTTGCTGAATCTCATGCCAGTCACAGTAACCATACAACTATTTGTACAAAATGTGGGACTCAAATAAATTTCAAGAAAGTATTTTGCAGCACAGATGATAGCTTGTCTGGGAGTATGTAATGCTATTTTAAAGAATTACAAGAGATGAAAAGACTTCCAGAAGAACCTTAACGGTAGGCATCTTTTCAAGATGGAGTGTGGTTTCAAGCCCTTGAGCCTATTGGCGTTGCTTCAGAGGGGGTGTACACTATACTCAAGAAAATATAGTACATAATTTCATCAGTTTCTAAAAATCAGCATAAAATTTGTTATCAGTTATTTATTTATTTTTTTTTAGTAATCTAAATTAATTAGTAGGGGACAAACAAATTTGTTATAATATGTTTTAAAATGAAGCAAGGTTTCAAGACCTTTGCATGTGATCTGTTTGTGCCGCTGCTTAAGGTAAAGTATCTTTCTGGAGTTTTGATGTGTGTATTTTGGTTGTTTACATGAAGGGTAGAGAGAAAGAATACTTTAGTTGTGAGACTTGCCTTCATTGATGGTTGATCATTAATCTATCATTGATTGCTTTTACAAACCAATGATCAATCTTGAAAGTTTACTCGTGCTCAAGTCAAAGATAATGTGACATAATAAATGAGAATACATATGCAGGAATGTAATATAAACATGTCAAAAGTCTCTTTAAAAAATATACAGTAGTATTTGTCAAAGGACCATTCTTGATTGATTTACTGTCACATTTAGATTCATATCTGGCATAAATAATGTTGAATGCCATTTCATATGTTCAAGAGATTGTGGGATATGCCCAATAAAAATACCTTTGTACATGAAACAAATTAAGAAAAATAATCCATTTGGACAAGAGTGTTATGCTGTAGGTGAATTTTAATTCATTTAAATGAACAAAAAGACTAACATGCATTTATAGGAGATGAATGTTATTATTATTTTGAAAATAATTGGTGATAGTTGCCATGGTGAAGATAGAACATGCAGGTTATCAGGGTGCATTCTTCTTTATTTAATGATGATATTACCCAATGTGGACACACTTTGTAATTAAAATGTTTAGTGATTTGAACTATTGTAAAAATTGCTCAAAATGTGTCTCTACCACTTTATTTAGAACAAATCCTGGAACTTCCAAATGGAACCAGACTGTCTGACCAAGTTATTAATGTCGGATAATGTTTTAACTGAAATGTCATCGGTTATCATTGTTTAAACTGACATAAGTATGAGTTGATACTTGATCAGTGATAACAATGTGCTTCATCACTGCGGAATCATGGTATCACGAGGGTTGATATGGCATCAAACTTCAGCATGATTAGATAAGTAAAAAGCTGACGCACTGGGTGGGTCCTGCATATGTGTGTTACCCACCAGGGTAGGAGAATAAAGTAGATATACTGCTGACATAAAATAAGGGAACTCATTCACAACATCGTGGCGTTACATCTTAACAACATCAAATCACAATGAAATGTCACTTCATTCAAGAACAGCATGTGATGCACATGCACAGAGAAGCCAAAGTGTGTGCACCTCTAGGGGAACTTGCAATCACATGCTTAAAATGCCTCCCAGACAGTATCTCAATGAACAGACAAAATGGCGAATTGTGGGATTGATAGAGGGGGGAACGTCAATATCCCAAGGTCCTCGAATGTTTGGCAAATCAGAGAGTGCAATTTCTCGACTGTGGAGTTGCAACGAGACCTAGGAATGGCAGCCTAAAAAAACGACACTTTAAATTAATTGCACTGGGCAATAGATTCAATCGCTTCTGTTATCAATAGAGAAATCCATACTATAACAGGAAGGCAAATTTCAACATCTACCTTTAAAAAACGTCTCTATGCAGCCAGCCTGAAAGCAAGGCTTCTTGTGAAGGTTGTGGCCCTAACGGATTACCATAGGCGTAAAAAATTAGGGTGGGCTTATAAGGTAACACCAGGGACGGGCTGTGCGCCAATGGTGTTACACCACGTTTACAGACAATTAAGGTTTTGTCTCTGATTCACAGATGGTAGAAAATGTTTTAGTGATGTAATGGCGAGTGGTATGCCTGGGCAACAATGGTGTCATGTTTTGAATGGACATTTGATTGGCCAGTGATATGTTGACGAAATTTTGCTTCCTGTCATTCCATTCACTCAAATTATCAGCAGAAATTTTGAACTACAGTATGACAAAGGCAGTCCACATCATGCTCAGATCGTCACTGATTATCTCCGAAGAGAAGGCATTCTGACATTGAACTGCCCACTGAGTCCCCTGACATATCCCTAATGTTTATCCCCACTCTCAGGCAGATGTGTACAGTGGAGACCAGCACCAGGGGCCAGTTGGGGGTAGTTCTTTAGGCGGAATGGTGGGCAATACCAAAGGCAACCATGTGCAAGTTAATCAACAGTATGCCATCAAGCTGTTGTATCATCCAACAAGGAGGACACACCAGATATTGACCTACACTCCCGAAAATAATTTTACAGACATTTATCATCATTACACCTTCACTGTCATTTTATGAGTTCCCTTGCATTTTGTTGTAGCGAACTTTGTCATGTAACTAGCTCATTTAAAAATCAGCATGCTGGGTAGCCAAGTGGTTTAGGTATTCCCTTGTCATGACGAAGGCGTCATTATTTATCATTACGAATACCATGTATGTAGCCCATTTCTGGTGTCTCTCACTGTGATGTTTGCTGGATTGTTAAACTTAAACCCGATTAAAATTATCCATTTTATGGAAATGACTTTGACAAATGTGACTTGAATTCGATCCTGTCAGTGTTTTGCAACAGATGTTCACTCTAGATCAGACAGCATGTCTGTCTGTGGTGTTTATTTCATTGAGAGATGTGAAATCTACATCTCATACTGAAATGTCCGTCTTACTGCTTAGCCACAGTTATTTTTGTCCCCATGTTTTGTAAACTTGTTTACTTACAATGTTGTTGATTTTATGAGTGCTTCTAGTAGAGCTGAAATTACACTCAGTAGCATTTCTGAAAATATGTTGCCTATACCTGTTCTGACGCAGTTTAAGGGTTGTTGTCAACTTTATCAGACATTTTTCCCCCCATTTACAACATATAGGAGTACTGGTCCTTGTCATGTATGGCCACCTGCCAACAGAAACAATATATGCTGGTTCATTGTGTTTGGGCAAAGTGTATATATTATTAACTAAGCTGATCCTAAGCTTTAGCTGTTGTATGTGTTGTATTGTGTTTATGTGTTGTTCTGGGTCCATGTTGACTTATTGATATGGTTCTTTGTGCAGTGTTGTATGAAGAGCAGAGTAAATGTATGGCATGGTACTTCTGTCTGATATGATACATCAGATAACACCCGTTTTTGATTTCATGTTTTGATTCTATTTTTTTTCTATAATTTTATTTCGATTTTCAAAAATTAATTTGACAACAAAATTCAAACCTGATCACTACTTGGGCTTGCAATACCTTAATGCCTTTCAGAAACATAGAAACATATGCTAAATCAGATTGCATAATACTATTAAATTATGAATAGATTGAACCTAAATTAATGCATCATGCAATTTAAACAAACCTTTTGACCATAACAACCCATTGTCAGCTGGGCTATGTGGAACTTAGAGATCTGCTTGCTGAAACAGCGAAAATGAAGTATTGATATATGTATCGTATCATGACTCAAACATCGTAGTATGTGTTGATGCATGAGGTAGGCTTTTTGTGACTTCTCTAAATGGAAAACACATTGAAAGTGTGCAGTCCATTTGACTAATAATAATAAGTTGATGATGATGGCTGATCACTTTGATCATACCTGGAGGATCAGGAGGAAGAGAGTTAATATTTTTGATTCAGTCGTTTCAGGGCCGCCTGATGTCATTAGATGAACGTTGTAGCGACATGACATGTGATTGATGTATATTAACGCCCTGTGTTGTTTGTTTCAGTCCTATGTGCGGACCGGGTAACCCAGATGACCCGCACATACAATGACATTGGGGCTCTTACTCGTATGCTTGAAGAGGTAACGTTTTCTGCCTTTTTAAAACTATTTTTTGAGTTAATCCAAATCTTTTTAAAATCAGCATATACAGTTATTTTTGTGTTCACATTTTGTTTTGTTTGTTGTTTAATGCCGCACTCAGCAATACTCCAGTTATTTTATTGCGTTATGTAAATAGTAATCTGGGCCATGGGCGTTGATCCATACAACTGGGATCCGATGACATGCAGCAACCACGTCATCAAGCCTCACCAGACGATCCTTTAGTATAGCTCTTGCAACCACCATGGTTTGCTGAAGACCAATTCTAACACGGATGCATTTACAATGGACATGACCACACTTACAATGTGGCATTTACAGCCTTAAGTAAGTGAGTGAGTATGGTTTTACGCCGCTTTTAGCAATATTCCAGCAATATCACGGCGGGGGACACCAGAAATGGGCTTCACACATTGTACCCATGTCGGGAATCAAACCCGGGTCTTCGGCGTGACGAGCGCATGCTTTAACCACTAGGCTAACCGACAGCCCCTCAGCCTTAAGTAATTAATGGCAATAAAGATCAAAATATCTATGAATTATGATCTGATTCATACATGAAGATAGGTGCAATGTTCCCTAAGTCACTTGCCCAGGTTGGCACCATTTATACTTTTGTCCCATTTCAAATCTCATCAGATTACATGATCATGCTTTCAGTCTCTAGTTTTTGTTGTCTGTAGTCAATTATATCAATATTGTTGTGATATACTTGGAATATTGATGACTGACACAGAAACCACTCACTCACTCACTCACTCACTCACTCACTCACTCACTCACTCGACCACACAATGGCAATTCACACTTTCCCAACTTCAGCTATGATCCAAATGTAATTCACAAGTAACCTCATCTGAAATATAATGTGACAAGAAGACAGACTTTTGACCGATGAGTGACGGTTATTTCAAAAAGGTTATTATATTTATAAGAAACAGACAACATTTTGTCCTGAAGTGAGTTGAGCAACTTAACAGGTTGAATAACCATGCCTCCACTGAAGTTATCACAGAGTTACCTCATGACCCATTCAGATGCCGAGTGCAAGCTTGGAGATTAACCCACAATTGAAGGACACACTGATAGCCAAAGTTGGAATGGCCACACTGGATGACCTTTGTACTTCATATGGTTTATATTTATAGCTTATTACCATGGTGTGATTCTGGAGCAAAATGACCAACACCCTCATGCTTGTTTTAAGACTTGACTCAAGTGTGAATGGGATGGTCATGAAGATGGGGAGTGTTAGGGATATCCTCTATGCTCATGCTATTGACCTCTAGTGTATCTGAACCAGGGCTAATTACTCGTGTCATGCCACCAGGATGTTATGCTGTGGACTGTATTGATGCTGTCTTCACGTCACTTTCTTTACAGTCTAATCTGCCCCTCAGCCCCACCATCCTCTGTAGGCACCCCAATTGGCACCTCAAATAGGCAGTCATAATAGGCATCCTGATAGTAACCCCAATTGGCACCTCAAATAGGCAGTCATAATAGGCATCCTGATAGTAACCCTAATTGGCACATCAGATAGGCAGTCATAATAGGCACCCTGATAGTAACCCTAATTGGCACATCAGATAGGCAGTCATAATAGGCATCCTGATAGTAACCCTAATTGGCACATCAGATAGGCAGTCATAATAGGCACCCTGATAGTAACCCTAATTGGCACATCAGATAGGCAGTCATAATAGGCATCCTGATAGTAACCCTAATTGGCACATCAGATAGGCAGTCATAATAGGCACCCTGATAGTAACCCTAATTGGCACATCAGATAGGCAGTCATAATAGGCACCCTGATAGTAACCCTAATTGGCACATCAGATAGGCAGTCATAATAGGCCCCCTGATAGGAGCCCTGATAAGAGCCCTAATTGGCACCTCAGATAGACAGTCATAATAGGCCCCCTGATAGGAGCCCTGATAAGAGCCCTACTTGGCACCTCAGATAGACAGTCATAATAGGCACCCTCATAGGAACCCTAAACAATGCCTTACAATAGGAAAGGCAACAGGTACCAACCATAGGCATCCACAGGTTGCAACAATAGGTACCAGCAATGGGCACCCAGTAGGCACAGACTGTGATCTGCCCCCATATACATGACATGCCGGCAGGAGTTGCACATGTGTGCAGTAAACGCCAGCTGCCTCTCATCTCTGAAATGTAGGACAGATAATTGTGGTAGTCAATCTTCAGGAGATGGAATAGACAATCATGCAGTAATTCATATCAATAGTTCTTACAACATTACACGAAACATGCCCTATATTCTGTTATCAGTACTATTTTTTGTATCTGAGCTTTGGCCCAATCTTAAAATAGGTACCATTTGTGGAAACCCACTCATTTCACACAAGATAAGAAAGTATGTCAAGCCCTTACACTGGATATTAATTAGATGTTTTACTGATAGATTTTTTTCCAAAGTTAGGATAATTTTGGTTAGTTGTTTTTGGTTAGAATTTGTTTTGTAGATATATTATACCCCCAACCTTAAAGCGTAAATTGGTGTTCTACAGGTGCTTTACAGGTGCTTTACAGGTGCTTTACAGGTGCTTTTTAACAAAGCTGAATTCTATTTTGGCCCAAACAGCTTTTGCAATCTAATTTTTGTTAGTTCTATGAAATAGCTACATCTGTGTTTATATAAGGACATTGCTGACAAAAGGTCCACAACCTGGTTTACTCCAGGTTTTTATCCCACATTGAGCAGACACTTTGAATGAAGTACTGTTCAAAGCATCATAAAGTCGTTCTCCCTCTGACAACCAAATATTCATTTTGCTCTTGCCTTATCTATAACTTTTGTGTTCAAAAGTAAGTGTTCCAGACACAATAAATCTAAAAAAATGATTATACTCCAGCCTTGAATAGTAATTTATCCCTGTGTTATCTTGTTTTGCAACAAAATAAAAAAATAAAAAAAGATTTACAGATTAAGGTGTTTTCATTCTTCAGATAGCAAGAGACCTTTTTTCTGTTCCCTGATAACATCACTAACAGGAAGAACGTTCTATAAGAGCTTTTCAGCTCTCCAGAGATATTGATTATGGATTAAGATTTATCATACTTTAAAGGGGGACTTTTCTCCACAGTCTGGGGCCATGTCCCATCTAGGTGTAGACCTTGAAACCATATGTGAAACTAACACATCACTCTATATATTCACAGTAATGATTTGGTGATAGATTGATGACATCATAATTCTTAACTTTATTGGTTTTGAAAGGCTAGAATCAAAATTGCTATGAGTGCCAATTTGCCCAAGCATTGTACCCCTTTAATTCCAATGACCTTTAGTCTCCACTAAATCAGTCATGTATTTCTTCACTGCTGTCTTGATGTTGAAAAGGAAAAAAACCCAACCTGTCATGACTCGCCTGTTTAGTACTAAATGCCATATTTTATGCTACAAGAACAATCTACATGCTGTTCCCAAAAGTCAACATGTCCTGAATGTAGAGCTGCTTCAAAGCTGTTGCATGTGTTTGACCTTGGGACCATTGACTGTGTTCACTTTAAAGGTGTTCTGCCCACTAAGTAATGAACATGTTGAATATCTAGACTGAAGTCTGGATCCTGGTGTCCCATCTATTAAACTAACAGGCAACTGTCCATTGATTTTCGATGAGAACTATACTTTGCAAAGGTTTAATTTTATATGGGTGGGCCCCATGATCAATCTTGTTCCTGCAGGGAAATATGTCCAGTTAAGAATAACAAATTGATATGAGTTGTTAAGATACATAAATGATAATATTTATGTCTAAGTTGGGTGGTCGGGTAGCCTAGTGGTTGAAGTGTTCGCTCCTCATGCCGAAGACCCGGGTTTGATTCCTGACATGGGTACAATGTGTGAAGCACATTTCTGGTGTCCCCGCCATGATATTGCTGGAATATTGCTAACAGTTGCGTAAACCATACTCACTCACTCACTCACTCACTCACTCACTCACTCACTCACTCACTCACTCACTCACTCACTCACTCACTCACTCACTCACTCACTCACTCAAGGGAACATCTGTCAAATGATTGATTGAGGTAAACCTGATTGAGTTATATGCACGACATGTACTTACTAGTGTGGAGAAGTCATGTGGGTATTATCATACATTTTGTTGTTTTCAACAGAAAGAGCGTGACTTAGAACTTGCAGCCAAAATTGGACAGACCCTTCTTGAAAAGAATAAAGATTTGACAGAGCGTAGTGATTTTCTTGAAGAGCAGCTATCTTCAACTAATGACAAGGTAATGTATACTGTGTCTGTCCTGCTAGAGATGTTGTGGTGGGTGGATGTTGTAAACTCATGCCTTCACTTCCTTTTCACATTTGGGGGCCCAGTTGCTAAGGCACCACAATTCACTATGCAAAGTTGTGTCCCTTAGGCACGCTAGAAACCTATGATCTTGGGTTCAAATCCCAATTCGCCCCTGCTATGATTGTAGGTTTGTCAGCACCCTACCTGTGCTTGTGGGTTTCACCAAAGTGGTAAATGTCTGAGACCTGCATCACTTCGGACTTTCCTCCCACATTAAGCCGTGATATAACTGAATACTGTTCAAAGCAGCATAAGACACAACTCTCTCTCTCTCTGTCTAATAAATGATGGCCATGTCATAAATAGGCACTGCAGTTCCTTGTGAAGTTTTGTCCTTTAGCTGTGCCAGGATCTGCTGATCATAGATTCAAATCACAGATTTGTACAGATCCTTGTTTTGTCAGCACCTTGCTTGTCCTTGCTTGTGGGTTTTACTGAAGCAATGAACATGTATGACCTGGGTCACTTTGGGGAGAGATACTTTTTCAAGTTGTGTTAAACCAACTCTCTCACTAACTTCTAACCAAAGTCATTTATTGTAATTCCTTGGCTGATAGGTCCTGTGTATCTCCTGTCTTTCAGAAGTGTGGATTGGTTGGTCACATTGTCCTCACACCATCCACCATATTGTTGTTGGGTTCCAGCAGGATCATCCATCAGTTATCTTATAGATATGAAATAAGATATTTTATTAAACAGCTGTTCTCCCTTTAGGTCAGCCAGCTCCGCCATGATGTGTCTATGAAAGATGAACTCCTCAAGTTTTACTGTCAAGATTACGACAATGAAGCAGAGTCCGATGCAAGCACACCTGGGTATGTTCCATACATCCACCATGGGGATGCCCTCAGTACCCCTTGTTTGTCCCCCCATGGGGATCCAAGAGTAGAATAGTCCCCAGTACCCCATGCTTGTCTCCTTGAGGGGATCCAGAATAGAATAGGTCCCCAGTACCCCATGCTTGTCTCCTTGAGGGGATCCAGAATAGAATAGGTCCCCAGTACCCCATGCTTGTCTCCTTGAGGGGATCAAGAACAGAATAGGTCCCCAGTACCCCATGCTTGTCTACTTGAGGGGATCCAGAATAGAATAGGTCCCCAATACCCCATGCTTGTCTCCTTGAGGGGATCAAGAACAGAATAGGTCCCCAGTACCCCATGCTTGTCTACTTGAGGGGATCCAGAATAGAATAGGTCCCCAGTACCCCATGCTTGTCTCCTTGTGGGGATCTGGGGTAGACAAGGTCTCCAGTACCCATAATTTTAGGATCCTGGTTCAGAAAAGATTACATTGTGCCAAGATGACATGGATCATTGTTCCCTTAATTATCGATTTCCCAGGTCCAATTTCAATCACATACAGGCTGTGGTTTTATGACTTATATGGACTTCCTCACTAACACAGTTGATAGAATGATTTTAATTTATAAACTTTCTTTCAGTGAAGGCAAAGGCTTCAACCTCAAGCTGGTTAACATTGATTCACTGCAGAAGAAGGTGTCCTCCTTAGAGGAAGAAAATGTACACCTCAAGGTTGAGGTGAGGCCTAAGTGTTGCAGTCACATTTATCTAATGATAAAATCTGAAATTATGCACTTGGAAAGTAGCCATAAGATGTGTCTGACAGCATAAAACCATAAAGATATTTCTGTAATTCTGTTGCTAGTTTACATTTCATTCATGACTGTAGCATACTTTAACAAGTATTAATTTGTCTGCATATCTGGGGAAAGAGTACATCAGCTGACACGTTTGGAGATTGAAATACATGTCTTAGGACTAGTATTGACCCAAGTTGTCTCTGTGTCATAACCCAGATGTCATGCTCACACTATCGAGCACTGGTTTGTCTTGACTTGATGTCTCACAAGATGTGGGTATATTGCTTTAATGCTGTGATGACAGCTGTGACTGCATCTCTAACGTTCTATCTCACTTGCTGTGTTCCTACAGAGCAGCCAGCTGAGATCGGAGACCGCCAACTATGAGGAGAAGGAGAAGAAGCTGGTGGAGGACTGTCTCTCCCAGCTCGGTCAGTAATTGCAGGAATTTACCGGTGATCAGGGGTTCCAATCCTAAATTTACCCTGTGTATGATCCTTGGTTTGATAGCACTATACACCATTGCCCATGGGTTTCAACGTAGTACCATGCACCATACACCAACTATTTCACCGTAGGGTCATCGTATAGTGCCATGCACCATACACCAACTATTTCACCGTAGGGTCAACGTATAGTACCATGCACCATACACCAACCATTTCACCGTAGGGTCATCGTATAGTACCATGCACTATACACCAACCATTTCACTGTAGGGTCATCGTATAGTACCATGCATCATACACCAACCATTTCACCGTAGGGTCATCGTATAGTACCATGCATCATACACCAACCATTTCACCGTAGGGTCAACGTATAGTACCATGCATCATACACCAACCATTTCACCGTAGGGTCATCGTATAGTACCATGCACCATACACCAACCATTTCACCGTAGGGTCAACGTATAGTACCATGCACTATACACCAACCATTTCACTGCAGGTTAAACCTGCAAGATCAGCATCGGTTCGGGCTTTCCTGCAACGGAACTGGCACGCCATGATATAACTGAAATACTGTTCCAAGTGGCTGTAAGCCCAAGTTGCTCACTTGTGATCGGATCCAGGCAGTGACTCTTACATTGGGTCATTAAGGACTGCCCGTTTGATATTCTGGAAGTTAAGTTGAGATGGAGATGGGTGTCACAGTCCATGAGGCTCCGTGGACAGAACAATTCACCAGCACTCGCTGCTTGTCACAAGATGTAGTTAGAATAAGGAATGGGTGATCGGAGCCCATGGGGAATATATGGCAGAATAGCTAGGAGTACTTCATGCTTGGTGTAAGAGTTCGGTGATATGACATTGCCGTACAGGCCACAAGGATGAAAAGGTCTTACTTACAGATACTGAAGAATATCTCATTAGGAGGTAGGTAATTTGGACCATGTAATGCCCCATGTTTATAGAACTGTTTTATTCTTGTTTGTCCATTGATCATTACAGCGGAGGTCAACATGCAAGTGGAGACCTTTGCAGAGGAATGTGCACGGAAGTCCGAGGAGTCAGCCCGGCAGAAGGAGGAGATCACAGCGCTGTTGGCGCAGGTTGTCGACCTGCAGAAGAGAGTCCGATGTGTAAGTTGGTTAAACACTGTTGTATGTATTCACAACGGCACACCCTGGGTAAATATTGCACTTATCTCAGTTGGCTGTTTAAGGTGTAGTAACATCAGTGTAGAAAATGTTTGGACATTAGTGTAGATTATCTATGAATTTAAGACATAACATTATCAATTGTGGTGCATCTGATCTATTTAGTTTTATGAAATTTGGAAATATATATAAGATTTTGAAAAAAGAATTGTCAGGAAAAATGTGGTAATTCAGTGCAAGTAGATCCACTAGAATAAGAATCCCTGTGTACACATCATAAAGATGATGCAGCGCAAGTATAGACAGAACCAAGACTCTTTTGCAGTGCATGGTGCAGTACAGAGTAGCTATTGCTCCTTGTGACCTTTCAACTTGACTGTCGTTTTGAGTTATGGGCAATTAAAGGGGAGACAATCTCAGATTCAGCTCTGAGTTTTACAAGTTTAGTGATGTATTGATCATGTGTTCAGTCACGTCCAAGTTACCAGCAAGTCCTGTATTAGCCTGTGTGTTATGTGTCTGCAGTTGACCATAGAGAACATGGAGCTGTCCAAACACCTGCAGGCTTCACAGGAGTCCCAGCGCAAGCTCACTAAAGAGGTAACCACCTTACATGTCATGTCATACACAAGTTTCTTCATATAAGGACCCCTTCTGAAATTATTGTGGTCTTTTGGCTTGGCCTAAAATGACACAATGACACTGCTTTTGGGGGACTGTTTTGCGTACAAATTCAAATGCATGCCATTAACAATCTTTGTATTCTGGTGAAAAGTCATAGTCGTCCTCAGTTTTAAATTGCCCTTTTTGCTGCTATTCAGTCGTGTGATGTTTAAACTGCACTCAAAGGCCTTAAATATTTCCCCACACACTCAACCTGGTCCGACACGAGAGGCATTGATCGTGAGTCATGTGCAGTTTGTACATGTTTTGTTTTTTTTAGGAAGCAAGTTAGAGTTACCTGCTCTTTGTTTAAAAATCCAGAAAATAATAACATGGCTGAAGCTGGGTTTGAAATGATATGGGTGGAAACCAGAAATGTAATACTTTTCTGACTTTTTTAACCAACTTTGTTTTTCTTGGATCTTTTTAGTGTGCAGCTGAATACAGAAATGCAAAATTTTTGCTTTGAAAGGAAATTGTCTGCCACATTTTCTTCTAGTATTGTTTACAGAATAATATGATATCATAAACTGGAAAAGACGGCTTTGTGTTTGCCATGTAACCATAGTAACAAGCCACCACCATCAACTGGTCCCTTGTTTCCCGCAGCTCGGTTACCGCCAGGACAAGTACGATGAGCTGCTGGAGGTCCTGGCCGACGCCCAGGAGGAGCTGAAGACCCTGCGAGGGAAGCAGCGCCCCGGGGTCAGCCGCCAGTACCTGTCCAGCTCCCTGCTCAACGTCCCCTCCGACTCCCTGGCCTCCGAGCTGGAGCTGTCTCTCAGGAGTGACCTGGACTACCCCAAGGGATTCTCCCCATCAGAGAGGAAGTATGTAACATCCTCCAGTGACGAAACCCTCTCATTATTGGCCAACTTTTCTGTAATAAGTGACAGATGCTGGCTTGTATTCCATCTCATCCTAGAATCAGTGGTAGTTTGAATAAGTATGTTATTAATCTGGCTCAAAAACCTTTGATAAGTAATTTCAGCATCATGCGCCAATATCTGTTAGAGCAAAAAAATTGTGTATAATTTATAAAATGAATTGATAGTTAAGTAAGGATAAGATATGTGGATGAAGAACTTCTTTATCATAATTAGGAGCAACATTTTGGTGTAGGTTACATGTTATCAAGCAGGTGGAACAGTGTTAGAACCTACCCAGAAACTGCACTCCTAATTGTAATCAAGAAGATGTTCATCCATATATCTTATCCATACTTATTTCTCCAACTTCTAAATGCCTCTCAAAGAAGAATCTGTAGTTGCCATTGCTGATATAATTGTCAGTCACACATGCTGAATAACACATTACCCACCCTACCAGGGCCCACAACTGGAAGATATTCGAGACGGCCAAGGCAGCCAAGAAAGCCAGCAAGAAGAGCCCCAACAGCATGTCCCCTGGCTCCAACTCCCTCAGCCCTAGTGGAGCCGAGAGTGACTCCGCATCAGCTCCCAACTCCAAGCGAGCCTCCTTCTACATGTCAGAAACCGAGTCCGCTGATGGCTACAGTGCTGATCTGGACAGCCTGCATGGGTTAGTTGAATATTTGGAGTACATTGTGATAGAAGGAATGTTTGAATAGGCCCCTACTATCCTGTACTTATCTTCTGAGGCGACTAAGTGGATCTGGTGGTCAGACTTGGGAACTTGTTCCATTGTGTGGCATCGTACCCTGGGACATTCCTTAGAATATCAATCACTGGTTTGTCTGGTCCATATTTGATTGTTTATGGTAGCCATAATATAGCCGAACTATTGCTGAATGTGGGGTTAAATAACAAGCTCACACTTTATTTCGCAAATATATTGGTGCATGTTGTGTCCCTTTTCATAATTTGAGATATCTCAAAATTGTGTTTATCAAGAAAAGAACCCAAAAGAATGGTTTGTGTTGAAAGTCAAATCACCATAGCCATAGGCTTGCTATTGTTAGCAAACTTAATGATAAGTCATGTTAGAACGACATGGTCACTTCAACCTACCTTCTTTCAGGTCCAACCCTGACCTGGGTCGACCTGGCATCCCAGGCTCTAATGACCTGGAGACATCCCTGAAACGTCTGGCCATGAGACGAGCTAATGAGCTGAATGAGAGGGACTACCGGGACGATGAACACAGGAGGAAACACAGCCAGTCGAGGTGAGGATGGGGCAGGGACACATGGGGGAGGACAGGAGGGGGACACTTGAGGGAGGACAGGCTGGAGATACATGTTGGCATAGTAGACGGGATGGGGGGCGCACAAATTAGGGAGGACATGGTTGAGATACATGATGGTATAGTAGACGGGGTGGGGGCGCACAAATTAGGGAGGACATGGTGGAGATACATGATGGTAGACGGTTCGGGGACACGTGGGGGGGGGGGGGGGGGGGGTTCACAGATGGTAGACGGGGCGGGGACACATGGGGTGGGGGGTCACAAGATGGTAGACAGGGCGGGGACACATGGGGTAGGATGGGGTTGGGGGGCACAAGATGGTAGACGGGTCAGGGACACATGGGAGGGGTTGGGGGGGGGGCGCAAGATGGTAGATGGGGCGGGGACACATTGGTGAGGAGGGAGAGGGAGAGAGACACATGCCACTGCAATCACCTAATGTTGAGAATAAAATCATTTCTGACAAATCATACACATGTCAAAATAGTAAACTTTGTACACCTGAAACATCCCGTGTTTGTTGTGTTCCAGTGCCACGCCTCGCACCCCCGAGAGTGTGCCATCCCCTGGCAGTGGTCTGTCCTATCTCTCCTTCCCAGGTAGCACCTCCACCAACTACTTCAAGATCCCTGACAAACTGCAGATTGTCAAGCCCCTGGAAGGTAAGATGCAGTTTTCATTATTCTTACTTTAGGCCAAACTCTCTTTCTTATTGGTTGCAGATTGTTATATGAAACATTTTCATCAGCAGGTTGTTTAATGTCCTTCAAGATATCAAGGTAAATTATTTCCGTTTTAAAAAAAACGTGACATTCTGACCCAAAGTCATGGAAGGAAACATGTATTTCTTGCCTCCCCCATTATGACAAAAGTTGTATGAGAATCATTGAGGATTATGATAAGGATTTTTGTGTGTTAATCAATGGGTTTTTATTTCATGAATACTTTTTTGGTTGCCAATAAACAATATGCTATCTTTGCCGAATAACTAAATACTTTATTTGGGTCCAAGACAAAACTTAGCATAAAACAACATTCACTCAACTCATGCTAATGTATGTTCCAGGTTCTGCGACTCTGCGGCAGTGGCAGCAGCTGGCGACACCCAACCTTGGGGGCATCTTCGAGGAGCGCCCCGGGGTGCAGATCAAGGGGGAGCGGAACTTGGACCTGCAGGAAGAAGTGTACACCCTCAGCGACTTTGAGGAAGATGGTACGTTTGCAGATTACAACTATTGTTATACTCGCATAATAGTAGAAGATTTATCAGTTAGCTGTAGCTCTTCAGCCTCATCAAATACCCTTTTGATAGACCCCAATTTAAGCCCATTTAAGCTTTTTATATGAAAAATGCTGAAGAGAAATTGTTCTGATCTTTCCATAGTCAATTAAAATAATTCAAATTATATAAACAGAAATGTGATTGTGTTATATATATAGGAACAAGAATGACTAGAATTCCCATTCCTCAAAGCAATCAAAAACTCCCATACACTAACATAGAGTAAAAGTCATTGTAGGACAGGCCTGTTCTGTATAACCAGACCCTTTCCACATAGTGATCTTAGTGCTACACATGGCATAAGTTTGTATTGAAGAAGGGGAATGTCGTAGCTCTACAATCTATTTAGGGAAAGCTGCAAAGTACTGTAAAGCATCATTCATGTCTGCACAGCTAAGTTTGAGCTTATCGTTAATTTCAGATGATATCTCTGAATGTCCGAGCAGACGCTTTGAGGAGAGCTCCACCATCTTCACACTGACCGACTCCATGGTGAAGAATCCCAACGATTACTTCATGCTGGCCCCAACATCCAGGTGAGCATTTCACCACAGAACAGGCTGCTGGAGACTCTTGGGATCATAGAAAAAATCCTTTATGAAATCGGAGGCACGGTTGGCCCAGTCATCTTTGGCGCTACGATTTGCTGTGCAGAGTTGCATCCCTTGGACGTGATAGAAATCTATGATCATGGGTTTGAATCCCGGTTCGCCCTGTTTATGTTTCTAGGTTTGTCAACACCATACTGGTGCTTGCGGGTTTCACAAAGGTGGTAAACGTCCAAGACCTGCATCACTTAAGGGGTTCCTCCAACATTAAACTAAACATGCTGTGATATAACTGGAGGAATACTGTTCAAGCCAGCATTAAACCAAACTCACTCACTCACTTTGTGAAATCAGGTTTAATTTTTTTATTTTCAGTGATCAAATTGTTGCCAACCTTTTATCTCTCCACTCAAAAAAAAATCACAACAATGTACGGGCGCGAATCTTTTCTTGCCTTGAAATATGATTTTCAATATTACTTGACCCACCTTGAAATATAATCTTAAATATCACTTGACTCGCCTTGAAATATGATCTTTAATATTACATGACTCGCCTTGAGATATGATCTTTAATATTACTTGACTCGCCTTGAAATATGATCTTTAATATTACATAACTCACCTTGAAATATGATCTTTAATATTACTTGATTCTAGCACTGAGAGCACCAACAGCCAAGCCAGCATGAGGCCATCAACGAGTACTCCAGTGATGTCGGCATCCAAAGGAAGATTGGCTTCAATGGGAAGCAACACTTCTACCTATAGCATGTCCCTAGGGCTGGCAGCCATCTTGAACGAGCGTGATCTCGCCAAGCCAGTTGAGCGCAAGCCAGGCATGACCTACAACCATTCCTTCCCATCCCGTGTGCAGTCTATTGTTACCGAGACACCATACTCACCTGCAAAATCAGCTTTGGAAGTGGCAACAACTTCGGCACCATCAACCCAGCATGAAGGAACCACGACATCCTCGAGTCTGGCGTCAACCCCAACCGACGGTGGATTCTTGGACAAACTGAAACACACAGGGTTTTCTATCTATGGCTTGCTTGGTGGTGGGAAGAGCGAGGATTCGGATTCCTCATCATCCGACACGGCAACTGTATCCTCACCAACCAGCAGTGGGGGCATCACCACAACAACAACAGAAGGAGCAACAGCAGCAACGTCACCTAACAGTGACAAACATCTTACCAGGAAACTGCTTACCCAGGGTGCATCGGCAGGGGTCCTCGGAGCCATAACTTCCTTTAGACGAAGTGGAATTCTGTAAACTGTTCTAGCCATTAGTCTCAAGACCACAGACAAATATATATGAGGAAGTGGACTCAAATTATTCCAGATTGAAATAATCAACGTAGACTTGTGTGTTGCCCTTGTCTTTCATGTGTGATTCTGCAGATGACAGTTTTCCGAAGTTGATTAGCATAATTACAGGATCTCCAAGTTTAATTTCATTTAATTATCTTCCATCTTACCTCAGTCTTGTCTCAGTCACTGATTGTGGGGAAAAGGGATAATTTGAAAATTTGATTGAAGATTGATATTCTGAACTTACTGACACATCAAATACAATAAGTGGAACGTCCTACAAGAATGGTCTAATCATGTTCCATGACAAGACAGACGATTTAGGATTTCTTCGACATGAAGGAAATGTTCATTGTGCACCAAGTGTAACTGTATGCCTGTTCACACTACTTGTCACAACTTCCATGTGCCAAAATACCGATGTGGCATTTATGTTTGAATAATTACTAAATTCATTTAATTTAGACTTTGTGTTGATTTTGATGCCTTTCAAATTTTGGGTTAACTGAATTTTTTTGTTTTTCAATGGGAACAGGTTATATTGCTGAAAAACAGCTTCAGGGAAACAACATATTGACATTATGGTGATATGTCAGGGATGATTATTATTATGTTTACCTTTGATATGAAAGCTTCATGTTTATGTTCTTTAGTGCTTTAGACTTGTGATTCTTGTCTTTGAAAAGATTAGGAAAAATAAGGTCACAGAAATGCCATCACTCAATATTTATTCTATGTGATCATCAGCATACCTTTTCTGGAAGAATTCTCTTCTTTTTTTAGTCATTCACCTGGTCACCCACTGGGAATTAATCATCTTGGCTGTTACTGTTTTTGTGCATTGTAAATTTGTGACCATAAAATCAAAATTATATCGTTTTTTTTATGGTGTCAATTTCAAAGGCTATCTGAAGTGCTATGAGTTATGAGAAGGTCGTTGTTTGGTGCTATTAAGTTATTTTAGATTTTGTTATCAGGTCATTTTAACCTCAGTGGATTAGTCTGCACTTCCCCAATCTGTTCCTCTGCAACTGTCATTTTCAATTTTGATTTTGTAGCAAATGATTTTTGTCAGAGGTTGAGAAATAAGGGTTTGTATCTGCACAATGAGAACCAAAGATTTCAGGCATTTCTTTCACCAGATGATGCAGTGATTACGAAAATAGATGCACATGCAGTTCACAGTAGCTGTTGCATTAAACCAAGGTGCATTGCAGTTTCAAATGTGATGCTTATTAAAGAGAATCATTTGTTTTACATTCTAACAACATCAGTACAATTGCAAAATGATAAACACAACAGTGAATAGAAATTTCTATATCACTTCATAATAAGAATCTTTTCTTTTCAAAAAGGGTTGCTTTTTATAGTGGAGTGCTTAATATATTCAGTACGGTAAGTGAAATATTATCACATCTCTACCTTGTCTAATTTAAGTCACTGACCCTTCGGTTATTACAAATCATTCAAAAAATGTTCTGTTTTAGGTTTTAGAGAAATTTTATATCCTATTCAACAGTATTTATTGTTATCGTTATGACATGGGTCTTCTTATTTTAATGACAATTGGTCTTGTCAGTTTGTGAAGATGTGTAGCATACAAAATAATTGGAAGGGTTGGTATCCTTCCTTATAACATGAAATTACCGTTTCTTTGACTTCCTTTCACTGAGAATAATTTTATTATTTTATTTTATGTTATGAGTTTTCACGAATTGATTCAAGCAGATTCTGGTGTCTGAAAATATTGGCATGTTGTGAACATGAAGTATGTGTTGCATGACTTTATGTTCAGTGAAATATGGAATTGTATATAAGAATTGTACATAGAAACGAATTGCTATGAAATGATTAGGAATATTTTAAATTATTTGTACATAAAGTAGTTTTTATGCAGTTTGGCGGGATTCCAAGTGTCTGTCTGTCTCTTGTGTTGTGTTATTCAGTTTATGTAAACATTTATCTCTGTTGGTTAGAGTTGAAACATATACTCCAGACGTCTGTGTCATACTTCAGTTGTAAGATCACATGTCCAGGGAGAATATTTATTCATTTTCATAAAGAAATTCTCTATAAGATTTCTTTTCTCAAAATTATAAATGAACCTTTTGAAAAAGAATTACATTAACAATGTGATATTTTTAATGTTATGTAATTTTGCATCTTTTTTTAATTGTTTTGAATTGAAATATTCTGTTTGATTACATTTACATTATTCTCTTAAAATTAATTGCTAAATTATGTACTCTAAGGTGATTTGGCATAATTTCTTGTTTGTTAAAATATGTGATCTCAAATGATGTTGCCACACTGTTATTTACAATAATGATTGACTTGATATTTATGTTTTGATGCAATGGTGTACCGGTAAGTGTTAATTAAAACTATGGAGATAACTAATTATATGACCTATACATTCTGACATTTGAGATTGTAGACATTAGGTATTTTTACAGACCGCCGATCTGCACTATGCAATTTTATATCAAGAAAATAAAACCTAATAGATGTGAATGAATAAAGTCACTTGAATTTTGATTTTAGTTTTTTGTTGATGGGATTGTTCATTGAATCAAGACTGCCTCCGTGGTCTAGAGGAAGAGCGTCCGCCCAGAGAGCGGAAGGTCCGGAGTTCGATCCCCGGCCGCGTCATACCAAAAGAAGTTAAAAGATGGTACTTGTTGTTACCCTGTCTGACGCTCGGCATTAAGGGGCTAAAACGAGGACTGGTCGGCTCGGAATCAGTATACTGTGTCTGAGTGGGGTATTCATGTTAAACTGCGGCATGGTATCTCAGTGAGCTAGCACTATAAATCGGCATCAGTCCGGACTAGTACAAGCAGCCACACACACACACACACGCAATATAAGTGCAATAATCTTGGAAGCGGCGTTAAACCCGATTTCACCTCACCTCACCTCATAACTCAGAAACCGTTAAATATTTCTCTAGGAAACTTTGCATGTCTATCAGACTCATGCTGTTGGACTCAAGTTGGACTTAGGTTCTATAGGGTAGAGTTTGTTTCCGGAGCATAACTCAAAACCCATTCAATACTTTCCAACAAAAACTGTGCATGTTTTCCAGACACATACTGGACTGGTGCCTCTTGCTATTTAGGAATTTTAGAAATTTTTATTTTTCACGTTTCCATGGCAATAAGTTGGACTTAGGTTCTACAGGGGTTAGTGTTCGTTTCCAGAGCATAACTCAAAAACCGTTAAATACTTTCTTACAAAACTTTGCATGTCTACCAGGCACATACTGAACTGGTGCCTTTTGATATATAGCACTTTTAGAATTTTTTATTGTTTATGTTTCCATGACAACAAGTTGGATTTAAGTTTTAATATAGGATTGGTTTACTTAAGTAGTATAACAAATAAACTGTTAAATATTTCCTTGCCAAACATTGCATGTCTATATATAAAGCGCATACTGAACTAGTGCCATTTGATATTAAGGAGTTTTAGAATTTCCATTGAAGTTATTTTGACATGGGCTAAGAGATATGTTGGGTCAGTTACCAGGTTTGGGACCATAACATGTTAAAATGGGCGGGGGATATAGATGACTTTGTCAACTATACGCTTGTTTTCTTCATTTCAGGGGGCCTAATCCCCCTACTGAAAAAACATCCGGAAATGAAATAAATTAAACATAAAAATATTTATTTTTATTATGTGTCTCCAGCTTGTAATATAGACCCTCTTTTACAACAAAGCAGAAAAGCTGGAATAAATCAGTGAAACATAAAATTTAAAAAGTATGGCCTAAGAGGTGACCAAATGGATCGAATGGTCGGACTGGTGACATGATGGATTGTAGGTGCCTCAACAGAATGGATAATTGCTCACAATATCAATCATTGGATTGTCTGGTTCAGACCCAATTATTTACAGGCAGCTGGGATATTGCTGGGATGTTGCTGAGAGCAAGCTAAACAACAAACATACATACATTACCTTATATTGATGGCTAGTGGCATTGCTACAGGATAGATTTGAATGTGAGATAATGGTTTGTCTGTCCACTTAGTAATTATGTGATGTATTTTCATCAAAGATCATCAGTCAGTCACTGTGTAAATAATAAGAATGTTGTAAGTATTAATATCTTTAGGAGAAAGAAGAAAGAACATAATTCTCCCTAGAGTGTATAACATTCCTCATTCTAAGGTAGACCCATTTTATGGATAACAAGTTCTTCAATGTACTAATATGGCATGTTTCAGTACAGGGCCTTACACCATTGTTGTGTATTAAAGAACTTGTTATCCATAAATTGTGTGAACTTTGTCATCCCTCCAGAGCGTCCGCCCGGAGAGCGGAAGGTCAGAGGTTCGATCCCTGGATGTGTCATACCAACATTCATTAAAAGATGGTACTTGTTGTTACCCTGTCTGGCACTCAGCCAATATCAATTGTTGATATTGTTGACTTTAAAAAAAAAACACGATATAATTCATCTTATCAAGTATTCTTTCATTACATCAATATAACAAAATCAATATCACCAACATCTTATAGAAACCATACACTGAATAATCATAGGCAAATAATATAACATTCTCACATGGATACCCAATTGAACATTAAATAACAACACCTACCATATTTACTATCATTCAGTCTTAAATGTGTTCTCCATTATCCAATATAACTGTCTATATATACACCGAGTTGCATCCAGTGCGTTACCATGGTCCCTGGTGAAAGATTCGGATCTTTAGAGGGTGATAACAGTTAAATTGGTTAGCCTCTCAACGTGAGCTACTTTGAGTTGTCTCCCAGCATTAAGATGACCTGTGGTAATATACATGTCACCGTTACACTTGTGAGGTCATTAAATCCAAGTGAGTAACTATGGACATAGAGGGGTTGAACAGTTTTCATAGAAAGAGGCAGCAACTCGGCAACACTCTCGATTTCAGGCAGTAGCCGTTATGTTCCAGGGGCAGAGGCGTATCCTTGTGGTTGAAGCGTCCCCAAGGACCACTTGTGGTATTCTGAGAACTCCATGGTGATATTGCTGGAATGAAGTTCAAATTGTATCCTCTCTAAATCATTCTCACCCAACAGTTACTGATACAATACCAGATGGTTTATACCCGGCTGGTTTTCATACAAACACAAAGTATGTAATTCGGCCATTACGTTTTGCAGGTTTGACACAGACGTCTAGGAAAACCATTTTTCAATGAAGCTAAACTTCTTTCTATTGTAGGGTCTAGGGAATGCACCAGTGGGTCTCATTTACGTAATGGCGGTATTAATTAAATTCATATACACCGACAACTCTTGCTGGCGGTCTGGTATGTTATATATGATATCTTATTAAACACCAGGCTCGGTGTGGTCATTCGTTTCAAACAGCAAATGGTCACCTTTTGATCGAAATGGGTTACGAACACACAAAACGTTATGAAAAGTGGAAAAAATGAAATCTGAAAGCACTGCTAATTTATACATCCGATTGCAAACTTACATATTCGTAACTGCAAATCATGTGCTTGCACGGACGTTAAAGGGAGACTGAGCCCGGCTAATTAAATGAGTAGGTGTTCGAGATATCTTTATTCGACATCACAAATGATGGAGAAACCAACGTGTTTCAGATGACAGTAAACACGATGGAAGCGCTTCCAAAGACTTAAAAGAATCAAGCCAGGGCATTGAACAACTTGGGTGAAAACCTGTTAAAGACCCAACCTGAGTATTCAAGATACTGCATATTCAGAGCAAAGACTTTCAAAATGTCTAAAGATCTCCATCATAAATGAGTAGGGGTTGTACTGCTTTGAGATATCTTTATTCGACATCACAAATGATGGCGATCTGTAACACAGAACAGGAAACATAACTTAATGCAACACATGATTGTATAACGTAAATGTACATAATCCTCTACCTATCGGCAGTACTAACGGCTTTGATTAAAATCAATCAAAACCAACGTTGTGTGTCTGTGAATCTATGGATGAAAACGGTATAATGCATTACGCCAGTCTAGATGTTAATGATTGCTCCAATGCTAGTTTGTCACAAGGCTACAAGTGTTATAACAACGTCTAAGCCTGTATAAAGCTCCCTTTAACTGCAAAATCGACGAGACAAGCTTCTTGAACACTATACCCAATTGCAATATAACTTCTTTAAAACACAAAATACATATGATTTCACATTTTTCAACAAAAACAAGATTTTTCACCAATATAATGGGTAAACATTACTCAATTTCCACTACACAAAAGTATCCAAAAAATATTCATGATCTCTAACCTTTTTTCAGTATATATAAACATTTTCAACTGTAAAACATATCCCCTGTGAAACTTATAACACAACGTACGTTATACAGAGGCCGTAGATCGACACGATAAAGGTCGCAGGGTGAGAACGCCATATGTTTACTCATGTGTTGACTGTCCTATATTACCACGTGCTATCCGTATGCGATATATCCTGCTATAAACATATTGACGACCAGTTTACCTACAATGTTTACCCAGCTGCAATGTGTTTATCCCTATACATGTAAAGATTAGATAGCGAAATATGAAATCATGTGTGTTTCGGTATGTCTTTGCATCACACTTCTACTGAAACCGTGTTTCAAATTTACACTGGTGTTTATATATATATTACCTTCAATATTAATGCAGGTATAAAGATTAACATTCAGTCCCTTAAATGAACGTTAAAAAGCTATTAAATTATATTTAAAGAATATAATGAAAAGCAGCCAAGAGACTTTCTGACTGAATCTGCAGTATACTAGACTTGCCTGACCATCTGATCCATTTAGCCGCCTCTTACGGTAAGCATAGGTTGCTGGGGACTTATATTATAAGTGCTAGAGAACCAGAATTCCCACATGGGTGGTGACACCTACGATCACAGGTATGGCGCTGACAAACCTAGACACAAAATCGGGGCCAAACGGGATTCTACTATGACATGTTAAAATCCTGCATTCTGATTGGTTCGCCAGCTGTATCGACTTAGAGATAAACCTAGCGTGTTTTCAATGTTGAGGTTTCGAACGTCGATTCGATACCTGTAAATATGATTCGAGACCAAACCTAAGTTCGAATTTTCTACATTGGTTTATCTCCTATTTCGAACTCACGGTAATAGGTTTCTGGCACTTCTAAGGGAGACAATTCTGCAAGCCATTTCCAGCACCATAGACAACTGGACCACCCCACACAGAGAGTGGTGTTTGATAGTGAAAAGCATACAATTTCATTACATGTAATCAAGTATTTCTGTGGTTTTCGCACATCAAGTGATTGAGTGAAATTGTTGGGTTTAACGCCGCTTTTAACAGTATTACAGTTATATCGCGGCGTGTCAGCTTAATGTGGGAGGAAAGCCCAAAGTGATGCGGGTCTTAGATGCACGAGTACGGGTATGGTGCTGACAAACCTAGAAACATAATCGGGGCGAACCGGGATTCGAACCAACAATCATAGGATTCTGGCGCGCCCATGGGACGCAACTCTGCACAGCGATTCGCGGCGCCTTAGACGACCGGGCCACCCGTGCCCCCACGCACATCAAGACCTTATATAATCTTTAATTATGACCACATGTTATGATTTATTATGTATCGTTACATATACATCATTTGGGATTACATAAGGCATAGTTGGTATGCAATTAACACCTGTGTAAGTTTCGTGAGATTATAATAGACATTGGTCCAACATTGATCTATGATTGTTTTTATGGCAAATTGAGGGGCGGTCTGGTATTAGAATAGGTCCCAAGCAGACTATATATGCTTGTCGTAAGCGGCGATTAAAGGGATCGTGTGGTCAGGCTCGGCTGCGATACCTCTGCCGGGGAAAAGACCTGTTTAAATGAGATTCAATATAACAAACTACAACTAGTAGCCACTGTCAACAGATGCCACATGTTCTTCCTGACCCTGCGGCGTATGACACCATATGACAGCATGTGTGATGAACATGTTCAACGGTAATATAGGTTGTCCATGATAAGACGTTCGTCCAATGGAAGACCGCCATTTGGTCACGTGGTTTACATTATATCCCATTAAATGTTCTGTGAACAATAAATCATGTTCCGACTCAATTATTTACAGCCGCAATCATATCGCGTGAATATTGCTGAGTGTGGTACCAAACAACATCCAAACAAACAGAAACATCATGATATCATAAGAGTGTCTTCTGCACGTGCATTTTGTGGGTTTTAAGAAATAAAGAACCCTCATTGTAGTACATCAGCACAATAATCTAATACGTGCTAGGCTTAACGTCGCATTATTTCAGAGACAGTACCCATTAATGTGTGGGAGATGATGTTACATTTACGCTGCAGCCAGCAATATTCCAGCTGTAACACAGCGACCTGTCGCCACCAAGCAAATCAGTGGACGATAGCACTACCGACCTGCTGAAAACTTAAATCAATATATATTTTATCAAATACTACTGCATACCAATGTGTACTTTAAAGTCCCCAACTTATATATGCCCCATTTTTTCATGTGAATATTAGATGATTACAAATAACCAAATTCTACAATGAACTGAATCACGGAGGAGGGGTGAAGTTCCAAGAAGTCGGTAAGCAAGGAAAGCGATACAATACACGTGTGGAAATAACGATTGGAATTAGTTTTGTTTCTGTTTAGTTTACGTCAGACACGACCAATTTAACACATAAAATTACATTAATCATGTTTATATTGTTCTCAGTTATGTCAAACATGTATTTGTATTTTTAAATCACTTCTAAAGGTGCCAAGTTAAATATTTATCAAAATAAATATAAACACGAATACTAAGATTTTACGTGAGCATCGTTCAGTAATGCATCTTATCCTCGTACGCAGGGGAGATCCGGGTGGCAGCAACTCATTCATGTCATAGGAGGCGTCTAACGGGATCGGGTGGTCTGGCTTGGTTGATGCATGTCATCGCATCCCAAATTGTGTAGATAGATGCTCACGAATTCAATCATTGGATTGTCTGGTTCAGTTTCGCATATTTACAGACCGCCGTCATATAAATGGAATATTGCTGAATGCAGCGTTAAAAGAAACATATTACAAACAAAACATCATCGCTATGATGACCTCTCATTGGACAGGAACCTTTACCTGCACTTTAGTTGAAAGTAAATTGAGCTCACCAGTCATTCTGTTGATGTTCAACATGATTATAATGTCTGTGATGACTTATTTTTAACATATCCGTTTTGTGTCAAACTTCATTTTTTTGGTTCTGCAAATATATACAGAAATCATGTGTATATGGTTTTAGTTACGGTCACATTTTATTTGTGTGTTAAATGACAATATTAAAAATAGACACACCTATGGATTTTGAAACACAAAAATACTGATGGCATTTTGTCGGTATATGTGTGTTATCGTTCGCAATTTAACCCGATTTGAAGTTTTGTCTTCTTCGCATTTATACTTAAATAAACGACACAGTATGACTAAAACAATGACCCTGTCGCTGACTGGTGTTGGATATACCAACAGTTGGTTAATTATTATCTTTATGAGTGAGTGAGTGTGATTTATGCCGCTTTTCGCAATATTGTAACCACAGTGGGGAGATAAAAACTAGGCTTCACACATTGAATCGATGTTAGAATCGAACCCGGGATTTCAGCGTGATTAGTCCACACCACGCTGGCTGTTATTAAAAGGTATGTCATAAAAGAAATGCGTTTTCTTGAATTGAAACACTTGTTTCCATATAATGCCAATCACATTAGATGTGGCGGTAGTGAACACTAAGATCTGATTATAATCAGATTTGTGTAAAACCGACACATTGTTTTTCAAATAAAAGTGCTGAACGAAGATGTTGTTTACTTCTTCAATACATAGGAACTTGGGGAAAAACATCCTTAAAGATATATTACTGAAGTTTCTTGTTTCTTGTAAAGTTACAGCAGGGACTATTTGATATTATATGTAGGATATACTGTCTCCTTGGTGATAGCAAGACACTTAAAATCTCTTCCTTCCTTACAGTAATGTTGGTGAGCCTGAAACTGACCTTAGTCGAAACAACATATTCATTATATATTGCGGATTTATTTTAAATCCAGATTGTTCGCTATTACATACGACAGGACTCTGTCATACGTATCACCTGTTCTGACGCAAGAAGTAAATACGTCAACGTCAATTATTTATCAAATGGCCTCCTGACACGTTAGACCTGTGACACACCCTCAGGGGGAAATAACTCTCTCTTATACGAAGCCCCGCTAGAGGGAGTTGATCAAACAAGCAAAAATGGCGACTAGGAACGAATTTCTTCCATCTCATCTCTTCAAATTTGACCATTTGTAAGTATTATAATACATTTTGACTTTTGGAATGGTTCGCTGATTAGATAAAACATCATAGCTTGCAGTGGACATCTTATCATAGCACGTCATTAACAAATTGAACTATTAATGTGGAACAATCGGACGAGGTCAGACAAATTCACACTTGGTTTCCTGAACAGTCTGGAAGGAAAAGTAGGTAGATATTGGTGAACTTGTACGAGAAGGCAACTTGAACGATCTTGTTTCCTTTTGAACGATTTTTGGTACCAATAATGGAATAGCTACAATATTATGGTAACCAGCTGGTAATTACGTATTAGCACCCGGCGATGTCAGATTATTTCACACTGCACTGGCAAGACGTTGAGGAACGAAAGTAGAGATGTCCGTTTCATCATACCTGTTGCTATATTTAATCCAATGTTTTTTTAGAACATGAACAATCATTGGTACAGATTTCGGGTTTTGTTAAGGTTATTCCCTCAGGCAAGTCAAAATATTATCTAGGTAATCAGTGTAGATAAGTTTAGCCAGACAGCTGGACTGGCTAATCTAAAAAATATTGACAGTCCAGGCAAGCCTTTAGCATGTTTAGGAATAGGCTATTTCCCTCGGTCTCCATCCAAAATATTTCAGAGCCCAGTTATTATCTGTGTAAACCAGTAAACAACAGTAACAATTATTACCATGTTGATTGTTTGTTATTTCTGATCAATTTAGTACTTGATTACCATGATTACTATCTAAAATTATGAATAAAATCAACAGACGAAGAACTACATGCATTGCCTTGTTCTTTCACAAGATGAGGTAACACCATACATGTACATGATGTACTCAAATCAAACATTTATACTTTATTTTTGATTTTGTTGTTTTTTCAATGTCAAGAGTCACTAACAGAGTTAGTTCACATGTTTTTCCGTTATCAATTTCCTGTGATTGACATAGATTACCGGGGCATAGATTTTATTGGTCATAATTGACCTTTCTTGGAAACGATGAACAATTCCTAACTTTAGAAAGATTACAGAAGCAGGTCATATGTCACAAATTGCACTTCTAGTGAAATATGCTCTTTACCTACAACTGATTTTGTCCTGTTATGGGTTTTCGAGCCCATAAGAAGTATTTCTCATTCCGTGTCTAACAATCTCAATACACTAAAATTTAGCATTGTTAAGTCATACCTTAGAGAACATTTATATCTGGTGACACTTGGATGGTCAAATGACTATTTCTTGATAATTTTATTTAATACAGCCTTGTCGGGGGGGGGGGGGGGGGAGACGAGTCGATCAGGCGTCATCATGTTACCGTTAATAATGAACCCGTCCACTACTGTCAAGTTAACAATAGATGCACAACTGTCAACATGATCAGTCACATGACATTACAGACAGGAAGTATGTTTCATTAAATGTAGCACAAGCATGACAAGTGAAAAAGTAAGTTTTGAGGTACGTTTTCTTTACATATTGAATATATCTTTCCTCATGTAGCTTAAATCCTAATACAACTTCAGCAGCAAGTTGTGTACACTTTGGTGTCTTCAGCATGTTCATTGGGCCTGAGGCATCCATCTTGATTTCGTCATTAAGAGTGTGGTCACGTATTCTTTAGGGGCTTGAAAACATGTCACTAGGGGATATGAGTTTTCTAAGGTCTGTCACAAATTTATCAAAATGTATTCATTTCTTACATTCTTAGTGTTCGATAGATGGCTGCATTGTTACCATGTCATTTTTTAGAAACATTTTCATCATGAACAAAGCAAGAGACATCCATATTGCCAGCTAGCAAGTAATGACCAATCACCACAACACACAAAACACTGGTCTCATATTGACAGCTTATTTCTAAAGAAACAAGAAAACTTTTACAAAGTGTCTACTCCAGTCTTATTAGGCTTACGAGACACTGACGGTAAACTACATTATTTCCAAATGCATGTATAGACATGCTGAAAATAAAAATAAAATAAAATATTGATAAGTATTAGATACAATGTTAAAATAAAATAATTTGTTCAAAGTACAGCCAAGCCTCGTTAATCCGACACTCGTTTATCCGACCCATTCAGCTTTATTCGACACTAATCAGTGCCGATTAAATCAGTGCGACTCCGACACCCCTAATTTACATCACATTACCGAAATGACTTATTAATCTGACACAGTGATCACCGTACTCCATGGTCATCTGTCCGTGAGTACACAGCCCATGTTTTGATGCGGACGAGTCGGCTGGTAGCTGCATATTACCATGGCTGCAGAAATAAACATGCTTAACAATAAACAATGCTTTAACTAAAGAAAACAAGGTTAATCACATGCTTAGATTACCTCATTCTCATTAAAATCAGATACAAGTTCACACTATCACCAAGGACACCCCATTACAGGTCATGTCAGAGCAATCTTTTGCGAACTATGGCTGACCAATGAAATGATTAACAGGAAGTCAAAGTTAGCCTCTAAGAAAGCAGCTTTCTTAAGCTTTGCGGGTACCAGTTTAAGCTGGCAATTTCCATTCCAGACTATGCTTTTTAAAGTATTTTGAATAAATCATACAGTCCGTAACAGTTGTTTTGTGTTAAGTTTTAGAGCTTGCATGATTGGAAAACATATTCCGCTAACAATGTAATATAACAATATGAATTATTTCTATTTTTATTACATGTTTGTATCGTTACATAACATGTAGTTGTCTGATTTTCGATCATGAATGTTGATACTACTTAATTTCGTTTATCATATAATGGGTAGGTTTCTCGACAGGATAAAGCCAACGGATAAAAACGATATCCGTTTGGGTCATATGCGGATAGAGATGCAAATATCAAAGGTCAAGTAGAACTACTTTCACTGTTTATAAACAAACATGGCTTCGCCCTCGTCATTCGGCGTTCGAGTCAGAATTAACCATCGGGAATCAGGATAAACTACAGGGATAATTGCTATCATTATAAAAAAAACAGTCTAACATACTGAAAATCAGTGTCTAACTGTGACGTAGCTAAGGCATTTTATAAGTTTTGGCAACTTTGGAGACATAAATTTCGAAACAATTTTGCGAGGGCACGAGGCCGAGCCAAGCGGGATCAGTAGCCATATCTGTGCTTGTAGACCTCTGCGGCTTGAAACCTTCTCCCCAAATTAAAATAGTTGTATTTGGCCGAAATATGTTTGAATTGTTACCTTGTTTCGTTTTGTCGCTGTGTGTACATCTGACTACACTTCTTAACGTTATGACAGAACAGAGCGACTGTCAACAATATCTGACTGTGGCCGTCACGTCTCATAGACTAGGTTTAGAGTAGTTTCCCTTTGACAAAGGGCAGTTACTCTAGCGAATAGACCGATGGATTGCCGCGAAAGGCAATTCAAAACAACTGTTGTTTTGCGTATATGTTGCTTTACCACTGTATAAGAAACAGATTTTAGTTGGAACTATACTGGCTACTGTCACTGTCCGACTGACACATCACTTACCCTGTGACGTAATAAATATTAATGCGCGCATTCCAGGAAAACTCGCAATGTTTCGGTAATGTTTGTGAGAGAGGGAAAGCGATTTTGAAACACAGAATTAAAGAATGACATTATATGATAAAGAGGTTATCACGCTTGTGTGTTTGGGGATGGTAAATATCCTGCATTAGGAATAAACACTATGTATTTAGCTCGCCAAGGCTTGCTAAATACAATGTTTATTCCTAATGCAGGATATTTACCATCCCCAAACACACTCGCATGATAACCTCTATTTATCAGACATGCTCGTTAATCCGACATAATCATATGCAACCATGTCAGATTAACGGGGTTTGATTGTGCTGGCACCTGCTAAACATTTCATGTGCAGTGCAAGCAAGTAAATTAGCATTGTTAGATTCTGATGACATGAATTTAGTAAATATAAGGCTTTCCTCTGATTTAATAACTAATTTAGATAAAAGAGCAAATGTCCTTGTACATGTTCTAAAGTATTCACTTTAAGGAGAAATGGGAAGTGCTGTCTAGATAGTTACAGAAAGGACACAGTGTCTCAGACATGACCAATAAACAATGTGTATTTGATGACAACTGTTACTGGTGTGACCGCCTCTGTGGTTTAGTGGATAGAACATCTGCCCGGAAAGCAAAAGGTCTGGGTTTGATTCTCGTCCACGTGTCGTACCAAAAGACGTTAAAAGATGGTACTAATCAGTGATAGAAACTAACAGTTTTAGCCAACTAGACCTTATAATGATAATATATAGCAAAACCCTTAAAAAGGGCGTACTTCTTATCGTTCTTATGATACCTTAACTATTGGGCTTTTTAGCTAGGACTATAGGACTAGTGCCAATTTCAAACACTTTACTTCTTTTTACCCTGCCTGGCGCTAAGCACTTGGCATTCAGGGCAAGGACTGAGTTGGGTATTCATGTCAAATTGCGGCATGGTATCTCAGTGGGCTAGCAGTAGATAGAATCGATGTGCAGTGATCTTGAACATGACGTTACTGGTGCTCTCGTCTGCTGTCCCTGCTGATACGGGTGAACAGTGCTTATTGATCGTGACAATGTCTTTTGCAAATGTTGGGTGACTACAACATCCTGCAATACAAAATCTACAACATAATACTCGACCATATCATTGGATGTGCATGTTTTAGTAGTTGGCCAGTCTGTCATTCAGACTCTGAATCAAATATATCCAAAACAGCCCATGTAAGTCTACATGCAGTATGAAAATGAAGAGAGTATCTGGGCTCGTTTTTATTATATTTTATTAAGACAGTTTTTACAACCTTTTTCCTATAAGAAAACACCAAAGTATTAAATGTGGAAGATTGAATCTAATCAAAGGGGAATTTCTGAAGAGTGATGGCAAAAAACTGCCTGATTATTAAAAAGTGTTAGAATGTACTTGTTAATGAAATCCGTATTTAGAAAATCTGAGAGTATGCCAGTCTGTGCCTAAAACAACACGATCTGTCTTTAAAATATAGACTTGTGAAGATCCGGGGTAAAATAGGTCTTCAGCAACCCATGCTTGTCGTAAGAGACGACTATCGGGATCGGGTGGTGAGGCTCGCTGACTTTGGTTGATGCATGCATGTCATCAATCCCAATTGCGTGGATTGATGCTCATGATATCAATCATTGGTTTGGCTGGTCCCGACTCGATTATTTACAGGCTGTCGTCATAAAGCTGGATTATTGCTGAGTGCAGTTTTAAACAACAAACAACAAAACATACATATATTTATTCATAACAACAATTAGAAGTTATATTTTCTGCCATGTCTACTGCTTCAAGCATGACAAGCCCGAACAAAAATGTACTGGCTAGGTAGGATCACATGGTTAGAGATTCTCATAGTCAAAATCCAGTATAGTAATAGCAGTTGTGGGGAATACATAACACTTCTCATATAGCTCAAATGATTTCTCTAACTCATGTAACAATTCTTGGAACCTGTACAATCATGGCATTCTAAGTCTTCAGTCTTGTGTTATCATTTGCTGATTAGAATTTTAAGTTCAAAGGTAGGGCTACTCATATCAATGTCATGAAACAGTTTAAACTAGGGATCGACATTTCTAGTCATGCAATGGAGTGAATAGTTCACCTAATTAACATGTATTTATCAACAGGATTGTGTTTATGAATATGATTAACTTGAAAATACGGTATCTACAAAAATGGCCAAACTTGTGGAGAAATCTTTATACATTGTGAGTATGATTGGTTGATAATATACAGGTATGACTCCATCCCCCTAAAACATGCATCCCTAACCCTAATAATACTGAATTAAATTCCTACACTGATGTTCATGATGTTGTAATCAGGGCTCGATTTAGATGTTTAAAAGAGGCGCCAGTGCAACCTATTTTTGAAAAAAGGCATCCTAATATTTATGTCTACATGCATCAAGTGCATGTCAATTGTTTTCAAATGTGTGTCTAACCCTTACACATCCACACAACATTGACCATTGAACACATTCAGTACCTCTAAGCTTGATTTCCGTACTAAGTCAGTAAGCCCCTGTGATGTGTAATTGTCTTGCCTTCTTGTGCTTGATGTACCCCGGGTAGTCCAAATGTGGTACTTCAAGATTATGTGCACGTTTCAACTTTGATAAATTTATTAAGACAGAGTGCAACCTGTTTTTCTTCTTCTGGTGCAACATGGTTTGCATGTTAACATGCAGTTAACATGTCCCTTAGTTGAGCCCTGAGTAATTTTATTAACAGTAATACATGTATCATGATGATAATGTTGTTGGCAGTATATGATGCTATCCAGAATTCACTGATGTTTGTTTTTTTCATCCTGACTGGTGTGTTGATCCTATTGATGGTGCTGTGTTTCAGGGAGGGCTATGTCCAGACACATCTCAAGAATGTGTACAGTAGCCTGGCCATCGGGATGATCTCGGCGGCTGTCGGAGCCTATGTCCACCTGTTTACAGGCCTCATGCAGGTATGCCATCAGGAATGCAGTTTCCAGTGTTATTATTCCAGATGAGGCATATGGTACCTTATACAACCTGTAATTTGGCTGTATATTATGTATATGTGTTATATATGTATGTATATTCTTTATGCATTTGCTTATTCAGTGTTCTTTCTAGAGTGTGCTATCACAGCTTTGTCATGTTTCCATTATATTTATACTGCAAGAATTATCACTTGCATACAGCTTTTTAGTTCATGGTTTCTAGTTCACTGGAGACCCGTAAAGGTCCGGATTAGAATAGGTCATCAGCAACCCATGCATGTAGTAAAAGGTGACTACGCTTGTCATGAGAGGCGACTAAAGGGATTGGGTGGTCAGGCTTGCTGACTTGGTTGATCCATTTTCCATAGACCGATGCTGATGACACGAATCACTGGATTGTCTGGTCCAGACTCAATAATTTTCAGACCGCCCGTCATATAGCTGGAATATTGCTGAGTGCGGCGTTAAACATCAAACAAAAGTTCATTCGAGTCTTGTATCATAAACATAACATGTACTTGTAACACAAATTTCAGACAAAATGCTTTTCTTTCCAGAGTGTTTACATCAGAAATAATTATTGAACATATGACATGTTGCGAGTATCAAGCTTCATACCATTAAAGGGACACGCTGATCCCCCTTTCTGATAATGACTCTACCTTTCTGTCATTAGCAGGCCCAAAAGGCTCTGCGCTTTTTGATGAACACTTTTTATCATTCTTTTTGTAAGTAGTTGGGGCAGAATAGATATTAAACAATTTCCATGCTGAACACAGCGACAGGGTAAGATAAGCATGATTAGGTCCCAGCATTATATTACAGGTTGTAATGGAGACTAAACTGAATCTGATGCAATATGTTTCAAGTGGTCGAAACTAAGGGATGTCCTGTGGTTCTTGAGACTTGATGCTATAGTATTTGAATAAAGACCACCTGGGGCCCCGGAATCTTTAACTTTTAACATGGGGTTTACAAGGACCCTTGTGTTCCGTGCTTGATTGGGGAGACTGATGTCAATCATGGCTGTGTTTCCCCCGACAGGCTGGCCTGATGACAATGCTGGGCTCCATTGGTCTGATGCTGTGGCTGGCCTTCACCAAACATGAGAAAGGGAACCAGGGCAAGAGGCTGGCCATTTTCTCTGGCTTCACCTTCTGCAGTGGTAATATTTAAATTTCAGTTTATCTATTTTCAATCATTGTGTAATTTTATATCCGATGGTCCGTTTGTTTTGTCAGTGTTGACACATCGATTATTAACCCTTCTGTGATTGCCAATCATTGTTTGTTCTTTTTGATATTGTAATTTGTTCCTTGGCTTATCCACCCCATGCTCATGAGTATCACCAGAGTTGTAAACATCTAGAACCTGCATCATTTCAGGATTCCTCTACATTAAGCTGACATTCTGTGTTATCACTGAAATACTCTTCAAAGTAGCATTTAGCATGTTAAGCCAAACGTACTCACTTACTCTTTTGGTTATGCCAGAAATGGAATTCTGGGCCAAATATTGCAATATTGCTGACTGAGACTCACTATTTGTATTATTGTCAGGCTCTTGTACAATTCCTATGCTGATTCGACCGCCTCCGTGGTCTAGTGGTAGAGCGTCCGCCCGGAGAGTGGAAGGTCCGGGGTTCGATCCCTGACCGCGTCATACCAAAAGACGTTAAAAGATGGTACTTGTTGTTACCCTTGCGCTCGTCATTAAGGGGCTAAAACAAGGACTGGTCGGCTTGGAGTCAGTATACTGTGTCTGAGTTGGGTATTCATGTTAAACTGCGGCATGGTATCTCAGTGAGCTAGCACTATAAATCGGCATCACTCCGGACTAGAATAAGCAGCAGCAGCAGACACACACACACACACACACACACACACGTACATGCATGTCGCTATATAAGTGCAATAATCTTGAATGCGACGTTAAACCCCATTTCACCTCACCTTCTATACTGATTCACACCCTTCATCATGTTCAGTCACTCATGTTCAGAGAGGAAGCCATATGCTGATTAATATAATGAGTGTCTTCACATTTCAAGTGTTATATAAAAGGAATGTTGTTCCCGTCAGGTATGTCCCTGGGTCCTCTCCTGGACATGGTCATTGCCCTGGAGCCAAGGTAAGTCGGCCATGTGGCTGGAGCACTAGACATGATAATGTAATTGTCCTTGGCTTACTGCACTTCTGCCTTCTTTCTGTCTATGATGTATGATGTACAGTCCATCCCTGTGGCCATTCTACATTTCACTTTGTTGATGTCATGTAGCTGGAATATTGCTGACTGCAGTGTTCATAATAAGATGTTTGGCAGATGTTGCCTGCCCATCTTCAAAGTTACCGGCCTGCATTCACACATTATAAATTTTGACAAGTTGCTTTTGATTCAGTTGAAATAATGCAAAACAATTACTTTAGAATCTACGAGGAGTTATGATAAAACTGAATGTGTAAGTTGTCTCAAAGTTATCTGCCAGACAGTCGCGCAGGTGGAGGAAAACTTCAGAAAGGTGACAAGCCATGGGCCGGCGGGCAGGCAGTTATTTTGAACACTGGTGTTAAGCAATAATCAAGCATGTCAAGCCATTGGTATCAGGCGCCACAGTGGTATTTGGATGTAAGAGAGTGCCCTGAAACACTTATTGCAGATGAAGACTGTTACTACATGCTAAATGTATTAAGTTTAAGAGGATGTGATTATTTCGAGTACATTAAATAAATAACTGCATGCATGACTATACCCATAAACCTGCTGCTACCTTATGTAGACCAGTGAAATAAGTTGGATGTACTGAGTGTGTTGACAGATTGTTGTGTTAACAAGTAAGGGTTGGTCAGACACATATTTGAATTGTTTTTACTTGTACTTGGTGCATGTAGACATAAATATCAGATTGCACTTTTCAATAATAGTTTGCTCTGGTGCATGTTTTATGTAATTAAGTTGAGCCCTGGCAGTTCAGAGACTTGTTCATGCCATCTTTCTCCCCCTTCAGCATCATACCGACTGCTCTGATGGGAACGTTCGTCGTGTTCATCAGTTTCTCCCTGGCCTCGCTCTACAGTGCCCGGGACAGGACATTCCTCTACATGGGAGGTGAGCACACTGTTTTCTCAAATGAATTTTGGATGTTAAAAGTGGAAGCAGTGCTTCAGATTTCAAAGGGCCTTGGTCTTCGACCTAATGGACTCTCCATTTTGAGTGAAATGACCCTTGACTCTGTTGCTAAAGTACTCACGGAAATGATGAAAAAAAACCTGTTTTTTCGACCTCAGATCTTAAATTATTGCAGTTAATATACAAAATATGTAAATATTCAAACAACTAAATTAGTACTAATTGGGCCGTGGCACAAATACAGCGTATCAAATGTTTTTATGCCTTTTTACACGTAAAAATGTGAATAAAAGAGACTATTGTGAAACAGGGCATAACCAGGTGTAAGTAGATCAAGGTGACCTATGACACCTTGACGACAGGTGAGAACAGGTGCATAATGCCTATAGTCTGTTTCTGCTATGTCAATTTGGACTTAGTTTTATTTTTGAATGTTGAAAGTGCCGACAAATTACCTCCTGTAAAGTACATTTTGTATTGTTCACTGAGATCAAACTAGCAAATCCAGACTAGTACTTTTCGAGTCGTTTTGTTATTTCGTATTTACAGCTACGTAACACCTTGTGTTGATTTTTAAATTGAGAAAAAGTTTTTTTTCCATTTCCATGAGTACTTTAATTCTTGGCCCTAACACCATAATGCCCAGTACAGACCTAGCACTGCATGCTCTTTGTGAAATGGGAACCGAAGTATACACATCTAAGCCTCTCTATAATAATAATATAATAACGTTTTGAGATGCATTTGATTTTTAGTCTTATGTTAACAATATTTATATGTAAGGCTGTTTGAGGTAAGCCCCCAGTATCCTGGATGTCTGAAGCATCTGAAGAATCACCTGTTGATAAACATAGTCTTATTTATGTCAGTACAGTCCAATGATGTTATTTATGAATGTCCATGGTCTTCCAGGATTCCTGATGTCTGCCCTGTCCTGGATGTTGATGCTGGGTTTTGCTAACATCTTCTTTGGCTCCACCCTGCTGTACGAGGTAGGTGTGAGAAGCTGCTGTCAAATATACATGTAAACACTTAGGGAATGTACAAATGTCATGTTGGATTTACAATATGTCATGTTGGTGTTTACAAAATATTATTTTGGAATTTACAAGATATTATTTGCAATATTATTAATTTGTGTAACATGTTAGACAAAACAATTGATAATAGCGGTATTTGTATGCATTCCTATCATGCCTATATATGTTACTGTTTGTCTTCAGATAAATCTGTACGTTGGCCTGGCCATCTTCTGTGCCTTCATCCTGTACGACACACAGCTCATCATTGAGAAGCGTCGCCGTGGAGATGATGACTACATCTGGTCAGTTCCTATGTTTTTTAAAGGAAACTACAAAGATTGAATGCAAAAGACTTGATTGCAAGATATTATTGGAACTTTGAGAGAACAGAACCAACTCCCATGGGCACCTGAGTTACCTGGTTACCTTTGCCTGTAAAGTTGTTGAAAGATGTGACCAGATTGGATCATGTGGTCTACTCTGTGACTTGCTTGCTCATATGTCCTCATACTGTAGCAGGGCATGGAGTCACCCCACAGCTCTTACTCGGTCGCCTTGCTCACAGGGTCTTTTGTCATGTGCAAATGGCATTCTGCCTCAGATCAGGAGGTCCGTGGTTTGAATCACACCGGGATTATGGCTGCTACAATACCCTGATAGTGGGGACATTGCTCGTACTATCAACCACTGTTTGGACTTGATTAGTAACAGGCCAAAGTGACTTAGGTAAAATATTTCAAGTTAACCAATCATTTTAGCTGCACTGGTACTGCTAGCCTGAAGTACACAAGGTGACACTTTTCCCTGGCTTCACCAGTTGTGTAGCTGTGAGGCATGAAGCTCCAGACATCTACATAACAACTGAACTGCCTCATCAGAAAAACATTTATCTATAGCATGCCATCGTCGACTGCTCCAGTGTATTCTGTCCCCATTATATTATGATACATACCCCGAATCCATTAGCCAAACTCAGCACAGGATTTTCTTCCCTCTTGGGTTCAATATGGATGGCTAATTTTAGCAGTGTGTCTTTTGAATTCAAAAGAAAATGTGGTAGCCAAGGAGTACAAAGGATATTGTATGTCATAGTGTGTGTTTTTTAAATGTATATTTCATATTATTTGCTATATTTTTCTTGTTTCTTTTCCTCGAGACTGGTTTAAGACTTATGCTTTACAGGTATTCCAGTCATGTTACAGGAGTATTGCCCGACGTTGTTACAAACTGAAAGATGTCAATGTTATGATCACACATCCAACTGGTTATATGTCATGTTCATCCTTGTATAATTGCAGGCACAGTGTTGATCTGTTCTTGGACTTCATCCAGGTTTTCCGCAGGCTCCTTATTATCCTCTCCAAAAAGGTGAGTGAAATTTATAGGAATCCACATCAGTAGCCACCATACCCTCCTTTCATGACCTACTGATCCACAATGAGAGGTGCACAGTTTGTGGTCCATTAATATCGAGGGTGGGATGTGTTCTTCCCATAATTCCCTGGTAGGGGCAGGTCCATGATGGTGATGGCATTTAATGGTGTATTCTCTGAAATTACATGTTGACTCTCAGCTCACTGGGGAGCATACAACCCAAGCAGACTGGGCACAAAAAGTTTAACAGTTGCATCTCCTACTGGGTACCCATTCAGTGCTGGTTGAACATAGACATATTTTGAATACAGTCCCATGTCGACAGGGACACCGCATGTGTTACAATTTGCTTCAGTATGGGGCAGGATTGAAGCCCTAGAGACTCAAGGTGCCAAGCTCAGACACACATCCACTCGCCACAACTGACATTGCTTAACTTCACCTGATTTGTGCACTGTACACAGGACCATGTGCTATTTGCCTCTTCTTCATTATTAGGGGGGGGGCATGGGTGGCCCAGTCGTCTAAGGCGCCGCGATTCGCTGTGCAACCTATGATTGTGGGTTCAAATCCCCGTTCGCCCCAATTATGTGTCTAGGTTTGTCAGCACCATACCCGTGCTCATGGGTTTCACTGAAGATGTAAACGTCTGAGACCTGCATCACTTCGGGCTTTCCTCCCACATTAAGCTGACACGCAGTGATATAACTGAAATATTGTTAAAAGCGGCGTTAAATCCAACTCACTCACTCACTGATTGATCAGGGCGCACAGGAGGCATAGTCGTCTAAGGCAGTTGGGCACACCAGAAACCTATGATTGTGGGTTCAAATCCAAGTTCACCCCAATGATGTTTCTAGGTTTGTCAGCACCATACCCATGGGTTTCACCGAAGAGGTAAATGTCTGAGACCTGCACCACTTCTGCCTTTCTGCCAACATTAAGCTGACATGCAGTGATACACTGGAATACTGTTCAAAGCAGCGTTAAGACACAACTCACTCACTCTCTATGATCGGTTGGGATTCCGGGGCAGATAGTCCACACTGTTTGTTGACAATAATAAAATAAGAAACATACGGTCACAAGGTGCTGATTGTTATTTTAACCTAGCCGTGTTGATCATTGCTCATTTAACATGTTTAATCAAACACTCACCCGTGAAGATCCTGGGTAGAATTGGTCTTCAGCAACCCATGCTTGCCGTAAGAGGCGATGAACCGGATCGGGTGGTTAGGCTCGTTGACTTGGTTGATGCATGTCATCGTATCCCAATTAGGTTGATCGATGCTCATGTCAATCTCTGGATTGTCTGGTCCCACCTTGATTATTTACAGGCCGTGGTCATATAGCTGGAATATTACTGAGTGCGGCGTTGAAACGTGACACAAGGGAGTTATCTCTGAAGTTGTATGTTTTATGGCAATTAGTTTTTAGATAACCCTGCACCAAGCTAATTATGGCTCTTTGTTTTCAGGAGGGAAATAAGAAGAAGGAGAGGAACTAATTTTGGTGATGAAAGAGACAGAATCACATCTTTCATGTTAAATGTGGAGGTTCTTGAAAGGAACACACCTATTTGTTTTTATTATTATTCTATTTCTCTTTAGTAATATAAAATAGTTTATTGAAGAAAAAAACTAAGAAGAAGAAAATATTCATCAGAAGAAATATTATCAGGAACAATATTTGAAGGTACATTTCAAAAGACAACTCATTTACATACAAAAAAGAAGCCATTTCCAACAGAAATAAGCATGGTTATGAGAAGTGATGAGTGATTTGACTGAAAGTGTTTTTGAGACAAACCGCCATTGAGAAGTGTGCCTTTGAATTATTTGTAACATTTACTCCAGTCTCGTGATTCATGTATTCTTCGTCTGAGAAAGCAGCTTTCAAATGCTGAATGGAATAATGTATCTTTTACAAGTACCCTCAGAGTAGATGTTGGCATGCCCTTATTGTCATGTAATATTGCACTTGGATTGCAGCTGGATTGTATCACTGGATAATGATATTATTATTTGTGACACCACTAAGGCAACTCTTGTCCAACCCGTTTGTGTCTTTGAATCATCTTGTCCAAGGGTAATGGAGTACAGGATATGTACATGTTGCAATAATATTAACCCCATCTTGATCATAGAGATTTGAATGTTTTTGCCAACCTAATTTCACTGGGAAGTGGGAAAGTGATAGTATCTGCTTTTCACATGGTACACGTCATGCTTGTTAATATTTTGTATCCAATTTGGACGCTCAGTATATGTCAAAGTCACACAAAGAAGAAAATCTTACTCAAATTACCAATCTGTAATTTAGATATGTATTCTGGGTTGTCCTACATGTTAAACACACATTTTCATTCCACGCTGTTCTTTTTAAGTAAGCGATGTTGGTTCACTTCTTTCCTGTTTTTGATGGTGTTCCTTACTGAATATCCCCCCGAAATCTGTTAGTTCATTATTTACATCCGTTTGATGTGTTGGGTATTTAGGTTTTTTTAAAATTCAATTTCTTTTTTAAATCTAGATGTTGTTCCCAATTTGTTGTTTGCAATAATATTATATATATATATATAGCAATGTCAGTTACCTTGGCTAGCTTCACTGATGTGTTTAATCAGTTTTAGTACTATATAGATTTGTGTTAAAGCATCATTGTATGTAAGCAAATAACCAGTTATTAGGAAGCTGACATTTTTGGATGATGAATAAGTTTGCAAGATGTCTGAAACATCACTTTCAATCTTAAGATGACTGAGCAAGTTGTAAATTCTTTATTGAAGCGAATGATTGTTATTATATATTAAATTGTGATCAGTTTGTATGTTTTTGTGTCATAATAGAGAGTAGTCAGCATGCCTGAACTGTTCCATTGTCCCAAGTTTGTAACCTTGTGTTGTTACTCTCATTGTATGTGTGAAATATGAACCAATAAACTTTATTCTATCGTATGAATTTGGGGATGTAATAATACACTTTGTTGTGATACGATACATTCGATGGTCGTGAGAGTCTCTGCCTGGAGAGCAGAAGGTCTGGGATCCGTCTCCCGGACGTGTCATACCAAAAGAAATTACAAGATGGTACTGTGCATTAATGGGCTAAGACAATGACTGGTTGGCCAAGTGGGGTATTCATGTCAACTGCGTCATAGTATCTCAGTGGCCTAACCAAAATGTATTTAGAAGATTTCAGTTAACAAAAGAGGTTTGAGACCTTGTCTACACAAGCAGAAAAGAGTAGTTTACCATTTTTGTCCTATGTTCCTCTTGTATGAATATAAGACCTGCAGATAGGATACTGAATACTCAGTGCACAGTATTGGCATGCCCTGAACACATTTGTGTACTGTTATACAGATGTATGCTTTGCAGACAAGTTGTTAGTTTGTGGACATAAGATGGAAGGTGTCTGGGTTAGAATTCCTGATACCCAGCAGGTACCTAACAACCTTTCCTGGTTGTTTGGTTTGGGTGATCAGACAAGTGACTTGGTATATTGCGTGTCATCATACCGTGACTGTATGGATTGTTGCTCATGACATCAATCACTGGATTGTCTGCTCCAGACTATTATTTACAGACCACCATGTAGCTGGAATATTGCTACCTCAGTGGTCATTAAACAACAAACCAAATATGATATAGTTAGAAAGTGCAGTTACAGGATTGTGAAGATAAGAGTAAATATTAGTGCTAGATTGTTCTTATCAATTTCAGGAGCTGTCATCGATCATAAATTGATTGTAATCAGTTTAAATCTCATCAGGGTCACAAATTGCCAAGTCATCGAAGGCAGGGTTTTTGGACATTGTTTCTAGGTTTGTCAGCACCATTCCCCTACTGGTGGGTTTCTCCAAAGTGGTAAACCTTTAAGACCAGTACCACATCTGGCTTTCCTCCCACATCAAGCTGACACGCCCGGATAAAACTGAAATACTGTTCGAAGTGGCGTAAAATCTCAACTCACTTTAATTATCATCATTGTTACATAACAATTAAGTGAGGTTTGACATCCGCTCACAAGTGAGGTAAGCCTGACATGAGGACGGAGTAAAACTGAAGAGATTAAGTATGCATAAAGCAATATCAACACCCACCCGTGAAAGAAAGTTGATTGCAGGTGTTAGATCTCCTTATGGTAATTGAAGTAACAATGATTGGATGTGTTGTGGCTAGGTGTACAGCACGCCATTCAATCCATGAAGACAGAATCAACAAGTTTGAATAACCACCAACACTCATCCTGCTGAACCATTTGAGAAGGAAGTAGCAGCATTCAAGGCCAAAAGACCTGGCACCACAAGATCAACCGGCTAGCCACCACAACATCGAGGTGGTGCAGCTGTTACAGAGACCAAGTCCGCGTCCTGAGATCGGACGACAACAACCCATATCTGAGGATTTTACGACGCATCATTTACCTGACACTACACTTAATATCAAACGCAGTCACATTCGACATTCACAATTAATTGAATATAATATTTAAATATGAAGAAGTGCACTATGTGAGGGATGAAGCTCAAAACAAACATTCATCAAAGTGGACGACGGAGACTGCTCCACCACGAAAAGCTTTGATTACTATGTCTTCCCACATAGATTCCGTTTAGAGTTGGTCTTCAGCAACCGATGCTCATCGTTAGAGGAGACTAACGGAATAGGGTGGTCAGAATCGCTGACAAGTTGATGCATGACTCGTTGATGCATGACACGTTGATGCATGTCATCGTACCCCATTTGCTTAGATCGATGCTCATGATGTCAATCACTGGATTGGCTGGTCCAGACTCGATTATTTTCAGACCAGTCATGCAAGGAATATTGCTTAGTGCAAAGTCAAATAAAAACACGCTATGTCCATACGTTTCCACTTGCATTTATGTGGGATAGGTCATGGTAGTCAGTTGCTATGCAATCCAAGTTTACCGTTTACTTCCCCAACTACCATTTCAGTCATTGGTGGCACTTGAAGTGGAAGGACCTATCTGACCACAATTATCTTGCAGAACTTACAACACTTTTGATAAGAGACCAGCCACCAGTGCGTAATGTTATGGTGCATGGTAAGACCTGTACAGACATACACACACTTCTCTTTTAGATGTTCTATTTCATGAGAGTCTACCGACTGAATATGATCTGTATTCATGGTCTGAAACCTCTCGCAGAGACCCGTGAAGGTTCGGGGTAGAATAGATCTTCAGCAACCCATGTTTGCCGTAAAAGATGACTATGCTTGTCGTCGGAGGGTACTGATGAATGGGATCGGATGGTGAGGTTTGCTTAGTTGATGCATGTCATCGTATCCCGATGATCGATGCTCATTATGTCAATCACTGGATTGTCTGGTCCAGACTTGATTATTTACAGACTGCCGCCATACAGCTGGAATATTGCTGAGTGCGGCCTTAAACAACATACAAACAAACAATACCTTTTGCAGAAACATCATTTCGGTGTCAGATGATCTCATGTTAACCTTGCATATACCACTCTCACATCATCTGGGTATTCGGAATTATTCCACAATTGGCCACCCTTAAGGTATTGTTAATCTCGTATACACTACAATGCAAAAGTTTGTTATCGTGTTCTGTAAAAGTGCGAATAATCCGCGGAAAAGTTGCAAATAATTCGCGAATAATTTGCAAATAATTCGCAAATGATCCGCGGATGTCTGCGAAAACTAATTATTGTTTTATGGCACTAATTAGGAGTTTTATTGGAATACCACACAGTTTTATTGGACTACCACGTCCCCGTGAAGATTCCGGGGTAGAATAGGTCTTCAGCAACCCATACTTGCCGTAAAAGGCGACTATGCTTGTCGTAAAAGGCGACTAACGTGATCGGGTGGTCAGGCTCGCTGACTTGGTTGATGCATGTCATCGATCCCAATTGCGTGGGTCGATGCTCATGATGTCAATCACTGGATTGTCTGGTCCAGACTCGATTATTTTACAGACCGCCGTCATATAGCTGGAATATTGCTGAGTGCGGCGTTAAACAACAAACAAACAAACAAACAATTGGACTACCACGCCATCTCTGCGTGGCAGGCCATGGCAATACCCCCCCTACATGTTCAGTGTATACTATGGTGCTACGCTGTGAATGGATTGCAGGTACATTTGATAAATACATGAGAACACCAGTTTGTAAAATATTCCTGCTATGATAATGTTGTCATTAAATATTCTTTTTGACATGAATATTTCATTTATGATCAACACGCATTGTATCTCTTGTCTTGTACACATCTACATAAATACATGCAAGTATACTAGCATATACTTATGTAGTGGTTTGATAAATACCACTTTGACACTGGTTTTATTACAGTTGATGTACATTTACTTTGTTAAGTTAAAAAACACAAGGTACATATATGGAGGGACGTAATCAGAGTTAACGTTGATGACGTAGAAGTGGTGGTAGTGGTAGTGGTAGTGGTAGTGGTAGTGGTAGTGGTAGTTGTAGTTGTAGTTGTAGTTGTAGTTGTAGTTGTAGTTGTAGTTGTAGTTGTTGTAGTAGTAGTAGTAGTAGTAAAATGTTTTTTAAAGTGTCACACGCACAACATGTACAATATAAAATCGATGCACATAAGATAAAAGGTGTATGGAGTGCATCAAGCCAACAATTGGCATATGAGATACTATATACAATATAAACAAAATATATACATAATATATATAATGTGAGAGGTGGGTAATTTAGCTACGAAATCAGAAGACTCACATGAAACAATAACAAACTCCTCGATTCAACAACGAAAGAAAACGAAAGGATAGGTAGAGATAGAGGGGTAATTTAATAATCATAGCGACGACTCTCGTCTCTTAAACATTTTAAAACGCGTTGCGGCAAGCAATTTTTGTAAAACGTTTGAATTCATTAAGTAAATATATTTCTCTTCTTCGCATATCACATTAAAATTTCGGTTGTTTTCTTCAGCGGCACAATGTAAATCATGCCGTAAATCTTCATAAAAACTGCATTGTAGTAAAAGAATGACATTCATCTTCCACCAAATCACAATCGCAATATTTACATAACCTCTCCGATAGCGGTATAAGAGGCCTGGAATATCTGCCTGTCTCAACAACAAAAGTAAAACTTCACATCTAAACTTGGCTAAAATACGGCGGTGGTCTCCATACAATATATTTTTACCATAGAAATCAACAGAAGGTGTACACTTATATTTTCTGTAGGTACGTAACTTATTTCTATCCACATTACCCGTAACATTCCAAAGCGAAGTGTGCCAATTAACTGCATCGTCTTGAAATGATACGTTTTTGATATACCTAACACAGCGTTTAACACGCCATCTGATTTCCAGTAAGCGAGTACAATTATACTGGTTCAAAAGGTTCATTATTTTACTATCCCAAGATGTGGTAAAACATACAGACCATCAGGGAATAATATTAGGCAGGCGCTCTTGCTGCATAGATTTAAGTCTGAAGATATCTGAAACATTCCATTTTCTGAGTTACCAAAACTGAGCACCAGCCCATCTCCCCTCTACTTGCAAGAACAGGAGCATATTTATTTAAACCAAGAAACATCCTGGCAGCCTTATTTTGCATAACCTCAACTTCTTTAACACTATGTAAGCCCCATATACTGGTACCATAAAACAAAACTGGTTCAACCAGCGATTTATACAACTTCGTTAAAACATCATATGGCATTTCACCAGCATAAATATACTTAGTGTACTGAGCAGATAACGTTCTACTACCAATATGAAGTGCATTGCATGGACTCCTACAAAACCGATTATTATATACACAATTGCACATATATTTCAATTCCCATGTTATTAAAATTAAAACCAACTATGGATTTTCTGTGTATAAGTGCCCGTGTCATTGTGATATAACAGTAAACCTTGTACATTTGAGCACGCTTTGCACGTACTGTACATGATATTACAATCAGACAGACGGTCAACATGACAGCTAATTATCTTGTATTTGTTTGTAATTACTCGTCAGTGCACCCCAGTAGTTTCCTACACCTTGACATACCCTTTCCACTGTATGTTTGGTCACGTGTGCCAACAAACAATGTTTGTTATAATTGATGCCTTATCTGCCTGTATCATATGTTTTTGCAAATACGCCTTTCAAGATTTTCCATATTTCCCCTGTGCTGTGTGATACCAGGGTCAGGTAATTATCCTCAGTCGCTCCTATCACATGACATATGTCACATATTGTCTATTAAGCTGTATACAAGGGTCAGATGAATAATCTTTGTGGTTTTCTCTAGGTATTAAACATCGCAGTATGTTTAGAATGATCAGTTCAGTGTGGCGAAAACAACACAATGTACATGTATGTGTACAACTTACAAGCGAAAATATTGTATACTGGTTGTAGTTAAATGTGTGAGCAAATATTGTTAGTTTATTGTAATCAAATAACTAGGTTTGGGTTGTCTGATCTTTGGTATTTACGAATTGTGCCTACAAAAAATACATGTAGTTATTACACTCGTGTGACAAATCGCAACCCCCTTTATATTCCGCGTTGGGATAAGCTTTTGAACTTGTTTTGTGATTCAGTTATCATCACGTCCCATATATATTAATTTTGATTTCCATCCATGTTCATTGTTCTGAAGAAATTGTGTACTAATCATTTGTCACAGAAACAGATGATAAACTCCAACAGCATGTTGGCTGGGGTTTTGAGGAGTTGTGAAATGTAGAACCCTCAATTTAATGTACCATGTACATCGGTAATGTTTGTGTGCGGGATGCTCGAAAATGGGTGATATGATATTCCGCCAGTTGATGAAAACGTGAGTGAATATTTTGACGGTTTGAAATTGGGAACAGTTCGGAAAAACAACGACAACCTTCTCATGATAATTCCAATATTCACACAAGTACGTCGTGTAACGTCTAATCCGTATATACCATGTTGCTATTAGAGCATATAGAAACATGCTCATTAAGTGAGATCCTTAAGAGTCGATATTGTCTATAGTTTGTTTTTAAATTTGGTTAACGATTATTCAATTTGTTTATGAATACACGCACATGTTGTTAGTAATAGCAAGTCATTTTAACTGTCTCCTTTTATGGGGATTGACTAATACCTTCAGTAAAATCTCTTCTAATCAGGTCAGTTTATTCTTAACTACACATTGTCAAGATTCAAGAGTCTTTATTTCAGTATTGGAGGCCTCGTGGCCCAGAGTACAATACATTTACATCTAATTTATTTGTGGATCTCACACAGTTGACTTACAATGTTTCCATGATATGTGACATAATACATAATTATGTTTGTTTGTTTCTTGTGTTTTTCAAATTTCTCTTTAGGTACAAAGCAAGACCTTTGATTATTGAATGTGTTGTAGGGGACATTAGTTCAATTAATTTTTGACGAGAAGGATGTTTATGGTTATATTGTGGAATAAATGTATTTCTACTTTGCTTATAGTATGAACAGACTAGTACAAAATGGTACTCGTCCTCAACAACTAATTCATCACAATGGTCACAGTATAGTATCAACTGATCAACATTTGTTTTCGCATTATTTTTACTATAATGCAGTTTTTGTATTTTCAAACTATGCGAAAGAGTGCGGAACTTAGCTAATACACAGATCAAGCCTTTTTTAAAACACCCGATGTGATATACAATGCAACTCGCCTACGAGAAAGTTGTATCTAATTACAGAGTCGGCCCTATTTACAGGTCAATGAACAATACCTGCTCTCGTAATCATAATGTTCAGTTTCAAACTGCCACACCACGCGTGAATAAACAGTCGAACATGTGTTTCTGTGGGCAAACATGTTGTTGAAATCAGTCACTGACATGAACAATATGATTAAGCAGCATACACATACATAAATGGGTATATAGAGTTTAGTGCAAACAAATTTAAATAGATTTTGTTGTAATTTATGACAACTAAAATGAGAGCATGATACTTCATTAGAATTACATATTATTTTATATGTCTATAGTATATGTGTAGGTTACGCTGTAGTCTATATATATGTTTACGTATTTAATTGGAAACATACCTTGACAGTGAAAACTCTGTAAAACGTGCCCACTTGCTGTCGCCTGTCAGTGACTTGTCTGTGTGGTGACTGAGGTGCAAGTGAGGGGTAAAAAGCATGCAAAGCTGACCCCAAGGAGAACAATAGGGCCAGCCAACATTTGCCCTGGCTAACACAATGGAGCTGATAGGGTAGTGACTGACCCAAGCTTGACTAAGTTATAAGGTGTAGTAGCAGCACCTCTTCATTAAAATCCTTGAAACCCATACTGCAAACTAATACTAAATACTAATATTAATAATAATACTAATAACTAATGCTAATATTAATACTAATACCAACTACACTATGTACTATATACACTGTATACTTACACTGACACTAATAACTAATACTGATATTAATACTAATACTAACTACACTATGTACTATATACACTATATACTTATACTTACACTAATAGCTAATGCTAATATTAAGACTAATACTAACTACACTATGTCCTCTATACACTGTATACTTACACTGACACTAATAACTAATGCTAATATTAAGACTAATACTAACTACACTATGTACTATATACACTGTATACTTACACTGACACTAATAACTAATGCTAATATTAAGACTAATACTAACTACACTATGTACTATATACACTGTATACTTACACTGACACTGACACTAATAACTAATGCTAATATTAAGACTAATACTAACTACACTATGTCCTATATACACTGTATACTTACACTGACACTAATAACTAATGCTAATATTAAGACTAATACTAACTACACTATGTACTATATACACTGTATACTTACACTGACACTAATAACTAATGCTAATATTAAGACTAATACTAACTACACTATGTACTATATACACTGTATACTTACACTGACACTAATAACTAATGCTAATATTAAGACTAATACCAACTACACTATGTACTATATACACTGTATACTTACACTGACACTAATAACTAATGCTAATATTAAGACTAATACTAACTACACTATGTACTATATACACTGTATACTTACACTGACACTAATAACTAATGCTAATATTAAGACTAATACTAACTACACTATATACTATATACACTGTATACTTACACTGACACTAATAACTAATGCTAATATTAAGACTAATACTAACTACACTATGTACTATATACACTGTATACTTACACTGACACTGACACTAATAACTAATGCTAATATTAAGACTAATACTAACTACACTATGTCCTATATACACTGTATACTTACACTGACACTAATAACTAATGCTAATATTAAGACTAATACTAACTACACTATGTACTATATACACTGTATACTTACACTGACACTAATAACTAATGCTAATATTAAGACTAATACCAACTACACTATGTACTATATACACTGTATACTTACACTGACACTAATAACTAATGCTAATATTAAGACTAATACTAACTACACTATGTACTATATACACTGTATACTTACACTGACACTAATAACTAATGCTAATATTAAGACTTATACTAACTACACTATATACTATATACACTGTATACTTACACTGACACTAATAACTAATGCTAATATTAAGACTAATACTAACTACACTATGTACTATATACACTGTATACTTACACTGACACTGACACTAATAACTAATGCTGATATTAATACTAATACTAACTACACTATGTACTATATACACTGTATACTTACACTGACACTAATAACTAATGCTAATATTAAGACTAATACTAACTACACTATGTACTATATACACTGTATACTTACACTGACACTAATAACTAATGCTAATATTAATACTGATACTAACTACACTATGTCCTATATACACTGTATACTTACACTGACACTAATAACTAATGCTAATATTAAGACTAATACTAACTACACTATGTACTATATACACTGTATACTTACACTGACACTAATAACTAATGCTAATACTAATACTAACTACACTATGTACTATATACACTCTATACTAATACTGACACTAATTACTGGTTAGTTGACACAATCAAATAAAATCTGTGTTTGCCACATGTGCACTAGCGCTTACCAAGGATAGGATATTGGATCACAGACATGTTTGACTGTTTTGAGTTGTGTACACTGACGAATAGCAAGTGTTTTTCATGCTATATGTATACGTATGCATTGTTACAACCGTTAATGTAAGTGGTTGAGTTCGGAGTCCCATAACATGTCAATATACAATATTTGAACGAAGTCGGACATTTTCTAAATTTCGACCAATCAGAGGCCTCCGTTCTGTTGCCATGGTACCACAATGGTAATGGAAATGAAGGCATGTCGTACTTTGTGCGTAACTACACCTATGTACATATCTGAAAGACATCGATGTCGTAGTTTAGAAGTTGTCCAGACAAATTGAAATGCCGAAATGAAACAGTAATTGCAATGTACCCAGCTTCATGTTGAAGTGGTCACGTACAAAGTTTAATTGAAATCAGTCAATAGGTTTAGAAGGAATTGTCCGGAAAGTTATTTTATGCGGATAGACCGACAGACAGGCGGACACGCTGATTCCATTATATCCCCTCACTTCGTTGCGTGGTACAGTAAACTAATAATCTACTGAAATTATATTCACGAGGGTTTCCAAAAGGACTTCATAAATAGATATTTACTCATTTAGATGTTTGGGACCTGTAAATTCCAAAATGGCGACTGTGAGACCTTCTTGGATTTCTGAATGAGGCTATATTACTGGACCTTGTGCTGATCATCCACACCTAGTTTCATACAGAGCACTTATTAGTATTGTCTTAAATAGGGTTAACTATCTAAATTTGGACCAATCAGAGGACATCATTCCGTAATAAAATGTGCTTTGTGTGCAAAAATATATCTAAATATCTTTTAACGAAATCGAACAACTAAATTAATCAGATGCCTCGGTAACATTGCCATGGGGGTAAGAAAAGCTATTCGGCTGAGTCCTGAAATACATTGTACCTACATACCAAAGTTGAACGAAATCTCTGAATATCAATCAGCTCTTCAGATGCCGCTTTCCGTTCCCATGGAAGCAAGCTAGTAACGTAAATAAAGCCATATTGTTTGGTGTCTCTAGATACACCTTTGTACCAAGATGGAACAAATTCGGTAAATGACATTCCAGTATGGTGCAGTGCATTTACACAAGTTCCATGGCTCTACTATATGTTGTTCCTGAAAAAAACCCGGGAAAAGTTGAAGGAAGAATATATTCTATTACGAATAATTATAAGAAACCGAGGGGCGGTCGGGTAGCCTAGTGGTTAAAGCATTAACTCGTCACGCCGAAGACCCGGGTTCCATTCCCGACATGGGTACAATGTGTGAAGCCCATTTCTGGTGTCCCCCCGCCGTGATATTGCTGGAATATTGCTTAAAGCGGCGTAAAACCTCACTCACTCACTATAAGAAACCGAGGAAAAATATGAAAATAGCAAAAAGTACCATATATTTCCAATCAAACTTTGTTTATAATATTTTTTTACAATAAGCTGCGATGTGTACGATATTAACCCTTAAAGTAAAAAAAATAATTTTTACATTAAGGGTTGCGGGTTGTTACTATTAATGTAATTTAAACGGTTCCATCAGTGTCACCTGACCAGGACAAAAATCAATGCCTCCAACAACTTCATGAATGTAACAGATACCTGTGGACTTTAAAACGGAAAGGAGTTCAGTTACCTAATGCACCGTTAACAGTAAATCATGAAATGCTAAATACATAATTTTATTTAATAGACAAGGTTCTAAAAATGTTATGAATTTTATGTTATTAAATAAATGTGATACAATGTTATCAATTGAATGCTATGAAGTGATCACTGCTAATAAAAGTCAATGCTGCAATTACGTGTATTGTGTTTTGTTTAATCCAAGTTGGCGGACGTTTCCGAGCGTTAACGTATATAACGAACAATGTATATAACGAACTGATTTCTCCGGGCCCCTGTAGTACGTTATATCCATGTTCTACTGTACTATTGAATACAATTTGATTACTAAAACTGGTTGCCTCCTATTAATATGATTGACACTTTATTGAAAGCTTTTTGCAGAGAATTGTAGTACTATTGGATATAACTTGATTACTAACACTGGTTGCCTATCTATTGATATGATTGACAGTTTACTGACAGCTTTGATTTACATGTAGTCACTTTCTCTAATTTATCTGCTTGTTAGAATTGTCAGTTGTCATGTTATAGCACTGTTACAAAAGAAAAAATAATCGGTTATGAATAGTTGGTTCGTCTAGTCATACATTTTACAATTCATATCCTATCGAATAATTGGCACCACATAAATTAGCAGAGAGTTTACTTCTTTTACTTTTTTACCTACATGTATTGTTAATTGTGGTAGATACTTACATCACTGTATCTCAGAATGCAGAACTGATGACATCCCAGCATGTAATTAGTACACAGAGAATTGTTGCATAGCCTATCCTGTCTATTCCTGCTGGAACAAAGTGCCGACACGTCAGCTGTAATCGGTGCAGCGTGTGTCCACATGCACAGTCTCAGCTGGCTAGCGTCACATAACTTCTCAAGCATGTTATTTCCGAAGACATTTTGAATGAAAGGAATTAAAAAGAAATTCGTTTTATAATCATATTATTTTGTATAATCAATTAAGACCTGGACGTGTTGCCGTAAAGTGAAGCGTTCGTAGAATCAACACATTTTCCTCACATATCGGAACGTCTACATGTTTTATATTGCGACCAGTACAGCTGGCAAAGTAAAGCGACATCTTAATCGATATCGATATTTATTAAAAAACAAATGCTGGGTTATATATTCAGTGTCAGGTTTTTAAGTGTTGTGTGCGTGTTAACTTATTTATCCTTGTTTGCAGTGGGTAGTCGGTCCAGATGTAGCTTGTTGTTTCTGGGGCGGTCGGGTAGCCTTGTAGTTAAAGCGTTCGCTCGTCACGCCGAAGACCCGGGTTCGATTCCCGACATGGGTACAATGTGTGAAGCCCATTTCTGTTGTCCCCCGCCGTGATATTGCTGGAATATCACTCACTTGTTTCTCGTCGCACTCAATGAGAACGTCTGTACAAAGTCATTTATTTACAATGTATACAAAATCCGCGACGCCAGTATAGTGTGGCTCTGGTAAACACGCTCACGTGCAGCCAGGCACCACGAGGACTAACGACGCACTCAGCAACAGTCCAGTTGTATAACGGCCGTCTGTGTATAATCATTCAAACCAGACAAAACAGTAATAGTCATTGATATCATGGGAAATGGTACACACTGTCTGTGTGCGACGTCACGCAATCAACCAAGTCATCAAACCTGGTCGTCCGATCCATTGAGTCCGACAAGCATAGGTTCCAGGTCAGGTGAGATGAAATGGGGTTTAGAGTCACGGCCAAGATTATTGTACTTATATAGCGACGTGCATGCACGTGTGTGTGTGGCTGCTTGTACTAGTCCGGACTGATGCCGATTTATAGTGCTAGCCCACTGAGATACCATGCCGCAGTTTAACATGAATATCCCACTCAGACACAGTATACTGACTCCGAGCCGACCAGTCCTTGTTTTAGCCCCTTAATGCCGAGCCCTAGACAGGGTAACAACAAGTACCATCTTTTAACGTCTTTTGGTATGACGCGGCCGGGAATCGAACCCCGGACCTTCCGCTCTCCGGGCGGACGTTCTACCACTAGACCACGGAGGCGGTCCATAGGTTCCTGGACCAAAATGAAGACGAAGAGTATCGATAATAATGAATGTATGTCAGTCAGTGAGCATGGCTGTGCACCGCTTTTAACAATATTCCAACAATATCACGGAGAGGGATGTCAGGCATGGCTTCACAATGCATGGAATCGAATTCGGGCCTACGGCGTGATGAGCGATCGTTTTGAACCACAATCGTGAATGCATGTCCTATCTACACGTTGAAACTGGCAAACATATATGCTTCATCACAATAAGGTGTCCGGCCCGTGAAGATCTGGGGTAGAATAGGTCTTCAGCAACCCATTCATGCCGTAAAAGGCGACTATGCTTGTCGTAAGAGGCGACTAACGGGATCGAGTGGTCAATCTCGCTGACTTGACTGATGCATGTCATTGTATCCCAATTGCGTGGATCGATGCTCATGATGTCAATCACTGGATTGTCTGGTCCAGACTCGATTATTTACACATTGCTAAGTGCGGCGTTAAAAACAAACAAACAAACAATAAGGTGTCCGTTGAAGTGGTGTTGCCAAAACAATATGCAAGTACTAAAAGTAACAATTTCTTGAACCCTATTTGTTTGGGTAGATATGGTATATTACTAACTTCTTACGCACATTCGCATCATTTACGCGATCTAGTAATCAGATAATTGGGTTTAATGTAGCAATTCCCAGCGGAGTAGAGTGAACGGGTTTACGATTGACAAGATGAATAATTGTGAGCGAGTTAATGGCACTTGCGCAGTGAAATAGCGCCTTTATTATAGGCTTGCAAATTGTTTCCATGCCTGTAACAGATATTATCTAAACCAGTGGTCGATAGGTGAACATCGATCCCTGCCACTCAAATACCCACAGTCAATCACACCACGGTCTTCTGTGTGAGTGCAGGCTTCTTGTAGGCCACAGTCAGCAACATTTGAACCTTAATGTGAAGAATAGATGCTGTAGGCCACAGTCAGTAACATTGGAACCTCAATGTGAGAATAGATGCTGTAGGCCACAGTCAGTAACATTTGAACCTCAATGTGAGAATGGATCTTGTAGGCCACAGTCGGTAACATTTCAATCTGAATGTGAGAATGGATCTTGTAGGCCACAGTCAGTAACATTTCAATCTGAATGTGAGAATATATGTTGTAGGCCACAGTCAGTAACATTTCAATCTGAATGTGAGAATAGATGTTGTAGGCCACAGTCAGTAACATTTCAATCTGAATGTGAGAATAGATGTTGTAGGCCACAGTCAGTAACATTTCAATCTGAATGTCAGAATAGATGTTGTAGGCCACAGTCAGTAACATTTCAATCTGAATGTCAGAATGGATGTTGTAGGCCACAGTCAGTAACATTTCAATCTGAATGTGAGAATAGATGTTGTAGGCCACAGTCGGTAACATTTCAATCTGAATTTGAGAATAGATGTTGTAGGCCACAGTCAGTAACATTTCAATCTGAATGTGAGAATAGATGTTGTAGGCCACAGTCAGTAACATTGGAACCTCAATGTGAGAGTAGATGCTGTAGGCCACAGTCAGTAACATTTGAACCTCAATGTGAGAATGGATCTTGTAGGCCACAGTCGGTAACATTTCAATCTGAATGTGAGAATGGATCTTGTAGGCCACAGTCAGTAACATTTCAATCTGAATGTGAGAATAGATGTTGTAGGCCACAGTCTTCATGTGAGAATGAACGCCATTGTGCACCACAGTCAGAAACATCCCAGCCTTTCATGTGAGAATGAACGTCATTGTACACCACAGTCAGAAACATCCCAGTCTTCATGTGAGAATGAACGTCATTGTACACCACAGTCAGAATCATCCCAGCCTTCATGTGAGAATGAACGTCATTGTACACCACAGTCAGAAACATCACTCTTAATCACGACCAAATGAGTGACTGTTTCACACAATTTATGCTGTAAATTTGGTAATTTGTGATGATGTGAATTCTCATTTTCACTCCGTGACCACAGTTACAAGACAAAGTCACGTTTTGTAACCACCCGACAAGAAGGACTGGGTCTCAGCTCTTAGCTCTAGGATGATCATAACTCCAATACTTAAACACAGACTTCCAACAATCGTAGCGCTAAGATCGCTTTGTGGAACAAGACCCATGTTATGTAATCATTATGCAAATACTTATTAAAGGTGCTACAACTGAGTTTGCTCAACAAAACAAATATCAAAGGTTGGATAGAGAAAACATAAACATCATACTACATGTATAAAGGGACACGTGTGGCCCAGTCGTCTAAGGCACCGCGATTCGCTGTGCAGAGTTGCGTCCATGGGCACGCCAGAAACCTATGATTGTCGGTTCGAATCCCGGTTCGCCCAGATTATGTTTTCTAGGTTTGTCAGCACCATACCCGTGCTTGTGGGTTTCACCGAAGTGGTAAACGTCTGAGACCTGCATTACATCGGGCTTTCCTCCCACATTAAGCTCACACGCCGTGATATAACTGGAATACTGTTAAAAGTGGCGTTAAAAACCCAACTCGCTCGCTACTACATGCATATTCTGAATTAAAAAAAAGATATATTGTAGAATTAGTAAGGTTGGTTGGTTTGTTATTTAACGCTGCACTCTTAACAAATCTTCCAGCTATATGACGGCGGTCTGTAAATAATCGAGCCTGATTAATATCATGAGCATCGATCCACGTAATTGGGAGTTGTCGTTAGTCGCCTCATACGACAAGCACAGTCGCCTTTTACGGCAAGCATGGATTGCTGAAGACCTATTCTAACCCGGATCTTCACGGGTCAAATTAGTAAGAATATGGCCTGGTTGTTGTATGAGGGAATACAATTACAGAATGATATTGTCATCGAGCCACTTCTCAAGGGTAACACTGAAAGCGAAATAATGCCAAATGTGAAAGGTATGACGTGAATAAACTACAATAGAATATAATCAGAGTAAAGAGATAGTAGCCCTTGGACGTCAACGCCTCCTACGTACACAGGATATTTTGTATGCCTTGTCCCAACAATGAGAACTTTAGTGTTATCTGAAACAGCTGTCTCTTAGAATCATTGCGATTAGCATATATGAAACCAACTCTGAACTGTGAATTGTAGCACTGGTCCAACAGTGCCTCCTTGAAAATAGTCTAGATCTGATCATTCACGCAGGAAATGCTCATTGAACAGTCCAGCAAAAGAGTATGTTATCAACCGTTTGTAGTGTATTGTAGTGTAGATAAAGAACTACCTCTCCCAAACCATTTCGTGAGGTAAGTGTGTGTGTGAGTGTGTGTGTGTTTGCGCACGCACGCACGCACGCACGCACGCACGCACGCACGCACGCACGCACGCACGCACGCACGCACGCACGCACGCACGCACGCAAGCACACACAAAATTAAATGAACGATCCAGTGTTCTTGATGCCTTTTGCTTTATATGTATTTTATTTATATGTGTGTGTTTTTATAACACCAGAGTTAGTATTCGAAGCCGTCTATACACAGCGTTGTCCTTTGTGGCTATATCTTTTGGAACGATGAACATCTTTGAATTGTACATGAATATGAGCAGTGAACTGAAATCCCGATTACTGTTAATCCTATATAGGTTTTTCTACGTTTTTTGTACCTTTTCATGAAACTATGCGTGATACATAGATGTTGATTTTGAACTTCTCTAAGGCTGTAAAATAGTGCTATTTATGAATACACCGGGGCGCGAAAATGACAATCATAAGTGCACAAAGTCTTCAGGTAGTCCTGTTTGGCTTCCACACGTGTAGTTTTTTAACAACATGTTCCCAAAATGCCATCCATGCCTCCTGACAAATCAGAAAGAAGCGAGATAAACATAACAGAATTCATGCAAAGAAGAGTCTCTGAAATAAATTATGTCTAAGGTTAAGGTTATATGTACAAGGTTAAATCAAATAATCCTGTTAAAGAACCCTCCAGTACTTAGTATCTTAAGTTCAAGAGCTAGTATGACTGTGAGGGATGAGTAATGGCTGTTTTCTCTCTGTCCTAGTTATTGTTTGTTTGTTGCTGTATGACGGCAGTCTGTAAATAATCGTGTCTGGACGAGACAATCTAGTGACTGACATCATAGGCATCGATCCACTCAATTGGGATACGACGACATGTATCAACCAAGTCAGCTTCGAATCCCGGTTCGCCCCGATTATGTTTCTGGATTTGTCAGCACCATACTCGTGCTCGTGGGTTTCACCGAAGTGGTAAACGTCTGAGACCTGCATTACATCGGGCTTTCCTCCCACATTAAGCTGGCACGTCGTGATATAACTGGAATACTGTTAAACGCGACGTTAAACTCAACTCACTCACTCATACAACAACCAACGAGGTTGGAACCGAAAGTAATGCCGTGCGTGGGGCGCAGGGATGGGCTGTGCAGATTTATAGGAAATGAATATGCTAGTTTGACTTGGTGAACCCTAACCACTTTGCCATCTTAGTTAGTTGATCGTATTTTATCCCAAATTCAACAAAGCATTTCAACAAAAAACAAAAACTGTAGGTTTTTAGAACCTTGTATTTATAACCCTTGTGTTTTTAACTTCTGAAAAGATTTGTCGACACGGTGAAGTAAAGAAAAAAATAGGTCAAAGGGTCACTTCGCTGCCTATATGGAGAACATAAACGTATTTTTTTCATCACTGAAATTATTTAACTTATTATAAGAAACAAGACATTTATTAATTTTGGGTTGGCCGATCATAAATCCAAAGCACCCACCTAATAACAATTATCTTTTAGCCTGTTAAGAGGGCGGTGTGGTAGCCTAGTGGTTAAAGCGTTCGCACGTCACGCCGAAGACCCTATTTCGATTTCCCACATGGGTAGAATGTGTAAAGTCCATTTCTTGTGTCCTCCGACGTGGAATATTGCTAAAAGCGGCGTCAAACTATACTCACTAAAGCCTATTGAAAATAATCAAATGACAGTACTACTCGTGTAATTCATAGTTTATATGTGCCAAGCCCGAAAGTTTCAGAGTAGGATAATATTTTCTCAGTAGTATAACAGAGGGCCGTGATACAGCAGCAGATCAATTATTGAAACTTTGCATCATTCAAGTCCCCGTCATCATCCTCCCTGTCGTCAGTTGACACGAGCTGCTAATCGAACACGCCTCCTTGCTGAGTCGGAAATCCCATTGTAGTCTGGGTGGTGGTCTTGGTGGCTGTGATTTGTACAGGCCTAGTTGAGGGAGCACGATATGATTGAGATTACTGACTGATCGATACTTTGTTATGTGGGCATGGTCAGCGAGAACTACTTAAGTGACCACGGCAAAATGGCCTGTTGATACTTGATCAAGGAAGCGAGTTGCGCGCATCAGATCAGAAATCTCACCATGAGATGCGACATGTCAGAAGTTTTCACCCGTGGAACTTTGGAGATATTTCTTTTGGACTAACAATGTGATTACATTAATTCTTGAGGAAATAGTCATGACACGGTATCAAATATGCAAGAATTTTATTCAGTAGTGTCTGATTTGATCATATCTGGTTCCAGACAGTTTGGAGACATTCTATAAAGATGCTCCTGAAAAGTTTGGAATCATTTGCATAACGGAGTTTTGATCAGACATTCTTTTACAAGATCGACCGAGAAACGCCACAAACTATCATCTTTTTATCTTTTGACCAAGATGTATTTTGAATTACAACTGATAGTTTTGACTACTGATCGGTTCAGCATGTATGTGCGGTCAACAATGTACAGCTGACTGATCTTTTTACATTTTTGGGGGAAAAAATGAAATAAACACTTGGATCGGAAACTTACTAATCAAAGACGAAAAAAGAGTTCCCTCTTGAATACTCGAACCAGAGGGCAATATCTCTGATCATCAAAGGACGACACGCAGAGAAAATATTAGCGAACCATTTTTTTCTATGACTAAACATCACGTCACGATACCTTTTTTCTTCTCCTATGAGAAACTACCTTGTTTAGAACTGCTCAGAAACATCTTGAAAGGGAGATGACAAGTATTATGAAAGGTGCGAAAATGTTTCATCACAGGTGAAAATAACATTAGTCCTGTTCTATGACACACTTGATTCCTGATCTCGTGCATCAGAGCAACAGCTGCATAGCATGTGATCAGCCTTGTGCAATATTACATGGATTGGTGAGGATTTCGGAGGTCAGCTGAAAACATCCCTTAGAAATATAATTTTCCCATATCCAAAGTGCGTCGCGAAGTTCCTTGGGGAACATCGTAGGAATCCAACATCTTTCAGAATTGCTGTTGACGAGCGTCTACGAAAGAGGATAAAATCGTATTTCTTTAAGGAGTTCATTGTTTGAAAGGTAAGCATCTTTGTTTTTCTTATTTCTGGTGTTGAAGATTTACGCGTATTTGTCTTATTGAGTGGTTATATTAGACTGAAGTTCATAGCATAGTTTACGCTGCACTGTTTGGCATTTTGATAGCGGCATAGGTACAATTTAGCTCCACAATATGAACGTTACAAAAGTATAACAAGAATCGTAACCAGCATTCTCTTTCATTCACACACACACGGCGCTATACGCCATGTTAATGACTTTGTTATGCATTTGAAAGATGTGAGGCTTAAAGATATTAATCCTCACCAAGCCTTCCTTCATTTTCATTCTGTATAAGGTAAACATAAATCGTATAATTGTCTCCATCTTGTGATGATGAACATAGAGATGTATTTTCATATATTTCAGTATTGTTCCGGTTGTGATAAGAACAATGTACTCTACGCCCCTTTCCTTCTCATGTTTCAAATATTTTTGAAAGGGATATTGAAAAAAAATGTCACCTTATTATCTATTGATCGGGGAGAAAAAAGGATGATTGAACATGGCTACTTTCCCGCGCCTTTGCATTACGTTTCCATTAGCAACACAGCTTCGCTTAATTTTGTGGGTTTTTTTCGTTTCGATTTGAGTGATACTTTTTAAAAGTAACCTTCTTCTCTGAGTATGAAGCAGTTACACACAGACGGATTGTTTAAAGGTTTTGCTTGATATATCTTTAATATCCGCCGCTGCATTAACACATTTGAACATGACGAAGTGTTGAGAAATATAAAGGATATGTTATTCTGGTTGTTTTTAGCCGAAGCGAACGTTTTTAACATACCTAAAATTTAACTCAAAGGTTAAGGTCATTTTAAAAGTCATACCCTTGGAATGTTCTTTCCGGAGGAAAACGCCAGTTCTGTGACGTCCAAAACGTTATACATCACCATTGCGGTTGGTTTCGAACTGTGTTGTTGAACTGATTGTCGATGACATTCGTATTGGGTCAAGTCACCATGAAGGTCGTTCGAAGGGTGGCCGATAGAGTTACTTTTCTTGTGTGAGTATTAGTCCTATACATCTATACAACCTAGACTAGTTGTTTGTTTGTTGTTTAACGCCGAACTCAGCAATATTCCAGCTTATATGACGGCGGCCTGTAAATAATCGAGTCTGGACCAGACAATCCAGTGAGTGATATCATGACCATCGATCCACGCAATTGTGACCGATGACATGTCGGTCATCAACCATGTCGTATTTCCTGACCACCCAATCCCGTTAGTCGCCTCGTATAACAAGCATAGTCGCCGTTTACGGCAAGCATGGGTTTTGCTGAAGACTTATTCTACCCTGGACTTTCACGGGTACCTATATAGTAGAAAAAAAGCGTTCGTTCGTTCGTTCGTTCGTCACAATGCCCAACTTTGATTTCCACATGAATACAATGTGCTGTCCATTTCTGGTGTCTCGAACCATGATATTGCTGAAATATTTATTTGCTATAGTGGTACCCACTTACCATATCCACTGATGCATTCAATATGTTTCCCTTACAGTTTTGGGATTTGCAAAATCAGTATGGTAGTGAATTATCTTAATCCCAGGTTTATTTTATTCGAATTTTAATCATTATGCCCATATCATAACACACGCAACTTCCGTCTGTTCTTTACAGTTTACATTTTACACACTGTTTCGTCACTGTATAGACCTACCGGTGATGAATATGAACATCTTCATATTGCTTCTAAATTAAGGGGGCGCTCGTGGTTAAAGCGCTCGCTCGTCAAGCCGAAGACCTGGGTTCGATTCCCGACATGAGTACAATATGTGAAGCCCATTTCTGGTGTCCTCCGCCGTGATATTGCTGGAATATTGCTAAAAGCGGCGTAAAACTCACTCACTCTAAATTATGATGACGAAAGACATTTCCAGTTCCAAAAATGTTTACTTACCTCATCATAAGTATTCGAATCGCATTATAGTTATTTGTAGGGTATTGAACCATTACTTAACTGTACCAGTGAAAACCTGCAATTTTGTAGCTGCAAGAGGTTGCGTGATATCGATCTTGTTCAGACACCGCAGACCATCTTCAGATGAACTTGGTATATGTGAATTTGGACTGTCATACAGCATATCATATTGATTACCATAAGGTCTAAGTATAATTTCAAAAGTAAACGGCCTTTTGTCGAAGCCCCAATCGAAAAGGCGCACACTTTTATGCGAAAACATTGTAAACTCATCAGCTGGGGAATATTTTAGTTCCAGATATTTTTTTCAACGAAACAGATGCATTTTACCCCCTTGTTCCGGAACCTCATGACTACGGAAACAACGCCTACCGAGCTATAACTGCAGATAAATCTATATCAATAAGGGCACAGTCCAACATATCTATTATTCATTATTCAGGACATTTGTTAAACCGAGCGATCTAACATGGGACTGTAACGTCCTGGTTTTCTGGTTTTCACTTTATGTGATTGTCGCTACACTAAATTCTAAAAAGGGCTATAAAATCCCATATCTCTTATACATGAAAGATTTTCAGGCACAGGAGAGATGTGTATGTCATACAAGCTAAACTGCCGGTCGCACGAAACTATACACCCATGTTTAATGATGGCGGTAAAAATAAAACAAACAATAAATGGTTGTACGGTGGTCATGTTTTGGTCCTTAAATTTGCAGTGTTTCAGCGACTGTTTCAGCCTAGTAATGTTTGGAAACGTTTGGCAGCGTTTGTAATTGTTTGGCAAATCAAAGTTTCTATTGCCTGGATATTTATTGTGTATGGGTTTGTGTCGCTGGAGGTGTGTACGGGCTTGTGTCGCTGGAGGTGTGTACGGGTTTCTGTTGCTGGAGGTGTGTACGGGTTTGTGTCGCTGGAGGTGTGTACGAGTTTGTATCGCTAGAGGTGTGTACGGATTTGTGTCTTTGGAATTGTGTACGGGTTTGTGTCGCTGGTGGTGTGTACGGGTTTGTGTCTTTGGACTTGTGTACGGGTTTGTGTCGCTGGTGGTGTGTACGGGTTTGTATCGCTGAAGGTGTGTATGTGTTTGTGTCGCTGGAGGTGTGTATGTGTTTGTGTCGCTGGTGGTGTGTATGTGTTTGTGTCGCTGGAGGTGTGTATGTGTTTCTGTTGCTGGAGGTGTGTACGGGTTTGTGTCGCTGGAGGTGTGTACGAGTTTGTATCGCTAGTGGTGTGTACGGGTTTGTGTCTTTGGACTTGTGTACGGGTTTGTGTCGCTGGTGGTGTGTACGGGTTTGTATCGCTGAAGGTGTGTATGTGTTTGTGTCGCTGAAGGTGTGTATGTGTTTGTGTCGCTGGTGGTGTGTATGTGTTTGTGTCGCTGGAGGTGTGTATGTGTTTGTGTCGCTGGAGGTGTGTACGGGTTTGTATCGCTGGAGGTGTGTATGTGTTTGTGTCGCTGAAGGTGTGTATGTGTTTGTGTCGCTGGAGGTGTGTACGGGTTTGTATCGCTGGAGGTGTGTATGTGTTTGTATCGCTGGAGGTGTGTACGGGTTTGTGTCGTTGGACTTGTGTACGGGTTTGTGTCGCTGGAGGTGTGTACGGGTTTGTGTCGCTGGAGGTGTGTACGGGTTTGTGTCGCTGGTGGTGTGTACGGGTTTGGGTCGTTGGACTTGTGTACGGGTTTGTGTCGCTGGAGGTGTGTACGGGTTTGTATCGCTGAAGGTGTGTATGTGTTTGTGTCGCTGGAGGTGTGTATGGGTTTGTGTCGCTGGAGGTGTGTACGGGTTTGTGCCGCTGGTGGTGTGTACGGGTTTTTGTCGCTGGAGGTGTGTACGGGTTTGTATCGCTAGAGGTGTGTATGGGTTTGTATCGCTGGAGGTGTGTACGGGCTTGTGTCGCTGGAGGTGTGTATGGGTTTGTGTCGCTGGAGGTGTGTACGGGTTTGTATCGCTGGAGGTGTGTATGGGTTTGTGTCGCTGGAGGTGTGTACGGGTTTGGGTCGCTGGAGGTGTGTACGGGTTTGGGTCGCTGGAGGTGTGTATGGGTTTGTGTCGCTGGAGGTATGTACGGGTTTGGGTCGCTGGAGGTGTGTACGGGTTTGGGTCGCTGGAGGTGTGTACGGGTTTGGGTCGCTGGAGGTGTGTATGGGTTTGTGTCGCTGGAGGTGTGTACGGGTTTGGGTCGCTGGAGGCGTGTACGGGTTTGGGTCGCTGGAGGTGTGTACGGGTTTGGGTCGCTAGAGGCGTGTACGGGTTTTTTATTATGTGATCAGTAACAGGAATGGACACCAGATAACATCACTTTTAAGTTTCTATTTCTGAGAATTACGGTCATCTATATATTTCTAACTTTGTCAGTGAACTATGTCTATCAAAAGAAAAGAATTGGAGGACAGTTTCAAATGTCCTCAGTGACAAAAATGATGATACAATTTCCTATTTTGTCTTGAACCACATCTTCCCGGGTTTTTTTCAGGTGAATAATTGCATGTGTGTGTGATGGGTGGTACCAGTGGGCAGGATACGCTCAGCTTTTGCGAACACCCGGTTTCATCTCTTTTTGATAGTGATTCATAAACAAATGCTCATGATATAGTCGAAATCGAACAATGGACACTGCTTTTAGCAGAGATTTCCTATGTTTTGGGAGAGGATTTTGTCGCTTTTAGCCTATACTATCGTAGTCCCGCCGTTATCTTAGTATAATGAATAAAATGGAAAACGAATGGGACAAATTTAATATGAACACCTGCCGTAAGGCTTTTTTTAACTGAAGATATAGGTTCTCATACGAGAGGATGTAATGATGGTATATCCTGAAAGCAAAACCATCGATGATTTTGGCTCATGTTGATAATACATTTACTACCACATAAACGCTTTTTGATCTCATATTGAAATGTCCATTAAAATTGATGAAATCTTTCCAGCCATCTCAAACAATCATAATTTGATCTTACCGTCGATGTTGCAAATGATGTTGATGGACAGAAACAGGGCTTTGTATTTCGCCCGAACAATTAAATTAATATTGATTACACACGAGGCTATTAAGAACGTTATCATTGTGAGATTAGGTTACAAGACATTTACGACGAGTTAATAATTCGTGATCTTTCAAAAAGGCAATGACATTTACATTTGTGTTTCATTTAAATATTGTTTATGAATCAATATCAATCAACTTCCATTTATGATCTAAAACAATATTTTATCAATATTTTGAGTGACTTCAGTTCTGTGGTGTCTTCATTACTGTGTTTGCGATGAAACAGAAGCAAAACAGTCAACTTGCACCAAAATATTATGTTTCTCAAAGGAACCAAACCATATGCCTATCTGGGACTTTTCTCGATCTTAGTATTGAACGAAATGAGTCGTTAGCGTTATCCTTGTTCGCATAATGCGACATACTGCAGGCTCCTCGTGGGGACGACCGCCTCACGTGTTCCTCGCTATTCACTGTAGAAGATGGATGAGGTCTGCGTGGCCGAATCGTCCAAGGCGCTGACCAACGTTGTGTCCCTTCAGCGAGCCAGAAAAATATGATCGGGGAGTGGATATTTGAATTCGTCCTGATTATGATTCTAGGTTTGACAGCGCCACACCCGTGTTCATGCGTTTCGTCAAAGTGGTAAAATCTTCATCACTTCGGGCTTTCCTCCCACACCAAGCTAACACGCTAATATAAATGAAAAATACTCACTCACTCACATAGAAGTAGATTGTAAATGAATTTCTTTTGTGCAAGTTAAACCAAACAATACAAACACCTAAAATTACCTAAAATATCTTTAAATGTAAATACTGTGTATGTAAATATATTGTATTGTTTAGTTTAACTTGCCCAAAAGAAATTCATAGACAAACAACTACTATGTGAGTGAGAGCGTGAGTGAGTGAGTGAGTGAGTGAGTGAGTGAGTGAGTGAGTGTATGGGTGAGTGTATGGGTGAGTTAGTGAGTGAGTGACTGTATGCGTGAGTGAATGAGTATATTTGTATAATGAACGCTGAACCGATGTCTTCGAATATGAATATGTGTTTAATTTACACCAAGAGAGATGGCGACATGGATGAGCAAGAAGAAATTACCAGTCGTATTAAATTACCTGCACTGTATGATGAATAAGTTCTACTTGCCATCATAGGGTTAATAGACTGGTCGTGGTGGTCACATCCATCTAAACTGGGAAATCTAATTAAGTCCTCGTTGTCATTAGTTGTTGACGTTTACCAGTCCCTATGGTGATTGTGACACACAGCTTACTCTATTTAAGTTGACCGTGTAAGTTGCCACCAGCGAATACAGCCGTTGGGGAGATACAAAAATACGACTCCACATGGGGACACACAGAGCCGAGCCTCGGTCACATACGGTACAATGTACACGTCCTCTTGGTCGTGAGCGGCGCCTCGCTGAGTGGCCGACGTCTGTAGTCTCTTGCAGTTGACCTTGGGGACATCATGTCAATGTCAGTTTCCCACAGCGTTATCCCTGAAGCTTTAGTTAAACTTCTTGGCCAAATCCCCTTGTTTTGATTTTGTCAATCCGAGCAGATATTCCGATTCATTGCATACATAACCCCAGATCAGCAAGACGGGGAGCACAAATAATGCCCATGAAGATGCCTTCGTTCTGACTTAAAGGCATATCCCCAAGTTTCACATTGGTGTTATCTTTGAAGAAACCCAGCACTTCATGTAATTTTTATTTTGTTTCTTAGTAAACTTATAATGACATTTACTTTCATGTTTTGACAAATTGTCCTGAACTTTTGAAGAAATATATGTAACTGTGTCTATGGTCACCACGTACAGTGACAAATACCCCATGGGTTAATGAATGAAGCTTTTCCTTCAGTGTATAATGTGGGATAGTGGTGAACAAATATCAAATGGTTTGACATAATTGAACTTGGTTCTGTCCTGAGATTGCAACAATCCAAGCAAATCCTCTTGAGCTTTTGACAATCCACATGGTATTAATTCTACTTGTCTCAAATACGTTCTGTGGCTATAACGAAACCTCTTCTTTGCTTCGTTGTACGAATGATTATGGTAAATCTTTGCGATGGGGATTTGGTGGTACATTTGCTGGACCCAGCAACATGTATATCTCTTTTGGGGGATATTTATGGATCTTTGGAATACAGTACAAAAGGGGAATGGACACGCCTTCAGGTTTTAGAGTTTAGCTTAAAGTTCTATATCACCAGTTGATTGTAAGACGCGATACCCAGCCATGCGACTATCAAACTCGAATCGACCATGATTGCATCTCTTGATTGACCATAGACTGGCAAACCAATAACTGTTCCTGTCCAAAGCCGATTCATACTAAACCAATTCCAAAGTAATCTTTGATATTGTCGTCAATAATCCGAAACAATCTGAATTCACATCCTTACCCATATCCACATCCAAATTAGCACCCACATCCACATTCCAAGCCACATCCACATACCAATTTACATCCACATCCGCATACAAATCAACACCTATATCCATATTCGCATCCACCTCTAAAGGACGCATCTTAATACATAAAACTTCCCTTTTTAGTGGCATTCAAAAGACGTATTCTAAGTACGATAATTGAAAACTCAAATTCATTTTCGGTTTAAATGCGGCAGAATTATAGTTGTTATCGGGTCTTGACCACCCATGCAGGGACCATGACCCTTGGAGCGCAATGTCAATAATGATCGTTTTATATGCCTCATTAACAACCTGATTAAATCCTCTCCTAAATTCTGGAGAATAGCAATAATAACTACATGCATTATCAATGTATTTAGATACATGTAATTGGCTCAACCGTATTGTCGTATTTCAACCATTGTGCAAGATTATCAAGTTTTTGTCATGTACAAGTAAACATCTTCGCCATAGCTACTACAATTCAATGCTGGGTCTATTTTAAAGCACAGGATTTGTGGAATTTGACTTCAGTTACAAAAAGTACAACAATGTAACCATGTTTTAAAGCGGTACAGTTCATTCTTGTGTAGCATACAAAAACAGATCCATGTGTTTAAATTGATTTGCACGGTAGTTCATTGTAATGTTAAAATCATTAAAAGACGCTTAGTAGTTGCCCGAGTGATAAACATACAGACCTTTACACAGCTACATTGGTAAAACATAATGGGTGTTTATCAAGTATAAATTTGTGATACATTGTTTTTGTACGTTTCACAAAATCCTCATAAAATCGATTGACCTTACAATTCTACATTGTAGTCAAAGGTTGAGGACACGGTCCCATTAGAGATGTCGATAGCAACATAACAGTTAATATCATGTGCACAAGGTATGATGAAAGGAGTTTTCTTTTAGAAATGTAACACAACCCTATACAACGTAACGTGATGTACATATATTGACATTTACTGGTACAGTTGGAACGAACGTAGTGTTATTCTTAGAGGCGTTTATTTAGTAGTCTTGTGCTCTACCAAGCACGCATATGTATTGAAAACTTTCAGAAATGTACAAAAAATGTTACGCGTTTTAGGTATTGTTTCATTGACAACAGTCTTTCACATGCAAAGCCAACATTACTCAATATATTGACAATATGGGTTCGCGGGGTCTTCACGTAAGTGCAAAAACCCGGTTCTATGAAAGCTATAGCAGGAAAAAAAGGCATTATCTCGGTTAAACTCTGTTGACCAAAACGTTCAAAGTTAACCCATAGGTTTTTAGATGTACACACATGCTGGTATTTTAATGCACCCCTACCATATAAACATATAACACAATCGTATGAAATCGCTTTACTATATCTTAAGCATGTGTTCATGAATCACTATCACATAGTGATGATACCAGGTGTTCGTGTATCCTGCCCCACCCGTGGCACCCATCCTAAACACACGGCAAGGCAAGTCAATTGTCAAAATAGGGAATTACATCAGACATAAGTTTTGACACTGATGTATGAACTTTGGAAATACCCTCCACATGTCTAGTCTACAATAAATTGTTTTGAAAGCTTATCTGAGGACATGCATGTTGAGAGCCCGATCAAACAATTTTTAGCAAGAGATGCACTTTTAATTCTTATAAGAACTGCTCGACTAGTTATGATATATGGACACCAAAGGCCGGACCTGCTGGAATAATGCTCGACATAAAAGGAAGTTGACTTTTGGAAAGTTATCCCTTTTGTCAAAGTCACCCCTCTTGTCATACAGTCTTGTGGATAGTTTTACGTTTCCCTATTTTTTTTTTATGTACAGCTCTAATAACTGATGATGGGTCACGGGTGGCCCAGTCGACTAAGGCACCGCGATTCGCTGTGCAGAGTTGCGTCCCTTGGGCACGCCAGAAACCTATGATTGTGGGTTCGAATCCCGGTTCGCCCCGATTATGTTTCAAGGTTTGTCAGCACCATACCCGTGCTCGTGGGTTTAACCGAAGTGGTAAACGTTTGAGACTTGTATCACTTCGCGCTTTCCTCCCACATTAAGCTGACATGCCGTGATATAACTGGAATAATGTTAAAAGCGGCGTTAAACCCAACTCACTCACTCACTAATAACAGATGAGGCGCTTTCATTGGCCTCTTTTATTTCTAGTTCCGGTACGTGAATAGGTGGAAGGTATTTGGCTATAATTACACGACGAAGTACTTGAATGTATGTCTATATTCTAACCGTAACATTATACAAGAGATAATCTCATTATTGTGCTTCTGCAATGTGTGCTTGATGGACCGCTCATATAACTCCAAATACCTAAAAATGTATGACAAAATTATTCGAAAATACTAAGTTCATATGAGTGCAAATGGTAACGAACTAAATCTTCACCATTATCTGAACACTTGATTATCAGCTGATTAAATCACTTCACACTGAGGTCAATAGCAGCCGTCACTCTCTTGACCGCTTCTACATTCTGTAATGATATTTCAGTCATTCCCATTCATTCCCTCCAGATCAATGTTGAATAGAGTTGCATACGTGTATCTATAGTTCATGTTAAGACGGTCGTTGGAGGCTGGTCCATGCGTGGTCAAGTGGTGTTTTCGTATATTCGGTGGTGATTCCTCCAGTTTTCTTTGCCCAGAAATCATGAAAATGTTTTTTCAATATTTTTTGGCCCTTATTATTTCTAGGTCGTGTCTGCTCGAGGATCATGTTCGTGGGTTTCACCGAAGTGGTAACATCTAAGACTTGCATGACAGGTTTGATACAACTGAAATATTCTTCAAAGCCGCGTTGCACTGAACTTACTCACTCACTCACTCACGATAACTCGTTGGTATAACGTCATTGCACTTATTGTCAGGATTAGGTATAATGTGAGGTTAAACAGTTCAAGAAAAGTGATTCAGAGTTCATGTTGTGATCAATAGTTGAACAATAAGGAGGAATAATTTGTTTGTGATGGATTTCTATACATAGGCAATACTGATAGTTCAAGACTCTTTCATTATTTTGGCAAGATTCAGTTTCCCCTTATAAGAAGAAACTCATGTTGAAATAATAACCAGAGCGACCCTGGGATTCGAACCCACCGTTGTAGTATCTCAGTAAGCCCAAGGAGTGCAACACAGCGAAATGCGCTGCCGTACCCACTTTAATCACAAAAACGTGAACCCTTTATATACGTTGCAGTTTGCAAAGTACAGACATTGTTGGTTCCTAATTCCAGGATAATTATATACTCGCCCAGGATGCGATACACAAAACCTGTTCATACCTTCAGAAACATTGCCTTATCAGTTTTTATACAGTTAACTACACTAATGAAATAGATACATTTAGTAAAAATGTTAATAACAATAACAATAATATCAACCAAGCGAACTGCCATATCAAATCGGCACAGACTCACGGAGAGTATCTGAACGACCACTGCATCGAGTTTATGTGCAGTGTGTTGAGAAGATCAGCAACCCTGCAAAGTCCTCCGCTTGGATGAAGTCGGCTGACATGAAAAGTGAAATAGAAGGCTTTCTGTTTGCTGCTCAGGACCAGTCACTTCCCACTCGAAATCGTCAATGTGTGATTTTGCATCAAACTGTAAATATGAAATGTAGATTATGTAATGAATGTAATGAGACTGTCCAACACATTATCAGTAGATGCCCAGCTTTAGCACAAACACAGTATCTTAAGCGACATGACGGAGTGACTTGATCATTTTATTACCGTCTTCCCCATGCTTGTGGTTTTGACACAGAGGTCCATTCATGGTACGACCAAGACGGTCATCATTGAAATTGATAAATACAAAAGTCTTTGGAATAGGCCCGTATACAGCCTCTTCCCTATCCAGGCCAACAAACCTTGTTTATTTTGACAAATCCAAAAAAATCATTTATATTATTGAATTTTCTGTCCCTTTTGACACTAATGTTGTTGACAGGAACGTGGCAAATATGCACAGCTCGCTTTAGAAATGTCACGCTTGCATCCCAAGTACCAAGTTGTCCGACTCCCCATTGTTCTCGGTGCCTTAGGTTTGATACCTCCCAATCTGTTGACTGACATTGGGAGAGTACCCGGGTTTTCTACCAGGAATACAGCCCTTCTGCCAATCTAGGTAATGCAGAAGGCTGCACTGTTGGGGAGTCTTCACATACACCAAAAAGTTCTGGGTGGGTTTGACGAGGCAGAGTTTCCTGGTAAAAGTCCCATTCACTGTCTGGGCGGCGTGTGGGGGCAATGGCCCTGAGCTGATGACGAGCCAAACCAGCCTGACTTGTGTCAGGATCACCCAAACCCTCTTTGCTGCATTTGTTATTTTAATCTACTACTACTACTACTACTACTACTACTACTACTACTACTACTACTACTACTACGACTACTACTAATGGCGATGCTGCTGCTGCTGATGATGATAATGATTCTGATGATGCTGATGATGCTGATGACGTGATAATAATAATTTAAGAATATCACTTTCTGTAATTGAATATACCAGAATATTACCGGGTCAAAGTAAAATATGTATTACACCTCTTCTATGAAATCTATTATTTTATTAACTAATATCCCTTGTCCGCCAAGACGAGATTTTCATTATGAGACACATACATCCTGTCTTGTCCTGTCTGATGTCACAGTTGGGATCACGTTTCACATTAAAGTCATATATATTTCATCTATTTTTCAGGGACCTGTCAGGAGTCCCCCGCACAGCAGACTCGTATGTTGCGTCTCTTCACCTCACAGCAGCACAAGGTATTACAGTTGTGGAGCGGCTAGAAAAGGATATCCGCTCGTGTCTATAGAAGCAGTTGCATCCACCGAGCATCTTTCAATCTTATAAAAGCCTCCCGAAAACTGATTATTTTTCACGGACTTTTCACAACCAAGAATATCACAATATCGTTGTCTTTTGTCACTCCTGGTCATATTTTACAGAGATTTCCTTGGCGTGCCGGAGAACAATTACCAGCTGTTAAACCTCTGAATGTATGCCCAATTTAGCGAAGTGTCAGGAACCAGGCTTCTCCATGCCTCGGCCTCTGAAGTGTAATATGGTCTCATTCATTACTTTCATCACACGCCCCTCTGTTTATTGCACTGCGGATGAGACTTCTCCAGCCTTTGCTAATATACTCGGGATTTTATTAAGATGCTAAACGTATTTCTTCTTGCATTTAGGGCGCCAGCAGTACAACAGTGAGTGGTGTGAAATGGTGATGGATTAGAGACTTCAAATTGGAGGATTTTTACTGTGAAAAAATATTGTGCCAGTGTTTCTATAGACTCGATGCCAACAATCCAGTTGCTTCTCTGAATTCAAAGGGTCTTTTGGGTTTGCCGCTTTCATCGAATTATTGACAATAAAAACAGTAACAAATTCCAAACAATAACATTTCTCCCGAACTGTCCAAGGATCAAAGGACCTTCAAGTGACCATCGATTCGCCCGTGTTACGTCAATCCTTTGCTGTTGAGCTGAGATTTACTGTAGGACGTCGCAAACGAAGACATTTTGGAATTATTTGTGATTTCTGAGCGGAATTATCCTGCTAAAATGACGACACCATTATCAGCAACGATGGTGTATGACACCGGCGTCAACCACAGTAACGTTCCAACATCAACGAACGCTACGCCAACTGACGTTTTTTACTTTTACAAGGTATGTATCGAACCTATTATATTGTAAAATATTTGTATTCAAACATTTTTGCAATTGTTGCCAGTAACTTTATAAAAGATGAAAACCATTTTAACCCAATCCAGTGATCGACATCATGAACATCGATCCAAAGCAATTGGAACGATGCCATGCAATCATCGAAGCCACCAAGCAGGATCACCAGATCCATATAGTTGCCCATTACGACAAGCATGGGTTCCTGGGGCCTATAATTCTAACCCGGTATCCCTAATGGTCTGCGTCACTTTATCTTACGTTGGTTGCTGTAAACCCCAGATCAAATAATGTTCTTATGAAGACGAAATGAGGTTTGCGTGAATCGGCATAACAGACATTTACTCACGGCTTCTCAAGCGCAAAGTGTGAGATGAAAGCTAGATATAGAACATCTTCCTTGCTAATTTGATCATTAGAAAAGTCATTTTTGTGAAAATATTTCTGTTGATGGATGAATATATTACACTGATTCTCTGGATTCTGATATTTGTTTTTCTCTCTCTAAATCGTTTAGTTATATTATTCAAATGAAATACATTTTTGAATCGGAATGCGATTTGAGGTGAGCTGTGAGTAAATCCACGTAACTAATTTAACATTGTACACACATGTTAAATGCCATTCTAACTTTTATAGCTATTACTGTGTGAATGAACACATGACAGTGTCTCAGGTAACAGTTAATAATATCTACAGTTTTCTGCAGTCTTCCACCGTACCTTATGCACACAACATAATACTCGTACTTACTGTGTAATCTGAAGTCTGAAGATGAGGATGTATACGCGAGATTACAAAGCATCTAAATTGCTCATATGCTGTATGATATGGTTTGATTCAGTTTAGTTTAGTTATTGTGTGTTTAGTTAGGTCCTACGACGTCACAGAGAAGGGTGGCCTTTGATGGTTCTATCGTATAGTTTGAATACCTAACCAATATATAGATAGATTATTAACCGAGTGTGTTTCCGTGCCGTAAAAAAATAGAAATTAGAAATAAGACTGTATTATGTGCGCAAAATGCATATTTTATATTCCTATTATATGATATTTACGATTCGGATTCGAGTAATAGTGTCATTACCTTATACTGTCATGTTTAAATTAATACATAATATCACCTAATCTAGCAGTTTACAAATACTTGGTTTGAGTTAATTGCCCAATTTATCATGTAGTGTCGAATGACTTGCAGCTATTTTTGTCTACAGGAACAGGGTGACACGTTAGAAAACCTCCATCTAAGCATATTGATATTGTAAGTCAACAGTTTATTGAGAAAGAAAGCATCGATGAATGTGTTTTGAAATTAGTTCTTGCTTGGCGACCTCACCGGATGGTGATACCAAGTTTATCGGATTTATTTATCGCACCAATAACACTAGCCATTCTAGGACAAAATGTTTTTCCATCTTCTGTCCTTTTGATTATAGTCCTTTGATGTGCATATAGGAATCGTTTACGATAGTACAGAAATAACAATGTGACACCTTCCCCACAAGGGCTCACAAACGCCTGACCTCGGTTAATATGCTGTCACGTTTCCAATGTGTGTGCTTGAAGATAATAATCGTTTCACGATTCATGTAACTGAAAGTGGATATTTTACAACACTTTACCTTCCTCACATCAAGGATTTTGTGCACATTGGTTTTGGTCGAATTTTGTTCTGATGATGAATCTTTGAATATATGTCCATTTATGGCCGATCTATTTGTCCCAAGGGACAAGGGACCTCTCCTTCGCCAGCCCAATTTGGTTCTCTGTTATATTTGCGCGGCCACAGCTTGTGACATGTTGAGACACTACTAAAACAGTTGTTTAGTATCGAATATCCTGAACGAGCACATGTTTCGTAGTAATTGATAGTTCAGAATAGCAACATATGTTAGGTCTGCAACAAGAACATGAAAAACCCATAAAAAAAATTCTACCCCAGAAAACAACTGGGTTAACATCGAATTAATGCAAACTCACTTCATTTATCAATCTTTAATCATTGCAGCATTCAAACCTAACTAATAGTTTTCATTCTATCGTGGGCTTCAATGTATTAAGTCGAAGATAGTCCTACACCCATACGAACATCCCTTGACAGGCTTCTCCACGGATCTATAGTTATTATTAGACCTCCATGCCTTTACTAATAATTTAAGACGATATAACGTGCAGCATAAAGTAACTAACTTTCGTTTGTATCAACATTACCTCTTTATTCTGATTCATAAGAACAATTCTGACCATAGTTAGAAATGCAAATCTCCTATGCATCTATCACCCAATCAGTTGCTCAGTTGCAATATACATACCAATCATCGTAGTTTAAGAAATATAAGATCTACCTCATTACTCTGTCCCTTATAAAATGTGTCCATCATTAAATTTAGTGACATGCATCATCACAGGTGTTAGTTATTTAACAAAATGCTGATACTCGTGCTCTTAAAATGGCACTAAATCACGGAATTTGTCCCAACGTAATAGGAATGATAATTACTTCTCTAGAAGGTGTGTATGTACCTAAATATATGCAAAGACATGTGTATGCGTAGCTTCGTCTGGTTTTGGTGACGCATGATGCTTCGTGAGGCTGAGCGGATCACTTTCGATCAGTTAACCATCAACATGTACGCTGGGTACAAAACAATATATCGAGTTGTACCCAGATTTCAAGATTTTAATCAAATATTTTTGAACATTAATGCAAATGCAACCCCAAAAGAATTTCTTGTGGATATTTATAAATGCTGTATCTATTTATATGTTATTATGTTTAATAGAATACGTTATACTCCTGAAAGACCATGCATGTGTAATGCAATATGCACAATTATACTTTATAATTATTTTATTTATGACTTTATGCTATGCAAATATATGTTGAAGTACAGAGAATAAACAATTACATTATTGATTTGTTTTTGTGGGAATTCCTAAAACCATCATTTTAGAATAAGGAAAAAATAAAGGCTAAGGTCTTGTGAATTTCAAAAGGAGGTTTTTCCATCGTAATCAACTCAACATTAAGTCTTTGAATGACATTTAGAAGTGATGCACATAAGGAAGAGAATTTATTAATGTCAACTATTATGAGGAACACAACGTTTCGGAGTATATACTTTCACTTAATGAAGGAGTAAGTATATACTCCGAAACGTTGTGTTCCTCATAATAGTTGATAGCCACAAATTCTCTTTCTCATATATGCATTGTCAAAGCAGACTGGATGTAAACACTGTCAGTCAGTTCAATGTAAATCTTTTAATACCATCATCATCATGATGGTGATTGAAATTAAGTATAATTTGTCTTTAATTTATAAGATGAAAACGTTCAGGTGGTAAGTACCCTTGAATTTGTATCTAACTATATCAAGGCACTTCTGTGCCTTGGCAAATATGATTCAAATATTCAAAATACATCTTTGCCACAGTAATATCTACCTTTTACTTATCATACCTGAGATATAATCATGATAACAGGCAACAGGCAGCCATAAACCATTCACACAATCGTTTTATACACCATGCACAAACTATGTTACAAATACCAAAATGGCTTTCAGTCACTGTGATTTTCATCTCTTTAAGGTTGAACATTATAATTATAATGATTTGTCGTTACATGGTCAGTAAACGTTCTTGACCATACTTTTTAGCACCTATCCCACAATACCCACGAAATACTTACATATTGCTGTCAATATTCACAATTTTCTGACCAACTTTACATGCATCAAGAGACCTTCACCTTTCCCGTTCCATCACCTACAGCGTTATACTGAACTGCATGCATATGGTCTGATCAGCGATAATACGACATGCATATGGATACAGAACTATCATTAAATATGTGGAATTCAAATATCAAGAAACGTCAACACTTGATGTACCGATCGCAAAACGTGGACAAGACAACCTTGAATGAACGATCAGTTGATACGGCCGTCTCGCTTCGGACATTGGTGGTTTAATGCAGTCGTGGTCATCCCTGATGTATCACTGAATCACGCGATATATATTGCAGGACATGACAATAGATAAATTGTTTTAGAGAATATACTGACCATACACCAGCGTTAACGTTACCGTTAAAGGTGAAGGTTGGACTGGTTAGCCGTCTAAGTGTCAGAGTTACATGTACCGCTCGTATCACATGTGTTAGGTTGTACTGGATGGATCAGAACACCTGGTGACGGGAAGTTGAAATAGATATCCTATTGCTTAAACTTTGAATTTGATATTTAACAAAATATTTTGATGAGGGTTTTTAGGAAAGGATTAAAACAGTAGTATTTCTCGTGGTTCTCTTATTATCATGTTGTTACTTCACTACTTCACCTGTGACGATCTGGGTTAGAAAAGGTCTTCAGCAACCCACGCTTGCCCGAAATAGCGACTATTCTTGTCGTAAGAGGCGACTAACGGGATCGGGTAGTAAGGCTCGCTGACATGATTGATGCATGTCATCTTAACCCAAATGCGTAGATCGAAGCACATCATTTCGATCACTGGATTGCCTGGTCCAGACTTGATTATTTACAGACGGCTGTCCGTAGCTTGAATTATTGCTGAGCTTGGCGTTAAAACAAACAAACAAAGAACAGCCTTTACGCACCCAGCAACTGTTCAAAATATATTAACTCAGCACATGGTTTGAAACTTGGTGTTAAAACTTACAGTGGGATTAATGAAAACTTCTGGCGGGATCCGATTGTTCCTGGTTCGACCAAATGCTTGGATTGTCACCAACATTGTATGTCTCCGGTCAGCGTCACATTTGCTCCCATATTACACTGATGGAAGATGGCATAATCGAACTACTGTTCTAAACTTCACACTTCCTGTGTGAAAGTCTCATTGATCCATTAGAAGATTATCCTTGGAAAATATTGACAGTTGTGTTCTACGAAGCATAAGTTCATTGAATGAAATCGATTGTGAAAGTTGTGTGAGAAACCATTCCTTCAGCTTCACTTTGATGTGTTAGTGTGTGCGTGCCAGATGGGCGTTGTAAACTTTAGGTCCACAAAGGTATCATATAAATATGGATTGAAAAAATATATATATGGTACATGTGTTGGTCTTGTGTTACTGTTGCGAAGTCTCATGCTGACCATTGTCTGTCACTGGACATATTGATGCCAAAAAGGAAATTTGATCATACAACAAAGTTTTAGACGATATAAAGCTTACGCTTGTATGGATACGTTGATAAACATATGCATGGACGTGTATGTGTGTGTGTGTGTGTGTGTGTGTGTGTGTGTGTGTGTGTGTGTGTGTGTGTGTGTGTGTGTGTGTGTGTGTGTGTGTGTGTGTGTGTGTGTGTGTGTGTGTGTGCTGGTTTTATAGTGCTGGCCACTGAGATACCCTTCCGCAGTTTAACATGAATACCCAACTGAAACTCAGACTCCGAGCCAACCATTCCTTGTTTCTCCTCGTAATGCAGAACATGAGGCGGGGTATCAACAAGTACCATTTCTTAATGTTTTTGGGTATGACGCCTCGGAGATCAAACCATCGACTTTCCGCTCTCCGGGCAGACACTCCATCCATTAGACAACGGAGGCGGACTTGTGTATAAACAGAAATAAGGCTATTATTACAAACTTTGCATATGAACAGAGAGAGAGAGAGCACTCAATTGTGATTGTTACGTCCATGCTATGACATGACGCATGCAGGAATGTGAGACATCGTCTCTATGTGAGTGGTTGAATGACTTGGATGTTCAATAATACCACGGTGCGGCAGCTTAACGTAGGAGGAGAGCCCAAAGCGATGCAGATCATTGATGTTGTGTCCATAAAAGTAATTTGCCGAATATAGTGGTTGTTTAACCCGATTCAAACATTACAAGAACTGTCAGTTCTCGTGAGCATAATCCCGACTTTAAAATGACTTACAATAGCTTTGTTCAAACAAATGCGGTACTGTAAGAATTTAGGCGCTTTCACTGGAGGCATAAAAAAGATAAGAGCCAGCAATTCCGAAGGGACGAACACTTTCGCGTGTAAATATCATTCAAGGCTTCCCCCGTGATACCAGCGTTGTGTCGATAGCGTCGCGTTCTATATCTTCTCCAGAAAATCGCCCACACGTTAATAAATGATGGATCCAATACGATGAAATCACAATCGGCAAGACGTAAACTTTGTGGTCACTACAGAAGATACCACAAAATAACACCACCCAAGGCTGTTGCTTATTGGCATACACTTCATTACGCGTTCATTAATCACAAAAAGAAAAAAAATATTTTATGTGTCTCTGGTTTTTTGATTGTGCAGAGTTGCTGAGGGGCGCACCATAAGAATTAAACATCTGTTATTATTTCCCCGTATGTTTTTGTTTGTTTGTTGATTTACGCCGCAGTCAGCATCATTCCAGTTGTATAGCTACTACCTGTAAATGAGAAAGTCTGGGCTAGAAAAACCAGTGGTTTACATTACATTCAACATTACACGACGTCGAGGCACGATAACATGCAATCAACCACGTCACAGAGTTTGATCACCCAATTCATATAAGTCGCATCTAACGACAAGTTACTGGATACCAATTCTATCCCGAAACGAGACAACGCTAAAAGTCATGAAAGCTGTACGTTGTTGACGTAAGTTACCATACATCAACGTCAAACAGTAGTTCTTGACGTGTGAAGGTCGCGGTGACGCCACCAGTACCCCTGTCACAGAAATAGAAGGAGTCTCTCGTTCGATAGCGTTCGGCCATTAAGTGTCACGTTAATGTCACATTTGTTAATGATGCGCATTTAAAATAGTTTGGTTTTCGATTAAGCTCAACAGTGTGATTACTTAGTCGTCAGCATATATCCTCACAGCACGAACGTCTGGCAATATATTTGAATAATGATGATCAGTATGGGTTAAGGCATGTATGTCCGCTGGGAGAGCCTCCACTGGCGTCAGCGTTAATATTTCTTTCACTGTTTCCCATCAAGATATACAGATTGTTTTCCAAATTCACACGAAGCCTCAGCTTTGGTGAAAGTATAACAATTTGATAATAACGTTTATGTTAAAATATTTCTATCCCAACAATCGCATTGCGCAAGAGAGCTCAGCATCTTCAGCTTGACAAGCATGTAGACCAGAATTGAAGCTTTGGATATCTCCAGTAACACTTCAGTGGTTAGATTATCATAGTTAAGGAAACACTGAATTCTTATTTTCCTTATTTCAATCGTTTCTTCTAAACGTGATATTTGAATTCTAATAAATTGTTGAATGGAAAGGAATTAAAAGTAGCGTGTCCAAATGCAAATAACATCATGCTGTCTTTCCTGTATGATTGTGTCTTTACCCTTCACGAAGCCCAAGACAAATCTTGGATGCTCGCTGGCGTCTACCAGATAATCAATCAAACTTCTTTCCTGAAATACAACATATCACACAAGCTGGGTTATTTGCACAAGTCTCGCAACTTAAGAAGTTTTGTGACCTTCCAGAATAAACCGAAGTCCAGATATTTCCAAATGAGGCTTTTGAGGTCATAAGACACCAGACATGGGAAAGTGGTGATTGTCCTCCATGGAGTTGTTCATTTTCGTGTGGGTGTTGGGGTAGCCTAGTGATTAAAGCGTTTTCTTATCACGCCAAACACCAAGGTTCGATTCCCCATATGGGTACATTGTGTGAAGCCCATTTCTGCTGTCCCCTGCCGTGTTATTGCTGGAATATTGCTAAACGCGGCGTAAAACCATACTCGCTCACTCTCATTGATGCATTGATATCACCAGTTTTGTTTGGCACACATGATACAAACAGAACAATAACAACATGTGTCACATATATGGGTGAAGTGACGGAACTGTTCGAGCTTTGTAACAGTAGACAGCTGAGAAGGCTGTCAGAAGTTCTGTCAGTCTATTTACAGATATTGATATGGCGACGTTTGAAGAACGTATTTTGCTGCTTTTGAATGGTGTGCATGGAGATACATTTATGGAAAATGAACATTAACAGCTCGAAACATAACGCCCTCCAAGGTGCTACACGTAATTTGACTTCCCTCAGCATTCATACACTTAGTGCTATAAGTACAATAAATGTAAGTTTCCAATGTGTAACGGTTCGTTCATCCTTGTTTTCGTCACAGATACTACTCGTTTGCGGTGCTTGGGAACCGCGAGTGCATGGTTTTTTCATTTGTTGTGACGGGTACCACAGGTGGGGCAGGGTACGCTCACCTGATCACGAACACCTGGTGTCATCACTGTTTGATAGTGATTCATAAACATGCTCATGATATAGTCGGATTCGTGTAATCGACTCTGACTTTGGCAGAGATTTCTTATGAATACGGAAAGGGTTTTGTCGCTTACAATTAACCAAAATGATAACGTTTAATGCCCTATGCCATTTGTGGCTTTTCTCCCAATAAAGCTGACACGTCGTGATATAACTGAAGTGCTTTTCAAAGTAGCCTTAAACGCAACTCAGTCGCTTCATTCCAGAGCAAGTATTTAGTTGATTTATCTTATACCATTCGAAGTAGTTTAGATTATCACATTATATTATAAATGATAGAGAAGAACATCAAATTGAAATTGTCATAACTCGATGAATGGTATCAGGAGTTCTTCTGTACACCAGACCAAAGTTGTCAGTTTGTATCTCAGGCTCCCGCCGTGAGTACATTTTATCCTGTGGAAACTCCGCGGGCTAATTGTGTAAGCGTTGAACTTCCTAATGACGATGATCACTGGGGCGTTGAATGTTCATTGATTCAGATCAAACATAACGATCTCACTAAGGCGTTAACTATATATGTATTCGTGTCGTACATCAATGAGTCGAACAGAGAATCACATTCTAATATCTCTTCCCAGTATCGTTTGGATGAATGCTGCATTAGATGCACTTTGATTCTCATGAATTATTATAACACGATTACGGTTAATGAATATGAACTTGATGCTACACGGCAAACCTTTGTTGTGTTCTTGGTGCCAAACCAGGGTGAAAAAAAATTATATTATCAGTGGGGTATTCAGTTATTGCCTACCGTTCGACAAACTTTCACAAACCTTTGCGAGCTAATAATTATTTACAGATTAAAATATAATAATGCAGCAAAGAGGGTTTGGGTGATCCTGGCACGGTCAGGCTGGTTAGGCTCACCATCAGCTCAGGGCCCTTGCCCCCTCTACACGCATGGGATTTGTCCCATGAAGCGCTGCCTAGTCAAACCCACCCAGAACGTTTCGGAGAATCTGAAGACTCACCAACACTGCAGCCTTCTGCATTACCGAGATTGTCAGACGGGTTGTATTCCTGGTAGAAAACCCGGGTACTCTCCAAATGTCGGTCAACAGATTGGGAGGTATCAAACCTAAGGCACCGTGAACAATGGGGAGTCGGACAACTTGGTACTTGGGATGCAAGCGTGACATTTCGAAAGCGAGGTCGTTTTATTTGCTATGTTTTTCCCGAATCTTGTCAATCACAGTTATGTCAAAAGGGACAGAATATTCAATAATATAAATGATTTCATTGGATTTATAAAAAAGGACAAGATCAGTTTTGTTGGTCTGGACACGTCTGAGGCTGTAAACGGGCCTATTCCAAAGAATTTTGTATTTATCATTTTTCATGACGCCCTCTACATATTCTGGGTCCTACCATGGGTGGAGCTCTGTGTCAAAACCACAATCATGGCTAAGACGGTAATAAAATGATCGAGCTACACCATCATGTCGCTTAAGATACTGTATTTGTGCCAAAGCTGGGCATCCACTGACAATGTATTTAACTGTCTCATTGATATCATTGCATAATCTACATTTCATATTTACATTTTGATGCAAAATCACACATTAACGGTTTCGAATGGGACGTAACTGGTCCTGAGCAGCAAACAGAAAACCTTCTATTTCACTTTTCCGACCAGCCGACATCATCAAAACGAAGGAATCTGCAGGGTTGGTGATCTTCTGAACATACCGCACATACACTCGATGCAGTGGTCGTTTAGAAAGCCTCTCCTTGTAAAACTTGAGTCTGTAAGTCCTTGAGTCTGGGCCGAATTGATATGGAAACTTCGCTTGGTTGACACTCATTTCTGTACCGTCCAGCAGTACAGAACCATCAGCATAATCAACACTGACATTGAGACTATGTCCCACATCCTTGGCTCGTTTCAGAAAACCGTGGAATGCCTTGTTTTCACCATGAGTCTTGACATTCTTCACAGGAGGATCATCATAGAAATATATGTGTGCAAAAGTGCACAAAACAATTCTATCATGAAGACTCTCCCCATAAATTAAACCACGCGCTCCAATCATAATTGGTAAATATAAGCGATAATGATGTACAGATTAAAATTAAAGAATGTAGCAAACAGGGTTTGGGAGATCCTGGCACAGTCAGGCTGAATATATTATTCTGAATAGAAGATATAAACGCACACACTTTACACATATACTTTGTCAAGTAAAAACTTCGACGATCGATTGACGGTTGTGACTTGTTTTTAAAGTGTTAGAATATTCTAATATTAGAATATTCTTTTTCTATTTCATATACAAATCAACTTGATTCTATTTTATTGATTTCCAGCCTTCCGTCATCAATTTGAACAAATAAGATATTTTGCTTGGGGTCTTTCTGATTTAAAATGTCATTAAAACTACAATGAAAAACAAAACTACAAGAGAAAGGTTCAGAATAGAAACAATCATGTTTCTTTTATCTTTTCAATAAAGTTCTGAGGTATGAGAACATGTTTTTATGACAAGAAAACATAACTCAATAAATAGATTAACATTGTCTATTATACCTGATTTTCCATTGCATGATCGATTAGACAAATAACTGACGACAGCAACTATTTTTGTCAAACCATGTAAATCATCTCAATCTACTCTTTGTATGTAATTTGTATTGATAAATGATTTTCATAAATTTTGTATGTTTTCTGCTATGGATTTTTTGTAACGGTGTCACTAATTCTGTGGTCCTTTAAACTGTTATCTACGGAAATTGTATTGAGCAGAGACATGATTAGCTTCATTACTTCGAAATGTTCAGTGGCTTTAATCATCAAAGGCACCATTGTTTGGTTTGTATTGATTCCATTAGAGAAATTGTACGTACACCATAAGATGCTGGTGGCTCGAAGCCACGCGGAGAACGACGTGGTCAGCAACAGCCTGATTTCGCGCCCATACCAATCCAGGTCCGCAATAATCGTTGTTAGACAGATGCAAGAACATGATTAACTTACAAATGGCCAGATAAGACCTAGCACTGCCGCAAAATAGCCATAAATATTTCAAAGACATGATATTACAAACCCTTATCTGACTATGTTAATTCCTTTGGGACATTACACTTGGGCTTTGAATGAGAAGTATCTTTTTATCATGAACACAAATGACTTTATATCTGTATTATTTGATGTGAATTCTTACTTTTGAAAAATAACACTTAAATAATTTTATTACATACATAAATGTATTTAAAATCGTTGAATATGTTGGTCAGATGCAAGGTTGAGGGAAAATGATATGTGATGACTGTCTGGAATATGCACATATCTATCTGAGTGCCATTGGATTTGTGTTACTATAATTCTTTGGTGACATTTCATGTTCTTGTAAATAAAGATTTTCAAAATTTCAAATTAGTATTCTTTCATTAAAGGACTGCTTGATAACATTCAAGCCTAGATCAGTATGAGAGGCCGCATGATTCTCAACCCATGTGCTATAATGAACATTTGATTAAATGAAAGAAAACAATATGCTGCATACGTTCTTGTACATGTATATTTGCGTTTTAGAAGATATAGTCAGGAATATCACGTTGCGCTTTCTGAGGATGTAAAATGAAAAATAGCAGACATTACCTTCTTATAACATAAAATTAAATTGTTATTGGAATAATATATTCAACCTTTCACGATTTCATTTAGAGGATTGAAATTGTGGATGTTCTTCAGCATCAGTATCCAGATCCTTTATTTGGATTATTGCCAAGTTATCTCGATATCTTCAGTACATATTGGGAGATTAATGTAATTGTTTGCACTAACTGCATCTTTGCACAACTAATAGTAATGTCATTTCCTCATCTGTGGTCATAAAAATAGACAGTCACATACCACAGTTTGATGTCTTAATTTGGCATTAATGTCAATAAAAGTTACACTGAAAACATCTGAACTAGTCATAGAGTCTGAAGCAAGGTCCTCTGTGCATTCAATTATATTAACGTAAGCGTTGCAGTAATATTGAAATTCCGATTTCCCTCAAATGTATTAGGGTTCTATTACAAATTAACATTCGTAGGTTGATTGGGTTTGCAGATTGCTGCTCAAACATGAAAAATAGTCCTTCCCTTGTATTCACTAGCGTCAGTCGGGTGTAAGCTTATTATAAGATGGTTTATGGAGAAAATGATGTATTATACTTCAAATATGGCACAATAGCTTTGTTAGATTGAACAATGAATCAGAGGAATATGAAACCATCCATAGGTACATTGAGGAACTACTAATTGATAGTGACAGCTTGTGACTGATGTCTTCTGGGCACTGAAAGCTTACCAACAGAGATATTTCATTAGCTTGACTTGTCTCATGGTGATATTTGTGACAGGGTTATTTTGAATCCCCTGACCCAATCCTATTTTATGAACCTACTGCCATTTGTGTCTTTTGTATTGTAGATATCGTGCTATTTCATTGTTACCTTGTGAGATGTACAACTTTCAGGTGAGACCTGCTGAGATGATTCACATTTCAATTGTCAGACCTACTTTGAGGTTTTTAAATTGAATTGTCAGACCTGCTTGACGGTTTTACAATAAATTATATAAACATCCTTTTAATATGCATAAAATGTTGATTTTGTACTGGTAAAAAGTAACCATTTCTTTCACATGAAACTTTCATGATGAAAATCAAACCTGCAACCTCACATATCATGTTTAGTATTGCAGACCACCGGTTTCCCACTGAGCACCCGGGGCTGGTTGTGAAAGGGTGTTCACTCGTACATGTCATGACTTCAGTTTTTGCGTGCTGCATATGATCTTTCGCACGACCGCTGTCGAATTCGTTTTATACTGTGATTACCGATTCTTTCACAATAATGATTCCGATGTTGTATTTCTTTCTTGTATTTTTTGCCAAAATCTCGGAGCCATTAAAACATTTAATTATGACGTAACAGTTCAAAGGTAACACAAATGGACAAACGATTCAATTGACATTGAACAGGACAAATTAACTGATGATACTCGAATGTTATATCGAGACATCGCTTATTTTATGTATTGAATCGCAGATGAGTAAGTGAAACATTTGATAACAACTGCGCTGTTGTGTTGACGCGTGTTAAACTTCTTAAAATGGTATTTAGAGAAACATCACTTGCTTGATAACGGTGTTAGAATCTACACAGAAACATCGCCTTTTTTGTAATAAGTTGTATAGCCATAGAACTATTTCCCTTGTTTGGCGTCTATTGTTGAGATCAGGTCAGAACAAGCCCAGTGAACATAGAGAATAGTATATCATAGTTATGTTTCAGTGTTTTTAAATTTTTGTTGTGTTTTCACGCTGCATATAAATTTGGGACAATTTATATTTATCGTTCACTCTCCACTTTAACTGCCGTGGTCCATTACAAAACTAATATATTTATTAGGTTTCAGACATGCGTATAAATCATTAGAAAGGTTTGTCGTTTAAACATTCCAACGATTCCTGTGCCGTCAATCATTTAAATGCTTGTTAGGCTTGTGGAAATTATTTGAGTTTGACCTTTTTCTTGTCAGGTCTGGAATGCATTCATCTATTATTTGGAATACGTCCATTTGTAAATTTGAATATCATTCGGTTTGTTACTTTTGAGTGTTTTTGTTCCCATCGTTTATTATGGATGAACGAGTATTTACTGCCTTTTGACGTTTGTGAACATGTACATTTATAACTGAATTGAGGTTACAAATTAATAACAATCAACCATACAAAATATTCATGAACTATTTTGACAATATGGTTTTGCTTTACAAACAAGAAAAGGATGAAATGCAAAGCAATTAGTCAGTAGTCAATTAGTCAGTATAATTCCCGTGAACATTCCTCATCTTTTAAGTAACTACACATAAAAGCTTATGAATGTTGACAAGTTGACATTTTTGTAGTGAATGAATGTTGTTTAAAGACACATCCAGCAATATTCCTGGCATATTATTGCGGCTTGTAGATATTCCTCTATACTAGACAACCCAGTGGTTGATATTATGAGCAGCATCCCATGATGCCGGGGTTCAATGACATCAATCAACCAAGTCCCCGATACCTGTTTATCGCCTCAGAAGACAAGCATTGGCACCCTTGAACCTGTTCTACCCTGACATCTCTTGGAATCAGAAACTCAACTGTCTTGCTTGCAATTAGCATTCGTATGTCTTTGTTATGAAGATCCATTAGAGACAACAACGAAACAAAGAAACATATATAAACATACATACTATTTTATCAAACAATATGTGTCTTTCGAATAGTGTATGATTGGTGACACCATATGCATGTAGTGATGCAGACAACACACAGACAAATAACATATTTTCTACCTAATTTTGGACCTAATCAAGATCCAGCCTGGGCCACCAACATCCAATCTAAGCATCTAAATATATAACGCCGACCCCAGATACTAATCAGTCTTGATTGTCTGCCGAAACAGATTCAATTTGGTGTGAAGGCAAAATAGCGGTGCAAATAACATGAATGGATCACCGAAATTCAGATATGACACCAGGTGTTTGAAAAAAGGGTTCGCATGTCCTGCATTACACTGTCTTTCTTCCCCTAAAGAATACTTTGCCTAATGACCATTAAAGGTGTTCTATGCACTATAATCCGATGTTCATTTTTGGGCTTTTAATTAGTTACTTGAGTCTAACTACGTTGCTTGTATGCAGCTTGGGTAATCATCAACTATCAGACAGATATACAAAATATTAATTGTGTTTTGAATGACTTCAAACAAATGTGCTAGTACTGCCAATTGAGCCGAACCTAGTGCCACTTGAATATGAATGTGAGAAACTGTTGTAAGCTTTTTCTAGAACCAGTTTTTAATTGGAAAGTTGATAAATGATGTTTGTATAATTGTTCTCTATTCATAAAGGAACAAAATATGAACTGAAAATTATATTAATTCAGCTCTATAAATCATAGAGAAGAGACGAATATTTCATAACGTCAGATCAACACCCACGGGTCAAATTAGATCTCACAGAAACAGTCATCCGAACTAAGTACAACAATATTGTTTTTGACCCAATCTGTTTATTCATGAAGGATTATTCTATGAATTACTGGTGAAGATTTTGACTACAAAAACAATTTAAAATCTGCATCCCATGACCCACTTGAGTCATTATATTGATACATTGATGTCGTACTATAGATTACACAAGACGCAATACAGTTTGTAAAGGTCAGAAGATGAATGAGAATCTGCGGTGCCGCCAGCTGTCATTACGGTCTCATCAAGGATGGCACACAAGGAGCTTCTGTTAGGTTGGAAATTATCTGAAAATGTCTTAGGAGGCCTCCCTTGCCTGTGTAAATTGAACTTGAGCTTACGTGACAAGTTGAGGTGAGGTGAAATGGGGTTTAACTTCGTGTCCAAGATTATTGCGCTTATACAGCGCACGTGTGTGTGTGTGTGTGTGTGTGTGTGTGTGTGTGTGTGTGTGTGTGTGTGTGTGTGTGTGTGTGTGTGTGTGTGTGTGTGTGTGTGTGTGTGTGTGTGTGTGGCTGTTTGTATTGTTCCGGACTAATGTCGATTTTGTAATGCTTGGCCGACCAGTCTTCCCTTGTGCTCCTGGATGTCGAGTGCCAGGCAGGGTAACGACAAGTACCATATTTTAATATCTTCTGGTATGACACGGCCGGACCAGGGATCGAACCCCGGGCCTTCCGCTCACCGGGCGGACACTCTACCACAAGATCATGGAGGAGGTCGCTAACGTGACAAACGTCATTTTCCAGACCATACCATTCTTACTTATGAAAGGCACGGGAAAGGGGAAATTATATTCTGTAGGTTCTTTTAAACCTATATTTTTATCTTTACGCAGATATTCCCCAAATGGGTACAATGTGCGAAGGTCATTTATAATGTCCACAGCCTTCACTCACTTGATGTGATCGTCACACATTCATGTTTCTATACTTTCTTACGGAAATAAAAGTGGGTGTTGTTTTATAATATGCAACTTACATATCAGTATAATTGATTATCTGTCTTTCTTGAGTGAGTTGGATGAAAGGTATTCCAGTTATATTAAGGCGCGTCAGCTTCATGTGGGAGGAAAGCCCGAAGTGATGCTGATCTTAGACGTTTACCAGTTTGGCGAAACCCACGAGCACTGGTATGGTGTTAAACCAAGAATCCTTAACAGGACGAATCTGGTATTCGTACCGACAATCACATGATTCTGTGGTGCCTAAGGGACGCAACTTTGCAGAACGAATTGCGAATTATGCTGCCTTTTATTAACAACAGATGTTTTGACTGCATAGTATGTGGCGTATATATTCAAGTGACTCCAAGTGACTGGCTGGCTTTCTTTAGAGATCTTCTTAATCCCTTACAAGGAACTGATAATAATGAGTTTGATTGTGTTGTGGAGGAGTTTCTGCTCTCTCATACATGTGATAACTGTAAAGATTTACCCTTTTCGGATGAACTCCTGTCAGATGAGATCACTGAAAAAGAGGTCGCGGACGCTATCAATAACCTGAATACGGGCAAGTCCGCGGGTGAAAATGGGATACCCCCTGAATTCTTTAAACTACCATCGAATCTCTTTGCACCATACTTGAAGCTATTGTTCAATAAGATTTTAGACATGGGTGTGTTTCCCGAATCTTGGAATATAAGTATGATTATTAGAGTATAGAGGCATTTCACTACTAAATGTTATGGGAAAAATCTTCACATCAATCATAGAAAAACGTTTGAGAATCTGGATGGAAGTAAATGATTTACTGTCCGAGTCTCAAGCAGGGTTCCGACCAAACTACTCTACTGTTGATAACCTGTTTGTTTTACAAGCTCTTTGTTCTAAATATTTGTGCAGAACCAGAGGTCGTTTTTATTGTGTATTTAGTGACTTTAAAAAAGCTTTTGACTATGTTAATAGAAAAAAATTGATGTATCTACTTATTACTAAGGGATGTCATGGTAAAATGTCTGTATTTTTAAAAAACATGTATGCATCAGTCAGCGCGTGTATAAAGATCAATAATGAACGTACGGACTGCTTTATAACATCCTCCGGTGTACGACAAGGTTGTGTTTTAAGTCCGTTATTGTTTATATTTTTCAAAAATGAACTTGCTATAGAGTTGCAAAATAGTTGTCAACATGGGATATTTGTAACACAAGAAATATTGGACATTATGCTCCTTCTCTATGCTGATGATGTATTTTTTATTCCCTATTCTATAAATGGCTTGCAAAAACAGTTAAATCTGTTACAGAGTTACTGTTCAAAATGGAGCCTTGAAGTAAATCTGAATAAAACCAATGTTGTAGTTTTTAGAAAAGTGGATTCTTGGTTCGTCTGCCTTGAATGTAGTATTTAGGTCTCATGTTCTCCTCTAGATTGTCATGGTCTATGGCGTGTAAGCAATTAGCTGCTCAGGCGTCGAAAGCCATTATGCCTCTGTATAATTTATTCAGGAAAAATAGTCTTTTTTTCACAGCATGTACTATTTTTGAAGGCAAAATTATGCCTACACTTTTGTATGGTTCTGAAATAGGGGGTACTAGGTATTACGCTGCAACTGAAAAAGTTTACACTTCATATTTCAAATGTTTCCCAGGTGTTGGTAAGTTTGCCTCAAATAAGGCAATCCTTGATGAAACAGGCCGTAGTAATATTTTTGTAGCCAGCCAATTAAGGGTAATTAAGTATTGGATTAAGTTAATTACAATGATGCCTGATAGATACCCATAACAGTGTTACAAAATGTTAAAGGTACTTGATGATAATGGAAAAAATAATTGAGTTTCAGATGTGCGAAATGTATTATTTGTTTGTGGCTTTTCATGTGTATGGATTTCTCAAGATGTGGGAGACCCACAGTTAATTTTATATTCATTTAAGCAAAGACTGAAGGATATATTTGGTCAACAGTGGCACCAAAGTATTTCTGAATCACTTTATCTCAGCAATTACAGCAAAGTAAAATCATTGTTACAAACTGAAATATATATTTAACTCGTTTAAATGATGAAAGTTTAATCAGAGCTTGTTGTAAACTTAGAATTTCATTGCATAATTTTAATGTAAATATATGTCGCAGGTCCAAAGACGGTGATATTGTGAACTGTTCATCCGGAGAAGTAGAAGATGAATACCATGTCTTTCTAACATGTGAAACGTATTCCCATTTAAGGTATAAATTTCTCCCCATGTTGCAAGGTACTTTTAAAGACCGTCAGTTAATGATAAATCTGCTAAACTCTGAAAATCCTGATATGATCCATGCTGTTTCTGTATTCTTAAAACATGTCTTTAAAATGAGGAATGTGTAACTAGATTTAAAATCTGTTCATGTACATCACATGTCAATGTTAATACTAGTATCTAATCTGCATTGTACTATGGGCCTTGATGTCTAAATACTGAATAAACTGTCTGTCTGTCTGTATATATTCAGAATTTGCCATTTAGGGCCGTCAGGGTAGAAGTGCTTTCACACGTCTGGACCAGGAAGGTCGAATACTCTTATGCCAAACGTACTATATTGTTCACGAAATTCAGTAGTCGCGATGCTAAACCAGAAGTAAAAGACATCACCAGAATAGTTTTCTTAGTCACTGATATGAGAATATTAGTATTTCTGAACCCGAAGGAGAAATCAACCACACATGAAATAAGCTAAGATTCTCGTAGAAACCGACATAAATACACTTCCGATCAACCGCCGTTGGAAGATTTAGTGAGGCTTTGCCTGTTTCCTTCTAATTCTGACGCCGGTTCGCATTTGTTAGCAACAACAAAACAGTTTGAAGAAATTGGAGGTTATAAGGGAAGAATCCTCACCGGAAGTGAAAGGTGTCTCGTGTAGTGAAGTACAGGAGATAAAATATGAAGGCGTGGATAGTTTTTGTCTCTTCCTCTCTTTTTCAAACTGTAAATAAACTGACAAAAGAAACAATACACTTCATGAATTGGTTTGACCAAAACATTTGATCAATATGTTACTTGTCTGAAAACAGTCGCCGAAACACTGCAAACATAAAGACTAAACACCACTTATGATACTAGTATCCACGGCATTATTAATAATAACCATTTCTTGTTTGTTTCATTTTAACAACCGTCAAACATAGGTCTACACTTTCCTTTGCCAAGCAGTTTATCACCACAATGAAACTTAAACCGTCTGGAGTAAAATGGCTTCACTGTAGCAATATGATCTTCATTCTCGTGGTACAGATGTATGATCTAATTCACAACGTTAACGTTTTAATCCAAATGCCGTCCATCGTATACGTTTTTCAAAACCAAACCAAAATAATAATTGATCACACACACGCCCGCTCTGAACAATATCCGCTGTCTTCTTAACTTTGACGACGCATATTCTCCCCAAGGGTATTCCAGAGAGCCATCTTTTTGCGTACAACGCAGGCCAAATTGCCTAAAAAATGCACCATATTTTGCAATAACGTTAAACAGGTTGTAAAATGTAATGTTCAATAACGTTGATGAATGGTGGCAAATCGTACATCGTTTGACGTTTATAGCAATTTCTTAATGCAGTATTGATTTTTATAAGAATTATGGCTTCAATATTATCGGTTGTTTGAGAAAATCATGAAAATTTAATTGAAACTGCCAGAGTATCTTACCATCCCAATGTTGCTTTTAAGGTGATGATTTAACTCCTGTTCGAAGTTGTGGAATTAAGTGTTCAGATCCTAGTCAGGACTGAGAAGAGTCTTATTTCTTGAGTTAATAATCCCTAACTTATGTGTCTAACCAGTATTGATACTGACAACAGGCATAACAGGTTCTTGAGTTTTAATCTTTTAGAATTATATATATTTTGTCGATTTTAAATAAAAGTTTTATTTTGGAATGAACGGAGGTATTATATGAAATATAATCAAATATGATTATTGGTGGATAATCTAGGTTGGTTGTTCTCTTGCATTGACAATTAATATATACAGCCGAACCCCGTTGTCTCGAACTAAGATGTTTCGAATTCCCGGTTGTGTCGAATTCACAGTCCGGTCCCGGCTATATCAGGTAATAATATGGTCGCATAGTATGAGTCGAAGCCCGCATATGTCGAACTGTTTCTCTAGTCCCCCAGGAGTTCGAGACAAAATAGTAGTACTGTAGATTTTATATTTAGACAGTTTGTCCATTATGGTATACAGAAGCGTCTCTGTAATATGAGTGCTAACATACTAATTTGAATTATTTAGGAGAAAAAGAATCCATTATTTTTCAGGATACATTACTGTGCTCGTCACGCACAAAGATATATCAGATTTTATAATAATAATAATGATAATAATAATAATAATAATAATAATAATAATAATAAGTGCATTTATAATGCGCCAGATTCCATTCACCAAGTGGATGCTCATAGCGCTACACTATTATTACCTCGGTCAATGGATCACTGAGCACTCGATTTTCATTCTCAGCAAGCTGGGGAGTATACAACCCAAGCTGCCTGTGAGGCGCTAGAAGGTTAACAGTCTTATCCTAATGGGTACCCACTGACTGCTGGGCACATTTCGAACAAAGTCACTTGCCTTCGGAGACACCACATGTAGTACATGTGCTTCAGTGTGGGGCAGGACCGAAGCCCTAGAAACTATCAGCGCTAAGCGTGGTCTAACAACTCTCCGAGTCTTCACCTGACTTGTGATCTGTGCGCTGTGCACATTACCACGTGCCACCATCTCAAATCTGCTACACATTTGCAAAAGTGCTTATTTAATGTCTCTGCTAAACCTGAAATGGTCAGTAAAACTGCCCAAAATAACTGACAATAAATTCGATGGCATATAAATTGCTTTTGTTGTATAAACTTCGTTCTTTGATGGTCACAACCTTTACTTTGCAAAAGCACGAATAAAGGACAATAGATATACTCGTTGATTTAATAATAACGTATCTCTAAATTACGTGAAAATAGTTGTACATGCTGAGGTCTGGACCAGATCGTGTGAATCGTGGCAATTCGCTTTGCAGAGGTGCGTCCCATTGGCGTGCCAGAATCGCATGATCGTGAGTTTAAATCCCACATCCCCTGATTAACATAATACCCATGTTCGTAGGTTTCACAAATGTGTTAAACGCCGAAGACCTGCATATGATCTGACTTACCACCGTGAAACAACTAAAATTATATCCCAAGTTAAAATCATTTTACACATTCAGGAATTATGGAAATAGGATAGAAGCAAGCCTGCTGAGGAAACCCTGAAACAAAATAAATACATCATCCAATACCAGAATGAAATAACTTCCCTGAAAGCAGTGAGTTTGAAATATATTACACAAGTGAAAAAGAATACACCACTTACGAGATAAACCTAGACAAAGGAAAACATGAAACTGAGCGTGATAGTTTCATTGTCCGGATTCGAATCATGGCACGAAAACATTGAATCTGATCCGCTTAAAAGGATCGCTTTTAGATATCGCAACTGGGACTTTCATAAAACAACATAACTAGAATCTAACCACGTTTAATGGCGTGAAAGATGTACACCATCGGCAAGCCTGGAGCAGTCAGACAGGAGAAAGATACCACCATGATGAATACGTATTTGATCTCTTAATGTACATGTAATAGATATTCCTCTCCGATCTAATCATCATCGACCTTCAGTGTGACTCACGGACAAGAATTTGATACGTGCAGGCATACTGCTTTTACGTACTAAAAAGTAAAACATAATAAAAGGTTTGTGTTGATCACATAGACACGATCATTGTATAAATGTTGGCACTCCATAATACAAACGTTCTTATCTTGTTGTGGTCAGTTTTCACTTGATGGAATTGCTTGATATATTCTTGTTCAATGTAATCAGTTTTTTATCCTTGTGACAGTTACTGTGACTACTCATTGTTAGTTGATATACCACCACCACAACCGATGTCGAAAATGTCGAACAATAATACACATTGCGTACCTCGAAAATCCTTTTCACACATTCTCATCTCAACTCGAACATGTGCTCGAACAATACAAAACTACTTTATACCAGTCCACCCTCCACCTCGAACACATATTTACATTAATAACTACTTTATACCAATCCACCCTCCACCTCGAACACATATTTACATTAATAACTACTTTATACCAGTCCACCCTCCACCTCGAACACATATTTACATTAATAATTACTTTATACCAGTTCACCCTCCACCTCGAACACATATTTACATTAATAACTACTTTATACCAGTCCACCCTCCACCTCGAACACATATTTACATTAATAACTACTTTATACCAGTCCACCCTCCACCACGAACACATGTTTACATTAATAACTACTTTATACCAATCCACCCTCCACCTCGAACACATATTTACATTAATGACTAGTTTATACTAGTCCACCATCCATCTTGAATATGTTTTTACATTAATAGCTACTTTATACCGGACCACCATCCATCTTGAACACATATTTACATCAATAACTAACCTGCACAAAGTCCGTCCTTCACCTCGAACATATGTGTTCATTAATATCTTCCTTACTCACAGTCAACCCTCCACCTCGAACACATATTTACATTAATAACTTACTTACTCTCCACACTAGAACTCCGTCATTAGACTTATCTAAAGCAGTATACAGTCTAATCCCACCTCTAAGAGGTCAGACATATACTATAAACTACCTAAAATTGAGTCAAAACTTGTATTGTACACAAACGTATACCGTATAAAGCTTGTGATTGGTCGCAGGCCATCGTCATACTTTCTTTTTAGTGAAGGTTGTGGTAGGGGTAGGACATGCTAACCCTTTTCGCAGACAACTGCTGTCGTCGCTCGTTTTCGGTGGTGCATTCGTCTAGTTTTCACCGCTGTTTTATCTTTGGCGCCCAGCGGATTGTGGTGTTTGGTTGTTCAATGGCGTTAACGTTTTATATTATTCTACATATGTATAAACTATTATATACACTGTTCAATACCCACCTCGAACATATCCCCAAACTATAGTATACATAGGTCAATACCCACCTCGAACATTTCTACAAACTATTGTATACACTGTCCAATACCCACCACGAACATATCCCCAAACTATAGTATACATAGGTCAATACCCACCTCGAACATTTCTACAAACTATTGTATACACTGTCCAATACCCACCACGAACATATCCCCAAACTATAGTATACATAGGTCAATACCCACCTCGAACATTTCTACAAACTATTGTATACACTGTCCAATACCCTACTCGTATATATTCACAAACTATAGTATACACAGTTGAATACCCACCTCGTAAGTATCCACAAACTATAGTTTACACAGTACATTACCCACCTCGAACATATCCCCAAACTATAGTATTCACAGTTCAATACCCACCTCGTAGGTATCCCCAAACTATAGTATACACAGGTCCATACCTACTTCGAACATATCCCGAAACTATAGTATACATAGGACAATACCCACTTCGAACATATCCCCAAACTATAGTATACACACGTCAATACCCACCTCGTAGGTATCCACAAACTAAAGTATACACAGGTCAATACCCACCTCGAACATATCCCCAAACTATAGTATACACACGTCAATACCCACCTCGTAGGTATCCACAAACTAAAGTATACACAGGTCAATACCCACCTCGAACATATTCACAAACTATAGCATACACAGGTCAATACCCACCTCGAACATATTCACAAACTATAGTATACACAGGTTAATACCCACTTCGAACATATTCACAAACTATAGTATACACAGGTCAATACCCACTTCGAACATATTCACAACTATAGTATACACAGATCAATACCCACCTCATAGGTATCCACAAATTAAAGTATACACAGGTCAATACCCACCTCGAACATATTCACAAACTATTGTATATACAAGTCAATACCCACTTCGAACATATTCACAATCTATGGTATACACAGTTCAATACCCACCTCGAACATATTCACAAACTATAGTATACACAGGTCAATACCCACCTCGAACATATTCACAAACTATAGTATACACAGTTCAATACCCACTTCGAACATATTCACAAACTATAGTATATACAGGTCAATACCCACCTCGAACATATTCACACACTATAGTATTCACAGGTCAATACCCACTTCGAACATATTCACAAACTATAGCATACACAATTCAATAACCATATTGAACATGTGCATTGATATTTCTATGATACATTTATTACACAATCCACACCAATCTGCCATATTTTCTACTTGTTTCAAAGTTTCTTTGTTCGTTTCGTGCGATAGTATATACTTTACTCACTGTCGCCTCTAAACTTACGGCAATACTTAATGAACAACGAACTCGACTCTATTTCCGTCGAACATGTATAGTGAGACCTGCCTGTGCTATTTTAATCTGGTCATCCTAAAATATTGATTCTGTTAACTTTGATAAAGATTACGTTAATATAAACAGACGGCGGTAAATTTCTCTCTGTTAGGATTAGGATGGTATTTCTGCGAAATATTTCATCCTGCTTTATCTGGCTTCTGCATCCCTGTAAGTGTTGTGTAATATCATTATCAATATCCGTGTATCTATAAATTTGAATAAAGAGATGCCTGAACTAATCCCTGTCAGGAATAAACAGACTTTAAATATATTAGTCTGTATAACAAAGATCAAAACAAAATAAGTGGATTTCGTATTTGTCAATAATTCCCCCACACTGCAAATGATACTTGCATGTCAAGCGTCTATAAAACTTGAAGTCATTGATACAGGTTATTATCCACTCTCTCTGCTAGTAATTAACAGTAGATGATTCTGTATTCAGTAGGAAGAAAGGGTTCATCCAAAGGACAAATACTGATTTCAATTGTCATGACATACATATATGATTGAACATCATGTATAATTGAAATTCACGTGCAGTTGAACACTACTTTGTATGCATCGAAATGGATCTTCCGCTATTCCCTATTCTTTTTCTTCCTCCATTCTGAACAATGTCGATGATTCCAAGCCAATGGTTGTCTATACAATATGCCTTCCATTGCATTCAATAAACCAAAGCCTAATGCTAATGAAGGGGATAATGACTTAAGGAAGGTGTTATTGCGAGCCACAGCAGGTAAGCCGCTAAGTTCAGGACACCACCATTATGGTCAAAGACTGGACAATGGTCACTTCAGTGGGGAGGCTGGACATTGATTAATATTGACCTATCACTTCGTACACATACCTCGATGAGTTATGGCTACTCAGCTCGTAATTCAAGTACACTTAATAGCTCTTTCTGGAGCAAATCCTTTTGTCCAGGTATTTGAAAGTAGAAATTGTGGTTTCCCTCCCATGTGTAAACTGCTAGCCATCTTCTTATAATGTGGAGTTCGTTGTAAGCTTAAACCACATTTGTTCAGGATACATCCTTTCGACTGAAACATAGGGACGTGCAATTATTTATGACACAAAACAGTGGTAACTTGAAAGTGCAGGCGTTTACTGTTTACATCAATTTAGTGTTTATAATGCAATATATTGACACAAGCAAACATTCTAAGGTTAATCATAACGCACAAACTTGTGTTTGATGCAACAAACATCAAGATATATTTGTGTTGCCAAGAATTCTATTCTTCCTAAAGATTGAACACATGTATATTATTAAAATATAAAACTAGATGCTGTTGCTAACTCAAAATAGTTATATGACAGAAAATAACGGACTGTAAATCAAGCCATTTTGAGATACGGTGTGTCTCTTCATAACTATCAATGTGTCTATACTGTTTGCTGTTTATAATAACTTATATAATCATAATAGTTTATTTCTGTAGGAGGTCCATTGGCGCATTATGTTTGACATGATGCAGATATGAAAGACAGAGAGAAAGTAACCTCAACATTGCATTTATTACAGAAATGGGAGGTTACCTTAACATTGCATTTCTAACAGAAACATAACCTCCACAAACGCAATTAATGAGAATAATCTTTGGCTTCAACAGCATATAATACTCTACTACATCTGGATATTTCCAGTAATAAAATTGCAGGATCATTTTCTTTAGAACAGATTGTACGCAACATTTTATGCATCTGCGCAATGTTATTCGAGTTCATGCGGAATTAACGACATCTCTACTTAAGAAAGAGTTTATTTCGCCCTAATATGATCAACATTATCTCTTTGTTAACATAAAATGTTTATTTGGCTCATAAATACCATTCAGTGTGTCATTTTACGACACTGGCCGATGATTTTAGACTTTGTAAGCTGCGATCAGCTGACGACAACCAGGGAAATGGCAAGGCCATGGAATTGATCAGAACGGGCCAAACATGAACAGCAATGTGCCTTTAGACGTGTCACCAATAAGAATTTTTCGGGGAATGTATTGCGACAAACAGAAAAATACGATTATACTGTGCCATATCCGGTTATAGTCAACTTGTTCACCCAAACAGCCGTACACACTAATCTCTTCACAATAGAGAACTGCATGTACATGTATATCTGTTGGCATCCACTATGCACGTTAAAACACATCAGTTACATTTATGACAACTTTCTACTTGATCTAGTCCCAGGTACGACATCTTTTCAAAGTGTAGTACGAAGGACGATTTTGGGTGACATATTTTCAAATAGTGTCTAGTCATCAGTAACCTGTGCAGATATACTTTCTATTTTCGCTTGAAATGGTCCTCTCGGGAACGCGCTGTTGTGTGAACTCATCGAGTAGAAAGTCAAGGACGGAAGTAACGGGCGTCATGATAATGATAATACCTTGGATCGAACAGCAGGCGTTCAAGTCTGCTATTTCGGTTTTTGTCAAAATACAATTTACATGTGAAAACACCAGCATTACACTCAAAGAACCACTGTTCAGGAAAGCGCACACACATGGGTATGTCATAATGTGAAGTTGGTGACTGTATTTTCTTATTTAGATATTCAGTTCCTTTCATTAAAAAAAATAAATCCCGCAAATATAATTATTTCCAGCTCGTTCATTTAGATCTTTTACAAACGTTTATATATATATATCGAGATCTATTCTTGTTAAAATTTAACTTTTGTTCACAAAAGGAGATAGTTGTGGCCATCCGCTAACACAACGACAATTAACGTGACTATATAAATGAAAGTTCCTCTTCTATGATTTTTAATTAAGTTTGATTTAAAATTTGTCTAAAATTTGTCTATGAATATATAACGTGTCAAGTCAATTTCCGAAAAGCTGTTCGATGACGTTCGGCTGTAGGATATCACTGCAAAGGGTCCTTTTCAATGGCTCCAATGTCTATAGTTTTGGCTGGTGACGACCATATTTTACAGCTGTATTACGGTCTCAAGTATCTACGTCTGGATGAAGAACCAATTCTAAATATATTTCAGTACACGCAAGTTTTGAAAATAGCATCATAATATCTTCCCATTTACTTTCAAAAACAGACCATTGAATACAACATAAGAAGATTATGAACAAAATATGTTTATACGCATGCATCAGTAAATTTCAATTACTAAACGTTTACAGCCTGAAAAAGGTGAATTGAAAATAGATTAGGATTTTGGACAAATTAATATATATATTATTTTGACACGATTTCCAAATGCGAAAAAACCCCATATATATGTCTAACTATTTTCATTTCTGAAAAGTATCTGTCCTTAATTAGTAAATCATGGACCATTATCTATAAATGGTGTATCAATTCCAACATCCTAATAAAAGCTTTACCTCAAACTATAGGTGCGACTGTGGCTGTATCTTCTTTTGTATGCTAAAGTGTAATCTTAGTCAAATGTCACTGGGTCCTCCTTCAGACAGTCCATTCAATTAGCTGTATTCGAGTGGGTAATTATGTCTATAGCATGTACAGATAGGGTATATCGGGCACATAATCTAGTCTATTGTAATGACTTGGAAATAAGTGATCTAAATTTGATTGACATTTATCTGCTATTGCCATGTCTATTGCGCTTGTATGTCTGAAGAGGTCCTATCTGACATACCTGTCACTTCCAACCCGAAATCATCACTTTCACAGACGTATTTCACAGACTGAGACTTATTCTTAGTGAGGGAAAGATGAAAAGTGGCGATTTAAACAATCAGGAAGAATTTCGGCAACGCAATCTTATATTTTTTAGTTAATGAAATAAAAAATGAAAATGAATTATGTGTTGTGAAGAGTTATAATATTTATGACGTTGGCATGGGCTATCTACACCTGACTACAAATGAAAAATCTGTGCGTTCAAAGTCAACAAACACTTACAAATAGACAATATGTTTCGATAATTTCATAGATAGATAGATAGATGGAAAGACGAATAGATAGAAAGATAGTTAGATAGAGAGATAGACAGATGGATGGATGATGGATGATGGACGGACGGACGGACGGACGGGCAGACAGACAGACAGACAGATGGATTTCCTCCAGAATATGAAGATTACGATAGATACATGTTATTGGTGTTATTACGGTACAAGAGCCAGCGTAATGGTCGTGGTAATCATCATCAGTCGTATATATGCATTGTTATAACAGTGACGTCCACGTTCTTACACTGCATCATTATAGTGAGGTGCCCCAGCAGGTGAGCAGGTATACACTCAAGCTATAGGGATAAAAATAGGTCGTCTCTTCATGTTTCCATGGCTCTAAACGTCAAGTAAATCACAAACTCTATTTAAAAAGTGGTATCTTTCTTGGAGGTTGATTTGACATGACAAAAAATACTCAACGTTATCAATGCCAACTATTGGCACATGCAATGTTTCAATATAATTTCAAGGCCGTTTTTGTGTGAAGTGTGAGAACGGTGTCCTAAACCAATCATGGCTGTTTTATGTGAAATATTTGATACACATTGTAAACTTTTTAACTGGATGTCAATCGTCAAAAAGTGTTCTTTTAAATGAGATAAGCTGGTTGTCGATATCACGTAATGTTGAAACAGATTTTGTCGGGACCATAAAGTTATGTCACTAAAAAACGATATTTCGAATTAACTGAATTCAATTGCGAACAGCAATATTCACTTACTCACACTTGGCCACACCAAAATGAACTGAAAGTAATAATAAATTAATAGAACGAAAAATAACCGACTTTATAAACACCCCTCATTCCTCGACAGTATTAGTCTTTGAACAAGACAAACTCCAAGACATTGATGAGTTTTTGAAATCATCATGTCAACGAATAACACCCGTGCCATAATCGCCCTTCGATAGACAAGGGCCTTATTCATGTATATGTAAATGACAGACTATTTCATGTTGATTGAAACAGTGATTTCTTTATCCATACAGAGATCGATTCCTTTCTGAAATCTAATTTCCGATCTGTCTGAATTCAGATTAATATGCAGGAAGCTGCAAAATGTATTAGTTCTGTGTTTTACTGGATTCGAGCTAATATCGCCGTATGACTGGGTGACTTGTAAATAAACTTGGGGGGTTGTCAGGGTACGATGACATGCAGCTAACGTAGTCGCCGTGTTATTCGCGAACTATTAAACATTTTGAGTGAATAAGTTGAGTTAAACGTCGATTTGAACAGTATTTTCATATACCAGCCTGTCAGTACAATTGATGCTATCCACTTTGTCCAGACGCTATTCCTTTAACTTCAAAACATGGGTGAGTGAGGTAGTTGGGTTTAGCGCCGCTTTGAACAGTATTCCAGTTATATCACGGCGTGTCAGCTTAACGTGGGAGGAAAGCCTGAAGTGATGCAGGTCTCAGACGTTTACCACTTCGGTGAAACCCACGAGCACGGCTATTGTGCTGACAAACAGAAAATCACAACCATATTCAGGACCCATGATCGCGGGTAATTGCAGCGGTTGGGCCACCCGTGTCTCCTTAATCATACCATGTATTGTTAATGTATGTCTTATTTGCCATACATAATCGTTATTATACTTGTGCCATCACAACGTCCAGAGTTGCCCACTACACATGGTCTCGCCATGGCAAATGTATACGACCGGCTTCAATTAGGGTTTTGCTCCAAGCTTAATCTGGATGTTGCTCAAGAGGCATTACATACAACTCAGGGAAATGAGTGACTCGACTTTAAGGACGCTTCGACAATATCCACCTGTACCACTGAAACGATTCACTCATTCTTTCCCCGTCCTTTCTATGAGGCACGTGTATTCCATTACATGTGAGATTAAGCTAAAAGTTGTTTAGCAAACATCATTAAGTCGTCAAAGTCAAAATGGAATTCGTAAATGGAAAAAAAAACTATTTCGTAAAAGGAAAAAAGTCTGATGAAAAGTATTCCTCTGTGGGAAAAAGTAATACCATTCGTTCCGAAATCCATTGTTTCAGTAATCACCACAGCAACTAATACTATGTATGTTGAAGGTAAATGATGAAGTGATATTGCAAGAAAAGGTATGTCGTCCTTTTTAGGCATCTACATAGAAACGTGTCAAATATTTTCCCCTCACATACACCATGGAACCGTATACCTAAGCCAACCCAACATTTTTATATTGTGTATTAATATGAACATAATAATGCAAAACCTTTATCACAATGTTTTCACTCGAAATGGTCTTAGTGACTTATGTTTACCTCAGTGACAGGTATCTAGCATACATCTATATTTCAAACATCACGATGTTATTTCATTTTATAAATATATGTGTCAGTTGATCCACCCATATTCAGTTCAACATAATATATGTTTGGAGGTGTCTAACTTTGATTCAGTAACCACCTTAAAACTGATGCGTGTGGATCAGTTCAACATAATATATGTTTGGAGGTGTCTAACTCTGATTCAGTAACCACCTTAAAACTGATGCGTGTGGATCAGTTCAACATAATCTATGTTTGGAGGTGTCTAACTTTGATTCAGTAACCACCTTAAAACTGATGCGTGTTGTTATTTGATACACTGCTCGGCATATTTGCTCATATGTTTCCTGAGTACAAGGCAACATTATAACTTGAGTCTTCAATCCATCAAGGCGATTTAATCCTGACCTTGTTAACAGGAGTGGCTGTATTCCATTCCACTGTTTTGTGTAGATTATTACTCCGAAGACAGAAAAATCGAAAGTTGTTAATCTGGATATTGAAAAGATACCAGGTTACACATCGACATTCTCTGTATTTTTAATGCATCCCATGTGCTTGTATCTGTTTTGCAATTCTCCACAAATTCACACAGGAGTTACAATTAACTTTTTAATAGAGCCAGTATAATGTTACCATCCTTGTCGTCACACGGGACAATAAACCAATGATTAATCAGAAGTTTTTATTAGTAAAGTAAATAAATGTGCTATCAAAGATTAATGATGCTACGACTCTTTCTGCTATGGAGATCGAATGTTTTTGCCAATTGTATAGCTGGTCAAAATCAGACACACTAAGATAAATGATAGCACAAAATGAAAATCGATTTAAATATTTTTTGACAAGTGATACATCCATATTGATTTGACAGCATATAAACGAGTGCATGGGTATACTATATTTCTTCATTCTTAACGTACAAAACATTGGGCAAACGAATTTCAATCGTAAATATAGTTGCCACTGTTTAATATCAAATTGATTCGTAAACCTCTTTCCGTGTAATGAACTGCTGTCTCACCTGTGAATAAGTGAAAAATCCTTAGAAATAGCAAAAAATATTTATTACCTTTTTTCATTATCCGTTTGCAATTTTGTCAGTTGTAAATCAGCAGCTTAAAGAGTCTTTGATTGTTGAAATAAGCCTTGCTGCTCTCCAATAAACGTTTGAGAGACCATTCCAACACTTAAAACCCCTTTAAGAGTGTCTGTTGTGCCTTCTGGCGTCACTTTTTAAACCACCTCTCACGAATAAACAGACGGTTTGGCAGAAAAACCTGTTTCTACTCTTCCTTGACATGATCTAGGATATTGTGGGATTGAATTAGGATGTCCAATTTCATCGCTTTGTGTGAGAAGCCCACTCCATGTGATTTAAGTTGAGTGTGGGAACAATTTTGAAATGAAATTGCGTTTTCAATTTCCCGGTGGCAGCCGTTGGTTCTCCCGTTATGAGGTTTTCGTTATATTTCTTTTTTTATCGTTAACCGTGTGTTTCTGACAGCGTTCGCAAAGACGGTGATACATCTCAGGTCATGTGACACGTCCATATGAAACTGTATATGTCAGATTGATTAAATATTGTAGACGCTAACCTGCAGTCGCTCAATTATTATTATAACTGAGCTATATATGCAAATGCGGACATAAATGCCAACATGCCAACATGCCAACATGCCAACATAAATTTTGTCTGATGCATGCATTATGAATCACGGTGTTCGTTCAAGTGAATAAGCTACACTGCAGATATCTCAAAAACCCTTCATCTTCTTGAAAGATTAGATCGGTAACTTTCTTGCTTGTGCTTTTAAGCAACTTTACATCACTCATCGGAGGGAGGGGGGTGGGAGAAGGGGGGGGGGGGGGGTGGGAGAGGGGTGGGGGTGGGGGGGGGGGGTGGGAGAGGGGGGGGTGGGGGTGGGGGTGGGGGGGGCGCACGGGTGGCCCAGCCGTCTCAGGCGCCGCGATTCGCTGTGCAGAGTTGCGTCCCTTGGGCACCCGGAAATCTATGATTGTGGGTTCGAATCCCGGTTCGCCCCGATTATGTTTCTAGGTTTGCCAGCACCATACCCGTGGTAGTGGGTTTCACCGATGTGGTAAACGTCTGAGACCTGCATCACGAGCTTTCCTCCCATATTAAGTTGACACGCCCTGATATAACTGGAATAATATTAAAAGTGGCGTCAAACCCAACTCACTAACTTATCATGTATTGTTAACATTTTACTTTGGCAGTTTGTTCGTTTTGAACCTGAAGATATTGACTTAAAGTATAGGCATCAGCAATATAATAAAACCATATGTGCATGGTAGAGAATATCCAGATTCAGATTTGCAATTTTTTATTGAATACTTATGTAAAGTATGGTTGTATTAGTGTGCATGGTGTGGAATTCATAGTTACGCTTCTTAAAAAGGTTTCGCAGATCAAATACAACACGAACCAGTCTAGCGAGAATCCCCAGATTACTGCACATGACATAAGTTCCCAACTCAGTAGGGAGCAAGATATACGTATGCGATTCGTATTCGAACGTATTCATGTTACATGATGTTGAAATTGCATGACATTCACTTTCTTCTCGCGTGTACATATAAAGTAGGAAGGGTATTTCTCATCCTTTTCATATTATGTCTAAATATATCAACCAGTGCTGTGGAACAAATATGAATCCTGTCATTATAGTCATTTATTGCTTTTGGCAGGCCTATTTAGTCTCTTCAATGCTTTTACTGCTACCTTGTTTTATTTTATGACAAACCCATTGTCCATTGTAGACCGAGAGGGACGTCATTAATTTTCTATCAAACCAAGACAGTTTCCTAACTCACCCGCTATAAACGTTGTGCGAGGCACCGTCGTTGTGTGCTACAACGGGGATTAGTACCCGTCACTTTCAGACTATTTCTCATTACATTAAGTTAATGTAAATAGATGTTATGTCTGAGGCTTTGTCTAGACTTAATGGCCGTAATCGCCTTTGACCAAGGACTAACGCATTTGAAAGCAGCTTATCCCTTCCATGACGTATTCCTGGTATTTTACTAAATTTGTTTTCAGCATAAGTTGTTCTATTCTTCTTTTCTTCATCTACACATGGAGGATATTCAAGGTCCTTTTTCAAAATTGATTTATATTCATATGTATATGCACGGCGCGATGTCTTTATGGCATCATATAAGGATGTTGTTGTTTTTAAAAGTTTTTCAACGAGCTCTACCTTTCGGGATGGTCAAATGTCTGAGGGACGGTTATTGAAAACGCTCTGACATTCTTGATCCAATTCAAAATAAGTATTGTTTCAACTATCACTCAAAAGACCGTGATTTCAACATTTGTCCAGTCATGTCTAGTAACCTCCTACCATAAGACTACTTACTGTACATGAGACAACAGTAACTTATTTCTGCTCATCCTGCGGGGCTGGACCCGTGAAGATCCGGGGTATCCGTAAGAGGCGGCTAAAGGGATCGGGTGGCCAGACCCGCTGACTTGATGCATGTCATCGATTCCAATTGTGTGGAGCGATGCTCATGATATTAATCACTGGATTGTCTGATCAAGAGTCGATTATTTACAGATCGCTGTCATATAACTGGAATATTGCTGAGTGCGGAATAAAACAACTAACCAACCAACCAAGCCTGTGGGGCTGTGTTGTTTGTTGTTGAACCCGCACTCAGCAATAGTACAGCCACATGACGGCGGTCTGTATATAATCTGGCCTCGGCCAGATGATCCCGTGATTGACATCATGAACATCGTTTCACGCAGTAGAGGTACGATGATATGCAGTCAAACAATCACTGAGCCTGATCACTGATTGGGTCGGCTCTTGCGATACGCATGGGTTGCTAGGGACCCATATTCTTAACTGGAATCCCCATGGGCTCCCTCAATATTTTTTATGTGATATGAGATCCTTCCTCTGTGCTTCTTTTGTATTTACAGCGAATATTAACTGAGCACCAGAACGTCAGAAGGTTGTATATCTGTTCCTGCAATAAATATTTCTGTCAGAATAAATGATAAAGTTCCCGTTCAGTTTTAACGATATGTGGATGAAAAACAAGATTTATCTCTTCATTTTCAACATATAACTTTCAATTTGATCTGAACATTATTGAACGTGGATTATCCTGCTCAGACACATAAAGGGTCCATGTCAAGAAAAGTATATGTGTGTCGGATCTATTTTAACGTTCACGATAAATAAGTCAGTGCTTGTAAATATGAATACGTATGTTCTATCCCGACGTCGTGGACCGTTGCCGCCGTCATGTAACGGAAGTGTTGTCGAGCTCAGCGTTAATCAAAGCATAACAATTAATGTTGTCAATTGAATCATTTTTCAATAAACCAAGTTTAAGCCCTCAGATATCTGCAGGTGGGAAGGTGGATAAGCCTCGTGGTTAAAATGTCAACTCGTTCTGCCTTAAGTGCTGGATCGATTCCCCACATACGCTAAGCTCATTTCTGGTGCCCCACGCAGTGATAATGCTGGAATATTGCTAAAAGTGGCATAAAACCTTACTCGTACACTATTCAACAAGCATAAACAGGTATTCTCTAACCATGTGTCATCGGTAATTGCAAAGGAAATAATCTCTATTCCAAATCTACATAGTAAATTAAATGTTTTCTCAAGGATTGCACAATTTCATAATTGGTATTCAACCTGTTGCTGTACATTCACACATGCATATGTAATGTACACTGTCAGTACTCCAGGTTGACAAGGTACAGAACTTAAACGCGAATGTAAATCGAAGAGCTACGTACCAAAACATTTACATAAAATTGTAATTTATAATACTGATATAAAGTTAGCAAGGACTACATTTGAACGTTCTTGTGTTGATTGTAGGGGCGGCTTTAGCTAATTCATGAATAATGTCAGACTGTATCGTATATCTGGCTAGCTGACGCTCAGAGTTAGTTGCAACTTAAATACCTACACAGTTATTAGAATTTGCATGAAGCAAGGGGATATAGCTGTTGGCAGTGACAAAATCCATGTAGTTCCTTTCAACGTGTCAGAGAGAAGGGACCATTAATATTGCAATGACACTCAATGTAGTTACTGTGCATGATCCAATCAGTAATATGTATTGATGGACTATTGATTTCATGAGCATCCTAAAATACTGCTTGTCAAAAGAATACAATATTAAGGGGCTAGTAAAATAAAACATGATGATATACATAAAAGTGCCGGATTCGTCTTCACAACCAACGCAACGTCCCCCACACAACTAATACAACGTCTTACACACAACCAATGCAACGTCCTCCACACAACTAATACAACGTCTTACACACAAACAATGCGACGTCCCCCACACAACTAATACAACGTCTTACACACAAACAATGCAACGTCCCCCACACAACTAATACAACGTCTTACACACAACCAATGCAACGTCCTCCACACAACTAATACAACGTCTTACACACAAACAATGCGACGTCCCCCACACAACTAATACAACGTCTTACACACAACCTATGCAACGTCCTCCACACAACTAATACAACGTCTTACACACAAACAATGCGACGTCCCCCACACAACTAATACAACGTCTTACACAGAAACAATGCGACGTCCCCCACACAACTAATACAACGTCTTACACAGAAACAATGCGACGTCCCCCACTCAACTAATACAACGTCTTACACACACACAATGCGACGTCCTCCACACAACTAATACAACGTCTTACACACAATCAATGCAAAGTCCTCCACACAACTAATACAACGTCTTACACACAATGCGACGTCCTCCACACAACTAATACAACGTCTTACTCACAAACAATGCGACGTCCTCCACACAATACAACAACTTACACACAAACAATGCGACGTCCCCCACACAATACAACGTCTTACACACAGACAATGCGACGTCCTCCACACGACTAACACAACGTCTTACACACAAACAATGCGACTTCCTCCACACAACTAATACAACGTCTTACACACAAACAAAGCGACGTCCTCCTTACAATACAACGTCTTACACACAAACAATGCGACGTCCTCCACACAACTAATACAACGTCTTACACACAAACAATGCGAAGCCCTCCGCACAACTAATGCAACGTCTTACACACAAACAATGCGACGTCCTCCACACAACTAATACAACGTCTTACACACAACCAATGCGACGTCCTCCACACAATACAACGTCTTACACACAAACAATGGGACGTCCTCCACACAACTAATACAACGTCAGACACACAAACAATGCGACGTCCTCCACACAATACAACGTCTTACACACAAACAATGCGACGTCCTCTGCACAACTAATACAACGCCTTACACACAAACAATGCGACGTCCTCCACACAACTAAGACAACGTCTTACACACAAACAATGCGACGCCCTCCGCGCAACTAATACAACGTCTGACACACAAACAATGCGACGTCCTCCACACAACTAATACAACGTCTTACACACAAACAATGCGACGTCCTCCGCACAACTAATACAACGCCTTACACACAAACAATGCGACGTCCTCCACACAACTAATACAACGTCTTACACACAAACAATGCCACGCCCTCCGCGCAACTAATACAACGTCTTACACACAAACAATGCGACGCCCTCCACACAACTATTGCAACTTCCTCCAAATAACCTCTACACAATGAACTCTACACAATCAATGCACTGTCTTCCACACAACCAATAATTTCAAATTTCCTCCACACAATCAGCGTTGTGTCTTCAACACAACCATTGCAAGTTCCTCCACACAACCAATGCAATGTCTTCCACACCATCAATTCAGTTTTCTCCTGACATTCAGTGCAATGGAAGTCCCTACTGACGTAGGCATATTGGCTCACATATCATTTTCAATTGAAAAGTACAAATTAGATATTTGATGCAATATAATTTGTATATATAGTTTTCGAACCACGGTATATAACTTACATATATTAAATGATTAAAGGGTTTCATGGATATTGATTTGAGTTCAGTGAGTTAATATTCTTGCAAACTATAAATTTCGTTGAGTTCGATAGGATTTTCAAGGCCCTGTATTTTAAAACGAACATTTTCAGACGCAATATCAGTATGATTCTCTACTCATGACCCTTGTTTTGCACCTTGTAATACAGGAGCAACTGCCCAGTTACAACTGCACGGTCCCTAGGCCTTCTCTGTGTTTCAAAGGAGAAAACACATCTGAGCTTCGTTTGCTCCAAACATATCAGTGTTAGTCCATGTGTTGTTTTGTTTTTCAGACTGAACAGATCAGCTTCCTGTGTGTCCTTTTCATATTCATCATTGTCGGCAACAGCATGGTCATCCTGACCATCACGCTGACCAAGAACAGACGATCCAGGATGAACTTCTTCATTCTCAACCTAGCTATTGCAGGTAATTTAAAACAATCGTCCTATGCCAGAAATATGTCAGTTTCATTTTTTGTATGTCGGTATCTCTGTCACTCTCTACCACGTCTCTTCTGTCTCTCACTTTCTCTCCAGCGATACACTCAGTGTGTCTGTCTGTCTTAGATGACGATTGTAACCGTCACAACATACAGTTGTTGGTCGTATCAGAATAAAATTCAACAGAATAACATTCTAATCCAACTGAAAAGTGTCCTACCAGCTGACCTACAAGCATATGAAAGGTGCATATGCTTTCTTGGTATAATTCTTTACCACCGACCCATACATAGGTGCTGAGACACATAAATGGCATTAATCACCTGAGAAGATTATCAGGCAATATTTGTGGCTATTTGTGGAGTGTGTATTGCATGATTTGACATTAGTGGCTGCGTTAATTTATCTGGGTCCTTATCGACATACTGACAGCTGTTCATATCGATGTTGATAATTGCATTCTGATCACTGAGACAGTCGGCTGTAAAGTACAGGATTGGGATCGCATCCAGTAATGGCCCATGAGATATAGGGCTGATAGGATTAAACTGGGTTTAGGTCACGACCTGTCACCTGTACAGATGGTTTATGTAAGAAACGGAGATGGCTTGATCAGTATATTTACGTAAAATGTTGTTTCGAGATGATTTCCATATTGAAACCCAGAGGGTAAGCTAGAACTTGGTTTGCACGGAACTATCTTGTGAAATCTGTAAATATCCACACAAGATCAATGAACAATCAAACCCTTATTTTGAAACACGCATTGTCAGGTTTGCAATACAAAAGGCAACACGATGGGGTTAAATGCGTGGCACAAACAACAAGTTACAAACCGCAGAATTAATGAAAGTGTACTTGCGAGGGTTCAGAACATTGTCACTGTTGATTGGCCTGTCTCCCTGCTTGAATCCAGGATAGTATTGGAAGATGACAGGAATTGGTATTTCTAAATAAGTATCCAAGCCGCAATTAGCAAGTAGATTGGAAACAAGTCAGGTTAATAAGGCCTCAAATCGCCGCCTTCTACATCCCCTCACATCCAGAAACTTCTCAAACGATCAAAAACCCATATTTATATGAGGGCTGGTCAAAAGGATCAACTATTGGCTATAACAAAGTGAGCAGTCAAAGCTGTACATTGTTTGAGTAGTTCATTGCAAGGGTATTTGTTCTGTTGAGGCCGTTTGTATATTAGTGATAGCCAGTTGCACGTGACAGGGGTCCAAACGTACACATAAATCTATAAGAAACAAGTTTTTGACTTTAGAGAAAAGTACTCTCGAAAACATTTATGACCGCATGTCACAAGTATGGGGATAGGTGTATTCAACTGTTAAACGTTGGGCAGCTGTGTTTAAGGCTAAGAGAAAAATCTGAATGAAGACCCTAGGTCTGGACGTCCCTCAACTTCCATCAATGAAGATTCAATAAAGAAGAAAAACTTGTACTGTCAGATAGACGTGTTACTATTGCTGAACTTGAGGAAGACACAGGTCTAAGCCATGGATCCATTAAAACTATTATTTCATGAACATTTACAGATGAATAAGATATCTGCTCGTTGGGTGCCAAATTTTCTAAGTTCTGTTCTTAAATAGAAAAGAACTGAAATTACCAGAGAAAATATAGAGCAAGTTGAGGAGGATTTCGTCAATTCAAAAAGAGATTAGTAACGGGTGATGAAACATGGGTTTACCACTATGATCCCGAGTCAAAACGTCATTTCATGGAGTGGGACCAATCCAGTTCTCTGGCACCAAAGAAATTCAAATCTTCAAGATCAGTGAAGAAAGTTATGACCACTGTATTCTGGGATGCAAAGGGTGTGATCCTTAAGGATTGCTCAGAAAGTCAAATGACGATTACCGGTCCCTGCTATGCCGATTTCCTACATCGGCTGAGAGATTCTATCAAAGAAACTGACTGCTGGAGTTCCCCTGCTTCATGACAGTACCTCTTTTCACACCTCTTGACTTGCAAAGGCTGCTGTCCGACAACGTGGAGTTCGAAGAGCTTCCTCACCCTTTATACTCGCCAGACCTGGCACCAAGTTTCCTAAACTGAAATAACACCTTCATGGAAAGGGCTATGACGACAACGATGACCACAAAGCTGCCGTGAATGGTTATATTTTTCAAGGTAGCTCCAGAAAACTTGTTTTTGACTGGAATTGACTTCACTATCGACAAGGGAAGTGTATTAAAAATCAGGGATATTATGTTGAAAAATAAAATTAAAAACACTTTCACAATTGTTGGTTTTGTTTGTTAGGTTTAGGACTTTTTGACCAGCAACCAGGTTGTATATACAACCAGGGTCAGATAACTCTAATCACAATTCAAAGCCACACAGAAACTTCCTGCCATCGACTGCGGTTTAAAGTTACGACGCCCTCCACACAATTAGTGTTATGTCGTTCACACAAGCATTTCTGGTGTCCCCCGCCCGAGAATATTGGAGAATATTGCTAAAAGCTGCGTAAAACCTTACTCACTCACTCACTCACTCTTCCACACAACAATTGAAACTAAAACACCTTCCGAACCTAGTTTTATTTAATACGAGACACATTTGTGTATTACGCTCCTGTACAGTATTCCTCTCAACGAGGAGTGCAATATACCCAGAAACTGACATACCAAAAGCCGTGACTACTATCTATCCCAATATCCATTCTTGCCTTTGTGTCTCCCTGGTGCCTTCAGAAATTCAGAAACTCACGTTAATTAAGCGTGTTAAAATGAGCGTTGCATTACAGTGCAATTTATCTGAGTACATTACGTTAATGACACATTGTAGCAATAATAATATAGATATAGCACATCTGGTTGTCATATAAAAACTATTATCATAACATCATGTTGTCGCTGTTTATGAGCTTGTTCATGTTTCATTGGAAATGTGTCAACAGGCGTTGTGTCATATGTATGATTTTCAGTAAACGCAAATGAAAATTAACCCATATATGGAGACAAAACAAGAAAGAATTATTGCAAGAACGTCTTTGACATGAGAGGCGGTCGGGTAGCCTAGTGGTTAAAGCGGTTGCTTGTCACACCGAAGACCCGGGTTCGATTACCGACATGGGTACAATGTGTGAAGCCCTTTTCTGGTATACCCTGTCGTGATATTACTGGAATATTGCTAAAAGCGGCGTAAAACCATACTCACTCACTCACGCTTTGACATGAGGATTAGGTCCTTTTCAACACAAGGTTCCTGTCATAAGTGCATCCGACAAAGAGAAACCTCTCTCAATGGAGGTTCTAGTCAAAACGATATTCCCAATCTAGAAGATATCAGAAATTGCTATCATACAACCATGAGGGCTGGCCTTGGAGATAGCTAGATGTCCCGGTGATATCTGCTGACCTTCTATGACCCTCCTCAAAGATAATGAGATGAAAGATTTTTTCATGTACAAGATGGTTAAGTTATGATAGGCTGGGATCATACAAAGGACTCTGCTTTTAGCAGATATTTTATCATTATGGAAAGGGTTTTGTGGCTTTAAATTTCCTGCACAAGATGGTTAAGCTGGATTATTGCGAAGCCATAATCTTCATTTGCGAAACCTTTGGCGTTTAGGTAACACCTTTCTTTCCCGTCCAACAACATACAGTAATCTACGGTTATAACGTACACGCTTATAACGAACTGACCGATATAACGAACTTATTTTTAGTCCCGACCATTTGTTGTATAAATGCTGTTTATATGCTTATAACGAACTGCGGTTATCACGAACTAAAATTAGTGGTCCTTTCGAGTTCGTTATAACCGTAGTTTACTGTACTTGCATGGGCGTGCAAGACAAACATTGTGTTTTGCACAGTTGAACCTAATTTACATACTAGTACTGTAGATATTAACATTTCGTATCAATATTGTTCAAAATAACGTAGTTAATGTATGTTCACATAGAGCACATTTGTAATACTGATTTCACGCGTTCTAGAGCATAGTTGATTTACTACAGGCAATATCATTGTTGACGTTATATCAAGTTTCAGGACATGGTTTAAGATATAGGAGACACACACATAATGTTTCTTCACGACGGCTATATTGTTACGTATGGATAATAAAGAGTCTATTTCATCAGTTCCCTATCCCTCGTGACTGAATTCAATTAATTGTTGTATGTTGTACATCATTATAAGGTCGCGTCAGTTGAAACACATTACCTACACCTGTAACGAGTGGTCCAGTTGTCTGTAGCGCTACAGTTCTCGGTTGCCTCCCTTAACCGTCAAGGAACCGCTTATAAAGGTTCAATTTGTTTCGATTATGGACCTTTGTCTGTAAGTCCCATAACCTGGAGGGTAACACCAAAGTGGTAAACGTCGGCAATAAGGGGCTAAAACAAGGACTGGTCGGCTCGGAGTCCGTATACTGTGTCTGAGTGGGGTGTTCATGCTAAACTGTGGCATGATATCACAGTGACCTACCACTATAAAATCGGCATTAGTCCGGACTAGTACAGCAGCCACACACACACACACACACACACACACACACACACACACACACACACACACACACACACACACACACACACACACACACACACACACACACACACACACACACACACACACTCACACACACACACTCACACACACACACACTAACAAACTAACACACACTAACTAACACACACATTAACTAACACACACACTAACACACTAAGGGTGAAACGATACACCGATATTCCGATGCATCGCGATACATGACCCACGATACGATAAACGTAGGCCCATTTATCGATACGCCACGATACGGAACGCAAATCTCAAGTACAGCGTTTCCGTAACGCATGGCTCCCAAAAACGTACTTACATTTTAGTAAGCTCAGGTTTTACACCGACAGATGTTTTTACCCATCTCATAAAACATTATCAGCTGATCACCGCAAGCACATAACACCGAAAATACCAGTCAGCAAATCCGAAAAAAATGTCATTATGATACTATCTTGTTATTAAAACGTGTTCATTGTATATCTAGACTTGTGTTTGTAATATATTTTATTAATTTTATTCAAAATTTCATTTAATATTGTTTTCATTAAGTTATGTGAAATCGTGTGTGAAGAGATACAGCAACCACGGTCAGATTACCGCTTTTGACACATTGAAACGAACTTTAGTTGCTAGAGAATGGATACATATATTAAAAATGTCATATTTGTGGCAATTTGGCTAATATATGTCAACATATTAACGTTTCCGCAATCGAAATACATGTACGGGAAGTCCCAAGGGTGACTGGTCAAATTGTTCCATACGTAAAAATATCCTGCAACAGCAATCACCAGTACCAAAATGCTACACTTGTGGTTCTTATAATTTTAAATATATATATATATATATAGTAAAAGCTGCAACTAAGGTAACACGATATTGGAATATATTATTCCTGATAAAACAATAATTTCAGATACAATTTCTTCAACCATTGCATCAAAATTCTTTGAAGTTGTATCACTGGTGGAGTACATTAATTATTTTCTGGTGTTTGAACTTTGAATTGTTTTGAAGGAAAGTTAGAGAAAGTTCAACTTTGAAGATGAACAATTTCAGTAATCTTGTTATTATAAAATAATTTTGACTGTTCCGAAATCATGAAAGGTTCAATCTTGACATGCTTTAAGTCGTGTTTTTTTATCATTGCGTATCGAGATACGTATCGTATCGTGACCTTCCTGTATCGTTGCAGCCCTAACACACACACACACACACGCACGCACGCACGCACGCACGCACACACGCACGCACGCACGCACGCACGCACACACACACACACACACACTAACACTAACACTAACACACTAACACTAACACTAACACTAAGGGTGAAACGATACACCGATATTCCGATGCATCGGGATACTTGACCCACGGTACGATATACGATAAACGTAGGCCCATTTATCGATACGCCACGATACCGAACGCAAATCTCAAGTACAGCGTTTCCTCGCTACCGTGCCTTTCAATAAATCGCTAACTTGGTTATAGCGCGCGTGCTAACGCATGACTCCCAAAAACGTACTTACATTTTTCATAAGATCAGGTTTTACACCGACAGATGTTTTTACCCATCTCATAAAACATTATCAGCTGATCACCGCAAGCACACAACACCGAAAATACCAGTCAGCAAATCCGAAAAAATACCATGATTATACTATCTTGTTATTAAAACGTGTTCATTGTATATCTGGACTTGTGTTTGTAATATATTTTATTAATTTTATTCAAAATTTCATTTGATATTGTTTTCATTAAGTTATGTGAAATCGTGTGTGAAGAGATACAGCAACCACGGTCAGATTACCGCTTTCGACGCATTGAAACGAATTTAAGTTGCTAGAGAATGGATACATATATTAAAAATGTCATATTTGTGGCAATTTGGCTAATATATGTCAACATATTAACGTTTCCGCAATCGAAATACATGTACGGGAAGTCCCAAGGGTGACTGGTCAAATTGTTCCATACGTAAAAATATCCTGCAACAGCAATCACCAGTACCAAAATGCTACACTTGTGGTTCTTATAATTTTAAATATATATATATATAGTAAAAGCTGCAACTAAGGTAACACGATATTGGAATATATTATTCCTGATAAAACAATAATTTCAGATACAATTTCTTCAACCATTGCATCAAAATTCTTTGAAGTTGTATCACTGGTGGAGTACATTAATTATTTTCTGGTGTTTGAACTTTGAATTGTTTTGAAGGAAAGTTAGAGAAAGTTCAACTTTGAAGATGAACAATTTCAGTAATCTTGTTATTATAAAATAATTTTGACTGTTCCGAAATCATGAAAGGTTCAATCTTGACATGCTTTTAGTCGTGTTTTTTTATCATTGCGTATCGAGATACGTATCGTATCGTGACCTTCCTGTATCGTTGCAGCCCTAACACACACACACACACACACGCACGCACGCACGCACGCACGCACACACGCACGCACGCACGCACACACACACACACACACTAACACTAACACTAACACACTAACACTAACACTAACACTAAGGGTGAAACGATACACCGATATTCCGATGCATCGGGATACTTGACCCACGGTACGATATACGATAAACGTAGGCCCATTTATCGATACGCCACGATACCGAACGCAAATCTCAAGTACAGCGTTTCCTCGCTACCGTGCCTTTCAATAAATCGCTAACTTGGTTATAGCGCGCGTGCTAACGCATGACTCCCAAAAACGTACTTACATTTTTCATAAGATCAGGTTTTACACCGACAGATGTTTTTACCCATCTCATAAAACATTATCAGCTGATCACCGCAAGCACACAACACCGAAAATACCAGTCAGCAAATCCGAAAAAATACCATGATTATACTATCTTGTTATTAAAACGTGTTCATTGTATATCTGGACTTGTGTTTGTAATATATTTTATTAATTTTATTCAAAATTTCATTTGATATTGTTTTCATTAAGTTATGTGAAATCGTGTGTGAAGAGATACAGCAACCACGGTCAGATTACCGCTTTCGACGCATTGAAACGAATTTAAGTTGCTAGAGAATGGATACATATATTAAAAATGCCATACTTTGACTCGTTAAAAGTCATATTTGTGGCAATTTGGCTAATATATGTCAACATAACGTTTTCGCAATCGAAATACATGTAGTACGGGAAGTCCCTAGGGTGACTGGTCAAATTGTTCCATACGTAAAAATATCCTGCAACAGCAATCACCAGTACCAAAATGCTACACTTGTGGTTCTTATAATTTTAAATATATATATAGTAAAAGCTGCAACTAAGGTAACACGATATTGGAATATATTATTCCTGATAAAACAATAACTTCAGATACAATTTCTTCAACCTTTGCATCAAAATTCTTTGAAGTTGTATCACTGGTGGAGTACATTAATTATTTTCTGGTGTTTGAACTTTGAATTGTTTTGAAGGAAAGTTAGAGAAAGTTCCACTTTGAAGATGAACAACTTCAGTAGTCTTGTCATCATAAAATAATTTTGACTGTTCCAAAATCATGAAAGGTTCAATCTTATTTTTTATCATTGCGTATTACGTCACGTATCGTGACCAGAATATCGAGATGCGTATCGTATCGTGACCTTCCTGTATCATTGCAGCCCTAACACACACACACGCACGCACGCACGCACGCACGCACGCACGCACGCACGCACATACATCCATACATACATACATACATACATACATACATACATTCATACATACGTACATGCACGTCGTTATATAAGTGTAATAATCTTGGACGCGACGTTAAACACCTGACCTCACCTCACCTTTTCACAATACTTAACGTTCTTGCATACATCACAAGCACTCCTTCACACTCTGCGGTCACAATACATCAACTGGATAACATCCAAGGTCCTTCATGACCACTGTATATGGCGTTCTGGAAAGCAGCGGATTCAGCTCTTGACACCAGAGACTTAAGAAGAAAAATAGTTTGTCAAAAAATGGATTTTATGTGTAACAGAAAGATATATCACGCAGTTGTGACTATAAATCAACGTCTATATGTAATCCTCAAAAGACCTGAAGTATAATGTATGCACGCGTTAATGTCAAATTGGCTGCAAAACTATCAGTAAAGTTTGAACGTGTCAAGGTTTATATTTATGAGTCTGCCTATCAGATTATGAAGAGGGCACAGTCGGCCAAGCTGCCAAAAGGCACGGCAATCGTCTGTACAGAGTCGCTTCCCTTAGCGGTGCCAGCATCTACTATATAAGCACCAAACTCGATTTTGTTTTACTGAAGTGGTAACCGTATACAAAGCTATACGAGTATGTAGCTGAAGCGCCGTGGTATAACGGCAATATTCTCAAGAGACCCATCAAATTGACTACACTCGGGCTATCAGTCATACTAACAATGGACACATTTGTTATAAATCTTCACTGTAAACAGCTTTCCATACACATATGTTTGCGAGATAGATCATGTATACTTTTTATAGTACACAAATTCTTATCTTAGTAACCTTGATGCCACTTTTTGCTTTCATGTCTGTTTGCCGTTTACGCCGCACTCAGCAATATTCCAGCTATATCACGGCGGTCTGTAAGTAATCAAGTCTGGAATTAGACAATCCAGTGATTGATATCATGAGCATCGGTCCACGCAGTTAGGATGCGATGACATGCATCATCCAAATCAGAGCGCCTGACAACCCGATCCCGTTAGTCGCCTATTACGGCAAGTATGGTTTGCTGAAGGCCCATTGTAACCCGGAACTTCATGGATCGGGTGTCCAGTACATAACATAGATTCACCTTATGTACCTCTGAATTATCAGAAGTTATATCCTAACTATGGTCGTATACAGATTTACTGACTTACTCACTGAATTTCAGTGATCCATTCATATTTGAGCACAGTTATTTTGCATGTTAAACGAAATGAAATCAGTTTCAGCGGATAGTTGAAGTTGGTTATTCTCTAGCGTTGTTTTTCATTTACCCTCCCGGTGTTTTAGATCTTTGCTATGAAGAACTTCACTTCTTTACAGTTATCAACTTTCTGAAAACTAAATTATTCTCGAAGCTTCCAAGGCAGCAGTTTCTGGACGTTCTGTATTGACACAGTAAGAACTCCAACTGTTTTGAGATTTATTGAAGAGCAGTTTTCTGGAAGTAATTTTACAATGGGCCTGTGTAGGCGCCATCATTAATCCAAGGTTATGTTCGGATCAACGTAACTTTCCTTGATGACAAAATAAATGACAGATAACGTACAATATGTTTAGGTTTTCACAAACAACGACACCTGCGCGGATCTGAGGAAAGCTGACACAGATCATTAGTAATAGTGTATAATGAGAATTACCAGACAATAAAACATGCATTACGGAGGATACATAAATATTGACACTGAAAAGAATGGAACATTGGGCATCAATTACAAAGCCAACCCCCCCGATGCCCCTGTTCATTTATTCCATCCAATAGAATCTTGTCGAGTTTAATAATACTAATGCACACAAATCAATATGTTCTGAGTGAAATTGTTGGAAAACAGTAGAACATATTCAAACAACACTCATTGCCTTTTCCTATCATATTTATCTTAGATTTTTGTCAGTTTGACAATAATGACATTGATGAATAGACCCTACACAGATGAAGAAACGGTTTTGTTGATAGTGTTTTCTTACAACAATCTCAATATCTTGCTACTCAGTATGCAAACCTAAGATCGACCCATCCATCAATCTTTATTCATATCATGGAGTGTTAGGGCAAAGGCAACGGAGGCTTGCCGCAGATCAACTGCTCACCATCAAATGCTATTCAAAACAAAAATTGCTGTTTTGGCGAATTAAGCTTATTCCTTTTTAATTTGACTTAATGTCACATTCATTGGTTATTGGGATGAGATAATTCACTTTCTATAACCCAGTATCAATGTATCAGTTTCTACATTCTGAAGTCTTCAAGTAAAAGCAATAGTTTGGTTTGAACATGTTTATGATTCTTAAAGTTAAAATGAAATAGGATGTGTGTGATATGTGTCGTGTGTTGTGTAACGATGTATATAGTTCGCATATTGTATTGAGCTTGTTTTTTGCCGCAGTCATCAAGTGTCAGGACCAGACAAACCAGTGGTTCATATTTAGTCCCATGTAGTGCAAATGTTACGGAGTTTCTCCGCCCGGTTTCTTAGTCATGGACTATTTGGGGCCTACTGTGATCCGGTATCCCCAAGGCGATTGAGTGAGTGAGTGAGTTGGGCTTTTCGCCGTTTTTTGCAATAGATATGGACGCTCATTATCATACCTCCAAGTCAGAATGATGGGATCTGATTGGTCCACGTGATCGTGATGAATTACTATGTATCCCGCCTTGGAGGGCAATAAATTTCTCAGCGGGAGAATAAATCCCTTATACCCTGCTTCGAAACAAAAAGCTAAATGATTTTTTCCGGTACGCATAAAACCACCTGTACCCTGAGTGATGCTCCTACAACTTATATCGTATACATGTGGAGAATGGAACCCAGGCTTTCGACACGACGAAGGAACGGTTAACCACTAAGCTACCCCACCGCCTTCCACACAAGGGCATAATTCTAGTAGTATGATTACCAATCTACATATTTTTGAACATGACAAACTTGGACATAACATATTATAGCTTACTCCCGTATAATAATGAATCTAATATAATCCTTGTTTAAATATATAAAATTATTTTGATTTATTTTGTTCATTAAATTTGACTGCGTGTCCATTTGAATTAATTATTTAACTGATACCGTTTTCGAGGAATAAGGCTACATCATTTTACACAAAGTAATGTATCTGGGCTCTGCATCACAAGTCGATCATCTTAGTTAATATCAAAGGATGGGAGTAACAACAGGCGTAACTAAGATCGGTTTGTGCAAAGAGATCGTAAGTTATGGACAACACTGTAGCCATATTTATCTTAAACGACCCCTCCAAAACTTATTCATGAATTTACATGAGATTTCTTTTATATCTGTTGAATCATTTGAAGGAAAGATAATTGAATTTCTAAAATCGTTTGATTACGATGCACTCTGAAACCACGTTAACGGTCCGTTATTTCAATGACAGTTGACAGTTAAATGGGAGGTGTGTATGAAAAGGCGCCTTGTCTCTTAATTTCTAGAATTGCATGAAAAAAAATAATGAACATGTCGGTCCATGTTTGCACGGGATTATAGTCGACTTAGAAAGCAGACACATGCAAGCAGTCCGCTACATGTTTTACAAAATGTTGTTTATTCAGCAATTACTGTCGGAACCAGCTATGGCTGGGGACTCGTTTCCAGGGTAGCATCAGTGAGCTCGTGTATTCTGCCATGTTTCCTAATGTTGTATGTTAAATCTCTTCAAAATACAGGGCACATGAACTATATTGTCTTTACAAAAACGAAGGCATAAAGTGCCTTTTGAGAACATCATTCCTGTGACCCTGTAGTTCTCGTGTGGCTAAATGCCACAGTTACCTTTTAAGTGTCTTCGTACATTTCGTGAAGACAAAATAAAACATAACATTGTCTTCTTTTATAAATGATTGTATTCTCATAAATGCATTTCACGGAGAAAAGTTTCCTTGGGCATGTCCGAAACCTATGATCGTGGGGTCCGAATATGTTTTGTCAGCACCGTATCCGTGCTGGTGGGTTTCTCAAAACTGGTAAACGTCTGAGAGCTGCATCATTTCGGGTTTTCTTTCACATTTATCTGACACGCCGCCACGGAATACGTCGAGTCCAGTGTCACTCTCTCACTATTCTCATTACTTTTTTTCAGATTTGTCGGCGGGACTCGTGAATGTGTTCACAGACATGATATGGAAGACGACAATCGACTGGCATGCTGGTCTTGTTGGGTGTAAGCTGGTGAGGTACTTCATGGGCGTGGTCACTTACGCATCAACGTACGCACTCGTAGCCCTTAGCATCGACCGGCTTGACGCAATCGCAAGACCACTTAGTTTCAGTGGAAGCCGTAGGTATTTTTCGACTTCACACTTGACTTCAAAACGTGTTACAAAAGGTTTTCATGAGTTGTTAAGTTCAGTTAAGTTTCCAGGGCAACATATGACGTCATCTATGTAACCTAAATAATTATGATCTTGTGGACCCATCGTGCGTTTCAACAACGTTGCAAACGTCCACGACGTGGGTTACTTCGGGATTCCCTCCCACCGAAAAATGGTACAAGATACCACACAACTCACGCACCAGCTGTTCAGTATTATGCACAAAAACACCAATCGTTGCAGTGAAACGTCTTTTTTAATTTGTTTTCTCGCTCAGTGATACATATTCACTTTTCTATTGTTTTCAGTACAAAGAACGAGGTATGATTAGTCCAGTTTTCAGTTTTCCTCAAATGTCAAATGAAGAAAACCTATCCAAATAGTTGAAATCAGAGTTATCGGATATGTCAATATGATTGAAAACTGACATATATCAATACTTGAATTAGCAACACTTGGGGAGCTTTTAACTGTCCACACGTTCCCTTACAGGTACCCGCCTCTTCAAAACGTATTCTGGCCTGGTCTAATGTTTATATGTCATATGCTATATATACACACATAGGATATAAGTATAAAATGATATAATTATACAAGTAACCCACAAATGTTGCTACCATAAATTCATCCGAGAAGAGGTGATTTTACAAACTCTTTCAAATTGAGTATCTTACGAAGTCTTCACCTGATTAGGTGATCGACAACTAATCTCAACCTTAATTGTAAAGTTAATTGATGAATTATGGGATCGGAAACCAATTTTCTAAGCATTACCTCTGGTAATATATGATACCCTTGCCCTTGCTTATTCCAACTCAAGTGCAGTGTTACTGTAACAAAGGCCACATAACAGCTCATGTCATCGAAGAGGTTGGCATATTATTGTAAACGAAGTAGCAGTTAGAGGCATTTTCACAAAACAGTCTTGCCTTTGGCGAACGCAAGAATACCTTCATGTATCACAGTGACTGACCTCTTTTATGAGGAAATGAAATTTCGATGTTGTTCGAATCTACTGCCTGTGTGCTGGTGTAGGACATCTGAACAGCATTCTGACATGACCTGTTTCATTTTATGGCCGATACATCATTCATCTGAAAGGTCAACTCTTGTTTCATGTGTATCATGTGAGCTTGTTCCCTTAATAGCCATCAAATTAATACCACAAACATGAGTATTGTAGAGATCATATAACAGAATTAGAAGAATTACTTCTGTATTCCACAAATACGATATACAATTATCGGAGGTTGACTAGGATATATCATGCTTCTGTTCGACAATGACATGTATCTATCTATACCTGTACGTTAATTTGCCAAAAATAATTGATTACCTTTCCAAGGTGTATGACGTAGGTCTTCGCAAGGACAAAAAGAGGGAGTTGGATTTCGCCGTTTCAAGAAAACTTCCAAAAATACCCAAACAGGAGACATCAGAGAGTCGTTGAATAGGACTGGTCTCTGACTGATGGCAGACCTCTTGACCATGCTACAGTATCCACATCGCGAAAATATATATTAATGCTTTAATGTAACTGTGATAATGTTCACATAGTTCATACTGTGATCGTTAAAATAAAAACGCGAAAAAAACATACCCATAATCATTAACAAATATGAGTCCATTGTACGATTCTGACTACAATGTATATCATTAGCTTGCGTCAATGACTCACTTGAAATGGAGACGAGACCAGGTGTTCAAGAAGCACTTAATCTAAAATATTCCTCACTTGTTGGGAAGATTCAAAGTATAATGATATCGAATTGAGATGAAAATAAAACCCTGGATGTTTTATTTTTTTTACACAAGCTATGGTGACATATTTCATTCTTTTCATTCCCTATTAGAGATTGCAGAATTAAAAGAAAAATATATTTTGAAACGTTCTTGGTATATCTCAACACGTGATTTGTTACGTATAGTTATAGGACTGGTCAATCTATGAAACCATACATTCCGTATCGGAATAATTCTTGTGAATTAAAAAAATATAACTTCAAGTACTTCGTATTCAATGCATCTGTTCTGAAGAGAAAGGCAATTTAAGAATATTAGTTATGGCTTTGCATAACGAGATTTTAAGCATAAATTGATCTAATGTAAATCGTGATGAACTCTCAATTCTGAAATATAATTATGAACTGCTTCGTATTCCGGCTTCGGCTGTGTAGCGTACGATATGTTACTGTTATGGTAAACATAAACGTAATTATATTTATCACACTATTTTACAAATTACCAAACTAAAGCATCTCCATCTGTTTTATGTGAGACATGCGTGGTTGGCCTCCAACAGATGAGCTACTTGTAGGTCCATCCAGTGAACGTCAACGGCGTTGTAATATTAACTTGGAAAATGAAAATCGATCATGGAGTTCTTTATAAGATCCGAAAAGTGACATCCCCTTTCTTTTCTGATGTCGGCGACACAAATGGATCTTACATTCTCGTCCCTGGCCTGTAATTGGACGGAAGTTTGTCACAGTAATCGCTCAAGCGCGGGATTTGATTTTCTCCGTATGGTTCGACGTCCTCGTACGCCTCGTAAACGTTGTGGGGAGCTCTTGTATAGGCATGGTTGTGATATTGAGCTAATTTTTCACTCCTTTGGATGTCCTTGGTTAGTACTTGTTGTTCAAAGTAGTTTTCCCTTATTTGCGGTCTCTTCCAATACCTGAAACACAATAGGATGTTTCTTAAATGCCTTCGTTAACATTTTGAGACAGTTTGAAAACCGTTGGTTCAGGAGCGCTATGTTCGATTTTAGAGGGCTGGATAAGAAAAAAACCTTTGCAGACTTAAAACTTTATTTGGGCGTATTCACAACGGTATTATATATACTGAAATCTAAATATTCACAAGAATTCTTCCAAGCTTCACTTTAGCAATGTATTGATCACCTAATGGCATTTAATCCACAGCAAGCATTTTATTGTTGTTTTACGCCGCAGTTAGCAAGTAACGGTGAGATGAGGTGAAATGGGGTTGAACGTCGCGTTCAATATTATTGCACTCATTAATATTGTCGGATTTTATAGTGCAAGGTCACTGAGATACCGTGCTGCATTTTATCATTAAAACCCCACTCAGACACAGTGTACGGACCCCGAGCCGGCCAGTCCTTGTTTTAGCCCATTATTGTCGAGAGCCAGGCAGGGTAACAACAAGTACCATCTGTTAACGTCTTTTCGTTTGACGCGGTCGGGTATCGAACCCACGACCTTCTGCTCTTCGGGCAGACGCTCTACCACTAGACCTAGAAGATGTAGTCTCCAAGTAATGGAATCCCGGACAGACAAATCATTGCTTCACAGAAATTATCAAGGGTCCTCGCTAGGCGATAACTACAAGAACACGCTACCAAGGGTTTTTTCATGAGATGGCTGAATGGGGTTTGACGTTGCGTACAAGATTATTGCGCTTATTATTAGCGTGCGCGCGTGTGTGTGTGTGTGTGTGTGTGTGTGTGTGTGTGTGTGTGTGTGTGTGTGTGTGTGTGTGTGTGTGTGTGTGTGTGTGTGTGTGTGTGTTTGTGCGTGTGTGTGTTTGTGCGTGCACGTGTGTGTGGCTACTTGTTGTAGTTTGGACTAATGCAGGTTTCATAGTGCCAGCGCAATGATATACGGTGTCACGGTAAGAACGGATATACGGTGTCACGGTGTCACGGTAAGAACAAGTGCGATACTTTTAACGTGTCATTGTGTGACGCGGCCCCCGACCTTTCGCCTTCAGGGCAGAGACGGTTTCCGTGCTCAGTACTAACCATGACGCGGTGTAGTTCATGGACATTATATTCGTTGGATTCGATCCCTCAATGTGTAAATCCCATTTCCACCACACACAAACCCCCTTCCCCCTTGTGATATGGCTGGAATATCGCTAAAGTACATTGACTCATCTATTGTTGATTTGTAATAGAACTCTAAGAGATCCAAGTTGTTATCTACATATCCTAATAATATCAGCTGATGACAGAGTGAATGAGTGTGTAAGTATGGTTCTGCGCCGCTTTTATCAATATTCCAGTAATATCACGGCGGGGGGCACCAGAAATGGGCTTCACACATTTTACACGTGTCGGGAATCGAACCCGGGTCTTCGGCGTGACGAGCGAACGCTTTAACCACTAGGCTACCCAACGCTCCTGATGACAAAGGTTTTCTCATGTTAAACTATTAGAAAAACACTTCATCAAAACCTTCCACAATCAGTCTTAGGGACATTATTTTAGCTTTAACTAATGTTGTGTTTTAATTCGCGAACACTTAAATAGGTTCATAATTATTTCTAAATGTCTCTCTATTTTGGTAAATTATGAAGATCTTGCAAGCCTAAATGACCTTGTATGCATATGTATAACATTACTAATGTTGTCTATAACACCAACAAAAGCTGAAAGAAACATTTTGTGTTCAGATCTTCGATCACGTGTCCTGGTTGGTCTCTCGTGGGCTTCTGCTATGCTGTTTTCCCTACCCATGCTGATTATCAACGAAACCAAAATTATAGACGGAAGTTGCCAATGTTGGATTGAGTTCCCAGAACCCTGGTTTTGGAAGGTAAGTTTGGATATTATCCTGAAAAGACGGTTTTGATAATATATTACATATCACTTTCAAGACACCAGACACAGTCAACAATTTAACCGAAAAAATACCTTATATCTGCATTTTGGTAATAGCTTTGAATAATTTCTAGCTCACCTGATTGAAGAGAGCTTAAGTCCTGTTTGCGTGCGTCGTCCGTTGAAACCATCTCCTCGGAGACCACTGAACCAATGAAGCTGAAGCGTCACACGCTTGTTTTAGCCAGTGATGACATCCCACTTTGTTCAAGAGGTTCGAATCCGATTATTAATATATCCGCGACGGCAGACATTTTCTATGGCCACTCCTCAGTATACGTGTTTTTGTAGTATTTTGCATGTTACGTTTTCGCGATATTTCATCTTTCTTTGACCCTGCTCTTAAATTGTCTCAAGCTGCATTTACTCATAAGGTAAACACATCTCCTCGGAAACACTGGACCAATGAAGAAGCTGCCACTGCCACAAGAGTGATGACACCGGCAGTTGTGCAATAGGTTCGAATCCGACTTTCAATGTGCAGTGAACAATTTGTTGATGGTCATATTGATTGATTAATGTCATAACATATAATTCAGAGTATTTGGTGAATATTAAACAGAACTAGGAGGTTTATTGGATTCAACAAAACTAAAAAAAGCACCTAAGGATTTATTGTGGATGTTTTAAAAAAAACATTGGATTTGAAACGCTGCACAAATCATGTTAATCCTTCAATGTTTATGAAATGGTGAGGTGAAAAGGGGTTTAACGTCGCGTCCAAGATTATTGCACTTATATAGCGACGTGTGTGTGTGCGTGTGTGCGTGCATGCGTGCGTGCGTGTGTGTGTGTGTGTGTGTGTGTGTGTGGCTGCTTGTACTAGTCCGGACTGATGCCGATTTATAGTGTAGCTCACTGAGATACCATGCCGCAGTTTAAAATGAATACCCCACTCAGACACAGTATACTGACTCCGAGCCGACCAGTCCTTGTTTTAGCCCCTTAATGCCGAGCGCCAGACAGGGTAACAACAAGTACCATCATTTAACGTCTTTTGGTATGACGCGGTCGGGGATCGAACCCCGGACGTTCCGCTCTAGACAACGGAGGCGGTCTTATGAAATCAAAAAATACAAATTGGCCATTTCAACATCAGAACAATGAGGGGCGTTCGGGTAGCCTATTGGTTAAAGCGTTCGCTTGTTACGCCGAAGACCCGGGTTCGATCCCCAACATGGGTACAATGTGTGAAGCCCATTTCTGGTGTCCCCCGCTGTGATATTGCTGGAATATTGCTAAAAGCGACGTAGAACCATACTCACTCACTCACTCAGAACAATGTTTTATACAGAAGCAACAGAGCAATCCGGTTCAAATGTGTCTCATTTTATTGTCTAGTCCAGGCTCGATTATTCATAGGTCGTTGTCAAATAGGTGTAATGTTGTTGATTGGGGCGTGAAACAACACACACAATGTGACAATTCAGATTCAAGGCAGTTAGTGAGTACTGAGCAGTTTCAGCCAGATTTTTTTTGAGTAATTTTATGTTGGATTGTCACACACATTCTCCTATCTGTCCTTCGTGAATCGATCTTTCGGTAATATAGGATACGCGATGCCTCCCAGACATATAATCCCTCCGAGATCTCAGCTTGTTAGCCATTTCCTAATTATCACGTCTGATTACAATGAACGCTCATGCAAAGACCATTTCATGACAACATTGTTGCTTTTTATATTCCTATTCATATGGGACGAAGTATCCTCTTTGTCCTCTTATCATCGGATGTATTAAGTATTAAATTTCACTGAAAGCACTCAGTACAAACAGACAGTCTTGGGCAATATGTAACACCTTCAGGCTCGAGAGAACAAAACATGTTGTGAGTCCCTTTTTCGTCAGCTTTAATTATCTCTCCTCTCGGACGCCTTCGGGCATTTCCGTTTCAGCTCGGCCCAAGCCGAGTGACATTAACGGAAAAGCTCGAGGTAACATCATCATTTCCCAACATCTTCTTGAACTACATATTGTGCAATATGTGTGATCGGGTAATTCATAATAATTTCGGTTTTCTCTTGAAACATTTAAAACGTTATATCTTTTATCTTTTTTTATTAATACCTTTGCTAAAGGAAACTGTATTCCGGTATAAAACCTAACGAGGGATAAAATACCTGTCCCCCAAGTGATACAGCTACAACGGAGTTTTCTTACCCACATGTTTCAATCTGCCTTTGTGAAATAATTAAACAGATTCTTCTTCGTGGCGGGGTATAAGGAATTTATTTTTCCGCTCAGATATGTTTTTCCCTCCCAGGTGGGATACATACTATTTAAGCAAGATCAAATGAACCAATAAGATTTCATGTTTCTGACTTGGGGTATGATAAATGATATTTATGCCATTATCGAGGTTCTGTCGAAACGTTCAGCAGCTTTGTTATCAGACTTTCATCATCTCTTTGTAAATTCATTCCTAGTGCCATGTAGTTTTCCTTTGGCTAATTGTACATTAATTATTAAACTTTAAAATAATTTTAAATGAAATGTGTACACTTCGCGTTTTCTTCTTAAAACCAGCCCGAGTCGATGTTTACTTTCTTTTGATCAGCAGTTTAGGTTGCTTACATATTAATTTATCAGGCATTATATACATGTTATCAGCATTATAGGCGTGTTATCAGGCATTATCTACGTGGAAACGAAATTGACCAAATGTGGATATCATTATCAAAAGGGCGCTAACTACGCGTCCATCTAAAGAATGCCGGTGAAAGAATATTTAAAATGTTCAAAAAACTATAAATGACCCTATCATTCGTTACAAGGACAGTATTCGCCGCATCGTTCATATTGTCAAATAAAATAATGAAAATACATTTTTTTAAATCTCTGTGTAATAGTCTTGCGGTTAACGCCCGATGGCCACACGATTGTATTTGTTATAATTCAAGAAACATTAGTTTCATGTCAAATTTTAGTGGCCTGCTTGTCCCGAACACCTGTGAATCGAGTGAACCAGGATTCAGTGAAGGTTCAAGCGCGTATTGCAACAGTTCAGCTTTTAAACAGAACGACTTCAGCCAAGTGATACTGAAGATTCAAAAACGCGTTAACTGTACATTTCCCGAGGGAACTTAACATTTAAACAGGGGAAACGGGTGGCCCAGTCGTCTAAGGCGCCGCGATTCGTTGTGCAGAGTTGCGTCCCTTGGGCATGCCAGAGAGCTAGGATTGTGGGTTCGAATCCCGGTTCGACCCGATTATGTTTCTAGGTTTGTCAGCACTAACCCGTGCTCGTGCGTTTCACCGAAGTGGAGACCTGCATCAGTTCGGGCTTTCCTCCCACATTAAGCTGACACGCCGCGATATAACTGGAATACTGTTAAAAGCGGCGTGAAACCCAGCTCACTCACTCACTCACTAACATTTAAACAAATTTTTGACAGATCTAACGGGAGAACTATTCATGAAATCCGCTTCAACAGTGCCCCTTTAAATGTCTCTAAAGTTTCTTAAGTGGGATAAGTATATATTCGTTCATCCTTTTCTCACACCTTTTACATTTTTTGAAGATTCCAGATTAGAATGGGCCTTCGGTAACCTATGCTGTAAGGGTGGTCTGATCGCTGACTGGGTCATTGTATGGTATCCCAATTGTATAGATCGATGCTCATGATGTCAATCACTGTATTGCCTTATCCAGACTCGATTATGTACAGACCGTCGTCACATACCTGAAATATTGTTGAGTGCGGCTTTAAGGAACAAACAAACAAAAATTACAGTTTATAAACAATATGTTCGGTTGGTTTGCAGATGTTTGGGTCACAATAATAGAATATGTGTTTCATGATTCAGATATTGTTGATGTTTATTTTGTTATCATATGAATAAGATAATTTGTGCTTCAGAAAATAACGGCCTTCGCCACTATGCTAGCGTGTTCTTTACACCGTCGATTACATCATGTGTGTTTTGGTCTGACGCGACCTGGTTGTACGATATTGCTAAATAGACTGTGACCTTTAACTTACAGCCAACGCCTCGGGCAGTCCCTCTGAAAACAAGGCCTTGAAAGGCCAGGCTTAAGCGAAGTGTACTCTCGAGTGTTTGCACTGCACATTTTTGCGACAACCGTGCCGATTTCTGGTGACTGAGTCTCTGAAATGGTAATGGCATTTGCTGGGGCAGTTAATGTTATTTGTCACTAGGTCTCGCGAGATTGCAGCATCTCTAGTCAATAACTATTCTGCCATTCTTGGATAGATATTATTCATCTGTATGTACACAACGATTGGAATTAATAGTGGAGAAATATTATGATAACTAAACGTTGAGAACTGTCCATTTCCTTTATGTCTGTGTACCTCTTTACAAATATGATTGGTATTCTTGTTATGCAAAGTTTTTAAGTGGAATCAAAGACTTTAGTACCAGGAACCGCGTGGAGCATAAGATGAGTTAAAGGAAGCTTTATTGTTTGTGCGTATAATACAATCAAGTTTCTAAACATCCATTCATTGTCATATATTCACGCTGTTATCATAAAAGTGATTTAACGTTGGTTGTTTAGTGGATTTAAATCATATCAACGGTTTCATTATGGATGTTTAAAGAACAGCAGAAATTTAAAGCACCGCAAACAACATGTAAATATTCCAATGTTTTTAAATGGAAATATGCAAATTCAATTTTAATTAAGTTATCCGAATATTATTGATTAAATTCATAACAAATAATGATCAGTCATTGTCAGTATTAGAGCTGTGTTGGAGCACTGTTGTGAATATGTTTTATACAGAAACAATGGAACAATACTTGTCGAATCTTTCTCTTGCTGGGACACATCGATTTCCGCTAGCATGTTTGACAGGTTTTCTCACCACATTCCAACAACTTCCATAACAAATTTGAAGGAAAAGTATTTCTCTTTTCTATGTCTGAACAGTGACACCAACGCTTATAGTTCCACTACAAAGTATGTATATATATTGAGAATATACACGAGGAAACAAACACCATGTTAGTTCCTAGTTTCTTTAACTTTGTTTGTTTTTGTGTTGTTTAACGTCACACTCAGCAATATTACAGCTATATGACAACGGTCTGTAAATAATCGTGTATGGACCAGACAATCCAGTGATATCATGACCATAGATCTACGCAATTGGGATAAAATGTCATGCAGCAACCAAGTCAGCGGGCCTGGTCACCCAATCCCGTAAGTCGCCTCTTACGACAAGCATAGTCACCTTTCCCAGCAAACATGGGTTACTAACCAGGATCTTCACGGGTTCGTCCATTTAACTTGCTAAGATTGTATAAAGGTCAGAAGCTCTGGCAAAACGCAAATAAAAAATCCGACTACAAAAACAGTAACTAACACATTTGCATTCAATTATTCCCATCCCACTTTTTCTGCTGTGTAGTTTATCAGTTTTATCTCGGGCGGGTTAGTTTTTTTATGTTTCTTCTTTTTTTGAAAATATCTTACACTTATCACGAATCGCGTCAATAACTAAAAGAAAAGGTTAAATGGCGCCTGTCATTCGGTAAAAAGACAATGATATTAGACTTTGAAGAGGAATTATTGCATTGGCAATATATTGTATTGTACTCAATTATGAGGGAAGGTGTTATCATTTCAAGGTTTCCTCACAAAAGAACTCAGGTCGATATATAATGTATGTCATAGGAAGCCATCAATATATCAGCAGAATTAAGTCGTCAAAAAAGAGTTGTAAGGAAAGTATTTCCTATAAACTGACCTCCTTTTCGATCGATCCTGACAGAGAGATACCTAAACATCATTTGGTGCGCCAATGTAATTACCTTTCCTTGTTAGCAGTTGTCTGACAAGCAGTATGCCAAAATCGATACGACTTTCCAGTCAATTGATCCTAACCCTAAGATTACGGATTTCATTCAAAACTAGTTTTTCAGACTGATTTGGGCCAACAGTGCTGGCTTACTTTTCACATTTGAGGGCGTGGGCCACGTAAAAGTGTGCAAAATTGACTGAAGACTGTTATGCTACCAAAGATGGTGGCAAATTGGAGCCGCGATTTGATAACCCTCGCTGTAATCTTGAAATCCCTTCCTTATTTGTTGAGAATTTTGCCAATTATTCCAATATTTTCGCACGGAATACCAACAGGGGTGCCAGTTAGGTGCCAATTTCCTATCTACTTTGTGTCTTCACACTTCAGGACACCAGATTCCTGGACGTTTGCCCTGTTGAAAGCGTGCAAAAACATCTTTCCTTTTCAGTATTCTGTCTGGTGGGCGATATTCAAGCATTTTCTGGGAATCGTAGAAAGTCGATTAATTCCTTTATTTATGCACCAACGTAATTAAATCATTTACTTAAATAGAAACGTAAATAGAATTATAATTTCTTTTTGTTGAACATCCCTTTTTCTTTTCTGAAGCGTAGTTTTTCGGGGATAACAATAGGACAGGGTGTAAATCAATTACAGCTGATTGCTTTTCATTTTTCCTATTGTAAAAAAATAATTGGATTGCTATTGAAAGATTAATCTGCACTGATGCAGCAAAAAAATTATTTTTTACGCTAAAGGGTTTGTCAATCTTACTGGTAGTTTATGCTCTGATCTTAAAAATATTCGTGAAAGCATAAATACTTTATTAAGATGTTATGTTTCTTCCTGAATAATGTTAACATGGTAAAATGTGATTTTTTAGAAAAGTATTTAATTTCGTACCTGTCATAATGTAGCACTTGCTTATGGCTCAGGGTTGGGTACAATGTTTTTTCTATAAATGTAATGGGCATATTATTGGTCGTAATTTTATTTCCACCCTTACGGCAAATAGATACAGAACAATACACGTACCAATTTTGATCGCCTTTCGTATCACCTATTAATAATGTGTTTATTCGGAAATAAGAATCGTTTTAAAAGTTCCTTTACCTTTACCATTCCAACGTTAATACTCCTTTGACTCCAACTTAACTACCCATTAACTTGAATGCCATGGGGCGTTGTCTCATAGACATTCCCCTTTCCTCTGAGGCTACACGAATAATTACACTGAATATTTGTACGGATGATTCCATCGAGGGTGTATTTAATCGTATTAACAACTTGAAATCTTATTACTTAACATAGACCAATCGTGTTGCAAGTATCAAAATATTCAGGTGGTCCGCAGAACATTATGTCTTCATGGTTTTATTGATATGTTTTAATTTTATTTGTCATTTTTGTTCATGCAACGTCGTAGTTGTCTTATCTCCTATATACATGCATCTTTGTTTACGATGTAAGCTAGGTCTGGGTGAGCGAACATGTACCTTCCTCGGTGTGGACTAGCAACTATAATACGTGTCATAAAACAGTCTGTCTCGAGTCATCGGTATCCAGAGTATATACTTCCAATTTAATCACGCCATTTTATGAGATTGTTATGGGTACGGTAAGCGATCTTATTGCTGTCTATGGTATACATGGCGCTGGCTTGATGTATTAAATTATACTTTTGAAATAAGTGCCAATCTTCCAAGATATATGCTTCCCATCACCAAAGTACTTTCCCGAAACTGAATGCTTTTAAGTGTGCAATCGTCCACAAGATTATCCAGATTAAATGTAGCCTTATTAAGCAATCGAATAGAGTGAGTGAGTGATTATTGCTTAACGCTTATCAGCAATTTTGCAGCTGTCTCGCGGCGACAATTGCATATAGAGAGAATGACGGTTTGATAGTATATACTGAGACTACATTGCAAGCTTTTGTGGGCATCATTCTATGCGGTTTAAAGTTTCTGCACAATTATTTGCCAAGATAACGGTTATAAAGTGAAACCTCGTTAATCCGACATGCGACGTTCCTGGTCTCGATCAATGAATCATGGTATAGGAGAAGGTTGTTCAGACATCGTGAGCAAGTGTCCGGATAAACGGGTCCGCATCAAGGTTTCACTGTACTTCTACATCCAGGATTTTTTCCTTGTGTACAAACGCAATCCTTCGATCTCATTGATGGATAATATAAAAGGATGTTCATATATTTTTCAGCCCTACATCACGATAATTGCTATCGTCCTCTTCTTCATTCCCGCCGTCATCATCGCAGTGTGTTACATCATCATCGTCGTCATCATATGGACCAAAACAACACTACAAGTCTCAGCACCAAAAGGCAAGCACCGATATATTAAAAATGGTAAAAAACATATTTTTTACCCTCATTACTCAATTACAGGCGACGAGTGCACGGCTTCCATGGTCGAAAGCTATGAATGAACACACAGAGGGGTACACAAAGTACGTGATCTAGACTACCAGTTATCGGACTTTCATTTTTGTTGAAGCCTCGGTGGCTGTGTGGGTTAGATCGCTGACTTTGTGCTGGCGATTAGATGCCTCACTCTGGCAGTGTGGGTTCGAATCACAGATGGGACTCAACCCCTAAAAGTACTAGAATCTTTACTTTACTTGTGTTTAATGTGTTATCCAAAATAACATTTGTTATATTTAACCACTTTCTAAATGACAATGTGTGTTCATAAACCATTTATTGTTGGAGATTTTGTACCAGCGAAGACGAGAAATACTTTGGCTTCTCGTGCATCCCTGGGAAGAACTGGTCCCTTGTCAATGCAATATATTTCAGTCCACTGGCATGACACATTGTATGGCCAAATAAAGACATTTACGTGTGTGTCTCTAAGCCATGTACACTAAGAATACTCGTGTGGAACTTGACACAACGTTCCGTATTTTAACTTGTGTGTTGCCTACTTGGGTTGAATACTCCCCAGGGAGCTGAGAATGAAAACCGAGTGCACCCTGATCCATTGACCGGGGTAATAATGTCAGCGTTTCGAGCATGGACCTTGTATATGGAGTCTAGCGCAATATAAGTACACACATTATTGTTATTAAGTGTTCAAGGACTGTTGCTCTAAACATCGTTAGTGGTAGAGTACTCTGGTTAACGACTTAGGCAAACAATAAACACAATTATACAATAATCCTTAATTTACTAAAGTGCCACATCTATCATGAGCCGCAAGATCTGTTGAAGCAACTTTATTGACTATTACATTTTCGCTCGTGGCGATTGGGAGCGTGGCGTGGCCTGTTTAACCTATTATGCATCGTACTCAGACGCTGTGGCGTGGCCAGACTGACCTACTATGCATCGCACCTAGACGGTGTCGCGTGGCCTGTTTAAACTTCTATGATTCGTACTCAGACGCTGTGGCGTTGCTAGACTGACCTCCTATGCATCGCACCTAGACGGTGTGGCGTGGCCTGTTTGATCTACTATGCATCGCACCTAGACGCTGTTGCGTGGCCTGTTTGTCCAACCATGCATCGTACCTTGACGCTGTGGCGTGGCCAGACTGACCTACTATGCATCACAACTGGACGCTGTGGCGTGACCAGACTGACCTATTATGCATCGAACCTTGGCGCTTTGGCGTGGCATGTTTGACCTATTATGCATCGTACCTTGATGCTGTGGCGTGGCCAGACCGACCAACTATGCATCGCACCCAGATGCTGCGGTGTGGCCCGATTAACCTGCTTTTTATCGCACCCAGATGGTGTGGCGTGCTTCTGTCGATCACCAGATATAGTATTTTAAAGCACGGTATACTTACTGACGTCATGAAGCTGCAAGATCTATCACTTTTGTATATTTCACGTAAATCAGTCATGCAGCCTACACTATCACCAGTACATGCCCACGTGGTCGTAGCGCTACGGTTGCCAATACGTCAACGTTCCATTATTGGAGTTTCCATGATGGTGACGCTGCGATCGGTTATTTATGTGGACACTGAAGTAATGTTTTCCTTCAAAGGTAGCAGCATCCGAGCCAGAACTATTATGGACTAGGAATGGTATATTAAAACAGTTTATACATGTGCCACCCCAAAATTACGACTTTCAAAGTCGTCTCGGGGACGTCCAGAAGGGCTGCTGTATCCGGTTTGAATGTCGTCTGATGGCGTTGATAATGATTTCCGACAAGAATAGAGGTTTTTCTCAAGATTGTAACTTCTTTTGACTGAGACTTGACTGATGGTTCCACACATGTGCTGGCTAATCAGGATTTCGATGCATGTCTTCTCCTGTAGTTCATGGATCTGATTTAGTGATAGCACTGGGTAGTATTTTTTTAAAAAGAGGGTTAGAGATCTTAGATAAACAGCAACATAGAAGTCATTTGTTTTCATTACTCCTCCTCCTCCTCCTCCTCCTCCTCAATTACATATTTTTTAATAAACAAGGTGAAACCTGAAAATGCAGATAACGAACGAAGTCTAAATGTCACCCAACACGATATCCGGCAGCCGTTATGGTACAAAATACAGTAACACAACACACGTTGACATTCATGTGCACAGTGTTGTTCGCAGTATTAAACACTCTCACCCAGATTGAAAGTGAAAAAGAATTCTGACATGAATTGTCCTACATTTCGATTTTTTCAAAGTGTTTGTTTCCATGTAAAAATCTATTTGGGAAGTTACAGCGCCCACAGATCTCAACGCACGTCTGCTGAAATCCCCCAATGTAAACACATTTTCTTTCAATAATACTCAGAGCTGATCGAATCGTGTTTTTATCCAAAAAGCTTTTTCAAAAGCATTCAGAACTAAATCAATAATTGCAATAGGCGTACGGCGGATCAACAGGTGTTGTGAAGTTTTCAGAGATCAAAAGTTGCTTTTGATTAGGGGACAGTGTTGTTCTTACATGCGGTAGCCTAGCAAGCACACTGATCAATCGGGTAATGGGGGCTTTCATTTAGTTTTCCATCCTTGCTCCCACATGAGATATCATTCAATGACATTCCGTGGAGCATATTACATTCTTGATTATCCATTGGTGGAGCATTAGCATGAAGTCTCATGTTCAAGTCTAACTCGTGTTGTTCTTGCTTAGACTACCTTTAACTAAAAATTACATTTTCGCGAATTTTAAGAACTGCATTGAAATAATTGTCACCATACCAAATTCTTTGCTTAGTGAGAACGTAATGGACTGCAATCTGGTGGCATAGCATCCATGGTAAACTTACAATTTGAAGTCACGTTTAAAATATGATGTCAAGAGAGGAACGCTAACGCCTTAGATTGAACGATAAACGAGAAGTATACTGGAAAAAATACGTTAGAAATCATGCCTATTTGGGGGGATATTTCTGTAGTGAAGGCTGAGCACACACTTTCATGAATACTATCGTCAAAATATGAATGATCCCCAACTTGTTTTGTTCAGTATATTCTGATGAACGCTGTTTCCAATTTATAGTCACAAAAGTAAGGGAACACAAGTTGCAATGACACTTATCTGTTTTATGGCCGCAAAAGTTTGGCTTTTTGATATTTCTCACTCACTCACTCACTCACAATAGCTTCAAGTTGAGGTCAAACATAAATGAAAGTCAATTAATGTTTTCCACAAAGAAGCCTTTGACTGTAAATTTAAAACAAAACGTTTCTTGGTATTTTGTTGATGTTGTATTTATTGATTTTACATTTGCGTTACTTACACTGATATACACTGGTTAAAATTTCATTTTTTATAGTTTAGCTGAAACTTTTATAGATTGCATTTTATGATATTTTCGACTCAATCTCTAGGATATCTCTTGGATATTATATATGTCCACCGTTATATCAAAGTTCATATCTGCCTTGAAGTATTATAAATGAATATAATACTTCAAGGCAGACATGAACATTGATTTAACGGTTAGGGCGTATGAACTAAAACGAAATGTCGAATACGTGGTGTACAGCTGTAATATTCAATATGAACAACATTGGAAATGTTAACAACGATAGAGCACAAATACAGCGAAATACCAACGCAGGACATGACCGTGTACGTGTACTTTGCTGTGCAATAATGTCCTTGATCAATTATTTGAAAAGATATACACCTGTTTTGCAAAATCACCCTTATATTCAGTGTGGAATTGGAAGCAACGAATTATCGATGGATGATCACAATCCTATTTTCCTAATAGCAATACATCGACACGTTCATATATCAATATAAAAATAATTGAAAAAGCTTTATGTTAATTATTTATTTTCGTATTCGTTTTTTTGTATTTCGTAACAACTACACCTTGTTTGAAGAGACACAGCTATAGAGGCGGTGGGGTAGCCTAGTGGTTGAAGCGTTCGCTCGTCATGCTAAGGCCTGGGTTCGATTCCCAACATGGGTACAATGTGTGAAGCCCTTTTCTAATGTCCCTAGCCGTGATATGGCTGGAATATTGCTAAAATTGGCGTAAAACAATGCTCTCTCGCATGAGCGAAATTTAGAAATTTAAGGTTTTGTTTAAGGACATACATGCATTATACGGTTCCTTTGGCCACGGGATCTGCATTAAGTAAGAAATAGACAAAACCTTTGGAAGTACCAAGAAAGTTAACAGAGGTGTTTATATGGAAGGACACTGGACCCTATAAATGTTTGGGCGTTGCATGTATAACAACACTAGTTTTCTTGCAGTGATTTTCTACTCCGTGAACATGAGTCTCTACCCAAAGCTGAGGGTAGCCAGCCATCCAGCCATGAGGATGTATTTGACCATGTCAGAAGTCCTAATTTGGAAAACTTAGTGTAAGAAAGGGAAAAGTTGCAATTCCAATGGGCCCAAAAGAACCTCTGTACTACCTCCTTCATATCAGACACATTCATAAATACGCTCTGTAACACCTAATCTGATATATCTAGGACCTGACTGACGTTGAATTTAAGGAAATTGATGCTGCTACACAATATTTAAGATAGAAAGCAATGATATTTTCCTTGAAAGTATTTCACGTCAAAGCCAGAAAATAACCAACCTCGATAACCAACTATGACGAAACAGAATCATTGGGCGTAAGCGTAGCAAAGTAGCGGTGGAAATTATATGGACAGATCACTGGAAATAAAGGTAAGCATGTCCTGCCCTACAGGTTAGAAATGTCCTCAATACTTATCCCTAGGGGTACATTTGCAAAGGCTCCATGACCTGTTTATAGTCATTCCATCATTCTCGAGGTCACGTTGTTAAAGGAAGGGCATCCACTGGCCGGATTAAATATCTCGTAGTTAGTCTAAAGTTCACCTTTGAAAAGGTTCTCACATGCTGATAATTACAGCGAAGCCGACTTGAATGCTATCACGATCAAGATGCGGCCAGTGTTTAATCTGGAACAGCAGCGCATTGCTAATTAAATTCTGTCTGCAATATGAAAGAAATGTTGTCAACTTGCAAGTAACATCCTGAGCGGCTTAAGTCTAAGCTGTCGTCTTTATTTTTATGATGTCAACAGTTTATGTTCGGAAATAAGGATTTCGTATTGTTTGCTGATTGGAGTCCCCTCAAAGCATACAACACTACCCACATCATTACGTGCGTAAAACGCTACAAAAAGCATCCCAAAACATGTGTCTTATTTTCAAATAAGTTGGTATCCTCGTGTTACGGTCAACTGATGAGACATTAATGGAATACTGTTCAAAGAAGCGTTAAACCCAAACCTGATGTGATGTCAACAATGTTCTTTGGTACTGGGATAGTCAACTGAAGTTAAAGGTTCACTCGTCCCACCGAAAGTCTGTGATCGATTCCCAGCATGCGTGAAGCCCTTTTCTATGTCCCCATGCCGTGATATTACTGGCATATTGCAACCGAAGGCGTCAAACGTTTCTATCACACTCACTCCAACGTTGAGTAACACACAAGACAAAACTTTAGTTTTCCAACACAAACAATACAGGAAAAAACCTGACATATACGGTTTCCCGGAATTATCTTGTTAAGGAACATGAAATACTAGAAGTAACGATGCTTTAGGAAAAGACAAGGATATAAGTTTGTTTCACTATTTTTTAATGCCGGTTCAGCCTTTGATTGATCTTATCAAAAACCTCTTGTAAGCGTGTCCATGGTAATGCTACATACCAAGTTTTTTATAAAACCATTATTAAGTTTTCACAAAATCTAAGATTGCTTACTGCGACGTTAAACAAGATTTGCTTACTCACATTTATATCAATTATCTGTGTGTGGTTTGAAAGAGAAATGGCACCGACGATTGACAAATTCTGACAGAAGGTGAATCAGTCCTGCACGATGGTGCTTAATAAATTCTTACCCTATGGTAATGAATCTTTAAAAAAATAATATATTCAAAACGGTTCTGTTGAATAGTGACAACTAACTTAAAACATCCAGCACCACCACAGCCACTATCCCTTTTTATGCTGCATGTCAAACGGAGAAACATTTAGATGACCCCATATGTCATCTCGGCCAGTATTGGATGTGGATTCACTAGTCTCACTAGTTCACATGACTATCACAGTACACAAAACAACCTGGCGGCGGTCGTGATACTTAAATAAATGTTGCTCGAATCGAATTGAATATGTACTTAACAAAATACATTTAGGATCATGAGTATTTTGGGGGATATTTTTATGACATTGTGTGGTCAGTCTTCACTACAAAAAATATCCCCCGAAATATTCATGATCCCTAAATGTTTTGTTCAGTATATAATTAATATTAATAAGGACGCTATTTAATTAGTCCGACGAAATGTTGGAGAGCCATGTGTGGAGGGATCAGTCGGTATGCGTTTTACAATAAAATCTTACAATCTTACGACTGCATTGGCTGCTGAACTTATAATGTATATACGGGAATAAGTAGAATGGACCAGAATGTCAGAGAAAATAGGAACATATCGAGGAAAAATGATGAATAGGAATGCACTCCGCATTCTGTTTCGCTTCCAAACGAAGACATCTGGCGAATACCTTCATAGCAATACCTTTAAGACGAGTTGTGCGATATACCAAGCCACAGTCTCTCCAATAGTTAATGACCTTTTCGTGTGACTCGCTTGTGAGATATTCATTGGGAACTTTGTCGAATTAATTGCGGGTGATGCGTCTAGCGGTTGGCACAGAAGCTGGTTCTCATTTGACCGAGTCCATGGCCGCATCATCTCATCCATGCAAACTTGTTTTGTCAGTGGAATAGAAGCCTAGTGATGATATTGAATAAGATTAATGTTTATATTGGTCTCGTGCCTCGAATATTTTGGTAATGAAGCCATGATAATTTGCGATATAATGAAATGGCAGACCCAGCACTGGATGTTAACTGCAGAGGCAGAATTTACGGTCATTTCGACACGGCTTATTGTTTAAAGGGCCAAAGATGATTTGATTAACCATGGGTTATGAATGAACAGGGTGTTTTGAAGTATGTATCGACGCACAAGGGCATCTTAACTATATCAGTAAGGGTTTGTTCTGGCTTTCGCAAGGTCGCTGAAAGCCAAACAATCGATATCACAGCCTTGAAGATAGTGGTGCCACCATAAGCGTTGGTCACTGCAGTTGGGTGCTAAATTTATATGTAGTCCGGAAGGAAAGCTCAGATGGTAAGATTCTTAATTTACTTACACAGTTTGAAATAAAGAAACATACTTTAATGAGTAAACGTGGTGAGTTTGTTGTCTGTCATATGATGGTTCTGTTTGACCAACATCGTTACATTCCCAAGTTGCGCAACCTGGTAGCAGGGGATACTTTCAATTGTTTCAGCGTTCAGCAGTCTATAGAATTTAGCTTAGCGCCTCTTTGATGTTGGAAGAAAGTCCTAAATGATGGACGTAGTATTGACCCTGGGCATGGTGCTATCAGACTATAGTTCGCAATCAATTCAAATCTGGAATTTGAACCCACTGTAATCGCACCATGGCACGAATAAGAGAGCCTAGAATTCTCAAAGGGTGTAGTAACATCATCAACAAGACATGGTTAACATGGTACAACTGTTGTCCAGTGGTTGCATGATGACCATTGTCCATGTTGTGGTTATGGCCGCTGCAAAAGTGCTAAAAGTGGTTAAACCCACACCGACCCGTCTGTTGCTGCACTGTGGTGGTCAAACTATGTGTCCCAAATTTAATAGATCCGGGTTCTGGCGTTACCGAATGAATGGCAGAACCTTTCCGAATGGTTTCTTCTGGGAATCATTCCGTTAAGGTCGGCGATGTCAAATCGTCACCACCGCTCGCGGATGTCATTCGACGTTAGGGCCAATGTAGGGAAGAAGCAGCACTACTTTGCTTTTCCAAACCAAACATTCATACTTGGCAACTTTATACTTTCACTCCATAAATGCCACAGTGATATGCCAGGTACTACCTGCATTGTTTCCTATAGCGTGGGCGCCCTTTCCTCCGTCGACTCAATCAGAGAAAATGTATGGCTGAGGGATTGTGCTATTATGGATACCTGTCTTTGAAAAGGACACCAATAACTTCAGTTGGTTTTATATCCCGTTTGACATTACAAGGCAAATGTCGATAGGGACAGAGTTTTATCACTGTTAATTCCACCTTAGCCATCACGTAAGCGGCACATGTATAACTTCCCATCTCTCCTCTATGAAGCCTCGTAATATCATTTGGTATCTTCAGCTCCAAATCTTATGCTTAGATGTATAAATCTTTGGCTTTTCGTCCGCGAAACACAAATTACGTAAGCACCTTCTATCTGCCATGGCACAATATACATAATTTATAGTGTTCACTCGCCGTGCTATTCGTTGCGTCCTTTCGCCATAATTTTCGCGTTCGCCGCTGTACAAAGCGTTCCCTAAAGCGGAGATTATTGAAGGGCAACACAGTAGTATTGCGAATGAACCCGATGGCATAGGGAGGAATGATATAGCACAGCGAGGAAATGATATACATTAAAAGACATGACAGACAGGACTTTGCCTTCTAATATACTGTAGGTATTAAAGTGAAATAAAGAAACATTATGTGCTTATTCTTTGCACACTGAAATCAAAGAGAGGTATGATGATCAAGAGTTGCCAATTTAACCACTCACAGTGTGTCGCAATATTTGCATGGAATAGACCCATCACTTGTGTTGATATCACATCTTCGAATGTATGGAAGCTGTGAGTTGTTGCCTTGGTTGGGTTACCTACCTGGACACAATTGTCTCATTAATGTACGACAGCTCTAATCTACATTTCGCCACTGGTTGTCTCATCTCACTTAATTTAATTTCACTGACATGATGAATGTCTGTATTCTGTCCTCTCATTTTACACTATTGATTTGTTCAGCGAGTTGGCCATGTCTAATGTTCGCGGTAAAAGTCAGAGGTTTGCTCAAGGAAAAACTAATTGATATGATTTTTATCCCCGTAGGTGTACTCGCCCGCAAATGAATTCAAGAGAAATAACTGATTGTTTTGTCATATTATGTTCTCTGCATGTAAGAGAGATGAAAAATGATACAATAATGCATCCTGCAAAAAACATTTCGGCATCAAAGGCGTGCATATTGCTATTTTATTATTATTACGTTGAATACCAAAGCTTTTAGTATCCATATTTATCTAGAAACTGAACGATTTAAACAGATTGTGAAAATGAAAGCAAAGCGACAAAACCCCTTCCATAATCATACGACATAAGCCGTGAGCTGATAAGGCCACATGGAAGTTTAAATTAATATGTCAGGCGCAATTTAAAGTTATTGAATAGTATGGCATGTGACTTTGATCCTCTTTCCCTCCTTCCTCGTTTTTCAACCAAGTGGCAGAATGTCCCTGTTTCCAACGCGACAAGAACTCTGATATTCATGGGCAGTTCTAGAAGAATTGAACTTTCATTGGTAGCTCTTTTCCTCTAACTAGGGAAACGGACAAAAATAAACCTCGCACATCGATTGCTCGGACCAAAAACAAATAGCCTTTCATGACAGCCTCGCATTAACAAAGTATCATGCTCCGACCTCTTTTCATCGTGTCTTTTCAAAACTTCTGAAACACTGTTTGTGTGCATGCAAAATATTTTTCTCACGTTACATTCGACAGGCGATACCAAGCGATTAATCCGCATTCACCTGTTCCAAATATAGGTCACCAGCCATCAGATTCATTTACGATTAAAACCACTCCTGTGTGCCAATCTGCAAGTCGCATCATTGCCATGCATGTTTTATGGAAGCCAGTTTCGTGTTCCTTTTCCACAACGTTAAGCTTTTTAACACCACCGGCTTCTAAAACGCACTCGGATCAATGAAACGATGGCCTTTGCTAGTGAAGCGTCACATATTGGCTAAGATCTGTTGGCATCATTGGCTTCATTTAGCTAATGACAACTATCCTCGCGCAATGCCCCTTTAATGTTAGGAAACATCGCAGCAAAGTGCCAGAATATGTGTTTCCAATGTAAGTAAGGAAGCAGAAGGTAAGGAAGTCTTGTTTGCAACATATTGCAGGTTTGACAAGAACAATATTATCATAACAAACGATGTTTAAACATTGTTTAAAGGGAAAATGTATTTGTCAACGTTTGATGCACTATCGTGATCTTGTATTGTAATATTGACAAAAAGCAATTGATGAAGATAGCATCTTGTTAAAACTGACCACGTATTAATTTCTCAATACTTTGGTTAGCACAAAGGTACATTTTCACAAAATATATCATCACTGGAGATCTTATCACGTCTCCAAATACATCAGCTTTTTAAAAATAACCGCAATTTAATATTTGCATTTTCAATTGAATTCTTCTAAAAATGAAATCAATATCAATGAAAACAAGAAACGAAACATGTTCATTTCCCAATTCATATAAAAACGCAGCTCAGTGATGGATCGAATGCCATCTCTTCCCAGCTCAAGTTACGATTAATTCAGGGGTAATAGAAACTGGCGCCTGGACACACAGCCGTTTCTCCGCCTGATTTAGCATATTTACGTTGCCCATCCTGGCCTTGCGTGTGAACGAACCCTTATGGGTTGTTATATTTGGTTATCGGAAGGTAGGAAGACTGATAAATAACGAATGGGCAATAAACGGAGATTTTTCGCATTTAGTAGTAGTTTGTGTGGGGGATTACAAGCATCAAAAGACTTCAGATCCGAGTTAGAATTCTCGGTTCTAACGCTGAGTCCCCGGTGGGCATTTATGACTATCCTATCAAAGGGTGGGCGATGTACGAAATTAAGTGACAGTGTCAATATTTCAACTTAGGCAATAAGTTGGTGTGTATGGGCTTTGTAGATATGACGTGTCATCACAGCAGTTGCTGTAGGCTCAAATGCCTTCAGCGCCGAATGCTCATAAAACATCATGGTTGTAGAAGGATTACAAAGAGAATATTATATGTGTGGCTAAGCCAGACCATGTTTACGACACGAGTGCCTGAAATAGCTTGCTTTCGCCATGCTGTTATACATAAAGGCAGAGGATATTTTGTCTGTGTTAGTTGTTTTCACACAAATATTATTTGTAGTGAGTAAAAGGATTGACGCCAATTTAAGCGAATTACAGCCATATCACGGCGGAGACTCTGTAGTATTATTTTGCATTGGCAGTGACATTTCTACTGTCATAATTATATAAATAAAAGCGAAAACTCCCTTTCTGTAATCATAAGAAACTTTCATTGTACGATTCCGACTATATCATCAGTATGTGTTTGGTATTAATTATCAAGTAGTGATGGTACCATGTGTTCGCGAAAAGTGAGCGTATCCTGCCCCACTGGTGGCACTCATCACAAACACACGCAAAGACAAGCAAGTGTTCACCTGAAAAATACACGGGAACATATGGTACAATTCATGAAAGGGAATTGCATCGGACAGCAATTAAGTCACTGAAATGTCCACCATATGTCTACCATAAAATGTCTGGACATCTTCGTGGAAAGAGATGTACCTCAAAGTTAACCCGTGAACCCATGCTTGCCATGCCTGTTATAAGAAAGCCAATGGGATAAATTTTGTGCAAACTTAAACATCAGTAATCTTTTACATCTTCAAATGAAGAGGCTTTATGTACTCCCAATTTATGAATAAGAACATGATCACGATTATTGTTGGCGTTGAGAATATATGGTAAAATCTCATGACTTTATCACAAGTTTTCTATTGACATGTGTGTGAATTATGTCCCAGCTACTGTCACAGGATGTATTCATGCTGACATTTACGCGAAACCCGGACGGTTTTAATTCCATCACTTGAACACAGGACAGGTTTAAATAAATCTGAATCCACCATATAGAGGAGTCTGCTCATGCGCATTTGCAGCTTGACAAATTTCCTCTTGTTTGAAGGTCAAGGTTTGGAGCAAGTCAATCTGAAAGTTGGAAGACCGTTAAAACGGATCCAGATCTTAGTGAAATAAGAATATCGTTTCACCAAAAGAGGATGTCGATTCGTTTAATTCAAAATTGGAAGTAAGGTCAGATCGGAACCGGATTTATGTGGAACATGAGTGCCTGAGAAATAGTGAGATGGAGCTTTTATACCACTCCATAAATGAACCTTGATCAATTTGGGAAAGTGGGAAATGCTCCATTCAGGACGACGTGTGTAATTAAGCCTATCTTCACGAGGGTCACAATTTGTTTGCATTATATTTGTGGCATATTTTTTTTCATGCAGTATAATACGGTCTGCATTTGCAGTCTGATGAAGGATAATTCCAATGAACATTGTTAGACGAACCTTGAGAAAGTGAGCTGAGAAGAAATTGGTCCCACAGATGACTTTCTAATGATTGACACTTTCGTCAAAAACAGAGGACGAGCCTCGGGCGTACTCATTGCTGGAAAGAAACATCGATAACCTATATATAAGAAATTTCTATTAGAGCCCTGCTGGATGGTTAAAAAGGAGTAAAAAGAGACGTAGCCTATCCGAGAAGCGACACACTCCAATTCTTATATGGCAGATCAACCCTAGACTGATGTTGCTTTCTGAAACAAATGAAGTACATAAAGCTTTCTAGAACAATTAATATAGTTTGAAGGCTGTTTGTACAAAAACACGGTTTGTAATCTGATATTTTCGGGAAGGAAGAACCTGTTATCATTATAGCTGCTTTAAAATAAGTTTTTGCTTTGTCTGTAATCAGATGATACTGAAATTCGTATTTCAACAAGTGTCCTTTTTTAATATGAAGTCAATAGACAATGCTCACCAACACAACGGAGAAGGTCCGTCATTACACTTATCTCGGCGATGTCACTTGCCGATGTCACTTGGCAATGTATGCCAGAGATATTTTAAGTGCAAAATAAATTGTGTTTTCCTTTTGCAGAAATGTTAAAGGGTACAGTGTAGCCAACTGTTTTCCCTGGGAATCAATTCTATCCAGCAAAGAAATACTCACTGGCCAGATTAGGAGTCGACGAAAGAAATGTGATTTTTACCAGAAATGAAACACTATTGCTTCTCACGGGTATTGAAACAAAAACTGTTTTACATCAAACACTAACTACGTTTGTTCATTCTGTGTCAATGAATGCAAATTAATGTTGATTAAATTATGACAAGAGAGATGAAATGCGACTCTCGTTACACACAATGTACACTGACAAATGCAATATTTCAGAGAGGCTGATGGACGCAATACAGACAACTACTGTGAAAAGTTTGTGTTTTGCAATTTGAATAATTGTTAGATGAATAGTTACTGACGGAATGTAAAATAACATTTGATTTGTCAACTATGCATGTCTTTCAAACCATTTGTGTGAATAGACTGAGGGAGAACTAAAGAAACTACAACCTACAACCAACAACATCTGTTGAAAGGACAACGTATGGTAAAGGCACTTTCTGAACAATTGGATATGCAAGGAATGAGCACAGCGATCCCTACATCATCATACAAACTATCAGATGTGTTCATATCAACGAGCACTTTGTACATTTAAAAACTTGCACGTTTAGGACTTAATGTGAAAGTAAAGCTAAATTGTGTCAAAAAGGTTGAATTTAGAGGATTTCAAGTATACGAACATGATCAAGTAGTTTACCCATGCTGATCTTCCTAGGAGATGTAGATAAAGGTAGAAAATTCATCTGGGGTCACGGAGTTGTTCTGTGGTTTGTCACAAGAAGAATACGACAGAAGAGTTCATGATCTGCCATAACAGGGTTACACCAGACGCATTCGTGGTCTGTCTCAACAGGCTTAAGACAGAAACTTTCATGTTCTGTCCTAACAGGGATACGGCAGAAACATTCGTGGTCTGTCACAACAGGCATAAGACAAAAACGTTGACAAGAATACGATAGTCATTCCATTGTCTGTCACAACAAGAATACGGAACGTCCCACGCATGTTTAATATGGCAGAGTTAGTACACCTTTAGTATCTTTCCCCAAAATAACGTGACCCCTATCCCATAGTTTCGACGTCAGCATCTTTGCAACGAAGTCCATGGTAGAGTCCTGACAATACCCTCATATTTTAACAGACTTTGTTCCCTGGCGACAATCTTCTGTGATCGCGAATATTTGTCATCTTTGATGTCCATGTTGGCTCGCAAAGATTAGAATAGGCAATTCCTCAGCACGCCTTCAAAGAAACCGAGAAATAGTAAATACATTTGATAGCTGCAGATTCAGTTTGGCGATAAGTATGGGTATTGCCAAAGATTAAGTGTACTTTGTTGTGTATCAGATTCAGATTGGCGCTGGGTTTTTTGTCGTTTCCAGAAAAGCCGCAAAGCAATACCTAGGTGTCATTTAACAGGGATGACCTATTCTGTGTGTCGGAGACGAGAGTCAAAGATTGAGTGGACACATTCTAAAAGAAGTAGGGGATTATGTGGTAAATACATCCTTTAAGAAGGCGTTGGAGGTACATTTCATATTTACTTTGGTTTCTCATAATGTATGCATACGTCAGTATGAATTTAGCACAGGGACTGAAATAGAGTCATTTTTGTGAAGATTACCCTGGCATACTCAAAGGACATGCACCACGAGACGACTTTCAACAAGAACTGTAACTGAAAATGACTATAATACAAATAGGACATCAATAATTGATTCTCACATATTGGACATACTTAACATTTCGCTTGAAGTTAGAGTAAAATCGCAATGTAGAACTCACAAACACTGGTGAGTCAAAACTCCTTATCAACTAATAAAGGGCAAAATTCGGTTCTCTCTTGTCTACGCTCTCTTGTGTACTCACAAAAGCTGTGGTTGGAAATTGTATTCGTGTCATATATACTAGAGACAGAGGAAAGTAAATACATGGTCTATGCCACGCATCGATGCAGGCACGACCTCTTCTGAGTAGACTAAATATCAGACTCTGGATTGTCTCCCATGGTATCCTTTGTCATTCTTCTTGTAAGGTTTACCCAAGCGGGGAAAGCTGTTCTTCGGCCTAGAACACCCCAAACGTGTTCAATCGGTGAAATGTCTGGAGACTTGCCTGGCCGGGACAATGATGTGACACCTTGCTGCATCGACTGCAACGACAGCTCTGTGAAAACGTGGGTTATCACCTTGGAACTCCATGTCCTGACACACTCGCTGGGCAAATGGGGCTTGACTTAATATTTGGTCATTGTCCTTTGCATGATCATCAGATCCGACCTTTTGTTGTATGTTGTGCCAGGCGAATCCATGGTGCTGCCATCTATCAAGCTATTGGACTGCTGTCCGATAGCACATCTCTCCATGCCGTCTCCAAACACGTTGGCTATCATCTGTAAAGCGTAAACAGAATCTTGATTCATCAGAAAACATGTTGATTCTCCAATGCCGCTGATGACGACCTCCAAACGGCTGTGCCCACTTTTGTTTGACGTGCCCTTATGCCTCACTTATACGCATTCCTCTTGATTAACGTAGAAGTCGGATTCCTGTGCCAGGCCTGAAGTTGTACCTCAATTCTGTTGCAGAAATTCTGTTCCTCAAAGCAGTGGCGCATACATATCGATCCTGCCTGGGAATACTCTTTCTAGGCATTCCTCTACCCAACCTAATCTTAACCCAACACATTTGCCGATATCGTTCCATCAGTCGGGATGCCACATTTTAGATGTACCAAAGTGTCTGGCAACTGCCTTTTGTCATTGGCCAGCTTCAATCATGCCACTTGCGCATGTTCTGTCATGTACCTTTTGGACGCATTTTTATCCCCCCCCCCCCCCCCCCCCCCCACACACACACGGCATATAATGCGGGGGGATATAGCGATCAGCCAGTCTGTCTGTCTGTCTGTCCGTCCATCTGTCCGTCCGTAATCATTTCCTTTTCTGGGGCAGAACTCGAAAACAATTCAGTGTATTTGATTAAAACTTTGCAAATCTATCAGTCACATACTGAAGTTGTGCCTTTTACTATTAAGGAATTTTAGAAAGTTTTATATTTTTTACGTTTCCATGGCAACAAGTTTGACTTAGGTTCTTGAAGGGCGGTGTTCGTGGTATGTCATCTTTCTGATGACTCTTGTTTTCTTTGAATCCGATCAATGAACCATGTGGTTGTGGCGTTAATTGCCATATGCCAGTAACAAGAATGTGTCACAGTGGAAGACATGTATTACATGTGCAATGTTCAATGTACAATGCAGTTTGAGCGAGACCGCTATCCGCGTTCATTTGCTGTATCTGGTGCAACAAAGATGGTAATTTCATTACATATAGCTGGAATGAACCGCCTACCTGGTCGAGTGGTATAGCATCCCTGTCGTGAGCGGAAAGTCGGGTGTACGATCCCCGACCGCGTTACGCCAAAAGACGTGAAAAGATGGTATTTGATGTTACCCTGCCTGACGCGACGTTAAACCCCATTTCACCTCACCTTACAGCTGAAATGACAAGGGTTAACTTAAATATTATTCCTAGTATACATACAAATCGGGTAGGTGAACAGGTGAACATGCTAAAATACACGATACAGATTATTGAAACAATAACATTTCGATTCAGACTAGTGTAATAAAACAACCAATAGATTACTGTTTTTTTAATTATTGCGTTTGTCCTCAGTGATGTTAAAATTTATAACTGCCCAAATATACGACGACTATGAAATAAGTTCATGAATATACATGAAAAGATTATATTCATAATTTCAGATAGATATCACTTGTGTATCTAAACGTCGTGTCCTTACGGCAAGAAAACCAATACAATTAGAATAATGTGTATCAGAAAACACTGTGATAATTCCTTCTTGAACTCTCGTTCTAAAATATTCAAGACGAGATATTATCATATCAAGATATATATTTTTATATATTCTTTATCATTTATGCCATTTATATTCCTTTCTAATTTGGCTATTTCTTACCTAATCGACACTTTATTCGAAACTTGAGAGGGAATAACCTGACCTTGTCTCTGTAGGTCAGTTGAAATGCCGGCTGGATTGTCTGATGCCACTAAGCGCCACTGTTCCACAGTTAAAAGCGTGAGTGTCCCCAGCCATTATGTCCCAATTTCCTGTTTGGTGGTAACCACTGATGTACAGAACCGTAGGGGTAATCAGAATGGAAATTATTAATAACCTTCTATTCCGACACCGGAAGATGTGAGATCACATCCACGCTTCGGTTTCAAAGATTGCCCGGTAGTATGACCAGGAAGACGTAAGAGGGTAACGGTTTGACATTTTCACGATGCTTTCATTCACGTTACGCTTAGCTTGTTTATTGAACACATAATTGATATGCTGTCTATGGTAGAGGTTATTTCAGCAAGTTATAGGTTCATTCTTCGCGTTAAAACCCCATTCATCACAGCATGTCAAGCAAGATGAGCTTCCAGGTCTGAAGATCCTGTTATTACACGGGTTAGGTGCTCCAGTTTCACTAATGCTGTCCTTATAACAGTTGTGTCATCTGTTTCTGAGATAGGAAGACATGTGTGGCCGAACGTGGAATATGTCCATGAGTTTATTCTAGAGTTGACATGGGTCATATTAGTCTATTCAAGCAGTTTCCGAATGCAAGGGTGACTGATATTAATAACTGTTGCGCTGACGACGATCGATTACAGTTAAACAGCTGAGCGCATCTTGGCTCTCGACTACCGGCACGTATCATTACATGATAAGGAAGAGAATATATGTTTTTTGTTCTTCAGGATGTGTTCGGAAATAGCGAATTTCAGGTCGAGTTTGTTAACAGACGTCCGATTTTGTTGTCCTTACATGTACATATATATATTCTCTGCCTCATGGCATTCATTCACCTGATGAAGGGGTAAGCATATTCTCCGAGACGTTGTGTTCCTCATAATAAAGAAGTTGACATCCATATATTCTCTTCCTTATGTGTATCACTTCTAAATGCCTTTCAAAGACCTGATTACTATGATACCTTGTATTCCGCCGCTTTTAGTCCAAGGCTAAAGAGACACAACACAGAGAAAGGTATTAAGTCAAAACGAAACACTACTCGCTTTGCTGGTATGCTATATCTCGTATCAGCAAGGTTCGCCTACCAGACACACTTGTATATTGAATATCAACAAAAAAAAACGTTTTTAAGGATTCTGTACAATTACAGGTCTTCGGTATTGATCAATATCAACTATGCAAGGAAGGGTATTATATCTATGCGTTTCGTTTTTTCTCATTGTTTAAGGCCCACGATATTATAATTATTTCGGCAAAATGCTAATAACTTGTTATACAATGCGATTTTATTTCTGAAGACTGTTTTCACATGAATCGAAACTATTGGTCAAGTCTGTCGTACAAGCATAATAAAAGATGTTTCCATCCATCGCAGCTACTTGAAGGATCTGTGGTTGTTACGGCGTGCAGCGATGAGAACTTGATGCAAGGTGTTATCTGTAATGGGCGGCCTCTTGCTGCAGGCGATATATTAGGACCGGGCCTAGACAGGGTTTTATTTAGTTGTTGGGTCACGATTTTACGCGGTACAAGTGCATGACCTTATACTATCGTCGTAACACCTATGGCTAGGCCGCTTTTGAAGACAGTTGTAGCTGTTCAAATAGGTCCATTTCATTTCGCGCCTCATATGATCGAGATTGGAGAATTTTCGTAACCTTGAAGAGAAAGAAAAGTTTGCCCTGAACGTTCATTTCGTGGCTTATAGTGTTTCTTTCGATTTGATGCCACCATGAATAAGAGTTTTGCTGTTGTTTGCTTTACAATAGTCCTATAATATAAAGGCGAACTGTGAAAAAAATATCGATTTGGGGGTTGCCAATATGGGGTACGATAACATGCAGTAAACCGAATGACCGAGACTTACCACCCGGTAACTCGTTTTATTAGACTTCTACGACAAAATAGGTTATTGGTGACCAAATATGTATTCGTGATTCCCACGGAGTCTTGAGAGAATGACACTAATTTTTTCTAGGGCTAATGAATAACATAGCTTAACTAAATTACTTTTAGAAAATGAACAAGGGACTAAATCATTGTAAATGCCATTCCCACTATACTTTACCTGTCAATTTAGATTCCAGAGCTTTAGCCGTTCTCAGAAAAAATATAATGTAAAATCCATAAACTGTTTCGTTTCTGTGGTTCTTTTGAAAAGTGGTGAATCTGAATGTAAACCACGTGTGTGAAGTTTAGCAGAGGCCATCCATCTTCTTCATTCCTCTTCATTAGACACAGCCTATAAACAGCCATTTGCATTCACGCTTCAGGGAATAATTTAAACTAAGAACTATAAGGTTTTCTCTAAATACTGGTACCATAGAATGCCTGTTGTTTAAAGGTCTTCGGTACTTTAGTATCACCGACGACTTTATCGAAAAGATAATTTATATTTATTTTTTTCGAGTGAACAATTGACTTAAACAATGAGCTGTTGGAACTGTGCCTCTAACTGAACCACAAAAGCAGGGTGTATTACCTGTCGGACATATGGAAATCTTATTATATGCTATGACAGCCGTCCAGCCAGCAGGAGCACACAGATCGCGGACACGTAATGGCCAGTAACCATATTGCAATGACTAAATCTCTCCATTCGCGCCGACCACGTCATCACTATATGTACAAATCAAGGCGGAAGAATAGGGAAGCGAGTGTACATAACCAGCGTCTGTATGCGGCATCGACGCTCGGGGTAGACCGCATCCTGTAGGTCATTACCAGCAAATCAGTCAGGCTCAAAGTGCAAGCAGTTTCTTGTTCTTCGCAGTATCGAATTGAAGATAAGTTATGCGTGCAAAACCGCACTCTTTCTTTTTCCGAACAAAACTGTAGGAACACCACATTAATGAAATAATTATTCAATATTTCAGTTCCAGCTGTGGATAAGGAAGATAATGGCCTCTCGCTGAGCATTCAGCACCTTTTATTTCACATTTTCCTACTCCTGTTGTAAGACGATTCTGACTCATTATAGTCCGAGTATTCTTGAATTTGCGTTTTCACCTTTCATATTGGTCGTATACACCTCTTTGCTATAATAACAGACCACGGGCATTGAGGATCATGAGAAGCAGTGGATCCTGGCACGACAAATGGACGCAACACTGCAGACCTGATACTAACGAACAAGTTGACTGAGCCGTATGGGTACCTCGTTAAGTCTCTGAATACATCGAGACAACATTATGTGCAGTTTCAAAACAAACAACTCTTACTTCGCTCACCACCGTTGCCACCGTCCGATTATTTGTGCCTCGATCGTGAACGAGAGGACATTTGTTTTCAATATCACCGTCGCATAGCTATTACTGATTCATCTAAGATGATGATATATGAACCATATGCTGCCGTGCGGGTGTACGTCATGTTATGTCTATGATGATTTAACGAGGAAAGGAGTGGCCGATGTGATCATTCTTACGATGTGTAACTAAGACTAAATATACCAAAATAGATAACCCTTTTATCAACTCTATTATCATCAATGATTTATGATTTTGAACATATGAGGAATACGAATTCAATCATGGAGATGTGATATGATTATAGGTCAAAGGAGGCTGCCAAGATGACTAACCAATCCGCTATTATTTAGATCAGGGAACACACTTTGGTTGACAGTGCGGTTTGACACATGGCAATATTTGGAGATGATGATGGTTATTCTGCCTGGTAAAATATATTGTACGCTGCGAAAAAGGCAATTCATCACATTCTGACATGATGGATCAGCCATATAGATTGATGATGTGGTCGTATGTGCTATATGTTTAAGGGTCTCGCTAAGCCATGGTCTATGACACTCTTGATACCGTGCAAAACTTTGTACTATTTAACTTCTTTTAGTGTTCTAGTGAATATCTAATATACTCCACAGGTTAGGTAATATTCAGGCACAACGATGGTTTAATTTGGAAATGTGATATTTTGATTGGCGAAAACATATTGATTACTCGCTCTTCGGGTAATTTTACCAAAGAGTGGATTCGAAGGACGAATTGTGTTTTTTTAACCTTGTTCCAACTGCTTTCTGTAAATCTGTTTAAATATGTTCTCTTAACGATGATGTTAATATTTCATTGAACTCTTTGAAACTTGGCAGACATTTTATTATTTCCCCAAACCCGTATGCATTCACATTTGGCAATTAAATACCATATGACAGCAAAAAACGACAATACAGGATTCAATCCCTTTTCTAGAAAATACGATGAAAATACCAAGACTAAATAATTTCCTTTTTGTGGCCTTGTTTGTTGTTCATGATCAAAAGTGAACCATGAGCGTTTGTTGTGTACTATAAGAAGGATAGGTTTGGGACAACTTTCATTCAACTAAACTGACCACCAGACATGGTTCCTAGCATTTCATTTGGATTAGTTTCCTGAGGTGACCTTCATTAGTCGGTACTTCGAACGTTAGTAGATGTAATCAGTCTGTATGACACTTTCAGTGGGAGTTATTGCATGGGGCGTTATTAGTTCATGTTAGTGAATACTAAGTTATATGTGACTGGACGTTAATGCCAGTAAACAATTCCTCTAGGTCTCATCGATCCCCCATTGGTAAAAAAACTGATTCCAATTGTTGCCTCCTATTCTGACAAGTCGACTTGTTGTGGAGAGAATTACATCGAAATCAGGAGATTGAAAACGTATAAAAGACGAAATGGTGCTAATGTGAGACACAGAATCATTCAAGTGGTGCTTATAACGGAATCGATTCACCAGAGCTAGACCTTTAAGGCGTCACGATGTATAGAGATAGCGCTGCGTGTGTGTAAGCTTAATTCCTACAGTGCTAAACTTCTTGAGCCTTATCTCACTGTGTAACAAGCCATGACTATTTAAAGCTCTAGACGTTAAACTTCAGCTCCTACTAACCTTCTTATCGTCATGTTAAATGTCCTTTGAGATATTACAGTCAATGTTATGCGTTATATTAGAAACAAAACGACAACAATTTAATCCGTTTGGATTTTGTTTGCACGCTTCAATTACTTGCTACGTTAACTCAACGATTTATCAAAAAAGTTCAAAAGGTTCACATGTACTAAATGTTGACTTAACTAATACACAAATATAACACTGCACGTGCCAGACGTTTAATGACCTAAAGTAGTATCATAATGTCTGGATGGCAAGATGCATTTTATGTCTTGCGAAAACTCCTTTGAGCCTCTGGTGTATTCCCATCCTACTCGATGCCCTTTCACAACTAGGTTATAAAATCAATTAAAGCCATTTGCTAACTGCTAACAGGTAACGCTTGTAAATTAATACTGGAACAAGATACTCAATAACGAGAATTTCCATTTTTTTATCACACCAGTTTTCCTAAATACATCGAGACGTGTGTCATAAGGTTTTTTTCGTAATCTTACGAAGAAATCACCGGCACGTTTTAACAATATTTCAGTATTAAATTTACTGGATTCAATATGGAAAATCTTTTATTTCCAGATTTCAAAGTTGTTTATCCGACAAACCTAAGTTTCAGTTCTAGATCTCAAACTATAACATCTTCCAAACACGTAAAGATCCGTCTTAAATTAATCTTCAGCAACCCACGCTTGGCGTGACTTGGTTGATGCTTGTTATCATATCCCAATCGCGATGATGCATATCACTGGATTGCCTGGTCCAGACTGGATTAATTAACAGGCCGCCGTTATATAGCTTGAATTTTGCTGAGAGCGGCGTTAAACAACAAACAAAAACACAATGATGTGCGGCTTTCTGTCAGCGTTGCGTCCCTTAGTACTACACGAACCTGTTATATTAGGTTTTTCCAAATCACAAGGAGTTTTCTTCCCACGTGAAACAGACATGGCGTGATATAATTAAAATAATGTCATCACTCACTCATTCTAACCATCTTCCAAAACATCATTAAAACCCTCCTGCTATCATCTCTTACGCGCGTCTTTTGAAACATTCACTGACGTTAAATTGTGGCCATCAGTTGTTTACGCTAACCTGACTTCTGAGGCTGCCTAACGAAATCATTAATGCTGCCACTGACTCTGAGACCAACTAGCATCACTTCAGCTGTCAATAAGACCCGCCGTGGAGTCAGATTGTGTTTGCAGATGAAGTAGGTCTGACGCTTGCTCTGTTCCAAGGTTAGAACAGCAATTTATGTCGACAAGATAAAACAAACATTGTCTTAAAATATTGACCCAGTTGGTAGTTTTACTTGCAGATGTGTGTGTGTGTGTGTGTGTGTGTGTGTGTGTGTGTGTGTGTGTGTGTGTGTGTGTGTGTGTGTGTGTGTGTGTGTGTGCGTGTGTGTGTGTGTGTGCAAACCCTACTCAAACTAAAGTTTTATGTGTATCCACTGAAATTCATGAATTAAATAATATGTGACCAAAAAAAAGCGCGATCCGGCTCTGGAGAAAGAGCATACCATTTCTTTTCTTGTAGGGAAATTAACAAAAAAACAAAGTGTTGCGTAAGGTGGCTTGGTCATTTGCAATTGGGTTTCAGTGTAGGACACTTTTGAACTTTTGAAGATAAGTATAGTTGTAGTTCTCAGAACGAAATCCACTTGATTAGTGTCATGCATGGTCGTATTACTCACTGTTGCATATTTGTAAGAAGCAGATATATACAACACGTCTTAGATATAGCATGTACAACACGTCTTAGATATAGCATGTACAACACGTCTTAGATATAGCATGTACAACACGTCTTCTTAGATATAGCATGTACAACACGTCTTAGATATAGCATGTACAACACGTCTTGTGCAACTGAGACGAGACACAGACATATTTGACGTAACCCTATGTATGTGTTATGATGGAACTGCCAGTTCCCATTAGGAACTGATATTACAAAAAAACATTAAATTGGAGAGAAGCGGGAAATGCGTGACATGGTGTCAACTATTTCGATGCAGTTGCCAAGACTGAGACACATGTCATTAGCAGTAATCTGAAGGAAATTACCTCCATAGAAGACACCACAATAGCGTACATAGATACATGTGTCCTTCAGAATTCTGAAAAAAGGTAGAATCACTTAGGCATCTGACATTATTCAAACTATAGGTCGATGATACAGGATCCATCACTCTATAACCACTACATGTAGCTCGGTACCACACTGCCCACCTGATTGCCATGCTTAGCTATTAGACGGAAGGGAATGTGACTTATGTATTTAACAGATATGTGTAATTCAGTCCAAATGAACTAAAAATGTAATCAGTAGATTAATCTGGATGGTTTTTTTACACTAATGAGTCTTTCTCCAATATGCTTGGAAAATAACGTGCATGCTTAACAACCTAGAGCACAAGCAATTAACTTGACTGTTCCGAACTGTCATTACTACACGATCAACAGATTAAGCATGAGCTCATTGGGCTCTTGCTGGACAATTACAAATGGTCAGTTCATCCAGTGGGGTCATTTCGTGACTGACCAATGCCCATGGTCTCGTGCAGACCGATGCCCCATCTTCCTAGGACATCACATCAAACAATGTTTTCTTTGCCAACGATCAGATAATAAGATTATTGAGACGGTTTAATTCAATGCGAAAGGGTTGGGACCTACTCTAATTGCACTGGGGATGTCTTAAGAGTGATGTTACTAAAGAAGCAGTCAAATTTCCTGGGACTGTTATTGATGTTTGTGGTAATTGTTGAAATCCAGTTTTCGGATGAGTGCGGAATGTGATCTTATATGTGAACACAAATTACAGTCTCGTGAATGACATCAAAGAACCTAATTATAACGTAGATTGTGTACTATACAGAGTACACAAGTTACTTGGAAACATGTACACATTGATGTGAATAGAAAAACGTCGTTTGGCATATGAAATGATCCTTTACTGTTTTTGGAAGCTACTTTCTATATAACTCCCAAAGTGTATATGCCACGGCGCTTCATTCCGACATTTTAATAAGCACGGTGTTATATAATGTACAATGTACGTTATATCTGTTATCCGTGTTATCAACTTTGACGTATCTCTCCAAGTCGTTTCCAAAGGTTCCAGTAAATAGTAATCATGGTAAATCACTGCTTCGGTTGCTCGGAACTTATAGCGAGTTTCGACAACCACTTTATGCCAATAATGGACTGAAAAGAGAATATGTGGTTACCCAGTGTTTACCTTCGCACTTACCGAACGCTTCTTAAAGGAGGTCGTTGATTGCTTCTCGGTTGACCAACATAAGTGATCTCGTGAGACGTCACTCTGTAAGATCGTTAACCTTTCCACAGGGCATGTACAAATATATCTGTGTAAAATACATATTCATTATCTATACAATACATTCCTTCGAATACATAAAATACTTGCTTACATTTGAATAGAGGTTATCCATTATGACGTTCCGCAAGCTGTCTTATAACCAAGTTTATCTTTGGATTATTTTCGGTAACTCAATCTTGCTAAGGTCCTGACGGAACCCCATAATGACAAATTGCATGTGATAATACGAGATTCAGGTTTATTAAAACACAGAACGACAGTACTCCGTCAAAGTTGATTGTAATATGTGTTTCTATTGGTTGTTGTAGGAGGTCATGTGTATGCGGCAGCCAATAACGCACGATTTAAGGACAGTGCCACCAGTTCCAGGGGACTTATTCCAAAAGCAAAGATCAAAACCATCAAGATGACATTGGTGATTGTGCTCGGTAAGCCTTCAGATGATTTTAGGCATGGACAAAATACAAAACATGGTTTAACTGATTACTGTCGAAGAGATGATTCAGCATTAAATTAAATTGTAACATATCGTTTATGCACAATAATATATTAATAAATTTATCATATATTCAAAGTTGAAATCGCCATGTGCGGCGTTAAACAACAAAACAAACCAATGGTTGTCGTGTCTTCCGTGTCATTAACATATTAAACACACATTTTTGTGTATTATCTTAGAAATTCCACACAGCGATTCCAGCAATGTGCTGACATATTGCCTTTCTTGGATAATAAAAATGTTCGATGAAAGCTAAAAGGTGCAATTTGCTTCAGGCAAAAGAAACTTTCACTGATAATCAATCAGAATTATCCCACAGCAACAAAGACATAATTAGACAGCAAAAATATGCTTTTCAAACAGATGATTGAATTCAAAAGGTTTTCTCTTTGATGTAAAAAAAAGTTCTGACATCGAGTCAGCTTCCCAGAGCTTGAAAATATCATCAAGATCTTAAAACCGTTTGATAATCATTTATTAAAATTTATATGAACGAAGGGGATATTATACTTAAACTGACACGATTGTCAAAATAAACTACTTTGTTTTCACAAGTGATACCTAGTCGTTAATATAAAATCATTATATCTAGTGCTGATTTTTATAAGACATCTAAAACATGAGAGATATAAATTACTTTGACATCTAAATAATCTATAAATGATCTTCAAAGAGACTTCAAACAACACTAAAAACAACGTTCGCCTTGATTTGTCAATATTTTGTTTCAATTCCTTCTATATATAAATTCTGCTCCCTTTCACCATCCTAAAACCCTCGTTTGTTATGTTAAATTAAGGAATAATACCTAAACGAACCGAAAAAATACAGTCAATGCTTATGATTAAATTCGACAACCTAAAACATGTTTTATCTACAATAGTTAACCAAAAACAGTGCTCCCTTCCACCATCATAAAACCTTCGTTTGTTATGTTAAATTAAGGATTAACTGTGTATTTTTTTCCAGTTCATTGAGGTATGAATCGAAAAACCAATGTGCAAACTATATGAATCCGCGTAGCGGATTCTTTCAAAAGTTTGCCCATTGTTTTTCGATTCATACCTCAACGAACCGAAAAAATACACAGTCAATGCTTGTGATTAAATTCGACAACCTAAAACATGTTTTATCTACAATAGTTTAACCAAAAACAGTTGTATATATCAAAACAGAAAAAAATGACGAGATTGATAAACATTCCAGGTGTAGGAATACATACTGTGGCGTGACATGAATCAGGTGATCGTTTAATCTATGCACATAACTTGACATGCGTAAACAGTCAGTAGCCAATCAACGGAGAGCAGGATCAAAACAATGTTCATTGGGCATGTCAATTAAGACAAGAGGCGAAAAGAACTGAAACAGTCAGACTGTAACGAACCGGAAGAAATATGTCCGGGTGAAGGCGGCTGTTTCAAGTTACATGGTCAGTTACCGCCAGATTAAAACATTACTTCCCTGATTACGGTAAAACACAGTTGGACAAATGCTAGTTAGAAATGAAACCCGAAGAATGAAAGTTGAACCGACTGTAATATTTGGATTCACTGACATTAAGAAGTAATAAAAGTAGTGCGCCTCGATGGGCGTGGCTTAATTTTTTACATTCATTGGGAAATGAATGCAATAACACGTGACCAATTCAGCTAATCAGAATACAGGAATTTCAATGAACACAACGAAAATTTATTGTAAATTGAATTTGCTCGGAAATTATCTATATACAAACTAATACTGTTTTCTGGTTAAGTGGCGAAAATAACGTCTTAGCAGTATTTTATTTGGACTTTCGATGTTGAGGTAGATCGTGGAAGTTTACCACTTTGGTGGAACCAAGGAGTACGGCGCATTACTGATCGTAATCATAATTGTGGACTCTAAAGACATTCATAGTTGGTCTACGTATAATTATATATCTCGAAAATCGATTATCTGCAAACTTGCCTGTTATGTCAACTGTAACTTATAACTTTATGTCAATCCTTTTGGAAAATCGGTTATATCGAAGTTTACAATTGGTCGCTTTAGCTTCGAGGTAAAGTATGTCTTCGTATCAGTATCCATGTATTATCTCAGATTGGGATCTAAAAAACGTAATAATAAATGGTAGAGTGTAGTGGCTTTTTCAGCCCTGCTATTGTCTGTATGGGTGTGTTTGGTGGCTCCGACAAAGGCTATTTTTCTATGATGTGAAAGATAAATAAGAAAATTAGATATAAATCTCACGTCGCAAAATGTAACAAAACAAACATGTAGCTTGTCTTTCATCATCTGAATAAACAGAGGCAACACATTCAGCCGCCTACATTATGTTACAGAGGGAGGATTCCGTGCAAACTATGTAGTCATTATCCGAAGTACATCACAATGCGTTTTTTATATCACACCTCGCGAAAAGTTGTTATTTGTTTATGATGATTTTTATTGTCCATTCGAATTCGTCTCAATTTTCTTCTTCCACATATTTCATTTCCAATCCATTTATGTAATCTACATTTGAAGTTTTTTTCCAATCATTGTCGCGATATCATACCCCGACTCACTGAATCGATCAGTGTTTACTTTACTTGGGAAACCGGCGCCCTCAGTCATTTCGCTGCTGTTGTGTCTTGAACTGAGGAGTCAGTGGAGACATATTTAGTGCAATGGGCGATTTAGGATGTAGTGTCGTGAAGGGAAAGCTTTAGATAAAAAGTGAAAGGTTTACACTGGCAATGCTGTATAAAATAGTTCGAATTTATCAAGATACATCGGGTGAAAGTCAAGTTTTCAACTTACCAAATCGGAGTTAAATTTCAATCTAAAAAATTATCAATACCTTCCTCGTACAGGCAGGGAAAATGAAGAAAGAACGAATTATTTGTGTAAGGTGGTGAGGCCCTTTGGGTTTTAGTGTAGAAAATGATTGGGAATTACCTGGAAGAAGTATAGCGCAATTGCTGGTAAAATAAATAAACGACCTCTAAATTATTTGTGTGATTGACACATAATTTGACAAATTGGATATATATTCTGAAAGATCGTTCTTTAATGTAAGCCATAATTAAATAAACCCAGCATTTCTTCCAACTTGAGAAAAGAAGTGTGTCTTGGCTTGTTATCTTTTAATAATCGAATTCCCATCCTGAAGCCAGTGGTGTTCCCTTTTAACAAAACAGAAGAAATACAAAATGCCAAAGATCACGTCAAGTAATTTAAACGTGATAAATACATGCATTTTGACATAACTGAAGCAATAGATGGCACTTGCGATGATATATGTACATAATGAAAGTGAGGTAGAAGCAATAATATTGTAGAAATAGTGTAACCTTTCAAAGTGAATTGTATCGTGTATTCATCATGTACACCTAATTCTGAATCACTGTAGAAATCGTGTGATGTTATCTGATATGACACACAAAAATAGTAAACACCGTTTAGGTACTATGTAACAGAGGTAAAATGATGAACAAATGCATCTAAAGTGAAAGGAGTATAATATCTCAATATCAGTAATGTTTGTGAAAGGTTCAATGGGGCTAAATGGGAAACATGTATTGTTATTTATGCAAAGCGTTTTTTATCTTTTGATTTAACAAAATTCTATACATGAAATATAATTATAAAATATACCAGGTGTATCTTTAAACATAAGCGATAAAAACATTTCCACACTCTTTAGAAATGTCTTCTAAAAACAGCGTCCATTGTACGTGATTCCGATTATGTTATGTTTTTTATCGCCATCAAATAGTGACGATAACAGGTGTTTGCGAAATGGTGAGCGAATCCTGCCATCCTTGAATTCTAGCGTTGATGTCAGACACGTCGCTACACAAAAGGGGACGGGTTTCAATAGGGCAAGAACCGGTAATACAACGTATATCCACGTGACGCACAATTATCTCAACTTAGCCTTTTCACACACACATTATATTGGTACTGTTGATGGCAACAGTTCTAGCTTGGCATTTGTCTGCATCTGGGACACAAACCAATTGTTTTTTAACATTGGCATTGGCGTCGTGTTGATGCATGGCATCAGTGTTTTCTTGTATTGATGTTAAATCATGTTGGTATCCGTCTTTTGCAGTATTCATCATCTGCTGGAGCCCCTACTTTGTGTTTGATCTGGTCGACGTCTACCTCAATGTACCGAGAACACAAGACATGGTCGCCGCCAGCACATTTATTCAGAGCCTCGCGCCCCTGAACAGCGCTGCCAATCCAATAATTTACTTTGGTTTCAACGCCAAAATGTGCATAGGAATCTTAAAGAAAGGTTGGAAGCACAATTCGCCAACGTCTCAATCTCAGCTCACAAGTATATGACCTTTCAACCTTGACCTACAAGGACAGAAAAAGGGGCCATGGCATACTGCCACCATACTGTCACTCAATGCCTAATGTAACGCATGTACAACAAGAGAACACCAATGGTTTCAAATGAGATTGAAAATGGCCCCCATTAATTATATTGGTGTACGTCTTAAATTGTATTCATGATCATGGCATTAAGGTTACCTTGGTGACTAAGTTTCAGTGTCATGATGGATGTGATTGTTTGGTGTGAAACTATCAAGGCAGGCAGACTACATGCACTTCACTCCTTGATGCAGGCGAGTTCACGGTTACAGCACTGAATCTCAAGCTGGAGAAATGAACCCGTTCTCTGGTGTTTTGCTGTGGATGTTGGATGTCATTTGACAAACCGTTGATCAGTTGATTATGAAATATTTAAGTGAGGTGGCAATGTTGTTTTGTCAACTTTGTATGGTCTGTCATTTGCATATGTATCAGGCATAAGACTAAATGGTCACTTCAGCATACTAATCAAATACCACACAAACTCTCAACCAGATGTTATTTCATCGTTGATTAATATTACACTTCCTGTCTCCTTAGCTTCAACGTTGTGGACCTCTTTTCAGGAATGACAAAGTAATACGACTCAAAATAAGTTAAAGAACACATGATTCGTTCATTTTATAGTTCACTTTCATAGCATGAGAGGTTAACTATTAAAATATGATGTAATAACTTATTTTGAGCAGTATATGACAAAATAAAACGTTTTAAAATAACGCAGTAAGTTTAACTCATTTAATACTTGTTACGACAGTTGACAATGCTCTGCCTATACAATAATTTAAGCAAAGGTCATAAAAAAGGTTTTCATAATTTTTCTGAAGCTGCCATGTCGATGTAAGCCATACTGATATAGTTTCGCTTAGTAGTTTCAACACCATGGCCAGAGCGTATGGTCTTATGCTCAGTATATTGTCAGCCACGTTATTTTTGTTATGTAAGTGTTAGCACATGATTGTGAGAAGTATGTTTGTTTATTAAATCTCTCATCTTATTATTTTCAGTTAATATTATTTTGATATATACATAAGCATATATGGCTGAAATTAATCAATGTTTTTTTCAAAACATTTTCCGTCTTATTTGTAAATCATTCATTTTAAACTGAAAATATCATTTTAAGTATTTGGGCCCCCATTTCATATTTCTTAAAATTTAGCTCTCTGGATTATTTCTTTCTTCTAACAGAATATCTATCTGACATATTATCTGTAATTGTAATAAGATATGTGATATATGTGCACATAGTGTGAATTTATTTCTCTATTTTCTCTATCTCCATTCTCCTATTAACATGCTTGTTATAATAACATCTTCAATGTTTGTTTGTTTTCTGAAATAAAGCAATGTTAAAGAGTACTATTCTTGTTTGTACTGACTATTGTCATTTCAATGTTCGTAAGTTCATGTGATGCAAGTTCGTAAGTTCATGTTCATAGCACCTGTACCGAAACATTGCATTGAAAGAATAAAGAAGTTGAAATCCATTTCCTTTATATCAAATAACGATTGACGTATTCTTGTGCGGGATACCACTCGTTATGTAAGTTGAAAATTCCAAACCAGTGACAAATTGTTTGTCAACCTATACTGAATAATCTACGCAAAGCTTTGTTTTAGTGTGCCCTTTCATGGAATACCTACGTCCCGATCATCCTAACGTTATTACACTATTATTAACACGGTCCTAACATGATCCTTGAGTCAGGATCATGTGGCTCGCTCACCCCATATGTCGTTGGTTAGATCTTTTCAGTGATCGTATCTATACCCACTGTAGGGGTATGCCTAAATGGTTCAGATTCCATTTTCAAGTTGACGTTGAATGTCGTGAACACTGACTGTTTCCTCAAACTATAAGGACAGTACGTGGTCTGTGGGCATGCACAGTTTAGTTTCATCGTGTTCAGACGAACGTCCATTCTGTTGGTTGAGTAATACGATAGGTCATATCCTGCGTTCATGTCTGCTTCATTATGCCCCAGTATTATACCGCGGCGATGTTGTTTCAACATAACCATGGCCTCTGATTCCATCATGTATCTCTTCTTGGATCAGGGAAAAGAATGGCTCATTCGCTCCCAAATTCGCATTGATAATGATTCTCGGTTTGTCACCGTACTCTAGCATCACTTTCCAGTTGTCCGCCTACATTATGCTGACACGTCGTGATACAACTGAAATAATGTTCAAAGTGGCGTTAAGCCCAGCCTACACAATCCCACACACACTACTTGTATTGTTTGAGCTGTGTCCCTCCATTCTGCATCCGAAAACTGGAGTGTATATCATTTTCCTGATGTCAGTGAAGATAAAGCAATTTCCTTGAAAGGTTTTTCATCGGAAAATTATCGCAGATATTTGCATGTAAGTAATTAAATCGATATCAACTGACATGGATATATTCTAAATGGGAACGATCCCTGTTAAAGTCAGCATATTTCTTTGTAGCTTGGACGTAATCCAACATTCTTACTGTCTGAGATTTGAATTGCGCTGATTGCCGCAGCCGAAAAAGAACACTTTCAGTTATTCCAAATAGGCTGAGAGTAAAACAACATGTTCGTTGATTGTTTCATTCGACAAGAAGATAACAATTCAAGTGGTTTCAAAAAGTGATGTGGAATGTTAAGCATGCTGTATTAACTTCGGTTTCTGTAAAAACTTTCATGAAAATGCATCTTCTGTTTAATCGTAACTGCTTTGACTTGCCATTTGTAAGAGAAGTCAGGGATTTTATTGATGATTTCTCAAATGTATCTGAATGCCTAGATTTTTATTTAGGTATCAAAATATTTTCATCCATGTTTAAAATTAATGAATAAAACGGTATCGCCTACTCTGATCCTAGAAAAAACAGCATGTAATTTAACAACAATCCTGTCTGCAGTCGGTTTGGGGTTATTTTGTAGAGGCTTAGTTCTTATTCTAATAAATCTGCCAACACACTTTCGCAGGAATCTACATTTGCGTTGGCGGTGATGCCGTTTTTTTTTATAAATGCGATTCAGAACAGAGTTTTGTCATCGGAAGAGGACGTGACTGAATGTTGCCTAAAGCCTCTGTCAGCATAATTGCAGTGGCATTAAAGGCCCGTCTTGGATAGGTAACCAGCTGGGATGCACAATGCTTGTCAGTGTTCTGGTTTGGTTTGTTTGTTTGTTTGTTTGTTGTTTAACGCCGCACTCAGCAATATTACAGCTATATGACAGCGGTCTCTAAATAAACGAATCTGGACAAGACAATCCAGTGATTGATATCATGAGCATCGACCCACGCAATTGGGATACGGTGACATACATCAACCAAGTCAGCGAGCCTGACCACCCGATCCCGTTAGTCGTCTCTTTCGACAAGCAATGACCTTTTACGGCTAGCATGGGTTGCTGAAGAGCTATTCTACCCCGGTTTCTTCACGGGTCGCTTGTCAGGATTCGATAACTCATAATCAAGTGCGATAAGCCTAAAAAAAATCCATAAGAAGACATCTACTACTGGATTCTAACTTTGGAATGTCCCTGTGGCACTGCACATGGTAACAGGTTCATGAGTAAGTACATAATTCCCATGGAGAATTTCATCTTGTATCTGACACCAAACAATCATCTTGTGTTGAATTGCAGAAATGTACGCATTACAGGTAACTCATGAAGCTAGTATCGTCATCAATAACGTGAAATCAGGAATGTACACTGTATCTTTATCATTTGTATGCGGAAGTAGTTTCCACCCAGTGTAGGCACGATTATCGTAAACAGTATCACTGTGCTTAGGACACACCGCCACAAGGCCATTTTCACATTTGGTCTGTGCAAAGTCTACATACTATGATTCATTGCCCACAGCATGTAATGGGGTGGCAGGTCTGAGAGGGCCATAATTTTCAGTATTTTTGGTATTGGAGCAATCGAAGATAAAGTGGCATTCGTGTACCATCTTGGAGGTGCAGTCTAGCTGAATGTGGTTGAAAACACGTACAGCATGGCATTAACAGATGGCATTAACACAATTATCGGCATAATACCTCCGACAAATCTCTCTGTCGTTTGGGAGAAATGGACCTGTGGGTCTTCCGATACTCTTAGGCTCATGAACATGCACATGTGGACGATAAAGTGCCCCATTCAAAGCCGTTCTCCGCCTGTTTACGCCTGTACGTCACAAACAGGCACACATTTCCAGCGGTACGTTATTCCAACCTGCAGCTCTATGCCTTGTATTTAAGATACCGTTGATTTGCTTTGACCCGTTTCTGACCTTCTATAATCTTACAGTTGGCATCACCTCATCCTTCAAGTGTTATCATTTGCTCACTAAGAATACTTCGTGGTCGAAAAGGTGGCATATTTGCTGTACCCTGTTTGACCCTGTTCGCAGGTTTAATCCATTGCTACCATTAAGGGTTTAAATTATTTGCTTGAATGACCAGAGGGCAAAATGCCTGGTTTTACATTTAGCGTTGAATTTTAGTGGGCTCTTACCACAAACAAGGGGCCAATTGTACCTTAGAAGTCCAAAACCGCTTCCATGCCAGTCTTGTTAAGGTAACCAGAACAGAGATGTTAGAAACAGGAAAAAACATGATTGCCCTTAAAGTACGATGACACAGTGGAGTCAAAACTATGATACTAATGTTCGTCATCTTACGACAAGCATGAGGTGCCAGTGACCTGTTCTGATTGTGAGTGGCTGTAATAAAACAGACAAAGCATAGATACTTAGAGATAAACAACGTTGTGGTTAAGGTAAGACATTACAATGTGGGTTACTTTATGACAGGAGACCCGTGAAGATCCGGGGTAGAATAGGACATCAGCAACCCATGCTGGCTGTAAAAGGCGACTATGCTTGTTGTATAAGGCGACTAACGGGATCGGGTGGTCAGTTTCGCTGACTTGGCTGATGCATGTCATCGATCCCAATTGAGTGGATCGATGCTCATGATGTCAATCACTGGATTGTCTTGTCCAGATTCAATGATTTACAGACCGCCATCATATAGCTGGAATATTGCCAAGTGCGGCGTTAAACAACAACCAACTGTCCAACGACAAAACTGGAACAATCTTTCACAAATGTAAACTTTGAAGAAAAGGCGATACACAGTTTTTCGTGGCGTTTCCCCCATTTCCTTCAATCGTGTCAGTTGTTTTAGTAGTACCTTCAAGATATGTACGGAAACAAATGTCTATACCCCGCGACAGTATGCCATACTGGGTATTGATACAGATAGGTACGTAAAATTTTACGATTGATATCAAACATCAAACACCAGTGATAACATATTAAATTCCAATTCCATAACGTCATAAGAGCAGTTGCCGCTATAGGTGAGGGTGGCAATGGATAACTGTCTAAAAATGTTACAGTTAAACGTACTGCTCGCACGACCCACGCGCTTCGTTTTAAAGTTGGGCCGACTTCGTCAGCGCACCTAGGGGGTTAGTGAAGGGAAGACAAAATGAGAAATGAACTCGGGAAGGAAGAGTTTAGATACACTCGCGCGACAAAAGAAATATGAATATGAAAGGCAATATACAGTTGATTTGGCAATAGATGTGATTAATTGCGACGTTACGGCACAAAACAGTGGTTGACAAAACGAGTCACGGTTCACCCTATGGAAGAGCACACGCGGCCAGCTATGCAAAACATTTTAACCACACGATTCTAGTCGGATCAAACGACAAGCATCGGATAACGGGAGCTTATTCCGCCCTGCCTACGCATCCCAATGAGGTAAACAAGTTTGCAAAGGTTCATAAACTTGAAAACTCATCTTTGTTTTCAGTGAGAGCTGCCCTTGGGTTAAATGTAGATCGATGCCCTTGCTAAAACAGATTACTTTTTGTAAGATGTATGTATTTGCCAAGCATGGATGTAACTGCATCAAATCATAGTTGAATGACGTCTAGAGGTATCACGGAGCGGTGACCGATACACAATGCCACTATTAGGATCAAAGAGAACAGGAGAGTTACTAGACAGAGGAAGGAATCAAATTAGTTTGGCGTGAAAAGTCTGAAATTGTACATACCACGCCAGACAAATTCGATATTTGTGTTGGAGGTCGCCCTGGATCTTTGTCTCTTCAATGTGAAATATGTGTGCTCTCTAATTTCGAATATTTATGAAGCCAAATGTGAGTAAACTTCAAAAGTATGCAGACACAAAAGAGAAAATGATGGCTGACCTCTACTCTTAGTTGAATAGTAACTCAAACCTTTGAATACTTTGTTCTGTGGGGACGCCTGCAGTTGCACGCTACAGTGCGACAGAACGGACCGACAGTTGCACGTTACTGTACGACAGCAAGGACCGACAGTTGCACGCTACAGTACGACAGCACGGACCGACAGGTGCACGCTACAGTACGACAGTTGCACGCTACAGTACGACAGTACGGACCAACAGTTGCACGCTACGGTACAACAGAACGGACCGACAGTTGCACGCTACAGTACGACAGTAAGGACCGACAGTTGCACGCTACAGTACGACAGAACGGACCGACAGTTGCAAGCTACAGTACGACAGTACGGACCGACAGTTGCACGCTACAGTACGACAGCACGACCATGTGGGCCGAAAGTAGCCCAACATGTGGGTCGATAGTTGAACGCCAGCATGGCAATGTGCTGGTCAACACAGAAAAGAGGAGTCGATCCACTTTGTTACCCAACAAATGAATGAATGCCACTGTACAATATATTTGCAGTTACGGTCATGCCTAGAAACAGCAGTGTGTGAGTTCAATATGAATATGAAATAAAATATAATAAAATAAAATAAGCGTTAACATACTTTTAAGTACGAGTAACATCCAATATAAGAAAACACGTGCTAAACACTTAATGCTATCAGATGCTTACAGCAATACAGGAACCAACCAGTAGTAATCTTGATATTAAAATGTGTCATTGTCTCTCTACTCCGATTCTGAATCACTAAGCCCAGTAGAACAACGATGTTTTCAGTCTTCTCCTTCACTGCTAGCTCACGCCGTCGGTTCCCATATTCTATCTCGCGAACATGTCAGCCACAATCTGACCACTCGTTTCCCCAATAGCATGAAAGGCTCTACACAAAGTTGCTTGACTCTCGTTATCTTAAATACGTTCTGACTGGCGACCCGACATTTTACGTTATCCCAAATTAGCTCAATAGGGTGGAAGTCAGTGTCAGCATGACAGGGGGCAGTCGAAGGACACTATGACCATGTTCTCTACGAACAGTGTCTACATGGTCTCCTCGGGCCTGCGTAATTTGGAGCTCCGCCTTGAATATGGTATCTATCCCTTCTTTGAAACAATGCCTTGATGTCATCCTTGTTAAAACAACTGTAAAAAACAACTGTGAAAACAACGGAATTAAATAACGTTACCTTTTCCTGCAGTAATATTGCTGCGTGATTTAAAGCTCATTCTATTATGGAAGATGCTTCTCTTAGTTTTGGACATAAAATAAGAAGGCTATTTGATATGAAACCTTTCTCAGATACCCATGTACAATTGTCAACATCGTACAGCCCCTGAGTTGGGCCTGTTCCCTCCAACTGCCACCTCTCCTGCATCCCCGGAGGTCGGCCTGTCGCAACCAACTGCCCCCTCACCTGCAGCCCCGGAGGTCGGCCTGTCGCAACCAACTGCCACCTCACCTGCAGTCCCGGAGGTCGGCCTGTCGCAACCAACTGCCCCCTCACCTGCAGCCCCGGAGGTCGGCCTGTCGCAACCAACTGCCACCGCACCTGCAACCCGGAGGTCGGCCTGTCGCAACCAACTGCCACCTCACCTGCAGCCCCGGAGGTCGGCCTGTCGCAACCAACTGCCACCTCACCTGCAGCCCCGGAGGTCGGCCTGTCGCAATCAACTGCCACCTCACCTGGAGGTCAGGCTGACCCCATCAACTGCTCACTCCTAGGCAACAAAAGGACGCTTTGGTTCGACAGCATGGCAATCCTGGTTGACAGTACACGCTTTGCTGTGTCAAAGTACAAAAAGACAACACCTGCAATTGTAGGATATTTTTAAAAGAATTATCCTTTCTCCTTTTCATGTACTGAAATACTTAGAAAAGGCATTTTCCTCATATTTGTGTATTTAGACATGAGATACTCAAATACAACAATGTCCTTTTTTCACACATGCATCACAAATATTTTAATGCTGAAATCGTTTTCTTGTCATTCGAGTTAAAGTTGATTATGCATTTTCTTTGTGAGTCAATTGTTCAACTGTGCGTGATGTCATGTTTTACCTTCCGTCGTAATTAAAGAAAGGAAAGATTCCGAGAAGTTCCATAATAAGTCACAATAACAGTGGTCTTGGATTCCTCCTACCACACGTCACCTTTCCTGGATCTCAGCCTCGGCTCTGAAGACGCCAGAACATGAACGTTTCACATACACTGCATCAAACCAGCGTTTGCCTGGAATGTTAGATTGAACTATTTCTCTGGAGAACAAACTTTCTGAATATTTTCTTATTTGGTCAAATTAATTCAAGGCTCCGTGAATACATTTTTAAGTGGATCACATTATGAGGGTGACAATTGATGTACACATTGGTTTGAGATCTCATTCAGGTTAATAGTTATGCAAATCAACTCTAACCAACCTTTCTACATATCGAGGGGAGGCTGGACAGCCTAGAGCTGCGTGCATTTGCCTGTCACGCACAGGACCTTGGGTCAATTCTACATGGCTACAAAACGTAAAGACCATTTTTCATGTTCCGTTTTGTTAAGCTATGTGATTGCTGAAATGACCCTGCCAAAGCACCAATTCCTTGACACTATTAAATTTGTGGAGGCACCCGTGAAGATCCGGGTTAGAATTGGTCTTCAGCAAGCCATTCTTTTCGTAAGAGTCGAATAACGGGATCGGGTGATCCGGCTCGCTGACATGGTTCTTTGTATGTCATCGTATCACAGATCATTGATTTCATTGACTCGAATGTCTTGTCAAGACTCGATTAGTTACAGATGACCGTCATATTGCTGGAATATTACTGACTGCGGCGTTAAACATCAAACAAACACATGAACAGGAAACACGCACAATTCATTATATCTTATTATATCATTGTGTTCCTCTCCCTCGGAGAAGGGATTCTTAGTACCCAATGCTTCCCGTAAGCGCCGACTTGTGAGTATTAACTGGTTGCTTGTGTCTTCGTGTGCCTGTGAGATGGATCGTTGCCTATACTGTCAACCACTATTGATAGTCTGCAGGGTCCATATTATTATAGGCGCTAAGCCTCAAACCATATTTTCAAACATCATCTGAGGTAAAAGTGTATTTTTTAATAAGACTCCACACTATTAAAACATTTTAATGCTTATGCCTGAAGGAAGATCTTTAAGATCTTTAAGTTATTCGGCATTTTCCAAAATAAACTACACTCATTATAATTTGATAGCTAAAAAGGAATTTCCTGAGAATATTGTCAATGCACTTCCTAATTTTTAAAGATAGGTTTTGTGCTCAAATCAAATTTGCTAAGTAGTCTGTCATTTCTAATCACAGTTCATTTTTCACCCGGTATCATCACTATTTGATAGTGATATCATGAACACATGCTCATGATATATTTCTTATGAATATGGAAAGGGTTTTGTCGCTTTTATTAATGCTTCAAAGTGGTTCTCATATTTTTATTGAGCGGGTTCTTCCGAAAGAGTGAGTTACTGAATATGGTTTTACATCGCTTTCAACAATATTCCAGGAATTTCACGACGAGGTACACCAGAAATGGGCTTCACACAGGGTCATTTCAAAAGTAAGGAAAAGGGAAAGCTAAAGAGGATATGTTTGAGTGAAAGCAGAGATAATTCATTGCATCAGCCATTTGAGTCTACCAAGTAGGTAACTATACAGTAAATGACAAAAGAATTGTAACAAAAACATAAACATAACATAAACAGATTAGAATTCTGTCCTCCTTCTCATAGCCACCATTTGTATCCTAGTTGCTGTAGAAAACAAAGAGATTGTGTCAAAATTGATTTCCAAACATCATGTCTCTTCAACGACACCTGGGAAAAAGGATGTCATGACAGGATACCACATGTAGCAATAGTTTTTATTACCTTTCATTGTTTCAGTATTTTTCAACGTGTAATGCGATTATGATTAACCATTGCAAAAGATCACAATTAGTCACAAATTATAGATTCTTTGTCATGCCAGAAACATTGGATATGTAATTCAATCATTTATTCTATAAGTCGAAAACAGGTATGTAATGTGTTTCTTATACTGAATTGGATAATCAGCCTTTTGTAGTCAAATTGGGTCATGATACAACAATATCAAGACACCCTGTATACTACTCCATCCTGGACCACACACACCTTATCGATGAGCTTATCATATTCACAATGTAAATACGCACAGTTCATGAATTTTTGGTCACCCTGTCACCACCCATTCATGTAAACCCACGAACTTACAGAATCCAACAAAGATGTTTCGCCATCCTGACACTGGAACAGTTTTGTTTGTTATTATTCATAGATATACTTTGTGACTTGTATGTCTTTAAGAATGCTTGTGAACTATATTCTGTAAACTTTATGTCTGTGTACCCAAAAAAAGAAACAAAATAATAATACAAAAAATATCGATGAGCTTTGATCAACACCATCGAGGGCACCGTCACAATGATTGAGCGTTAAAGTGAATGTTTTCATTATGAAATCTATGTCAAGGAAGCCCTTAAAACTCGCGTCTGGATTATCAAACCGATGATCGATATCATGAACAACTGAATAACAACCATCGGGGCACGGTGACAAGCAATCAGCCAAGTTTTCAATTCGTCACAGTTATAGTTGAAATTTCTTGTAAGTCATTGTGACGAGCCGGGCTGCATTAGACAATGTTAGGGATACATTTTGATAACATTTAATGCAAATTAAACATGCTTATTGTCTGGAAAGTAGTAATATGAAAAGAAGCACAATGCCCTGAGCCGACGTGTTCGATGACACACAATTAGCAGGGTCACCTACTGATCCTAATGTAACAATAAAACGTCAATGCCAGAGCACAGAGTCTCGATCATCCGCCGAAACAGATTCCCTGAATTTTTTTTAGACAATTACATGAATAGATCACTTAAAATAAGTTATGACGCCAGGAGTTAAGTCAGTTATTGTGGAAGTCAGCTTGTGGTTCCAAGGAATTATTCGGAAAAAGCATAAACACGGAGAGACAAGTGTGAAGTTCTTGGGACCTATTTTGAATGAGAATACCCTCACAGAAACAAACATGAGTGACCGGGTTTTTTTTCTTATTCGTAATCCCCAATTAAGAGATTTAAATTTACGCTTTTGAAGCGTTGTAGGGGATTGTACTGGTGACTTTCTCTGACCACACACCCAAACGAGGTAAGCATTTCTAAAGTATCGAAAGTTGTACAGACAGTTTTGCTTTCAACGAGAGTTGCCTGTGCATTTGACGTAAGTCAGTCTTGTTGCTAAATTTAATGACTTTTTGTAAGATGTATGTATTTGCCAAGCATGGATGTAACTGCATCAACTCATAGTTGAATGACGTCCAGAGATATCACGGAGGACTACCCGATACACAGTGCCATTATTAGGATGAAAGCGAACAAGGGAGTTACTTGACAGAGGAAGGAATCAAATTAGTTTGGCGTGAAAAGTCTGAAATTGTACATACCACGCCAGACAAATTTGATATTTGTGTTGGAGGTCGACCTGGCTCTTTGTCTCTTCAATATGAAATATGTCCTCGCCAATTTCGAGTATGCATTGAGTTAGATTTGAATAAACTTCAAACGTTTGCAAACACAAATGAGGCAATGAGGCGTGAACTCTGCCCGACGCAGAGTAGTATTAGTAAATTACGCTCCTTGGCAGTTTAAGTGGAACGTTTACACCTTAGATTTTATCTAACTCAAAATAAACTGACGTCCAAAAGAAATTTTACCAACTGAAAATATAAATTTCAGACAAATCATCAAAAAAAATTCGATGAAGTCTATCTAAAACACAAAACCTAAATACAACAATAGTGTATGCAGAAAATGTTAATCGTCTGTTACATGTTTGCGAGATAACACGCGAAAAAGTGAAAAACACGTGCACCACGGACAACTGCAAATGCACGAGCGGTTAAGGGTATAAAACGATTGCAACGGCAAGTCAGACATCCACAGTGATAAAAAACACACAAAAGAAATGCTACGACTCACAGTCGAACAACGTGAACGAGCCTTGGGTATGGTACAGATGGGAGCCACCCACGCCCATATTGCACGGACCTTCGGTTGCTCCCATGTTGCCGTTGCCAACTTGATGCAACGTTATAGACAGACAGGGCTGACCGCTGACAGGCCAAGAACAGGCAGACCCAGGGTGACCACGCCCCATGATGCCTGGTACTTGCGTACCTTGCACCTCCGAAATCGCTTCCTGACAGTGACGTCATCGGCGACAAATGCCTTAGGTCACAGGGTTAGTCGACAGACAGTGGCCAGACTCGGGGCTCATGGAATCAGGGCTTTTAGACCATACAGAGGACAGCTATTGACAGCGCAACATCGTCGTCTGCGATTGAGATGGGTCGGACTGTACGACGTTGGCAACGACGTTACTTGCAGAGGGTTGTCTTGACTGACGAAAGTCGATTCTGTATGTTTAGGGATGATGGAAGACAACGTGTTTACCGCCGAAGGGGTGAACGAACAGCGGCGTGTTGCGTGCAGGAGGTCATACCATATGGTGGAGGGGGTGTCATGGTGTGGGGAGGGATCTGTGGGCAGGAGAGGACACCGCTGGCCATCGTTGACGGAAACTTGACAGCTCAGCGTTACATGGATAACATTCGTCGTCCAGTTGTCCTACCATTTCTCCAACAGCAGACACGTGGTGTCATTTATCAGAATTGTCACTAACTTCCTCGCAGCCAACAACGTCAACGCCCTGCCTTGACCTGCACGCTCACCCGACATGTCCCCCATAGAACACCTCTGGGACTTGATGGATCGTCGTGTTCGACAACGACCACACTCTCCAGCCAACCGGCAAGAACTGATCTTGGCCCTCCAAGAAGAATGGCGTCAAATCCCACGTGACCTCATCAGACGACTGACTTTTTCTGTGCGTCGAAGAGTTTTTGAGTGTATTGAGGCATTTGGTGGTCACACACGCTACTAATGACTTGTTATTGAACGTGAGCGATTCTTTATGCACTCATGCCTATTGTCCATGATTGTGAAAGATCGAATTTTGTACCACACCCAACTTTGGGGGGGCTCTGACGTCATTCTCGGTAACGGTATGATTGTCATTTTCAGTGTTGATTATGTTGATATATTGATCTTCTCAATACACTTTACTTCATGCATGTATGCTTTGTTGTTTTTGAGCAAAAGTGATCTCAAACTCTGGTAAAGTTTCTTTTGGACGTCATTTTATATTCGATAGACAGTTTCGTTGTGGCGGCACCAAAGAGACATATGTGGCAACTTGTCCTATTTGTGACGGATAGACAACATGCCTTTGCACATTTTCTCGGTACCCTACAACGACAATGTTGACCTTCGGTACGACGACGCGACTGTACGATATCACAGCATTGTGGGCCGACAGCAGCACGCTAAAGTGCGACATCACGGCAATGTGGGCCGAAAACCATCCCTCCACAGTGCGAAAGAACGGCAAAGTGAACTGACGGTAGCAATTCAGAAACAGTGCGATAGCATGCCAATGTTGGCCGAAAGTAACTCGTTATAGTAAGATTGCACGCCAATGTGGGCAGAGGGTAGGAAGCACGGTACGATAGCGCGCTATCGGCAATGTAGACCGACAGTAGCACGCTACAGTACGACAGCATGGCAATGAGAACTCACAGCGGCACCCTACAATACAATAGCACGCCAATGTGGGCCAAAAGATGCACGATACATTACCACAGCACGGCAATCTTGTTCGACTGCAGGACGTTACAGTACCACAGCACGGCGGTCTTATTTGACAGCAGCACAATATACTGTATGCAATAATGACAACACTCGTTTGACATTCTCAAACGAATTTTCGTTTCTTCATTTCTCAGTTCATTTGTAGGTGGTGTCTAACGTTAAGGAAATATTGATCGCCTCCGTGGTCTGGTGGTAGTGCGTTGGCCCGGAGAGCGGAAAGTCTAGTGTTCGATCCCGGGCCGCGTCATACCAAACTATGTTAAAAGATGGTACATGTTGTTACCCTGTCTGGCGCTCGGCATTAAGGGGCTAAATAAGGACTGGTTGGCTCAGAGTATACTGTGTCTGCGTAGGGTATTCATGTTAAACTGCAGCTTGGTATCTCAGTGGATTAGCACTATAAATCGGCATCTGTCCAGACTAGTACAAGCAACCACACACATGCACGTCGCTATATAAGTGCAATAATCTTGGACGCGACGTTAAACACAATTTCACCTCTCACACCTATGGAAAAATTACCTTATCAGTCAGCACAAGAGTATCTTGAAGTCACCCTACCAACACATGGATGTGAGCCTCAGTTCTGTCGACGTCAGGTTCTCACATACACTGCAGCGTACCAGCGTTTGGATGTGTTTCTGTAGTCACTATTCTACGGACAACACACTGTCCTAATAGTGTTGTACTAAGAGGTCGGATTATATAATTCATGGCTCTGCTGATACAATTTGAAGTAGACCCAATTAGAAGGCTGGCACCTGACATGTAGGTGACGAGTTTGGTTTGATATCTCTTTCAGGTTAAGATTTAGACCAATCAACTCCTACCAACCTTTCCACATATCTAAGGGCGGTGGGATAGCCTGGTGCTGAGTGCATCTCAGGTCGATCCAACATGGGTACAAGACATGAAGACCATTTTTCATGTTCAGTTCCGTTTTGTGGCTGCGTGATTGATAGAAAGAGCCGTTCAACCCTACCAACTGAAAAACGTCTCGACTCTCTCATTTATGTGCAGTCAACACGCACAGTCATTAAATCTTTTTTGATTCTGGAAGTCGGCCTGTCAGCTCCAACTGCCACCTTCCCTGCATCCCCGGATGTCTGCCTGTCCCAAACCAACTACCAACTACCACCTCCCCTGCATCCCCGGAGGTCTGCCTGCTCCCACCAACTGTCACCTGCCTTGCATCCCCGGAGGTCGGCCTATCCCCACCAACTGCCACCTCCCCTGCATCCCCGGAGGTCGACCTGTCCCACCAACTACCACCTCCCCTGCAGCCCTTGAGGTCGGCCTGTCTCCACCCACTGCCACCTCACCTGCAGCCCCGGAGGTCGACCTGTCCCACCAACTGCCACCTCCCATGCAGCCCTGGAGGTCGGCCTGTCTCCACCCACTGCCACCTCCCCTGCATCTCTGGAGGTCGGCCTGACCCCACCAACTGCTCACTCCCAGGCAGAAGAAGAACGCTTCAGTTCGACATTATGGCAATCTTGGCTGACAGCACACGCTATGCTGTGTCAAAGTGAAAAAAGACAACACCTGCAATTGTAGGATGTTTTTCAAAAGAATTATCCTTTCTCCATTTCATGTACTGAAATACTAAGAAAAGGCATTTTCCTCATTTTGTTATATTTGATAAAATGGCCATAAAAATTAGATTAAGTTGTTTTGTGTACTTAAACATGAGATACTCAAATACAACAATGTCCTTTTTTCACACAGTCGTCATTCTTTTTCGTGCGAAGAAATATTTTACTGCTGAAATCGTTTTCTTGTCCTTCGTGTTAAAGTTGATAATGCATTTTCTTTGTGAGTCAATTGTTCAACTGTGCGTGATGTCATGTTTTACCTTCCGTTGTAATAAAAGAAAGGAAAGATTCCGAGAAGTTCCATAATAAGTCACAATAACAATGGTCTTGAATTCCTCCTACCACACGTCACCTTTCCTGGATCTCAGCCTCGGCTCTGAAGACGCCAGAACATGAACGTTTCACATACACTGCATCAAACCAGCGTTTGCCTGGAACTATTTTTATGGAGAACAAACTTTCTGAATATTTTCTTATTTGGTCAAATTAATTTTAAGCTCCGTGAATACATTTTTAAGTGGATCACATTATGAGGGTGACAATTGATGTACACATTGGTTTGAGATCTCATTCGGGTTAATAGTTATGCAAATCAACTCTAACCAACCTTTCTACATATCGAGGGGAGGCTGGACAGCCTAGTGCTACGTGTCTGCCTGTCACGCACAGGACCTTGGGTCAATTCTACATGGGCACAAAACGTAAAGACCATTTTCATGTTCCGTTTTGTTATGCTATGTGATTGCTGAAATGACCCTGCCAAAGTACCAACTCCTTGACTCTCTCAAATTTGTGGAGGCACCCGTGAAGATGCGGGTTAGAATTGGTCTTCAGCAAGCCATTCTTTTCGTAAGAGTCGGGATCGGGTGATCCGGCTCGCTGTCATAATTAATTGCATGTCATCGTATCCCAATGCGTAGATCGATGTTCATGATGTCATACACTGGATTGTCCTCCCCAGACTTGACTATTTACAGATCGCCGTCATATAGCGAAATACATGAACAGGCAATTCATTATATCATATTTGAGTTCCCCTCCCTCGGAAAATGGATTTTTAGTATCCAAAGCTTTTCGAGAGTGAACTGGTTGATTGTGTCTTCGTGCGCCTGTGAGATGGATCGTTTCTCACGCTGTCAACCACTAGTCTGCATAGTCAATATTATTATGGGCGCCAAACCTCAAACCATAATTTCAAGCATGATCAAGGTAAAAGTGTATTTTTTAATAAGACTCAACACTATCATTTAATGCTTATGCCTGAAGGAAGATCTTAGTCATTCGGCATTTTCCAAAACCCTCCCATCATAATTTGATAACTGAAAAAGAATTTCCTGAGAATATCCTCAATGCACTTCCTAATTTTCAAGATAGGTTTTGTGTGTGTTTGTAAATCATAAAAATTCATGACACATTATCGGGAACATGTGCTCAAATCAAATTTGCTAAGTAGTCTGTCATTTCTAATCATAGTTAATTTTTCACCCGGTATCATCACTATTTGATAGTGATATCATGAGCATACTCATGATATATTTCATATGCATATGGAAAGGGTTTTGTCGCTTTTATTAATGCTTCAAAATGGTTCTCATATTTTTATTGAACAGGTTGTTCTTTCCGAAAGAGTGAGTTACTGAATATGGTTTTACATCGCTTTCAACTATATTCCAGCAATATCACGACGGAGTACACCAGAAATGGGCTTCACACATGGTCATTCCTATGGAAAGAAAAAGGGAAAGCTAAAGAGGATATGTTTGAGTGAAAGCAGAGATAATTTATTGCATCAGCCATTTGAGACTACCAAGTAGGTTATTATACAGTAAATGACAAAAGAATTGTAACAGAAAAGATTTTTTTCCCATTGTCCATGTGGACACATAAACAGATTAGAATTCTGTCCTCCTTCTCATAGCCACCATTTGTATCCTAGCTGCTGTAGAAAATGAAGAGATTGTGTCAAAATTGATTTCCAAACATCATGTCTCTTCAACGACACCTGGGAAAAAGGATGTCAGTTTTTATTACCAGTCATTGTTTCAATATTTTTCAACGTGTAATGCGATTATGATTAACCATTGCATAAGATCACAATTAGTCACAAATCATAGATTGTTTATCATGCCAGAAGCATTGGATATGTAATTCAATCATTTATTCTATAAGTCGAAAACAGGTCTGTTATGCTAATAAGGATACATATGTTTCTTATATTGAATTGGATTATCCGCCTTTGTAGTCAAATTGGGTCATGATACAACAATATCAAGACACCCAGTATACTATTCCATCCTGGACCACACAAACCTTATCGATGAGCTTCGATCCACACCATCGAGAGCACCGTCACAATATTTGAGCGTTAGAGTGAATGTTATATACGGGAAGTCAATATAAAACCTATGCCAGGGAGACCTTTAAACACGATGACAAGCAATCAGCCAAGTTGTCAATTCGTCACAGATATAGTTGAAGTTTCTTGTCAGCAATTGGGACGAGCCGGGCTGCTTTAAATTATGTCGATTAGTGATAAAATTCAATAAAATTCTATGATATTAAACATGCTTTTAGTCTGGCAAGGAAAGTAGTATTTGAAAAGAAGCTGATGACTGAAGCCAACGTGTTCGATGACACACAATTAGCAGGGTCAGCAATTAACAATAAAACGTCAAAGCCAGAGCACAGAGTCTCGATCATTCGCCGAAACAGATTCCATTGGGCATAAAAGGCAAACTAGAAAATTATATGAATGGATCACTTAAAATAAGTGATGACGCCAGAGTTTAGTCAGTTATTGTGTAAGACAGCTTGATGTTCCGAGGAATTATTCGGACTAAGCATACCCACAAAGAGAGAAGTGTGAAGTTCTGGGGACCTATTTTAAATGAGAATACTCTCACAGAAACAAACATGAGTGACCGGGGGATTTTGCCTAATTCGTGATACCCAATTAAGGGGATTATACTTGTGACTTACATTGACCACATATCCCAAAGGGGTAAGTATTTGTAAAGTTTCGAAAGTTGTAAGACAGTTTTGTTTTCAACGAGGGTTGCCTGTGCGTTTGATGTAGGCCAGTGCTGTTGCTGAATCTAATGTCTTTTTGTAAGATGTATGTATTTGCCAAGCATGGATGTAACTGCATCAAATCATAGTTGAATGACGTCTAGCGGTATCATGGAGCGGTGACCGATACACAATGCCACTATTATGATCAAAGAGAACAGGAGAGTTACTAGACAGAGGAAGGAATCAAATTAGTTTGGTGTGAACAATCTGAAATTGTACATACCACGCCAGACAAATTCGATATTTGTGTTGGAGGTCGCCCTGGCTCTTTGTCTCTTCAATGTGAAATGTGTGCTCGCCAATTTCAAATATGCATTGAGTTAGATTTGAATAAACTTCAAAAGTTTGCAAACACAGATGAGGCAATGAGGCGTGAGCTTTGCCCGACGCAGGGTAGTATTAGTAGCTGTAAATTACTTCCTTGGCAGTTAAAGCGGAAACTCAAAACATTTTGGACAGTCAGTTTCGTTGTATGACGACACCAAAGTGTCTGCCTCACAAAGACATATTCGTGACAGTCAGACAGCATGTCTTTGTACATTTCTTCGGTAGCCAAGAATGGCAATAATGCCGACAGCAGCACGCTATGGTACGACATCAAGGCAATGTGGAAGGACAGTCATCCCGCTACAGTGTGAAAGCATGACAATTGGAACTGGGGGTACCACGGCTACAGTACGATGGCACGCCAATGTGGGCAGACGGTAGGAAGCACGGTGTGATAGCGTGGCAATGTTGACCGACAGTAGCACGCTACAGTACGACAGCATGGCAATGAGAACTCACAGCGGTACGCTACAATACAATAGCACGCCAATGTGGGCCTAAAGATGCACGATACATTACGACAGCACGACAATCTTGGTCGACTGTCTGACCTGACAGTGCCAATACAATAGCACGCCAATGTTTACCGAAAGATGCACGATACATCACGACAGCTGGGCAATCTTGCTCGACGGCAGCCCAATACACTGTTTGAAAGCACTCGGATGACATTTTTCAAATGGATTTTCGTTTCTTCATGCCATAGTTCATATGTGCGTGGTCGAATATTATCGACAAATTACCTAATAAATCACTCACTCACATTCCTGGATCTCAGCTTTAGCTCTATCGACGTCAAGTTTCACACACATTGCAGTATACCAGCACTTCTCTGGTTGCGTTTACGATTTCACTATTTCTCTGTACAAACAGTTTCTGGGTAGTATTGTACTGTTTGGTCGTATTATATAATTCAAGGCTCAGTGAATTGATTTTGAAGTAGAACCAAATTATAAGGGTGACAATTGATGTGTGTGGTGACGAGTTTGGTTCGCGATCTCCATCAAGTTGAGAGTAAGGAAAATAAACTCTAACCAACCTGTCCACATATCGAGGGGCGGCAGGATAGCATGATGCTGAGTGCATTTGCCTGTCACGCACAAGAGTTCAGGTCGATCCGTTTTGTAACTGCGTGGTTGATAAGAGAAACTGCTCAATCCTGCAAACTCAAAAACGCCTCCACTCTCTCATATATGTGCAGGCAACATGCACAGTCCATTGCATCATGTTTTGATGCATGTCCATTTAGATACCTGGACGAATGGGAAACTCAGCACCCATTGCTTATCATAAGAGTCGATGTTTGAACGGTTTAATTGTGTGTTATCGTGAGCCTGTAAGATTGATCGTTGCTCACCCTATCAGCCACTGGTCTACCTGGTCCATATTCTAGTCTTCAGATGTTGCCATTATGCGGATAGTATTGAAGTATCAAGCGTATCCAAAATGACGATCGATACATTTTCGTGATCGACGGATGTTTGTTTTGGACTAGTAATGAGCCAGTGACTCTTCGGGTATATTTCAGCCATACAAAGACGAATACCTCTGTACGAGCTGTGGACATACGTGCAGGTCCTAATTTCATACAAGGCCAGTATAGCTGAACCTCAAATCAAAATATGACATATATGAACATATTACATTAACTAAAAGTATTTTTTCTTAATAAGAAAGTTAACCGTACTTTCACAATAATTAAATTCATGTGCCAAAGGGAAGATCTTAAAGACATTTTTTTCAAAATTCACCTATTATAACTTGATAACTGAAAAAGAAGATTTTCTCAGGATCCCGTCAATGCATTTCCTATTTTCAAGACACAAATCTGTTGGGTTTATTGTAGATCATATAAATAGTGCAAGGCGAATAGCAGGAACCATCTGCTAAAATCATATTTGCTGAGCATTTCTAATTCCAAGTTAATTTTTCCTTGATACTTCAAAATGGTGTCTATTTTTACAAGGGCAGTTTATTCATTCCAGAAGAAAGGTTCAGTCGCTTATATAAGATAAGAAGCTGTCTCTGGGTTTTAGCAGATATTGTTCATTGTAAATGTGAATTTATCATCCATTTGAGGACCCCTTACTCATCGGTGTTGTGAATGACATAAGCATTGTAGCAGTAAAGATGTTCTTCCTGTTGTCCACGTGGGACACATCAGGAGATAAGTATCATATTGTCATTTCTACCTTAGCTGTGGTGACGGTAACTGGCCTGGTCAATTCCCATTATCATTTGTTTCCTGTACGTAACAATAGCGACGCTAGTCCCATTTGACCCGAATAGACGTAGGAGACTATTAAGTTCAAAGTGGCTATATTCTGCATTGATTTTAACTGAATACGTCCTTGTATATTTGTTAATACGTGTCAAAGAACTGTCTGGAGCAGTGACGCTTCAAGCGCACTTTTTATTGTTCAGGGTTTTTAAAAAAAGAATTGGGCGTGATCATTGCAAAAGGTCATGATTTGTCCCACTTTAATAATTCCTTGTCATGCCATTAGCGTTTGACATTTTATTTCAATGATTCCTTCTAGAACTCGGAAACAGGCCTTTAGTGATGATAATGAAGCATGTGTTTCTTAAATTCGTTAAAAAATTACTTGGTGACTGGCCAAAGTGAAAAAATGCTATTTATCACACCTTCATGTATGCTGGTCGAGCTTGGACCAGACAAACCCCAACGATAAACATCGACCCACCCCATCAGGTAATAAGGCGTACCATCAGGTCACAAATGATTCAGGAAATGTTGTTTAAAGGCGGTCATCAATAAACAACATATAACACGGAGGCCTTGAAACAATCGAATCTGGACACATGCAAACCAACGTGTTCGACAGTATGGACACGTTGACGGGCAATCAGCCAAGTCGTCTTTGTAGATGTATGTAACACTCAGATTGATCTATATATTTAATTATTGTTTTTATCAGCATTCACACAAGTAGTTGTTCAAAACGATTTCATACGGAATAAACCGCCAAGGCTCGCTAAATACAATGTATATTCCTTATGCAGGATATATACCATCCCCAAACACACTCGCGTGATAACCTCTATTCATCAACACGAGATCAATGCCACATGTAGATATTTCCAGAAGATACATGGCATTGTCGCGATAGGAAAATAAAGAAGGGTTGTGTTAACCTTTATCCAGGTATTAATTATTTCATGATCTTTATATATCCCAAATTAAATCGATATAAATTGAGTCGATATCGAATAGGACGATGGCCCTTTTGGTCCAATACTCCTAACACACTGTAATCTGACCTCGTTCTGCCGAAGTGTCCATCTTCATAAAACAATTACCTTACATCACCATTGATACGGGTTGATTGGTGACAATTCACCGGCGTCTCTAATCAAGAAAGGGGTCATTTATCATGGTGTTCGTTTTTAGTTGGTGTTGTCTGTTGATACACAGATGTGTACTTACTATTGAGTACTTGACACTGATTGAGATGAACGAAGAGTAGTTTAAACGTAGTCCTTTCGATAATCATTACTGCACTGCCGTTGGATCTATTTCTAAATTCATTTCATCAGTTTTAGAACATTTTGCAATGTACAGTTTAGCGAAGTGGATATGTTTATACATCTTTAATGCGGTTGATTGTCTAATATGCGTATGGTGACTTACTTCACTTCGCACAACGCCTCTTGTACCGAAACACTGGATATACCGAATGTTGATATATCTTCAACATCTATTGTCAGTTTGTTTTGACAGTACATGTTGGGAGTGCTTCAGGCTGTATTATGGGCATCGTACAACCCTGTGAGGTTCGTGGGTCAGAAGAGATCCACGGTCTGTCTGAACCTGCTAAACTAGGGGTCTGGTTGGTAAGATGTTTCATCGTACCACTATGGCGTTGACGTTTGCTCATGATCTCAGTCACTGGTTTGCTTGGTCTTAATTCGACGATATGATATGGCAGGAATAATGCTGATTGGAGCGGCAATGACGAATCACAACCTACATGTTTATATTTGAATCATGCGACAGTTATTATCAGAAACACAATATGTCTTAACCAAGACGTTTGTTGGAATTCTTCAACATGGGTTATGAACCTTCCAATGTCGGAGAATTGTGAAGGAAATTAAAATATGTTTTTCATTTGTAAAGATTAATTGTCTGTTACATTGAATCTTTCTTAAGATTAAACACTCTGATCAGCGATAATTTGGAAACCTTTCGCAAAGAAAACGTATGATGTGTCAGGTTGTATACACATATGGGAGTGAGTATGGTCTTACGCCGCTTTTAGCAATATTCACCCGATGATGCTTTAAGGAGTCAGCAGCATGGAGATCATCTTTTCATCCTTCTTGTGTTTAACCTTCATCAAATATCCCCCAAGCCAATTATAACTACATATATAATACAGAGAATCATCTCGTCCTGCATAAAGAAAAGAAAGTCTTCAAATTGACATCGTTAACTTCCAGGCAAAATCCAAAGAGTATCAAGACTGCGTACATTGACACAATCATGTATCACCATCGGTATTAAACACGACCATCCATCATCTGTTGGAATTACATTCAGCTTTACATCATGGATGTGGGTGAGAGAAGATGTGTAAAGTCTGCATCAGCAAGAATATAATACGTCTGTGATGCCCCTATTCCCATACAAACTCGTATCTCGTATGAAGGAAATTATATCAAAGAATGGCATTATGTTTCATCTGTCTGTCGATAATCGTTTGGCATTTCCTTAATGTATACTCCGTCGGGTCCATTTACGAATGGTTTAATTGTCTGCAATACAAGAAATGTCTCGGTGGGATCCCTGTCAATAACTTACCGCAAATTGGATGGGTTGTTTCACCTATATAGTACATATTTAGAATTTATATTGAGTGTATGATGAATAATTTATTGGCATTCAAGAAATTGATTTAATGTCATTGTTGTCATCTTTGATATTCTTTTGTCTTATTTGTTACAGTTTTACTGTACATTAAGTATACACAAACGTCAGTAAGGCGACTATGCTTGTCGTAAGAGGCAACTAACAGGATCGGGTTGTCAGGCTCGCTGATTCGGTTAATGCATGTCATCGTATCCCAATGCGTGGATCGATGCTCATGATGTCAATCACTTGATTGTTTGGTCCCGACTCGATTATTTACAGACCGTCGTCATATAGCTGGACAATTGCTGAGTGCGGCGTTAAACAACAAACAAACAAACTAGAAATTCTATTTACCTTTCACCAACAATTGAAAGCTCAACAATCATATTGTATATCTATATATTGACTGTGTATTCTGCTTATACGGATAAGTGGGTTTTTGAAAGTGGGAGCAACTATCAATTACATTGTTGCAGTATGAGATGATACCAAGCTGATCACCAGATGCTGTTTAGTTGACTCTAACGCGAAGTAGAGTGTACTGTGGGCATATTCTATCTGATAGTCCCAATCATACACGGTATTTACGTCTTACTTTTGTTATAAGGTCGTATATTCCCCATAGTATTCCCTATAGGAATGATTTAAATTAAAATCAACGTATTGATTCATTTTGTGATCAACATATGTTATAACTAATTGTTTTGTTGAACATGCATTCACAAAATATCGTTTTGTAGATTGTGAACAAACCTTTTATTTAATTGTGTAGTTATGACTTTGGATAACAATATCATAAAATGACTTGTACACAAATCTACCAGGTTCATAAAAATGGATAAGACACTTGGCACCTGCAATCACGCATTCAATAGTCGACACAAGAGTCGTTGAAGAATTGGTTCATTGCTTATTCATAATTCACTTGAATATGGTCGTGTGTGTATTTAGTTGATTAAAATACCATCCAGTGGTTCGATTGCACTCTGTTGCACAACCTTTGGTATTGAAGTGAAATCTGCCGATGATGTCACAAACAGATGTCGTCCAGTGGCAAGGTAACGACTATGATATCGGCTTCCTAACGCCTGACTGACAACAATTCACACATACTGACTGGTCCATTGGCAAATACTTTTCTGTCGTTTATATTTCAAATGTAGACATATCCTAAGAATGTTGCTATGATGAAGTGAATTGTGATGTTTTGTTTTGTGAACCAATGACTTCAGAGAGGGATGACTTCTACTCTCCAATTGTCAACTTTCCATTTATTCCGAACAACATTCCAGCAGCTGCAGCCTTTGGTTACACAACTTTTTAGGTATGTGCGATTTCATAATCTTCAGATTTTTAAGTGCATCATACGACTCAGGCACGAAAGTGGTTTAATAAGGGTTACATCATTCAAGGCATGAGAAATATTTCTAAAAGGTTTCATAGTAGACATGTGAAGGACATTTCCAAATTTGACGCATCATTAACCAAAATGGTGTCATACTATTTGGCTTGTACCGTCTGTTTCCGTTCGTGGTCTGGTGAACACATGCTTTGCCTTTGCATGTATTTATGACAATATTTCGTAAGATTATGGAATGGTTTTGTCGCTTTTACTTCCAGGAAGTAGGCAATGTCTATTTCAAAAGGTAAAGTCGAGATTAAACAGATTTTATTCGTCTGCCCTATAAGTGTACGAGGGGTGTTCATTAAAGATTTCCCCTAAACCACTTAGGGTTATCATATTTGGTTGAAATTTCACATGTTTAATGATACATGTATCTATGGGTTATGTCTGTATTAATCTTACCACTTTTACAGGTGTTATGATCGAGTTGGGTGTGACAATGGAGCCAGTAGAATACCGAGCAGTGAATAGGTTTTTGTATTTGAAAGGTCGCACACCAAAAGAAACTTTAGATGAAATGAAAGCAACTTATATGGGGAAGATGCCCAATCATATGACGTTGTTAAACACTGGCATCGCCAGTTCAAGTGTGGTCGGACATCTGTGGAAACAGCTGCCATTCCTGGTCGCCCCCATTCAGCCATTGATGAGGACACTATCCATCAAGTGGAGACCGCCATTTTGGCAGACCAACTGTTCGCCAGTTAGCACAAGATGTCAAGATCAGTGTAGGGTCTGTGGAAAAAATCATCCATGACAATTTGAACATGCATAAGGTGTCTGCACGATCGATTCCCAGGTTGCTCACACCTTTTCAAAAGCAGGAACGAGTCAATTGCTCGAAGGATCTTTTGGACATGTGCCCCAAAAAACAGGCAAACTATTTTGACAGACTTATCACACAGGATGAAACATGGGTCCATCACTATGATCCTGAGACTAAAGTTCAGTCGATGCAATGGAAGCATGTGGAGTCACCACCCCCAAAGAAGGCACGTGTCCAAACATCTGCAGGCAAGGTCATGCTCACGGTGTTTTGGGACCAGCACGGAGTAGTGATGATGGATTTCTTGGTACCACAATTACAGGAGCTTATTATGCTTCACTGCTGCGGAAAATGCGGGACGTTATCAAGCTTAAGAGGCGTGGCATGCTGACCAAGGGTGTCAAGTCCTGGTTTGAGACGCAAAATGAGGGCTTTTACAAGCGAGGTCTCCATAGTTGAATAAAACGATGGGAGAAGTGTGTAACTCTTGGTGGTTCCTATGTGGAGAAAGACTAATACCTATGTCAAGTTTCATTCCACTAGGTTCATCGGAAGTGGGTCAGGGGAAATCTTTAATGAACACCACTCGTATGATGCAAGATAGTAATATATATATCAAGGGATGTCGGTGTCATTATCATAGGCGTTTTAGTTTACAATGAATACACATGACCTGACGTTATTTAGTTAGTCAGTACAAAGATATCTAAAGGAATAACATACTGTTTTCGGGTAGCATTCATTACAAGAGATATACAGTGAAACTATTTGAAACACTGATACAAAACTACCCTGTAGTGACACTACTCAGTAACCATGATTCATAACATGATGAGCACCACTTCCGATAGCAAAACGTACCCTCTACAGGCTCAGTTCCGACCTGGAATACGACTTCTTTACATTGAAGCTTATATGAAGTCAAATTATATATGAACAGTTGGGAAGAACCTTCTTCACACTGATTATATTTTGCCTACTGTTCAGAGCGTATGCACGGTGCCGTTCTTAGCCGTGTTATTCTGAACCATAAGACTCTCAGATCTTGCTGTAGGGAAATTTGGAAATGGCAATTGGAGCAAACCTAGTCATAGACACTCAAGTACATCTGTGTATAACTCTTCCCATGGTGGCGTCTTGTATCTGGAGTGATCTCACGACGAACAATCCTAAAATAGAAAAAGGCGCAAAGCAAGGTCTATGATACTTGTTTATGACCATTTTCACGTCTGTCTATGTGTTGGTTACATGCCAGTCGTCATCTTTGAAATGGTGTCAGATACTTACCCAACTATCTACTTTTGCTCCCTTAACTATCAATTGTACCAGTCCCTAATCATACGACGAATACGACAGGTAAAAAATGGCACTCTAATTATCGGATACAAAGCACTTACACTGTCGCAATGAGACAGTTAGTCGGATGATTTATACCCATGAGAATAGCCAGATGAACATGGCCGACATCCCAAGACTGAAGACAGTATTAACTTCAATAACTCGATGGTGGGCGGAATAAACACTCCTCATTTCCCCTAGAATCTAGTGGAGCAGTTAGACTAACGTTATCAGTGTTACTAAGAATTTGTCAATAACTACAATTTCTGTACTTCATTTAGAACGGATTAAATATATGGTCATCGGTATTCTAGTTGTAAGGGAGTATTTAATTAATTTTGTAACGTTGCCATCTGAAGATATGAAGTTGAAACCCATTCGTCAAGTTTTCCCGTTTCCCTGATGGTTTTAGTTTGATTAAGAAGATTCTAACAAATAGAAACAGTTCGACTGGTTCAGCTTCAGGTTTAGTTTGTCAATTTATATTTTAACTTTACTGACTCGCCTTGACCTATTCTTCCAGGGAAGAAAATTTCTTGATTATTGTTTTCACGTGTATATAAATTTTGCAGCCAATATGCTGAAGTAACATTTTGAGCCCAGTGAGAACCCTCACGTTATTTCCACCATACTAGGTTGTTTGTATGATGAAAAGCTGCTATGATTTGTTCCCCTAGCTTTAACACATGAAGCACACAGATGGGCTAATTGAAACGTGCATTAATCGAGAAACGGTTTTTCCATCAGTACAAATATGACAGAGAGAGATTGTAAGGCGGCGAGGAATAGATTGGCTTACAAACAGCCGATAATGCTGCTCCTCAAGGAGACGACATGATATAGAGGTAGCTGAAGTATCATAAAAATCCTATCAGTATCACATCTGATCTTAGTTTACTCACAGATATGAGGCTGGCGAACATTATAGAAATGGTGAAACTATATTTATTTTGTCTGCATCATGTCGTGGTTTAACCAAAGGAGGAAGCGTTAAGTCTTTCCTTCCACATTAGGCTGACTTTACGAAATATAACCGAGACACTGGTCAGAGAAGAGTCAACACACACCCATTCTCTCACTCACATGACGTCACACCATTGTTGTTGAAGTTGATTTGGAGCCAGGAATTCCTTAGCCAATATTACTTTTGTCTGTTTGTTTGTTCTTTAACGCCGCACTCAGCAATATTCCAGTTATATGACGGCGATCTGTAAATAATCGAGTTAGGACCAGACAATCCAGTGATTGACATCATGAACATCGCTCCACGCAATTGGGATAGATGACATGCATCAACCAAGTCAGCTAGCCTGACAATCCATTACCGTTAGTCGCTTCTTAGGGTAATATTACAAATATAGATATATTATATTATATTATTTGAAGATGTTTAATTGTTAACACGTGAACCGATTTAAATGGAATATGCACAGTTACATTAGTAGACACATTTTTACTGAGTGTTGACAATAGGATAACAGCACCATACTCTAGCGCTTATTTTCCGGGATGTTCCTTCTTGTCAGATGGGTTGTCTCCGCAGGTTGTCATCTTGTTTGGCCAATACAAGCTGACCGCTCCTTCTTGAATACTGTCTGGTGTTACAGAACGGTAACGAACGCGTTGTTGTTAAGATCAAAGAGGACAGGAGAATTACTAGACAGGGTACAAAATCTAATTGGTTCCAGGGTGTGAAAGGTCGAGAATTGTGCAAACAACTCACGCAAATTTATCGACGTCTATTTGAGGTATTGTTCTATTGGTATATTTAACTTCAATGTGATTGATCGGACAGTGCAGGATCACCAAGACCAGACAAAATGCTATTGGTATTAAATGGCAAGATTCTAATAAAGGCAGTATGTGGGTATCATTTATAATCGTTGCCGACGTTCAGAACGTTCGAGCGACATCCATGCAAAATCTGGCGACAGTCATATCACTCAGATCCCATGCAGATATTTTAAGTGAAAAGTAAAATGAAAACGGAGGGGATTTCAATAGTCACAGTCATTTCATCACTTTGGTTTGTCGTTTCACGTAACCGTTACACCTTGGTACCTTGCCTGGCACTCGGAAGTGACAGGATCAAACAAGGACTGGTCGGCTCAGTCGAGTTAGTATACTGTGTCTGAGTTGTGTATTCATGTTAAAACTGCGGCATGGTATTTCAGTGCGCCAGCGCTATTAAATCGCTTTCACTCCGTACTAGTATAAGAACACACACGCATGTATGTCGCGTCGAGTCGCTATGTAAGTGTACTTTCTCCACAACGTGGTTGCTCCGTGGCAGATATAAACCTAACGGGAGCTTACTTTCATACTAAACACATTGCCGACAGTTAAATCATATTCGCACCTAACGAATTAAAACTCACATTCGATACACGGCAATCTGTTTGGGGAATGGAATATGTTGAGTTTAATAGGTCTCTATCTGTTTCTTAAATCAGTCCTTTGAACTCAATATTATATAGATGAGCAGGTAATCTTCGAAATTGAAAGCCCGAGAACACCTTTTGCAAGTAACCTATAATTATTACCATTTTTGATTAATCATTAGATTATTTTACAGGTTTTTCAAACCTTCGCCCTGAATGCTATAAAACAGACAGAAGTTGCCGTACAGTGATGTGTGGTCAGTGTATAGTATATAGAGAATACTACACTCGTAAAAATGATATCTAACGAGAATGAGTGTGGTATTTTATTTATTACCCACGTTGAATATAATTATATTTAAGTGTAAATACATAACAACTTGCGTTCGTTGACAGACCAAACTGAAACCGGTTGCAAAATCTGGTTGCGCATGAATATTGATATATGACCAAATATGGGCATTGTTGACATGTTTAAGCATACGCATTAACAACATGCGCCTGCTGATCTGTTTACAAACAAACCAGCACCGACGCTCAAGATCCTTTTGGAAGAAAGTCTTCAACTTATGGTAATTCAAGCGCCATGTTGTTAGTACGCAGGACACCGATAAGAAAATTTGAAATGTCACATTAGCGCCGCGCTTTGAATATCGGACCAACAGTCACACGCATCACACTGCCGGGATCCCGTCTGTGCAATCAAAATGGTTCGGTTTCCTTGATCTATCAGCTGAATTTATATCATGTCCGTATAATTTTGGAAGAGGGAAATCAGACTGTTCGCCAAAGACATTCATGTTAACTGTACCACCCTTTACTGAAGACGTGAAAATCAACAAACTCAAATCTGCTTGCATGTCAGTGACAGCTTCGAACGATCGAAGGGCAAGGTCGCCACCGGAATAAGAAAAGACAACCGCGATCCACTCACAGCGTTTTACTCTAGAGATAGGGAATGTTACTGTTCACATTTGGGATGTTTTGAGCCACAAAATCAGAAATCAGGCACACTTCCACGGAGTTTTCGAATGATTTGTATCGGAACTGTGAACTTTAAGTTATCTGGTCGTGCTGTGTTCGTTCATTCATGAACAACACTTCCCGAAACAGCGCCACAACATACGCTTCAAAGGGGACACCGATGGCACAACCGGATCATCCCAAGTAAGTCTAGATATCTGTCCAGATAGTTTAAACAGACTTCATTTCACCACGCTTATCCTTTTACGTTACATCAAATTGAAAGTTGCGAAAATGGTCGGGTGCGTCACGCTCAAGGGACGCGCTCGATCGGCAGTCGTACATTGTAAATCGATTTATAGATCTAGCTCGATTATACGTCTGTAGGAGCTCAATGCATAACTTATATAGAATGCAAACCGAATTTGATGCGTGTGACTATCTTGTTTGGTTTAATAAAGTGTTTGTAAATATCTCTCGTGCTCATGAATTTCTTCAGTTCTGCCTTGTAATGAATGACGTCTCGCGATTTTTTATGAATGAAAAAAGTAGTCCCGGTGTGACAGAGGTCACAGTTATCCAATCAAAACGAATAAAACAAGGTCAACCTTGTACGACACACGTGTGACGTACGGATTTAGTATCTTACCACCTGTATCTTCACCACGTGGGTAATAAACTAGCCATTTGAACATTCCCCATTTGGCATTACCTCTGGATGCTGTAATGGGTATGAACCTTGCATGCCCCGTAGATAAAGACAATAAATCAGGTTCAAGTATAGATTCTTCTGATGAATAGTTTTTATCCGAGAAGCTGCTCTGAGTCCCACAGAACTACCATAGCCTTTCGTCCCCCTCATCATTAATTTCCTCCCTATAACAATAGCCACGGCAGCCTCCTTTGAAATGACAGGACATAGGAAACGAATTATCTCAAAATGGAAACACTCTTCATTTACATTTAGTGGAAACCTTCCCTGTACATCCATCTCCACAAATTAGGATCTTCGATCTGCCCGCACAGTGCATATTTACCAAAGAGCTGACATATATCTACTCAAATTCACATTAAATGGAACTACATAGGACAAAAATATTTTATACTTAAACATGAAATCTATATTTCACCTGAATGTAAGGTTGCGTTTAGATCCAAATGTTCCGGCAGGGCGCACACAATGACCTGTTATCGGCTGTCCGCCCTTATATTATGACAAGAAGACTTCTGATGACAATTCTTGTTCAATATCGACCAAGTCATAGGCATATACATTAAAAAAGGCATTCCCATCTAATATACGATTTAGAGAAAAACTGCGTGATATGTTAGCGTTGTATCATAAAACTGATTAATTCGAAACATGACAAAATACACAAAATTCAGTTCTATTACTAGAATGTGAAAAGGCTGGTTTAGATATCTGAGCCCCGACCCACTGAGCATTCGTAGCGCTACGAACATCGTACAACCCGTCGTAACTTTATGACAAAAATCTTAAGCGATTCACAAAGCTATCTTAGTGAAAATATCTCGTAAAGTTAAGAGAACAATTATGAGTGGTCAGTACCTATCGTAAATTCAACATTTCTGTCGTAACTTTAGTATCAAGATGGCGACATATTTTTTGCTTGGCTTATTAGAAGAAAAGGCAACACGGTCACGACCAAGGGTTTTTCGAGACTGAAGTAGAGTACTTGACACGCTCGACGATGACAGCACCATCCGGCACTACCGGCTACCACGTCATGCCATATTTGAGCTTATAGACTCACTGAAACCATATGTTGCTTCCCAAACAGAGCGTTCCCATGCATTGTCCCCGCTGTCTATTTCAGTGAGGCTGGATGGTGGAGGCCCCCCACACCAACTTTCGTTGCCCCCCTCCTTCTTTCAGCTTCATTTTTCCTTGTTCGACTCCTCATGGAACAAAATGTATAAAAAAGCAAACACACCTCGGATTACCTCCAAAAATCTTAAGTACCAGTATAAACAATTTTCTCTATATTTGATAACAGCTAAATATGAATGTTTCACTGACCATATATGTCAGGACAAGCACATGTTTGATACCATGCAATGAGTATTTGTTTACATAAAATTATGTTCAAAATTGTTGAACAAACCTAGGAACATGATTGGGGTGAACCGGGAATCGAACCCACAATCATAGGTCTATGGCGTGCACAAGGGACGCAACTCTGCACAGCGAATCGCGGCGCCTTAGGCGACTGGGCCACCCGCGCCCTCTCGATGATTGGGGCCAATCATGTTCGCCCCAATCATGTTTCTAGGTTTGTCAGCACCATACCAGTGCTCGTGAGTTTCACCGAAGTGGTAAGCGTCTGAGACCTGCATCACTTCGAGGTTTCCTCCCACATTAAGCTGACACGCCGTGATATAACTGGAATAATATCAAAAGAGGTTTTATACCCAACTCACTCACACGCTTGTGTTGATGGCCTGAGGACAACCAAACACAAACGTCTTGTCACAACTGACTCCTGGTCGATAAGACATACAACTCACTATGTTCCAGTCAATACCATGACAACCCAGCAGCAAAGGAAGAGCCGCGGACAGAATGGTTAATGGCTTATTCATAACTTACTTAAATCTGGTCGTGTTCATGTTTGATAGACTATTCAATTATACAGGCGAGTGGTGGCATTGTGTCCTCGACCACAACCCTTGGTACTGAAGTCAGCTCTGCCGAGGATGTCACGGAAAGTTGGCGCCCTGTGATTAGATAACGACTGACATGTCTTTCACCCCGAATCATTCTGCATCAAATCAAACCATACAAAGCGACATAACTATAATTTTGAATGACATTCATGTGAATAAAAAACACTGATGGCTGAAAGGTTCACTGACATATGCTCAGCGTGTGTCTTGATATATATTTGAAGCCAGAAATGTCTCCTTAAAATGTCACCCATTCCTGCATTCAATTGGTAGTCATGAGCTGACGGGCGTATTTAGGTATGAGTCAGACCAACCCATTTCACAGATGCGTATTCCTTTGAATATGAAACTAAGCTGGGTGTAGTGCACAAGGTTCACAAAAAAGAATATCGTCATCTCTACGTGAACATTTTATTAATGTCAGGAAAACGAATAGTTCATTGAAGAATATTCTAAACTTTGATAGCATTATTTACACGTCTAGGCGTTTTTTACACAAAAAGTATTTCTTAATATGCTCCTTTATCTTGAGAAATCCAGATTCGACCTCATTATGTTTCGAAGTTTGTCTGCACCAACCCGTTCTCGTTGGTTTAACCAAAGTGGTAAAGGCCTAAGACATACATCATTTCGAACTTTTCTCCCACATCAAGATGGCACACTTTGATACAACTAAAAAACTGTCCAAAGCGGCGTTAAAACCAACGCGCACACTCACAGTTATCAGAATTTGAATTTGGAAGAAAATGGTTGAAATAACCTTAGGTTTAATACTCTCCAAGGTATATGAGAATGAAAATCGAGTGAACACTGTACCATTTGGGTAATAATGTAGCAGTTTGATTATGCTTAAAGGTGTGGCTATGGTATAGTATAAGTATTATTTATCATTAATCTCTACACGCAGCCCAGACAGCGAATGGGACTTCTCCCAGAAGCGCTACCTAGTCAAAACCACTCAAAACCTTTCGGAGAATATGAAGACTCCCCAACATTACAGCCTTCTGCATTACGCAGATTGTCAGAAGGGCTGTATTCCTGGTCGCAAACCCGTGTACTCTCCTAATGTCAGTCAACAGATTGGGAGGTACCAAACCTAAGGCACCGAGAACCAAGGGGAGTCGGACAACTTGGTACTTGCGATGCAAGCATGAGATTTCGAAAGCGAGGCCCTCATATTTGCCATGTTTTTGCTGAATCTTGTCAATCACAGTGTCAAAAGGGATATACATGATTTCATTGGATTTTTCAAAAAGGACAAGATCAAATTTGTTGGCCTTGATACGTCCGAGGCTATAAACGGGCCTATTCCAAAGAATTTTGCATTGATTATTTTCCATGACGCCCTCTCCATATTTCTCCATAGATAAACCTCTGTGTCAAAACTAGAAGCATGGCGAAGGCGGTGATAAAATGATCGAGCTACACCATCATGTCACTTAAGATACTGTGTTTGTGACAATCTGTTGGAAAGTCTCATTAAATTCATTACATAATCTACATTTGATATTTACATTTTAATTCAAAATCACATATTGACGGTTTCGAGTGGGAAGTGACTGGTCCTTAGCAGCAAACAGAAATCCTTCTGTTTCATTCAGGCCAGCCGACTACATCCAAGCGAAAGACCCCGCAGAGTTGCTGATCTTCACAACACATTGCACATTATTTCCATGTAGTGATCGTTCAGATAGCCTTTCCTTGACAAACTGAGTCTGGGCCGATTTGATGTGGCACTTCGCTTGGTTGACACTTGGTCTTGTTGAGAGTATCGAACGATATCTTAATCGATATGTTTCAGATATTTGAATGGAAGAAAAAAAAAAGGTCCAACGTATCGATGAACAAATCGTTCAATATATCTGAAAAAGAGAATGTGTTGTTCCTTTATACTGTAAAAATCAATGAGGACAGAACCGATGAAAAAGATAGCTGGCGGAATGACTTTAGGACATATGGTCGAATGTAAATGAAGTAAAAAAAGAAGTAATTCTAAAGGCGAATGTATGTGAAATGTAAGCTGTTAAGTCTAATTGTAAATACGGATCTATAACAGCTGAACATAAAAGGACCAACTCGGTGATAAAACTAAAAAAATGATGACATCTATGCTTAATGCTCACACTTCCAGCAGAAAAACCAAAGCTGACATGTGATATGGCATAGCAGTCGGCGTGTTGCGTCATACATAATTAATGGTATTTACAAATGAACTCACATGTGATTGATGAATATGTAAGGGAGGTCGATTTAAGTTACGAGCAATGACAGAAAACATTACCAGTACCCTGCCAGTAACATGAGAAGCAAAGACTCGGATGTAGCTGAAGACACGTCTGGCGATAATAGAAGGATTTATGCGATGTAAGGTAGTAGTCATGTAGAAATGTAGAACGTAAAACGTTTAAACAAACTTTCCATGATCATAAGCAATATTTGGTAAAAGCAGAATGCATTCCGCCTATATAATGATCATGTGTAAGACACTATCTAAAAGTGATATTACCAGGTGTTTGCCAAATTAATGCAAGCAAGACAAGATTTGAATCAGATTGGTTGGTTTGGTTGGTTTGTTGTTTAACGCCGCACTAAGCAATATTCCAGCTATATGACGGCGGTCTGTAAATAATTGAGTCTGGACCAGGCAATCCAGTGATTAATATCATGAGCATCGATCCACGCAATTGGGATCGATGACATGCATCAACCAAGTCAGCGAACCGGAATCTTCGCGGGTCAACATGGTTTTGTTTACTGATGGGTCAGATTTGGAAAGTTTCCCCACATGTCTACCATTTAACTTTTTTGGTAACCTTTGACGCCCCTTGAGTCGGGTAAATAAAAGAGCAAGAGTCTTCAGCGGCCGCGTCAACCGTCATATAGCAAGACGTGCCTACACGTTTTCTTTGATGCCATATTGTTCATCCTACCGTGACCTCTTTGACCTCTATGTTCTTGCGCTTCCTTGATGCTATACTTTTCATGGTATAGGGAGACGTTCCGGTCGTTGACCTACCAGGGTTGATTAGTTCCGAGCCTCACGAAGAAGGCATTACGTAAAAGTGAATTTTTTTTAATAGTGGTATCTAGTAGACGTGTCATGATGTCATGGAGGTATATCCACAAACACTAAATCAATTGAGCAAATGTTTTCGCGGTGATAAGCCAGTAAAATAAGCAGGTATCTGTTTCCTTTGAATAATGGACAAACTTAAGGAATCTCCAGTGATAAAGTACTTGCAGACAAAGGGGTAACCCCAGAAGCCATCCATGAAAATATGTGAACAACGCTAGCGAAGGATAGCAATGATATACACATGTACGATATGGTGATGGACGTTCGGCGAATGAGTGAGCGTCATGCTGCTAGTTCAGTAGGCACATTGTACTATCACAGAAACTTTGGCAATGAGGAAGTTATCAGCTTGTGTGTTCCAAAGCCCCAGGCACAACGTACGTCGTGATAATCCAGAAATGTTCCTCCAACGATTTGCGGCCATGGATGAAACCTGGATTCACCACTTCCAGTCTTTGACATGACCACCACCAAAGAAGGTTTACAATGTCCCATCAGCTGGACACTTTATGGATTCCGTGTTCTGAGATGCCGAGGGTATCATCATGGTGGACTATCTTCCAAAAGACCAGACAATAAACGGAAGATATTATGCTGCACTTCTGAGGCAAGGACGGGGTGGAATTAAGGCAAAGAGACGTAAGCTTAGAAAAGGTCTGCTCGCCCATTGTGCAAGTCATTGCTACAATCCACGAGTTTTGAACTCCTTTCGGCACCACCTGGTGCTCCGTCAGACATCCATCTGTCCGAAACATGAAGAAAGCTCTCGCCGGATCTAGAACGATTGCGTCATAGCAGCTATGGAGAACTTTTTGGACAGCCAAGAGAAGGACGTCTATGAAACTGGGATAAAATCCCACTAAATACGTTGGCAAAAGCAAAGCAATGTGAAAGGGGATCATGTTGAAAAATAAAGTCTTTGGTTTAGAACTGATCAATCAACCCTCCTTACCGTTGTTGGTTTCTGTATATTCATTTTCCGTATACAATTTAAGTACCATAAAGAATTAATGGAGAATTAAATATGTGTAAGGCTGAAATGCTTGTTTTAGCAGGATAGGCCATGTTTTCATTTTAGTGGCTCAAAAACAACAGAATTGTGTTTATTGAATATTACACTTTCAAAATGTTATTCCGGATCTCATCATCTAAAGATAGAAACCGGAAGATAATTGTAATATTCCTAGAAATCAAGGCTTGTGTCCAGCATGAGAAGTGGGTTATGAAGAGTGAGTGAGAAAGGTTTATCACCACTTTGAACAGTATTCGAGTTGTATCGCGACAAATGTGCTAAATGTCGGAGGAAAGCCCTAAGTGATGCAGGTCTCAGATGTTTAGCACATAGTGTCGACAAACCTATAAACATTAGTCGAAGCGACACGCGATTCGAACCTCAATCATAGGTTTCTGGCGTTCTCAAGGGACACAACCTTCCTCGGCGAATTCAGGCGCCTAAGACGACTGGGACCCCGTGCCCCGGTTATGAATAAGATGAATATCATCTCTGTGAGGAATACAAATCACAACGAGGTAAATATTTGCCTTGAATGTTTTGCACATCCAACACGACGTGCAGTTCACATGCTTTTGACATCCTCTGATGTAAACTGTATAACTGCACTCGTTGTTTTGTTATGTAAATCTGATGAAAAAGACTGCATAAGTGCGCTATGCGTGCCTATAAATAAAACATACGTTTTTCAAATAAATCCCGCCTTGAGTACACAACACCGGGGTCAGAGTCTGGCTTGTGCGATATTTGAGCACTGTTTTGATTAGACACTAGACACCAGCGTTGTTGAGTTACATAGGGCATTGTGGACGAGCTACATTGTACAGTCGGTGTTCGAGTACAAGGCAATGCCATACATTCTCGTTTCCATTACTAAGTACCAGCGTCCTAGTTCGTATTAGAATGTAACGTAAAATAAATTACGGCGAAATCAAACATGAATCAGAAATTGTTGGTATTGTCAATGGCATGCGATTGAATGGAGAAATGCAATGCGATGGTCACCTGTGAGAATGACTACATACCCGGCGAGCAACTGGGCTTCCCACCTGGCTCTCAGAGCGGTGAGAGGTTAATCCACCTTTAAGTGTGTTTTAGCCAGCCTTGAGGTATTTCTTACTTTATTCAGCTCAGTTGACATCAGACAGAAGCAAAATCATGTGGTGTTTCATTTCACCCTCCAATCCTTAGTATTCGGACATAGCATTTATATAATTACAGTTGAATCACAAATGTGTCAAAGTGTGAGGAATCGCTAAGTGACCTGATTCACTGACAAAGCGGTGGTTTGCCTTTAATGTATAAACATATCTATTTAAGCGAGAAGACACTGGTGCTGCATAAAAGAACAGCTGATACTATTGAACTCTCTTATGTGTACTTGAATACCATTGCTTAACTGTGCAAAGGGAGCACTCCAATTAGGCTTTAGCACATCTATTTGATATCAGCCCACATTACCGTTAACACACTTGAACCGGTCAAAGTGCAAACATTATCATGCTCACGATGTGTACATTAGATATTGTTATCATCATATGTATATATGTAATCACGTATACCCAATCCATCGGACAAAAACTCAAACATTTGAAGCTCTAACAATGCTCTAACAATACTGTTGAAGAAGTAGAGTTTTTTAATGTTCCAATAAATCTTATATATTTAAATAGTCTTATCAGCAGTTGATATCAAAATGCCTTTATAAAGGCTGACCATACTTCTGAAGGGGGCGTATTGGTTAGAGGGCGTTTTATCACCTATAGGATATGATTATACGGGATACAGCTTTCTGATCGAGTGACATCAGTGCCCACAATACACGCGGTATCATATTCAAGGATGAGCACTCGAATCAAGCTTCAATCACATGTTTCACGGAGACTCTGATAACGTTTGATAAAGCGTTCGTATGTGAGTGAATCTGTTGCTGCTGGTAACTACTGGTTATGATTGGTAAATGCTGGTGACGTCGGGTCAATGTTGGTGACCGCTGTTGAACAGCTGATGACTGAAGACGACGGCTGGTAATGATGGTGATGGCTGGGAAATGATGTGGATGTTGTCAGTGTTGGTGACTGCTGTTAAAGATTGGTGCTTGCTAATGTCGGTTGATAAATGCTGGTGTTGACTGGTCAGTATTGGTGACAGCTGTTGAACTTTTGGTAACAACTGTGGATAGCTGATGACTGAGAGTAAGGGTTGGTGAATGCTGGATACTGCTGAGTGTGAGGGTAGGACGTGTTCAAGAAAGGATATCCAGGACTGTATTCAACATTTCGTGACAAACGTGTGATATCAATATGAAGGATTATATAAAATACAGTCAGCAGTGATGTACACGTATAACGCGTGAATTGTGGCTTCTGTTATCATGGAAACACCTGTCACTGGGTCAACGGTAGTCTATTTGAGTCATGATAATGAATCTGAAAGAGATCGTACTTTGGCAGATGTTGTAAGAAACACACTCCAAAATGAGAAAGATGGGTATTCAGTCCAGGTGACAGACATTAACACTGACGGAATAATGGGCGCAAGTGATGTTTCACAAAGAGAGAAACTCATTGCAGACGCGGATTGGACCCTAATCCTCTATACAGACAACTACATAACTAATATGGATCATGAACGAGCTATGATATTTGAAGTTGCTAAAGAGAAGGGTGAAGAAAATATCCTTTTTCTGTTACCGAGAGACGGTCTCAGTTGCGGTCACAATTATACGTGGATATCAATGAAAAGCTGTAGTTGGGTAAAAGACGTTTTGTCAGTAGTCTTAACTAAGCCCAGGGCCTTTTGCAGCCCAGTGTGTGACAACGTATCACACGTAGATTTTCAAAGACAATTTCCTTACAGACGAGGCTCTGCTTCAGACCCCCCACCCTATACTTTTGAACTTCAAGAAAGGTCACAATATTCAACGGATAAAGTTCGATTGAGCATAATGCGCAGCAAACTGTTTCAGGGGAGCAATGTATACAATAACCAACATCATCACAGCCTCCGACGAATAAACAGCGGCCGAAGCTTAAAAAAGTGGGTGTGTCGTTCTTTAAGACTATTGTTCTTTGTTCTTCATTACACCACCATGTACCAATGAACGTATATAGCAGTAAATCCAAATAGTCAACGTAAAAAATGAACCAATGTTTCACAATTTTCCTGATGAAGGTTGTGTCAATAGTTTTAATTGTCAGTACTCTCGTTCTTATTAAGAAAGATACGGTAACGACATATTTTATTTTCTGATGAGATGTACCTGTTTTATGACACTGTTCCTTGTGATTTTATGAACTTTTGAATTGGTATGTCTATTTATATAAACAATTCATATTGTTTCATGCCCTACATCGTGAATGCTTATGTGCATTCGTGACCAACGCGTGTTATTCCGGGACAAGCCGAATAGCAGGTTACGGAAAGGGTCGAGTGGTGACGAATGTGCTAATGTGCTCTAAACGTTTGGATTCAGAAACATACCATGCAGCAAATACGTGTCGATATCGTTTTCTTGTGTTCATAAAAACGATCAGGTCAAGTAACTGACCTCCTTATTTTTCCCCCCAAAGGATACATTTGTCATCAAACATGATGTGGTGTTTTGTTCTGATGTTAAATTCTTTTTGCATTGGGAAACGCCATTTTTCGGCATCTGAATATAGAGTCATCAATGCTTTGTATATTAAATGTTGAATTCCCTCTGGTTTTTAGTTACCCTTTAGGCGGTAACCAATAAAACACTTGGGCCTTCGTTGTATATAAACCATCTTTTTAAAGTGCAAATGATGCACCTTATATTGATGTATACATATTTCTTAATATTGATTAAAGTTGATAAAAAAAAATGCTTAATAGCCTTGGTCAGCCACTTGGGGTAAAAAACTACCTGAGCGGAGGTGTTCTAGTCCCTCGCCCGCCCTTATCACCCTCCATAGAATATAAATACCGACTGTGTCATAGAGCTGGCTAGCTACTGTCAGTGATGCGAGCTGATGTAAATTCGCCTTTTTACTCACGCTGTATGAGTCGAACCTTAATTCCTTACCTTTGCGAGTATTATCTCGGGTTAATAAATCTTTAAACTATCAGTTGGTTTATCTTTGTCAGTGCGCCTTAATGAAATCTGTCTGACTATTTATTTATTTTCAGCATCACGTGTGTGTACTCGCGCCCACTTGTAACTTTTCTTTTACCATTACGAGTCGGTTCCTCTGTAGGGAACTGATTTAATTCAAATGCTACCGCCTTTTGTGGGGTACAGGGGGAGCACCGGGAACTGCAATTCGCTGCCCTAAAGACACCGGGAACTGCTATTCGCTGCCCTGAAGACACCGGGAACGGCAATTCGCTGCCCTGAAGACACTGGGAACTACAATTTGCTGCCCTAAAGACACCGGGAACGGCAATTCGCTGCCCTGAAGACACCGGGAACTGCAATTCGCTGTCCTGAAGACACCGGGAACGGCAATTCGCTGCCCTGAAGACACCGGGAATTGCAATTTGCTGCCCTAAAGACACTGGGAACGGCAATTCGCTGCCCTGAAGACAAAGAACTTATTCGTTCATCAAAAGTTTGTAATTTGTTAATATTCATAATTATTTTGGTTGTACATGTACATAATTTGTCGAAAAGATATATCTTCTCCCGCTGGGATATATGATATGACACGGTTACTATCAGTTAGCTGTTTTCCTCGGAAACACTACGGGGAAGCAATACCGGAAATTTCAAATGTTAGCCATAATGAGGTGCTGGTAGATGTGTTGATTCGCTTACCTAACAGACCACAACAGATTGATCAGCCTTATGCATTCCCCAGACACTAACCATCAGTATCATTTCGGATCTACTACCGCCCATGAAATGACAATATGATATCTACGTTCTGTATACGTCAACAATTTATAGTCGGATGTATATACATTTGAGACAACCGAGCTTCAAAAGACGTTATTTGAATTTCTACCTCAGACAAATGCCACCGTGTCAACATAATAAACCTTTACCTTTTCTACCTAATCCCTCAACAAAACAATCCCAGACAGTTCCTTGCCAACGTATGGCGGTACTCATATGTCTGGCTCTTGTGGCCAGTTCATTATATCGTAAAACATCCAGCTGAAAACGTTATCTTTTCGAAAAAACACACGTTATATTCGATATATTTTCATGTCCCGAATCTCTGTAAACTTGCTTGACCGTGACATATTGATACTGGTATTAAGATTGGATGTGTGTATATGATTTGCCATTACACTTGATTGAGTTCCCGCTAGGGCTTGATTTATTGCAAATTAGGTGTCTATTATGCACTGTGGCGATCAATATAATCTGCTCAACTTGCAATATATTGTTGTCAGAGCACAGCTCAAGGACAAAATTGCCCATGAAGACGAGACACGCCGTTTCAAAGAAGCATTATTTTACAAACGTCTTCCTTCAATTGGCCTCTAGTTTTTGTAGGTCTTTCATCACCTCGCGTATCCTGATTTCTTTTGACAACTTTCAAGAAAAAACGAAGTGTAGAAGGTTAATTGGTTTGCGTAGATTTGCCGGTGCTGCTCAGGCAAAGGTCAGTTCATAGCCACCCGTAATGTTGGCAAGAGTAGTATAGGTAATAGAGATATTACAGCACAACCACATACCGGTGCCCAAGGTTGTTTGGGCACATTTCGTCTAATCTGTATTCCACATAGCCCCAAGCACCCCATTGCTAGTCGAAAGATACCTCTGTGACATGGTCGATGTGCGCGGGTCGTTCTTTAATGTTTTCAGACACGGGATTGTCTGGCCAACTCAAGTATTTCCAGTCCGTCTGAAAATTTAGTGTTGCAGAATAGACTAGGTTCTGCCGATCGGTAGTAACACCGATGGTTGTTTTTTCGAAAACAATTCGGTATGTTCGAATTCTGGATCATCATAACGTTATGCTTGTATTACATTGATTGCCAATGTCAATGTGTATACAAGTCACTCCAAAATTAATTACATTTCCGTCGTGCATGGTTACAGGATGAGAATTCTCGATATAGTTCTATGGCTGGAACAAGCACTGCTACTTCTCACAGGGGTACTGGTATTCGCTCTTGTCTGCCTAATCATGCTGACAGGCTGTGGTATTACTGAAATACTGCTTGTGAATGAAATAACATCACTTTCACTTCCAGACAGTGAATAATAAAACATCACTTTCTCTTTCAGATGGGGAATGATAAAACATCACTTCACTTTCAGATGGGGAATGATAAAACATCACTTTCTCTTTCAGATGGAGAATGATAAAGTTGTAAGTGCAATGCCTTTGGATTCTTCACATGTTTATCTGTTTGATCACCAAATGTGTTATAGTTATTTAAAGCTATAAAGGGGCAGCCCCATATTGTGCGCTACGTGTATGATAAACACCAACGTTTGATCGCGATAGCAGTCACATCCCTGCTGTTTCGTAAAAGTACATTTCTATCATTCATCAAGAAATGAGCATATGTAGGCGCCCTACACCACAACAGATGTTTTGACTTTCTTCAACGTTTAACAGTTATTATTTCAAGTTTATGTCTTGATTGAAGAACCCGAGCCAATCAACAAGTCATTAATCATCGCAGAAACTGGTATCTTTAAGTATTTACACCGCAACTCATCAGGAGCTAATTGAACAATGGCATCAACTGTGATCGATCAAACATCCACTGGTTAACGTGTTCCTCTTGCTCTATTATGGCTGCCACTTGACCCCGAATTGACCCGACCGGAACCAATTGCCGCATTTATCTCGCAGCAAATCATAACGGGGCGTTTTAGTGGCCGATTACGTGTGATTTACGGAAGTTGTGAATTCTTTCGATATAAAACGGCTGATTCGGCAGACAAAATTACAATTTACTGCCCCACATGCCCTGATCCCAGGCAATATACTTCATTACCGATATTCCCATTTATTGGAATTTCAATTTTCACGAAACATGCCCGGGCGATTACTTTGGAAATAGTGTGTATTAACTACGCCGTTTGTAGAACCCAATGTAAATTGTCATTCCTGAAGGATATAACAATGTTTAAAGAGTTGAATGCGGGGCAGTGACAGTTGTCCTCGGAATCTTCCAGCATTGCTGATTTACAATCAGGCACAAGGAAGCGTTGATTTTATGGGTAACATATATTACTTCTATTTGATTTTTACGCTGCTGAATGCTAATATCTACATTATTCTCCTTCTCGACCATTGCCTCCAGGAATGCGAGCATTATATAATTCAATAAATCACAAATGCGAAGAAAGTAGAATCGCTCCTTGTAAAACCGCTACCAGACGGAATGGCTTATTTTAAGTCCATATGCACAATAAAATATGAATGTTAGTTTGAATGTCTTTTAGTACTGTTGACTAATGTTAAATGAGGTATATATGCTTTTTCAGAATTAAAACCATGGAATTCGGTCACGAAGTCAGAGTAATTTTTGAGGTCATGGTTGTGTGTTCGTGAAATAAGGGACGAAATGAGCCATGAACTTTTATCGCTTTTGGCAGTCAATTTGCTGTACAGAGTTGCGCCCCTTAAACACACAACGATTCACCCTTCTAATGGTCCAGCAGCTCATGATCATGCAATTAGTGTCAACATTTCACATCTTTTGAGGTACGATCGAGCATTCTCTTTCCCTAAAATTTTAAAGAGTGGCATACGACTCTTGTTCAAAAGTTGCTTGATCAAGGTCCTCAACATCCAGGGCCTCAGTAAACTTCAAAACGTTTTATGATAGACATGTGGAGGTTTCCAGAGATGATTCATCAGTGACAAAAATGATGTCCGATGCAATGCCCTATTTTGACTTGTAGAATATGTTCCCATGTTTTAGGTGAACAATTGGTTTGCCTTTGCATGTACCTGTGATGGGTGCCAGGGTGGGTCAAGATACGCCCCCATACACCTGGTATCATACTATTTGACAGTGATTCACAGAGAGAAGCTCATGATATAGTCAGAATCGTGCAATTGACTCTACTTTTAACAGAGATATCTTATCTATACGGAAAGGGCTTTGTCGCTTATATTCTCATGCCCGTGTTCATGGTTTTACCAAAATGGCAAACGTCACTTACTTTCGGCTTTCCTCCAAAATTAAACTGATAAGCAGCTTTAAAGTCAACTAACCTACTCTCTGACTCTACATTTAGATAAGCCTTATGGTTACGACTTGATATCAATATGCAATGACACGACGTCATCATGATTTCTGTTATGACGTCAAACAACGTCATGGCGAAGCTCACATGAGAGAAACGACTGTAGCAGTCTCCTAAATTGCTACTGATTAACTTCAAACTCACTTGCCTCTACTGACAACACCCTTTATGTGCCACATGTAACCTGGGATGCAGCTATTACGAAAGGTGCCGAAAGGCATTGTCTCTTCAGTGACAGGTGGTGGCACCGGTGAGAAGGTCATACCCTGTCCGTAATATCCCTCGCCTGTCAGGCCAGGGTTATTACAGAGTTATCTTAGACGTACAAATACAGCCGTCAAAGAAGTTGTGTAATCAGTTAGAAAAAGAACCCCAGCATTGTTATGCACGGTAAGTCATTAAGTCTAACACACAACAGTACCCTTGGGCAGTAAGTTACCAGTTGTTCTATATCCCTGAATTCTCCGAAAGAGTGACAATGTCACATAAGTCATCCGAGAGTCTGAAAATAATCTCTAGTCAGAAACATACAATAGTTGTTCCAGCAAGTAATCTTAAAAAGCTCATTCCAGTTAACGTGTAACAGTTGTGGTGGAAAAATACCTTTGAGAAGAATTAAGATATTTACTGAATTATTGCATTATGTGGTACCGAATCTTGGCCTTTTCTACAGCGACTTGTGCAATGTTGTATCTCTGCATGTGATACAATACAGCTATTAGACTTTTTCAGTGCATGTGTGCATGTTTATCATTGTATTCATATATATATTGTACCAGCTGCCACATATAAAAATATTATCAAGAATATAGTGACTGTATGTTTTCTATATGAAGAGAATGGCTCACTTCAACACATGACCAACATGTAATATATTGTCAGTAAGCGCCGCCACACTCACATGTTAACATTTCGTTCAGTTGTTACTTTTTTCGGAGCAAAAAGGGTAGGTTTTGTCCAGCCCGCAACTCGCTGTCATATTGAAAAGAGATTCTTGCAAATACTCACGTACTTGATGTTTTTATTCTTTGAAAAAACATTATTTGTTTCTCAGCAAAGCTATGTTCTTTGATTTCACAATTTATAGCCCACAGCAACATAATGGATCACACAAGAGAGAGCCACTTACCGTAACCTTGATAAATTGTGAGTTCTCAACGTTTCTTATTGAGTTATTATTCACATGCAACAGTTTGATTTTTGTCAAATCATTATTCACCATTTTATAGCATCTGGAAGTTAAATGAAACATCTTCCCATGATATAAAACTGTTCAGTATCCACATAAACATATTTTCTTTAAACAAACTTCAAGTATTTGCAAGCAGCTGAAGTGTATATTTGTCATTGTTAGCCACAATCCAATGGTAAAGGTTTGTAGTTTGACAGGGGAACCTAAACAAATTGCTAAACCCTCTTTATGTCTTCAATGTATCCACATAAAAAGGACGTCGTGATGAAATCGTGACTCCATCGAATGAGCTGGGCCTGTATGCCGGATCAGATGTTAATGTGTTATCGCTTGGAGCCACTGTGTGGCTCGAAATTATCTCAGCACATTTCTTTGTTTAGCTTACAAAACTGAAATGAGTCAACACGACTCGTCCAATTAAGTCCCCTTGACAGAGACCGGGCGTGTATGGATGTGTGAATGTTTGTTTTGAGTATTAGTGTACAGAAACTAACGTCCCAATATTCCATCATGTTCCATCATGTAATCTTAGCTCTAAGACCCCCGTCATTCCCTTACTTCAATAAAGAGTTACAGTAGTGCTCAGATTACTTATGTAGAACGGACCCTGGACCCACTAGCACAAAACAACATAAGCGCTTCGACGACTGTTACCCAGAAGCACAGCAGTTGATTGGCGTATACAGAACAACTTAAATTACTGTTCTGTTTAAGGTTCATCTTGTGTGAGTGAGTACTGTTTATCGCCGCATCAGCAATGTTGCAGGTATTCTTGTGATGAAATGTCCATGATCTTACCATATGTTGACAAAAGCAATACAAGTGACGTTGAAAATCACTAAAATCTCAGTCAAATATCACATTCTATGGTAGAAAAACTTGAAATAAAGAGTTATATAGTTTGTCAAAGAGGTGGATGTCTTTCAAATATGCTATAATCAGGTGCCAGAAACTGTTCTAAAAAGTTTATATATTATAAGAACATTATTATGAAAACATTGTCTGATCTGTGCAAAGTCAACACACTCAAGCAAAATGTGCTTAATAGTAATCTGACAAAATGGGTGCAAAAGGGTGGATCTTCTCCTTCCAATAAAACAGGACAACTTCATCATGACGAGATGGTCCAGAATATCCATTGGAATGTTCAGGTTTAAAGGCATGAAGCTTATTGAGCATCTGTTCTTTCCAGCAATTGATCTTGTATGAATTGTCTTATAGCAGATTTTCAAGTGCAGTTTTAGCCGCAGATTCTTCTTAACAGTTGCGAAAGAGGCGACTAACGGGATCAGGTGGTCAGGCTCGCTGACTTGGTTGATGCATGTCATCGTATTCCAATTGCGTGGACCGATGCTCATGATGTCAATCACTGGGTTGTCTGGTCCAGACTAAATTAATTACAGACCGCTGTCATATAGCTGGAATATTGCTGAGTGCGGCGTTAATCAACAAACAAAGAAACAAATCTTTACAGTTGCCTCTGATGCCAGTGTGACTTGGAAGTCAACAAAACAGTATATTCTTTCCACCCACAGATAGTTTTTTATGATGAATTAAAATATCAAAAATGAAAGGTTGGTCGTGTTTCCGGTTATCTATTGCCTGTAAAAAGGACAAACTATCTGACAAAATTATGTAATTGCACTGGTGGGCTTTTTCAATATACTTTAAAATAAGTCTTCAGCAACCCATGCTTGCCGTAAAAGGCGACTATGCTTGTCGTAAGAGGCGACTAACGGGATCGGGTTGTAAGGCTCGCTGACTTGCTTGATGTATGCCATCTTATCCCAATTTGCCAAGATTGATGCTCATGATGTCAATCACTGGATTGTCTGATCCAGACTCTGAAATATTGCTGAGTGCGGCGTTAAACAGCATATACACAAACAAACTTCAGAACCAGCAAGATTCAGCAAGAGCCTGAGATTCAGTTGGAACAATGGAACGTCCATCAGTTGTACTGACTGAAACAGCGCTATTGTCTGTAAAAGCCGCTGCTGATACTTTATCGCCGTGTTTTGATCCATCTGCATAGACACTTTTATTAGAGGGGTATCTGTGTTTAAGAAAATTGTCCAGCTCCCGTATATATGATTTGCTAGCTGAATCAATATGTAACAAGCTTCGATCTGATCAGTTATTTAGAGTGGTAAAAAGTGGTTCTTGGTGCCCACCTCATTTAGTATTTGAAACAACCTCATGAATATCAAGTATTTTAAGATTACTAATGTGTAATTCCTACAAATACTGCTTCAACAACTTTAATGGGAGTTGTATTCAAGAACAACGCTGGAGCCTTATGTATTTTGCGTTCGTTACAGAAAATGGACACAACGTGTTTCAGTTTTGAAAAAACCTGAAACCGTTTTTCAGAGACAACTTGTGTATCTTATTAAGGCATGCCTGTAGTTGTCTTTTAAAGCATTCATGTTAATACCACGACATGATTGATTAAAATCGTTTAAAAATACAGAACCATTGATGTTGTCATATAAAACTTAAGCCAATCTATTGATTTCAATTCTAAAAAGTTTGACAGATAAAACACTTCCTTGGGGAACTCCCATTTCCTGATCTTAGACGTCAGAGAAAGTGGAAGCCACTCTATCTTTAAATTGTCTGTCTTCTAAAAACGAGCAATGAAGTGAGTCATGCAAACACGAAGGCCAGTCGCATGTACTTCTTTCAAAACAGCATATTTCCAAGTGGTATCTTGTGTCTTTTCTCAATCAAAGAAAATAGAAACTACATTTATAAAGCCATCACTGATAAGTGACTCAAGTCTGACAATAGGATCAATGGTACCATGTTGTCTGAAGTCAAACTGAATATCAATGATAAGTTGTTTTGATTCCAGGTACCAGACTAGTCGAGCATTTAACATACGTTCAATGGTATTGCAGATACAGCTAGTGAAAGCAATAGGACGGTAATTCGTATGATCTGTATGATGCCTTACCTGGTATGGGCAGAGGAATAATGGTTGCTTCACCCGAGGAAGGGGGTATATTTCCTAAACATCGTTGAATGCACTTAAGAAAGCTAGGGGAGATTCCTAGGGTAGATCTAGGGTTTTCAGTAATTGGTGATGAACATCATCATGCGGTATAACATGAGCCCTGTCAAGAGCCTCATGTAATTCGCTCAAAGAAAATAGTTTGTCATATAGTCTTGTGTGTAAAACCTGAGGCAAATTCATTTTTTCCTTAATCTTTCACGTTATTGTTTGCAAATATCATGCATATTCCCCTCATATGGCCTGTCACTTAAAACCATTTTCGATTTCTCTTTGTCATGGAAGCTCAAATCAATGTCCTTACACATGAAAAACTATTCAACATTCGAAACTCTAGAATCATTCATATAAAGAGCAGCGTTTGTGAAAATAAGAAAGGAAGCATTTCTAAATTATCTATAGAGAATCTCACCCGAGTGTCTTTTGATATCAAATATATCAACACGAGTTGATAAAAGTGGAAAAATTCCGAGGCTTGCCGATGATTTGTGCCACTTTTATCAACGAGTGTTGATATATTTGATATCAAAAGAAACGAGGGTGAGATTTTATTTATCATCCAACATCATTCTTTAAACTTTTTCAATTTGTAGACAGTAATTAGCAGTGTCACCAGTGTAAAAAGTACTGCAAACAACTTCAGTAGCAGAGCCATTAGTGATTTCATTTTATTGTGACGTCATGGCAACGAGTGACGTCACAATGGTCTGCAAAGCATTGTGATGTAATTTCATTGCAGCGATATCTACAGCGATATCTCCTGTGGGAGCCAGTTTTGGATGATAAACTTATATCTCTATAATATATTTTATGTTTATCTTACGTTTCAGGTCGATTACCACAGCAATTGTTCGACTTTCATGTGGCTTATTTACCTCGGACAACGCACAGGTACTGTGAATGCCAAGACGTTAACAGGTCTTAATATCAAGCATAAATTAAGATTCAAGGGCAAGTAACGTCAACATAGAAACTTGCAGATTTTAATACCTTTGAACATACCAAGGGTGGCACCACCGAGGGGTGTCATCCAAATCTGTGCACATTAATTGAGATACTGCAGGTAGAGTTGGATAATGCTGCGAACACAATCTCATTTAGTTTGATGCCACACAAGAAAATGTTTCGAAACCTAGGCCATGCCCATGAGCGGGAGAAGTGGCAACTTTTCGAAAACCATTTAACGATGATCACAATTCTGTTTCACTTCTAGTTGGACTAGGAATTATCTAAATTTGAATGTGAGGAAAAACGTATATATGGTGTATTTTTGTGTCGCAAATCGTTATGTATGTGTAACAAGCATCTTCCCCTCATGTACAGTGCTTGATATGACCCCTCCAGATCAAAGGTAACGTTTCACACATTCAACAATGTATACAATGTTGTTATTTGTGTAGGATTAACAGATATGACAGAAAGAGTATATGCTTAGTTGCTAAGAGGAACACATCAGCCAATAACCTTTGTCACACACCGCTCCACCGCTGCACCGCTGCACCGCTGTCTTTAGGCCTCGCTCCCAAGTATGTCTGTTTTGGAAGCGAATTACGGAGCGTGTGATTTTAAGCACTTCCACTTGGGCATTTAAATATAAATATTATGATATTATGATCCCACTCGGACGCGGGTGGCCCATCGTCTCAGGTGGGGTAATTTGCTGTGCACAGTTGCGTCCCTTATGTGTGCCAGAATCCAATGGTCGTGGGTTTTAATACCGTTTTTTCGCCTGATTAAGATTTTCATGTTGTCAGCACCTTATGCTCCTAGTGTTAATCAGGGTGAAAGGAAACTCCAACATTAAGCTGACACACAGTAATATACCTATCACACTGTTCAAATCGACGTTAAACTCAATTTACTCACGAGTTAAGCAATACTTAAACATGAGTAGAAACCGGGAATACAGCAGAATTTCCCATGGACTGGTACTGATCAACAAACTAAATCCAATTCAAGATAAACTTGATCAAATTAAACGAAGTCTGGAAGTCTCATGCTCTTCATTGGTCACAAGAAAGCAGAATAAATAAGCTTAAAAAATAAGTATATTTCCATTCCCAGACAAATGATATTACAAAATCATTAATCACCATCACGCATCGACAAAATAAGCAGAATATCTTAATCGTGACCTAAATGCACATCTCTTAAGTTTCTGGTTGTCAGAGATGCGTACACTGTAATGACAAAAACTTCAATCCATTAAGGAGGTTTCTCTATAAATATAAGAGCAAATTCGTTTTAAGTTTAGCTTGTTTGTCATGCTTTCCTCTCCATTTGGTTCTTTTGTGTTCAACCCTCTCAAGTTGGAGATCAAATTGAATTATACTCAAGGTATCGGTCCGGCTATTGATCCGAGTTCCACTTAATAATCCGGCCATTTCCGTCTCCTCGCTAATCTCGTTTTAGGGCTTTTTAATTCTTATTGAGCGTGGAAATCATTTGTTGCTGAGTAGAAGTATAGTTTGAAATGTTTGATTAACAGATGCCTAAACGAAGCACCAACCAACTCATATAACCTGTAATAAGAGATACCCTACTAGTCCCTACTTCCAGGCGATTAAGTTACAGCTTTCCAATCCAATATGAGTGAAGACTCATTAAATAGGACCATGTTGGATAATTATACTTGCGATTCAGAGGTGTTGTTCCTGCGTTCTGGCAGGTGCATTTATACGAGCTCATGTGTCCTATTGTTTTCTGTGTTTTTAAAGAGTGAAAACGTATGCTTCGTGATGTTGTGGTGCAAAATCGCGTTTTCTTTGCGGGAGAATTTGTTCAAGAATGATAATATAGTTTTCCAGCAGCAATTCGATGTCATTGGGTAATACAGAGGAACCGTGTCGCAAATATGTTCAATACCCTCGAAATAAATTGAGTTGATAATGAAATGGAGAAGTACATGTTGATGTTTTTCCACGCAAATTATGAAGTCAAAAGGACACGAAGTGAAATCAATACGATATTAAACATTTTTGCAATGAGTGCCAAATGACTAATCCTAATAAAAATGAATTTTCACCATTGAAAAGCTAAAAGAATACAGGCTCGCCAGAAAGCAATAATAGTCAAATGTTACGAATATAGTAATAAATGATGCCAATATAGGTCAAAATACAAACAAAAACTGATCACAGAATAAACGCGGTATCAGAGAATTAACAATGTAATTAGGAGATAAAAATATTGTGTGTTCAATGTAGAGCTAGGTTTCCTGTTGATTTAACAGCGCCAAATTGAATTTGGAACCGAACGCGAACCTAGCTCTTCATTAAAAACACAGTGTGTTTATCTCCATTCTACCATGACTAAATAAACGCAAACTCTTTGGTGTTAGCAAATATACTGAGTGAAGCGGCATGGGTTGATTCCAGTGTTTTGAGTGGGTTATCGATCTGAATTATGGAATCACCGAACAAAATATGGCGCTGTATATACTCAGGGAGTTTCTTTACACCGTAATACTTCACTCGAACATATGACAGGCATTGAAAGCATATAAGCACGGCAACTTGGTAAGCTAACATCAGGTGGACATCCCTAGAGAAAACAAAGTAAGCTTTGCAAGGCTTTCGCTCTACATCGCACGTCAACATTATGATGTCATATCGCTCATTGTGACACAAATGATATGACGTCACAGTCGTTTATAGAAAAGCGCCAAAATTCCAAGCTCTCTGTTGTCTCCAAAACGTAAATACATTCCCTTTGTAGATTTCTATCGTGTTTTCTGCACGAAATGTATTGCCACACATCCTTTGAATATTGTAGTAACCGCATCCGTGCATTTTGTAACCTGTAATTGTAGATATAATTATTTAAATATGCCTACCGACAATGACTGAAAATAGTACTATTCAATGAATATTACCTCCGCGGTGATGCGGCCGTCAAAATAGCTGTTTCAATCAGAGGGAGTTTATTGTGATTTAATAGCCTCTGATTGACAAATCAGAATCGAATAAATTCCAAATTCAAGGTAGGTTAAATTGCCAAAACCTGGCCACTTTTAAGAAACCTTGAGAGAATAGTAATCTACATGTACGTCTAATCGCGTCAGCCAGTAACCGCAGTTAATCATATGTAGCATCTGTCTATTACATGGTCTACTTCGTATCATATTCATCACCGGAATGTTACAGAAACAGTTCTCATTTTCCATCTTGAAAACAAAGATAAAATACTTTGTATCTCACCTGCTTTTCATGACCGTTATTGATGTAATTTGGTAAGTTTGGGTAATATTCAAGTATACTGGGATCATGTTGGTCTCACGTTTACTGTGATACAGAGACACAAAGGATATTCAGCCGTTCAAGTGACAGCCGTACTCAATTCTGTTTGTGTTCCAGTCATCGAAACGTTATGAATACGTTACTAGGTTGAAAACAGTCACCGAAACACTGTAACGTAAGGTCCAAAACACAACTATGATTCTCGTATCAAATATATTACCATGGAATAACCATTGCTTGTTTGTTTCGACCCGTGAAGAATAGGTCTTCAGCAACCCATGCTTGCCGTAAAAGGCGACTATGCTTGTCGTAAGAGGCGACTAACGGGATCGGGTGGTCAGGCTTGCTGACTTAATTCTTACATGTCATCGATCCCAATTACTGGATTGTCTGGTCCAGACTCAATTATTTACAGACCGCCGTCACATAGCTGGAATATTGCTGAGTGAGGCGTTAATCAACAAACAAACAAACAAACAAATCTTTACAATTGCCTCTGATGCCAGTGTGACTTTGAAGCCAACAAAAAAGGTATAATCTTTCCAACCACAGAAAGTTATTGATGATGGCTTAAAATATCAGAAATGAAAGGATGGTCGATTATTTACAGACTGCCGTCATATAGCTGGAATATTACTGAGTGCGGCGTAAAACAACAAACAAACCAACCAACCAACCAACCAACCAACCAATCTTGTTTGTTTCATGTTGAACCACCATCAACATGGATGTATTGTTTCTTTTTCCGGATAGTTTATTTTCGTTTGTATATTAAGGATTAAACCAACTGACATCCCCAAAATAGGATGAAACGTGATAAAAGACGATTAGATTATGTAATTGATGTTACAAGGATCAACACTATGAACAATGAACATATATGTTATTCCAAAGAATTTGTCTGGGCAAAATATATAGTCTGTAAATATGTTTTTGATCGAAATGAACGACATGTCATAGAACTGCAAATTTAATCAATTTCAGGACAATATAAGGTAAACTTAAATTCCAATGTAATTATTTTTTTTATATTGTTTCTGCTAAAACAGCAATCTAATTAGCTCTATCTCCTCAGTGAACAAGATGAACAAGGAAACAATGTTAATAATACCATGAGATAAAACTAAAATGAACTTTTTGCAACATCATTTAAACAAAAACTATATTCGTCTGAACCCTTCAGTAAACTGTCGAATATTCAGGAGATTCTTCAAAGTAGCTTAACGAACAAGCACAAAAAGAGGATTTAGTCTTTGTAAGAAAATCTAGGGTCAATTGTAGTATTTCTTTAACGAAAACACTTATATTAGTTTATATGATCATTTAGACTCACAGCATGGTGTTAAAAGTACGTATTAATCGAGGTGAGGTGAAAAAAGGTTTAACGTCGCGTTTGAGATTATTTCACTTACGTGTGTGTGGCTGCTTGTAGTAGTCAACCTGTTCTATACTGTCAGCTCACCAAGATGACATGCCGCAATTTAACATGAATCACCGACGTAGTTACACTATACTGACTCCGAGCCGGTCAGTTCTTGTTTTATCCTTGTAATGCCGATCGCGAGGCAGGGTAACAACAAGTACCATATTTTGACGCGGACAGGGAATCGAACCACCGACCTTTCGCTCTCCGGGCAGCCGATCCATCCACTGCACCACCGAGGCGGTCAACAATAACAGAAGATGATAATAGTAGATGTTAGCAGTATAAAATCTCTCAGATCTCATAAACTGATAAGGCTGAGAAGGGATATAATGGCGTGAAAATGAGGTGATTATTAAGGTCGTATTTCTACTCCCTCCAAGACGTACATGTACATTAAATCACCTCTGTCATGATCGAAAAACACTTTGTGTCCAAAGTGTCACTTCGGGCATGTTTACGGAAGGCGAATTGCCGGATCTTATCACGAAGCAAATCTATACGATATAGTGCGCGTTGTCCCTGCGATCCGGTTCTTTCAAAGTCACCCCAGATGTTCAGCCATGGTGAGAGTTCATTCCTTTGACCAATGGTCAACTTAATACCCTAGACATTCCGCTGGCCATTCTCCCGTTACACACAATCGACGCGTTTTCGGTCTGTCGGGAAAATCTATTTGCACAGATCCTTGTTCAATACCATAGCTTTTGAAATGTGACTACTTTGAGCGGGCGTAGTACACTGAGAAGACCTGGATTTGTTGGGATCAGAATCATCCCAAGGCTACTGGTGAGTAAATGGAGAGGGCAAATTCGTCTTTATTCACTTATGCATAAGTTACCTATGCCCAAACTCCATTACCGAGGAAGGTGCCTGAAGCTATCCCATTTTCATGAATAATCGCAGGAGACTGCTCTACTTAAACTCCGAGATTTGTTTTACCATTCATAAAAGGACACGCGACAAAAATGTACAAAAAGGCATTTATAGCGGAACCAATTTGCTAAGACCCATCTGCGGGCGTAGAGGATTTCAGAAAGTGAGAAAGAAGACATATTTAACTGGGAACCTGCAATGTGCCTTGATATGTTGCATTAAGTACTGATAGGGTTAAGTCCGTTAAAACACCTTTCATAAAATCTGAAAGTTCAGTCATGATATGATGACCTTTCCGAAATACCACCAATGATTCCTTATAGAAATACACATGAGTGTGAACGTTTTAATACGAATGCTGGTTAGAAATAAGATTGTACTTATGCAGTCATAAAAGATCTTCAGTAATCCCACTGAAATTGTTCATTTCGAATGACGTCAATTGCCAATTGCCTTGACCGAATTAATCTTAATGTCTCTTTGAAAGAAATGAACACTATTTTAGGTTTACCTACAGAGCCACAACGCTGTTTGATAACTCTTTAAGAACATTGATGTTCATATTACGAGGTCGTATAGAAACTTCTGGCAAAAATCGACCCCTGACAAGTTCTGACTTCACGTCAGTTTTACGAGTTTAGGCTGTAAAGTTCTGAATCTCATTGTCATCGACTGTGTTCTTGGAGCTACTTTATTTTCAGCATGATAACCTACGCGGTACACACACTACCGCCAGCGATGCTGGAAGGCCTGTGGCCCTCTGGTGCATGATAACCTACGCGGTACATACACTACCGCCAACGATGCTGGAAGGCCTGGGGCCCACTGGTGCATGATAACCTACGCAGTACACACACTACCGCCAACGATGCTGGAAGGCCTGGGGCCCACTGGTGCATGATAACCTACCCGGTACACACACTACCGCCAACGATGCTGGAAGGCCTGGGGCCCACTGGTGCATGATAACCTACCCGGTACACACACTACCGCCAACGATGCTGGAAGACCTGGATCCCACTGGTGCATGATAACCTACGCGGTACACACACTACCGCCAACGATGCTGGAAGACCTGGATCCCACTGGTGCATGATAACCTACGCGGTACACACACTACCGCCAACGATGCTCTCTCTTCCCCTCTTGAACTCCGTTCCCCACCTCTCAACAGTGGCAAAGGAAGGAGTATCATCTCCTGAAGGTGACACCTAAAGTTGTCTACATAGATGGCTAAAGGAGTTGGCCCTTTTAGTTTGTGATACTTGATGACAGCGCGGCATCAATTTTGATACCAAGTGACGTTGACGCATGCAGAATTATGCTGCCTGATTATGTAGTTGTTCAAATGCAGCTTGTAAGCAAGGAAAGTATTGTATTTAATGCATGCAAACTGTTAAGAGTGTACTATACTTGATTTTTAGTAAAGCCGAGAACTTTTCAGCCACGCTTGTAAATGGGAACTACAATTGAGTATATTAGCAAGTTAAGACAATATTATTTCCCAAATATCAAATGTAGGGAATGTAATAAAGAAACAGACAACTACATGTCTGTATGGATACTTCTCCCTTGAATTACAAAAGCAATACAAAAAATGTAACAAATGCAAAGCCAAAAACTCCTCTTTCTTTATTGCATACTCAAATTACATTATGTATCAACAGGGCGACAAAGTGTTTCCTTAATTATACAAGTACACCATGTCATAGATTCTACCTTAAGTACAGTGCCTTAGTTTCTACCTCAAGTACAGTGCCTTAGTTTCTACCTTAAGTACACACTGTCTTAGTTTGTACCTTGAGTACACACTGTCTTAGTTTGTACCTTGAGTACACCATGTCTTAGTTTCTACCTTAAGTACACCATGTCCTAGTTTCTACCTTAAGTACAGTGTCTTAGTTTCTACCTTAAGTACAGTGCCTTAGTTTCTACCATAAGTACAGTGTCTTAGTTTCTACCTTGAGTACACAGTGTCTTAGTTTCTACCTTAAGTACACCATGTCCTAGTTTCTACCTTAAGTACAGTGTCTTAGTTTCTACCTTAAGTACAGTGCCTTAGTTTCTACCTTAAGTACACACTGTCTTAGTTTCTACCTTGAGTACACACTGTCTTAGTTTCTACCTTGAATACACCATGTCTTAGTTTCTACCTTAAGTACACACTGTCTTAGTTTCTACCTTGAGTACACACTGTCTTAGTTTGTACCTTGAGTACACCATGTCTTAGTTTCTACCTTAAGTACACCATATCTTAGTTTCTACTTTAAGAACACCATGTGTTAGTTTCTACCTTGAATACCCCATGTCTCAGTTTCTACCTAGAGTACAAAGTGTATTAGTTTCTACCTCAAGTACACAGTGTCTCAGTTTCTATCTTAACTACACCATGTCTTAGTTTCTACCTTAACTACACCATGTCTTAGTTTCTACCTTAAATACACAGTGTCTTAGTTTCTACCTTAACTACACAATGTCTTAGTTTCTACCTAGAGTACACAGTGTCTCAGTTTCTACCTTAACTACACCATGTCTTAGTTTCTACCTTAACTACACCATGTCTAGGTTTCTACCTTAACTACACCATGTCTTAGTCTCTACCTTAACTACACTATGTCTTAGTCTCTACCTTAACTACACCATGTCTTAGTTTCTACCTTAACTACACCATGTCTAGGTTTCTACCTTAACTACATCATGTCTTGGTTTCTACCTTAACTACACTATATCTTAGTTTCTACCTTAAATACAGTTTGTTTTAGTTTTTACCGTAAGTACACAATATAGTTAAATCCAGGGCACAGTGGCTTGTTTTAACGCCTTGCCCCAGACAGGAACGAGGCCTCAGGGCTAAAGACAGTCTTCCTGTAGATACAAACCAACTTCAAATGCCGACGTCAGCGGCCTCTGATAGGTTTGGAACTCTAACTTGAACAAGGTTCGATTGAAGCCGGAATGGTACACCAATTCCAATCCCGTGAGCTCAATGAAATCAATATATGTTGTGACAACTCTTAGAGTGTAATATGGTCATGTGTGATATATATCTTTTATTGATGAAAAAATATTACCTTAGGGATAACAAAGTAAAACGTTTTAATTATTGCCACATTTGTCATGGGTTATATCGTTTTTGTCGCCGAAACTGAAGGTGTGTTGGGAAGTATAGAAAAAAGTCCCTTCTCTTTAATCTACTTCACAATACGTTTCTTTTTAGGATAATAAGACCACATTGAAGCCCAGAAAAAATACACGGAATATTCATTTTTGAAAAGAAACTGTCAAGAGCTTCAGTGAGTTCTGTGAAAGAGTTTGAACTCTGATAATAGACGCCAATAGCAAAGCCAAAAAGGCAGCAAAATGTCAAGGTAGTTGAAACAATTGCGTTGAAGGGTTACAAAAGATGTATTCTGACTTCAATTAAAAACGCACATTGACGCAAAAACGCACATTGACACAAAAACGCACACGCAGAGAATTAACACGTTGGCCAAGCGATGGTATCGTAGTTTGTGTGCAGGCGTTACTCACATCGTGTAAAGTACAGTGTATATGTGCACCATGTACTCAATGATCAGATTAGAATCTAGTTAATATATCATTTACTGATTCCACATCCCAAACAATATTTATCTAATTCCTGTGATATTTATTTGTAGGTTGTTTATGGTATAACGTTACACTTTCGTCACAAGCAAATATGTATGTTACAAGGCGTTAGTGAGTGATTGCTTTTAGCAATATTCCAGCAATATCACGGCGGGGGACACCAGAAATGGGCTTCACACATTGTACCCATGTGAGGAATCGAAATCGAGTCTTTGGCGTGAACGCTTTAACCACCAGGCTACGACATCGCCCCTTTTTTAGGGAATATGCATATAATCTGAAAATATGTATTATTCCTGTAATAGTGACCATATCTCCTGAAATTTATTTTCTCTCCCTCTCTACCGCCGTCATATAGTTAATGTCGGACACAGAACTGGAGGAGCAAGTTTTATAGTTGCAACAAGCGAGTTATGAATCCCTTAACTGAGCTCAGCAAGATCATTGGCGCTAGACGCAGGACTTGAAACAGTATATTATCTTAAAACTTCCGGCGTTGGTACAACAGAGTTCACAGTGCATCGTTAGATCATGAAATTGTAATATTGCAGGGACCGCCTCCGTGGTCTAGTGGTAGAGCGTCCGCCCGGAGAGAGTAAGGTCCGGGGGTCTGTCCTCGACCGCGTCATACCAAAAGACGTTAAAAGATGGTACTTGTCGTTACCCTGCCTTGCACTCAGCATTAAGGGGCTAAAACAAGGACTGGTCGGCTCGTAGTAAGTATACTGTGTTCTGAGTGGGGTATTCATGTTAAACTGCGGCATGGCATCTCGGTGGCCTAGCATGATAAAATCGGCATCACTCCGGACTAGTACAAGCAGCCACACACACACACATACACGTACATGCACGTTTACCAAATAGTCGTCTTTTGGCGTCAAATCCTAATGTTACCATGTGGGGGCACGGGTTGTCCAGTCGTCTAAGGCGCCGCGATTCGCTGTGCAGAGTTACGTCCCTTGAGCACGCCACAAACCTATGATTGTGGGTTCGAATCCCGGATTGCCCCGGTTTCTAGGTTTGTCAGCACCCGTGCTCGTGGGTTTCACCGAAGTGGTAAACGTCTGAGACCTGCATCGCTTTGGGCTTCCTCGCACATGAAGCTGACACGCTGTAATATACGTGAAATATTGTTCAAAGCGGCGAACATAATCAGACACTATGTAGTGAAGAGCCAACTTTTTGTTAGGCCAAATATATTAGACCTCGATCAAGGCATTCATAGTATATCATACGGTGCCAATGTCCATAATTGGTTGTTGTCAGCGAAGATGTACATCAAGACCACGTGGATGAAAGAGTGAGTGAGTATGGTTTTACGCCGCTTTTAGCAATATTCCAGCAATATCACGGCGGGGGACACCAGAAATGGGCTTCACACATTGTACCCATGTTGGGAATCGAACCCGGGTCTTCGGCGTGACGAGGCAACGCTTTAACCACTAGGCTACCCGACCGCCCCGTGTGGATGAAAGAAAACTGATCGCTATAAAGTATAATGAATGCATGTTCAAGGTCGATTCAATCCATACCTGTTGTAGGAGGCGAGAAACGGGATCAGGAGATCACTGAGACAGGCTCGTAGTCTTGGTTGATGCTTGTCAACGTATCGATGCTCATGATGTCACCCATTGGATAGTCTTGACCTGACACGACTATGTACAGACTGCTGTCACATAGATGGAATATGCTGAGTGCAAACAAACGATCAATAGGTCATTTCAGATCTACTGTGCAAGAAACCCCCAATATCTTAAAGTAAGACGAGTTCTATGGATGAACAACTTCTTTATTACAATTTGTGCGACGTTTCGGTGTAGATCCTAACACCTTTATCAAGCAATTGATGGATAGGGCTAAACAACATAGGTATATATACACTTATTGACATCTAAGTTGTTACAGTGACTAGTTGATGGACACAGAGAGGTGATTAAGCTAATTGAAAGCCAGTGGATGACTAATGAACACAGAGTAAACAAGCAGACAAACTTCTAAATGCCACTGAAAGAAGTTATACCCCAATATCTTGTTGGATAAATCCCTCATGACAATGCCGTTTAGATTGGCATGAGGGGCTTGAAGGACATAAAATCAAATATGGATAACAATTTCTTTATTGTTGGTAATGTTTGTTATGACTCCTGGTTTGACAATACAGTACCACTGTTCATGGCTCACCAAGCTGTCACGCCGCGATATAACGGAAATAAGGTTCGAATGGGCGTTAAACTAGCTCGCTCTCCAAACTGCCAACGGTGGTACGTTACTACATACATAAATACTTTATACGGCATATCAGGATGGCAAATGTATGCAATATGATTTATTTGATTTTTCAAAATTTAGCAGTTGTGCAGTAAATCTGGCCAAATTTCTGAAATATATAATGTTACATACGTTATTTATAGATTTTAAACAGGTTTGGCCTGATGATAAATTGATTAGGAATTAAATTGATTTTTGTTGGAAAAGAGCTTCCAATCTTAAGAGATAATTCATCTCAAACTGCAGTAGAATTACATAATTGGCAATGTCGATCATTTCTACATCACGCCATCAGCCAGTCTCAGTAAGAAAGTTATGATTAGATGTTTTTGGAAAGAAGATAAGGTTCAAAATGTAACAATGACATGACGCCGTAATCTCCAGTAGCATTACGTCCAGGTACTACATATAGTTGGTGACCGCCAAACTGTACACGCTTAACTCGACACTACGGGTATTTCGAAAACATATCTTTCGCTTCGAAATAAAGGGAGTACTGTTCACATCGCTTATGTATTTTTGGATGGATGGATGGATGGATTGGTCAATGGAAGGATGGATGGATGGATGCATGGTAAGAAGGTACGGGCGTCTGTGTTCAGATATTTTGCGTACATTAGTATTTGTACATCAGTTTCCAATGAAAGCAATGCGGATTTAAATGATCGAATTGAAACTTTATTTTTACATTGTCTGCCCGAGATATAGCAAGCGATGCGTTTTGTTACAAATGACATTGTTTAAAGAAATCAATTTTTGTGTAGATAAGGCATCACTATACATACGATGTCACAAAACGTCATAGGAAACTCAAGTCTGAAAATCAGACGCACTGGCACATTGTTATGATTTAAAAACGCCATAAAATATAAGCAAGGGACAGCTGATCATTTATCAACCATGCTCTTTCCGCAAAATGGACTCCGTTCAGCCATGAAATAATAACGTTATAGATTACATTTGGCTGTGGTAAGCTTAAAAGGTCAGACAGTCAACCACTGTTATCTCTCGCTATTAAGACCATATTCTTGACCACTGGTCTCATAAACAAGGGCATGTTAATCTCGTCGTTGGTCAATTTTGTCTCTCACTACTTAATTGACCTGCCCACTCGTCCGCCATTTTGATTAGATTTGGGAGTACCACTTGTCTTCCATCGTGGTGGTATTTTCACTCAAAACTAATTACAATTTCTCAGAAATGCTTGTGCAGCAACCCTCCGAATATGGTGCCATGCCTTTCGTTTTAAGTTCCTGTCTGCCTGGAAGTATCAATGTTTAATGACATTCCATGATTATACCTCAATTACTGGACTGCCCCAGTCACGATTTACCATCCTTTTCCCTTCCATTCCGATAGTTCAAATCTCACTGCGACAGCAAATTTAAAAACAAAATTATGCTCTTTAAAAGCCAATGTTGATCCTATTACCGACTCGCATGTGCGTATTTTCTTATTTTTTTCTAAAAGATACAAATTTCGGTCGATGTAAATTTGGTGTACATTTCCACTACATTATGTAGGTGTGCTTAAAAAGATAGAATTGGGTTAGAGGAAGGGGAATTCAATTTACTAGTGTTTATTTAACATTTTTTCTGTTCTTCTACACTTCGAAGAATTGGGTTAGAGGAAGGGGAATTCAATTTACTAGTGTTTATTTAACATTTTTTCTGTTCTTCTACACTTCGACCGCAATTTCTTAGCAATAATGTCCTGTTTTCGCGGTTGTTGTTGCTTACAGTTACGGACGGTGTGCTTAGTAGGTGTCACCGTTGAACATTGAATACACCTACATGTAAATGGGGATAATGAGTGAGTGAGTGAGTTGGGTTTAACGCCTCTTTGAGCAGTATTTCAGTTGTATCACGTGTGGATTTAATGTGGATTTAAATGATGGAATTTGAAGTTGTTTTTTACATTGTCTGCATGGGATTATAGCAAGAGACGGGTTTTGTTGCAAACGACATTAGTAAAAGAAGACATTTTTGTGTAGGAAAGACATCACTCTATATATACGATGGTAACATAACGTCATAGGAAACTCAAGTCTGAAAATCAGACGCACTGGCACATTGTTATGATTTAAAAACGCCATAAAATATAAGCAAGGGACAGCTGATCATTTATCAACTATGCTCTTTCCGCAAAATGGACTCCGTTCAGCCATGAAATAATAACGTTATAGATTACATTTGGCTGTGGTAAGCTTAAAAGGTCAGACAGTCAACCACTGTTATCTCTCGCTATTAAGACCATATTCTTGACCACTGGTCTCATAAACAAGGGCATGTTAATCTCGTCGTTGGTCAATTTTGTCTCTCACTACTTAATTGACCTGCCCACTCGTCCGCCATTTTGATTAGATTTGGGAGTACCACTTGTCTTCCATCGTGGTGGTATTTTCACTCAAAACTAATTACAATTTCTCAGAAATGCTTGTGCAGCAACCCTCCGAATATGGTGCCATGCCTTTCGTTTTAAGTTCCTGTCTGCCTGGAAGTATCAATGTTTAATGACATTCCATGATTATACCTCAATTACTGGACTGCCCCAGTCACGATTTACCATCCTTTTCCCTTCCATTCCGATAGTTCAAATCTCACTGCGACAGCAAATTTAAAAACAAAATTATGCTCTTTAAAAGCCAATGTTGATCCTATTACCGACTCGCATGTGCGTATTTTCTTATTTTTTTCTAAAAGATACAAAATTCGGTCGATGTAAATTTGGTGTACATTTCCACTACATTATGTAGGTGTGCTTAAAAAGATAGAATTGGGTTAGAGGAAGGGGAATTCAATTTACTAGTGTTTATTTAACATTTTTTCTGTTCTTCTACACTTCGACCGCAATTTCTTAGCAATAATGTCCTGTTTTCGCGGTTGTTGTTGCTTACAGTTACGGACGGTGTGCTTAGTAGGTGTCACCGTTGAACATTGAATACACCTACATGTAAATTGGGATAATAAGTGAGTGAGTGAGTTGGGTTTAACGCCTCTTTGAGCAGTATTTCAGTTGTATCACGTGTGGATTTAATGTGGATTTAAATGATGGAATTTGAAGTTGTTTTTTACATTGTCTGCATGGGATTATAGCAAGAGACGGGTTTTGTTGCAAACGACATTAGTAAAAGAAGACATTTTTGTGTAGGAAAGACATCACTCTATATATACGATGGTAACATAACGTCATAGGAAACTCAAGTCTGAAAATCAGACGCACTGGCACATTGTTATGATTTAGAAACGCCATAAAATATAAGCAAGGGACAGCTGATCATTTATCAACTATGCTCTTTCCGCAAAATGGACTCCGTTCAGCCATGAAATAATAACGTTATAGATTACATTTGGCTGTGGTAAGCTTAAAAGGTCAGACAGTCAACCACTGTTATCTCTCGCTATTAAGACCATATTCTTGACCACTGGTCTCATAAACAAGGGCATGTTAATCTCGTCGTTGGTCAATTTTGTCTCTCACTACTTAATTGACCTGCCCACTCGTCCGCCATTTTGATTAGATTTGGGAGTACCACTTGTCTTCCATCGTGGTGGTATTTTCACTCAAAACTAATTACAATTTCTCAGAAATGCTTGTGCAGCAACCCTCCGAATATGGTGCCATGCCTTTCGTTTTAAGTTCCTGTCTGCCTGGAAGTATCAATGTTTAATGACATTCCATGATTATACCTCAATTACTGGACTGCCCCAGTCACGATTTACCATCCTTTTCCCTTCCATTCCGATAGTTCAAATCTCACTGCGACAGCAAATTTAAAAACAAAATTATGCTCTTTAAAAGCCAATGTTGATCCTATTACCGACTCGCATGTGCGTATTTTCTTATTTTTTTCTAAAAGATACAAAATTCGGTCGATGTAAATTTGGTGTACATTTCCACTACATTATGTAGGTGTGCTTAAAAAGATAGAATTGGGTTCTGTTCTTCTACACTTCGACCGCAATTTCTTAGCAATAATGTCCTGTTTTCGCGGTTGTTGTTGCTTACAGTTACGGACGGTGTGCTTGGTAGGTGTCACCGTTGAACATTGAATACACCTACATGTAAATGGGGATAATAAGTGAGTGAGTGAGTTGGGTTTAACGCCTCTTTGAGCAGTATTTCAGTTGTATCACGTGTGGATTTAATGTGGATTTAAATGATGGAATTGGAAGTTGTTTTTTACATTGTCTGCATGGGATTATAGCAAGAGACGGGTTTTGTTACAAACGACATTAGTAAAAGAAGACATTTTTGTGTAGGAAAGAAATCACTCTATATATACGATGGTAACATAACGTCATAGGAAACTCAAGTCTGAAAATCAGACGCACTGGCACATTGTAATGATTTAAAAACGCCATAAAATATAAGCAAGGGACAGCTGATCATTTATCAACTATGCTCTTTCCGCAAAATGGACTCCGTTCAGCTATGAAATAATAACGTTATAGATTACATTTGGCTGTGGTAAGCTTAAAAGGTCAGACAGTCAACCACTGTTATCTCTCCGCCATTAAGACCATATTCTTGACCACTGGTCTCATAAACAAGGGCATGTTAATCTCGTCGTTGGTCAATTTTGTCTCTCACTACTTAATTGACCTGCCCACTCGTCCGCCATTTTGATTAGATTTGGGAGTACCACTTGTCTTCCATCGTGGTGGTATTTTCACTCAAAACTAATTACAATTTCTCAGAAATGCTTGTGCAGCAACCCTCCGAATATGGTGCCATGCCTTTCGTTTTAAGTTCCTTTCTGCCTGGAAGTATCAATGTTTAATGACATTCCATGATTATACCTCAATTACTGGACTGCCCCAGTCACGATTTACCATCCTTTTCCCTTCCATTCCGATAGTTCAAATCTCACTGCGACAGCAAATTTAAAAACAAAATTATGCTCTTTAAAAGCCAATGTTGATCCTATTACCGACTCGCATGTGCGTATTTTCTTATTTTTTTCTAAAAGATACAAATTTCGGTCGATGTAAATTTGGTGTACATTTCCACTACATTATGTAGGTGTGCTTAAAAAGATAGAATTGGGTTAGAGGAAGGGGAATTCAATTTACTAGTGTTTATTTAACATTTTTTCTGTTCTTCTACACTTCGACCGCAATTTCTTAGCAATAATGTCCTGTTTTCGCGGTTGTTGTTGCTTACAGTTACGGACGGTGTGCTTAGTAGGTGTCACCGTTGAACATTGAATACACCTACATGTAAATGGGGATAATGAGTGAGTGAGTGGGTTGGGTTTAACGCCTCTTTGAGCAGTATTTCAGTTGTATCACGTGTGGATTTAATGTGGATTTAAATGATGGAATTGGAAGTTGTTTTTTACATTGTCTGCATGGGATTATAGCAAGAGACGGGTTTTGTTGCAAACGACATTAGTAAAAGAAGACATTTTTGTGTAGGAAAGACATCACTCTATATATACGATGGTAACATAACGTCATAGGAAACTCAAGTCTGAAAATCAGACGCACTGGCACATTGTTATGATTTAAAAACGCCATAAAATATAAGCAAGGGACAGCTGATCATTTATCAACTATGCTCTTTCCGCAAAATGGACTCCGTTCAGCTATGAAATAATAACGTTATAGATTACATTTGGCTGTGGTAAGCTTAAAAGGTCAGACAGTCAACCACTGTTATCTCTCCGCCATTAAGACCATATTCTTGACCACTGGTCTCATAAACAAGGGCATGTTAATCTCGTCGTTGGTCAATTTTGTCTCTCACTACTTAATTGACCTGCCCACTCGTCCGCCATTTTGATTAGATTTGGGAGTACCACTTGTCTTCCATCGTGGTGGTATTTTCACTCAAAACTAATTACAATTTCTCAGAAATGCTTGTGCAGCAACCCTCCGAATATGGTGCCATGCCTTTCGTTTTAAGTTCCTGTCTGCCTGGAAGTATCAATGTTTAATGACATTCCATGATTATACCTCAATTACTGGACTGCCCCAGTCACGATTTACCATCCTTTTCCCTTCCATTCCGATAGTTCAAATCTCACTGCGACAGCAAATTTAAAAACAAAATTATGCTCTTTAAAAGCCAATGTTGATCCTATTTCCGACTCGCATGTGCGTATTTTCTTATATTTTTTTTTCAAAAAATACAAAATTCGGTCGATGTATATTTGGTGTAAATTTCCACCACATTATGTAGGTGTGCTTAAAAAAAGTAGAATTGGGTTAGAGGAAGGTGAAAATATAATTTACAACCGTTTATTTAAAAACTTTTTTGTTCTGCTACACATTTAGCAATAATGTCATATTTTCGCGGTTGTTGTTGCTTACAGTCATAGGCATTGTCCTCAGTAGGTGTCACTGTTCAACTTTGAATACACCTACATGTAAATGAGGATAATGAGTGAGTGAGTTGGGTTAAACGCCTCTTTGAACAGTATTTCAGTTGTATCACGTCATGTCACTATTGTTGTAGGAAATCCAGAAGTGATGAAGGTCTTAGACGTTTTAGCCAAGAGTCATAACAAGGGCATATCAGAATCTTCGGATTCTGCAATGCCTAAGGGAAGCAACTCGCCAAACCAGATTGAGGAGCCGTAGACAAAAGGATCACCCGTGCCACTTGTGCATCATTAGGATTATCGATATTAGGCCACATTGGAAAGTTGTAATGAGAAAGAACAGCACACGTGTATATTCGATGATCTAGGAAAATCTTTTCACGCTGCATTTTGAAGAGTAAGCGAGTTAGCGTCATAACGCTGCGTTGAACAAAAACATTGCATCTATACGGCTGATTGCAACTTTGATCGAACTCCAGATTAATATCGGGTTACATTTAAGATGTTACCCCTTGAACAGCGTATTCTGGCGAAACCCTACGAAGGGAGATGTCTGATTGATTGGCTGCTTACTTAATGATGACATACATATACTCTTATATACATAATGCTGATGACGTCACAACTTTGTCCATCTACATGTACATGGCATGTTACCCGCTGCGCTGAAACGAACCAATCTCCTTTTAGCTGACAACCATTTTGAAATTCCATTTCAACTCACGATATCTTCTCACATGTCAGAAATAAATTAGATATTTCGAAAATTCTTTTCTAAGAATTAAAATATATTAAATCTATGAAAACTATTATTTTTTTTATATAATCCATAGTAAGAAACACTCAGATGAAACATTAGACGCATACAGGAACAAGAGTTGAAGTAATGCAAAACCATCTTAACTTAACATCCATGGCCAATCGATTACCCCAGTGATGCCTGGGGCAGTTCTTGTCCCACATACACTGACCCTCTTCCCCTAGTCTGTCAGCACACCTTATTTGCTAAGACCCTAGTGTTGTTACATGAACACTTTGAAAGACTTTGACAAGCTGTGAAATCAAGGATTTCGTAGGATCAGATATATCCTTCGGCTACTGTCAAAGAAATTGATAGGATTTGGCGGTCAAATTCCTTTATATTTCGTTATGTCCGCGTTATCAATCCCACAACAGTATTTGTGAATACGATACTTGACTGTCTCCAATTCCAATGAATAAAGGTTGCGAGGACCAACTCTCAGTCGACACGGGGATTTACTTAAACATCCATAGCAGAGAACATAACGAACATGTCAGATAAGAAAGCTTTTTAGAACACAACCAATTTGTTAAGCATCATAAGCTGGCGCCAGGACTTATTCCGATTTCCTGTGAAGAATCTTGTAATGTCAATATTGACGCATGTTGTATATCTTGCCATGTACCTCTCAGAATCTTGGATTGCCCCTATTTGAAACACATCTGCATGGTGGCATTCACCAAACTTTTATCGTGTTTGAAGTCAGTATGAGTAAATGGTTCAATCTTCGTAAAAGGAAAATCATACTTCAGTTTCTCTGACATAGGTATCAGATCAAGATCATGAACGATATTCGTGACATATTGTTTGCCCCGAGTCTGAATATTGTACTGAAAGTTGATACAGGACTAATCTTTTCACGTACGTTCATATCAGAATGACTGAAGTACTGATCTTTGGATTTCCGTTTGATAAATAGCGGATATTTTGGAGTTGAAGGAGATTACCAAAGTGCTTAGATAAATGGAAAGATGTTGTCAAAAATGAGAGTGTCGCTTAGCGACATCATATCAAAATAGTTAAAATTCATATATTCATTGATCGACTCTATCTAGATGAAACGTCTTTTGATTTGTGAAATGAAAACGTTGGAAGGAACTTAATGTGTTTTCACTCTGAAAAATACATGCACGTACTTTGATATAAAAGAGAAAATCATTTAGAATGGAAATTTATTACTTGAACAAATCATTTAGAATGGAAATTCATTACTTGAACACAGAACACAGAAAGTAGTACACAAGTATTTCTATGCCCCAAAGGTCAAAACTACAAAGTAGTTTTCATGAAATACAATGCAAATCAAATTGTTTTCTCAAATTGATAACATTTTTTCGGAAACAAATATATATGGGAAATTATTAATATATTTAAGATGCCTTTGTTTAGAGAATCGAAAAAGATCCTCGACGATAAAACATTCAATAGCATACAACAGAACTACGCTTTCCCAATACAGAACAGTTATTAAACAGTTATCTCGAAGTTATTAAAAGGCAAATAAATTGAAGTGGTGTTTTTCCTGTATTCTAATATCGAGGTTTCTGTTAATGAATTCCTTTGAAAATTGTATCTGTCACACTTTTCATGATGAAACTTCAAGCTTCACTTTTCACATTGTATTGACACACAGACAAGGATATGCCATACATTATTAAACCATTTGGAACATTCAATTACAAATGGATTATGCTTGTATGATAGTTCATAAAGTGGATGCATTTTTAAACACTATTATTGACTCACGTATTATGAATGTTTAGAAAGGGCGACGAGACCATACATTTATCACACAGATCACGTCTATCGATTCAGGATTTAAGAGAGTTGCAAACCTTGGGGAAATTATTTTCACCAGAATGCATTAATTTGTACTGTTTCACGTGACACATCTGAAACCTTTGTTAGAGTGTGCTATAAAGGGATTGTGCATAAATAGCAACACTGTGGTTGAAAAGTTGATTACACATCAGCCTTGAAAGGCTCGGCCCTCATCTGCTGCCATGATGCTTATTGTATTTTTCTTGGGACATCCATCCACATATGGGCACGAGGGGGCTAGTCATCTAAGGTTCTGTAATTCACTGTGCAGAGCTGCGTCACTTAGTCGTGACAGAAACCTATGACCGTTGGTTGGAATCCCGGTTTGCCCTGATTATGATTAAAGGTTTGTCAGCACGACATTTGCGCTCTTGGCTTTCACCAAAGCGGTAAACGTGAAAGATCTGCACCACTTCGAGCTTCCCACCAAAATGACTGTCTTGTTTGACGCCTTCAATTGTTTCATGTCTTCCGTCTAATGCACGTATAGCAGTTGCCTGTGAACACCGACTTGTTTCCGGACCGTCTTCCCACAGAGCGTTCATGTTTGCCATGAAGGTCAAAAGTCAAGATTACTATGGTTAGTGTCATTGGTGTACCTGAAGGTTATATATGAATTCCTAATTGTTTGTTTGTATGTTATTGAACGCCACACTCAGCAATATTCCAGCAACGTGACGGCGGTCTGTAAAAACTCGTCTCTGGACCAATCCAGTGATGGATATCATAAGCATCGATCTACGCAATCGGGATACCGTGACATGTATCAAGTCACCAAGTCTGACCACCCGAAACCGTTAGTCGTTTTTACGACAAGCACACCGTCTCTTATGACAAGCATGGGCTACAGAAGACCGAATCGTCACGGGGAAGCCTTACTACTACGTACATAACAAGTTTGGACATAAGGCCCTTGGAAACCAAATATTATATGTGGAATCCGCAAAACCTTTACGAATCTTCAATCCAGAAATGAAGGACCGGATGTATAACACAACTTGAATGTTTTGCTACGAAATCATAGAGTATTTGCCCGGGTCGATTTGCTTAGGGCACTGGCTGAGTCAGGAAAAACATCAGGCCAGATATGCGACCTCATTCGAACGTTTTGAATTCGCCTTTTAATCAGAAGCACGCTTCCCAAGATCAATCCCGTATCATTATAAATGAGGAATATGTGCGTCGTTCTTACTGTCAAAGAATATATCCATAAACTAACGTGACAATTTTTCTTAGATTCCATTCATTCTGTAGTGGTAATAAAACAGCTACGTGTGTTTGAATCTGACTTATAAAAGAACATTTGTACATAAAAAACGACGTGGACAATAAGGCAAAATCTATTTGACGAAATTGAGGTATTGCCTACCGACTTACCAGCCTTGTAACGCCAAGATGGAAACTGTGAAGAGATCTGTCTTTAATACGGCGTAGGTTGGTCCGTAATAGAAAGTTATTTGTAGTAGAGACTGTACTTCATGGACACCTATGTTGCTTCCCTTCATCAGAGTACATTTACTGAGGGATCATTGAGAAATTGTCAAGATTTGACAAGACGCATGTCCCTCTTTCACATTATTTATGGGTTGATACTCACGAATCACTAGATGAAACCATAGCATGCGTGGAGGCGTATTGGTTACGTGTTGACATCATGTACTATCCATTAATACCCTATGCAGTGTATTTTAGGGGCTTTACTCCCACACGAAGTGCATGGTACATTGAAATAACATAGATTTAGGTATTCGTATCAAACTGAGTGGGTGAATGATGTTTTATCCCGCCGTCGGCAAGTCCATCATATTGTGGCGGTATTCAATAATTTGGGCCAGACAAACCAGTGGTGGACAAAGTGAGCAACGATTAGGTATGGTGGGGTTTAACGTCGGGTTCAGGAATATTGCAATTATACTGCTCGTACTAGTCCGGACTTATGCCGATTTTATAATGCTATCCCTCCGATATACAGCTCGAGAGCTGACCAGTCCTTGTTTCAGCCGTTATCTTGCCAGGGATCGAACCTCCGACCTCCCACTCACCGGGCAGACGTCCTACCACAAGACCAGGGAGGCGGTCTCAGTGAGCGACGACCCAACGATGATACTTAATCAGCCACGTTTCATACTGTAGTTAGCCATTATCCGGCTCTCACGACAAGCTAAAGCCTTTAGCTACTCTGCACCGGAATCCCCTGAAAGAAAGTTTGTGTCCTGGTAGCAGGCTACATGTATTACTCCACACTATTATTGTTGGAAACATCTCGTTATGAAGCTCGATAGGCACTTTCACTGCCTGCACAGAGACATCAGGCAGGGAAGATTCATGATTTTTCTCGGACACCTGCTATCACCACTAGTTCAAAGTGATTCATGAACATATGCTCATGATATGGTCGCTTCGTACAATCTGCGGTCGGCAGAGATTTGTTTTATACATGGAAAGGGTGCTGTCGCTTTTATGCCCTTGCCATACATGTACCAGTTTTGAAAGCTGTGTTGTTCCTAGACGAATCGTCTTGATCATATTCAAAATACCAATCTACAGTCTACCCAAACGCCGCCATCATCCGCCAATTTCAGTGGGCACACATCAAGAGTGGTAGTACGCCTATAAGTAACTGTGACGTGGATATATAGTTGTTCAGCTGACGCAGAGAAATCAATATCCTGCAACATGTTTACTTCTCAAATAGTACACACAGCAAGGAAAACACGTTTCTAAATATGAATATATTTCCTTGTCTACTGCCAAATGGAAACAATAAGTTAACCAAGAAATCTATACTTAAAAGAATTCAGTGTGAAACAAACAACAAAGACATGGTATAAATTAACAACGGTATTATATAATATACTCGGTTTTCAAATCAATACAAATTACTAAACACGGCAGAACACAATAGAATGGCAGTACAAGTACAAGTGAGTATGAAATATTATCAGTGGAAATAATATTCACTTAGCAGGAACAGTGGACAATCCAAATAGGCCTAGACTGGAAAACAATGATCATAACACAAAAACTGGTCTTGGTGTAAAGTGAGATGAAATGTGAGTTGCGAGAGGCTCGCTCACGCCCCCTTATATAGTAGAAAGCCTTCTGGAAGGCTCTATAGAGTGCTTGATTAGTCTAGCTGTACTAGAACATTCCAGAAGACTCTAGATTGCACTGGACTACACAAGCGTTCCACAGCACTGCTTACATTAGATAGAACTGCATCCCTGGCAACTAACCATTGTCAAAACACAATGATGTGGACTTCTTCTGAATCTTAACAGAAACAATGTACGACAGTTACAATATTGTTTAACAATACATTACACTGCCATATAACAGTCGTCGTGGATTTACTCTGCATGTATCCCCGTGACCATCCACCGATTAAACGAAGGATTTTCTGACTGTGCTGACTATGTATCATTGACTTTGAATCGTTGCTCATGTTATCAACCACTGGTTTTCCAACCCGGACTGGCTTATTTACAGGCCGCCGTGATATAGCTCGGCTGTGTCTGTGGACCCTCGCTAAACAACAATAACACATAGATTGATATTACGAACTACGCCGCCGGGAGCATGACACGCCGTCAACGAAGTCATCGAGCTGGACCACTGTTACTGATGACCAATTCTAACCAAGGGTCTACTGCTTATTTTGTCAGTGTTATACATATAAACTATCGGTCTCCCCCTCAGATGCACCGATTCTAAACACCATAACTAGACTTGACAATCATGCGCGTTTCTTATTTGTCATTAATAATTCTGTATGTCATTAACCGAGGCTATAATCAATACTAATGTCGTTCATAGCAAAAACCGTTTTGCTTGAGGCCTTTTCTGATCTGAAACCACAAAAAATTAAACACAAAAAGTTGGATGTTACCAATACACAGTCTGAAGTTAATTGCCTCGTGTGTAAGCTTTCAAATAATCATCCGCGAGTTCCCCTTAAGGTTGGTATGGTTTTACGCCGCTTTTAGCAATATTCCAGCACATCACGGAGGGCCACATAGAAGGGGCATAAGTTGCTACGATCGAACCCAGAAATTCCGGCATATTTCGGCAAGGGTGCAAAATGGACTTTTACAGTCAGTTAATTCCCTTGCCTCGGTGGGCAACTATGGTTTTCACACCCACTCGGTACAACAGATTGCGGTGGCATATATGGCTGTAATTTGTTACTCTCCCAAGCCATTTGGTTCAGGAATTTTTGGCAAGATCTATTAACATGAATATCCACTGACAAGTTCCTCGTGGCATAAATCCTTCGGGGGACACTTAAGAATACATGTGCGACTCATGTTGACCAGACAGTCATATGTTTTATGTGAATATATGCTATACTGAATTTACTTTGTAACTTAATAATTTCTAGAACATACCCGACTTGGGAATAGTGTGTACATAAATATTCACAGAGCCAAATGTTAATCTCATTTACGTAGTTCCTGAATTTCTCTGTCTACTTTATAGCCTTCAGAAAAGTAGTCTCCTGTGTTTGCATGTTCAATCTTATATATCATATCTGGACAGAAAAGTAATATTGTGTGGCATTTATCGAATTTTCACTGAATATCCGGCTACCGTACAAAGGCAGGAGCGTGAGTTCCCGTATTTTTTCAATGAAATGTTGCAAAAGTTCAACAGTTAGTGAGGGGGCACGGGTGGCCCAGTCGTCTAAGGCGTCGCGATTCGCTGTGCAGAGTTGCGTCCCTTGGGCACGCCAGAAACCTATGATTGTGGGTTCGAATCCCGGTTCTCCCCAATTATGTTTCTAGGTTTGTCAGCACCATACCCGTGCTCGTGGGTTTCACCGAAGTGGTAAACGTCTGAGACCTGCATCACTTCGGGCTTTCCTCCCACATTAAGCTGACACGCCGTGATATAACTGGAATATTGTTAAAAGCGGCGTTAAACCCAACTCACTCACTCACCAACAGTTAGTGTTCCGTGTGACTGAATCACTGCTGTAACTCACCGTCTAATTCATCTGCTCATTAATGTGTGTAAAAACTGTTGGGTCACTAAACGATGTATAGCCACCAGGTCATAAAGAATTATTTTCGGACATAACAATGTGATGATAAGAATACCGATACTTTTCAGACGTGTTCACCTTTTTGTGTGGTGTACGTACTATCACGTATGCTATTAGGGCAGTCAGTTATTTATGGGGCGCTTCTATCACTTCAAGCTTCGTTCAGTGTCAGATAAGCTTACATTTGATCCTTTGTGTTCCACTGTACCATGCATTTACAGCATTTATTTATTCCTTCAGTATTTTCGACGGAGTAGGGGCTTCAAAACACATTGTTGGGCTCCTCCTCTAAGAGAATACATGTATGTTTTGAAGAGCTGACTGAAAAGGATATATGTTTCCTAACGGCCTATGTTGGTAACTAACTTGGTACCCAGGTTTTTGAAAGGCATTTAGAAGTGATACACATAAGGAAGAGAATATATGGATGTCAACTTCTTTATTATGAGGAACACAAAATTCGGAGTATATGCTTACTTCTTCATCAGGTGAATGAATGCAATGAGGCAGAGAGCATATAGATGTACATGTAAGGACAACAAAATTAATAACATAACAAAAGGTGGAAAAATAACAAAGGGGAGAAACTAAAAAAGGAAGCCAACAGATGAATGGCGCTGATAGGTGATTAGCAATAGACAATGGTACTTATTGTGAAGATTTAAGTCAGTATTGGTGATTCTACTTTGAGAAGGCTTGCTATCAAATGGTCCTCCGTAATTGAAATGTAAATACAAAACAAAGACGTTTGAATAACAGAATCTGAAATTTTACTTAGATTAATAATGTTACAGTAAAACTGTTTTGGACTTTTTTATGTTGCGTCATGAAAGCATCGATTTTCCGGAAATGAAATAATCACTATACTGTTGGTTTGTCCTGATTCAATCTAACTGATGGATACGACAATTGTTTTTGCCATACTTGTGGGATAGCCTAGTGGTTATGATGATAGTTCATCACACCGAAGGCCTAAGTTCGATTCCCCACATGGACACGACGTGTGAAGGCCGTCGTGGCATGGTTGAGTACTGCTAAAGGTGGAGTAAAATCAGACTCGCTCAAGATGGTATTTCAATATTTCTTTCCGTCATTCGACACCTGTTAATTAATTTCGCGATTCTGCGAGATAATTCTGCAATAATTATCATTTCATTAATAGCAGAATCTGCCTTACCCTACAGCACTTGGTGGGATAACAGAGGTACATAGTCTTCAGTTGGCACTTTCAGATCCTAACAAAATACATATGTTGTCCAATAAAGATGCATAAATATTTCGAACACTTTGTTTGCTTATCATAATCGTTGTAAGAGTGAGGTTCTATACTTATGTGAACTCGTGACGTGCATACAGAGATCTATTGTATACTAAGTGTCCCTGTCTTTTCTCCAGACATGGTCTTCACGAACACCATCTCCTTGTACAGGCTTGATTTTCCCCATGCTTATCACCCCATCTGGATTTCGGTGTAGAGTACTCCATGCGCGTCAAGAGAGCCGACTCAAATGAGAATCGGTTGGTCACAATGCCTAACTGACTGTCGTCGTTGATTGTGTGGTTGGTCATACTGTCAAGCTCTGGTTTGCTTTGCCTTGACTCAATTGTTTGCGAGCCATGATATACATTGAGCATTCCTCACTGTGCAGTGCAGGGACAAACAAGCAATAACTACTGGTGATTTCAACCAGTTGTTTTCCTGGTCCAGATTCGATCGTTTAAATGTGATTTAGCTAGCACGTCCATGACTGCGGAGTAAAACAACAATTATATATACAATCGTTGTTTGTATCGACAACCAATGTTGGGTTTTTTCTATTTCAGATTCGACTGTTTACTGTCCACCGTGACATAGCAATACATTTGACCGTGGCATAAAACAAAATCAAACGAAAGGAGGAATTAGGTCATTAATTAAGCTGATATTACCGTATTATACCTGAACCTGAAGTTTCACGAAGAGCATCACACGTCCCAGTATTGACCTTGGTCTGTATACTGCTCGAGGTATACTCCAAGCCGTGAATTGTGTAATCCAATGTGTTATCACGTCCTTCGTCTATACCTGCCAACTACCGTTACCTAGCACTTAGTTCCTAACGGAAGCCAGTACTTAAATCTTGTCCGCCGTCTTGATTGAAAACCAGACGCCACTTTATCCCTTGCGATGAGACTTGACCTCGTTTGTAGAACAATCTTCGCTAAGAGCGAAGGCGCAGTCGCGGGTTTGTTGGTGGTACCTACCTTTCGACTTGTACTAGGAAAAATATGTGGGGTGAGTTTGCAAACTTTTTGAATAGTTGCATTGACAGTTTTTCAACATTGTTTGATAATAGATTAAACAAAAAAATAGACTCTGCTGTGGAGATGTTACAAGACCTATTTAAAAATAGCTTTATATCCATTATGGGACACCATGAAGCACGACGACGTCATGTAAACAAACTACACCAACACCTGCCACAGTGGTTTGACAGGGAATGCGAGACACTGAAATGTGCCAAATATGTCCTTCTAGATAGGTTTAGGATTACGAATGATAGTGTACATTGCAGCGAGTATTTAAACGCCGAGAAACGTTTTAAAGAAACTTATAAAATAAAAAGGTTGATTATGAAATGTCTGTCTCTGAAGAAGTTGTAAAAGCTGCAAAAAGAAAAGATTGTAAATTATTTTGGAAGACGTGAGTTGGGATCCTCATCCATCAATGCTGATGATTGGTATGTCTACTTCAGGGAACGTTTAAATCCGCAAGTAAAACCAAATCACTCTTTTGATAAAGATGTCGCAGATTTCCTTGAAAACCATTCCACTGTAGACTGTGATGACTGTAGAAACTGCGATGAATTGGTCAGTGGGGAAATATCAGACCGTGAAATAATACATGCTATACAGTGGAAAATCACTGGGACATGACGGGATCCCAACAGAAGCTGTGAAGGAAACCTGTTCTCTGTTGTTACCCTTCTATAAACGTCTTTTTAACCATATTCTTGAGACAGGTCAATTCCTGGAATCCTGGAATCCTGGAATCCTGGACTTATTGTCCCATTACATAAATCCGGCTCGAAGGAAAACGCAGATAACTACAGAGGCATTGCCATGTTAGACATTATAAGTAAAATATTCATATCAATTATTGAATTTGAATCTCGAATACACTTTTGATAAAAGATAGATGTTGTAAACTGACGTCCAAAAGAAACTTTGCCAGAGTTTGAAATCACTCTTGCTCAAAAACAACAAAACATACATGCATGAAGTAAAGTGTATTGAGAAGATCAATATATCAACATGATCAACACTGAAAATGACAATACCGCGACCGAGAATGAAGTCAGAGCCCCCCATAAAAAATAGTACATAAACAATCGCTCACGTTCATTAACAAGTCATTAGTAGCATGTGTGACCACCAAATGCCTCAATACACGCAAAAACTCTTCGACGCACAGAAAAAGTCAGTCGTCTGATGAGGTCACGTGGGATTTGACGCCATTCGTCTTGGAGGGCCAAGATCAGTCATTGCCGGTTGGCTGGAGAGTGTGGTCGTTGTCGAACACGACGAACCATCAGGTCCCAGAGGTGTTCTATGGGGGACATGTCGGGCGAGCGTGCAGGCCACGGCAGGACGTTGACGTTGTTGGCTGCGAGGAAGTTAGTGACAATTCTGGCTGTATGGGCTCTAGCGTTGTCATGCTGATAAATGACACCACGTGGCTGCTGTTGGAGAAATGGTAGGACAACTAGACGAAGAATGTTATCCATGTACCGCTGAGCTATCAAGTTTCCGTCAACGATGACCAGCGGTGTCCTCTCCTACCACAGATCCTTCCCCACAGCATGACACTCCCTCCACCATATTGTACGACCTCCTGACCTCCTAGCTGCCCTCTGTATGGTCTAAAAGCCCTGGTGGGCACGGGTAGCCCAGTCGTCAAAGGCGCCGCGATATGCTGTGCAGAGTTGCGTCCCTTGGACAAGCCAGAAACCTATGATTGTGGGTTCGAATCCCGGTTCGCTCCGATTATGTTTCTAGGTTTGTCAGCACCATACCCGTGCTCGTGGGTTTCACCAAAGTGGTAAACGTCTGAGACCTGCATCACTTCGGGCTTTCCTCCCACATTAAGCTGACACGCCGTGATATAACTGGAATACTGTTAAAAGCGGCGTTAAACCCAACTCACTCACTCACTCACTCTAAAAGCCCTGATTCCATGAGCCTTGAGTCTCCTGGCCACTGTCTGTCGACTAACCCTGTGACCTAAGGCATTTGTCGCCGATGACGTCACTGTCAGGAAGCGATTTCGGAGGTGCAAGGTACGCAAGTACCGGTCATCATGGGGCGTGGTCACCCTGGGTCTGCCTGTTCTTGGTCTGTCAGCGGTCCGCCCTGTCTGTCCGTAACGGCAACACGGGAGCAACCGAAGGTTCGTGCAATATGGGCGTGGGTGGCTCCCATCTGTACCATACCCAAGGCTCGTTCACGTTGTTCGAGTGTGAGTCTTGGCAATTCTTTTGTGGGTTTTTTTATCACTGTGGATGTCTGACTTGCCGTTGCAATCATTATATACCCGCAACCGCACGTGCATTTGCAGTTGTCCGTGGTGCACGTGTTTTTCACTTTTTCGCGTGTTATCTCGTAAACATGTAACAGACGATTAACATTTTCTGCAACACTATTGTTGTATTCAGGTTTTGTGTTTTGGATAGACTTCATGGAAAAAAAGGTTATACTTTGTCTGAAATTTATATTTTCAGTTGGTAAAGTTTCTTTTGGACGTCAGTTTATATAAATATTGTGCTATGTTGGGAGTATCTGTAAATACTAACAAAACTAAAGTTGTTGTTTAAGGGGATAAAATATCTAAACATGAAAAATGGTCCTTCGGTCCAGAAACACCAGAAGTAGTATCATACTACAAATATCTTGCCTTAACAAGTTCATTTCGAAATTTATTTACAAAAGCATGCGAAGTACTTTCAAGGCATGCAGATAAAGCAATGTATTCAGCGAAGCGGTTTATTAGTAAAGATAGAAATATCCCTGTTGAATCGCTGTTTAGGACAGTTGTTGGTAAAATACAGCCAATACTGACGTACGGCTCGGAACTTTGGGAGACCTTATATCGCAACAGTATTGAAAAAAATCATATAAAATTGTGTAAGTTTGTTCTTGGCGTCGGCTACCGGCCACCAAATAAGGCAATTTTAGCAGAATGCGAAAGGCACCTGATATATATACACTATCAATGTAGGGTTATCTCATACTGGATAATGAGCGGTCGAGTAGCCTAATGGTTAAAGCGTTCGCTCGTCACGCCGAAGACCCGGGTTCGATTCCCAAAATGGGTAAATTGTGTGAAGCCAATTTCTGGTGTCCCCCGCCGTGATATTACTGATATATTGCTAAAAGCGGAGTAAAATCGTGCTCACTCACTCATTTACTAATACTGGATACGTTTGCTCAGACAACCAGATACACGATACCCTAGACGATGCTATTACATGCTTAAGCGCCTGATGACTTTGGGGATATAAACTGGGCTGCAGCTGTTAAAGAAACTCTTTTTTCGCATGGATTTGCATACGCGTGGATATACCAGGATGTTGGAAATAAAATAATGTTCTTAACAATGTTTAAACAAAAATGTAAAGTTATGTATTGTCAAGGTTGGTCAGCTGATATAAGATGTTCCTTTTCAATGTTTAAGATGGAAATAATACCAGAAGTGTATTTAACAACAATTCGATCTTTATCTTTAGGCAGATGTTTAACGAAGTTCAGGTGTGGCATACATACCCTCAATGTACAATTATACAGACACTCCAAAGATAATGATGTTTAAGCATCGATGTGTCCTTTCTGCAAATATTGAAATGAAGATGAATACCTTGTTTTATTGATATGTCCAGTATATGAAGGTATAAGAATCAAATACCTGCCTAACTATTATTATACGTATCCATCACTAAGAAAATTTGTACAGTTAATGAACAGCAAAAATAGCCATATTCTTCTCAGACTTGCTGTTTGTGGTTATAAGATATTTGAAAGAAGGTAAATACATTGAATATAAATAAGACGGTGTGCATCTATCACCTACAATCTAATCAATGTACTATTGGCCTCATTGCCACACATACGTAATAAATTTGTCTGTCTGAAATGAGGGTTGTGGAATTCAATCTTCATAGTAAAGTCATTATCCGGCCCATTATATATTTTCTGGGTATATTGGATATCAAACGCCGGGTTGTCTCCGGTGACATTCTTCGCCATTCTTCATGCCCAACCTTTTGCAAATTCTGACAATGCTGAGGTTGGTTGCGCACCCTTCGGCCCAGAACATTCCAAACGTGTTCAATTGTGACATGTCTGGATATTTGGCTGGTATTGTTGTGACACTTTGCTGCCTCAGACAGTCGACTGCAGCAGGTCTGTGAGTACGTGAGTTGACCGCTGGGCAAATGGGATGAGTGCTGGACGTGACAGTTGTTCCACATAAGGTTGGCCGGTCATATTCCCCTTCACGATCTTCAGATCCGGCATGTCGTGGTAGGTGATGCCAGCCTAACCACTGATGCTGCAATCACCGTATCTATCATGCCATTGGACTACTGCCGGACAGTACCTCTCTCCACACCGTATCCAAATACGTTGTCTATCATCTGTAAAGCGTAAACAGAAATTCGATTCATTAGAAAACACGCTGATTCTCCAATGCCGCTAATGAAGACCCGCATGCCACATTTAGACGCATTCCTCTCGAAGGTCGTCTTCATTTGAAACCCGCAGTTTTCAACCTGTTTCGTATCATGGACGTCGAAGCCGGGTTCTTGTGGCAGCCCTGGAGTTGTCGTGGAGTTCTGGCGCAGAGATGAAACTGGTCCTCAAAGCAGGTGTGCTGCCTCGGAGTAGTCTTTCTAGGCATTCCCCAATCCACCCTTATCTTAACCCAACCTACTTGCCGACATCGTTCCATTAGTCGGGATGTCACACGATTAGATTTGATAAAGTGTCTGGCAACCGCATTCTGTGATTGGCCATTCATACCTTTTGCGCGCATTTTTTCATGTACACTATTGGAGGCATATTCCTTCGTTGTACCCGATCAGGGAACCGTGTGCACGTGTTTGTGAAGTTTATTGGATCATGCCACTAACCAGGATGTGTCACCGTGGACGAGGATGATAGTTTGCTATCTACGTTCAGTAACTGTGTCTCATGTATAGCTAATTATTGGTCCTTGTATATATACCCACTAAGTGAAGTGATATTGCCTGTTTGTAGTCGTAGGATGAGTGAGTGAATATACCAGCAATATCACGCCGGGGGACACCACAAATGGGTTTCACACATTCTACCCGTGTTGGGAATCAAACCTAGGCCTTCGGCTCGAGGAGCGAACGCTTTAACCACTGGGCTACCCCATCGAAACCAGTTGTAGGATAAAGCAGCGTTATGTATTTGGTTCGCATTCGACATCACTACTCCATCTACATCATTGTAGTTCGCCGAGTATTGCCAAAACAATGGCTGATGGCATGAGCAGCGATCCACACTGTCGGGTACATTCGGTCCACCAGATCCACTACAGTAGCCACGGGGCCTATTCTGCTCCAAGATACTCCTGGGCTGAAGCTAGGCAGAGTAATGTTGGGTTTCATTCCAGTTCACCTCATCCAAGGCGCCGAAAATCGCTGTGCAGAGTTGTGTGTACAGCTTAATAGATCCACTGTACATATTCCTGTCGTGTGTCTATCACATATAGTTTTTGGACAGGTCCAGAAGCCTGGCCAAAACGAGCTAAAAGAGCTGATGTCCTAGTTTTGTTTTAACTAGGAGCAAGTCCTTGGTTCAAGACGGATATTATTATATTAAGGCTGTCGTATTCTTAATATCTAGGCTCCCCGACTAATTCCAACATTTGGAACCGCCTTGCATAGCGAGGAACAAAAAAAGGAAAACTGTCCAATTGGTTACTGTATCTTCACATGTATATTCACTCTATTCAATCACACCCTCATGCCAGAGAAATAGAAGCACCTATACAGCTAATTCAAGGAAAACATCTCACATCCGCCAATCGACACTTGAAGAACCGGGTTGGAATTGGTCTTAAGCAACCCATGATTGGCGTAAGGGGCAACTGACAGGTTCGAGTGGTCAGGCTCGGTGACTTGGTGCATGTCATATCCCAATTGCGTAGGTGGATGCTCATGATGTCAATCACTGGAATGTCTGGTCCAGATTCGATTATTTTCAGGCCGCTGTCATGTAACTTGAATATTGCGGAGAACCCGCCGTTAAACAACAAACATCACCCAGCCATGCATTATGTCCCACATCACCTGACATATGTTCAGTTCACCATGTCTTAAATCAAATTGGACTGAAGCTGAAGACTCGGGTGTAACTTTTTTTGAATAAGCTAGCCACGTGTTGACATCATACATGAGGAATGTGAGGTCAGTAATCGTCAATTCTCCATAGACATTAATAATTGAACATTCAGAAAAAAATTAAATCAGAATGATATTTTGTTGTTTTAATGCCACCGACGTTAAAGACAATACAAAAGGAAAATGCAGTCATCTAATGCCCCCGCCCATCTATTTGTAGATATCTGCTTATGAAGACTGAAATGATGAACAAAGGCTATATTCATCTTCCAAAATACATGTGGGAATAAAGCTACAACAGTAAGGTACACGGTGAGACAACAGACAATATTGAAAATTGAAGAAGCACAAACTAAGCGTTATACATTATGACACATGTAGGAAATCTATACGAACTCAAGAACTAGATTGTTAATACTGAATTGAACAAAATGCCAGTATGTAGAAGGGGAAACGGCCTATGTTTGACCTTAAAAATATGGAAATCGAACGACATCCTACACCACATTATCCGGTTATTAGTTCTTTTGTTTTTTCACTTAGCGAAGTCTAAAACATCACTCGTTCCATACTTGATCATATCGACCCCACGCTAACCCAGCTGGTGGTGCGGTAGGCTACATCCTCTGTGGGAGCCAATATTATGAACGGTGCCCCCCCCCCCCCCCCCCCCCCCCATCACAAACACACACACACACACATGCACAATGTAGAGGCTAGACTGCGGAGGCTTCCTGACCGGGAGGAGCTGTTGGCACTAAAGGTAGTTTTTCATGCGGCCCACTCTCAGAATCTGGGACCTGAAGTCAGAACAAAATTGCCACGTTACTTGAACTTGACATGATGACATTTATAATGCAATAATAATGGTATATATGGTGTACCGTGGAAAAAATGTATTAAACAACAACCTACATGACAACAAAGCTTTGCCTTTCGCATGCTTACAATGCGGGCCAACTTGTTATCGCCAATGTCTCTAAACTGGTTCCGTGGTTGGTTCGCGCAGCTAGCTATCTTAGTGCTTTTAGCTAACAGACAGCGGCCCAAAAATGTGGTATAAATATGGAGCATATCCGGTTATAGATGCGCATGCATGGCATCCTTAAATACGAACTGAAATAATGATAGATGTCTACATCTCGAAAGTTTGTTTTGCGTGGTAAAAGCTACAACAAACTACTCTCCTAATGTTTGTTTTGACAGAGCGATTTCACTTCACAATTAAAATTCAAGTAGTCCGTTATTTGACTAGAATTCGATACCGAGGACCAATGACTGCTGTGCTATGTGTCATCTAATTGCAACCTACGAGAAATCCAGATAACCACGCCTCTCTAGATACAGAGAAACACAGTCAACGATGCCACTACAGGGCACAGCGTTAGAATTCGTTAAGAAATTCTAGGCCAACAAATCTTACCTGTTCTCCACTGCTTTGTAATTCGACTGTTTCTTCTGCAAGAGAATAAAGTAAAATATGATGAGGGTGTGCAGCATTTATTTTTTGTAACAAGCCCTCCTAGCCAGTGAACTTTGGGAACTATTTAATATACTCTTCCCGAGACGGGTGTTTCAGCCGCTGCAACCAAAATATTTAATATCATTATGTGTACAGAATATGATAAAGTTCTTCATGTTTGATTGTTTGTGTGTTGTTTAATCGAGTATGAACCAGAAAATCAAGTGATTCACATCATGAGCATCATCGTGGTATCGATCCACGCAATTGGGATACGATGACATGCATCAACCAGGTCAGCGAGTCTGACCATCCGATTCCGTTAGTCGCATCTGACGACAAGCATAGTCGCCTTTTTACGGCAAGCATGGGTTGCTGAAGACCTATTCTAACCCAGTTGCACCGGTCTCGTCATGCGTGATTGGCGCCATTCCATAGCATACGAGTTAGCCGAAGTTAGAAATGTGCGAAATACAACACCATTGCACCAATACGTATTACTTGACAATGTTTTCGACAGAAACGAAAGTTGATGGGGCTGACATGTTCAAAAGAAGTTACATCACAACAAAAGAGAGAAAAGGTTTTTTTAAATACCAAGCAGGATGATATTACACTACACTGGATAACACAAAGTGTAGGTCGATGCCAGACAGTCCAGAAAACAGAATCTCAAGATGATCATCCATTCCAGTATCAGTGATATTCATCCGACATTTTGACCATCCGGTATCCATTTCAGTCGCTTTTTATGATAAGCATGCTATATATATGAGGAACATTTGGTGGCACAAAATGACCTGGAGATATGACTAGGAAGTCGCTTTGTGTCGACTTAAGTCGACTTGAACAGACATAGTTTCAGGATTGGATAGTTAAATCGATGAGGGTGTGTTTTTCCTTACTTGATAGTTTGTCTCTGATTTTATCCATGTCATCTGCAACGTGAGATAGGCTAATGTCGCAATGACGGAGGGCTTTCGTTAGCATCTCGAACCATTTGTTGGGAAACTGTCTCTTCACTGTCTGGAGAAGCTCAGCGGCTCCGTCTTCTCGGCCGTTTCTGTTGATATAATCACGCAATCGCTCCTGGAAAGACACGAAATCATTCTAACAACAAATGCTGGAAGTGTATGTTATTTTCGAACCCCCAAGTATACATGTATGTCGAAGTTGGACAACACCTTACTTCGTAATCTTTAATCACTCGCTTACATCTTTAACCCAATCTATTAACTCCTCAAACCATCAACTTTGTTTAAGGGACACCTGGTACCATCACATATTTTAAATGATTTTATGCCCTATGGAACTTGTTTCGGCATGTCATCAAGACGTTTTCTGACATCGAGTTAAATTAAGGCTCCGTCTGAACAAAGGTCTGATTTCTCACATCCTCTTCATCTCCAGGGCCTGCATTTCTGGAAATCTACACTCTATCCTCTGGACCCATGCCCGTGGTTCTCGCAGTCGCAAATTACCCGCCATTTCAATTTGCCAATTTGATTGGCAACTAGGTCAAACGTACCAGTCAGAATGCGAGTTACAAAACAGACTCAGGGTTAGGTTGGCGATATCAACAACATAGCGGCTAGTCCCATTGATTACGATAGAGTTTGCGAGACATTCAAAATAAAAAAAAAGACTGACACGCTAGAGAAAGCCCTCAATAATCATTTTGATGCAAAGGATGTTTTCATGTCATTTAAAACTGGCGGTGGCTTTGGTTTCTAGGCAATACGAGTTACCTCCCTTACCCTTTTTTTCCTCCTCTCGATGTTTTATTGCTCGGTAAAATGTTAATGAAAACAAGCATGAAACACTCATGAAATATTTACAAAATTCCTAAATAGCAAAAGGCACCAGTTCAGCATGAGTCTGATAGACATGCAAAGTTTCGTAGAGAAATATTTAACGGTTTCTGAATTATGCTCCGAACCCTATCGGGCCGAACACACGCACGCACACACACACACGCACACACTGACGGAACCCATTTCTATATCCCCCACCAACTTCGTTGGGGCGGGGGATAATTAATGGCGGGTAATTTGAGATGGCGAGAACCACGGGAATGGATCCAGGGGTTAGTGCAGGTTTATCGAAATGGCCCTGGAGATATATACTACTCAAAATTTGATAAGGATCGTAGATATTTTTCTGAATAAAAAAACAAAATAACTGCATAACTGGCAATATTGTGTTCAAGTGAAATCAAAAACGTCTCCAACACACGTGCACGTGCATTTCATGCCATGGGAAATGCGTTTCACATCACAGTTCATGCTTTTGCTACCATTGCACGATTTCCAATCAGGCAACGGTGTCTGATTCATTCTGAAACTGTAAACTCAATTGAGTGTTTACACTACGTTTATCTACGCAATGCCCCCTCAACGTGTAAGGCGTCGCCTGACGACAGAACAACTGGGTAGATGTATTGGAATGCTTGATGCTGGCTATTCACAACGTGACGTTGCCAATGCACCAAACGTCAGCCAGAGCGTTGTAAGCAGGGCCTGGTCCCGACAGCAAACTTTTGGTACAGCAGCACACCGACATGGGGGTGGTCGTCAGAGGTCGACAACCCAACGCCAAGATCATTTTGTGGCTCTTCAGGCACGACGTCATCCCTTCTGGACAGCAACCAGCCTACGTAACGACCTCCTGAACGCCTCGGGGGTGAATGTGTCCACTCAGACGATACGGAATCGTCTTCATAATGCAGGTCTCTACTCGAGAAGGGCATGTGTCCGAATCCACCTGACTGTTCGACACCGGCGGGAGCGACTGGAATGGGCTGAAGATCATGTCACTTGGACACGGAACGATTGGGTTCCAGTTCTGTTCACCGATGAGTCCAGGTATTGTTTGGACTTTACAGACAGGAGGCAGCGGGTGTGGCGACGACAACGTGAATGTTTCCATGATGCCAACATCAGTGAACATGACCGTTATGGTGGTGGTTCCATCATGGTATGGGGTGGAATCAACAGAGATGGAAGGACAGATCTTCATGTCCTGGAGAGAGGAACAATGACGGGGGTGAGGTACCGGGATGAGATCCTCGATGTGTACGTCAGACCCTACGCTGGTGCTGTTGGCCCTGAGTTCATCCTGATGGATGATAACGCCCGTCCTCATCGCGCCAGGGTGGTTGAGCAGTATCTTGAGCAGGAGACAATTGTCCGCATGGATTGGCCAGCGCGCTCGCCGGACTTGATCACGATTGAGCATGTCTGGAACATGCTGCAGGTTGCCCTTTCACGCCGTAGAGCACAACCCACGACTTTGGCAGAGCTCGGACATGCCCTCGTGGAAGAGTGGAACAACCTTCCCATTGGGAACATCCGGGTGCTTATTGACAGCATATCTCGACGTTGTCAGGCCGTCATTGATGCAAGGGGAGGTCATACTCGATATTGACACTTCATCGACTAAGTGTAATGATGGACTATCCCTCATAACTGTGTAATTCTTTCTCTTTTTTAATGAAATGCCTTTTGGTGTTTGCAGATTTCAAACATTCCATATTGATACAAGTTCATGCCGTTCATGAATTTTCATTCATAACATGATTAAACACGTTTCTGAGTCACAGTCATGTCTTTTGTTATGTTTGTGGTAACTTACACACATATCACCTAGTGATCCTTATCAAATTTTGAGCAGTATATTTCTCAGTGCTTCACACTTAGTGGTAAGGTAACGAGAGACAGAATACACCTATGACGAAAATGAAGGAACCTTAAACATCGAGTGAATGCCAAACTAATGACACCATGACACAACACGTACTTACATCACTATACGAGCCAAAGTCTAACCGTAGTAGGAGGGGTTTCGGATCAACATTTTCAATGAAAACAGTTTTTATTTTGTTGTACAGTATTCCGCCCTTTTCCGCGCTGGGAGCCTCTGCTTCTACTGAAATGAGAAGCTTCCGTCAATGGACAATGGAAACAAGTGGCCTGGCAGTTAAGTGTTGTGAAATCTTAACTCATCAAATACCGTGAGTGAGTGAGTGAGTGAGTGAGTGAGTGAGTGGGTGGGAGGGTGAGTGAGTGAGTGAGTGAGTGAGTGAATGAGTGGGTTTGGTTTGACATAATCGGGGCGAACCGTTATTCGAACCCATACGACGCAGAGAAAAGGGCTTCATTTCTTAAAATCATTTGTTAACATTTCCTTATAAATGAGATAAACAAATCTCCCATTGTGTTGCTTCACATCATATCCATGTTGCAGGTTCTTAGAAACTATGATTCTTATGTTCATTAAACAAATTTTCATTTGTTTTAGGTAACATTTTAATAAAAACGCCACGGACAAATAACGCTAGACATCTGGCACAGTTCTAGGGTCTTCACCAAGGCGGATCGAGAGATTGTATGGAAAGGGGGGTCATATTTTGGATTTTTGGGGCGGTTAAATTTTGAATAATTAACTACAGAGGGTAGGTGCGTATTGGGAGACATTATTTAAATGAGTGAGTGAATATGGTTTTACGCCGCTTTTAGCAATATTCCAGCAATATCACGGCGGGGAACACAAGCAATGGGCTTCACACATTGTACCCACATCACATTAACCACTACCCGACCGCCCCTTATTTTAATGATACAAGGTATTATCCTCAGTGACAGACATATCCTCCACCTCACATTCACACCTCACTCACACACACACCTTTGGATCCACAGGGATAACCGTCTTCTCCGGATGTTACCACTTTCAACTTGTTCTCTCTTCGTTTTACTGAAATTACAATGGAAGGGTTGCGATACAAATTCAACATCATACATTCGTTAACTGCTAAAAAACATCAATTGTATGTTTTAATACCACGATATGGGCGGATAGCTTTGGCATTAGTACAACGATTATGAAGATGTAATTTAGATACTCTAGTGTTGCAATTTATGCTGCATTTAAACAAAAATGGCTTTTCACATGACGAACTAATTACGCCATCCATTATATATTGCATTCGATTACTTTCCATCACATCAATATTTAATTAGTTGGAGTACCGATTTTTTCAAAGCATTCTGCTAACATGTTGCGTTCAATTGTCAAAGCATATGACGTCATGCATCGTATGACGTCATAGTATTCCCGCGTGACATCATGTGTGTCGTACAGATAGTCGAACACACGAACAAAGAAAAAACAGCTTTGAATTTACAATCTCCATAATCATTATGCACTTTCAGACTTGATGGTGTTATTGAATATTTGAAGGTGCCAAATAAATGTCCGGGCATCAAATACCCAAAAACACCCACAAATATGAAAGAAAGTCCACATTGTTATCTTCTTGGAATACGAGTACATGCTGACACATTGAAACCAAAAGAGGGTATTGATCTTTATAGGAAATACAAGTAAAACGGCTGTTACTATTTTCATGCACACTGTATTCAGTTAACAGGTGTACTCATGTTGCATTAAAAAATAAAAGAAAACGCTCATATATTGCGATCTTTTCAACGCCACCTACGTAGTATGACCAATGCAATGATGACAACTATCGCGATGACCAACAGCACCCCCAGGATGATGGGTGCAACCGTGCAGATTCCTGACACACAAGGCGGGAAAGTCCTGGAGGAGACAGGCATAAATTATACAATTCATCATACAGCAACCATTACTAGTGTGAGGCTACCGATTTAACAATAACTGGCAATTTTATAATATATTGTTTATATATATATACCTATCATATCTCACACTATCCATTTCTCTATTTTTATTTCCATCCTGAGTGGAAACGTGTCTGAAAGAAAGGTTTATTAAACTTTTATTACATGACTTCGGCAGAGAAATTAGAACCTGACAATCGTCGTCCAGCAGGAAGGGTTTGAGGAAGCACTGGATGGATGTAAGTGAAGTTGACCCCTCTTTGTCAGGCCTTCTGCTGATGTTAGGAGGCCAAGAAGTGGTTGCCATATAGTGGCTGTTTGAGTACCGATGGACAAGGCGTTGGATTTTCTCACAACGATCCTGGGGTACAAACAACTTGCCCAGGATTGTGTCGAAGAGGGCTTCGATGAACTGGAGAGGTTGTGTGCGAATGGTTTCTAACTTTTTGGTGTTGATAATGATGGTGAAGTGGACGTGTGAAATCGAGGTGTCGAAGAAGAGTGTTCGAATCCTCGTTGGCTTGGATGCAGTCGTACATATAGGTTTCGAAGACTAGGCCTTGAATGTGCACAAACGATGGGTTTGAGGCGAGTAAATAGCCATGAGCGCCGGAGAAAATCCAAATGGGGAGCACTCGCCATTGGTAGTGTTGGCCAAGGAACGCAAACCGGAGAAAATGGCGGTGCTCTGGAATGAAAGTGACGTGTAAGAACGAGTAGAACAAGGCTGATCATGAAGTCGCTGGAATAAAGAATCGCTCATAGTGGAGCAATTGATGTCATGCGAAAGTGTGAGAGTGTCTCCAGGTATAGTTTGTTGAAAGATTTCATATTGAAAATGTGACTGTTTTTCTTTGGAGTAGAAACCTGATCTTATCGGTTGTGTGCCCAGACACTCTACTGCCTTCTTCACAAGCAACGTGATTATGGCGTCTATGAGGACAAGAAGCTGTTGGAGACCCGTGAAGATGCGGGGTATAATATGTCTTCTGCAACCCTCTCTTGCCGAAACAGGCAACTATGCTTGTCGTATGTGGTGACTAACGCCATCGGGTGGTCAGGCTCGCTGACCCCGGAAGCCCGGTTTCTGCTCTCTGGGCAGACTCTATCCATCAGCACACGGGGCGGACTATAGCATAAAGATCCATAGTTGCCACTTCCAAAGCTATAGCATCCTGAAAATGTGTTTGCTTCAGTGTCAAGACAACGACACGAGAAATATTTAACTTCGCCATATAACGGCGACTAAAAGGAGGTATAAACATATATGGCAGCATCTTTCCTTCATATAAACCCGTGAAAATCTTCTGCAACCCATGCTTGTCATTAGAGGCAACTAACGGGATCGGGTGGTCAGGCTCGCTGACTTGCTTGATGCATGTCATCGGTCCCAATTGTGTGGACTCAATTATTTACAGACCGCCGTCATATAGTTGGAATATTGCTGAGAGCCACGTTAAACAACAAACAAACAAAAAGAAGCTGTTTGGCTGGATAAAGATGTAGACATGTTTGTACCTTGTTTGGGGTGTCGCCACGTGAGGCAGAGGATAATCTGTTCGTAAAAAAAGTCGAGACACACATAGGCTGTCTAGGATGGTACAATTTAAAGCAACCGTGCCTTGTCTTCCGCCTACCGGATCAGAGATTATCGAAACTTCTGGAGGCAGAAGAACCCAGTCGTTTCGCTGGCGTAGTGAGTCACTTATAGGTAGTGGTTCCCGAATGTGGGAGAATCGGTGTTTCCTTTGGTTCCTGAAAAGGTGACGTGAAGAGAGGCTAACTGATTACTGAGGAGGTCTCGGAGGTCCAGTTGAGAGGAGCAAGGTCAGTCGTCTACGGTCTTTTCTCTGTTCTTCCAGTTGATTCCGCTGGAGACAGAGTAAGTCAACAGTGACTTGTAGGGAAGCGTCTCTCTGAACCTCATGTGCAAACTCATGTATGCGCCCTGTGAAAAAAGAGAGTGTAGACCATGGCAGTTGGTAGAGCCAACTTTTTTATTGGTCATCCCATGGGCAATGTTGCAAAACATCACATCTACGAAGTGTGGTGATAGATCCCACGTGGTGAGCCAGGAGGTCTTAGGTAGCTGTCGTTTTGTCTTGGATGAGGGGCACAGCACCTCGGATGCAAGGTTTTTCTGGGGAAGGTGCATAAAATAAGGTCGATGAAAGTGCTTCAGTCACAGATAACATTGTGCAAATCAAAGGAGTGACCTTCGAACTGTAGTGTCTAGGTGAACGAGGTCCCTGTCGTCCGCTGAGGAACAAGAGTATGGACACTTATATCGGGAGCTAAGGTTGCGATGTGACCATCCAGTTTATGGATACAAGAGTATGCATGTCTTCCCCAATCGACAACGACAGTACCGAATCAGTACCTCCTTCCGCATTGAGAGTCGGTATATCCTCCTCGGTGGATCAACCACAAAAACTAGAATCTTCAGCCAATGTAGCTCCCAAGCTTCATCATCCAGGAGTTTCGACATAGCTGATCCGATCATTGTACTTATCTGGATTGCAGATTAACTACAACTAAAGTGTTTCAGCAAAGGACACCCTATCATCATTCATTGTCACATCAGCCTCATCGCTGAACATCAAACTTCTTCTGAGACTCATCCTTAGGATATGGTAACCAACTTAGACAAAGCTTTGGCTCTTATTGTTGTCTTCGTGATCGGCTTCAATCTCTGATTCAGTATCCATAAACTGGATGGTCACATCGCAACCTTAGCTCCCGATATAAGTGTACATACTCTTGTATCCCTAAACACACACAAGCGTGATAACCTCTTTATCATATAATGTCATTCTTCAATTCTGTGCTTCAAAATCGCCCCCCTCACTCACAAACATTACCTTAACAAATAAAAATAGTTGGATTTGGCCGAAATATGTTTGAATTGTTACCTTGTTTCGTTTTGTCGCTCTGTGTACATCTGACTACACTTCTTAACGTTATGACAGGACAGACCGACTGTCAAGAACGTCTGACCATGGCCGTGACGTCTCATAGACTAGGGTTAGAGTAGCTTCCCTTTGACAAAGGGCAGTTACTCTAGCGGACAGACCGATGGATTGCCGCGAAAGGCAAGTAAAAACAATTGTTGTTTTGCGTATATGTTGCTTTGCCACTGTATAAGAAACAGATTTCAGTTGGAACTATATTGGCTACTGTCACTGTTCGACTGACACATCACTTACCCTGTGACGTAATAAATATTAATGCGCGCATTCCATGAAAACTCGCAATGTTTAGGTAATGTTTGTGAGAGGGAAAGCGATTTTGAAGCGCAGAATTAAAGAATGACATTATATGATAAAGAGGTTATCACGCTTGTGTGTTTGAGGATGGTAAATATCCTGTATTAGGAATAAACACTATGTATTTAGCTCGCCAAGGCTCACTAAATACAACGTTTATTCCTAATGCAGGATATTTACCATCCCCAAACACACTCGCGTGATAACCTCTATTTATCACTTATGTTTTCTGTCACCACTGTATTTTTGTATTTGATACTGACCACTGCCATCATATTGTATACTGTCATTGAATAGTGTGCTACCGCTCTATTGTGTACTGTCATTGTAATTGTCGTGCAGTAATTCGTATTGATTTGTAAACCTAGATAATTTTACGACACATTTGTTGATTGAATACCACCTGTTGGTTGTTTGTTGGTTCTATTACGTACAGATTCCTGGGTTACCATATTGTTTGAACTTGGTAATCGACACGTAACCAAGGCAAAAACCAATGGATTCCTTATAAATAACAATACGTCACATCTGTGTGGCACTTTGGAAGAGAATGAACTGACTGGGATAGACATTGATAGGCGCATGTAGGCCAACCAGGATGCAAAGCGCGCATTACCAAGGTCTGGGAGGTGGCCACAGGTACGTACTGGTGAATAAACCTTAGCAGCTGAAACCTTTATTTAAGACACGTTTCCACTCATAATAAATTTTTAAAAAGGGATTTTGTTGAAATTCCACGTGGTAATAGTAACTTTATCCAAAAAATATTTGCATCAAAATTTGCAATTAGTAATATAAAATGTCAACGCCAGGGAATAATAACTCTCGATTATCGGCCGACACAGGCTACATTTGGTGTAAAGGGCCAAATAGTGTTGCCAATCAAACGAGCGGATCACTGCAAGTCAATGATAGCATCAGCTATTTACGAAGAGGGTAGACTTATCCTGCTAAGAAAGGTACTTACATATCTGTTGTAGATACTGGCACACACGTGAAATCTGTAACGGTAAAAGAGAGGTACCAACTGGACAATTGAAGAAACAGAGAAACGAAATGAAATGGTAGTCAAATACTATTTGACATGGAACAGTAACATCGATTTTTGTTTCTTTACCCAAATATGAGTTGTAATGTACACAATCAAATACAGGATACAATTTTAGCAATTACTATTGTTCATGGAAATATACAGTCGGGCAGGGCAAATGAAAGTATACACTTGAAAAGTGGATTTGACCAATAAAACGTTGTTAAAACTTTACTAGGCTGAAAACAGTCGCCGCAGCCCTGTAAACTTAAGGTCCAAAATACAACGGTGATACCCGAATCAATTACATCACCGTCGAATAACCATTTCTTGGATGTTCCATTTTAAGACACCATCAAACATGGCTGTATACTTTCTTTTGCCTGGCAGTTTATATACTGCTTAAGTGCTTACCAGGTGTATACATTAAAACCCGTAAATAAGTAAAATTAATGATAACGAAACTGTCTTGTTGATGCTGGTTCAGTTAAATAAGATTCGAAATCGATATAGGTACATGTCTGGTATGTACCTCATATTAAAATGGAGTTTGATTATATTTACACCCATACAAACAGCTTCCAATATAGTTTACATACTTTCACCTCAATGATCGGAGAGCGGAAGGTCCGAAATTCTATCCCCGGGGGCGTCATACCAAAAGACGTTAAAAGATGGTACTTGTTGTTACCCTGTCTGGCGCTCGGCATAAGGGGTTAAAACAAGGACTGGTCGGCTCGGAGCCAGTATACTGTGTGGGGTATTCATGTTAAACTGCGGCATGGTATCTCAGTGAGCTAGCACTATAAATCGGCATCAGTCCGGTCTAGTACAAGCAGTCACACAAACACACACGCGCGCGCGCGCGTGCATGCACGTCGCTATATAAGTGCAATAATCTTGGACGCGACGTTAAACCCCATTTCACCTCACCTCAATGATATTTAAATGGGTTGCGCGGGTGGCAATGAACTGATCTTATGCGCCACAACTTGTTTTGCAGAGGTGCGTCCCTTAATCATGGGTTGGAAATCCAGATTTACTCCGATTATGTTCCTTGATCGCTCAGAACTGTATACGTGCTCATTGTTTTAATAGTAATAAACGATCATTTCGGAGTTCAATTCACATTATTTCCGAATATACAATATGTTACATTTGACCACTTTCTGAAAGGCACGGTCTATTCATAGGAACCGTGTCAATTTACACTTATCAGAGGGGTAAACAAAGTATGTGATCTAAACTGCAGAGTGATTTAGGTCGCTGACCTTGTATGCGTGCGTTCGAATCGCGGGTTGGACTCAAACCAAACGAGTACAGGAATTTGTGATTTACAAAACGTGGGGGAGGGAGTTGTATTCCAGTTATATTACTGCGTGTCAGCTTAATGTGGGTGGAAAGCCCGAAGTGGCGTTTAACACCTAGAAAGGTGCTGAGAAACCTAAAAACATAATCAGGTCGAAACGGAATTGGAACCCACAATCAAAGGTTTCTGGCGTACCCATGGAACGCAACAGCAAATTGTGGCGCCATAGACTACCAGGCCACCTGTACTCCCACTTTACAAAGAATAGAACAATTGTTACTATGTTAATCTGACAAGCATTAAAATGCTGTTTAAAGCAGCATTAAACCAATTCATATTCAAATTACGCTTACTTGATGCCAACTCCTCGCCTGGTTCGCAGGTCGTTTCCTGGCACACACACAGGCTGGTGCCTTTTAGAAAGCAGTCACATCCTACAAGGGGATTAGGTCTCCATCCGAGGCTGTTGTCACAACGACACTTGAAGTTCTGTGATGGGGACGCGGCTCCGCACTCAAGCTCACCTTCCCCGCAAGGAGTTTTTCTTTCGTCACAGTTCGGCTGGGTAAATGCGGTGGAGAGTTTGGCATGGGACTGGAACATCTCTGGAGAACATGGCATGCATGTCACTTGTTTCTCGATTGAGTTGATAGCTGCGTATTTCCCTGAAATTATAACCATTAGGAGCTTATTAGGGAACTGAATATTCGGAGGGGGGGGGGGGGGGGGGGGGGTGGCAGGTGGAATGTCACTAAATCAAGTTCTCCTTCGTCTCCGAAATGTTTAATACTCTAGTCCAGATCAAGATATTGATGTTACCATCATCGTCGACACTCCTGTTTGGCAGATAAACATTACATTACTGAACATAATCTCATTAATACAAATTTGTCTTAAATTTATTTTCAACTACATACATATACTGATAAATCATATTACTGAAAAATCTAATAGATACTAGTATATAAACAGCTTGCATTACGGTTTACGATTATTCATTACGATTATTCATTCATTGCTCAAAAGCATTACGCACGAACCATGTATTGATGTTTTCTTTCATAATTTGACTGCTTTCGGCTTTACAATCTGGCCCTGGTGAGGGAACAGTTCGAAACTTTTATGTCGGATAAAAATCTTAATTCCTTAAATTTTGCGTGAGGGGGTTAACAGCTCTGCAAGTTTTCAAACCGACAAAATCTTACTAAACTAAGCAATAAATCCGATCCTATTTTCACCACGAGATCGTTATCACTATCAGGTCGACTTGAGAGACGTAGCAGTTAACTTGGCCCGCAAGCTCATACATGATGTTTCTCTCGGTTGAGTGCATTATGAAGAAGAGAGAAACTGCTTTCTCCTTAGCGGTATGCAATGACTAAGGGAGGTAATTCGCCTGGGTATGTTACGGGTATAAATAAGGGTCGTGGAAAGCAGCTCGTCTCTCTCGCTTGTCAGCACGGCAGTAACACTGAACATAAGTGTCAAGTTCTATTATGTCTCAAGACGATCCATCAACAGGAAAACTTGACGCCATTTTGAAAAAATGGACACTAATCAAAGATATATTGAGAGTGCTGTAAAGGAAAGAAATTCTCACCTAAGAGAAGAATTTATTCAGCAAGCGAAAGGTTTGAAAAAGTTTAAGACTGAAACAGAATATTCTTGGTCAAGGGAAGGAAATCGAATTCAGTTTAATGTTAATTCGGAAGTTTTAGAAGACTTACTTAATACGAGACAAGCCATTCAGAATGGGAATTATGATGATATGTCAAGATGTGTGGAAGAAGCTATCGGAAAATTAGAGAAAACAAATAAGCTGATAAAAATTGCGGATTCGTCTTAAGGCGTTTGGGAGACGGTTAAACATTATGTTTCCAATGAGTTCCATTGATTCGGATGATGACAAGAAAATTGAGAAAGCTGAATCAAAAGCTGTCAGAAGACTTAAATAGAAACAAAATCGCAAGTCTATCGAGTGGCGCGGTTTTCACATAGATACAAACATCCTGTGTTTACCTGTTCCTCAGGCTCAGAGGAAGTTAGATAAAGCGATTGAAACGATTACATTTATTTTAGTGAATAGGCGATCTTATCAACCGGTGTGGCATGTTGCTGCGATTATCGGACAAATCATAGCAATGAAACTAGTTAAGGGAAATGTTGTACAATTAATGACTAAGTTTCTCAGCATTGATGTTTTGACAGCTTCATCGTGGAACTGCAACGTTACATTGTCGTCAGAGAGCATTGAACAGTTACAGTGTTGGAGAGAAGACATTGCTCGTTTGTCGAGAACAGTACTGATAAGGAGTACAGTTCTGAGTCGAGTTGTGTACAGTGACGCCAGTGATACCGGATATGGAGGGTATTGTGTTGAAATGGATGCTGCTTATTCCCATGGTCAGTGGTCAGAAGAGGAGGCTAAAAATAGTTCTACATGGAGAGAACTCAAGGCCGTTTTTCTCGTTCTGCAACAGGGTACGCACAGACTTGAAAAGTGCTTGAATGTCAGCGTTTCAAATGAAAAGTCCTTATTTTTACAAATTTAACCAAAAGTGCTTGAAAAGTACTTATTTTTAGCCGAAGGTACTTGAAAAGTCACTGAATTACGTTATGAGTCGAATTCAGAACAAAATCTCATAATTTCATATATTCAAGACACATAAATCGTGCGTTACGTTTCTAACAATTAACTTCTGTGTGTTGTCATTATTGATAAGTCATTCGAAAGCTCTGATCGAAAACAGGTTGTCCGGTTTTCGATATGTTTTTTGAGCGGTTTCGAACACGTTTTCTATCACGAATACTTGCACTATAACGTGGGGTGTGGCGTCACACAGTAATTGTAAAAACCTAGAGTCAGCTGATGGCTTGTTTTTAAGATAAAGTTGTCTTTTAGGCTGTAAGTGAATGAGATGTTTTACAGTTGTTCATGTGATTAGCGAGAAAACTATGAATGTTTATTTAGCGTTCGAAAACACATAATACGGGGATATATATTGTATTAATGTCTTATGTTTGCAATGGAGGGTTTTTTTCAACAAAAGGTAAGTACAAGATAAGTTTTTTTCAATATGCTTCAACATGGGGAAAGGGTCAGACATTGCACGCTTGTGACAGTTGTCCTTGTGTCTGGGGGATGGGGGTTGAAGTTTATGGCAGTATTGCTCCCAGACCTGGCGGGTAGCCAGGTGCGCGGAAGCTATGCCCGATTTCTTAAAAGTACTGATTTAACTTCGAAATTTTTCTGCATCCACCACCATCTTTGTTTATTTGACTTATTGAGTTGAATTTTGCCTTTGACTTATTACATTTCTTGGTGTAAATGTACAAACTGCATGAAATTGCTTAAAATTCAATCAAATGTTTAAAAAATATTCTGGGGGAAAACCTGCTCACATCCCTGAGTGAACATGATGAAACATCAAATGGTATAATCAAATTATAGTAATTGGTTATGAAGCTTATGATAATTTAAAACAAGTTGTTTATTTATTAATTGTTCTAAAATGTGGACATGTTTATCGTTTATAAGCATAGCACAGCAATGTGACTGTCATTCCAATTGAATATATTTTTACAAACACGTTTGATTTACATTTCGTTTTAAAATGTTGAGTGACCTAAATAGGAAGAACAATATAAATAAATATGATAATCACGACCTTTCTAAACATTGTAATTGTACTGTGTATTTGAAACAACAGTGAAAATTCTGAAATTAAACATTTATATGAAGTGGATTGCAGAGGTTTGTACTTTTTGTTATTTTTAATTGAATATGCACCTTTAAAATCGTAAGGTTGTTTTTGAAAAATGGTCCTTGAAATTTTGTCCAAGGTACTTAAAACGTGCTTGAATTTTGGAGGTCAGTCCCTGTATGAACCCTGTGCAAAGTTTTATCTCACAACTGAGACATCGTAGAATATTGTGGTGTACTGACAATCAAAATGTGGTTACCATAGTGGATAAGGGTAGTATGAAACCGCAATTACAAAGAATAGTTATGGACCTTTTTGAGTTGTGTTCAAGTCAAAAAGTTAATCTGCAGTGGATCCCGCGTTCAGAGAATGAGACCGCAGATATGTTGAGTAAAATTGTTGACTTCGATGATTGGTCCATTTCGAATCAGATATGTAAGCATATAGATGCCAGATGGGGTCCTCACGATGTAGATAGATTTGCATCTTGGTACAATGCTAATTTGCCATGTTTTAATTCCAGGTTTTAGGTTGTGGGAAAATTGGGTTGTCCCCCCTATTGGTATGGTAGCAAGAACCTAAAGGCACCATTGTTGTGCCCGAATGGCATTCCGCATGCTTTTTGCCGCTTATCACTCGCAATTTTTCGTTTATTCCACAGGTGATAGAACACATGTATTTGCCAAATTCTAAACAAGCTTATGTACCGTCTAGGATTGGAGGTAGATTGTTTGGAGAACAAGATTTGCTGTTTAATATCCTAGCTCTGCGTGTTGATTTCAGCATATGTTGAATGTGCAATTTCTGTTTACGGATGTGATAAGTTGCGCTTATGGAGAGGAGTTAAAGGCGTTACCTCCTGGTGTGAGGGGGTTGGCAGCAGGTTTGCCTGATCTGCTGACGAATTGTATAGCAGATTCCACTACTAGGAAATACAGATATGGTATTGATGCGTGGAAACGGTGGGCACATTCTTGTTTAATGGCTGCGAGTTTACCGATTTCACCTTTGCACTGCGCATTATATTTGCTGCCTGTTGTTCAGCGGAATGAATCGTTTGCCCCTGTGCTAACTGCGTTTTATAGTATTCGCCATGCTCATGTGATAGTAGGATTGCAAAGCCCGACTGAGAATGGTTTAGTCAAAAATGTTTTAGAAGCGGCAAAAAGAACATTGTTGATGTAACAATGCTTAATCCTACACTTTGTAATTGAAGGATTATGTGTATATGCCTTGCAGCATATTCAGGATTCCTGAGATCTGCAGAACTATTACACATTAGACGATCTGACATTGTCTTTTATGAGAGTCATATAGTGTTATTTATTGAACAATCAAAAACGGACATATACAGAATTCAAAATTATGTCCCTTTACAAGTTTGGAAAAATACTTTGCCTTATCCTGAATATTGACTCATTCTGATGAATATATCTTTAGAGAATCGTTTATAGATGCCTTTACGCCATTTGTGTGCAACATCAAAAGTTATGGACTTCATAGCTTGCGTAGTGGTGGGGCGTCAGCAACGGCAAACAACGGCGTACCAGATCGAATGTTTAAAAGACACGGACGTTGCAGAAGTGAAAATGCCAAGGACGGTTACATAAAAGATCATCTTCAGAGACGATTGTCGTTTCCCTATCTCTAGGGCTATAGACTTTCTTTGAGTCTCTGCCCGTGTCGACTCTGCGACCGGGTCATTGTAAATATTGGTGTTATTTTGTATGTATATATATCTGGGTTTGTGGCATTACATAGTATGGAGAGGGGAAATGATGTTTCTCTCGGTTGAGTGCATTATGAAGAAGAGAGAAACTGCTTTCTCCTTAGCGGTATGCAATGGCTAAGGGAGGTAATTAGCCTGGGTATGTTACGGGTATAAATAAGGGGCGTGGAAAGCAGCTCGTCTCTCTCGCTTGTCAGCACGGCAGTAACACTGAACATAAGTTTTTGTAATTCATTATTAATATGTATGATTGAACAAAATATTTATGTATGTTTCTGTTTGCAGAATTTCAATTCTGACGAGAAGGATTGTGCGATCGGGGAAGATGTGGAGTGTGGGAAATTTCATTGAGCAGTTCCGCCCCTGTCGGGCTGGTTTATATATGTACGTAAACACCCCATTATGTGTCTAAGTTGGCTGACGAGTCGTCATAATACGTTAAAAAAGTTATTTGTAATCTAATCAGTTTTGGAAGTTAGGCTGGCGAGCCGTCATTTTACGCTCGTGGAAAAATGATGTAAATGTATATTCCGTTATGGATAGGGATGACGAGTCATTATAATACGTGCAAGAATTATGGCCTAAATGGATTATCGGTGATGGAATGGGCTGGCGAGCCTTTTATAATACGAGTGTAATGAATGTATATTCCATTATGTAATTGGCGGAAGTCAGTATATCTTGCTAACATGCTCGTTTTAAGTCATAACACTGTTTACATGTACCTCCTAAGGTTATTTACATCAAATAGATATTCTGTAAACTCCCTAGAAAAGGGACTGTTGACTTCGTTGGGAGAACACGGTCCAGAGCAATTTTCTCTATATGTCTCAAGGAATTAAGGAATTAAACTTTTTAACCCACGTCGAGCTTTTGAACTGGTCCCTATAACCGCACACACATCGTTTCCTGTTACGTCACATTAAGGCATCCGCATCAATAGATATGTTAAATCGAAAGCGAAAGCAGACGCCTACATAACAGGTCAAATATTGATTACACAAAGAGGCTGAGTGCCAAACTGAAAATCAAACCACCGTGGGTACGCCAAGGGTTCATCCTACCTGCGCTGCAGTTCACTTCAGGTGCACATGTATTTGTTGTAGTATCTGTGTCAGCGTCGTACTGACAGTGGTATTTAGTTCCTGGACTCTCTCTACACTTATCGTTTCCAACAATGTCTTCAGGACACATGGATAAATATGAGCGAATGATGCAGGAAATCAGAATAATCCTGGTTGAATATCCCATCCCGTTATCCTTTCGCTATCCTTGTGTGTACCAGTTACATGTTAGCGTCCACTCGCTTCTGCTTGCACCAACCTGTCCCACTTGGGAATTCCTGATCTAAAAATACGGTATGCGTAATATAACATGCTGATACCAGAGACCATATAATAGAGCTGATACCTTCATTAATAATGAATACCCTTTTTGTGTGAGATTAAAGAAAAGACAATGAAGTAAGTCTGCAGGTAAAGGAGCACTTATCTAAAGCAATTATCCGGGACTGGTTGTTGCAATTGTTATTTTTTTTCCCGTGAGTACCCGGATGATAACGTAGACTAGTTCGCGACCTGTGCTGCGCAATTCGTTTTATAGATAGTACATGTATCAGGGCGTAGGGTCACATTGATCAACAAAATGAAATACAGTTTTTGGAAATAATAAGGAAATGTAGGTATCTTTGTGGGTAGCATCGGTAACGGTGACGAAGTTTTGATACGTCACTTGCTTGGTAAATGTGCGATTTTCGTTTACACTATTTTGACTTGCAACACAAATAGCTTATTTTGTCGTGTTTATATTTTAACAGTCAAAATGTGCAAAATGTTCACTAAGGAAATTTATTAAATGCCTGAATATTCAGTTATTTTACAAATTGACTGAAAAATATGTCCATCTCTATTATTATGACAACAAATTCCAAACACTTTTATGTTTAATATCATCACCAAGAGACTGAAAATGTTCCGATGAAAAGTACATATCTATATTGTTTGGCTTCTACATAATACATAATACACTTCCTACATAATAATCTGTTGTGATGTTTTTTAGGCCCTATTGATCGTCTTAATCAATTTTGGTCAATCTGTTAAAGAAATGGACAGATTTTTCAGTCTGAATGACTGAAATATTTACACATTTTATAAATTGCCTGAGAGAATCACATTTTACAAATTGACTGTAATATACAAAGTAAAAAAACTTGTGAAAGCAATGTCTATCGCGCATGGAAAAATTAACTAGCCAAGACGCAGAGGAACAAGAATGAATCTGTCCAACGCTACTGCAAATGAAGGAACACAAAATGCGAATATCATAATTAAAACCTACCAAATTTATGTGTATAATTTTAGGCAGCTTCCTTGTTCGAGTAATGTATCCGTGAATATCCACACAAAGGAACAATATCCCAAACGTCTGCAGATGTACAAAGAAACGTATTCGATGTCACGTGTCTCTGTAACAATCAAATATTTAAAAATATATATATCGTTTCGGGATATAACCCGTGTTCGTTTCACAACTGATCACTTAGATTGTTTCAGGTGTTTCACATAGGTGTCAAGTCTCAAAGGTCGGCTGAGAAAGCCCACGTGACAACTATTTTCATAACGTCCACGGTTCCTAAAATAATCCATTGAGTTAGACAACAATGAGCAATTAATCAATGTATTATCGGTTAACCCTTTGAAAAAAGTATGTTGGGTTTTTTCACAAAGGATATGTGAACACTTCACGCAAGGTTATGAGTGCATTCCCTTTGTTTTAGGAAACCTAGACATGTAAACACTCACTTTTGTCATATCCACCGAGCCAGATAACAGTGATTGATCAATCAATGTATTATCTGTTTAATCCTTTGATGACTACGAGCGATCCGCTGACTTACAAAAAAAAGTAAATCAGCTGATCATTCATCTCTTGCTGGACTGCCACGTGCATATTACATAACACACATTTCACCTCACTTCAAACCTGGATTTAGATTGAATAATTTCCCCAGACATAATAAATGCCAAATGGGAACCTTAGTCAGGTATTCGGAGTGGTGCTACCACTAATTATACCTGTAATAAATTCATTAACTGAGCATCAAGTGAATGACGACAAATACACAAGTGTATGGTTTTACCAGAACACGTGGATGGCAACAAGGGAGTAGTAATCGTATTGTCGACGCAATCCGAAATCCGAAAATGCTTTCACTGCAAGGATACTTTTTTTTAAACTATAACAATCAGGGGTATTTCCAAATGACGACAACGGATGAGCTCGGCCGTTCTTTTTGCCTGTTTGTTTAGGCTAAAGAAAACAATTAACATGCGCCCTTTGTCGAAATCTTTACAGATCACGGCTAACCAATCAGTGTTCAAAAAATGGTGAAACAAATATTGTCCCAAGTTTATTTTGCTGTCCTTTCAGACGGTGGCCCAGTCTCTTGCCACGCTCAGTTGCGTTGCGTATCATCCGTGTACTCACGGGGAAAAACAATAACAAAGGCAACAACCAGTCCCGGAAAATTGCTTTAGATCATTGCCCCTTAAAATAACCGTTTAGGGATATTTGCATGACAAATACTGGGGATTACCTAAATATCGGATCGGGTAATATTAAAATCGGATTACAAAAATAAAACGAAACGTGCGTATCTGGGCAAATGTATATCAAGTGTCCACAAGTATAGATGGAGGTTGGGGTGGGAGTAGCCTGTGTGTCTGAGTGTCTAGGGGTGTGGATGTGGATGCAAATCACTTGTGTGTGAAACGGGGAACTTGAAGAAAAATATCCTTACTAAAATGAAACGTAAGTGATAGGGATTCGTTTTCAATTAGGTGTGCCAATCAACAATTGGTGTTCATTCTACAAAAATATGCAGTTTAAATATATTATTACGACATTGTTCGGGGCGGTTTAGTTTAGCTCAAGGAGTTGAGCTGGAATCAAAATGTATAACCAACAATAAAATAAAGTGAGAACTTTAACTGCAGTGCGTAAGTCCTCGAAGAAGAACCATTTTGTTGATGCTATGTGTTTAGAAGGTTTAATAATAATTAATTAATAGGTCATTTATATTGCGCTACATTACCAAACCTCAAAGCGCTACACTATTATTACCCTGGTCACTGGATCAGTGTGCACTGGATTTCATTCTCAGCTCCCTAGGGAGTATGCAACCCAAGCTGCCTATGAGATGCTGAAGGTTTACAGTCATATTAACTTCTCATCCTACTGGGTACCCATTCATAGCTTGGTGAACAGAGGCATATTTCGAACAAAGTCACTTGCCTGAGGAGACACCACCTGTGCTAAATGAGCTTCAGTGTGTGGCAGGGGTCATGTAAACTCAGGAGTCACACAAAGGTTTCTCACTGGCGTTAGCATGTGAGGTGCTTTCTTTCAATGATGTATGTGTTGGGGCTTCCTAAGTAACATGTACTCATGGACATAGGTCCAAGCTGAAGTTACTAAACATAAACAAGAATAAACATAAACAGAGGAGCAAAAGAAACTATCCCTATCAGTTCACTGAATCACGTGTTTGCTTTTCAATTGAATATATTTCAAGTATTAAATATTTTAAACAATGAACTGTGCCGTCGAATAGAACTGAGCGATGCCGGGTGTTACCGGACAGCTAACTCTTTTTCCCCATTAATATCTGCTGTGTTTCATAACATGTAGGTGGCACAGGTGGCCCAGTCGTCTAAGGCGCCGCGATTCGCTGTGCAGAACTGCGTCCCTTTGGCACACCAGAAACCTATGATTCGCTCCGATTATGTTTCTAGGTTTGTCTGCACCATACACGTGCTCATGGGTTTCACCGAAGTGGTAAACGTCTCAGACCTGCATCACTTTGCGATTTCCTCCAACATTAAGCTGACGAGCCGTGATATAACTGGAATACTGTTAAAAGCGGCGTGAAACCCAACTCACTCACTCACTCATAACATGAAAGAATAATTAATATATACAACGAAACTTTCAATGATAATCAAATTCACACGTAAAGACGAGTAAATGCCGTCCAGCAAACCTATTGCAGATAGATATTTGACATCGTCAACTTTTTGGATTTTGTAGTGTTGTCGGCTCGGCCTAACTGTCGCTTCGGACTATTCCTAGCACTCTTGTCTGGCTATTCCGAAACTCTTGTTGGGCTATTCTTAACACTCTTGTTAGGTTATACCTAACACTCTTGTCGGGCTATTCCTAACACTCTTGTCAGGCTATTCCTAACACTCTTGTCGGGCTAGTGTCGAGCCGTTCCGAAAAACAGTTGTAGAGCTTTATGATTTTTGTTGTGACCGAAGTATCATTGGTCCACCGTGATACCGTTTGTTTTCTTCGTGTTCAGGAAGTAATAAACTCTGACCTCGTTCCTGTTACTTAAATTTGCATAATATAGTCCGTTCCAGTATTTGTAACATGCATGGCGGCACTGTGCGAGTATTTCACATGACGTCCTGAATAAATGGAATAAATGCATGTATGCTTACAATAGTATTTGTTATAATGGGTTTTGTCACTTGAACCAAATTGAGAGACAATAGGTGTCCCCCCTTACAGATAATAGTTTCCCACTCCTGGGACTCCTAGGACACAGCATTTTATATACGGGACGGGTCTAGCATGATAGTGGGGTCTTTCACTGATGGTTAAGGTAATCCACAAAGTTTTGAAGCCAGCTAATTTTCTCTGGTGTTACCACTGCCCGCTCCTTCCCTAACTGAAGTGGTATTCTCAAAGAAATGTGGGGATGTCGATATTAGAAACTATAAAACCAATCTGTTCCTGGTCTATTGTTTTTAAATCGATTTACCCTTTCATCCACACCTAGAATGTTTTTGACAGTTGTCAACAGGTCTTCCCAAGTGCGACCATAACCAATTCCTGACATGTTTAGAACCGAGTCGGCCTGACGATTTTCTTCTGTTTCCGTCAGGGGCGGTGGGGCCTAGTGGTTAAAGCGTTCACTCGCCACGCCGAAGACCGGGGTTCGATTCTCCACATGGGTACAATGTGTGAAGCCTATTTCTTGTGTCCCCCGCCGTGATATTGCTGGAATATTGCTAAAAGCGGCGTAAAACCATACTCATTCACTCACGCTGTTTCCGACAAAAGTGTTTGGTGACAACATGTTATTCCATTGTATTTATAGTGTGATGTATCAAACATTGTGGTTTTCGGAACACTGTATATCCTTGATATGTGTGGAAGCAATAACTGACGAGAGTTATGACGTGATCAAAGTTGATTGGAGATACATTGTACTTTTGGGGGCTCGGGCTGTAAATACATATATAATAAGAATCATAGAAAGATGAACAGATATATTACTGAACACAAAAACAGACAGATATATCGCGCCATATCAGTTGTTACCTTGTGTCTCACCAAATATCGTTTACTGATAACATTTAAGAAATGCTATCACTTTTAATTTGTGATAATGTATTTTTAATGTGATGAAAACTTCTGCTGTATTTCACATTAAATATTATTTCGTTATCTATGCACTTGAGTTGAGCCACAGAGTAACACAGATGTAACTCCATGGCAAGTAGATACCCATGGAGCTAATTATTTTCACATGGACAGTAGTGATAATAATCAATCACTGCTGTTGTTTAAAAATATTATATTCGCGGTAAAATAGGGCCAAAATAGGGCGCTAAACACAACTCACTCACTCACTCACTCACTCACTCACTCATAGCTGAATTCAAGCAAAGAATTATCGATATGGATAAACAAGACTAAACAGCCCCTACTTATAAATCTCTTCTAAATTGTTTAAAGCTACTTTATGAACAGGTAAGTAAATGTATACAGGCAAGCGTTATCGCGATTTAGCTGTGGTTGTCACGCCTTAATGACGTGGGGTGTATCTGATACATTGATACGTATCTGACACTGATACATTATGTGTATTCGCTATCGTGAGTGCGCCCTGACAAACCGAAAGTAAAACGTGTACGGAGTTTCCTACGAATGTATGTTCTCACAGGTCATCATGGCTAACTTGGTGGTAGCCTACATCCTCTGGCTCTTTGGTGGAGTGTTGGGTGTGCATCACTTTTATCTAAAACGTGATCGCCATGCGTTTGTTTGGTGGGCGACACTGGGTAAGTATTTGCGCTGTTCATGGGACCGTCAGATACTATTCTCGGGTAGGCTCACGGCCGCCATATTGTAATAATAATAATTATAATTTTGATATTTAAATAGCGTAAAATGCACATCACTAAGGACATGCTCAATGCGCAAATTCAGTATATGTACATATATACAACAGAGAGGGGACAGTAAGATAAAGTGTACACATTTTGTTTCTTGTCTACCAAATCTGTCAGTCGTTCACATTTAGTCACAGCTGTGGCTTTGCGATAAGGCACGCAAACAGTGATAAATGTATGTCATATGTCGTTCACATGCAGTCTTATCACGAATCATGCAACATGAAAATGAAACAAATTACAACCATAACAGTAAATATGTCAGGTCAAGTTGACATATAACACGCGAGGTCCATGCTAGATGAATAATCTATTGAGTGCACTGATGCATTGAGATGTTCCCGTCAGTACATGAGTATTTGTTATACACTTGAAAAGGGTATGCAGTGAGGGCACCCAACCTACATAAATGTTTACCACATACCATACCATACAGTCTGATTACTGTCTCATTTAACTATTAGTGGTTTATTTTTGTTTATGTAATATTATGTGGTTGTTAATACCCTGTTCTCGTCAGTGAGATTTACTATAGTTTAGGCTCTGCTTATCGTTCAAGTAAACCTCGGATAGACTCATCCTCTATATCTATAGGGGCTAGCATTACGGTAAACCTCACTAACCCCTGGTCCCATCCCTGTGGTTCTCGCAATATTGAATTACCTGCCCTTGATTTCCATTAACATTTGACCGATCAATCAAGAATCGACATGTGAAGAAGAAAATGAGTAAGGGAGGTGTTTCTTATTGCCTAGAAACCAAAGCCGCCGCCAGTTTGGATGGACACGAAGACATCCTTTCCGTCAAAAAAACTGAGGGCGTTCTTTTGCGTATCAGTCAGTTTTTGAACGTTGAATTTCTCGCTAAGACTATGGTAATCAGTGGGACTGGCCGCCAACACTGAGGCTGGTTTGCAACTCGCATTCTGATTGGTACGTTAGACCTAGTAGCATAGCCAATCAAATTGGCTAATGGAAATCAAGGGCGGGTAATTTGAGATTGCGAGAACCAGGGGAATGGGTCCTGTACTTAGTGTAGGTATACCGACGATGGGTTAGACGGAAATCCACATGACATTCGAAATATTTCGATATATATTTAAATTTCGAAATTCTCATGAACAATAAGATCGATGACTATCCTGGAAGATTATATATTGTTTCACATCAGACGATCATTCGGTATATCAGAGTTCGGTATATCCGGAATTTACTATAGGTGTATGCAAGGTCTTTTACGTGTAAAATGTACCGAGGGCTTATTAAAGAGCTCTGAGCCTCTGGTCTCTGACCTTTGGAAAATGGACAAACTTGAGGATCGTGCAGTGATCAAGTATTTCCAGAAAAGGGTTTAAAACCAGAATCCATCCATTAAGATACCAGTACAACACTGGGGAAGGATGCCCCTTCCTATGCCACCGTAAAGAGTTGGGCAGATGAGGTTGGCAGGGATTGCCTTGAAGACTGGAAGGCCTGTCACGTCGGCAACACCAGAAAAGATACATATATCCACAATATGGTGATGATGGGTCGGCAAATGACTGTGCGTCATATTGCATTTCCAGCGTAAACTTTAGATATCACAACCACCAAAGAATACTAAGACTGTCAGCTAGAAATGTTAACTCCTACATGCTCTGAGATGCTGAGGATGTCATCATGATGGACTTTCTTCCACAAGGCCAGACAATACACGGCATATTATGCTGCACTTTTGAGGCAATTGCGGGATGTAATTAAGACTAAGAGACGTGGGAAACTGAGAAAAGGAGTCCTCTTACAGCAGGACAATACGCCAGTGCACAAATCATGATCCGTCAGGCTTCCACCTGTTCCCAAACATGAAGAAAGTCCTGGCTTGAACCTATTTCGACTCGAACGGTGCCTTCATAGCAGCTGTGGAGAATCTTTAGACAGCCAAGAGAAGGACTTCTAAGAAATTTCGTCCAACATCGTTGGCGAAAGTGTATCAATGTGGACGATAATAATGCAGAATGGTTCATATTTGTAATGTCTTTAGGTCAAGTCTTCTTGTGGTGAGGCTAAGCACGTTTAAGTCAACCCTGGTATTTTATATGTAACGTTTTTACACATTTATAACTCGAATTACCGGTGATTAGAGCTGGCATCGTTACCCCTGACTATTCTTTATATCATACAACGTATTTTATCACATACTGCAAATACTATTTTATTACACTCCGAAGTTTGACTTCAGTATATGTCCCCATTGTTGTAAGGGCCCCAGTGGTCAAACTGGTAGGGAGTTGAGAAAATGTTATAAGATGTGTAAACCATCCATATGAAGAATGCAAATATCTAGTCGTATCAAGTCATACCTACTCCATGTTCGATTGGTGACCGATCAGCGTCACTTGCATGCCAGTTTGACACATGGACATGTGTGGTCCGAATCCATATGTCTTGACGAGAGGTTGTGACGGGTGGGCGGAAACTACAGCGGCGGTCTCTGATGTGGTTGTTCTGTTTGTTTGTTTGTTTGTTTGTTTGTTTGTTAATGTTTAACGCCGCACTCAGCTTTATACATGAACTCGGTGGTCTGAAAATAATCGAGTCTGGACCAAACAATCTAGTGACTGGGTTCTTCTGTTGATGTGTCGCCACAAGGATCATAATTATGGTGTTCCTGTAAGCGTTGATCTGACATACTGGGGCGGGGGGTAGCCTGCTGGTTAAAGTGTTCGCTCGTAACGCCGAAGGCCCGGGTTCGATTCCCCACATGTGTACTTTGTGTGAAGCTCATTTCTGGTGTCCCCCGCCGTGATATTGCTGGAATATTGCTAAAAGCGGCGTAAAACCATACTCACTCACTCACCTGTGGTATGATTATACAGTTTGTTATTTTCTTTTTATTTCTCTTTCCTTCTATATCAGCGAGCGAGTGAGTATGGTTTTACGCAATATTCCAACAATATCACGGCGGGGGACACCAGAAATGGGCTTCACACATTGTCCCCATGTCGGGAATCAAACCCGGGTCTTCGTCGGGACGAGCCAACGCTTTAACCTCTAGGCTGCCCGACCGCCCCCCTTCTATATCAAGCTTCACACAATGTATACCTCATTGATGTTTCTTTGCAATTAAAACTTGCTTTCAAGAATTGCTGGGGATGGGATGGTGTGACAACTGTACATGTTTCATATTGTCATTAATGTCCTTCTGCGAGTAGAAAATGCTAAGGCTGTCCACGACCTCTGTCATAAGGGTGATATTATAAACATTCAAAATTAATTTTGATTATACATATATATTTTTATTGAAACCTCTACCCTATGGCTTGTCGTTTTATAGTGCTAGCCAGTTTAACATGGATACCCCACCAAGACACAGTATACTAACGCCTTGTTTCACCTCCTTAATTCCGATCGCCAGGCAGCGTAACAAGTGCCATCTTTTACCGCTTATTCATGAACAGTGGCCTCTTCCAACAGGTGGAATGTGGCCTAGGCTGGATTAGGGATGTGTGGAGGCTTCCCGAATATGTCCAGGAGTGCAACAGAGATGCTGTATGGAAGAAGCAGTATGGCAGACGACGGCGTGAGCACAACACACCTCCATGGAACATAATCTGAGGTGCCGGCGAGATCGTCATGGGAGCCATCTGCTACGGTCTTGTAGCTGCAATACTTCCGGAGATACACACATACTTTGAGAGGGACACTCAGTTCTTGGTTGTCGCTCTGCCGCAGGTCGGGGCTGCAATAGGTGAGTGGACTTGACACTCGTTGGACAATTCAGCTGTCGGTATGTACAGAGCTACCGTTTGATTTTCAGGGGGTACCGAGATTCTTTTTCCTACAAGCATAATCATGCCCTGATTTTTTATTTGCATATTTGTAGGAAAGGAAATAGTGTGCCCTTTTCATGCAAACAAGTGTTCGTTAGTTTTAAGAAAATTAGCGCATGTTTATATTGGAAAGATAGTACAGCTTTTGAACCTGAAACAAAAATCCCATACTCCATCACCACGGAAGATCAAAATGGTTTCTCCCTTATTCAAGGATCGAAAGTTCGAAAGCTAGACATATCTCTCTTATTCCAGCTTTTTATACCCCGCCGGGCCAGAATGGCCGAAGGGGGATTATGTCGTGGCGTGGTAGGTCCGTCTGTCTGTCCGTCCGCCTGTCCGTCCGTCTGTCCGTCCCACAAAAGGTACTAAGCTTGTGGAATCAACTCCTCCTACAGTTTCCAGAGAATATCCCTGACACTCTACACACAAGATGTTGATATGTTGATGATACGCATATCGCAGTCCCGATTCATTTCGACTAATTTTGACAGAGTTACTGCCCCTGTTTCACGGAGCTTCATTTGCCTAATTGTGAGAGAGGGTACTAAGCTTGTGAAATCAACTTCTCCTACAGTTAAAACCTCATGATCTGTACAGTCTACAAACCTCCATAGACACCAGTTTCTTCTCTTCTTGGTGCTCTGCAACAAGTTCACAACATATCAACAACACAATGCTTATGTTTTGGAGATTTCAACATTGACATTAGTGACAACACACAGAATTCTGATGCTAAACATTTAGACCAGCATATGTCACAGTACGGTTTTCAACAGCTCATAAAAGGCCCAACAACTGATTATGGAAGTACAATAGATCATGTCTATACTAGAGGAACTCTTCAGGTTGAAGCAGGAACTCTGGAATGTTTCTTCTCAGATCACAAGCCCTTGGTTGTCAGAGTAGTGTAGAACAACTTTGCCTCAGGTAACAACCATTATAAAACAATCATGTCATTTAGTCTCTGTTGTGAAAATGTCACAATATCTAACTATAGTTAGTTTCCTTGTATAAGGCTTTTGTGGGTGAGCTACATCCTTATGGCATTAGCATTCAGACTGGATTACTCCCAACCAAATGTTCTGCACAATTTGTTTCAAATGCAGTGCCATCTACTGTTGTTATTTCATAAAATACAAAGAAAATATAAACTCGTTGAAAGAATTCATGCGGGGGATGTTGTGCTCTCAGAGCACTCTTGTTAAGTCTTGTTTTGAAAAAGTACAAAAGCTCAACTTCGCTCTCGTTTTACAGGTTTTTTTTAACTTGGTTGGGATAAACGAAACGCCGAAAACCTCGTTACTGCAGTTTTCGTTTTTAATGTTACAATTTTGAAATTCAGAACTGCAAGAGCCATTTTCGTTACTTTGATTTTTATGACGTGCCTTTAAGATGGAAAGCTTGACTGTCAAAATCATACGGACAGTATGTAGACAGCGCCATGATTAACTAAACCAGTGAAGATCCGGGTTAAAACTGGTCTTCAATAATCCATGCTTGTCGTAAGAGGCGACTAACTGGATCGGGTGGTCAAGGTCGCTAACTTGGTTGATGCATGTCGTCGTATCCCAATTGCGTAGATTGATGCTCTTGATATCAATCACTATATTGTCTGGGCCACATTTGATTATTTATAGACCGCCGCGATATAGCTGGAATATTGCTGAGTGCGTTGTTGACCTACTATGATATCACTGAAAGTAAAAAAACGGAAATATAAAAGAAAATTAAAAGTACAAAGCAAATGCGCGAACTGATATATGTTTTTATAGGTATTCATCTTGTCGCCAACATCGGATGTCAGAAAGCATCTCTAGGTTGGATTATTATGGGATCCTGTATACCCTCACCAGTCATTCCCAGCATCTAAGTTGGATTATTATGGGATCCTGTATACCCTCACCAGTCATTCCCAGCATCTCTAGGTTGGATTATTATGGGATCCTGTATACCCTCACCAGTCATTCCCAGCATCTCTAGGTTGGATTATTATGGGACCCTGTATACCCTCACCAGTCATTCCCAGCATCTCTAGGTTGGATTATTATGGGATCCTGTATACCCTCACCAGTCATTCCCAGCATCTCTAGGTTGGATTATTATGGGATCCTGTATACCCTCACCAGTCATTCCCAGCATCTCTAGGTTGGATTATTATGGGATCCTGTATACCCTCACCAGTCATTTCCAGCATCCCTTCTGTGTTTCTGGTCACCATCCTTGTGAAGTGGAAGGGCGTTTCATGGAGAACTAAACCTGATCCAAAACGAGGCTTCTCTCGGCGAATCAAAACGTTGACATTCTACGGCACGCTATATTTAGCACCGTAGGGGTATGTGGTATATAAAGATGTTCCCATCACAAAGATAAATGGTGAGAAAATTTCTCCAAGGGTGATCATCCTCAAATTCCTCACATTGACCAGGGACTTCGTGAAGTCGGTCTTCAACTTTTTCCGAACCTTTGGTTGGAAAAGACAATGGAGGAAGATGAAGAGGAAGTATAACAGGGTGATAAATGACTTCAAGGTTTGTCATTTTATAATGTTGACCTTCATGTTGTTAAAAATCCATTTTTTAAGAATGCAGTATACAGACTAACATGACTTGCTCCTTAACAATATACATAATGTACAGTATGTTATTGATAATGTTTCAGTGTGTATGCTTTTCATAATATGTCAGTGTGTATGTTTTTCATAATGTGATGATCCGGGGTTGAATTGGTCCTCAGCAACCCACGCTTGCCGTAAGAGGCGACTCACGGGATCGGGTGGTCAGGCTCGCTGACTTGGTTGATGCATGTCATCGTATCTCAGTTGCGTAGATCGATGCTCCTGATGTCAATCATGGATTGTCTGTTCCCGACTTGATTATTGGAATATTGCTGAGTGCGTCGTTAAACAACAAACAAACAAATCATAATGTTTCGGTGTGTATTTATTTTCATAAAGTTTAAGTGTATATTGTTTTCATATTTCAATGTGTAAGTTTTTCATAAGGTTTCAATGTGTAGATTTTCATAATATTTCAGTGTGTAGGTTTTTCATAAGGTTTCAATGTGTAGATTTTCATAATATTTCAGTGTGTAGGTTTTTCATAAGGTTTCAATGTGTAGATTTTCATAATATTTCAGTGTGTAGGTTTTTCATAAGGTTTCAGTGTGTAGGTTTTTATATTTCATTGTGTAACTGTTTCATTGCGTTTTTATTTTCATATTGTTTCATTATGTATGTTTTATTCTTTGCATCTTACATGAAGGACTTAGGGAAGTGGCTATACAACGTTGTCCAGCCTGCTGATTGGACAAGTAAATGGAAAGACATTGTCAAGATGTTTGTCTTTGTACTAAATTTATTTAAGGTTAGTACTTTTTCAAACTGTTCAGTTTATAAATATGCTTTTGAAACCAAATAATCCATCTAGATAACAAAATGCCTATGTGAGTGGAAGGCTCCACGTAATAATAAACAACACCAATGTCAATAATGTTTTCTCTGAGTGTCTTACATGGATGACTTGGATAAAGGTCTGTTTCAACTTTATCCAGTGAAAGATTGGACACGTGTCTTGTGATACACGTCTGGATTAAGAATTTATTCTTAATTCGTAATTTTATAATTATGTTGACATCCCAGTTCTGATATCATCAAATTGAAGACAGTATGTAGAATAAGCCACCCAAGTAATCGCAATAACTGTATTATTATTTGTTTTAATTGTTATGTTCTTCCTTACGTCTTAATTCTAGGACTTTGTGAAAGGGATTTTCAACCTTTTCGAGGATCATGGTTCCAAGAGGGAACGGTCAAAGACATTTTGGCGTGGAGCACAACACCCATTCAAGGTTGGTAAGGGACAACCATTTGATATTCAGGGGGTCGGGAATGTTGTCTATGTGGTGTGTAGAGTATATATATGACACTGACAAACTTTTTTGGCAGTGGGTCTAATGTATATCTAATGCTGTTCAACAACAGTCACTTTTTTCAGGGTTGGTCATTTTCAAAATGATGTTTTAGATTGAATGAAAAATATTATGCTCAGAGTACACCCAAAAATAATAAACAATGATGTCGCTTTTTGTATTTATTTTAGAAGTCGATCGAGAAAGATACATTTTGTCGTCATTCGACGCATGCACGGTTTACGGCAAAAGAGTTTGTTTAATACCCCCTTCACTATAATCGCTCTGTAGTATACGAATAAATATTCTTCTTAAGTGTAAAATAATGTATACAGTTTCCAGTGAGTCACAGGGAGAATAAAAAAACATATTGTTAGTCCAGTCCTTCTTTTCATCCTACCCAGTGTGGAGTCCAGGAAGACTAATATATGTTCAGTGTCCCATGCTTGTGGTAAGAGCCGTATAAATAGGATCGGGTGGTCATATCGATGACTTGGTTAATTGCGTGTCATCGTGTCCTGGTGGTGTGGATCGTGGCTCATGTTTTCAGTCACTGGATGCCTGGTTCAGACTCGACTATTTACTGTAATTCAGTTGGAATAGTGCTGTCTGCGGCGTTAAACCATATTCACTCACTCAGCCTCTTCGTCCAGGTTTTAGGTTTGGATCCGGGCGCCACACAGAAGGAGATAACCCATGCCTACAGGAAGATGTCGCGTCAGTGGCACCCAGACAAACAGAAAGATCCCCAGAAGAAGGAAGAGGCCCATGAAATGTTTATAGAGATCCAGAATGCTTATGAGAAATTATCTCAAGCGGGGGCCAAGAGAACTGACAAAAATAAGTGATATAACTAATCATCATATACAGATTTATACGTGATCCCCATACGTTTGTTTGTTGGGCGACACTGGGTAGGTATTGAAGCTATGCATGGACCAGGCGGGTAGTCTTCTCTGAACGACTTACTGCCACCATATTGTACGGATTGTGTTTATTGCCTACGCGTGGTGATCTGTCAGCCGTTTACATTTAGTTGCAGCTGTGGTTTTGCGATAATACATATAAACAGTGATAAATGTATGTCATATGCGGTTATTGCATGAATAATAACACTTTCAATTTAATTAATCAGCAGTCTTGGTAACACTGACTTGTCGATGTATTTTACATTCAGAAAATATTATTATGAATCATGCAACATAATAATATTGGGCTGTTGGTAAAACATACGGGAAATACAACCTTAACAGTAAATATAGCTGCAAGCAGCGATGTCGGGCTTCGTGCGTTATTGAAATATAGTAGCGAATTCTGGTTTACATTCGTGGAAGTTCATTCACAATATCTCACTTGCGTTACACAGAAACCTAAAACAATGAATTTGAGTTCTAGATGTCCTAGCTTATAAGGCATTCTCTGTTGTCTTATAAGTCACTTCCGGTATCAGGAAGGATATGAGCACTACTGTATGTGATTATTATCATAATGTGTTTATTCGCAATCTGATACACAACTGGTCCGTTTTGATTGAGAAAATATTGTCAGTTTTGGCAATGCTCCAGTTTGGCATTTTTAAATGTGGTAACTCTATTTGCTTACTTTGCAATTTGAGAGCGCATTAGCCACCAATACGACCGCCAGTAGCAACAGCTGCATCATCCCATTAGTTACACGTCCCATTTTTCATACACATTAAAAGAACATAGGTCCTGGCTGCAGGGATTCGCTGGTCAACCTAAATTTAACAATGGGAGTGATCCAAGAAAAGTAGAAAATTAATCTTGAAGGGTGTGTACTTTATGTACTTATTTAAGAATTGACTTTCACTTTGTGTGAGTTCATTGGAGTATGAACCTTCATAGAGTGAGGGCCAAACTGTATGAACGTCGGAGCTTGCGACGACGTTCATACAATGTTTGGCCCTCCCTCTATGAAGGTTCATACTCCAATGAACTCACACAAAGTGAAAGTCAATTCTTATAATTTTTTATCACAATTTCTTGCCTCAAAGGATGTAGGCCAAGATCTAAACACAATTTTATTTAGTACGACGTCGTGTGACTTCATGTTTACACTGACAGCCATACAACAACCAGCTATATCGCGGAGTAAAACAGTTCCTCAAAATGAGAGGTGACATGAGCCTATGGATACATAACTTGCTCTTCAGAAACATCTTACGCTGCACATGTGTTCAAATCATATCCTCATTAGATGAGAAAGTTCTGTAAAGAACTACCTCAGTAAGTCAGTCAGTCACAATGACAGCGCGTTGTAATACATTTACATCAAGTACAAGACGTCAAAATGGCCGACACGATAAACGTGACGGGAGAGATTTCTGAAGTTGTTAATGAACCTGTGGCGGTTACATATGTTACTCATCATTGATTAACTGGCCCATCATTTAAAGGTGAAGTGAATAAAGATGCGTCAAACAGACAATAAGGTAAATGCATAGATTGCTGGAGACGGTCAGTGTCAGCCTAGACACGAATCGAGTCTATACTACGATAGTTCAGATGTGCATTTCTTCGTTTGTTCATTAGGATAGGCCGCAGCGAGGATATTCGTGAACAATCATGCAGTCACGCTCTCTGATATATCTCAATGTATACTGAAACGCTGAGACCAAGAATAAAGGCACTAAATGATCAGAAAGAACACTTATGTATGTTTTCGTGCTAGGGAATTCCCAGGGGTTTCACAAGGAATGTGGAAGTAGTCCGTCAGTGTTTACGTCATTTCAAGAACACGGTCTCGTGAAAAACGTATGAACTTCAAATTGTGTCGTTCATACACTTATGAACGTCAATTTCGCGGTCATGTGACCGACCTCTCGTCCAATGGAAAAGCCGTATATCGTGTAAACTTCAAGTTAAAAAATTATATAAAGATATATACAATAGACTACGGTTATATGCAGAGTCAGATCATAGTTTGGTGTATTGTGATTTTGTGAATGCATTTCAATATCGAACTGCATATATACTAGAGAGTGCCTGGTCTGACAGCTATGGGATGGTCTGGTGAGGTACAATAGGTTAAAGTTAAAGGTTGTTATAGATGAATTCTGTTTCATTTTTCTTTCCGTAGCTTTCAATTCTATGTCGCTAGAATTAAACATGGCTATGGACAAGCCCAGTGTTTAGAAACGTACGAAATTACGTAGTAGCTAAGCTATGGGTGTTTAGAGTTTTGCTATATGTGAAGTTTATGGACTTGCGCCAAAGAGTTCGCTCTTTCTTTATGGCCCTAGGTAATGAGGCATTTCAAGTTGTCTTATAAGTCACTTCCGGTATCAGGAAAGATATGTGCACTACTGTATCTGATTATTATATGGTCTTTATTAGCAATATGATATTTAAGTGGTCCGTTTTGAGTGAGAAAAAATTGTCAGTTTTGGCGATGTTCCAGTTTGGCATTTTTAAATGTGGTAACTCTATTTGCCCCCTTTTGCAACTGAAGACCGCATTGACCCCCAATACGACCGACAGTATCAACAGCTGTAGCCGAGAATAGTGTGTGGGCTGTTATGCACTACATGGGCAACAACGTAATGTACCCGACGCAGTCTTTTTCTAGTCATGAATCTTTGGATACACATCAGGAATACTCTAAATTAGTGCCTAATGCTATAGAGGGAGTTTCTATGTTTGTATTTGTTTGCGTTTCCACGGTCCCAGGTTGTACTTATGATTCAATATTCAAAGATGCAAATGTATATGCACATCACATACCATAGAGCCCTTTTTGGATTCAGGGTTAATTGAGGTCCCCTGAAACCTATGCTTGTTAGCAGGGTTGACTAAATCAGAACTGGGTGACAAAGTAACAATACAGTCATGATAAGCAAACAAAGCCACATATATAAGTTCAGGCATTGTTCATATATTCTACTTTGTCATGGAATAATTATTGAGGGTTTTGCAAATATTATATGTAACATTGCTCCCAAATGCAAATTAATGTATTGAAAAGATCCATCATTTCAAACTCGCGTGATTGGATTTTTGTTTGTTCGTTGTTTACATATATACTCTGTTGTGAGTTTGTGCATATATTGAAAGTGGCGGGGCTATTGACGACTTTGTCTTCTCGTTAAACTCAAGGTCCACAATGTCTCGAAAATATTGACAGCTATTACTATCTTGACCTTATTATGTTCACTACTTGTAAAGCCAAAGCTGACAGATATCAACCAGAAAGGTGCATATACTATCTTACAGAACTGAATTATCCAACGGGCCACAAATAAACTTAAAAGGTAATTCAGCTTGGGACCTGATCGGCTTATCACTAAATATTACATTCAGAATTAGATGTTGCAATCAATATCAAACGGGATGGACATTGTTTTTGTATTAGAAAGGATCTCTATTAGATTCATAAATACATCAGACATTGGTGATCAGAGTATGGTTAAAATGGGTAAACTATTTATACATGGAAATACTGCATTAGATCCAGCTGAAAACATTAATGCTCTACGTACATTCTGTCGTACAAGTCGTCTGGTTCTGTTATGCGTTTAGCACACAACTGGAAAACCCATACAGAAAGAGACTATAGAAATCGTTACCGTCGAAACATAGAGTGAATGTAAAATCGGTCTGTTATTACCTTAAGTTGTTGTAATAAAATTATGACAAGTACGTGAAAAGATAGAAAAATTATCGGAGAGTACAGCGATATCAAACTTTCTGTCACAAACTCCCTCAAATCCTAGAGTCTGAAAATGATTTAATTATGAAGGTGGTGTTCTCGAGCGAGATATAGGGTTATGTTTTGCCTGTAGGACCCCACACGTGCCTTTCGGGTGAAACCGCTACCAGCAATTTCATTTACCCGCTCTAGCGCTTCCGCTGTTTCCTGTACCCTTACTGTGGCTCAAGCTCCAATACGCACTCGACTGACCTATCCGCGCATGGGTCAAAGGCAAACTGACACGCTGAGAAGTCAAACACATGCATGCGCAATTCTTGGTTTATTTCACGATGCTTCCCTATTGAGAGTGTGTATTGTGAATTCGCGCCAATTTCTGCAACGCAGATATGACATAACATGACATGACATGATCAAGCTACTTCTGTCCGCGCGCGAGACAATCACCTTGTCGCCTTGCCGAGAATACCACGTTCAGCGATAGCCAAATCAGACAAACTGCGCGCCCGTGATTTCTATAGTCCGTTTCTGTATGTTGCGCGCTTTGCACTACATATTCACAGTTTGTATCGTAGGTCCAGAGGGGGATGGGGCCACACAGCCAATACACAACCTGGGAAACAATACAGTTTACTAAGCGTATCGCCTGGTGCCAGTATCCGCGCTGTAGCGCTACCGTTGTCTAGCTATACCGTTACCGTTACTCGCGCAACAGTGTACCCACATTTACCCATTCCCATTGCTATTAGGGAAGCAGATAGACTATATCGGCAAGGTGTGTATTGTCAAATTGGGGTCATACAGCCAGCGCACGACCTTGCACTAGTGCTGGGAATTCAACTTTTAGGGATAACCGAATCAGCATGTTGACACGTGATTTCTATAGTCCGTTTCTGCAAACGTTAAAAGTAAGTCTCGGCTGACATCCGTAAACCATAGCGATGGAACACAGTTGCAGTTCACCAGGAAACAGGGCACAACAATCACACCACAGACCGCACGGGGTCGGTATTAATTCAAGAAATAAGTATGCTTATTGGAAAAGGCCCTTCCTAGCACGTTCATTAATATTCTGAGTTGATTGAAATGCGGTTAACGGGGCTTATGCCGATATTTTACTGCAGCTTCTTTCACTTCTTTCTTAAAATATATTTCTATAGTCCGTTTCTGCTTGCGTTGTTTACCCTCAGTATGTACACTCTATTTCACTGAGAATGACAAGTGATCTCGGTAGTCGATAGCGGATAAACACATTCGCAGTTCACTGAAAATTATACCCAAAGACCACGTACTTGTTTATGAAATCGACAAACCTACACCACAGGTTTACAGACAATGCTATAGCGTATAGCGCGAAGAGCAAGGACGCTTCTTTCATCGTCATTCCTGAACAAGTTTGAAGTGTCGTAAAATATTACTGTTTTCCCCACAAAATGACATTCGCAGAGTCGGATCACAGTTTGGTGTATTGTGAATTTGTGAATGCATATCAATATGGAACTGCATATATACTAAAGAGTGCCTCGTCTGACAGCTATTGGATGGTCTGGTGAGGTACAATAGGTTAAAGTATGTTGTTATACATGAATTCTGTTTCATATATCTTTCCGTAGCCTTCAATTCTATGTCGCTAGAACATGGCTATGTACAAGCCCAGTGTATACAAACACACGAAATTTGGGCGAAATCGGCCCATTATTAGCCGAGATATTAGTGTTTAAAGTTCTGCTATATTGCAAGTTTATGGACGGGTGCCAAAGAGTTCCCTCTTTAAAATGTTGTAACATCCTTGTCAATTGAGCTACAGTCAAACGGTTTAGTGTTCTGTATTCGTCAGGAGATAAGCTACCAGAATATCACATGATAATGCATGTGTAAAAGCTTCAATCCAATATGGCTGCCAAACGGTGCGTTTTAGCGACATTGTCCGTCGAGGCAAAATTGATGGGCATCTGATTGGGCTGCCGCATGCCAAATTTGGTAGTCATTGGACTTTTAGTTTCGGAGATATTTGCTGCTGAAATTGAAATTTTTGAAATTGTTTTGAGTTGTCTGCCCTTTGCCATTGCGCCTACGGCCTTGGATTTTTGCTGGTATCTGCGTCACGTTGGTGCCGATGTTGCTGTCGATTTTGGAGCGATTCTGCCCACTGGTTCTCTTTGTAGCTCTGGTACAAAAAACGGCGGAATAATAAATAATAATAATAATAATAATATTTGCAATTACAATAGGGCTTCTGCTTTGCAGGCACGAAGCCCTAATTAAAAATCGTTATTTGAGCGATTTTGGCAGTTTTGACACCGGAATCGGGTAGCAAGACAAAAAACATTTCGAAAAAACCAAGGTCACCATGGTGACGGGGTCAAGGTCATTTGTGTACTTTTTTATGCCTTTTGGGGGCGAGCTGAAACGTGAGTGTAGTTGCATGTATGGTGGTGGCGATTGGTGTTTGTGCTTAACCCCGACTTGATGTATCATTCGTATTATTCAGATTTGGAGAATATTATGTCCGCCGTCCGTCCGCGGGTCTGTCCGCTAAAAATGTTTTTTTAGCATTGCTCATAAACCGTTCAATGTACAGTGCTGTAACTTTGTAGAAATCTTCATATGGTCTGTATCTACTCATGCTGTGAAAATCAAGCCATTTGGTTTTCAAGTTGTGTTTCCATGGCAACCTGAAAGAAAAAATATTAAATCCAAGATGGCGGCCAAACGGCTGGAAATATCGATTTTTAGTCTAGGGGGTAAAATGATCAGTGTCTTATGACGGTGTCGCATGTAAAATTTGAAAGGTATTGGGTCCATAGTGTCTGAGATATATGCTGTTTTATGCCGTTTTTAATCAATTGATGCATTCAATCCAATATGGCCGCCAAATGGCTCAACTTTTGACAAGCTACTAAGAACAAAACTTGTTCGGCTTGCTATGCTGATGCGTCATGTCACTTTTTAACGTTGATTCACGAACAACTTGGGCAGATGTGCTGTTTGCAGATAAATTTCCAGAATCCAATATGGCCGCTAAACTAATTACATTTTGACATGCATGTAAGAACAAAATATGTGCGACAAAAAAAGTTATTATATACTGCCAATTTACAACCATGTCTATGCGAAACCAATGACGATATATTCTTTTTAAAAAAATATTTAGGACAGTATTTTCATCAGAAGCAAACTCTTATATTTCCGTAACAAATTGAGATATGTCAAAACGGTTCTAGAGTGTTGACGTTTGAACTATGGACAAAATATGTGCAAATTTTGAAAGTACTGTGGCTGATACAGGAAGAGAAAATGATTGCGGAAGAGGCGAACCCAGCACAAAATGACAAATCCGCTATCAACATGTTCAATCCAATATGGCCACCAAACCACGTGACTTTTGCCATGTGTTTAAGAACAGAAAATGCTCAGCGGCCAATAGCAAGATAGGAAGCAGTTGCTGCAACTACTTTGCATGATAAGATTCCATGTAAACACGTAATTGCAAAGTCATGCATTATGTCGGTGACAAATTTCGGCCGGAAGTAGCATTCAATATGGCGGCTATTAAAGGAGATATCAAAATTTCGCTAAGAAAATTTGTAGTGTGGTGCATAGAGACCAAGCATGCAAAGTTTTGAAGCCTTTGCTCTGGTAGTTTCAGAGGAGATAGATTTGGCGGCCAAGTGGTGTGAAAGTGCTAAAATGCATGTGTAAAAGCTTCAATCCAATATGGCTGCCAAACGGTGCGTTTTAGCGACATTGTCCGTCGAGGCAAAATTGATGGGCATCTGATTGGGCTGCCGCATGCCAAATTTGGTAGTCATTGGACTTTTAGTTTCGGAGATATTTGCTGCTGAAATTGAAATTTTTGAAATTGTTTTGAGTTGTCTGCCCTTTGCCATTGCGCCTACGGCCTTGGATTTTTGCTGGTATCTGCGTCACGTTGGTGCCGATGTTGCTGTCGATTTTGGAGCGATTCTGCCCACTGGTTCTCTTTGTAGCTCTGGTACAAAAAACGGCGGAATAATAAATAATAATAATAATAATAATATTTGCAATTACAATAGGGCTTCTGCTTTGCAGGCACGAAGCCCTAAATATGATGGGTCATGATAACATGTGAAATACGAGGTACATGCTGGATGAATGTTTAGTTAACAAGGAATAAATTGCTATTGTTTCCGTCAGTGCATGGTATATGTTATACTACTTGAAAAGGGTTTCGCAACATTAATATGTACCACATACCGTACAGTCGGGTAAGTGTCCGAGGTTATCAAACATGAGTGTAGATTTCAGTATATCAAGAATGGACTATACGTGTTTGACACGTCGTATCAGTCACACCCGTGAAGATCCGGATTCGAGTAGGTCTTCAGCAACCCATACAGGTTGAGACGTAAGAGACGACCAATGGGATTGGGTGATCAGGAATTGCGTAATAGTGAAATATTTTGTTGTGGACATTACTAGTATCTGTTTGCCATGGAGGCATATCTACACACACTTGTGGAAATTGGGCATATTGTTTCGCTGTGATACGTCAGTAAAATATCCAGGGGTCTGTGACCTTGATGGTGCAGTGATCAGTTATCAAGTACTTGCAGAAAAAGCCATCACAGTCATATTCACAGTCGTGGTCTCATTCTGACTAACATTGCCCCGGTTCGGAACTGCAGTGGGCGAGTGTGTGCAATATGATATTCACAGTCGTGGTCTTCTTCTGACGGCCACTGGCACAGTGTACAGTGGCATCACCCTTGCTATAACATTGCCACAGATCGGAGCTGCATGTACACCCGGGATTTAACAGTGCCAATGTTTTTGATAATGCCGAAACTTGGCGCTTCAATGCGAGTATGAGGACAGTGAGGCATAATACATTAAAGACGTCCGAGCTTCAGCGTTGCCAATGGAAATAATACTGTCACATCCTGGCGCTTCGGAGTTGAAATAGGTGGCTAGAAGAACATTGACGCCCATACGTGAACTTTGATCAGCTGTATGACATTACCACAGTGCCAAGCCCAAATAGGGGCATATATGGACATTGACGCCCATACATCAACATTGATCAGCTGTATGACATTACCACAGTGCCAAGCCCAAATAGGGACATATATGGACATTGACGCCCATACATCAACATTGATCAGCTGTATGACATTACCACAGTGCCAAGCCCAAATAGGGACATATATGGACATTGACGCCCATACATCAACATTGATCAGCTGTATGACATTACCACAGTGCCAAGCCCAAATAGGGGCATATATGGACATTGACGCCCATACATCAACATTGATCAGCTGTATGACATTACCACAGTGCCAAGCCCAAATAGGGGCATATATGGACATTGACGCCCATACATCAACATTGATCAGCTGTATGACATTACCACAGTGCCAAGCCCAAATAGGGACATATATGGACATTGACGCCCATACATGAGCATTGATCAGCTGTATGACATTACCACAGTGCCAAGCCCAAATAGGGGCATATATGGACATTGACGCCCATACATGAAAGGTTGATCAGCTGTATGACATTACCACAGTGCCAAGCCCAAATATGGGTTTATATGGACGTTGACGCCCATACATGAAAGGTTGATCAGCTGTATGACATTACCACAGTGCCAAGCCCAAATATGGGTTTATATGGACATTGACGCCCATACATGAAAGGTTGATCAGCTGTATGAAATTATCACAGTGCCAAGCCCAAATAGCGGAATACGTTAACCTTATCTCGTGAAAGCCACAGCTTCCAAAATATTATCATTGCACACAAAGTGTTTTCACCTGGTTTACGCCCTCGAGAAGCTAAGCGTTCCAAGAAACGGCATAATTAATACATGGATGACAATCAATAGGTCAAGTACGTTTCTCCTTTTGTTTGCGTCCACCTCGTAGCAAACATTGGATGTAACAAAGTGTCATTCAAATGGGCTCTGATTGGATCTTATCTGAAAGCACCTATCATTATCTGCATCCCTGATGCCTGATCTCCCTTCCTGGCGGCCATCTTTGTTCAGTGGCGTGGTATGTCGTGGAATACTGAACCAGATCCAAAACGAGGCTTCTGTCTCCGCGTAGGCAAACTGACATTTTACAACATATTGTATCTTGCTCTCTGGGGATGCGTGATATATTACAACGCCTCCGTCACTATGGAAGATGGGGAGGAGATCCCTCTAAGAGAAGTCATTCCGATCTTCATCAGGTCCCCTGCTTGGACTGAACGCAAGGATTCTTTGGCGAGGCTGTTTAATTATTTTCGTAACCATGGTTGGAAAAGAATCTGGGAGGATGTTGTAGAGACTTTACATTCTGTCAGGGAACACAATGCTTTCAAGGTTAGTCATTTTCAAACTGATTTTATGTTTAAGATTTTGTGAAAAAAAAATGTGAGTACGCCAGGAACTATTTAGCAAGGACGTAGCTTTTTGTGACAAATCGAATTTGTTTACGAGAAATGTGTATTATTTTCGTCATTCTGTCGACGCATGGTCTTTGTCAAGTCAAGAAGGTTTATATTTATAAGTCTGGAACCAATGATACCTCCTTCACGCTTAATTGCGTTTTGGAATGAATATTCTTCCCATGTGTAAAATAATGTATTCAGTTTCCACTCAAATATTGTTAGTCCAGTCCTTCTTTTCATGTTACCCAGTGTGGAGTCCGGGAAGACTAATATATGTCCAGTGTCCCATGCTTGGGCTGAGCCGTCTAAAGAGGATCGGATGGTCAGATCGATGACTTGATTTTTGCGTGTCATCGTAACCTGGTGATGTGAATCGTTACTCGTGTTTTCAGTCATTGGGCGCCTTGATAGGACTCCATCGACCGCTTTCTGCGGTGTTATACAATATTCACTCACTCGGCCTCTTCGTCCAGGTCTTAGGTTTGGATCCGGGCGCTACACAGGAGGAGATAACCTATGCTTACAGGAAGAGGTCGCGTCGGTGGACCCAGGCACACAGAAAGATCTCCAAAGGAAGGAAGAAGCTCAAGAACATTTTATGGAGATCCAGAAAGCTTACGAGAGACTGTCATCAATCAAGGCTCAGAGATCTGTCGAAATTCAACAGTCAAGCCAAACACTAATGAAGAATATTGATACATATTAGCATTGTACATGTAAGTGTGGTGTGAAAATCATCACGTAGGTCGTATGCACATTTTGTCAAAATCACAGACTTCGAAAATATTTACGTTTTAATCATCAGAAATAAATCTATGTTTTTGTGTTTTCTTCATATCGTAAATTGGCTAAATGTCATTAACTCTTTTCTTTTCTTTTAAGATCCATATCAGTGTACATGTGAGCCTTTTCTACGGTTTGAAACAGAATATAAATGTTTTGTTAATGGTTGTGGGCGTTCTACGCGACTCTCATAGTTTTTATTATTCCCCTTTCATCATAATCATCATCATATAACATCACCGCATATTTTCTCTTGTGGGATATCCTAGTGGTTAAAGCGTTCGCTCGTCACGCTGAAGACCCGGGGTCGATTCCCCACATGGGTACAATATGTGAAGCCCATTTCTGGTGTACACCGTCGTGATATTGTCTGGATATTGCATAAAGCGGCGTAAGGTCATACTTACTCTTATAGCTAGTGCAGTTAGAAAGGCCTTGGTGACATCCCACCACGTGGGATCTTATTCTATGTGTACTGTGTTATTTTGAGGTGTTATGTCAAAAGTAGGAGGCAGCTATTTCAAAGAAAAGGCGTATATATACTTTCAAAATATCAAATTTTAATACAAGTTACCAAGGGCATGCAGAAAGCTTCTCACATGCAAACCGTATCGGAAAACAGTTGCTGGTAAATTCACTTGCAAGTGTCACAGAAGTCAGTCAGTGAGGAGAGCTTACAGTCACCTACGCATTATTGGGATCCAACGCTGGTGTGACCTTAAATAATTTCACAGCCATCCATACTTTACCAGGCTTGGATCAAACACAAAACTGTTTGTCAGCGAGGCCAATAGCTGTTAAGGTTGGTACTATGTACCATGACTATGTACCAAATGTCAATTCATATTGCCTGTAAGTCACAGCCATATAACATGAAGACAACACTGAAGAATTAGTGGGCTGCATGTAGCCGAGACGGACAACGGAAGCGCATTAGGTCATGTAACTCCAAAGTGGAGATCTTGAATGCGTTGGTTCATTCATTCACCTTATTGTCGTATTTGCAATTATCGAGCCATGACAATTTATGATACATTAAGCCGTCCGAATTTCTACAACCGTTTGTCCAATATTCATATCCAGTTCCTCTCTCTCCATCATAGTTCCAGCCACGTGATCCATCACCTGATTATTGTGAATCAATAAATCTATGATCTGATCAGTTGTCAATTGATGATTCCATCGCCTGATTATTGTGAATCAATAATTCCATGATCTGATCAGTTGTCAATCGATGATTCCATCACCAGATCAGTTGTTAATCAATAATTCCATGATCTGATCAATGGTCAATCGATGATTCCGTCACCTGATCAGCTGTGAATCAATAATTCCATGATTTGATCAGTTGTCAATCGATGATTCAATTCACCTGATCAGTTGTGAATCAATAATTCCATGATCTGAACAGTTGTCAATCGATGATTCAATCCACCTGATCAGTTGTGAATCAATAGTTCCATGATCTGAACAGTTGTCAATGATTCCATCCGACCACCAATCGGTGATTCCGCCCATTTGATAGGCTGTCGATCAATGATTTTCCCCTTCTCATAAGTGGCCGATTAATGTTTCCATTTCCATGAACGGCCATCAGCCACAACAACGTCCACTGACGGCTACCATCAGCGAATCTGATCATCGGTGAACATACACATGCTCCTTAACCAATGGGTCTTGTTCCAGATGGGTTTTCCATGTCTTATCTCGAGTGACCAATGGTCAGACCCGGGCGGACTTCCCCCTGTCTTTGTCTGGGAGGGGGTTACACAGTTCGGACAGCGCTTGGGCATCCCACTTTTTAGACCACGCGGCGTTCGGCTTACCCCCTCCCCTCCGGTTATAGACGCCCTGCAACAAATCGCCGAACAGCTGAACCACGCCCTCGCCCGTCGCTGCCGAAGTCTCGTAGTACCTGGAACAGAGGAAACCTACGTCACTCGGTGATCTCCGTCAGTTTCTGTTTGGAGTGATGGATATCATTACAATGACCTGATATTTGCGACTGAGTCGTTGTTCATAAACAATTAGTCCGATTTCAAACCAAATGCAACGGGGCATGGTTAAACGAGAGCGAAGCAATTCGCCGTGCAGAATTGCGCCCCTTAGCCATCCCAGGATCCGACTGTCGGGCCTCGAATCCCAGAGCCCCACGATTATGACTCAACATCCATGATCGTCTACGTTCTACGGCCTGGACTTCCATCTCTGAATGCCCGAAGGGCGGCGATAAAGCCAACTTACTTACCAAGTACATATGTACAATGAATGACTTATAATTGAATACCACGTGTGGTTAATTCTTAAACACATTCATTTTTCGCTGTACTTTATAGACATGTGGAAATGGAACCTGAAGTCATCTCTCGTAGTAGCATCAATCTGAGGTCAATTACGGATGTAACGAACCGCATGGACTCTCAAAATTAGTTCGTTATACCAAGTTCGATGTTTACAATAACGTTACTTACTACTCGCTTTAGCCAACTACTCGCTATAACCGGCTGCTTGTTTTAGACGACTACTCGTTACATCCATCGACTCGTTTTAACCGACTACTCGTTATATCCAGCTATCCGTTTTACCCGACTACTTGCTATAACCGGCAGCTTGTTTTATCCGACAACTCATTAAATCTGGCTGCTTGTTTAAGTCGACTACTGGCTTCAGTCGACTTCGTTATATCCATAGTTGACTGTGTTTGTTACATAATGATTTAAGAACAATGTAAAACATACTCATTCAAATATTCTCCACCACATACACCTGTATTCAAGTTTCTACAGCTGTGTTTGTTCCAGACACCGGAGACGGCACAATACACGCATTTCTCTTTCTATGTTCGTACAATAAGACGAGCCTTGAAGACATCGACCGCATATCATATGATTCCAGTGTGTAAGTTTGCAAGACAGCTGTCTCAAGTCTGAAACGCTTTGGTCAAAGAAAGAGTATTTCTATGTTCATAATGATAAACCTTTCATGAATCTGTTTTGTATTTGAATGTTTGTTTTCGTATTTCAGAGCAAGGCGATACTTTTTAAAAGAAGGAAACATGCAAGAAACCGAACAAATATGTCCATAATACATCAGTAGGTATACATCATATTTACGAAAAGCAAATCCGCTGTCAAAGAAATATACAAAATATGGCTTTAACAAAAGTGATAACCAATTTCTGTGGTTTTACCATACAATTTTGGGAGTGGGCACATTTGTCAGTCACTAATCCTGCACAGAAGAATACCCTTCACAATCAGGGAACATCACATTTGCTCAAGTTGTCCTTTCATATAATCTGTAACATCTCGAAATACCATGTCAACCACGCCAATATCAAGTCAATATCAAAACACACAATTCAAATGCGTTCACTGCATATTATACAAATGTGCAGATTTCGAAAACTGTTGGTGGCTATTTCCCCGACATCGGGTCTGGGATCTTGCAATTGCAATGCCGCAAATTGTATATGTACAGTGTGGACTTCAGCACGGCGTGTACTGTACACCGTCATATCTCGCACTGAGGGATGTTAATAACGTAACTTCAAAAACAAGTTATTAGACGGAGGTGGCTGACTTTATATGGTTAATAAAGGGACCCATCATTTATATAGGAAACATATATTTATTTTTTTCATTTTCTGTCTAGGTCGAGACACTGTGTGTGTGTGTGCGCGCGCGTGTGCCTGTTTGTGTGTGTGTGTGCGTGCGTGTGCGTCTGTTTTTGTCTGTATCTGTGTGTCTGTCTGTGCGTGCGTGCTCGGCAAAATTCTAGCTCCAGACGGCGGCCTGTAAATAATCGTGTCTAGATCTGACACTCCAGTGAATATTATTTTTAACAACGATCCACGCCATCGGTGTATGACGACAAGCTGTCACCCAAATCACCGAACCTGACCACACGACCGATTAGGTCGCCTCGTACGACCAGCATGGGTTGCTAGGGACCTCTTCTAACCGAACTCCGCGCGGGGTTGTGTCAAACTGAGACATTGTATATGTAATTAGGAATCATTAACTGCTAGATTAATAAACATCGAAAAGTGTATGTTTATAGACAGAGTGGGTTTTACTTACTTAATAAACATTTGCTTAGCCTAGCCTAGTAACAATTATTGAACACGGCGCGCAGGTGTAGTGTATGGGAGCTTACTTCAGAAACTGACCCATGAAAATCTGGCTTGGAATTGGTCTTCAGCAACCCATGCTTGTCGTAAGAAGCGACTAACAGGATCGGGTGGTCAGGCTCCCTGACTTGGTTGATGCATGACATCGTATAACATTTGCGCAGATCGATCTTCATGATGTCAATCACTGGATTATCTGGTCCAGATTATTTAAAGACCACCGTCATGTAGCTTGAATATTGCTGAGTGCGGTGTTTTTTATTGGCGGCCATTCGGTCAAAAAATACAAAGTTGAAACAAAGGACAAAAGTACGCAATGAAGGGCAAATATTATGAATAAAAAACTAAATGTTACTACTAACGATCAATATACAAAACAAACAGACGCCGGTTAAACATACAAAGTTGAAATAAATGTCAAAAGTACGCAATATTAATAGTCAAATGTTACGAAAAAGACGACACAAGAAAAAGGAAGAACAATGTGTACGAAAGAACGTCAGTGAGCACGAAAGAACGTGTAATAAAGAACGTCAGTGAGCACGAAAGGACGTTTTCAATAAAGAACGCCAGATGGCGCTGCAATTTGTAAAACATTCCGAGTTTAATCGGCTTGTTCCGCCGTGTATATGATAACTGCATGCCGAGGTGCACAATGTATTACGACTTTCCTCGTGCACTCACCGCCTGACGTCACACACATATATATATATACATGTATTTATAATGTATAATGTACACATTGTGTATACACATGTTGCGTTAAGCTTTGTCACCGCTTAATGGCCTTTTCATAAATACAGTATACTGTGTAATCCAACATCTGCCTAACATTAGTACATGTATTATACAACCTTAAAAAAACACTCACTTAACGCAAAACTAGGATTCATCACTTCGCTAAACACAGATGTAAACGCTGAGGAAGTGGATATATATCCGTGCAAATTTCATGTCAATATACATAGCTGACATGTGTCAGCGCTTTGTCATTGATGTAGATTGCATGTAACTTTCTGCATTGGAAACAAGCACGCGTTCTTCAATCTTATTTGAAATAAAGATTTCTCATCATTTTAAATCTGTTTGAGATTACTTTCAAGTCAAGGATCATGAACTTTAATGGAGTACAGAAATTGATCATTGACAAATCAAATTTGTAAATGTCATGTTGTCAATGGTTCCAGGATCACATTATAACTATGTCGATTGCATCTAATGCACGGATTCCTTTGTCATTGTAGGTGATTAAAACCTCAAGGAATAATACGAAGTATCACGAACTTTTCGACTTGCTGACTGACATTTACTTTATGGATGTAAAACAACCCTTAAACAACGCGTAATTTCACCCACGTTGTACAATCTTTTTCATATACAGACATTCACAAACCGACGTATATCACGATGTCGATTAGCGGCCACGATCTTTAGCAAACAGCCCGAAGCCTGACAGTTATATTATTGACAACGTGGATGGAGCTGTTTTAAAGAAAAGAACGAATACACTAACACCCTTTTTTATGTTATGAACAGCGTTGGGATTAGTAACATGGACTATAACGGTGTTATGTCTTATGAGTGAGTGAGTGAGTTGGGTTTAACGGTGCTGTTAACAGTATTCCAGTTACATCACGGCGTGTCAGCTTAATGGGGGAGGAAAGCCCGAAGTAATGCAGGTCTCAGACGTTTACCACTTCGGTGAAAACCATGAGCACGGGTATGGTGCTGACAAACCTAGAAACATAATCGGGGCGAACCGGGATTTGAGTCCACAATCATAGGTTTCTGGCGTGTCCAAGGGACGCAACTCTGCATAGCGAATTGCAGCGCCTTTGACGACTGGGCCGCCTGTGCCCCTTTTGTCATATGCCCTCACATATGCCCTCACAATGAAATCCCAACTTCTCTTTTTGTCAAGGAAATCATTGACAATCTTCTCCCCTTACTGTGCCTGAAGTAATTCATAAATTATCAATGAGCGTCTGTTTGTTGTTGAGCGCCAAAGTCCGCAACAGACCATGCAGCAATCTCACGGGAGGCTGTAGATAATCAAGTGATTGATATTATGAGCAACGTCCCACTCCCCCGGGGCACGGTGACACGCAAGTCACCGATCTATTTCGGGACCCACCAGTGTTAGAAACAGGATATTTTATCGGTTAAGGATTCAAAACACCAGGGATTTTGTTTCTATAGAGGAGTTACCGTGCATGTTTTTGTCACGGCGTCTAGCATACCCAGGCCCATTCAGTATATCCAATGGTCAGTCAGTCAGTAAATCACGGGTATCAACGAATCTAGAAAACTATACTGGATTAAAAGGAATTAAATCATCGATATGCGGCTGATGAACGCCACTGACTACAAATACGTTAATCAATAATTCAACCTGACCCTTTGCCCTTGTCGTTTATGACTTTTATAAAACATCTTCAAAGCAAAACCGAAAAACACCCCAGAAGTCTTTCATCCTCCTCCTACCGTCCCTCGCCACCTCCGTGTTCGCTGTATTTAGGGTCTCCCACGCGCGCCCTTCAGAATGGATTTTATGACCAGTGGCTGCAACAATATCTTTGTGTGTCATGTTTCTTACACTTTATGCTTAGCGCAACATTTCTTTCTTGATTCTTTACGTACTTTCGTTCTCCATATCAGCTTGGATCAATCGAAATTCAAACAGAAATAGAATTGTGTATCTAAATGGAGATTTGTAAATTTTATTTGGCAGAATGTCGTCTTGATCGGCTTGTGAAGAGGCATCGTATCACAGTATCTGATTTTAATGAGAATGAAATAAATAATCTAATGTTCATGGGAGGATTGCACGATTTTTAACTGAATGTTTTCCAATCGCAACATACTACATTTAATGCATTTCATCAATCATCATTTATAAAATTGCTTTACTTTGGTATGTTTTTTGTCGGGTTTTCTTATTTTTCTTATCCATCAAAGATGATGCGGTCAGTCACATGAACAAATAATGTAATATTTGACTTTCATTGTCTCATTGTGGCTTGTGGTCAGGTCGGTCGACTTTGCAAACCGAAAATATAACAAGTGTTGCCGTGTTACCTCATTTTGTACTGGGAAGCCCACTTTCTGCCTTCAGCTGCCGACACACTTCGCTTCTGCTTCAAATCTGTCTGTGAAAAAATATCATGAACGTAGATATACTCTCAATAAGCTCAGGAACTTGCTACGTCAGGAAATTTAATTGGTCTGTTTTTTTCAATCTTGAGGCAGATACATAAATTGTTCCTGAAAAGAGTCCTCATAATATTTCAGATATGTCAACTGACCCTTTCATTTGAGGCATCTACAGTCCCCCCTCACAATTACTGGAAGTTTCACGTTAAAGCAATAACGGCTATGTCTTTAGGCATCGAATATATAATTTAAGTAGATTAATCAAATAAAAACAAGAATTTGTAGAAATATAATAATCTATAAATACTTAAAACTATAGTTGCGTTGAATTAAGGTACATCTTGCAGTTGGATCGCTAAATCACTTGTAACTGTCAAATTTCTATAAATAACAACGAGTAAAGATTTCTAATGATATTTTTAGTTGGAGTTTTCTTTTAAATCCGTTTTATACATAATCTCTTCAAAACCGACGGTTGGGATTGGACATGAATTCTCCCGACAACCACGCTGATGGTACTGCTTTCTCAACCATTGTCGGTAGGCATTTAGAGATAATGATATATAAACTGATAGGTTACAAAATGCGGTTACTACAATATTCAAAGTATTTATGACAATACCTGTTGGGCAGAAACCGCTAGAGAGTGCATTTCAAGGATAAGGCTTGAAATTTGAAGGTTTTTTTTAATAAATCTGTAGCGGAACGTTGTGCATTTAAATCTCATTCTCAACACCATGGGGAGTGGTATCCAAGTCAGCTGCATAGTGTGCGTCTGAATGGCTTGCATTTATAACCCCATTGTACTGGGTACTTATGTATAAGGACGACATAGATACACAAGGACCACATATCACATAAGGACCGCGTGTCACCACAATGGCCACCTACGTTAAGCACAGATTCGGGTGTTACCTTGTTGGCTACGATGACGATTTCAGGCGTGCCCGAGGAATATTTTTTAACTTCTCTCATCCATGAGTCGAGGGTCTCGAACGTTGCCACATTTGTGACGTCATAGGCCAAGAATATGGCATCTGTTCCTCCGTACAGCTCGTTCCGAACATCCATGTACTCCGTACTGCCGGACAAATCCCACAGGTGAACTCGGACTGTGGGAGACATGAATGAATATCAGTACTAAGAGAAGTAGATATCAACGTGTATAGGGAATGGGAGTGAGTGAGTGAGTTGGTTTGAACGCCACTTTGAACAGTATTCCAGTTACATCACGGCGTGTCAGCTCTATGTGGAAGGGAAGCCCAAGGTCATGCAGGCCTCAGGCGTTAACCACTTTGGTGAAAGCACCGTGAAACCCACGAGCACTGGTTGGTTGGTTGGTTGGTTGAATAACGCCGCACTCAGCAATATTCCAGCTGTATGACGGCGATCTGTATATAATCGAGTCTGGAACAGACAATCCAGAGATTGATATCATGAGCATCGATCCACGCAATCAACCATGCATCAACCAAGTCAGCGAGCCTGACCACCCGATCCCGTTAGTCGCCTCTTACGACAAGCATAGTCGCCTTTTACGGCAAGCATGGGTTTCTATATCTTCCCGAGGCAAGAGAGTTAACTGACTTTTAAGGTCCAGTTTCCACCCTTGCCGAACTAGGCTGGAACTACTGGGCTCGATCGTAGCGCCACCAGTGGCTATTACCAGTTATGTCCCTTCAAAGCCTCTCCTATGGACCAATCAGATTCCACCTCTTGTATCACTTGCATTTACTTCACACGAAATGGTGGCGCCCAGTCAGGACGATCAGATCGATAATCAGGATCTATATTGTGATAAAACGGGTCTTACCTGCACGACAGTTTACGAACGGGATTTCGATTTCGGTGCGCGACTATAGACACGTTAGTCCAGCCAAAATGTAACTCCATAATACCAGCCTAGTTCGGCAAGGGTAGAAACTGGACTTTTATAGTCAGTAAACTCTCTTGCCTCAGGAAGATGGGGTTGCTAAAGACCTATTCTACCTATTGTAAAGACCTATTCTACACCTCCCCCCCCCCCCCCCCCCCCCCGCCCCCTCTCTCTCTCTCCTCCCCGACTAAAGAGAGAGAGAGACGACTAAAGGAATCGGGTAGTAAGGCTGGCTGACTTGGTTGATGCATGTTATCCTATCCCAATTGCGCAGATCGATGCTCATGATGTCAATCACTGGATTGTCTGTTCCAGACTTGATTATTTACAGACCGCCGTTATATAGCTGGAATATTTCTGAGTGTGGCGTTAAACAACAAACAAACAAACATTGTTCCAATGTATATCAAATATACCACAAATATCACATCGAGAAGAGATCGGAGCGATCCTTCACATGTAAGATCATCGGCCCATTACACTCGGACGCCGCCAAGTGAGTTGGTGTTGCTGTAAACGAGTTCGTGCCCAATCACAAAGTACACATAGAATAGGCTTGGCACAAAATTATACAAAAAAATATTCCCAGACTTTTACGGGAAATGCCGATTACTTACGATCAATCCCTTCTACTTCGTGTATCTTGAATCCATAGTCTACCCCAACAGTCGGCTGGTACCCGGTGTTGAACTTGCAAGAAAGGCCAAAACGTAAAGATTAATTAATCCACATTCATTATTAAACATTGGCTTGTAGTTATTAGAATACATATTACCTGTAAGACCCACGGAATATATACAAGAAGAAGATATGTACACTCAAACAACGTTGTGTCGAAGTTGAAGTTACCTACATAAATATTTCGAGCTATCCGAGGTTCGACACAACCGAAAAAAACACTTGGCATACATTTAGACTGTCATGAAGAAAGAAGACATGACATGAAGACATGAAACATATGCGACAAACAAGCGAGAAATTAAAATAAATGTCAAACATTACCTTTATTATTGATCATTATTGGCAATTATGAATGTTGAAAATTAAACATAGCACATACGTGTACTATTAAAAGTATTAAATACATTACATACACATAATACAATAAAACAGCTCACAGCGTTACTGTTAGGTCTTGTTAACTGAACTATGATGACCGAGATCGTCTTATCAGAGTACGTGATTTTGCTGGAAGTGCATACTGAGAAGTAATAACTTCAAAACAACCGTAACTTCGACACGTCCGAATCGACACAACAGAGGTTAAATAATGATGAAGAAAGAAGATTGACACTGGAACCAAGCTTTTTTGGCATTGATGCATCGACACACCAAAGTTCGACACAACGGTTTTTGAGTGTATATACTTCTATAGCAGATTCACTGTGAGTGGGTATGGTTTGCCGTCGCTCTTAGCAGTATTCCAGCAAACATCACTGCGGTGGGCATCAGAAATAGTTTCATAAATTGTACGCCATCTTCCCGAGGTAACGGTGTCCAGTAGCCTTTAGCAAAGATTATAGGACCTTCTTGCAGCGGGAAGAGGATTGTATACCCATGCATGGGGAGAATCGAACTCGGGCCTTCGGCGCGACGAGCGAACGCTTTAACCTCCAGACTACCCTAGCATTTGACATGACATGGTGTTGTGTTTTGTGGTGTATCATGTGGTTGTGTACGATATGACATGGCGTGTGGTATGTCATATGGTTTTATATAATATGACATGCTATAATATGGTGTATCATGTGGTTGTGTAGGATATGACATGGCGTGTGGTATGTCATATGGTTGTATATAATATGACATGCTATAGTATGGTGTATCATGTGGTTGTGTACGATATGACATGGCGTGTGGTATGTCAAATGGTTGTATATAATATGACATGCTATAGTATGGTGTATCATGTGGTTGTGTACGATATGACATGGCGTGTGGTATGTCATATGGTTGTATATAATATGACATGCTATAGTATGATGTATCGTGTGGTTGTATGTGGTATATCATATGGTGTTGTGTGGTATGCCATGGTGTTTTGTGGTATGAATTGGTCTCATGTTGTATCTATGACATGGTGGCGTTTGGTTTCTAGGATGTTCATCTACGCGGTACAAATACATACAAGTTGAAATGCCCTTTCCTCAGTAAGTCATCAATAATACATTAACGATAACAATTACTACCCAAGGCCACAATGCACATGTAAAATAAACAATGTACCTTTACTCGTAAAGTGAACAATGGCGCCATGAACGGTTATTAAGATCTGTGATTACATTCTCATAAGATAATCTATTCTAAATCAATAAAGCTAAAACATACGAAAACTACCATGTAAGGTCTATAAAATACATGTTCATGATCAACTCAAATTTAGGCTCAAATATTATATCTATACTAAGTTATACTATCTATGTTTACAAAAGTAATATGTATCTACAACGTATCAGGGCTAACGTTAATCTGTATGTACTACAAAATAATATTCATTCTTATTCAGCTACAGTTGTATCATTATTTCACTGACATCACTAATAAGTACACATGTTGTTTTACAAAACATGATGTTGTTTATACATAATCTAGGATCTGAATATTGTCTATATCTCAATACTGAAACACAAGACAAAAGGGCATTGTCTATCCCTTTGTTGTGCATTTTATCTCTACAATCATCATAAGCAGGTGTGAATGTGCCACTATATGATACACAGTATAACTAATAAATCATACCTAAGATAAAAAAAGATACGAACCAGTGTTATAAGCGTTACAATGACAGACATACCCCCATGTAAGACGTTCCCACATATGAAAGTATGAGTTCCGTAAAATGCCAAATACGATGATAAAGGTAACCATGGAACGATCAATCCAAACGCTGATTAATCCCAAACCGAGGCGTAGTTTACCGTGTACATGTACACAAACGTCCGAACTGGTGGTCAATAGCACTGGTGTCGTGTTCCCAAAGGGAATTCAAATGTGACGTATTTAGATCACGTGTTACATTAGGTCTATCAGTCTTTGAAAATCGCTTGATGGCTACCTTTAAGAGTGATTGTGCTTGATACACTCCATGACAGTAGAAACGTTATGAACCACACCAGAAATCCCACCAGACTGCCTCAGATAACGTGACAATATGTACTGACCAACTAGCACAAAGTTAGGTTTGTTAATACTGACACCTGTGTATACCCTAGGTTACCCTGTTTCCCCTCGCTAGGTTCCCCGTCCTTATAATCCTGATCTGCCCCTTAGATTACCTGGTCATCCTGGCTCTCTGTTGCTATGGCTGCCTGTCAAATATTTACACAATTGTTAGTTCCGTTATAAAATCTAGGAATTTACATTACAATCACCTTATAAGAAATATCTACATTTTACTCTAACCCTACAACGACAATACAATTTCGTACTTTCAACCTTTTTAGTTTACAATTACACTCTTCAAAAAAGGTAGTATGTAGTTCATTGAATCTGACTACACAAACAATCCGGTATATAAATTGGATATATGTTATTTGAAAATGTTGGTGGCCTGATATTCGACAAATGGTGCGTCAAAACGCAGCCATTGTCGATTTACAATGTCTTGAAGTCAATATATACACATATATATGTACAATATCCTACAGAACGAGATCTGTGCGGTACAAAATTGTACCTGTGCGTTTCTTTTTTTGAAGAGTGTATATCTGAAGTTGATTCTTTAGTACTATAAAAGCTTCTACAAACTGATTGTGTTCACAAAAGAAAAAAACCCCTCAATACCTTTAAAAAACACACATTAGGATAGCGTGCAATTCGTTTTCCTTGTACGTAGAGTGAGTGATGTTTTATCACGACTTCTATATCTTGGTTCTGGGTTTTTAACCTGACTTTTGAAAAAAAGTAATTTGAAAATTTATGAATGTGCGTGTTATCCACAACATACAGCAAATTGCAGGGGGAAATGGGCGTTTGCTTGTAATATTCCTGCAAAAAACAAACGGTGCTGCTAATTTCAGTGTATACATAACGTTAAAAAACACTGTTTTTCGTGTGAATGCTTTTAAAAGAGAGTGTGACATCACGTGTTTAACCTTGTGACATACTGACCTCTCGTGCTCGTGTCTTCCCTTCCTGGACATAAACATGGCATCATTATGAACACAAGTGGGTATCCATTGTTAATTAAAAAAAACGAGTTCAAAAATGTTTTTTGAAAAGATCCCTGTGTTTCTTTCTCAATGCGATAAATTTGTCTCATCGTATGTTTTTTAATGAAATGTATTATAACCTCGAGTTAAATGTTTCATCCACACTACTCTTTACATGCATCATGGCTTTTTGTTTTTCTTAAATTTGGCTGGCGGATATATTTGATTTTTTAGTATTAAAAACAAAATGTAGAATGTAATTAAAAATACTTAAAAAACATTTTGGTTTGGAGGTAACGGGGAGAGAAATTTTCAATTAAAACCATCAATGTTTTGAAGGTTGATTTAAACATTCCCTTGAAGTATTCACTGAGATATGAAATTACTGACAGGCTGCCAAATCAATATCCTATTTCCAAGCGCTTTGTAACGTTGTAATTAAAACGGAGATCCAGAAATGATGTAGCTATAATTGGCTATACATATTGTTAATTTCATTTCAATCATATTTGAACCGACAACTGTAAGGCTGCCTACAGCAATTTTAATATCGCAAACCAGTTCTTAAAAAATATCCGGATAAAAAAAGTGAATATAAAGTTCTATGTAACACGCATATATATGCAGTGTAAGACAGGCAGTCGTGATAGTGTGTCTGTACACTTAACAGATTGTCATTGTTAAACGTATTCTTACCTTGCTTTCACAGAAGTGTTTGATGAGACACGTCTTGCCAACAGCAGTGCTGCCTATTCCGACGATCTACACAGATACATGTATATTGAAAGTGGTAATTTTCATAAAACGTCGCAGCTAGCAAGCTAAAACTAAGAGCAAGAACGTTACTTCTTATTTTACATAAAATATTCACTGTCATTACACATTTTGAGTTACATGAAGATGAGCAAATGGATAATAATTATAAAGCCAAGCCGGTGTGCTGTATCTAGGATATTGTAGTGAGTGAGTAAATATTTAACGTCACATCGGCAATATTTCTCCCATATCGTGATCTGATGTTGTAAGTATACTAACGCACATCTTGAACGACATGGGTCTGCGTGATCCTGGGTGTGTGTGGGATGTTACTGTACCGTAACTGTCATTTTCATCAAGATGACTGACACACTTCAGATCTTTATCTTATTTGAAATATCAATTTTCAAAGGGTAAATCTGAGTGAAATATCCTCACATTTAACGTGTAATTTACGGTATATATGCATAACTTAGAAGGTGTCAATCACAGCTCTCCTAGGTGTCAGTTTCTGTGTGTTGGGAATCATGTGACATGAACTGCCGATGCACGCAGTGCTTAGCTCTTAAGTGAAATAGCCGTGAAAGTACACGAACTGACGAAGTTTCGCATGGAACGTACAGCTCGATCTATAATTTCTCAAATAATCTCTAACGTACCTTCACCCACACTAACGAATCGACCGCTTGGCGGACATCCTTAGGTAGGTGTCCTGGTTTTCTGTCCATCTTGCAGTTTACACCACCTAAAACACATTAATTATCAAAATGTGTTCGCATCATCTACCATCCCGCTCTCAATATGAAGCACCGGTGGTTGCCTAACAACCATAAACAAACTGGTGCATTGTGGGAATGGTGGGAAATCCCCTTGGCTTGAATCCATAGTCAGTAAAGGCAGGGGTTCCCCGTGGTTTCACTTTTAATAACGCGTTGTAGTCATGATACTTTATTTATACTTTGCGCGTAAGAGTGTTCTCTCGCTAATAACACACCATTTCATAGATACACCACACAGCCACCGAAAAAGAGACATAAACAACTGGCAAAGGACACGTCAGTTTTATGGCTTTATCGGTCCAACAGGTGACTGCGCATGTGCAGTGGTGGGAATTTCCGTTCAGGAAGATAAGATGACCCAGAGCTGGCATGGGTTGTGCACAAAGTCTAAGACTTTATAAACGTGGCATTTCGTAATGGCTCGGTTGGTTATAGCGTATGTCCTCTGGTTCTTCGGAGGATGGGTCGGTTTGCATCACTTTTATCTCAAACGGGATCGTCACGCATTTGTTTGGTGGGCGACTTTAGGTAAGCTGTGTACACACAATATTGATCTACGTCCAGTTTTCTTTGAAATAAAAATAACTCAAGTATGCTAATCATTCTGGTTCTACATCGTATGAAAACCTGTGTGGTTTGACTGTGAGCATATTGGATACAGACTTTGCTTTTGATGTATGAAGAGAATAAGGGGAGTGGCACCGAGTGTGACACAAGTAGTTTCAGCAGCCACACAACTGCATATTGCGTTAGTATCATGAAAAATAATACCTGTTAATTTACATTCTATAAATTGAATTGTTTGTGAATTTTCATGAAGATATGCAATTCTGTCATTATTTCATGTCTGTTGGAGGGTCACGACCAAAATGGAAAGTAGGCTGTCAATATATTGAGGCACAGGACCATATATGTAAAGTTCTGATAATAATAACAAACAAACTCACAGACGAGACCGAAGACAGAGAAGAAATGCAACAGAAAATTCTAAACTCGTCCACCTCAAGTTTTTGTCTATTTTTAAAAGCCTTGTTTTTCCATCTATCACCATAACCGCATGTGCAAAACTGTTCTGTATACACTCCCCAACATCCATGTAATCCATGTTTCTGCCATTGAATGGAAACACCCACCTGTCAACCCTCGGCCTCGTCTTCAAGTTTTTTGCAAGTTTGTTTATTATATTATCATTAGTTACATATGGTTCTGTGATTGAGGGAATGTGCCTGAAATAACAGCTGTGTGAACTTGGATAGTGTTATGTGTATAAGTACACATCTCTATCATAAAGTAAGTCATAGTCATAATGATCTGAAACATAGGTATTTTATAGGCCTAAATGATTCCAGATTATCATATTTTAACATGTGTTTAAAGGTAGGGTCTAGATATATCTGTAGCAAAATGTCAGTATCTTAATCTTAATTTTGATTTTATGTAGTGAGGGCATGTACAGTATTCTCCCAAACAATCATTATTTTAACTTGATGAAATTGTTAAAATATTGTCAGATGTGACAATGATCTCAGGAGGCTAAAACAAATTGCTATGAAACACTGTTGAAATGGACCACCTGTTCAGCACTTGCTATTCCAAAGTCAATGTCTGCTGGGAATAAAAATACATCAGTTGACTGTGATATATCATGATATATAATGTATATATATACTAATTTTGAGATTTATGGACATATGTTTTTCAACAAAATAGATAATATACTCCCGGCAAAAAATAAGGGAACTACTTATTTGAGTGTAGCTGGAGTTTGGGTGTACATTTACAGTACCCCAGCTTGGCTGGTAAGGCGGAAAGGAGGGCATTACCAAGAGCAGCCATACACAAGTTAATCAACAGTGTGCCATCAATATGTCGTGCATGTATCACCCAGCATATCGGACCCACTAGATACAGATCTACATTCCCTTAATTCATTTTAAAGACATTTATGATCATTTATAATACACATTCACTATCATTTCATCAGTTCCCTTACTTTATGTCAGCAGTATGTGTGATGCCATTATGTAAACAGAATGGCTGGTCGAATGACCATGAATAATCATATTTCAGGTGGTGCTTTTGGACTCGGATGGGTACGGGATTTGTGGAAATTGCCAGATTATGTCCAAGAGTGCAACCGAGATGAAGAGTGGGAAAGGGAATTCACCAGGAGGAGGAGTGTTGATCGGAAACCCTCTCGGAGCACCAGCAGATTTGCAGGGGAGATCATCATGGGCAACATCCTGGGCTACCTAATCCGAGCCCTCCTTCCCGAGCAGTACGTGGACAGCACGAAGTTAGACCTGGGCTTCCTCCTGGCTGTCTCCCTGCCACAGCTCGGGGCGGCTATAGGTGGGTACAGAGACTGGCATCCTTAGAGTCTGAGGGTTGAGAAATTCTCAAAGGATTTACTGGATCATTGACAATTGTGAATTTACCTTTTCTAGATTTTGAAATATGTCTTAACCCTCTCCAGCTAATCATGGGGCATTGATTGTACAACCTAGGCCAGATGTTCTTAATAATGTTTTATGTATCCCTTGACCCTTAAGAAATGTGCAGTTGAAGTATTATTTTTTATATCTCCTACCTCAAGCTACATTGACGTTTCTGAAGTATTGTTTGCAAACAATAGCTGAGTCTCTGCTCCCCTTATTACAAGAGATAACATTTTTGCTCCGGTGACCACCCTGTGGATGTAGACTAATCACATGACCAGACATTTCTCTTTTTCGTAAATGAATACGCTTATTCTGAAATAAAGACAGTGGCCTAATGTAAGCGTTTTGGTGTGCTGTACATCATGGTTTGCAGGTTCAGTCCTGGTGTTGCGGTCATTGCCCCAGTGTGAACCACCAGATGATCTGACCATGTCAACAGTGTCCTGAGATAAAGATGAGGTGGAGGTGTGATATTACTTATCTCGATGGAGAGGGGGGGATATTATAGGGTTTATCTTGCAGGCATATTTATTTTCTCACGTAGGGATTAGACAGTGCTCTGTTTGTGGTTGTGAATTTACTGCCTACAATCTTGTACCGCCATCTTCCGTACACCTGTATAGCGGACTGACCATCACCTGTTTGCACTATGGAGTGGTAGTTTTATCAGGTTTAGGATCAGATGCATGTTTCTCTTTCCAGGACAGGCAGATAATTTCCTTACCCGTTGAATATTCACTCACAAGTTATCATTTACCTTGGGTGTACCGGTAATTTTATTTGGGTATTCAATATATGTGACCCACGAGGAGAAAAGGGACATGATAATATGGGTGCTAGGATACAAGTGTGCTGTGATGTCATAAAGGAAGACATTAGACATCAACTTATCTCAATAAAGTTTGCCATGTGTGTGGACAGCGCAAAAATATCTTATTTGTCTTTCGTTAGTTTGTATTGTGATAAATGCGTTTTTTCATAACATGTCAGTACACATTTCTACTTTCAATTAATCTGACATTTATAAAAACTGCTCTGAAAATGGGACTGCAGAAAATAATGGCATGTATCTCTGTAATAAATATGAATTGAAGCTTGTTAAATGTATTTTTATGTTCCTAAGATACTGTGGTTTTAGAATATAATGACAATAACTAGGATACAGGTTTTTTATTGTGCATATGTTACACTGTTACACAAATATGCAGATTATCGCAAGCTACTAAACTATCAACATGATCAAATACATGTAACACTCCTCATTATCATGGATCTCCTGTGTGCAGTCTTTGACATCCCTACTGCAGTCGAGGTTTCCTTTTCAGTCTTTATGATTTCAGATTTTTATTTATCCTTCATCGGTCAATGTATGTTGCATTACTGAAACATCTTTACAACTTTTAACCCTAAATTTGTCCTGTTTCTCAACAAGCTCAACAACTCACTAAGTTTTGTTACTAATGAAATGCAAAAGGGGGGATTGAATATTGGTTTGTTGCTGCAGTTAGAGATATTACAGGTAAATCAACACTATAAATAATCTAGGCAAACTGATGGTTGACAGCATGAGTAACGATCCATGACAAATTCACGTTTTATTTCTTATTTTTCAACACCTCAGGAGGTGTTGAGTCCCAGTATTTCAGAACAAGTTGATCAGATTGTAACAGTCCTCAGTGAGCAGACGTTTGATGCTGGGATGAAGTCCAACTTCCTATGTTTGGGAGTTGGTGGTTCACAGGTCTGCAAGCTTGCCTTCCAGCAAAATGATGTGATGTAAATTTACCGTTCAATTCAAGTCAATAAAAAAATAGCTCTATTATTATATTTTGACTTTGGAAATGAATGATATCACCATTGTAAATATGAAAATAAGTAGGTGGAAAAGTATACTTGAAAGTCTACATCGCCACCTGCTCATATAAGGAGGATTTTCAAAATAATGTAACTGTTTTGCTATTGTTTGTTCTTCTTATTGCATTTTGGCCATGCCTCAAAATATTTTAAAACCTACACTGAAATTTTGAATAGCTCCTAAAGTCAGATGAATTTAGGGTTTCATGGAGCATAGTCTGGGAGTCATCGTGACTCACTGTATATGTTTGGGAAATTCAGGAGCACAGCTTGGAGATTCTGCATGAGATGAAGTCTCAGGATGCTGATAACAAAAATATAGTGGCTGTTTTAGTCCCTTAGATGTTTTTTGAAGGACTGATAAAATTGGGTTGTGTCAAATATCCGGAATATGACTCATCAAAAGTTTTGGAGGAAAAATGCTTTAGCTACACAGGATTCCTACGTCATTGGTAAACCTTCATGCTTACATTAATTATTACAGGCATTCTAGGTAGCAAACATTAGGGATTAGGGAAATCTGTGTACGCACAGATATGACACCAAAGACGTGTGTAGACTGAACTTTAACATATTTGCAGTCATAAAAAGTCATGTGTAATTGAACAAGCCTAAAGTGATATGATTTGTTGTGTCAATCTTGTTAAAAATAATGTATTTTTTCCATAGGTGTTCATCTAGTAGCAAACATTGGTCGTCACAAAGGCTCCTGGAGCTGGGCTGCCCTAGGGGCCTACATTGGCACCCCCTGGCTAATCCTCAACCCTGACAATGTGGCAGTCGCACCCCTCATGTCGGCCATCTTTGTCCAGTGGAAGGGAGTGACATGGAGGACTGACCCAGAGCCAAAACAAGGCCTTTTTCGACGTGTCAGCAAACTGACGTTCTACGGCACACTCTACCTAGCTCTGTGGGGATGTGTGATATATTTTAACGCCTCTATCACAACTAAAGATGGAGAGGAGATCCCCCTAAGGGAGGCGATTCCCAACTTCTTTAAATCTCCAGCTTGGGCTGAAACCAAAGACTCCATGCATAGACTGTACAATTATTTCCAAGCCCATGGCTGGAGGAGAATCTGGGACGAGATCAAGGAGACGTTTGATCCTGTAGGGGAGCAAAATGCGTATAAGGTGGGTGTAGGGAATACATGTACTTCCAATTCAGTCGTCAAAGATCCACTTGCAGAAGGAATATCAACTATTTTAAGCTTTATCTTCATAAAAAAAAATTGCCTTTTCTTAAAAAATATGCAATAACAAATATCGGAGACCGGCTTTTTGAAACAATTATTGATGTTATTGCTTTTCATCAGCTCATCAGCAAATACAATACACACAATTAATACAGATATACATGGAAAATATTCTATTCTGGTTGGCTAATTGCTGGTAAAAGTTTCAAATCACTATGACATCTGTATTGACAGCCACGTCATAGCAGAAACTGAGAATTAAAAAATAATTAATTCAATAAATAATTAAAATAATTTCTTTGTCGAGGTACGTAGGCAGTTTGGAAAAATTAAATGAGCAAATGAAGGTTACAAAATTATGTGCTTTCTTTAATATTCAGTGTGTCTAGCATTACATTTTAGGAAAGAAGACATGTAAATTGACTTAAAGAGCATCATGAGAGAGCTTGAAATTTAGTGTTCCACTAGTTTAGACTCTGACGTCATATTTTATTGTGTCACTGTGAGATTTTGTCATTATAATAGAGTGCATATTAGAATCATGAAACTAGAAAAAGAGCAAGTTCTGAACTATAACTATCCATTATGTCATGAAATGTACTCAATGATATGAATATGATTTCTTGGGAGTTTCATACAGTATAAACATGCCTTGACCAGATCCTCCATTTCTACTCTAAACAGGTCCTAGGTTTGAGCTCCAGCGCTACTCAGGAGGAAATAACCCATGCCTACAGGAAGATGTCGCGTCAGTGGCACCCAGACAAGCAGAAAGATCCCCAGAAGAAGGAAGAGGCCCAAGAAAAGTTTATAGAGATTCAGCAAGCCTATGATATTCTCTCTTCCATCAAGGCCAGGAGATCCGCCAAAAATAAACAGTCAAGCAGGCCACGAAAAGATGAATTTTAGTGTGTGAAAAAGATGTATTGGTAGAACGAGGATGTCGTATTTGACTTAAGTTAGGTTTGATTACTTAAGGATGTCTGTGATTATGGTTTTATATAAATATTACAAAACATTAATCACTTTCCATTTTTGTCAGAGGACAAGTTTTGGTCCCTGGTCTACAGAAAATGTTGTCTAAAAATCCCATATTATAATAACCCGGTAGTTCTTTCCAATTCAGGTTATTTATTCCTAACAAAGAGTCCTTTGAGCCTACCCATGTCCATTCAACCTGACTTAGCAGTTCCCAGTTGAGCACAGACTCCAGACGTTTATAACCTATACTTGACTACAAATCTTAATCAACTAGCCTGAAATTGAGTTGAGCCCAAAGAATTTTTATATCTCCAAATGTGACATGTCTTTCACAGAAAGTAGGATAATAGTTCGTTTTACATAACAGCATCAAATGCAATGTTTAAGAAAACTTTATAAAGCATCCCAATTTTGCTCAAAGTAATGCTGTTTCCCCAGTTTGACTGCCGAGGCACTTGGTTATCCTAGGTACTAGTGTCTGTTATGTCAATATGTCAGAGAAACGATCTGAACTGCACTTTTGCAGATTAACAAGTGAAGGATTTGACCCTCTTGTTTTCATGATGGATGTATGCTCCCCAGGGTGCTGAGAATGAAATATAAGTGCACACTAATCCAAAGACCAGGGTAATTATAATATAGTCATGGGTAGCCACTCGGTGAATGGATCTGATGCATTATAAATGGACTGGTCAATACAACTGCTGATTTGTTGGGACAAATATGATATCTGAGAGTGTGACTGTTGTCTGTAGACCATGTCGACCTGAACGTTTGAAGGCTATCCTTTGTGTAGACCATGTCGACCTGAGAGTGTGACTGTTGTCTGTAGCCCATGTAGACCTGAACGTTTGAAAGTTATCCTTTATGTAGACCATGTCGACCTGAGAGTGTGACTGTTGTCTGTAGACCTGAACGTTTGAAGGTTATCCTTTGTGTAGACCATGTCGACCTGAGAGTGTGACTGTTGTCTGTAGACCATGTAGACCTGAACGTTTGAATGTTATCCTTTGTGTAGACCATGTCGACCTGAGAGTGTGACTATTGTCTGTAGACCATGTAGACCTGAGAGATTGAAAGTTATTCTTCATATAGACTGTGTAGAACTGAGGACTTGTGGTTTCAAATAATTATTTGATGGATGTCCAATTGTGTAGAATTTTTAAATGATTGTATGAATGTATGCACACTGAAATCCTGCACATGGGATCCTCCTGTGTATCTGTGGATGTTTTTAGATTGTAAATGTTTACCCGAGGAAAGTGTTTACAAGCAGCACAGAGAAGAAAAAGGGACTGCACTCTGCCCTATGTTCACGTAACTCTCTTGGTCCAACAACAATGAAAACTTGTTAGTGTTGGGGCACAAGGACTGGGGGTATGTATATTTATACTCCACTTTTGGTAGGTATGATCTGTCATTATATTTTGATATACACTTGACATATGAGAATCAGTTTTGTGTATCATGGAGAGATAAAAATATCCCTGTCGAAAGTGGAGTAGTATAGTTTATGTTCAATCTGATGCTTTGCTATGAGAAGACGAGACTCTTTGAGTAGCTAATACCAGCTGCTGTAACTTCATTCCACCACACCGTCATGTTCTGATTCCATAGCTCTGGTGTCAGCATACACTAAGACAGTCAGTTTGAAATTTAATTAGAGATCATCATCAAATGGTTCTTTATGCGATTTTACCACCGTCCACTGAGAAAATCTACATTCAGGTACTTAAAAGAGCACATGTTGGTCCACATATCAGGTGCTACAACCTCATGAAAGTATGTATTTATCATGTTGCGTGATTGATATCATGGGAAGGTTTTGTGAAGTCAGTAGAAATACAGGGTGATCTATACGATGAGAGTGCCTACTGCTGATCATCTCAACTTTTTGATAATATATTTTATAAATATAATTTAATTAACATTTGTAGACAGTGATTTTTTTCTTTCGTAGATTGTTTTAAAAGCTATTAATGCATACTTATATATTTTTCAACTTATAAAGTGAGTATGGTTTTACGCCGCTTTTGGCAATATTCAGGCATTACCACGGCGGGGAATCCAGAAATAGGCTTCACACATTGTACCCGGGAATCGAGCCCGGGTCTTCGTTGTGAGGAGCGAACGCTTTAACCATTAGGCTACCCAACTGCCTGTCAACTAATAAAGCCAGGTCAAGGAATTATTAAGTGTCTAAAACAAACATGTACTTTTGTATGCAGTGGATGTGTAGAGAATTTGTTGATAATTTATTAATTTACTAATAATCACTTTCACAGTATATTAAGTACTGTTTTGACTTTTGTCCTCCATCCAAACAAAGTTTTACACGGAATATGGATGCAGGCTCTGTCAGTCTGCCATGTTTAGTTTCCAGAGTAAAGTTCATAAACGGTTCAATATTTCTTGATGAAACTTTGCATACACATCGATCAAGCACAAAACTGGTCCCTTTGCTATTTTTTATATTTTGTGCATTTCCATGCAACAAATTGGACTCATGTGAAGGTAGGGTTTGTTTCTGTACAATATTTCTTTATAAAACTATGTATGATCTTCATGCAAGTGCTGAACTACTTTTGCTATTCAGAAAGTCTTTAGATTTTAAGTTTCCAAGGCAATAACAAATGAGAGTTTCATTTTGAGGATTAAACCATTCAATGTTTATGGATTTCATATGTCTTTCAACACTTTTTGGATTCTGGGTTAAAACAGGTCCCCAGCAACCTATGCTTGTTTTATAACCCATTCCTACAGGAAGATGTTGCGTCAGTGGCACCCAGACAAGCAGAAAGATCCCCAGAAGAAGGAAGAGGCCCAAGAAAAGTTTATAGAGATTCAGCAAGCCTATGATATTCTCTCTTCCATCAAGGCCAGGAAATCCGCCAAAAATAAACAGTCAAGCAGGCCACGAAAAGATGAATTTTAGTGTGTGAAAAAGATGTATTGGTAGAACGAGGATGTCGTATTTGACTTAAGTTAGGTTTGATTACTTAAGGATGTCTGTGATTATGGTTTTATATAAATATTACAAAAAATGAATCACTTTCCATTTTTGTCAGAGGACAAGTTTTGGTCCCTGGTCTACAGAAAATGTTGTCTAAAATCCCATATTATAATAATCTGGTAGTTCTTTCCAATTCAGGTTATTTATTCCTAACAAAGAGTCCTTTGAGCCTACCCATGTCCATTCAACCTGACTTAGCAGTTCCCAGTTGAGCACAGACTCCAGACGTTTATAACCTATACTTGACTACAAATCTTAATCAACTAGCCTGAAATTGAGTTGAGCCCAAAGAATTTTTATATCTCCAAATGTGACATGTCTTTCACAGAAAGCAGGATAATAGTTCGTTTTACATAACTGCATCAAATGCAATGTTTAAGAAAACTTTATAAACTTTATAAAGCTTCCCAATTTTGCTCAAAGTAATGCTGTTTCCCCAGTTTGACTGCCGAGGCACTTGGTTATCCTAGGTACTAGTGTCTGTTATGTCAATATGTCAGAGAAACGATCTGAACTGAACTTTTGCAGATTAACAAGTGAAGGATTTGACCCTCTTGTTTTCATGATGGATGTATGCTCCCCAGGGTGCTGAGAATGAAATATAAGTGCACACTAATCCAAAGACCAGGGTAATAATAATATAGTCATGAGTAGCCACTCGGTGAATGGATCTGATACATAATAAATGGACTGGTCAATACAACTGCTGATCTGTTGGGACAAATATGATATCTGAGAGTGTGACTGTTGTCTGTAGACCATGTAGACCTGAACGTTTGAATGTTATCCTTTGTGTAGACCATGTAGACCTGAACGTTTGAATGTTATCCTTTGTGTAGACTATGTAGACCTGAGAGTGTGACTGTTGTCTGTAGACCATTTAGACCTGAGAGATTGAAAGTTATCCTTTGTGTAGACCATGTAGACCTGAGAGATTGAAAGTTATCCTTCATATAGACTGTGATGGATGTCCAATTGTATAGAATTTTTAAATGAATGTATGCACACTGAAATCCTGCACATGGGATCCTCCTGTGTATCTGTGGATGTTTTTAGATTGTAAATGTTTACCCGAGGAAAGTGTTTACAAGCAGCACAGAGAAGGAAAAGGGACTGCACTCTGCCCTATGTTCACGTAACTCTCTTGGTCACACAACAATGAAAACTTGTTAGTGTTGGGGCACAATGAACGGAGGTATGTATATTTATACTCCACTTTTGGTAGGTATGATCTGTCATTATATTTTGATATACACTTGACATATGAGAATCAGTTTTGTGTATCATGGAGAGATAAAAATATCCCTGTCGAAAGTGGAGTAGTATAGTTTATGTTCAATCTGATGCTTTGCTATGAGAAGACGAGACTCTTTGAGTAGCTAATACCAGCTGCTGTAACTTCATTCCACCACACCGTCATGTTCTGATTCCATAGCTCTGGTGTCGGCATACACTAAGACAGTCAGTTTGAAATTTAATTAGAGATCATCATCAAATGGTTCTTTATGCGATTTTACCACCGTCCACTGAGAAAATCTACATTCAGGTACTTAAAAGAGCACATGTTGGTCCACATATCAGGTGCTACAACCTCATGAAAGTATGTATTTATCATGTTGCGTGATTGATATCATGGGAAGGTTTTGTGAAGTCAGTAGAAATACAGGGTGATCTATACGATGAGAGTGCCTACTGCTGATCATCTCAACTTTTTGATAATATATTTTATAAATATAATTTAATTAACATTTGTAGACAGTGATTTTTTTCTTTCGTAGATTGTTTTAAAAGCTATTAATGCATACTTATATATTTTTCAACTTATAAAGTGAGTATGGTTTTACGCCGCTTTTGGCAATATTCAGGCATTACCACGGCGGGGAATCCAGAAATAGGCTTCACACATTGTACCCGGGAATCGAGCCCGGGTCTTCGTTGTGAGGAGCGAACGCTTTAACCATTAGGCTACCCAACTGCCTGTCAACTAATAAAGCCAGGTCAAGGAATTATTAAGTGTCTAAAACAAACATGTACTTTTGTATGCAGTGGATGTGTAGAGAATTTGTTGATAATTTATTAATTTACTAATAATCACTTTCACAGTATATTAAGTACTGTTTTGACTTTTGTCCTCCATCCAAACAAAGTTTTACACGGAATATGGATGCAGTCTCTCATGTTTAGTTTCCAGAGTAAAGTTCATAAACGGTTCAATATTTCTTGATGAAACTTTGCATACACATCGATCAAGCACAAAACTGGTCCCTTTTGCTATTTTTTATATTTTGTGCATTTCCATGCAACAAATTGGACTCATGTGAAGGTAGGGTTTGTTTCTGTACAATATTTCTTTATAAAACTATGTATGATCTTCATGCAAGTGCTGAACTACTTTTGCTATTCAGAAAGTCTTTAGATTTTAAGTTTCCAAGGCAATAACAAATGAGAGTTTCATTTTGAGGATTAAACCATTCAATGTTTATGGATTTCATATGTCTTTCAACACTTTTTGGATTCTGGGTTAAAACAGGTCCCCAGCAACCTATGCTTGTTTTAGGAGGCACTTAAATGGATAGGGTTGTTAGACTTGGTTGATTGTGTGACATCATCCCAGAGTGGGACATTGCTCATTATACAGTGATTTACAAGCACAGCATCATTCAGAAACACAGGATTGTATGGGTTTGTTGCTATGGTTGCTATGGAATCATGATTCAGAGTTTTTATAATATCTTATGAAACGTTGCTATCAAATCAATGTTCAAGAAGCTGTTTTAACCCTTCCTCTGAACCAAGGCATCAATGTTCAAGAAGCTGTTTTAACCCTTCCTCTGAACCAATGCATCAATGTTCAAGAAGCTGTTTTAACCCTTCCTCTGAACCAAGGCATCAATGTTCAAGAAGCTGTTTTAACCTTTTCTCTGAACCAATGCATCAATGTTCAAGAAGCTGTTTTAACCCTTCCTCTGAACCAAGGCATCAATGTTCAAGAAGCTGTTTTAACCCTTCCTCTGAACCAAGGCATCAATGTTCAAGAAGCTGTTTTAACCCTTCCTCTGAACCAAGGCATCAATGTTCAAGAAGCTGTTTTAACCCTTCAGATTTTAATTTAGTAATTAGCATATTATGTACCTCTTACTCTTCTCCAACAATGCATTATAGAGGCAGAGCAACTTGATCAGATATGTTTTAAAGAAGACTAGCATCAGAAAGTCATTAGCATCATACCATGTATCAGGGGCCAGTGGACGTGTTTTCATGTTTTATACTAGACATATCCATCTTATCTAATAAGGAATAAGACTGATCTTAATTAATTAATTGTGCATATCAAGTAGCGATATCAATAGGAGTTAGTGAGTGAATATGGTTTTATGCTGCTTTTAGCAATATTTCAGCAATATAACACCATAAATGGGCTTCACACATTATACCCATGTGGGGAATGGAACCCGGGTCTTCAGCATAACAAGTGAGTGATTTAACCACTAGGTTACCCCTCCACCCCTCCATGTCAGGCAGATGGCTTGCTGCAGGATATGTTCTGTGACCAAGTGCCATATGGGCCTTGGTAAAAAAACCATATCAACTGCAATAGTGAGACCTATATATGCCTAACACAATAAGGTAGAATCAGGCATACCGTAGAACATTTGCAGGGAGACTAGAGGGCATGGGTGGTCCACTCATCTAAGGTGCTGCAATTCACTGTGCAGAGTTGTGTCCCTTGGTCTCGCAAGGAACCTATAATTGTGGGTTCGAATCCCAGTTCACCCCGATATGTGACTATGTTTATCAGCACCATACCCGTGTTCGTGGGTTTAACCAAAGTGGTTAATGTCTAAGATCTGCATCACTTTGGGCTTTCCTCCCACATCAAGATGACACACTGTGATATAATAGGAAAAACCGTCATTAAACCCAACTCACTCATTGAAGGGAGACTAGGCTTCAGCTCTGTTGTATAGGTGACTCTTAACAGTTACTCATTGCTCTAGACTGATCCTGGTGCAAGAGCATGGAGCAGTCTCCACGTAAAGTATAAGCTTCATAAAGATACGTCGTACATTAATTCCTTTTTTCCGGTTATATTATTTAGTCAAGATTTGTGAACAGGTGCTTATGCTTTTATTGTTTTATCTATTTTGTTTAGGTTTTTAAATTTGGGTGTTCTTTTCTTGTATTACATGTATTTTCTTGCCCCAATATATGATTGTGTACCTTATTCCCATTGTATTCATTCCAGGTAAACAAAATTCCCTCCATACAGCTGATTACATTATATGTTCTTTTTTTCTTTCATATCTTATTTCCATATCAGGATAATTATGTGCTGTATACCAGTAGACATTCACCCTACGTGACATATCAGGGCTTCAGGTTTTAAATATTCTTTGGATTCAATGCTATTTTTCCTTATACTGGTCTGTAGCCCAGTAACACATACTGATAATCAATGAAAATAATGGTAACTTAAATTGCTTAAGTCCATGAGTAATTGCAGATCCATTTTGCTGTGCCTAGCACTCATCATTGTTCTGGGTGTTATAGACTGAAACCACATTCACTACATACTACCGGGTACCCATTTTAGTTTTTGGTTCAATGGTACACAGGAATCAAACTCACACCACATTCTCTCATGGGATACAATTTTGAGGCAGATATTTTTTATATTCAAATATATTTTCCTAATTACTTTGTTAACAGAGTATTTCTTTCAAAATATAAAAACATATTTCTTTGAAGTACCGGTAATCTGTTACAAGTAAATGGTTGAAAGTGAAATAAACAATAAAATGAAAGAAACTGTCTGTGCTGAACAACACAGATTCTATTGCCTGTTTTATGTATATTGGGGGTGAAAATTTCAAGCTGGTAGATTGGAAAAAATATAAAGGAATAAACCAAAATATTTTATTTATTTTTAGGTTTTTCATATTGTGTGCTCACTTAATTGAGTAATGAATAGGTAAGGATGTAGTTGACCATATAAAAAATGGTGTGTTTCATATTTTATTTCTTTTCCACTTTACTTTTGTTTGGGAGGGTCAGCAAATTTATTTTAAATGTATTACCGTATTTGACTTAATAAGCGCCCTGCTCTAATAAGCGCCCACAGCGATATAAGCTAATATACTGGCTAGTGAACAATCCCAATTGGCACCCCTTCCAATTGATCAATGTACACAAGACTTATTTGTTTCGCGTATCATACGCACTCATGTTATTCGTGTAATTCTGGAAAAATATATCTGTCGTACATAAACATTTCAGGCTGTCAGCATACACCACGAAATTTATCTTTCAACTCTGTTTTTTTTCTCTCCCCAAAATGATATTCTTATAAGAGCCCCCTATTTCTAATTTTGAGACCACTCTGGGCACTTATTACGTCGAATACAGTATTTCTATTTGTAAACAGGCTGTCAGCCTAATTTATTTTAATGTTTTTTGTCCATATCTGTGAAAGTTTATGTTATGGGATTCATAGAGCAAGTAATGAGCGAAGGTTGTTTGTGTCACTGCGCCTCTTTCCAATATAGATGGTTGCTGTGTATTTCATTGTTCTATTCTCGTCTGGAGATAAACTGTGAATGAAGTTATTCTATTCTTACTTCAAAAGATTGCATTGAGTTTGAACTATATATATATAGATGCCTGTATATCACAGCTTGCCCAGAGTAATATGCATGTGCCTGTTGAGGGCTGGTGGGATACAATCCATTGCCCTTACTCAGGATTACTATCTATAAATGAATGCTAGTGCAGCATCACAGAAATAGATTGTCAGAATGGGTGTTGTTGATCATAGTGAGTATGGTGTTACGCCTCTTTTGGCAATATTCCAGCAATATCACGCCGGGGGACACCAGAAATGGGCTTCACACATTGTACCCATTGTTGATCATAGGTATATAAGAGCTATATATATATTCACACTCAAGCTGTTATTCTACCGCCTGGACATCAGGTTCTGCAAAATGTCTGGACTCTTCTTTCTCAAATGCCAGCCACGCCATCATGAGCTTGATGACGACATATCAGACTGTTGTACGTATGCATTATGATGTTATGTTTACTGATCTGTGACCTAGGTCATTACTCTCTTCAAAGTAAGGTCAAATCTTATCAATGTCAATATTATCAACATGACAATTTTGAATTTGTTGATTACATATAAAAATATTTGTATTCAAGTGATATTGCCATTGTGTATTGCCATTGTACACAAAAGTGTGTTGATGTTAGGATGATAGAAACAAATTGAAATGTAGCATGTACACATTCTCATAAAAAAATTGATCTATATTTGGACTGTCCATGTGAAATCCCACAGAAATCCCATTGTCCTTGCTTTTGGAACAGAAGTGATACTTGGACCGCAAAATATATTATTACTGACCTTGACATTCCCAATATGAAATGAAATAGTCAGAAGCGAAACCTTGGTGTATCGGCTTACACCGACAGAAACCTCCTTTAAGGTCTTGGAGGTAATATGTGAAAACAAGGCACTGGCGGACACACCATGTACATTGTGAACCTTCCATTCAGTGGATGGAACTGTAGGTACAGAATTCAGACGACTGACATCCCTATCATGATTGTGACACAATAGCCAGCCATTCACTCATCTACGCAGGTGTAATGTTATGTTAAGCAAATTAAGATGTTTTTCGTTATAAAAGTGACCTCTACCATGTCTGTGCATGGCCTTGAAATGAATACTGCATGTTTCCATCTCTGGAAGAATTTGGTTGATGAATTTGGAGGGCAACATCTCTGCCATTTTTACATGTACGATGGGGATTTCTTTTTAAAAGTATTGATTTACATGTATGTGCAGAATCTTATGCAATGGCAGACTAGTCATTCTTCATCCATGGTTTGTATCCTCTGACTAAATGTAAGCAGTGTACCAACTGCTGACCATAGTGATACTATTATCCCCAGCAAATGTTGAGCAGTGTATACAAATTGTGATATGTATTCCTGCATTGCCCTCAGCAGACACTAAGAAAGCAGCTTGATATGAAAACTATCATTCAGAATATTCGTCCACTGTTGATAAAAGCTAATAGATACATGTAGGACATATATACATATATTTTCACCATGGATCTTTTCAACATTTCATATCATATTTGAATTTTATTGTTGTTTAACTTTGCTGAATAAAGTGTTAATTATTGGGCAAGTCATTCTCAGTATGGTGCAACCCTGTCAGCTTTTACCAATGATTGCTGTTCAGTGAGCGCAAGTGAGTCAGTGAGTATGGTTTTGCACTGCTTTTAGCAATATTCCAGCAATATCACAGTGGGGGACACCAGAAATGGGCGTCACACATTGTACCCATGTGGGAAATCGAACCCAGGTCTTTGGCGTGACAAGCTGACACTTCAACCACTAGGCTACCCCAGTGACTAATGCGCTATCCACATGCACCTCTATACATGTGTGTATATGTGTAGAAATACATGTCATGTGAACGCGTTTACTCATATGGGTGTATATTTACACAAGGAGCAAATTAGCATCATGTCTGGGGCAGGTGCAAATGTAAATGTAAATTTGCACTGGGTGTATATGTTGCAATGTGATGGTTTATGTTAATGTAAAAGGATGATCTAATTAATATCTGTTCTTTTGCCAACACCAAACAAATTGTCAACAGTTGCCAACTCTTATGAATATATACAGAGTTCAGCAGACAGTGCTTTCTTTTGGTTTCAATGAGTCATAACTTTGTGTACAAATTAAATCAAACACGTCACGCAAAACATTTTGGTGAAGTAACTCTCTTCTCATTCAACTTTGATTGGAAAATAACCTGTTTTGTGTTGAAAGTCGTGAACACACTGATGAACAAATGTGCCTTACACAATTTACATACTTTATTTACACGCCTAAGTTGATTTTCATGTGAACGCATAGTAAATTTACATATACACACGTATGTATAGTTACTCCTGCAAAATTACTTGCGTTAGTAAATGTTGTGCATGTGAACGGGGTATAATTTAGTGTTGTGAGTTTAAGTCTGCTATCAACATTGTATCAGTTGGTATATCATGACATGTCAGCTTATAAAATGATGTAATGCAGGTCTTACGACATTTCCACTTGGTGAAACCCACGATCATGGGTATGGTGCTGACAAACCTAGAAACATAATCAAAACGAATCGGGGGCTAATCTGGAAATCGAAGTCATGATCATTGGATTCTGGCATGCCTAAGGTTGTTTGGTTTGTTGTTTAACGCCACACTCAGCAATATTCCAGCTATATGACGGCGGTCTGTAAATAATTGAGTCTGGACCAGACAATCCAGTGATTAATATCATGAGCATCAATCCACGCAATTGGAATCGATGACATGCATCAACCAAGTCAGCGAGTCTGACCACCCGATCCCGTTAGTCGCCTTTTACGACAAGCATAGTCACCTTTTACGGCAAGCATGGGTTGCTGAAGACCTATTCTACCCCGGATTTTCACGATGTAACTCTATAGCGCAACTAAGATAACCAGTGCCCTCGACACAGTCAGCCATGTCACACAATTCAACTATTCGGTCGGATAATGAGACAAGCATAGGGCACTGGGAAACTACTCTGCCTAAACTCTTAATATCTGAATCTGCTCTAGGTCAATACTTCCAAGTGTTCCAGTAATATAAGAGTGTTACTAAGGGAGAAATTTAAAGTGATGCAGTTCATGGACAACGTTGATGACTCCATCAAGCATGGCATGCTGCCGTACCACCATTGTTCATCAGTCCCCAAGTTGCAGGTCATTCAGCTCTGTGGTTTTCACACAAGTCAAAAGGTTACAATTTTCATATTAAATGGTAAGGTGGCCAACATGCTATCAGCAGGATCCGCAGTCTGATGTAAAAATCAAACTTTCAAAATCACATGAAAACCAGTGCATGGGTGTATATGTGATCTAAGGCATTGTAACTTCATGTACAGAGTTGTGGCCCTTAGGAATGCCAGGATCATGGGTTCAAATACCCAATTTCTCCCAAATGTTTTTAGGTTCTTTAACACCATACCATGGGTTTCACCAAAGTGTTAAATGTCTGAGGCTTTCTTTCCACATCTAGTGGACAGGCCACAATACTACTGAAATAGTGTTCCACGAAGCATTAAGCTATACAGTTTCACTCAGACTACCACAATCCTGTGATGGAACGTTCCATAGAACAGTGAGTACCTCTAACCCAGATAAAACAAAACAAGACGATAAATAATAGTTAGCAAAGCCAGCATTTTTTTTATATTTTTATAGGCACATTTTTCAAACATCATGTAAAACAGAATAGGAAGTTATTTTTACAAACCAGACTATGATTTACTGTACATTTATGATTAAAATATTATATATGTACAGAGCTACCAATACTCATGTTCAATGTCAGTCATAGGAAACTTCCTGTCATGTGTAGCAATATGCCTGTGATCAGAACAGAAGAAACGAAACATCTTTTGGAAAGTCTCGTAGTTCCATAATTATTGACACAATTAAGAGTATTTCAGAGCATGATCCACTTTCCATTTATGTATATACACAAACTTTATCAGAATGATACTTCAAGTGGATATCATGATTCTCAAACAAAATGAATTGTCCATTAAAAAAGTCTTGGAACAGTCTTTAAAGCGTCAGTGAATTGGCCTTATACAGAAGGCAGCCATTTTGCAGCTGAGAAAGAAACTGAGCTGCATAAGGCAAACCAGTTGTTGATAGTGTGAGCAGCCATCCAAGTACAATTCACTCTCAGTCCTTGATAACCCCTAATTTAGATATCCATTGGGAAACTTGAAACCTACTCCAAGAATGCCACCATGAGATATTTCAAGACCAGATGAAACAATAATAAGATTCTGGCCTCTCTCTGAGTGAAAAACATATTTCATCCTCATTTCTTATCAAAATAATTCTGGAGGTGGAACATTACTTTTGAACAGTTCTTTCCCAGGAGATGTCCCAGCAGGACATTGCAACACAAATTCATCACACAAACCATCTCTGTGAACTCACACAAGAATCTTGACATAAAGGTCACGTCTTTTCCTCTCGTTCAGAATTCAAGCACTTTTCGAATGTAACACACAATAGCTGTATTCAATGAATATAATAATCTAGAAAAATCAACATTTTGGTCTGAAAGCACTTCTCATAATGAACTACCATGGTTACTGGATACTGCAGTACCAACAAAACAAAGCATCCAAGGCTATTATCCAGAAACACCTCACATGATAACAACAACGCACATGCATCAAACTTCTAATATGAAAATGAAAAGAAAAACACAAGTTGTTTTTTCAAAAAGCATTCACATTCATGTAATGTACAAATATCAATCCCAACTTAAGGGTCATTAATGTTATCTCATTGAAAGTGTACCAACCCAAACAGTGCACCATCTTGTTGAGAGTACCAACCCAAACAGTGCACCATCTTGTTGACCGTACCAACCCAAACAGTGCACCATCTTGTTGACCGTACCAACCCAAACAGTGCACCATCTTGTTGACAGTACCAACCCAAACAGTGCACCATCTTGTTGACCGTACCAACCCAAACAGTGCACCATCTTGTTGACCGTACCAACCCAAACAGTGCACCATCTTGTTGACAGTACCAACCCAAACAGTGCACCATCTTGTTGACCGTACCAACCCAAACAGTGCACCATCTTGTTGACAGTACCAACCCAAACAGTGCACCATCTTGTTGACCGTACCAACCCAAACAGTGCACCATCTTGTTGACAGTACCAACCCAAACAGTGCACCATCTTGTTGACCGTACCAACCCAAACAGTGCACCATCTTGTTGACCGTACCAACCCAAACAGTGCACCATCTTGTTGACAGTACCAACCCAAACAGTGCACCATCTTGTTGACCGTACCAACCCAAACAGTGCACCATCTTGTTGAGAGTACCAACCCAAACAGTGCACCATCTTGTTGAGAGTACCAACCCAAACAGTGCACCATCTTGTTGACAGTACCAACCCAAACAGTGCACCATCTTGTTGACCGTACCAACCCAAACAGTGCACCATCTTGTTGACAGTACAAACCAAATCATGTTAGTAACAAGCTAGTTAACTGCCATTAAAAATGATAATCTTTCAGGATTGTTCATACTAATCAACACTTGTAGCTTGATAACATACATGACCAATACTTGCCTTCTACCAATGACATTAATTCTGTTCACTGTAACAGAGAAAGCTTAGCCAGACCTTTGCTAATATCACAGGCACCTGTGGTGTTGCTTGCTGGAAGAACAAGGGGGTGTCCTGCCCTTTTTGTGTCTTTGTTCACTGGGGTAGTGTGAACCCCCTCCCCCTTTTTCAAAATGGCTTCATCTCACCTTCCTCTGTTGTTGCCGCATTACATGTCGCGGAGTTAGGAGAGAGGTAATCTGACCTTAAGAGTATCTAAAGACATGACATTATTCAAAACAAGTTAACAATGAGAGGGTAACATTTAAATGATAATGAAAACCTGTATTAATATCATGATTATTCTGCCAGTTTTATCTGGCATTCCCATGATTGTGACTCCCCTCCTTGTCTATCTGATTTTTGTTACTGACCCCACAGCTAAACCCACAGTCAAGAACTGAATCTCTAATCTTCGAACACTTTTGGCCAATGTTCCATGCATCTGGTCCATTGAACCCATGTAACCCTGTAACAGAGTGGAATGTTGTTTTCCCAATGGAGCTGCAGACATCAAATATGTTTAAACTTACACAAGTGATGCCAATAATATAATGCCAAAGGAACATATACGCCTTGTTTGGAGGACTGTTCATCTAAAAACACTTCTATCACACTAGGCACAAGGCTCCTTCCCCTTATACAGTAATGGGATTTGGCTGGCAGCACATTTAGCCATATCTACTTCTCCTAACATAAAAAACATGATCATATGATGGCTAGTATTATCGATGTGATAAACCAATCCGATAAACTTTATAATGAACCAACCAAGTTTACTTCAAGCTCCACACATTGGTGCAATGCCTTCTTTCTCAATAAACTACTGACTAATATTCCCATTATACTTAGATAACAGATTGCTTAGATAACAGATTCCCAAGGTGGTGCAATATTTCTGTGGACCAACATGGCTACCAGTCATTTGGCACAATACCCCGGGTATGATAATTTCGGCATTTCACTCAAACATTGAATTTGTATGTGGTTTTTAAAGCTACATTATTGAATAAACCCAAGTTTTAAACATCCATTACTTTAAGAGTGACATTATCAGATACATAGATTGTTACCTTTGCATGTTTCTGTATCTTAAATATCATATATATGGAATATAAAATATTTATATTGCTGGACGAATGCTTTCAGAATACAGCTTTAATTCCTAATTCATGATATATAAATGCTCGCCTAATCCAATTATTATTACTCATATTACAATATGAAAACACACCTGGCTGAACAGAGTGATAACTGAACACAATGTTCAGGGTACAGGGCACTCCTTCACGAGGAATGGCTCATAATGGTCAGTAATTGAGTGAGTATGGTTTTACACCGCTTTTAGCAATATTCCAGCAATATCACGGCAGGGGACACCAGAAATGGGCTTCACACATTGTACCCATGTCGGGAATCGAACCCGGGTCTTCGGCGTGACGAGGGAATGCTATAACCACTAGGCTACCGCCCCATTCCACAAGAGTGAAAAACATCACTGTAGGTTAAATTGTGCACCGACATACTGAAACTTGAGTACAAAGCTTTCCTTCTGGAACATCCTGTCTTAACCACTGCAGAAACATTCATGTTGGCTAACTAGGTGGAATAAACATCTCAATGGATAATGCGGAAGGCAACAAAAATTCCAACAAGTCAATTATTTTCAGCCATCACAGCAGAAGAATAACTGGTTGAAGAAATATTGTGGTAAGTGATTTCTAATTACATCCACATTATGAGCCTGACAATGACTAAGTAACGTCCATTGAGTTGTGAATGTAATTCCAATTGGCACAGTTTCTGACATCTTTTGGGGCAGTTGGGTAGTCTAGTGGTTAAAGTGTTCGCTCATCATGCCGAAGACCCCGGTTCAATTCCCAACATGGATACAATGTGTGAAGCCCATTTCTGGTGTCCCCCGTCGTGATATTGCTGGAATATTGCCAAAAGCGACGTAAAACCATACTCACTCACTCACTCGCTCCCTCTGACATCTTTCAGACCTCTACTCAAGTTTTTCGGTCAAGATGATTTTGTCTTAACCTACAGAGTTTATTCAGGGAAAGTTAATGCAAGGATAAGTGTTTCAACTGTTCATAAACCCTGAGAAGAAGATGAATTGTAAACAAGATCACATCCTGCATACAGAGGACCTCATTTCTAAATGCAAATCAATATGTTGTCTGAAATGCAATGTAAGCACTCTGAAATGACAGTTCTTCTGTAAATACAACTTCTATTACAAGCAGCGACTTGGTTTTGGGGTAGATTCTTACAACCTTATCAGCAAACGCTTGTCTACACCAAAACAAAGTTATCTAAGCTATAATATAGAATTTGTTTGTTCATACAAACTTGTACTTGTTCACCTCGCCAACTTCTAAATTCAATCAAGGTGTATGGTAAATGAAACAACATAAAACAGTCTCACATCGCACAAAAACTGAACATATATATTTTGAAACTGTACAAGATAAATAAGTCAACACAAGCTACATTTAAACTGAGAATACAATACAACACAATACAAAAGAATGTACAGGACTGGACTAAACAACTGAAGTGTACATGTTTTGCTTGGATTAAATGTTAAATATCACATTCACTTGTCAATTTCCTTTTCTCAACACTGGACCTTCAGTGTGAAACTAAAATAAATCAAAAGGCATTATTCTAAGGCCAAACTGAAAATATACTTGCAATACATGTATTCCAATAAACCTAAAACAAATGACTACTTATTTGATCCATACTTGAATTTGCAATTTGAACATAAGCAAACAAATATAAATTAAATATGGCCTCAGGATAGCTCCCCATTTTCCTTAGTACACTTAGGCTTTGTCTTCAAGCAACGATGAATGAAAGTATTCTTGTATCATGTGTATTGGGTGTAAATGTTCAAAAATATAGTCTACTGATTCAGTATTGAACCAAACAGGCACTCAAGTGTCTTCCTTCTCTACCATATGCCTTCAGAGTCCCATTTCAAACAGTAATCTTAGCGCTAAGACGATTTTAACTCTAACACTGACTTGGGAAAGTCATATCAGTACAAGCCTATTGTGTAATGGGGACCAGGTCATAAGTCAAACCTTTTCAGTCTCCAGGGAGAATACCTTGTTCTGAACAGCCTAAGACGTGTTTGCATGCAGATGACAATTCGATTACACAAAGTCTCAATTAGTCATACTTACATGCAAGGGACCAGTCTATAATATGAGGTGACGGGTGGGAATTAAAACAATTAGGGTACACATAAAGACATGAAATACAAGGAGCAACCACAAAAAAATGAATAAAAAACGAAAGTGTTCTTATCAAAACCAAAAAAGAGTCATGTCCTCAAATGGGTAGTAAGAAAAGTCCAAAGCATATTCACTATAAAAAAAAAATATTGATAGAAAAGACAACATGATAACATGAAGGGCTCTTTCAATATTATCTAAACCCTGCCCATAAAAATTTCCTCCATTATTAATGGACGGTCCCTAATACAAACATCACCTAGGAATGTACTTGATTGATTTGTTGGTTCAATGGACAAAGACAAATGAAATTTGCAAAACATTACCTAAAAAGCATGAAACATAAACATGAAACACTACTTTTACATGCCCAAATACTAATCATGGACTCATTGTCATACAATCCACATAAAGCACTAGTTTACAGCAGAAATTCCAAAGTGTGCATCATTATATAGGTCTGTACATCATCTAGCATCACTTGTATCACAATCAAGAAACAATCGTTATTAGCTATACAACACAACCCTGCTTGGACTAGCACATCGTAATCAGACTCGGTCTATGTCAGATCTTGAAGACATTGGTCTGAAGGTGTCCTCACAGAAACAGAGAGGATTCTTTCCACATGGAAGTTGTCTTAAAAACCTGAAGCAAGAGTGAGTAAGGTGGGTTTAACGTTGGTTTGAACAGCATTACAGTTATATCACGGCATGTCAGCTTAATGTGGGAGGAAAGCCTGAAGTGATGCAGGTCTCAGACGTTTACCACTTCAATGAAACCCACGAGCACGAGTATGGTGCTGACAGACCTAGAACATAAAAGGGGCGAACTGGGATTTGAACTCATAAGCACAGACTTCTGGTGTGCCAAAGGGGTGCAATTCTGCGTAGACTAGGCCACCCTACCCCTACAATGTGACCTGCTGGTGAGTGTCAGAGAGTGCTTTGTAAGTATATGACTGTATAATGCTGAGACGGCTGTACCCAACAAGAGACTGACTCCAACTAAAACTACCAGTAACTTCATCACCTATGTGTTGCATCCAGGGACCAGGATGTCCTCAAACAAGGAAACAGGCATTTGTCTAGTCATGCCAGTGAACAAACAATGGGCAAACTGGGACAAATGTGATACAATTTGCATGTCAGTTTGTGTATCGTACCAAATGAGAAAAGCTAATACCTATTATTGAAATGTATTAAATCCTTAAAAAGCACTAGTTAACTGCAAAAATTGCAAATGTACATGGACATATAGGTCTGTTTTAATGTTTAGGTTCCATTAAAATTTAGTATTTCCAAAAAAATAGAAAATAAGAGAAGTGCATCATATTTAATTGATAAACATTCAGTGTCAACACGGTAATGAATGTGTTTAAGATATCAAATGTATTTTCTTTTATCATTCATTTCTGATTAATAAACATCCTGAGTAAACATGGTACGGGATATGTCTAAAATAGCAAACATATTTATATGCACTGATCATGCAAAAAAAATCATTCGCTACATAACAAGTTGTACATCTAAATAATACCCCTTACATACCAATGCTTGTTCCTAAAACTCTAAATGATATTTATAATACCTCTACAATATCTCCTTCTCTGCAGAGACAATCCGACAACCTCTAAACTGAAACTGTGACAAGAGAAGCTAAGGTGGGCAAAATGCTATTTGTCAGTTTACTCAAATCCTAGGACACAGGACAGCCTGGCTGTTAAAGATTCACCCCATCACATTGTTTCCCTTTAACATGTTTAATAGACAATCATGCCCTTTGGATGCAACACACATCTGGGCAAATCCCCAAGTGGAAAGAACCAGGTGACATTTGGCAAACAGACTGAACAAGGCAGGAGACTCAGGGCCCCGAGGAGTGACAGTAGACCATGCTGAGTGCAGGGTGTGTGAAGGACATCCATCTTAATGAGAGTTCATAACCGGTTAGTGACTGGCCTCCGCCAGCCTGCTGTTAACATGGACAGAGTGTGCATCCGGTTGGTCTTCACAGGTAGAAGTACATCACAGAGATCAAAGATGTGGTTCTTCCTTCAAATATCTGAAAAGGAAGAATATTTCACAATGAAGTTCGCAGAATGTAGTCAACGAGAATTGTCTTATCTATCTATCAGGGGCCCCGTTCCCCAAAGAGGCGTAGCGGCTTGACTATCATAAGCCTATATTTAAGTATGGAAGTTATGATCATCTCAGCGCTAAGATCGTTTTGTGAAATGGGTCCCAGTTTTGTAACACCAATAAAGTGAAGGGTAAGCATTTTACAGATATTCTCAATAAGTGCACCTGTTAACTCTACCACAGTAAGCTAATGGCAAAGGACTGTACATGGTGTACCTGGGTATCAAATTTCAAAAAATTAAAGTCATAGTCTTAAAAATGTTATAAATACATGTACAAGAATATTTATAACTGGTTATAAGAAAAGTAGAAACTAGATAATGCAGATGGCCTATTCTTGAGCTTCACTTCCACTAGTCAGTACATTCATGACTTCATAAAAATAAAGGTATTGGAAACTATTTTCATCCAAACTGTTTATGAAATTGCTAAGCAATGATTACCTAGCTTCAACAATGCCTCACGTACCTTCATTAAAGCTATAGCTGAGCAGAGAATCATTCTACTCCATGAGCGAAGATCATGACTAGCCCCGGCTCCATAATCAGGTCCTCCGGCATATGCTGGTTCTCACACGCCATCACCACCACCGCCTGTTTGCCTGCACAAACACAGTGTTACAGTGTTAACACCTTTTCAACCATAACTTTTACTAAAATATTGTACAGCACCAATCGCTTGGGCCAATAGAAACATAAAAGTGGTGGCAGGATCAAACTTCACTCGCTTTTGTCTAAGGGGCCAGTAAATTGGTCGAAAGAAGCAGGGAAAATCAGGATGTAGTGGATGAGCGATAAACATGCCATTCTAACCAGGACAGTTAGTCACGCTGGTCAGGACGCCAAAATGATGGCTTACAAAGCCACTGAATATCAAAAGTCGTCACTGAGTAGCGAGTATGTTTGAAATGTGTAAACACTTCAGAGGATCTGTTTTCGAAATGACCCCAAAACCCAAAATGTTTTGTCCTTGTTAGATAAATGCTTAGTTCATGAAACACACACTGGACATGAGGTGTGAACAAAGTCAGACACTCCCCTCACCAATCAACTAGGAAATGAATGAAGTTTCATTAAATCCTAGACAAACTTATCATATGATCATCACCAAAAATCAACTGCATTCAGTCCATGCATCCTTCAATATAGTGGTGGATACATAATGTTCACTGTCAAAATCTACATGTTGCTGGACAGCATCAGGTGTCCCCTCCAGATTGTACCCTGGTTTGAATTTAAAATACAAGCTGCTATTTTTGTAATATCGAACATGATGAACACAAATTAGAATGTTTCCAACACACTGCAGACCTTGACTATTGAAGACTTCCCATGTACTGCTATTCACATGACTGCATCTTAACTAAAATACAAGCTAAAAATGCACTGAAAATTTATGATTAGAACAAGTGCGTTGAGCATGTTAACAAGTTATGGTACACTCTGTCTAAATGCCACTGTGTAAATACCTAAATACCTGGCTTGTCAACTGGCAACAAAAATTCCAAAACGGCCTCCCATAATAAATTAGTTTTGGAGGGATTTCAGATCATTTTATTTTCTAAGACATTGAGTCATTGACTTATTTTATCAAAAAATGTTTATTCAAATTTGATATTGATACATATAAATGTCTCATCAAAGTTGATACTTTTCTTGAAAATGTACTAATGTCATTTGTAACTTGCAAGATCAACATGATCAAGGCATGCCATGTCTGTACACATGATAAATGAATGAAGTGTCATAAAATCATTTTATATATTTTCAAACAATTATTACAAAGCAAACACAATATCCAATACACAACATGAACAAAGCACACTGAAAAAAAAAAGTCAAAAACAAAAAAATGTGATAATTTCAAGTAATTTTAACCACTTACCCGGAATTCTCTTTGTTATATAATTTTCATACTGCCGTCTGTTTAACTGTCGAGTTTCTAGTGTACTGAGCCCCGTTGGCCACCTCCTCTCATGGGCGTTCTCCATCAGCTCGTTGACTATATGTGTGGGGCAGCCACTGTCAATCAGCGCCCTCTTGATGACAGCTTGTAGCACAGCATCGGGGGTAGATATCATTCCACCCCACCGCGTCACCCGGGCTGCCTGGAGGCTACCCACCCACCTGAAAATGTTTCAGGGTCAGAATGTTTCACAGTACATGGTCAGAATATTCCTCTGAATATGGTGACATTGTTTCACATATTCACAAGACAAATAGTTCATTATATATACAATGAGCAACTTTAAACTTTGAACAGTTTTCCAGTTATATGACAGTGTGTCAGTGATGTGTGGGAGGAATACCGAAGTAATGCAGGACTCAGGCGTTTACCACATTGGGGAAGCTCATGGGTGTGGTGCTGACAAACCTAGAAACAAATTTGGATTCGAACCCACAACCATAGTTTTCTGGAGTGTACAAGGGATGCAACTCTGTACAGCAAATTAAGGAGCCTTAGACAACTGGGCCATTGGTGCCCCTCATTACACACAGTCACTGATAACTTATAACTAGCTAGACTTTTAATACAAGACACTGGCCCTTACATGGTTTGTCTTCTTCCAAAACATTTCATGGTCAATATGCCTAGATGCAGGAGGCAAATTACAAATTTTATCAGGGATGATTCGAGGTTCATGTCCAAGTAAAACTCTTGAAAGAACAGTTTTAACTAGGCCACAAAACAAAATGTTGTCAAATATATGTTTCCAATTAACCACTGAATTCCATAAATATCAATTTTTTAACTGTTTCAAAACTTTGTAATGTTTAAGGCATTCTTATTCGTACAACAAAGAGCAAACTGGTATGAGCTTTGGCTGAACAATAGATCAGTTCCATTGGGAAATGGGAAACCACTGATTTCATTAACTTCCATCTATCTCATAATTCTTAATGCCATTATCATGACAGGGGACACCAGAAACGGGCTCCACGCATTGTACCCACATGGAGAATCCAACACCGACCTTCAAAGTGACAAGGGAACAAATTAACCACAAGGCAACCACACCACCCTCATGTTATCATGGAATAATTTCAGATGCACCTTGTACCTGAATATGCCTGATGCTGGGATGTGTTCAGTTGAATTGTGTTTTGGAAGCTGGAAACTTTGTTCAAGCACAGTGTGAGACAGGATGAATTATAACATGTACATTATGAAAAAGTCTTAATTGTGATTGAAGAGGCAGTTTACCTGATGACATCTTCGTTCTCCATGGTTGCCTGAATTTCTCTCATCCGCGGATTAGACACACGCATTGATCTCATGTACTCCTGCAAGAATACATTGTTATTATTTTTAATAACATTCACATCAAGTTAGCTTTCTGGTGACAATTATTTGTCATATTCACAATATCAAACTGTTATTTGAAAATCAAATAATGGGTGTTTAAAATTCCACATTTATGACATGGTCAAAGGGTGTTTTTCCCATAAATTATCACTACATTAGTCCTACATTCGTTAATTGACATCCTACAACATGTGGAACTGTACCTTCAAGAGTTGTATTTCTCGTTTTTGTTCATTCAGGGCCAGTTTCTGTTCAGCGTTCTCAGACTGCATCTCCTGCATCTTCTGCTGAAGCTGCATCACGATATTGCGCAGCTCTCGAGTGCAGTTGTGGTCCTGGGTACAAAAAACAGCCAAACCATTAACAAAATACTTACACTGTCATCACCTCACTTCCAGCAATATCTCGATGTCCAATTGATAACTGAGTCTGACCAGAAGCAAACCAGAGGTTGACGACTAATCAAAGAACTATGTCATGGGCATGCTGTCAGAACAGAACTTTATCACTTCCAGCAATATCTCGATGTCCAATTGATAACTGAGTCTGACCAGAAGCAAACCAGAGGTTGACGACTAATCAAAGAACTATGTCATGGGCATGCTGTCAGAAATGAACTTTATTACACTCAGAATGCTATCAGCAGCATAGCATTCCCTGTATATTATTTAGTAGAGAGCGAGAGAGAGAGAGAGAGAGAGAGAGAGGGAGAGAGGGAACTGAACCCATACTAAGGAGCGATATAAAGAGAGAAGCAGGGAGAGAGAGAAAATTGAAACCTATACAAAGGAAAGTTAGAAAGAGAGAAGCAGAGAGAGAGAGAAAGAGAGAAAATTGAACCTATATGAAGGAGAGAGTGAGAAAGAGAGAAGCAGAGAGAGAGAATTGAACCCATACGAAGGAGTTAGAGAGAAGCAGAGAGAGAAAGAGAGAGGGAGAGAGAATTGAACCCATACAAAGGAGAGAGTTAGAAAGAGTGAAGCAGAGAGTGAAAATTGAACCTATACAAAGGAGAGTTAGAAAGAGAGAAGCAGAGAGAGAGAGAATTAAACCCATACGAAGGAGAGAGTTAGAAATAGAGAGAGAGAGAAACAGAGAGAGAGTATTGAACCAATACGAAGGAGAGAGTTAGAAATAGAGGAGCAGAGAGAGAAAGAGAGAGAGAGAGAATTGAACCTTTACAAAGGAAAGAGTTAGAAAGAGAGAAGCAGAGAGAGAGAGTGAGTGAGTGAGTGAGTATGGTTTTACGCCGCTTTTAGCAATATTCCAGCAATATCACGGCGGGGGACACCAGAAATGAGCTTCACACATTGTGCCCATGTCGGGAATCGAACCCGGGTCTTCGGCGTGTCGAGCGAACGCTTTAACCACTAGGCTACCCGACCGCCCTCAGAGAGAGAGAGAGAGAGAGACAGAATTGAACCCATACGAAGGAGAAAGTTAGAGTGAAGCAGAGAGAGAGGAAATTGAACCTATACAAAGGAGAGATTAGAAAGAGAGAAGCAGAGAGAGAGAAAGAGAGAGAGAATTGAACCCATACAAGGCATTAATACAACATAAATCCACATGTTATGGGTTTTTGAATGCTGAAAAACATTCATAGATTTCTCACCAATAACATGAACAACTATAAAACATCTCATTCACTTATAGGCTAAAAGACAACATCACTTTTAGGCTAAAAGACAACAAGCCAGCATCTGAGTATTTACAATATATGTGTGACGCCACACCCCTCGTCATATTGCAAGTATTCGTAATAGAAACTGTATGATGTCCGAAAACCTATGATCCGACAATAATAGTTCTGTGTCATGAATAATAGTAGTAAAGGCATAAATGATGCTGATGCTCTGATCGAAAACAGGACGATCCGCGAAGGTTGTCCAGAAGCAAGATAATATTTTTCTGAGTATTTTTTTAACAATCTTTGATTATATTTTAATGTGGAAGATATTTTCCGAAGACTACTGTTTTAAAAAACATGATTTTTCACATTTCTGTGGAGATTTCACATCCCTGGATACCTATGGGATGACAAGTGAAAGCTTTTAACAAAGGGTTTGCCCCACCATCCTGTCTGCATGTGTCTCACCTTGAGTTCATCTTTAGGGATGATGAGTCCACATCCCTGCTCACAGTGTACAGGCTTCTTCGGGTTGTGTTCACACTCCTGCACGTGACTCTGCAGCAGGTCCAGCTTGACCACCGCCGTGCAGCCATAGCTGGCATTGTCGCACTTGATGTGCAGGCGCGACAGCAGGTTTCGCAGTATCCGGGGCACCTGCTTCAGCTGGTTGGATGTGATAGGACTTCGATCAACAGGGCAGGTTGGCTGGCGGGTCAGCCATTCATGGATGCAGCCAGCACAGAATGCATGTTCACATTGTGGTGCCTGGAACACATTCATATAGCAGTTTGGGACATACAGTAAAATACTGAACTTAATTCAGCATGTGAGTTAACATTGGATAACTCTTGGATTTCAGATGATGAAGCTTCATGGACTTAGCACAACAGTGTTACACCATGCATATTGAGGCCCTCATGGTCTTGTATTATTTAGGTAAGTAGTAAAACTTGTATAAGATTAAAGAGGCCCATAACTCGAGTGAATGAGTGAGTAGGGTCAAACTATGCTTTGAACATCTTCATGAGGCAAAGGAGTTAACTGACTATAAAAGTCCAGGTTCCACCCTTGCCAAAATAGGCTGCAATTTCTGGGCTCAATCGTAGCGCCACCAGTGGTGACTATGAGTTATGTCAGATTCCACCTCTTATATTACTTGCATTTGCTTAAAACAAAATGGCAGGGCCCAGTCAAGAATTCTGATAAATACTCAAAATCTGTATTGTAATAAAACGTGTCTTACTTCGCCAAGTGCATCAAATCACATGAGCACCTTGATTAGAAACAAGAAAAGATTAGGAAAATATCTGTGGATGCCAAGTTAGAACATGCTTTGCAAATCCTGCAATGGACCAAAATCTGCACTGCATTTTACAAACCGAATGTCAATTTCGCTGTGATTTATTGGCTATGCACAGACTCGTTAGTACAGCCAAAATATATCTCCATAATTCCTGGCTAGTTTGGTAAGGGTGGAAACTGGATTTTCATAGTCAGTTAAGGTATCATAAGGACTAGTCAAGATCAAAACATTTTGTCTTCATACAGCATGGCATAGTAAACTAAGTACACCATGTACAAATGTACATGTACCTGTAGGGGTTCCTCCAACACTCCACTGCAGATGGGGCAGATCAGCTCCTCGTCTACATCACCCTCAAACCGCACCACCTCATAACCCATCTCGCCTGCAACATACACCAACTGTTAACTTGTATCACGTAAAAATGAAAAGGAAAAATTGACAAAGAACTGCAAAATCAGTAAGCAAACCAATTAAATAAGAATACCTACAAGGTGATTTACAAGGCTTAAATAGAAACTGTGCATATGATAAAATTATTAGACAGTATTACTGAAACCATAGCAACAGGTGGTTCTCACATCAAACATATCCCACATTGAACTGATAAGGATGCCAGTCATGATGTCATTCAGTGAAAACAGACATCACATGTTGTAGCTACCCAAGAAGATCCCGGTTAGAATAGGTCTTCAGCAACCCAAGCTTGTCGCAAGAGGCAGCGTTAAAAATTGGCACAGTTCCTATAGTCCTTGCCAAACTGCCCAATAGTTAAGGTATCATAAGGACTAGTAGAAATTTGCCCTTTTAAGAGCTTTGCTATATTTTTTGTAATCATAATAAGGACTAGTGGTCTAAAACTGTTGGACTCTTAACGCTGAAGAGGCCACTAATGGGATCAGGTGGTCAGGCTTGCCGACTTGGCTGATGCATGTCACATAATCCCAATTGTGTGGATTGTTGCTCATGATATCAATCACTGGATTGTCTGGTCAAAACTCACTTATTTAGAGTCTGTCGTCATATAGCAAGAATATTGATGTGGCGTTGAACATCAAACAAACAAAACAAACATTATACTCATGTTCAGTGAGTTATCTAGGTCTGTCTCCTGTTTATTATAATCACCATTCTAAAATATTAAAAAACCTGGATTCATTTGCAACTAAAGCTTTGCTCTGAACCTGATGCAAATAACACAACACTAAACACTCCCTGAATCAAGTTAGTCTCCTAAGCATGATGAGCAAGAGAGTTCAAGGCGATGGTGGTGACATCACGTCAGATAGAAAGCCTGGATAGAGAATAGGTCCTGGGTATATGTCATAATCAGATTCAAGATTATTGCACTTGTATAGTATTATTTATATATGCACACCCTCTGGGCAGATGCTCTACCACAAGACCACAAAGGTGGTCTCATTTCCTCCAGAAGCAGAAACCATGAAGCACTCCATCCAAAGGACACCATCAATGAGACACTCACAGCCAACTTCCCCATGTGTTCATCATGCTTGGAGAGAAAAATCGCAGACTCATATGTTTCTGAATGTCGTGTGGGTAGTATGATCATCCTTTCCTTTTCTTTATATTTTTACACAAGACGTTGTTTCAAATTATTCCAACTGTAAAACCAAATGCTGAATTTGTTTGTTTACATTTGCCTTATGTGTTTCAGAAAATATGATCAGGCCTTAAGTGAGAGAGTATGGTTTTACATCACTTTTAGCAATATTCCAGCAATATCACGACGGGGGATTCCAGAAATGAGCTCCATACATTGGACCCATGTCGGGAATTGAACTCGGGTCTTCAGCATGACGAGCGAACGATTTAGCATGTTTAGTTTAACCACTGGGATACCCAACCGCCCCTATCAGCCCTTAAAAGTTCGACTTTTATCATATAATGATATATGACATGGTGTTGCACACTCTGTAACGACTTGAATGAAACCAATGACGATGATAAGCAGCAGTTCTAGATTCAATAAACTGAGATGTAAAAACTATTCTAGTCTACTCTGAAATAACATTGGCCACCCCAGCCCACCCCCCGGACGACATGATGCCGATCCTGTTCGGTGGTATTCTGGAGGCTGCAGTGCAGTTGGCTGTATGCCATGAAAAGTTTATCTAGTACTCAGATGGCAATATCTTCATGTTGAAATTTATTTTTCGTCTTAGTTTTGCTTGCAAAGAATGACTAATCAAAACCTACTTAGCCCTAAAGTTTATGAGCTCTCATAGTCATACATACAATGTGAAAGTCTCAAACTAATTTATTTGTACCAGCTATGTACACTGATTACTTAAATTGAATGCGAAGATAAATTAAGTTGCATGCCGGGTGGCTAGAGGGAGGGGGTTGGCACCTTCAGACCTGTGTCTGCTGTAAAACCACTCGGTGTTTGTGTCGGGACGACCGACAGTTGAAATCTTTGAACAAGTTGACTGGAGCCTGTTGAATAATTGTACCCTCCATACTGAGAACTGTCATATTTTTTATTTGAAATAACTGTTCTGGCTCACTCAAATACACAATCACAACACCCGGTAATAGAAAAATAGTTTTAAAGATACCGTGATTGGTGTTAAAAAAAATGCCTCGCAAGTGTCAACATGGTAAACAAAGGCACCTTTTCTGTTGAACAAAAAACATAAACATTGAATAAGGACTACAGTCATATATGTACGTCATCGATATGTTACCATCAAAGAAAGCTTCCAATCCCGTTCCAACTACAATTGTTGCGAATACTTTCCGTCTTTGGCGACCTGTGGCTCTCCAGACGGAAACTGTCTCACTTCCTTGAAAGTGCGCAGACTCACAACCAAGGGCGAATAACCCTATTCTTGGGAATTATCTCCCCTTTGACCATTTGAAAACAAAGCTGATGCCTATTCATGTCCACAGAGACCATATAATAGATTATATTGTATAGTCTCTGATGTCCATAATAAGGTCGGACATCGCTGTAAGAAGCAAGCAATAAAAATCGTTCTGGTCGTTCTACCTATTATTGTTTTATAAAGAACATTATTTCAATCACCCCAAACTTTCAAAATTTCTCTCCGCTAGAATATATAGCAAGTGTGTGTGTACTGGTGGCACCAGGCTGTAAAGGCACCGATTTTCTCAGGTGAAAACGGCACCTCATATTTTTAAGACCGATGTTTATAGTCCTACATACGCTTTATTCATTGGTGATGTTCATTTATTCTTTATCCTTTTTATTTATCATTGTAATATATCACTACAAGGATCTGTCATCTGACAATGTCTCATAGATTTCACATTCCACGGAATTTGATGACACTGATCCATGAACCAAAGAGAATATAAAAGATTTATATTAAAATTATGTACTGCGATGAACACCAATGATGTTCGTGGAGGAGGAGTAGCGGTGATAGTCGTACTGACGTCATTTGATTCTGGTGTCATGGTAAGCAAGACGTTACATTGTTTGTAAAGCATTGTGATGCAATTTCATTATGAGATTACAGTTGTGTGCAAACATACGTTGTTGTGACGTCGCTGTTGTCTACTTTGACAAACAATCAAACGATGGAATAATTGGCGGGAACTAGCCAGTCAAAATTGTAACACTACTTGTATAGTTGAAATGGCAAATAGTGTTACAATAAACAAGGAGAATAAACTTATTATAGTGAGAATAGTACTGAAAATAAGTTCACGGAAGCTAATGAGTAATATGTTACGACACTTCACGCACCAAGGACACATTAAATGTGTGCTGTGCCTACCGAATCTTGTGGGGGAAAAAGGCATCTGCAGTTCGAGTGGTTAATATAAACCATCTTTTAACGTCTGGCATGATGCGGCCGATCCTCCGCTCTCCGGGCAGACGCTCTATCCACTACATCACGGAGGTGATCTCCAATAGCCCAAAACACTATTGCGATACGACTGTAATTGCGGTACAACCACAGCAGGTATTGGGATAGTGTGTATCTTTACCTTCATTATCTCGTGTATTATATTTCCAGTGTAGCACAGGCATATGTGGTACTGACAAACCACGAATCATAACCAGGGCGCATCTCGGATCCTTGCTGATCTAAGGGACGCTAATCTGCACAGCGAAATGCCATGGCTTAGACGACGACATCTGTGTAATTTGAAGTATTGCATGGTTTGTTTGTTTTGCTTAACGCCGCACGGGGCAATGTTCTGCTAAGTGATGACCGCCTGTAAATATTCAAGTCTGGTACAGACACATAAGTGACTGTAATGAGCGTTCACAATCCAACGCTGTCGAGGTGTGGATGTCCCGGAATCGACCATGTCAGCCAGCCTTATATCCCGATATCCCGCTCCATTCAGTCGCCTCTTACAACACCTATAAGTAACATAAATAACAGTCAAATATGGTTTCATCATAGGCCACGGACTTCGTCAAACTCCGATATTTATGTTAGCCATATTTGAGCTCGAAAACTTGCATGTGTAAGAAATACAAGTTTAGGTGTCGGCCATGTCAGAACATTTTCACACCAATGTTTCAAAGTTTTCCACAACTTTAAATTTTACAGTTCCAACGGGTAAAAACCCAGTCCTCGTACTTCCATCTTCTATATAGATCAGAGGGGTACACAATGTACGTGATCTATACCTACCAACACGCATCTTAAACCAAAGTCTTATTATTTAACCGGCGATCCATTTGGTTAGCCATCTATCAAATTCAACAACTCTGGAGGATTATGTGTTTTAACAATTGAAATGAAACATAATGACGTAAATGAATTGGAATCTCTTATGACTATCTAGGATTAGTTAGGATTTAAAGTTAGATCGCGTTAGATCGCGATACAGTGAAACGTTCATTAATGTATAATCGCTAAGGGTTAAGTATTACAAACAATAAAATATTATTCTTAGATTCAAACACGTGATGAAAGGGTTCTGACACTCCTATGAGACACAATCCTGCATAGCATAGCAAGATGTACGCTTCCACCTCCCCCCGCCCACCTCCCCTTCCACATACCCAACACCCAAACCGCCCACCCCCATCCTCGACAATACAGTCACACACACTGCACTATATGGTAAAGACAGGTATCACAATATCAGGCGTGGGGGTTACACAATCCTCGAAACCTTAGTTGATACAGAACAAGTATACACTGACGTTTCAGTTGGCTAAAAAAATAATTTACTTGACAAATATACATGATCATAAAACCGTTTGATTTCTATCCAACCAAACAGACGGAAGTTTTATTGTCAGCTCAAATTCTTAATTGAGTGAGAGAGTTGGGGTTTCAGTTGTAACATCGTCTGTCACTTAATAATTGGCGTTACCCAACGTGATTAATACAGATGTTGACCACTTTGGTGAAACCCACGAGCACAAATCGAACCGCTACTAATGAAGTTATTTAGAGCGTTGTTAGTGTCCCTCGTGGAATTAACAGGTATCGTCAATATCCAAGAAACGTACTCCTCTGCCCAACCATACTTGCTCTTTACAAGGGCAGTGAATTTCCTCTCCTAAGAAAAGTTCTACTTAAAATACATGGAAGTTTTCGCAATAATAGACTTCAATATATATTACCTCACGCAATATGAACAGTTAAAGCAGTTACACTACACACCTAGATTCTCGAAAAGCGTTCTGCGACAAAACTTGTTCCGTTGTGAAAAGAGTTTGACATGTGGAGTGGAAAGGGTTCAATGGGTTGTTAAGGGTTGTGGTCTTTCAGTCCTAATAATTTCATAACCGTTAAATATTGAAACTTCATATTTCGAAAAAGTATTCTTTCATGAATTATTTAAAATTCTTAATATATTTGAATGCTAAAGTATTGTATAAACTGGCGAATAATGCAATCCATTCAAAAGCTTTGTTTCTCAGACATATTTTCTTACGCCTTTTCTGACAGCTATCAGTTGTTTAGCGAGTAAAGGGTTGTTATTTCGCGACAGAGCTCTTTGGTGTTTTTGCTTAACACTTTTTCAGCATTGAAAAGGTTTGGGTATAAATGCTTAGAGTTCGAGAAATATTGGAAACTGCTACACTGAAACGATGTTTGCAAACTTACCTCTCGCAGAGGAAAACGTTCACTTCCCTCGTGGAAAGATTGCATCCCGTACGCGAGCACAGGGGTGCGTTGGCTAGGTAGGTTAGATCGCTGGCTATATGTGCTAGCGATTAAGTGCCTCACTCTGAGAATGTGGGTTCGAATCCGGTATAGGACTCAACCCGAAACAACGTACTAGCATGTATACTTTACTAAGAAAATATGAAACCACATATAACATTTGTTACATTTAACCACTTTCTAAAAGGCATTGTGTATTCATTTCTTTATAGATGATTTCAAATTCATTAATGTTCAAGCAACTGTTTATGTTGTCTGCAAGCGTTGTCTGTATATTGCTTGTCATAAAAGGCGATTATGCTTGTCGTATGATTTTCTGGTCGAGTGGTCAGACTCGTTGACTTTGTTGATGCATGTCATCGATCCCAATTGCGTGGATCGATGTTCATGATGTCAATCACTGGATTGTCTGGCCGAGACTCGATTATTTACAGAGCGCCGTCATATTGCTGGAATATTGCTGAGTGCGGCGTTAAACAACAAACATACAAAATCATTCCTGTTGGAGGTGTACAGCTTTATGGTCCACGGTGAGTGGTTTGTTGTGTACACTGTCATAGAAAATCAGTTTGAACATTCATATAGTCGTGAACAAACTTGATTGATTATCAGTTGTGTTTAAAATTATCTGATTTCAGTTACTGTTACATTTGAATATATTTAAAATGCGTTGGACATAAATAACATGACACGCAGGATGGGGGACAATGATTACTCGTACAAGATTTTATAAAAGAAATCATCTCTGAGGTTCTCCTATTGATTGTCAATCAATTCATCCGCGAAGATCTGGGATAGAATAGGTCTTCAGCAACTCGTGCATGCATGCTGTAAATGGCGACTATGCTTGTCGTAAGAGGCGACTAACGGGATCGTTTGGTCAGGTTCGCTTACTTAGTAGATGCATGTCATCGTATTCCAAAGGCGTGGTTCGATTCTCATGATGACAATCACAGGCTTGTCTGTTCCAGACTCGATTGTCTACACACCGCCGTCATATAGCTGGAATATTGCTGAGTCCGGCGTAAAACAACAAACACACAATCAAACTGAATCAGTGTATTACTCGCCCGCCTTAGAGAGTACTGGCCCGAGGATGTCGACATGACAGCTGTGTGGTACACTGTGTGTCGCCCACACATATATAGTGTACTCATAGGTAGAGCGACAGTGAACCCCGCAAAACACACATGCAAGCAAAAGATTACAAAACACATGACAGAACTCACAAGAGAATGAGTTTTGTATCTCCAATACAGTGCTTGAATCTGTAGCCCTTCCGCAAATTATGTTTATCTTCTTAAGGAAAATGAACAACAGGTGTTGTAAATTGCAAAGCTGAAATTGCATAAAAGAATTAGAAATAAACGTCATTTTACCTTTGTCGAAAAATCTGCAAAAACACTGTATTGGATCAAATGAATGCTGAATATGAATGTTTTTTGTTTTTTATTTAATACCGCACACAGCAAATGTGTATTCCACCCATGTTTTTGACGACAGCCTGTACATTGGACCAGACACTCCAGTGACTGGTCATCTAGTCTCCTGTTTATTTAGACTCATTTAACCCCAACCTCCAAATGAGAGACTTGCTTTAGGATTTGTGATTTGGTGCAAGCACTGGAATCTGATTAGGATGCGAATGTAACGTATGTAACGAGTGTAACGAATGTACGAATTTAAACAAAAACTATCAAACCTCTCTGTCTCTTCCCACTTTTCCTGAGCACTTGGAGAAAGGTGTTTCATTGTAATATGAAAATCGTACATTTAATCAATTTAGAAAGATAATCACGCGATGTCCTTCTTGTCATACTTATATGCGCCAATCTCAGAAGCGATCATAAAATCTTCACAGGTTGTAGTATCTTGTTTTTCGGTGCTGTGCCAGTTCGCGCTTAATATCGTTTCGACTCGTGTCCTTCCGGGGCAGTTCTGGTAGTTAACGGATGAGAAAGAGTGTAGAAGTAGAATTTGTAACATCAGGAAATATCTAACTCTAGCTTAATGGTATGACTGTATATGATTTGCTTACATAATATGATATGGGAATAAAATCAATGATGAAGGACACATATATATATATTCGGAAAAGATGGGACAGTACCCAAAAGTCAATGTGTTTGCGTTAATGGTGAAATTGAATAAAATGTTTGATGGTACTCATTAAATAAATAATTCGTTGGGTACAGCTGAGGAAAAATAGATTGTTCTCAAAAGCACCCTCACTCCCAAAATAAAGCGCAGTGGGGGCGCCTTGACCCAAATTTGTTTGTTGTAGTAGTTTGTGGACAAAAGTAGATAGCAAATAATACCAAAAACGTCAAAGCATATATGCAGATAATGTTATAACCCTAAAACTCCCCAAACATTTAAACATTGTCACATCAACAACATTTAGGGAATAACTAGCTTAAATTAGTATTGAGTTAGTTCAACTGATTTTTTTATAATTTTGGTTAAGGATATAAATATTTTTATCTGATTTAAAAAAAAGTAGAACTAGGGATATTTAATCATTTATATGTGTAAATGGTACACACGTGTATACATACATACGCAATAGCAGGGAGAATTAGAATCATTAGTCGAAAACACCAACATTGATTAGATTTCGAAGTAAACTATATCATAAGAATGAAAAGTTACATTATCATCTTCATTCATAAGATTTTGTAAATGTAGAGATCATTCCAATCAGCTGTTAAAGTGTCATAACGAATGCGCATCTCATGTAAACACGGCGGAACTAGGTCACGACGACCCGGCGCAGTGATTCTCGGTTTTAGGTCAAATTATTACGTAACAATCAAGCCCAAACGTTTACTCATATGGGAATTTTATCATATCATATTTTACAATTCCGAATAAAACTAAATCCGTATGTGATATAAAATAGACGTGGATCATTTCTTAAGTATCGGATAACACATTTACTGTATTGATATTGAGAACTATTTTTCTCTGGGTCAGCGGACGTGTAACGTAGATGGGGAGAGAATGGCCACTGGTTGCCGTCTGAAAAAGTACGATTGTCAGTTTACTGCGGGTAGGAGAGTTTTTCTTGTCAAAACCATCTGAACAGCTTCGGAGGTAGGTGGTATTTACTAATTAGCGAGTATTAATGTGGCATGTCTCAGAAAGTGGCTCGCTTATTTTGCAAAACAGCCTAAATGTTCCCACGGGTGGAGCGAGTCGGAGGCGAAATCATCCGAAAAAGTCCCACATCCATATAGGCCTGCAGTCGTGGGTCGAATCATACAGTCTATATTTAGATATATATATTTCCCAAACATGCACATTACTGATACTCTAGTCCCCAGTGTGGTTTAATACAATTCAAACATGTTTAATGCAAGTATTTTAAAGGCTGTAATAAATGTTTATAATTAATTTTACTTGCTATTTTATATTTCTGAAGAATTTGATCTACATTAATGGAAATGCTGTTGTAATAATGTTGTTTTCGCGCACTTGTCACGTGTGTACGTTTATATATATGTGTATATATATATATATATGTAGATCTATATAGAAGTGTATTGCATTTCTTGATAGTTCCTTTAAAATGAACATTTTAGTGAAAACTTGAAAATACCTACAGCAGCTTTTAGAACAGATTTCTTTTAGCTTAGAAGAAATAATCTATCTACAGTACAGTACTGAATAATTGTTTTATCTACATTTCTAAGAAGTTGATGAAAGACAAAGTGGAGGGTCCTGAGGGTGGGTCCCATAAGCATTAAGCAGTAAAATTTAGGGGACTTTTTCTTTAAGCAGTAACTTTTCTTCTTTTTCAATAAAATCGTCGAGAAAAATTCCTAAATCAGCCATTGCAGGACATGGGACTTTTAATTCTGCTTTCGTTTCATCCTGACAATTCATATTTTTAATACCTGGTAAAATTTCAAATAGCACATTCTAGACGGTCCCCTGCGTCAGTTGCGCAGCCTGCTTTCTGTGGCGAAGCATTTGGGTCTTGAAGACAGACTGTTTTTGACCATTTTAATCATTTTACGATAAGCAGTAAATTATTTATTTACGTTAAGCAGTTATTTTTTGGTATTTTATGATAAGCATTTACGACAAAAGAGTGTACGTGTTACGTTTACGATAGTGTTTGGAACATGTTGAAGGGTGTTTTACGTTTACCCATCACAACCCTCAAAGTGGACACAATGTATGGATAACAATTTCTTTATTTTACTGTAATGCCTGACAACGATAAAGTGATCTATACTGAAACATCGCAATTACAGTAAAATAAAGAGCTAGGTTGTTATAAATAAATTGTGTCTTCTTAGAAAATAGATCAAGAAAATATTTTAATTTGGACAAATTGCATATTGTTATTAGACTATATCAGTTATTGTTGTCTGCTTGACATATAAATATTATTATTATTAATATTAAATAGGATACATAAAATCAAATGAGTTTGAAGTTAGACATTGTTTTACTGTGGTTTTTTTTTTATATAGAAATTGTCCTTAATTTGAAAAAGCTAATCATGCTAATAGGTAGAAATTATGGTTTTATTTGAAATGCCATTCAACTTAGATTGGTATGTTTATGTCTCATAAATAACAACCTGCATAACGATTATCATCAATATCAATAAATAGGATAAAATTTAGATGATTTTGTCTCATAAACTTCATGAGTTTTCTTCACAGTCCACAATGACATATGTCATCATCTCTCTCTTAGACTCCTTTATCTTCATGAATTATGCCACTGACATTCTTATGAAGTTGTGTCATCTGTGGATATCAAGATGGAAGGAACTTTTTTCTCTTTAATTTTGATTTTATTCCTTGTGTTTACATGTTGTGTTGGTGGATCTGTAAACAGAGTAGTAATAGTAGAACATTTAAATAGTCAGAGAAATAATGGTTTTGACTGGAGAAATTGTTTGATCTTACTGTAGTTTGCCTGATACAGAATGACAATTTTGATTGATGAATTGTAGATAAAAGTATTAATAAGTGGCCATTAATTTCATAGTGGCCATTAATTTCATAGTTATGTATGAATGTCATTGGTATGGGAAAAATAATCTTTCCAAATGGATGAGCCAGCCTTTCCTTTCCCAACTTAGAAAAATATGATTTAGATTGTTTTTTTGGGGGGAAGTTACTTTATAACTATCACAAACCTGTATGCCTGTTACTGTTAGTATCTTTGAATTCAGTATTTTCAACAATAAAACCAAGTTGATTTACAATCAGCAGTTATTTGTTTGGTCAGTTGGTAGACACATTCTTGTCGTTCATCCATATACATTACAGTTTAATTAAGATTTCTTAGGCTTTGTGTTGAAATTCAGTTGGGTCATTTCAATATATGCACATGTCAATGACTGCAAGACTGGCATATCTACTTAATAATCTTATTGAATGGTTACATAAGTGTAGATAGTCTATGATGTAACATTTCCTTTACAAATCTAGGAAGGTAGGTAATATTTCATAATTAGGGCTATAGTTGAAGGGTTACATGTCTTGATTGAATAATGAACACTGGTGGCTTTACAAGGATCATTTATGTCATTTCACAATCAACATGATCAAGGTACAGTAGTTATTTCTTGTCTGAGCTGTTGACATGGTTGACAACCTCATTGTTATTGAACACACACACACACACACACACACACACACACACACACACATATATATAATAATTAAAAAAATCAGTCACTGGTAAAATACTTGGTTACCATGGTTACTGGAAATGCAAGTATTTTGTTTTCCAAGGTCTCAGTTTGAGATGCAGGGGTAATTTTTATGATCCCCTGAAGCCTAAAAGATTATGTCATTTACTGACCAAAGGAATACAAATAACTGAATATTTAGCATGTTTAGGAGAGAAAAAGAGTTAAAATAATACTTGATATAAACTCTTGATCATATGAATGAGTAGAACATGCGATTCTCAAACCAGATAAATATGAAAGTTGTCTGATAGGATGTTCGGCTGCTGAAGTTGGTTCTAACTTAACAAACATGGCTACAATGTATGAGTGAGTGTTGGAAGGAAATTGACGAAATTTACACAAGAAATAGTGTGATGTTTCCAGACGTCTTTCATGCATTGTGTCAATCTGTTTGACTGAGTTAAATTATGAAAAGATGGATCATCTGGATGATTGAATAATATGGAGCTCCTCACATGGAACAAAGAGTTTGTTATACCAGTGTTCCTGTTGGCTTTCGAAACTGCCAGTTGCTGTAGACTACAAATTTCCAGTGACATCTCCTCTCCCCCATTTTTGTCAGTCCCACTTTTGAACAAATGAAAAAAAATGTAAAACAGTTACATGATTTTAATTCTTTCAACATGTTCAATGCAGTATACATTGGTGACATCTCTGAAGTAATTTTGTTAGATCCCCACATCAGTCACACAAAGTTCCATCACAATTTTCTTTTTGGGGAATGACAGCCTCCGTGGTCTAGTGGTAGAGCGTCTGCCCGGAGAGCGGAAGGTTCGGGGTTCGATCCCTGGTCGCGTCATTCCAAAAGACGTTTAAAGATGGTACTTGTTGTTACCCTGCCTGGCGCTCGGCATTAAAGGGCTAAAACAAGGACTGGTCGCCTCGGAGTCAGTATACTGTGTCTGAGTGGGGTATTCATGTTAAACTGCGTCATGGTATCTCAGTGTGCTAGCACTATAAATCGGCATCAGTCCGGAAAAGTATAAGCAGCCACACACACACGTGCATGCACATCGCTATATAAGTGCAATAATCTTGGACACAGCGTTAAACCCCATTTCACCTCACCTCATCTTTTTGGGGAGAATTTCACTTTGGTTTGAGACTACAAATAGATATGTTTGTTTGTTTGTTGTTTAACATCGCACTCAGCAATATTCCAGCTATAGGACGGCGGTCTGTAAATAAACGAGTCTGGACCAGACAATCCAGTGATTGACATCATGAACATCGATCCACGCAATTAGGATCGATGACATGCATCAACCAAGTCAACGAGTCCACTCGATCCCATTAGTCGCCTTTTACGGCAAGCATACTCGCCTTTAACGGCAAGCATACTCGCCTTTTACGGCAAGCATGGGTTGCTGAAGATCTATTCTATCCTGGATCTTCACGGGTCACAAATAGATATGTAACCTTGAAGCAAAGTGAAATGTTATTTCCTTGCACTGAACATAGACAGTGGGGAACCATGATAATAATAGACAAACTGACTTCATTCGAAAAATAACCGGTATTGATTATGGCCGATGATTTGTGCAAAACAAAGATTTATAAGGTACTTTATTTGCCGTTTAGTGAGACTGACATTCACATGAATTACCGATCCAAGCCTAGTTTTACCAGTGAAAATTTAACTGCTTATTACCATGATTACCAGTAAAAGTGAATGCTGTATTCATGTTATAGGATCGCTTTAGTTATTATGCAATGCTTGCCATTTTGAAAGTCGTGACCAGTTTGCTTAATGACGTCACTCTGAGTGACTTTGTTCATCAATATCAAAAGAAAACAGACTTCAGTAAAATGTTATGTTGTCATAAAAGTACAGGAAATAATAATGTTAGAAGCAAGTGATTGTTGATGATGATGACAGCTGGCGATCCTATAGTCCGTACCAATCTGCCCAATAGTTAAGGTAGCCTGGTATCATAAGGACTTGTAGAAACGTGCTCTTTTTAGGGGTTTTGCTGTATGAATATCATCATTAGAAGGACTAGTATACTGAAACTTTTAGTTTCTATCACTATGTTAAGGGTATATCTCCTATCTCTGTCAAACCAAAAGAAATGAGTCCCAACTTATTGGAAGCAGATTACTCACAGAAACCTACAAATGTAGGACTCATAGTAAATTTGGTTGATGACACCAGGTGTTAGAGAAACAGATGAACATGTTGTGCCCTACTGGAAGCATCCCTCATACGTCAAGGTCGCTATGTATCATAAATAGTTGGCTGAAGATAAAAGTGCCTTGCATTCCACAATCAAATACAGCTATTGTCACTACTGCTGTCTTTAATCTGGGTTGTTTTGGGGAAAGAAACTTTTAGCAATAGATTGGGTTCTGGAAATGTTAATTGGTTCCTAAGGTAAAGTTGATAGGCTCCAAGGGAATAAACTAGTTGGAACAGATACAAATGAGCTGAACGTCACAAACAGAGATCAATGTTACTGTCTTACTGTTGGACATGTTGGACACAATGCTATCATCACCATCTGAAACTTCAGTTTTCAAAATGGGTCACTTCATGCATTACTTCAACAAAAAGCTGCGTTGCTTGTAAGGTGTTGATCATTGGTTGGTTTTGTGTCCTGCCAAAATGTTACAAGGCATTGCAAGCATTTGCCGTAACACAGTGTATTTCTTTTGTGGTAGCCGGGGCAGTCGGGTAGCCTAGTGGTTAAAGGGTTTGCTCGTCACGCCGAAGACCCGGGTTCGATTCCCGACATGGGTACAATGTGTGAAGCCCATTTCTGGTGTCCCCCGCCGTGATATTGCTGTAATATTGCTAAAAGCGGCGTAAAACTCACACACTCACTCTTTGGAAGCCAATTGTAATTTAAGAGCAGTCACAAGTTATTTATATGTAGGGCTGGTCAATTAGTCCACTTTTCCGGCAAATGTCCAATTTAAAATTAGGCTAGTGAAATGTTGTGACATTTAAACGCTAGATAAAAATCACCTTGTAAAAGTTATTAGTAAATTCTCAGCGTTGTGTCTTATTAAAGTAAAGTAATTCATATTGGCACATTTATCATCATGTGTCTGTTGTCAGGATGAGCATTATGATGACGTCAAATTGAAGATACATAATTTTCTTTTTCAAAACATCCAAAAAATCTCTGCCACACCATCTTGATTGTCACACATGAAAATTAAATCATTTTCAAATATCAACAAACATCCTCAAATTGGGAGGTGGAAAACCTGTTTTGCCTGTTAAGTCACAGTGACCATGTGTTAAAATGAAATTAAAGCAATACATAATGGGAAGTTCTCCGAAGTTGCTCCTTTCATGTGCAGAAGCCAATTGCTTTACAGTCATCAATCTTAGAAGGTGTCTGGTTATGGCTGACCGCCAGCTTGTCTAATAGCTGTAGTGGTCACTGGATGGTGAACACAGGCCTGTAATTACACCAAGCACATGCTTTGCATTCCAGTCATATGTGCACATATACCACGCTGTAATAGTCATAAAGAAGAACTCTGGGCCATGTAGTGCATACTTGATTCATTGAACATCCCTTTCTGCTTTGAGTGATGCAGAGGGTTTTTGGAGCTCTTTGACTCCATTTTGTTACCCTGGCACATGTAGTGATCCTCCGGGTAGATGCTGACATGAAACCCTAGTTGCACCATACAAAACCAGGTTGCACCGGGTCCCATAAATTTATTTAAGTTGAAAAATTGATGCATAAACTAGTTTAAATAAACATAATCACAGAATTTGATGATTGTGTCATGATTTTACTAAAATGTATGACATATTGCTGTAAATCGAATAGGAACGTGTGCACATACTTGAAGTACCCACAGTTTGATGACATCAAGCCCAAGAAAGCATGACAAATTACACAACATAGGGATTAGTGATGGTATGGTAATTAAGGGTTAGTGGTTTTGAGTGTGTTCAAAGATCAATGTTTTGTGGAAATGAAAGGGTCAGTCAGACACAAATTGGATTTTTTTACATGCACTAGGTGCATGTAGACATAAATATTAGGTTGCACTTGTGCATGTTTTGCATTGCTAAATCAAGCCCTGACATGGTGTAGCTGAAAATTTGTTTGTAATAATTCTTCATGGAACTTGGCCCAAATGCCTACAGTTGTGAGGCATTGTGGTCATTAAGTCATCTTGAGATTTGTATTGTTTTTATTGGTTGTTTTCACAGTTCTTGGAAACAAGTTGGATGTAGAAATAGAATCAGTTGAAGGTTCAGTGTGTTTCTGGAACTTATCTATTATATCAACACCATTTAAGATTTCTACACAACACCAAAAGTTGTACTTTAATACTATTCCCATTACCATGATGACTCACACAATTCCCGTTGAGACACTCTAATGAATTTACAAATTACTCAACCATTATTCATGTTGTCTTTACTGTGAAATTCTGTAATTATTGCAACAAAATCATATCAAATAGGCACTTTGAATACTCCCTTCAGACCTCTACCTAATGAAAATACACTTTCGTTTTGAATTACCAGATAAATATGTATTATAATAGCTTCATTGCACATAGTGTTCTGGCCCCACTAAGCACTGACAAGTCAGTGTTTTTATACTCTAGGATAAGTTGTACAGCCAAAGCAAACATGTTTTATTATGACATGCCTTAACAGAAGAATATACATGATTTAGGTACAGACAATGATACAGGAACAATTGTATCTGTCAGGGGAAGTATATGATGGGATGACAGAGCCTGCATTGTGGACACATACAATAGACAAAGTGGGTGGTAACAAACAACCCTGTTGTGTCCCATCCTGAGGATCCCATAACCCAGTGGCCATTTATGAGGTAGATGTTCAGTGGCATTTTGGAGGTGTATGTACACATTTTATATTATGCATGAAGATTGCTTTATTAGTGTTTATCATGTTTATATTTTCTAGTTTTATAAATGATTTCATTTAGATAAAATAAGATGGATAAGAAAGTACTTTACTATTTGTTTTCCATCATTTAGTTCCCTGCAGCAAAAAAAAATGTGATGACAATGAAGTTTATAAAAAATATACCTTTGAAATATAATGTATTGGTTTATGATTGTATGGTCAAAGAAAGGAAGTGTACAGAAGTACATTCTCGAAACTTCCAGAAATATATTTAAAAAAACAAAGAAAACAAGACATGATCATGATGATTAATACAAACATTACTTGTACATATTATACCTGGTAGATATTTTCAAGCTGTAATATTGGTGAAGCAGATTGATAATTGTTAGTGTTAAAGACTGCCTACTCTAAATGAGCTGTTATTCTGCGCATGACATTTTAGACAACTGAGAGGGCTTTTGTGTCAAAAACTATTCTTCCCCATTTATTTTTGGTCACTAATATTGTTGATGTAATGATTCAGATTATGCAGAAATTGAAATTCAGGGTTAAGTAGTGAGTAAGTAATGATTTAAACAGTAAAATTATTCAGAAATTATGCTGATTAAAAAAGTAAATAGTAGATTCTATAAAATTTCTTCACTGCATTCAACGAAATGCAGTCTGACATGTACTCCAAAATACGAAAATACACAATGATCAGATGAAACATTTTTGTTGAACATCTGTCTTCATCACGCTTAGGATCAGAGGTTTTTGTTGTGCTAAAGTAGAGAAATGAATACCTCTAAGTGTCCTTGTACATTTCTTTCATGGCCCTTCCTTAAAAGACAATATGCTAAAGCTGTTTATATTTTATTATAACCTGTCCATTTTTTCATGGACCTCCCTGACAAAGTATGTTATTTTTAAGACCCTCCACCAGTGACTGTTATATGTTTGGTGGCCTTCCCCTGATTCCCTCTGACAAACACACCCCTATAATAAATTAGCAGTAATGTTAGACCTAATGCAGCCTTATTGTACTAGCACTAGCAGGGTGAAGACATCTGAAAAAAATGTTCCTTGTCCCAGGGCAAGTACACAGTTGAGAATCAAAGGCTAGCTTTGCGCGTATGTTTTTATGCAATTTGTCTTTGAAGGCCCAAATCATTCATTTTCCAATAAATCAACTGGAAGATCTTGAGTATCCATGACAAAGACAATATAACATGATATAAAGCATGATTTGATAAATCTTGCCTGTGATCACCAGTCACAATGTAAATCAAAATCACTGTTACTGACTGTGAGAGTGAGTGATGGCTTGGTGCAGGAAAATATATCATGTCTGTCTCTCCAAATGCAAATATGAGCAAGTTCATTTTGTTTCCTTTTTCCTTTAATCATAATTTGTATATGTCTAAATAGAAATAATAGTAAATCTAATTTCTTTCATTTTTGTCCTTCAGTAAAAGCTTATCCTTGGACAACCAATGCTAACTTCAAACTTTTTCTTTTTTAATTCAAGATTGGGCATGTTTGAGGTCAGCAGCACTTGTTTGCTTTTCTATCTGAAGGTTCTTCCATGCTCTGATTTGAATTTGTTGGTAATTTACTTATATAGTGTCATGTGACAATGGAATTATTATGTTCAACCAAGGAATCTTTATGTACAGAACATTGGGAGGCATATATTATTAATATAAATGACAAAATAATAAGAATGATTTAACATGTTTTCAAAATAACAGTTAATGTCTGCTATGTATCAGGTTCAGACAAACAAGTAAACCTGATAAACATGTACCTGTGCCCCAGAAACCCTGACAAGATCATATGTGTCATAAAATATCTATGTCTATGGTTAACGCCATCGATTGTCGTTCATTGCTGACAGGTGATGATACCCATGGTGGGCGTGTACTGGAGTCAGTGTGACAGACTGTGTTCACCACCAGCCAAGTGGAACATATTTCCTTGTCATTGTGATATATATCAGAAGGTGGTCAATTGCATGGTCATGCTCAAATGCTCTTGAGTGGCCTCTCGGTCACACATTCCAGATCTGGGCATGTTTGCTTCACATTAGTCAATTCCAGCACTGTCACAACAATTTTCGGCCATAACATGCTCATACAGGTGTCCATTGTGAGCGAAATGAGTCTCTTTTGGAGTGACCTTGGAAACTGCCGATATGTGTCGGATCTATATTGTACTGATCAATGCATGAGGACAGAGGATTAAGGCTTGTTTGTAGATGGCATGGTGATAATTTGGATATGTACAGACTGTAATGGTCAGAACAAGTGGGAGTGGGTACTCGACTTAATAGAATGTTCAGGAGGATTGTAGACCTCCAGTTTTCAAGAAAGCTTTAGAAAAGCATTGACCATGCCAAGTCTTATCCAGCTGTTACGGCTGCTCACAGCCTGGATCATGAAGTATGTGTAGTAGGTATTAGGTGTGAAGGGTAAGGAAGATTTAATCCATTAGAATCCTAAGCTTGATCCTCCCATGGGGATTCCAGGTCGTCATCAGATCATAGATCCTCAGTTTCCTATGCTTGAAAGAAGAGAGATGACTAAAGAGGATTGTGTGTTTCTTTTACTAATGAGGATTGTGGGGTTATATTGACTAATGAGGATTGTGTGGTTATATAGACTAATGGAATGGAAATTGTGTGGTTATATAGACTAATGGAGATTTGATGGTTATATAGACCAATGAGGATTGGGTGGTTATGTTGACTCATCAGGATTGTGTGGTTATATTGACTAATGGGGATTGTGTGGTTATATTGACTAAACAGGATTTGGTGATTATATTGACTAATGAGAATTTGGTTGTTATGTTGACTAATGGAGATTGGATGGTTATATTGACTAATGGGGATTTGTGGTTATATTGACCATTAGGAAATTGGGTGATGTTGGCAACATTGTTCATAGTTAATATTATATCCACTGGGTTTGTAATTCACAGGCTGCCATGATATAGCATTCACTCACATGTAAAACTCAGAGCTCCAGATAACTTTTTGAGCAATTGAGTTTTTACTATCGGGTTTCTATTTTGATTGGGTTATAACATTTTTCATTGGGTAACCATAATTGTTTCACTCATCCATTCATCACTCTATTGGGTTTTTCCCAAGAAAAGTGAAATAATGTTTTAGATGTATATAACTGTTCTAAATATATAGTGGGGGCACAGGTGGCCCAGTCGTCTCAGGCGCTACGATTCGCTGTGCAGAGTTGCGTCCCTTGGGCACGCCAGAAACCTATGTTTGTGCCACAAACCACATGAAATGTATTACATAGCAGGAAGTTTTATTATATACAGATATTTACATAAACATTTGGCACAACATGGGGGCTGCCTCGGTTGCCTAAGAGACCCTGGGGTCGAAGTGACCCGGGTTGACACCCTGGGGTCGTGGAGACCCGGGTAAGATAACAATGTCCTGGGGTATTATGGACCCGGACTGTGTAGCTGTGAGAGGGATATGCCGGTCCTGGGGTCCGATGACCCGGACGATCCCTAGAGTTAAGCTAGTACTGGTCGTGCTGACCGGACAGTACCGAAATAGCGTAAGTTCTTTGGGGGCCACAAGCCTTCCATGCTCTGAGTATGGAGTGGCTTATGACGCCGAGGCAGCCCCAGGAGATAAGGTATCTACACAATATATATATATATATATATATAGGTAGCCTGATAAACCGCCATGGAATGGACGCCAATACATGAGTACTAGCGAATGCACAACGAACCACGTTCGTGATGCTCGTGAATACCTTAAGCCATGAAAGACAGGAGGAGCTATGGGGTGGCTGGAGGGTAACACAGTTGAGTGGCTTACGACAATGTAGAAAGTAGCCTCGTGCGGGGCTGCAGGGTTAATAAAGGTAAACACTGTGACGTCATGTCCGTCTTACTGGGCATGCGCAGACTGTTTAGAAGTGCATTGTGGGATGTAATTACTGTAACATGATCCAGACGGCATAAACAACACGTTCGGACGACAGAGTTCGGAAATCGTGTTGAATATAAACGTAATGAGGTGATTGACCTGTAATAGGTATATTAAATATGAACGCGTAAGTACTGTTGTTGTTGCACAAACTAAAATATCCAATTACCATTTTGTGCCACAAACCACATGAAATGTATTACATAGCAGGAAGTTTTATTATATACAGATATTTACATAAACATTTGGCACAACATGGGGGCTGCCTCGGTTGCCTAAGAGACCCTGGGGTCGAAGTGACCCGGGTTGACACCCTGGGGTCGTGGAGACCCGGGTAAGATAACAATGTCCTGGGGTATTATGGACCCGGACTGTGTAGCTGTGAGAGGGATATGCCGGTCCTGGGGTCCGATGACCCGGACGATCCCTAGAGTTAAGCTAGTACTGGTCGTGCTGACCGGACAGTACCGAAATAGCGTAAGTTCTTTGGGGGCCACAAGCCTTCCATGCTCTGAGTATGGAGTGGCTTATGACGCCCAAACGAGGTTAGCAACCGAGAGCCCCCAAAGAATTAATATAGGTAAATAACATGAATATGGTACTTAGTGATGGTGACACATAGCCTTGTGGGCTTGCCCTAAGGTGGAGTCAGACGTTCTGATATACTTGGCGTAACAGTCCGACGTCCACCTGCCCATAGTCTTAATGAGGTGATCCTCGATGTGCACGGTGGCCGCCGTGGTAGCTGCTCCTATCCGGAATGAGTGCCCGGAGTAGTCGGCGGAGTTGTAGCCAGTCAACGTGAGGACCCTATCTAACCATGACAAAAACACAGTCCTGGATATTGGTAGATAGTCCCGACTGACGAACAGCGGATCCTGGTATGCAGCCCTGCACTGCGTTCTAATGGAATACAGTTTTGACAAGGCCGAGTAGGGACATGTCATAGTGTCAGTAGCGAATAAGGCAATGCGAACGCCTAGTCGGAAGGGATCAGTCTTAGACACTTTTAAGGTTATAACGCATGTTCTTTTATGGTGTACAAAACTAATGTCGCTCATAGTTATGTTCCTACTGGGATCAAAGTTGGCTGAACATGTGAGTTCACCGCATCTCAAGAATCCGAAGAACGCTGCAAGACACATACATTCCATTACCAAATCGTTGAAAGGACCGAACACGCCATCCCTGAGCCGCTTGATGATGTTACGTAGCACATGGTAAGTGATGGGGAGTCTCTTCCTCCGCTCTGGTGTGTGGGCCCGTTTGTATCCTCTGAGTAGAGTTTGAATCCGATTTAGGGCGCCGGTGGAGACATCGTCAAACAGTGTCCTGATGCCCGCTTGTAGGTACGTAAATCTGATTCCCGCCAGATAGGTCTTCACGGTGTCATGTGAGAGTTTGAGGAAGCCGAAACAATGTGCAAGAAAGTACTGCAGGTAGGCGTCGTTAACTGGTGGCAGGCCGCTGCTGGCACCCAGTGTGGTGAACAAACTGAACTTTAACATGAACTTTAGGTAGCACTGAAATCCTGTAGAATATGCTGTTCTTGTTTGTCGACTGATCGCAGCTGACCACAGGGTGTCCAGGTGACGATTCAGGTCCACATCACTTGTGAGCTGGGTGGGCAAGGCGTTGGATGGAGGTCTGCGTGGGGCGCCAGGGCTCGGAATTTCCTGAACTGCAAACGGGAAAGTGCATCAGCAATGTTATTTTGTACGCCTGGAACATGTTCAGCTAACACAATAAAGTTATTTACAGCTGCTTGCCATGTAAGGGTCCGCATCAGAGCCATAATGTCCATACATTTTGATCTACCCTTTTTGATAATACCCACAGTAGCTATATTGTCACAATGAAACAGTACTCTCTTCCGTGTCCAATGTCGTCCCCAGAGAATGGCCGACACCACAATAGGATAAAGTTCCAACCAAGCAATTGATTGTGCTGAGTCTTGACTGTTTATAACGTCCTTAGGCCACGCCTGGGCGAACCATGCCCCATCAAAATATCCCCCGTGTCCTACACTTCCCGCTGCATCCGTATACAGATTGAGATCCGGAGCTGATGTGATATGGTCGTCATGGAAAAACGAGATGCCATTCCACTGGTTCAGAAATTTTCTCCACATGTGCATCTCTATCCGACATTGCTTAGATATTCTGATATGATGATGCAACTTGACCACAGTGGTCGACAGTCGAATCAGGTAAGATAGGAATGATCTGCCTGGTACCACCACTCGACAAGCATAGTTTAAATGCCCTAACAAAGACAGCAAATCTCTCTTCGTACACTTCGTCCGAGTAGAAAATGATGTTAACATATCCGCTATCCTTGTCAACTTGTTCTCTGGCAACCGCGCCGTCATCGAGACTGAGTCCAAGATAATGCCCAGGTATTCTAAACAAGTTACCGGTCCTTCAGTCTTGTGAACAGCGAGTGGAATTTGTAGTTTGTCGAACAAGGTTAAGATGGCATCCATCGTTGTGCTAGCTTCATAACCGGGAGGATCAATAGTCAGGAAATCATCTAACAGATGCAGAATGTTTTTAACGCCGTAGTTGTATTGCAATATCCAGCAAACTGCTTGTGATAGGGTATCGAAAATCTTTGGACTGGATCTGCACCCGAACGCCAATCTAGTGTAGAAGTAGTACCTATCGTCCCATCGGAAACCAAAGAACGGCCAGTACCTGGGGTGCAGCGGAATCTGTTTGAATGCGTCGGTAATGTCCACCTTACACATTTGTGCACCATGTCCCAGTTGCTTAATAACTGAAATAGCATAGTCTATGGTCACATACGAGAGTGAAGCAGATTCTTTACTAATGAGATCATTGATACTTGCGGTGTGTTCCAAGTTATGAGGGGCTGACAGATCAAGGATTAGCCTCTTCTTGCCCGAGTACTTGCCCGTGGCAACTCCTAAGGGGTTAATTCTGTACACAGGGTATGGAGCCCGCTGGAAAGGTCCGATAACGTATCCTTTAACAACTTCTGTTTGCACTGCCTTAGTCACAACTATGGGATCCAATGTAGCACTACGATTGTTGTTACATTCCGTTGTTGACTGTGGAACCTCCGACATTAAGGGGTCGAATCCATGTTGCAAGCCGTTGACGAGATATGTAGCAAATGGAGGATGGGGATGAGAGGCGAGTTCTGCCTGTATAGCCTGAACGTTGATGGGAGTGAGTTGTACTGTTAAGGTGCCTGCGTCCTCTTCTCCGGTTATATCCGGGAAAGTTAGTCAAACTTGGTTGTCCCGTCTCGATTTGGGAGCCTTGGCGCAAGTTGCCTGTCCGTGGTTTGGGGCATGACAATTGAGACATACATGAAGGTATGCACAGTTCACTCTCACACAGCCCTGGTGATTGAAATTATTGCAGACCTCCCTTCCGTTTGACCTAACTCTAGGTCGTCCCCTGGTGTCGTTTTTGTCCGTCGCCCCCATCCTGTCGGAGCTGCCACTTCGGTCCGAGAACGGGGTAGGCCTAACTGTATCAGTACGTCGCTCAGGACACAAGTCTGTACCATGGGTGATGCTGTGGCAAATTGCACACGATCTGGAACGGCGCCCCGAAGAACACAGCCCGTACAGACGTGTGTCCCTCATATCCCAGCGAATGCTGCAACCTTGTTCTGCGTAGGACGCCACTCTGGCAGCAAATAACTTGTGGTAGTCGTAGTGCGCAGAGCCCCCATACAACGTAGCCAGTTCGATGACAGTTTGCTCGTGTCCATCCAATTGTTTCCGTTTGGCGTTATTGATGTCACACAGAATGTCCTTGTAAATGCCAAAGGCCTGTATAAATTCTGCTAGTGTAAGGGTGCGATTTAGCCTAGCATCCTCCTTTAAATGATACACATTGCCATCGTACTCGGCCATTCTAGCGTCTAGCGTGTCTTGATTAGGTATCAATAGCAAGGCCAGGTTACAGTACTTGCCGTCTTTAATCTTCTTCTTGAGCGCCGGCGCGACTGTGTGGATGTGGGGCAACGAGTCTGACGGCACATCATGGCTGAGTTGATCCGGTAGGCTTGTAGCTGCGTACTCGGTGGTCACTGCGTTATGGCTGGTCATGTTGGCTATCATGTGTTTCAGCTCTGCAAGTTCGCGTTGTAGACTGGCAACACTAACAGGTGACACGGAATTGGTAACATCGTCCCTGAAGTCCGAAACAACGCTGTAAGGTAGCGTGGTCCCGCTAACGAGGGCATCTGGGTTCCTGTGCTGTATGCTGGCTTCGACCACCCCCGGCCGTGTGGCCGCCGGAGACAAAATGGCACTCGGGTCGTAGCTGTCCGACGAGGTCACCGTCGCTGCTGCTGGCCGTTGTTGTTGGTTTTCTTGGAACAGCTGCAACAAGCTTTTCCTAGGCCAATTATTTGGAACCCTCACGCCTCGCTCTGCCAGTTGTTTGCGTAGCTGGGCCACGGTCAGATACGGTTGACTGCTGATTGTCCCTGTAGTACGGCTGGCACTGGCAGCAATGGCGCGGGGTTCGAGGCTATCCGGATTTTCTTCAGGCTGTGCTGAGTCGAGAACATTAACCCGATTGCGCTGACTTCTGGCTCGTCTATGTCTCCGCTCCGCCATTATTAATCTTGGTTCGCTGCGTATCGCAAAACCTGAGATCGGATGGCTTGACTGGACTCGTGATTTAGCACCGAAGCAGATGAGATTAACACAGTTGAGTGGCTTACGACAATGTAGAAAGTAGCCTCGTGCGGGGCTGCAGGGTTAATAAAGGTAAACACTGTGACGTCATGTCCGTCTTACTGGGCATGCGCAGACTGTTTAGAAGTGCATTGTGGGATGTAATTACTGTAACATGATCCAGACGGCATAAACAACACGTTCGGACGACAGAGTTCGGAAATCGTGTTGAATATAAACGTAATGAGGTGATTGACCTGTAATAGGTATATTAAATATGAACGCGTAAGTACTGTTGTTGTTGCACAAACTAAAATATCCAATTACCATATTGTGGGTTCGAAACCCGGTTCGCCCCGATTATGTTTCTAGGTTTGTCAGCACCATACCCGTGCTGGTGGGTTTCACATAAGTGGTGAACGTCTGAGACCAGCATCACTTCAGGCTTTCCTCCCACATAAAGCTAACACGCCGCGATATAACTGGAATACTGTTAAAAGCGGCGTTTAACCCAACTCACTCACTCTAAATATGTAGGCTTGACTCAGAAAGTAAATTAGCTCACAACTGTTTCGGAAATTAGCTCAGTTGTACGCATGCTAAAAAAACTTCAGTGGGTATTTACGCGTGCTGTTTTTATACTTTTGAGTTTTTCCTTCAATGCACACGTTTTTGTACATGTACACAAGAGGATTGAAAGTAATTGGGTTTTGAATATTTTTAGGGAGTATTTTACGCAAATACGCAGCTTATCTGTGGCTCTGAATACTTGTGACACTCGATACAGTGATCTTTGTAAGTTGTTGATTGATAAAAAAAAAATAACTTCGATATTCATCACATTCATTCTCTAATTTGTATCTCCCCTTAGGACTGGGCAGGTGAACATAAGGAGTCCTAAGAAGTAAATGAAATGGATCAGGTCATGCAGATTTTGGTTGATTGCTGGATTTGCAAAGCATGTGCACCGCCATCTCAGTTTAAACAGATATTTTCCAAATCTTTTCATGTTTTAATCAAGGTGCTCACGTGATTTGATGCACTTTGCTATGTAAGACTCGTTTTATCACAATATAGATCTTGATTATCGAACAGATCGTCTTGACTGGGCACTGCCATTTTGTTTGAAGCAAATGCAAGTGATACGAGGGGTGGAATCTGATTGATCCATAGGAGAGGCTTAGAAGACATTACTCGTAATAGCCACTGGTTGCGCTACAATTGAGTCCAGGAATTGCAGCCTAGTTCGGCAAGGGTGGAAACTGGACTTTTAAAGTCAGTTACCTCTCTTGCCTCAGGAAGATGGTAGGAACTAGCTGGTCCAGAGCTCTTTCAGACAAGTAGTATGGAACACAGCTTGTGCCACAATTTTCATGGCATCATTTTCAGTAACCTCTTGATGTATATGGACTATCATTGGCTGAGCTTCCTACCATGACTAAGCCATTATTTTTAACTAGACTCAAGTGTCAGATTAGTGGCTGAACTGAGTTAGGTTTAACGCCACTTTGAACAGTATTCCATTAATATCACAGCATGTCAGCTTAATGTGATGAGAAAGCCCTAAGTGATGCAGGTCTCAGACGTTTACCACTTTCGTGAAACCCACGAAGACAGGTTTGGTGCTGACCAACCGCGAAACATTTTTAGGCAAACTGAGATTCGTACCCATAATCATAGGTTTCTGGTGTGTCCAAGGGATGCAACTCTTTACAGTGGTTGAAGTCACAGACATTACTAGATTTGGAGGGAAAACAAGTAAACTACCAGCAAAAGGGATTTCCTTAATACCGGTCTTGTGGACTTAGCCTGTCAATTGCATAATACGTTTTAAGAAGGTGAAAATCTGGAGAACCAAATATCTCCACCATAATGACTTTTTGGGACAACCATGATTATAGGACACAGTGACAGGGGTAGAAACTAACATTTTTAGTCCACTAGTCCTTATAATGATAACATATAGCAAAACCCTTAAAAATGGCAAATTTCTACTAGTACTAGTCCTTAGGATACCTTAACTATTGGGCAGTTCGGCAAGGACTATAGGACTAGTGCAAATTTCTAACGCTGAGTGAGCTGCAGTGAAGATGTTTAGACTCTGCTGAGGACATCCATGGACGCTATTTACTAAGAGGAAGATATAACTGAAAAGTTATAATTATTACGATATGACCATGATGACTTTACAGATTGATCAGTCCACATATCTGTTCTACAGCAGTACAAACATTAGGAGACTCTTGGATTATTTTGATTATCAGTGTACATTTTCCATGTTTTATTAATATTTTTTAATACCTTCTGTCCTTGCATTTCTCCATTTTGGATAGTATTATCTCAATTGAAGGTTTATTGTGTGGATATCCATGTACCTCTGTAACATCTTGTAATGTCCACAACAAAACATTTCACTATGTCCTGCATGTGAGGCCTAGAATTTTTCAGTTAGCCCTGTAAGGGATTTTGAAAAATTAACATGTCATTAATCGGAGGAGAGGTTCTTTCAAGTGGTTAAACTTCAATTTTGTGAATAAACTGACTCTTAGTGACAGTTAGGGTGTCCTGACATGCTTGATGCTTGCATAATATTGTGTATTACAGGGTTAGAATTTAATTTAATTTAATTGCCAAATAAAAAATCAACTAGCAATTATTTTTCTCAACTCTAAACGTTCAAAAACAATGTCACAAGATTGCATGATCATGATATATGCTGCATATAAGTATAGTAAAACACGGATATAACGAACTACGAGGGACCAGAGAAATCAGTTCGTTATATTCGTTGTTCGTTATACACGTCTTCGCTCGGAAACGTCCACCATCTTGGACAAGACAAAACACAATACACGTAATTGCAGTGTTACACGTGAAATCTTCATGGACTAATTTCACTGCACTGTTCGTCAGCTTTGGTCTGCAGTAACGGACCACTAAGCGGAATGTTTTCGCTTCTCGCGGCTTGAAACCATTTGAAGAGGGCGTCCTCTACGTCTTGGTAATTGGCAGCTTGTAACTTCTTCCGGGCGGGGCCAAAGTCAGTCGAGTCGCAGGATTCAAGAATAGATTCTCTCTTCTTCATAATGGTACTTAATGTTGATTTTGGAATGTCAAATTCCATTGCAATGTCTTTCTTGGTTTTTATGCCAGCATCAACAGCATTAATAATAGCTTTCCTCTTACTATTGCCCGACATGATATCATATGCAAGTGAACTGACACTTGAACACAATCTCGTAAAATTTATATGTTTTATGTTTGTTTTACAGACAAGATTACATGTACTGGTAAGATTAACACAATGCAAATTTAACAAGGTTGATCCGTCACCGCTGATTTGCGTACAGCCAATTGTCAGTGACACTTGACACTGAGTGAGATTTCTCAGTTGGCTATACACGTCACTAAGTAATGATAGATGGGCTTGTCGGTGATCAGATATCAGTTTGCTGTATCCGTATCCATAAATTTTTATGATATTATATAGGAGATAAATCGGGGATTTTTTAACAGTTCGTTGTATCCGTTTGTTCGCTATATCCGTGTTCATTATATCCATGTTCTACTGTAATGGCTGATTATGCATGTTATGACATTCAGATAACAAAGTAATTAATTTACTCTCATAAAACTTTAACTCTTTCAACACCAGTCAACCAGAAGCGTTTACTGCTGTGACACAGAGTTCCCAGAGACTCTTCTGTGATAGATGAAGCCTACATTTATCAAAGAAAAAATTTGATTGTATCATGTATAACATCTTTGCTTCCACATATCTTACACCATTTCAAGGTCTAATCCTATTGTTCATAAAAATGAAAGTTATGTTTATCATGTTATTTAAATAATGCATTTTCAACTTAATTAAGTTTGTTGTAAATAAAAAAAAATGTAAGCTTACACATTCATTACGTCCAGATTAAGGACCAAGGAAGCGAAAAATTGACGATTTTCGCAAATATAAGATTTAATAAAATCCACTTACCTATTTCTTTTTTATTTTCATTCTTTACGTAATTGGAAAATTATCTTAAAAAGAATTATAAATAGTATCTGTCATCTCCCATTTCCTGATAACAGCGGCTGTCCGCTCATTAACATGAAGAAATACCTCTGTTTTCGCAGCTTTGTATGAATAACAAGCTCTTCGAAGACTGCCATGTGACACGTCGCTAGAAAGCTTGGATAAAATTGGTTTCTAATGACGCTTTCTTACCAAAATCTGCTACATGGTTCGTGATTGGTCAGATCTGAGCATGTGACCTAAGTCAGCCAATCAAATTGCACCTATGGTACGGTCCTCATGTATGATGGATTTCAGAATTTGACAAAAGATTTTGATTAAATCATGTTGTTCTGAATGTTTAAAGCAGGAAATTGCAATCTATATTAAAAATATGGTGTGTATCGTGCTAGGTTACAAGCTGTGACAAGGATTGTTCCTGCATATATTTGTCTTGCATTAAACATCGTGTCTGAGCCGAGAAATTGAGGCGACGAAAGCCGAGGTGTGATTTGACTTACAATACATGCAATTGCGTGAAAAGACAGAAATAATAACTTAGATGTAGATCTAAGTTTGACAATTTTAATATATATTTTTGTTGATTTCATTTATTATTTTGTATAATATATTTAAAGATTTGCTTGAAACATCTTTATATATATTGCTCTTTGACATGTTCGATGTGGACCCATTGTCGAAGTGTGTGTCCGAGATTTTTCAATAACATTGCGGGAAATAGTAAATAATTTTTTAATTTATCAATAAAAAATAATAAATTGAAATGGAATACGTATTTCAGACATTGTGAAATGTGATAGCTTTAATAAACGAATGATATGATAGGTAGGTTCATAAAATAATATACTTTTTTGACTCGACTACGGCTTAGTCGGTCAACCGGCCTACGGTGTCTGGGGACTGAAGGATTGAATGTCATCTTAAAAAAACGAAACGACCTTGGGTCAATTGAATAAATTATCAATAACATTTTTTTACGGCATTTGATTGGTCTGTTGAAAATAGATGTACGTTATTTGCATAATATTAATCTCCATGCTATATGTTCATTGGTCAAAAAGAGCTCGGAGAAGTCCGTGTTCACCAAAGTTGAACAGAAAGAAAGGAAGTAAAAAGTTTTCCTGGGAAACGCGAATGGGGAGGTAACTCTAAACTAGAGGTAAACAAATATAGAAAAATCTTCGAAATCGAAAGTTATCACAGTAAATTTAGGTACCTCACAACCGATTTTAAAACGGGGAAAAAGCAAGATGAAAAAAATATCGTCTTTATTTCTTATTTCGATTTCTAGACAAAAAATCATATATTAAGACGGATTTTGCGTATTAGCGTCCCTTAATTTCGAACTCTGTATTGAGGTAAAAACAAAATCACAATCTTTTTTTTTCTGAAACTGCTTATATGTCTCTGAAAGGGACTAAAAAAGTCATTTCACTTTGACAACTCATGTAAAGACAAAAAAACAATGCTGGGCAGAATTTGAATTTATCTTGTTCATTAGAATATACCATGAAATGCATACAAATCTGTTAGAGGCCTGTCTGGGTTCATCCTCAATCCAATCAAACACCTGTACACTTGAAGTATGCCAAGAAAATGAGGAAAGTTTTTAGTTATGTCCTGTGGTAATCAGAATATGGCAAACAAGTTACTTTTACTTTTGAAGATACTTGTGTATGTAGATCCACTGAGAAATATAACAGGAACTTTTTCTTGCTATCAAGCCTGAAGGCAAAAACAATTACTACAATTGTCCCCTTGGGCCTGCCAAGATATGTGCCTACACACAAGGATTCTCAAGGAGATGAGTTGACTGAAATAGCCTGTACCATATAAGTATGTCCTGTGTGAGTGACACAGACTGACCACTGGATAACCCTTCACCTGTCAGGTAGGCACCTCACCTGAGTTGTCCACCTCAACACTACCAGCTTGCCAGCCTCAACACACCTTGTCAGCAATGTTGCATAGTTGGGGGCTAAAATAAGCCTGTCTCTGTCTCGGATAGCCATTTCATGGTGAGGTCAGGTCACATTGGCATTACTTGTGTCACTGTCCATATTGTTTGAAACAGGAAATTTGTCATAGAATAATCCTTTCTGAAAATTTAGTGGGATTATGAAGTTTTGGGGCGATTTTGTATGGTTTCAAACATTTTTAATTTGTTTATGATGTGCAGTGATTATAGCTTTCTGTTTATAAGTGTTGGCAAAAATACAAATTGATAATTTTGAAAAGATTGTTTGCTTAATCATAGCAGTTAAGGTTAAAACATGGTTAAATGAAATTGTTTTTTTTTGTTCTTTTTCTCAAATGACAAGTTTTGTTTCATCAATTTCATGTGTATCTTGTGATCAGCTGTTATTCAAATCCTTAAAAGCACAGTGGGCAAAGTGTTTGTATGGAATGCAAAAGACCTATGTTTTATCCAACAACAGTACAGTTGTTGTTTGACAATATTTTCTGAATATAGATAAAGTAGTGTTAAAGCAGGACTGACTAGAAAGTTTGAGTAAGTCATTCAAACTCCACTTTCTTGCTAATTCAAGTTTTGTTTCAGGTAATGATCCACACCCTTATATAGTCTGTGCCAAACAATTTTCAGTCGACCAGCCCATACATGGCTGTCAACATCATTTCCAGATTATTGTTATCATATGGACTATTATTTGTCTATGTCAAATACCTTTAAGTTAACTAACCTGAAACTGTATTTTGGCATTAATTTCAGTTGATTTTAGTCAAGTGTTAGCTGATCTCACTAAGCCAGAAGAACGTTCATAGACTTAAGTTGAGACTAATGGCTAATGTCAAAGACTTTCCTAGTTTCACATAGACACATAAGGCACAATTTACAGAGTCAATATTTTTACTGAATTGGCAACAGACCATAAAACATAGTCACCCATTAACCTCACTTAATCACCACAATAATAGTAATTCAAATAGAAATTACTTTTTTGTTTTAGCATGTTTATGTCTCACAAATATCAAAATGATCAAAAATATTTACTTGAACATATAATGTAACTGACCTTTTAGGTATCATGACTATAAATGGTTCACAGTACATATGTTGCTTATGATATTGTAGGAGCTGTAGGATGGACTCTGTTTTGCCAGTTTCATATTGTTTCCTTTTTTCTTATCTTCCTTTTGTGTAAAACATGCAGGTTTATTTGTTTACGAAACCTGGGTGCTGGTTCTCAGTTTCTCATTCACTTTCATGATTAATGTGAAAAATTATAGTTTGCGAAATATGAAGACACATTTCTGCCCATTTTGTACAAGTTGATGATGACAAGATTCTTTATGCATTAAATTATTTTACCATAATCTATAAAAACAAGTGTTTTAAGAAAACATTGAAATGAAACTCAGTAAGGCATCATTATATCTAAATCAATCTCTCCTTACTTCAAGACAGTTTTCCCTGGAAAAGGAAACAAATGAGAAACACCCAGTTGAAAATTGTGCCTTAACCACCAAATAATGCTCATTAAATCATAAAGCTTAAAACATCCCCTAATTCCATTCCCTGGCTCTTTCAAGTGCAGGCATTAACCATTGAAAGAAGTTCATCCCCCTTTCCCTGGTCATTGGCATGTCAAAAAGAATTGACCAGTAGTATCCCACATGGTGTTGTGTTTCGGAGAGGCATGTTCAAGGCCTTGAGGGACCTCAATAGGGGTCAGTCTGACTCAATAGGGCCAGAGTGACCCCGGTCCTTCCATCTGCGGACAGCGGAAATAGTGGCTGGAGTTTTCTGGGAGGACAATGAGTTTTTTGGCCATGTCATTGTTGTTGAAATTATAGAATAGTGCATGTCCAGCTGCTAAGATGTTGGGGAAAGTTTTTGATTGGTCAGTATTGGGGTCTGTCAGAAATCGAAGGAAATTGTGTCCTGATGTCCGGTTTCATGGTTGCCATATTTGGTTATGGTTCCTGACAGCTGTGAATTAGGTCAGTTAAAGATTATTTCAATGACTTGATATCATGGGAAGAAACTGTTTTAGATCTATTTTGTGTAAAGTAAATATCTTTATACAACCCTGAGATATTTCTATCTTTTTCTTAGTTGAAGATGTAAGCTGGCAACTTAAGAAACTTTTGGGTAGATGTTTAGATATTTTCTTTAAAAAAACATTCCTGCCATTTCAAATAGTACATTTTGTGGGTTCATGTCGTCATGGTGTTCAAGATGTTTAAATTTTTCGCTTTGGAAAAGAATCATTTGTTTAGAACAGTTGTATTTTGTTATGTTTTTAATATTTGTAATACATTTGATTGCATATGAAGTTACATGTAAACAAGAACCAAGAAAAAAAAGAGTTTAAAAAAAGATGATACTTATTTTGTGTAATGTGTTTTATTGTAAAATCAAGGAAGACAAGTAAACTTCCAATTAAGTTACATAATTTTGCATCAACTATCATTATCATCATAATGGGGCAAGTAACCATTCCTTCAAACAGCTTACAAGGTTTTAATCTGTTTCTACATAAACAATACCAGGTAAGAAAAACAAGGCATCAATAGCTATCACCAGCACAACGTTGGGTCATTTTATTGCCTTGTTGGTATCTAATGCCTCATTCTAATAGGTGCTAGCCGCTACACCCCATTCAATGATTCACAGTTGGGGCTCACCATTCAGCGATAGCCAGCGAACCAGTCTTGCCTCAAGCCATCTGGGCAGGTCGGAGGTCAGTGACGTAGCGTGGGTTATGTAACTTTTTTCCTTGCTTCACAGGCCGAGGCCATCAGCCATTGCTGATCTGGGACGCTTGGCTTGAAGCTTGTTCATGGGAAAGGACTTGGAAGATTTCTGGTGAGTGGACTTTTGATGGTTTTTCATTGTTATTTTTGCATGAAGTTGTGAAACATTCGTATGAAAGTTGTAGATAAGAGTTTGTTGAACATGAATTTGTGTTTGAAATTTGAGTTGAAGTTTTGGGTTGGAAATTGACAGCAGGTTTTGCTGCAAAGGTAAAGGGTTGGGCAGAAGTCATCCACAACTGTGCATGTGTTTGTTTGGAGTGTTAATGGAAAGAATGTTTGAGGCTTGCACAGCAAGACTCAAGAAATGCAGATTGATGCACAAACTGTTTAGACAGTCATTCTTATTTACATGGTGAATTCTTTTCCTTGTGCAGCCATCTTAGATTGTTTATGATGACATCCAGGACAAGGAGTGACAACTAACACTTTTGTCTGAATGACCTGACTTTGAAGATGATTAGAAAGACACATTTCACTTAATGGGTTTGGTTAAATATGTTTTTTGCTCTACTTGATATCTCATAACATGTACCTTCCATAATGTTTGAAGGCCATTAATCTTGTTGATTATTAAAATCTTGATCATTTTAAAATTTATAATGATTTATGAGCCTTGAAAGAGGAAGATATAAATCTCCCAGATCTGAAGAAAATTATGTGCGTTGTCTATATTGCTTTAGGAAAAGTTTTTTTACTGTCTTAAATTGAAAGATTGTTTACAAATCAACAAGGATGAATTACTTAAACAGTGGTAAACAATGTTTCCTTAGAGACCAATTATGGAAGGTATAGCATGTTTAAACTGAGCATGAAATTATTCACACAACATACTAAAGTCTGAATACTAGAAAAAGATGAATGTACTTATTTTTCTGTCAGTGTGACTATATTGGACTGTTCAGATCTTCCACTTGCTTAACAATAACTATTGTCTTTTTATTCTAAAATAGCAATTTTGTGATTGGTTTATCCTACATTGTCCTGTCACAAATGCATGGATTATACTTTCCGTTTATCTTAGCAATTGGCTCAATGTTCAATACAACTCAGGGTCTTGATTAAACAGCAGGTGTAATAGAAGTGCGTGGGTTTATTCAATCTCCAGTCGTTCACCGCAAGTGTCCATCTTGACCGGTTGTTAACACCGATGCTTTTCAGAATTGAAAGATGCAGCTATGTGTTTTTAATGCCCACAATAGATGTAAACAAACGTACCTGACTGAACAAAGTAAAATGAACGTGACTCACTGTCAGGGATGTGTGTAAACAGACAACATTGTCAGACATTTCAATTAGCAAGTTTCACGGATATTGATGTCGTTGATTTTGTGTTTAACTGGAGGATTAGTTTTGGGTGTAGTATGTATTGTGCGAGTGAAAAGCTGTTGCCCTGAAAGATTCGGGAATAATTGAATTTGAAATCTATTCAACTTTCATGTTCAATTTTGTAAAGTTCAATGGAATTTATTCGTCCTGATGGGAAATATTGGAATTCGTCTGAAGTAGCTTGTGCATGTACTTCTACCTGCCGTCATATAGCTGGAATATTGCTCTGACTTTTCCTTTTCTTTGAATTTCTTATCAGGAATTTTTATCTAGGCCTGCTTAGAGGCCGATATTTGGTCTCAAGTCTGAAACAAAAGACAGGAATAATTCCTAATTTGAATTAAGAATTTCTTATTTCCTCGGAATTTACGAAAATATGAACACTACAAAAAATTCAATTTCGCACAAAATCCCTTGATTAGTTTGGTACCTTAGATAAATCCCTGCTCAGTACACAACATGCTACCAAAAAAGGGACACATAAATATTTCCAAGTGCAGACAGTTGGGGATGTTATTGACGTCTGCTCAAGATTGACAGCAATCAAACTTGATGAATCCTGTCAACTGCCAAGGCCACAGAGACATCCTGTGAAGCTCGCCAGCTGACCACAATTGGACATTATTACAAAACACAAGGAGCTGCATGGACACTGCGAGAACAATATGGCCATCTTTTGATTGACTATCCTGGGGATGGTCTTGGTGACAAGAGTGTACTTGTATGGATCTTCCCTTGAGCGGATCACTGGCTGAGGATTGTCTTTGGTATTGAGTCTATTGACTGACTTGGAGTATGTGCAGTTGTTGCTGTGGAAGTTTTGATGGTGTAAAGAGACTTTCCATCAAGTTGATTATGGATGCTATGGAGAGGTTTTGAAGTGTGTAATAGAGACTCTTGATTAATGGTGGGTTAAGATGAAAGGTATATTTTCATATGATTTTTAACAATTTTCTATTTTTATCTGTTGTTTCAGTGGCATGTGTTCAGATGTAGGGAGCAATTACATTGAGGATTTTCTACTCTGATAATCAGAAAAATGTAGGATTTTTTTGTCTTTGAAGATGGAACATTTTGAATTGTACATTAGAATTGAAAAATATAAACTGTATGGATTTGCAAAGGACAATGTTTGAATTGAAATAGTAATGGGGTCAAAGACATCATGGTCTTTTTGTGAAATGTTGAAGTTTATGAATAAGCTAGCTCAATAGTTTAGTTGGATTCTCAGTTATGTCTGAATCTACACCTTGCAACATAAGATACTACCGCCATTCAACATGTTCAATATGTATTTTTGCAGGATATCCTCTTTTCAGGATTTGAATATATTTTTATTTTGATGGAAAGACAAAACCCTATCAGTCTGTTCCTGAGAGACAAGTTTGGGTTTTTGGCATATGCTGTCCTACTATCTGTCATTTGAACTTCCATTGAAAGTCAAAGATTGTCTTTCATGACAGTTAAGTAAAACTGAAAGTTTTGTGTCTTGAAGCTTTGGAGAATGATTTTGAAGGAATACATGCCAAACATTTGACCATCTTACACCAGGAGATACACTGAACATGTTGGAAGCCGAACATTTGAGCATCTTACACCAGGAGGTACACTGAACAAGTTGGATGCCGATCATTTGACCATCTTAAACCAGGAGGTACACTGAACAAGTTGGATGCCTAACATTTGACCATCTTATACAAGGAGGTACACTGAACAAGTTGGATGCCGATCATTTGACCATCTTAAACCAGGAGGTACACTGAACAAGTTGGATGCCAAACATTTGACCATCTTATACCAGGAGGTACACTGAACAAGTTGGATGCCAAACATTTGACCAATTTGTACATATTGTACCAGGAGGTACACTGAACAAGTTGGATGCCGAACATTTGACCATCTGATACCTGGAGATATTACTAAACATGTTGGATGCTGAACATTTGACCAATTTATACATATTATACCAGGAGGTACACTGAACAAGTTGGATGCCGATCATTTGACCATCTTAAACCAGGAGATACACTGAACATGTTTGATGCCGAACATTTGACCATCTTATACTAGGAAGTACACTGAACAAGTTTGATGCCGAACATTTTACCATCTTATACCAGGAGCTTCATTGGACATGTTGGATGCCGAACATTTGACCAATTTATACATATTATACCGGGAACTTCATTGGACATGTTGGATGCCTAACAGTTTACCAATTTATACATATCATACCAGGAGGTACGCTGAACATTTGGATGCCGAACATTTGACCATCTGATACCTGGAGGTACACTGAACAAGTTGGATGCCAAACATTTGAACATCATATACCAGGAGGTACACTGAACAAGTTGGATGCCAAACATTTGAGCATCATATACCAGGAGGTACACTGAACATGTTGGATATATCATGTAACTTCACATTCAAATATATATATATGTGAATATATACAGGTTTGTTAATATATGCTATATGAAGACTTACTCATATTCAAGAGATATTAGATTGGCTTGATGCACAAACAATCATCCTGGTATGTTGTGTGAACCGATGCTTATGAACACATCACATGTGACATCGTAGATCCATGACACAAGATGCACCATTTGTCTCATGCAGGATTGGCAGGTAAAATTTGGAAAAAATGTGCAGCATATCGTGACAGGAAAAAAGTCACTCTGTGGTAACGCTTGTCTGATTGATAGTTTTGTCATTAAGTGGTACACATTGGAAACATATCTTCTCTTATATAGTTAAGCAAACCATTATGGCTTTCTGAAGAAAGCAGCAATTGAAGTCTGCTATATGTACCCTCATGGACTGTGATGGTCGTGGAATTTCACAGTCAGCTGATACTCTTATTAAAGCTTTGAACTAGATCAGTTTACTTATCAGCGTTGGTCTATCTGAATGGGTTTCATGCTCAAGTCTAATGGTTACCATGGTAACAGGCTGAAACTGTAGTATTTAAAGTGAGTTTGTTTAATTGCGACTATCAGAAGATCTTTGAAGTTTGACTTGAAGGATACAACTCTTACCTTTCTGATGTACATGTATTCAGTCAGCTACATTGCATGTGTGTTGGTGGGTATGTTGGGCTTGCACAGTGGTGCAGAGAGGGCGACTCAATATTTAGACTTCACAATTTGTAACAGAAATGGACCCAGTGTTGTCTACCTTCCAAATGAATGTATTGCCCCTGTTTCTGCTTGCATTTGTGTAATATTAAGGAAAAGCTACAACTGGATAAACCTGTATAAATAACAAGTGACAAATTTATAAATGCTACATTTTTCAAAAATAATATGCTCATGTGTCACATTTTTGTTCTAAGACACGCATGATAAGAATCTGAAGAAAGTTAGTATTCATAATTAGCCTCCAGCAAAGTAGAAATAAACATTGCCAGGGTGTCAGTGTCTGGAGTGCTGGAGTGATTGAGGAGCTGGACATGGGAGGAGGGAGGGTGATTTTGAGGAGTGAGGGGGGTTATTGTTGTCATACTGTGGTAGGTCAAGGGACAGTGCAAATTCTGGAATACCTGATTCCTGTTGACAGACATGTCTGGACATGGCTGTATGCTCACTGGTCACTGGTCACTGCTTGCATAGTGAGTCCCCATTGAAGGAGGATAAGACAAGGGGCTATATTGATGGTGGTTGTTTGCAGATTGGTTGTCTGAAAGTGAGATAATCTGATTATGTGATGTGGGGCATCTAGGTCCTGATTGAAGTAATTTGTAGCTGACTATGCATGTATCATAAAATTGATATCTGTACATTACATAACAGAATTTCCTTGGATTAGACAAAAGTAAGAAAAATTGGTGAAACAATTTAAAAAAAAATACTAATTTAGAAATGTTAATTTTGCATTTGTAAATTCTTGTAAAAAAGTTTAATATCAGTTTTATTTAGAAAAGGCATTACTTTTTGTACATTTATATGTCATTTCTTGTTTCATAACTGCTTGGAATAAAACCTAGGAACTACCCAGTAATTATAACCAATATACACATAGGTTCATTCCTTGTACTATTTCAACATTACTCCTTGTATACAGTACTCTTAATGAGAATGCTAATTGAATGTTATCCACTTTACATAATAATGATAGTGGGTCCTCCACATGAGAAATACTCATACAATGTCCTGCAATGTCCACTGTCTGACCAGTTTGGGCAGTGAAATGACCGCAACAATGGTTCTGCTTTTATGGCTCCTCTGCCTGAAATGGGTCAAGCGCTGATTTACTGATCACTATCAATTTAGGATGCCTCTGTTGGCCATAAAACTCATTTGGGGAGTTCTGATTGGTTTCTTAGTCATGTAGCCCTCACGTTCCCTTTATGTGTTGGTTTTAGAGCATTTTACACATTGGGAAACTATTTCATTTGAATTTTCTGAATTTATTATCTCCGAAGGAAACATGGAAAAGTGCATGTTGGTCAAGCTTTACTTTAAAATTTGTTACAAGTTGTGAAAGGTGCTTGAGGGAAGTGGTTCATACATTATTGATGAATGGCTTTTCTCCCACTGAAATGACAAAGAATTCAATTTCTTTTGAAGAACAACTATATGTTTGGGTTTCAATTGTATTATTTGAAAAAATGTTTTCTTGAGGATTTTTGTGTTCAGCAATTACGTCTTTAGATGTCAATAAAAGAATGAAAGAAAAGAAGAACGCAATACACCTGCGCATAATTAACTGAACAAGTTTTGATAATGAACCTTTTTTTCAGGGCAGTATGATTCTAGGGATTGATTATTGAATCTTCAACCATAATTAACCTTGGGAACATGGGAGAATACAAAACAAGATGTAGTGTTCAGAGACATACATCATTAATATGTATTTAGTCAAGGGAAATACAAATTTTAGTTTCTTTCAGAATGTCTTCCTAAATACAGATGTAATATCTGTGAGTTTCTGTAATTATGAATTGTTTGTAGTTTAATCATGTTAATACCACATATTTCATATTTACTGGAAAAATATGTTTAAGTTTCATTAGAGATCGACACTTTGGCTCAGTGCTTTAACTTGAGCTACTATTATCTTGACATACAATGATCTTTGTTAAGGAAATGATAGGAAAAATGTTTCTGCTGGTATTGTGAAAATACAGGATTTTAACTTATAAGTAGTAGGGGTGCGGTTCATTTAGGCAATGCATTCCTACTCCATTTTCAAAGTTCTACTTTGGTGGATGAAAATATGTCTAGAATTTCGATTTTTTTTAAGAGTGACATTATCTGATAAACCATCATATGTTTCATATCATAAACATATATTAGGAAAGGAAAATATGTACCGGTATTGCTCTCACAAAAGACTCCATAAATATGATTTTGTTCCTAATACATGACATTTACAATACGAAAACACACATCTAATAACCTCTATATAAATATTCTCCTTAATTTATTTTCAATTTTGGGAGTAAATATGATGGTCTGTGATTCCCTCATGTCTCAATCTGCGGCAAGTGTGGCTATGTACAACCCTTCCCTAGTTCCACTCAGCTAATGGCTCACTAGTCAGCTTTTATTCCTAATTGCTAGCCATGCAGAGCTGGTCATGTTTGCAAACTGATGGCCACATTTGTGGTCAGTGAAGAATAGAAGACACCCAACCACAACATGTTGGTTACAAAACTGTCACTGCCTGTCAAGGGCTTCCCTGTTGTTTGATAGTCAGTCCCATACAATGTATGTGGGATATGTTATGGTCTTTTGCCTGGCTTGACCTGGTTCCAGTATTGTTTTCTGGTAGTATTGATTGAAGCTGGTCCATGACCTAGATGTTCCCATATTTACTGTGTGGCACAGATACAATTAGGTCACAGAATACAGAGGCCAACTTGGTGATCTTGGATGGGGAAATTGACAAACTACAGGTAGGAGGTTGTTGTTGGAAGGGATAGGGGAGAATTTGATTGATTGATATGTATGGGTGTAGATTTGCTGCTGTAAGTCAAGTCTGTGTGTTGTTTTGTGTAACATGTGGTAGTCATTAGATGTAGAACTGATTGCTCTGGTGTGAGGTTTGCGAGGAAAGTGCTGGTGTGGTGAAGGTACCATACAGGGCTGCGGATGTTGGTATTTGCAGCACTGTGATGCTTACAAGAATAGACATATTGGCTGTTTAAGAGTTTATCATTGACAGGGATTAAACTTTTGTATGTTGTGCTTTTGCCTTTTAGAATGAAATTGATTAATGATATTGAGATCCCTTATGAAACACTGGACTATATGTTTATATACCTGCACTTCTCTGCTTAAAACACCATGTACATTGATGAGTGACTTAGGATGTTCAAAGTTGAGTTTATCATTGACGTAGATTAAGGTTGATTTGCTACAGTTAGGTGATTTATGACGTGTAATGAAAATTGATAATTGACCTTAGGAAATCTAAGGAATGTTGGAAATGGAAATGTTATGATGTTGTAAAGGTGACATTTTACTTTTACTTAACTGAAATGAATATTTAGACTCACAAGGTCAAGTACAACTGATTTTAATCTCAGTAAAATCAAATCGTTTATTCCAATTTGATACATGATTTTGTATCCAGGTATCAAATTGGAGAAAACATGTTAAATGATCCTTTTCAATGATGTAGGTATCAAATTGGAGTAAAATCGGAGTTTCCCCCGCCTCATTTGGTATGTGTATTATGAACAGAATCCATATTGAAACAGTTGAGGCTACAAATCCATATTTACGCTGTTGGTATTTTTCTTCTTTAGCCTAAGCCTATTGTGTTGCTCTGTCAATGTGATTGCTTGGGTAGGTATAATACCAGGATGCATGCTATTCTGGGTAGCATTGTGGCCAACAGTTTACTGGGTATAATACTGGTAGGTGTTACTTGGAGGAATGGTGGTGATCTCTGACCCAATTTGCCTTTATCGAGAACAGATTTAGATCTAGGTCAAAGGCCAATCAGGATATATAGAGTGATAACTGGGTCAGAAAGGCCCCGATCAGGGGAAGTAAAGCGCACTGTGTCCAAATAGTGAACACCCTCTTGTAATCGGGTCTGATTGAGACTTCAGTGCCTTTTCTGTGAATGGTAAAAGAATGACTGGTACTGTGGTAGTGTTACACATGGATTTCGCAAAGCATGAATACATGTGAGTTGATTTTATGTAAATATTTTTAATATAATATTTTGTGTGACATTTGTGTTCTTGAACATGAATCAAGAGATTGTGTATTTGGGTTCCTGGACATCTTAAACTTGGGCTTTCCTCCCACATTAAGCTGACATGCTCTGATGTACCTCAGCTGCTGTCCATGCTGATGGAAAACCTAGCTCACTCTCTCACTCACCTTGGGTAACTGGAACAGATGTTGTTTGTTTCAGTATTTGTTTGAAATTGAATATTCTAATCGTAATGACAATGAGAACAAGGCTCGTTCAGTGAAAGGTTCTTTACATTAGGCTGAAAAAAAAAAAGATGTTTAATATTTAATAAAAAATAGTCAAACCTGTAGGTTGGTTGTTCATGGGGAGTTGTTTCGCAAAGGGACTGTAAAGTTGTGCTGTGGATAGTATCTGGTTTGTCTAAGCTCTATGCTAGTCACTTGTTTAAGGAATATGAGTTATGACAGTGGTAGTGAAATGGTAGCTTCGTGGAATAAAGTGCTCCTTGTTTGTGACTTGGGTTTAGCCAAATGTGACATGAAGGTCGTCAATGATCAAGGTCAAAACATATATACACCAAAGTTTCAGCATTATAAATAATATGCATTTCATCTAAAACTATCATGTTTTGTTGATCTAACCTGTACTGAAGATTTGTTATGTGTACATTTGATATCTGAACCAATACTCTAAGTATTCCATTTTCCATCCTGAAATGCATTTCATTCTTCATCAGTCATGTAGCAATCAATTTTTCACAGTGTGTTGATATTATGGACCTGTTGACTTATGAAATTGACAACTAATTCATTACAGCATCCCATAGATACATTCGTGACATCTGTATTGATTATAAGGCATAATAAGGATCTGAAATATTGGTGTATTTTCTCTGTCCCAAGGATTCATGTGTAATTTCTTGCCATTACATGGAGCCTTGTGACAGGATGGAGGTGGTGGTAATTGGAGTGATGGACAATGGTACATGTTGGTAGCAGGGGCTGCACACCCAGATCAAAGTGACTGATGAAAGATACATTGTTCTAGCATCAGCAGCCATGTCCTCCAACATCTGACAGCAGATTGATGGGTGTACATAGCATGTAGGTTTCATCACTCTGTCAGGGGCTGTCTGTCAACATGCCTTCCTGCTTTATGATTCAGATGCTCAGGTTTGTTTCTAATAAGATTCATTGGAGAATTATGTTTCTGTTTGAACAGCATATTTTTATTTTTATTTTTGGCTGAAATAACTCATGGGTTGTCAATATCATGACTGTATTAGGGAAAGTGGTATTAATTGTATTGAAGGTCACTCACCAGATTCAAATACCAGACCCATGTCTTTGTTTAACTGACATTTCTTCTATATATTACTATTACTGATTGTAAATTTTCATATTTACTTAAGAATTTATAATCTAGTTGAGTTGTATTAACCCTTACCTCTATCATGTCTATAGATTATTCGTAACATACTATATGTAATTATTGGAAAGTAATTTCCATCAATCACCACCATTAATGATGAATTTCCTTACCAATTCTCCATGCTATATATTTTTTAGGAACCACACCCCTAAAACAGTAACAAGTATACATTGGGTTTCCTGTATATAATGGATTTTTTTATATTGACTATATAAATACAAATATGTATTCATGTAATAACAAATGACATAGATAATGTAGATTTAAGCTACTGCAAAACCTTTTGGAGAAAACACAGCCTGTATGAGCAGTATATTTACTTTACTTTGAACGGATCTGGTAGTAGTTGTTATACTCTAACTCGACTGGTCATAACAGACTTGCAACAACATCATAATCATGAACCAACCCATTTTGTATTTTGTTTGTTCTACCCAAGGTAATGTTTCATGAAAAAATAATAATTCTTTGAATAAAAAATAAATTATTAAATAAAATGTTGGTATGGTTTACTTCAACTGATCCATGACTTCTTGTTTCTTGGTAAAATGGTATTCTTTCTATTTCAAGTAAAAATAAATAAGGGTCCAATTGTCATGTTAATGTATGCAGTCCCTTCATACGTTCATGTTAGAATGGATGGAATATGCAGACTCCACAGCACAATGATGATAATAACATACTTAATGACTGGACAAAAATCTATACTGTAATGTTGTCAACATGTTGCCCCATCACAATGTAGGTCTAAGCATGTTGCCAGTAGCTCCATTCACTGATGGCCGCAGCCAGGGTTTTCATTGTCACATTGTTGAAAATGACCAGTGTTAATTTCACCAATCTGTCACTTATCATGCTTATAATGATACATGTAAAGATCTATAAGTGCACCTTCAGGGATCAGCTGTGAATAGGGTAGGACTCCAGCTTTGCAATTGCTATGCAAATGAGGCATTAAGAAGCTGATGATAGATAATTGTTAATTCCTGAATTTATAATGTTGGATATTGGAAATGACTTTACAGTGTAAATATACTGATGTAGTTTTAGGATGGGATCAAAGGCAAACAGGAGTCTGATTGACTTGAAGCAGCCTAACACCATTGACAGAATGCCTAGCCGATGTAGATGGTGGGTTTAATCACAAACTTCAAAGAGCCTACAGGATGAAATAGTCAATTTGTCTTCGCCCAGACTTTTATTTCTTGGTCTACAGATCTTGTCTAGAAACCACCTGGTTGAAAGGTAGGAAAAAAGAAGAAAGAAACAGTTTTTAGACAGTTTTCTTGTTCAGGAATTGAGTGGAAGAAAAGAAATTGTGCTTTACAGCTTTCTTAGAAAATCTTTTTAGGTTTTCTTAGTCAATGCCTCTGTAAACTAATGGTTAACAAATGTTTTGCCTTATTGCATAATGATATGCAAACAGGATGATTGGTGTTTTGTTGTTGTAAATATGCCTAAACCCTTTTGTGTTGAAAAATATGGCTCAAGTCAGATTTTCATGAAGATTTTCTTGGTATTATGTTCATATGATCATTAACATTCAAATAATGATCAGAAGCATTTCCATCTTCATAAAATGTTAAAATAACCTTCATCACCTCATTTCTGTATCACTGAGTAGAATCATGGATTTTACTCAAGTGTCAATGATTGATTGAACTATCAATTCATTGCAATACTTCAATGAGAAGTGGAAATATAATACTAGTTATTAGTCATTGACCCTTCATTTGAATTTATCTAACATACACTTTGTAAGTATCTATTCAGATCTTTTATATCAGACTACTCAGATAATGCCGAAATAACTTCTTCTGAACCCAAACATGTGGCACCATCTTTGGCTTTGTCGTCATGTCAAATAATACAAGGTAGTCTAAATTATTGGTAAAATAATGCTGATGCGACGTTAAATTTTAACTCACTCATTATAGGTAAACATTTCATCATACTCTCACAATACTTTTGCAATAGTTGTACCACAATTGAAATAATATTGCAGTAATGTTGCATTACCATTTCAATAGTAAATATCTACCAATAGTCACCCCTAAATATAACCAGTGTTTATTGTTATGATTATGGAGCAGTGCCATCTCCCAATAGTCAGCCCTAAATATTACTTATGTTTATTGTTGTGATAATGGTGCAATGCCACCTGAAACCATGCTGTAAGCTGGAATGTCTGATCAGTCCACTTGTGTCCACTGTGTCAGTCTGGCATGTCCACTATGTCAATCTGGGATGCCCACTGGAGTGAGATGGACATTCAGTAAACAACAGGGATCAAGTTTAGCCTGTGGCATATACCTAACTGCCTTGGCCAAAAGGTCAGCTCTTATTTCAAGGAGAGAAATTTATTTCCATTTCATAAGCTTTTCATGCCCTACCTGTCAATGTTGAAGAATGTATATAGCAGTAAGACTGATATCAAGCAAGGCTGTTTAATCCTGCTGTTCAGCATATGTTAAAGGTGTGGAGGTGTCTCTGGCTTTCAAGATGAATTATATTGCAGTCATGCTTTTTGTCAGTGGTCAGTTGAGTTCTTTTGGTCAGTTTAAGAAGGGTTCACTTTGAAAGAACTATCTGGTTATGATTTCTCCTGAACTTTGAGAATATAAAAATAAAGGCCTTAGGTTAGACTGGAATAGAAAACAAGTGGTTGGGATTAACATGAATGTTGGGGGGTTCTTATCAAAGCTTAATGATAAAAATAACATTGAGAGATCCTTTGTTACAAAATTGTCTCAACAAACCTCGGTGAACCCTGGACACAGCTTAAATTCTAACCCTGTTTAATGTATCAAAACTTATAAATTGTCTCTGAAACTTTCAGTTCTCACCATCTAAATACCTCTAACACTATAAACATAATGTCTGGATGGTGTCTCCTATAAAGATGCATTGAACTGAGGATAATTAACTATCTTTGATGGAAATGTGTTATTGTACATTTCAAAGTGTGATTTGCACATTTCGTTGCTCAGAATTGAGGATTGTTTCTCTGACACTTCGCTTCACAGCCTTTGAATGAGTTATTAATGTTAATGTTGTCAGCATGACAATGTCCACTGACGCCAATGCGGGCGCAAATCTCGAGTGCAGATTTGATTAGTCACACCTTCAGGGCATATTAGGTGTGATCAGGCTCATCCCGTTAAACCCCAAGTGGTTATTCTGTCTGTTTGAACCAAGCTTCTAATTATAGCTTCAATTACTTATTTACCATGTTGCAGGTGACGTTGATTACATATAATGTCTACTGCTAGATGAAACTGATGTCATGGTGGAGAGAATTTTACACATGGGGATATTGGTCATGTATTTCTCATTTTAATCTTATATTTATGTAGAACATGTTACATAGATTTATGTATGTTATTTCTGTAAGGATAATTGTTTTAACATTAGGTAGGTAGGTAGGTAGGTAGGTAGGTGATGTCATGTACATTAGGTAGGTAGGTAGGTAACGCTTATGTTTTTATCCATTTACTAAAAAAAATAGGACACTAAAATATAAACATGTTTTCTTACAGATGGATGTTTTATCCATATGTGGTTAAAAAGTTTTAGAAATATTTATACTACTAGTATCTCATGCAAGACTGTTAACACAGTGATTTCCCTCTAAGCCTCAGTAGTAAAGTGTGACTTTGGTATGGTAGTTATAAAGTGCACCTAGTGCAATAGAATAATTATATTTAGATTTGATTGAAACATGTTTAGTACTTTGAGCATGTGCAGACTAGTGGACGTCATAAAGGAGGTTTGTGTTGTCTGGTGTAACAAGTAGGTAGTGCACTATTTATAGGTAAGATTGGCCATGGTACATTTAACAGTTTGATTAGCTCAGCATATGAGCAGGTATGGTTTAGTTTCCTTCTTGGGAAAGAACTGATTCATAAGAAATCATAAAGGTCCCGTCATAGTTAGTAATGATCCCGAAATGGAACAGATAGAAGAAAGGACAAAACAAAGAGGAATAAACTAAAGGAAATGTTGTTTTAGATGTCTTTTTAATCTCAGTGTCAAGTTATGGTATATGTACTCTGGTAGCTTTATTAATAACACTGATACTTGTAACTTTGAAATTTAATTATTTGTTTTGGAAAGAAATTTGTTATTTCCAATTTCTATACAGACAGTTGATCAATATCCTCCCACAGATAAAAAACAAGGTCATTTCCTGTTTCTGTCATGCCTAAGGGTCAGTGAGTGTACTACGTAGATTGAAGCGTGTGATATGTGCTGATGGACAACCCAGACATGGTCGGAACTTCCTTTGACATGTGTGACGTAGATGCATGGACAAAGTCCATTTACAACCAGAATGCTTTTTCACTGTCTATTTCTATGATCAAGTAATATTTTTACTGCCATGTTTTCGACAATGTTTTGATACACATTACAAAAAGGAAAAGTAATTTACAAAGAAGACACTATGATCGTAATAAAGATTACTTCAATAATAGACTGTGTAATCTTGACCATGACCTTTGTGGTAATAAGTATTGATGTAAGTGATGTAAGTATTTAAACACTTGCTGGAGATGATGGTCATATAGTACTAAAATCATGCATGGAATCATTGGCTGAATACTAGGACCCTAACTTATTTGACCTGGACCTTTCAGCTGCCAGAATTTATTTACTTGCTTGCCAGTTCTGTGAAATTAGTTCCCCACAATGGACCAGTCTTTTGGTGGGAGGAGATACGATCTAATAAAATCTTAAGACATTGATCAATTACATTGATTTACACTAATACACAAATGGAATCCTATGAAAGTCTGACCAGTGCAGGGCTATTTGTCTTGTGACCACTTAAGTTTGTGAGAGATGTTTCCCACTGGACCAGCATAAGAGGATGATGGTTGCGCTGGCTTGTGTTTACTGAGGATCTGTTATAATTTAACCTGATATTTGACTTATGTGTTCCAATAACAGAGGATACTTCAACTGAGCATTATATGAATGAATATATATATATGTAAGTATAAAATGTTAATAATTAGCCAGGAGAATGAACTGCTTGCATTTGGTCAGCAAAACATTAACATGCTATTGCTTTTTAAAAACATTTTCAAACCAATGAGTCTTGAATAATAAGTGTTTTTGATTAAATACTTTTTAAATTTAATTTGCCTGGTTTTATGCAATGCACGAATGTACATTCAATACACAAGTGCATGCTTTAGATGCATAAATAAGTAAAACGTGTCCAAAGGAATGCATAAAGAGTTTAACATTCCACGTAAATATACTAATTAGCAGTGGTTTGAAAATTCCCATTCCTTTCAAATCAACCTGTTTTATATATGCAATATCTTATCAAAGAAGTGAATCATGTTCTTGTGTAGTATGCCTTGACCCTCATATCTTTCAACAGAACCCTTGAAGTTAATTACTCGGATTCCAGAGGACATCCAGTTTAAGTAACAAACAAAGGTTAAACCCTGTACTTTGTCAGAGCTGTAACAATTTGTTGAGTTTTCACATGAAGCCGACCTATCAGTTGTATACCTTTGTTAACATGCTTCCAGCGGTGGGATAGCCAAGTGGTTAAAGTGTTAGTCTGGCATGCTGAAGGGTTTGATTCCCCACATGGGTACAATGTGTGAAGCCCATTTCTGGTGTCCTGCTGGAATATTGCTAAAAGCTGTGTACAAACCAACTCACTCACTCACTCACTCTTAACACAAGGCCAGCACAACCTACTGGCTTCAGTTCCCAATCAGTAATAACATATTAACAACTTTGGAATAAAAAAAGCAGTGCCATAGAAAACCTTTCAGTCAGCATTTGTTTAAGTATTTTTTTAAAGTTTTTAATGTGATGATGAGCTCATATTGTATAAAGTTTCTTCTAGGCTCAGGCTTTAGACTAATTGCTAACTTTAAAGACTGTGTAATGTATTGCAGATATTCCAAATTCATGGTGAATGCACGATTTTAGATTGATCCTATTTCTAGGACAATGTTTGTCATCTTAAATGTTCTATATGATTCAAAAAAATAATTTCATCAAGATATTGAAGAATGGCGTATGAAATGTTCAGAAAATTGTGAAAATTACCTAATGACATTTGTCTCGAGCAAAATCATTAGAAAGACTATTCTAGCAGCCAAAGCTGAAAAAGTAGTATGTTGTAGAGCAAAATGAACATTTAATCACTCAATTTTGTTAAAGCTGCTTAATGGTGTTATTAGCAAACAAGAAATAATAATTTTCTACTTGCCATAGGAAAGCATTAGAACGAGGCCGGCTGATATCTGATGAGTGGGTGAGGTCTTCTAGTTTTACTGTAAGCTCTCACATTATAACCATCACAACCTAACAGTTTCCTCACCTCTCTTATCTTAATCATGCCAAACTAACAGTACTTTCTTTGATCCTGTGTAAGAATGGCAGCACATCCTGCAGTGGTCATGTTACGTAAGGCACTCTCCAGGGCCATTAATGTTTCAGGGTGTTTTAGTGGAGTATCTGTTCTATCTGACACACAGCCAGATGTTATGCAACTTCACTTGACCATATGGCATAATCCAGGGGTCAGTCAGAGGTCAGGGAAGAAGGGAGGTATAAATAGCCCATGTGGTTTGGGCAGTTAACCTATATTGGAATTGTGTAAATACGTGAAGTTCATTGACATATACGTGTGGGTTGTGTCTCTAAGTGATTTGGTTGATGCAGTTTGTTTTAGGTTCATTTTGCGCAGGAATTTACAGAACTTAAATGTCTGACAATTTGTTTATTTAAAACTTTTTTTTGAATTCGGGGTAGTATCTGAAACAGGATAGAGTATGTTTGATGATACACTAAGTTTACAGTTGTATCTAACCTGCTCCACTATATTTGGATTAGATTTCATATTGGGAGTCTCGCATCGCAATGCTTTGATGTAGCATTCCGTCCCTAGACTGATTACATGAGAAATGTATGTATGTTATTGTAAAATGATAAAAATTTCAAAGGTCACTGTCAAACATTATTTCAAAATATATTGTTATGAAGAAGGTCATTTTTATGTTAGATTTAATTATTAGATCAAGAATAAAGAAAAGTTTTTCTGTTTTCAATTAAATTAAAGTTTTGAAATTAACATACGCTTGATGCCAAAGTAGCGTCCGAGGTGGTTTTTTTGTCAATTATTGATTTTCAGATTGCATTTTTTAGTGCATAAATCTGTTTCACTCAAGTATAAAAAAAGAGAAAAAAAGTAGAGATATTTTCCTCTCATTTGTGTCTAATTAATGCACTAATTTATGTCCAATTGTGAAGCATTATTTACCAGGAAAATGTAATTTTACTAATTATTTGAATGAGATTTCAATGTTTTTTTTGCTATAAATATAGTGATTATGTAGCACTTCAGATGATGATGATGATGATGAAGCAGAATGTGTGCTGCTGTCTAAAGTTTGTATTATTTGAAAGAATATGATGGAATACCGTGATATTAATTTCATCTGCAGTATTTAACTTGTCATTTTTCATGTAAACTGTCACCACTCATGTCACATGACAAGGCCACAGTGGACATTTGCGAATGGGTAATCCCAGCCAGTCTCCATACACCATCCCATTAGCTAGCAACAATATTTACAAAATCAACACCAACTGCGACTCATAGACAGAAAGTAATTTCCTACCAACTGCTCTCATAATAAGATAGCGATTTCCTGTGAACTGCTTCTCTAGGAGACCGAACAAGAGCTGAGATTGAACAGAGAGAATTGACAAGTTGAAATCAGTAAGTGCCAATCAAACCTTTGGTGTGGGGATGAAATAAACACCCCCTTCAGTTTCAAGGATACATGTCAACATGGCTACTGCTTTGATTGCCTTTAATGGAAATTGATCAACTGTGCTGTGTAACCGGTGTTTGATTGGCAACAAACCATCAGATTTTCATGTTTAGTTTTTTAAGTCATCCATCAATTTGATAAAGTGTATTGGTTCAATAATAGTCATATTGATAAAATTGTTGTTATGTGGGACTTTCAAGTTAATATTTGCGCAAGTGTTCAGTTCAATGATTTTCTCTTGCTATGGAATTCCTTTAAGTTTCATTTCTGCTTATTATGTTTAAATATGTGATCACAAATGTTTTTCAAATATTTTGTCCATTTGAAATCTGTTCAAGGATGTTGACCATTAGTGGACACAATTTAGGCCATATTCCAGGCAATTACTTACTGAAAATGCCAATGTTGACATGGACGGTCATCTATATATTGGTCATTTTGGTTGATAATGAGCTTCAACGGGGGTGTTTTGTGTTGAGGGGTGGGCGAGGCTCGTGCTTTGAAAGGTGGTGGTTGTGTCAACATGCTGGACACACACTGGACAGGTCAGGAGCATGTCCTTTAACCATTACTACTTGATGAATCCATTGCCAAGTGCAGTTTTTCATTTGGACCCATACCATATGGCGTTAGCTGAATTGGATGTTCATCAAACGTGAAATTGTCTTTGTAATTTTTATATTTACATGAACAATTACTGTGGTAACCATGACAACCTAAACCATTTGCTGATATGTTAATTACACTATAAATGATTCTTAATGTTAGTAAAATGCAAGTCTTTATTTTTAATATCAAAGATTTTTTTGAAATCAGGGAGATTTGTTTTCCTTGTCACAGCCGATATATTAAAACTTATTTATGGAGCTTTTTGATTAAATACTGTTACCAAAGATTTCAAGGACATCACCATCCTCTTAATTTCACATGATACAAATACGCTTCTATGAATATTTGAGCAACTGCTTTATACATATATCAGTGATATATGAAGAATATGAAAACCTCTGAGGGCTTCTTCAAGAGATTAAATACTAATAAACAGGAACCATGGTAACAATCTTATCTGTCATTTTTCTAATCAAGCTTAATGTGGGATCCCATTACGTCTGATATTTTTCTAGATTTACCGAAATAGGATGTATCTTACTTAAAATAGTCTTCACAATATTTTTTGTGTCTATGGAGGTATAAATGTAAAAATGAACATGCTGTGTAAATCATCACAACAGATTTACGCAAAGCGCACACCGTTATTTACTTTTATAACATTGTCATGGTGACTGATTTACGACACCCATTGTCTGAAGAACATTTGATTGCAAAGGTTCATTACCCTGGAGCCATGACATCTATATGCCTTGAAACATTTAATTGCTGTTATTTATAAGATGCTAATCCTATTTGTTAATCCCCATTTTTGTGTACATCGACCGTCTGCCATCCTGAACAGGATGTGCAAGTATGTCACTGATGATTTACTGTTTATATTTATTACTTACTAAATGTCAGGTGACCTTGGCTATATAAGCCTTGGTCCAGAGAGATTGAGAAGGAAAAAGAAAGGTCTTACCCTTAGCCTAGCTAGGGTTCGGCTGGGTGCTCCGGGGCACCTAGACAACAACCACTACCACTATGTGCTGACAAGGCACATAGTGTCTTTTGTATGTATATATCAACATGTATAAAGTAGAACTGTATATACCGCAAGCCATCGTCTCCAAGTTGTCACTTCCTACAGGAACCATACGTCGGCCCCTTGCATATACGAGTATGAAAATTATTCATTAATCAACGCCGGACCCACACGCGTTGTTAACATGATAAATGCAAAAAACATGCTAAAGTAAATTATAATAAATACTAGTCAGTCCTCAGTATAATCTTCACACGTATCGACTACTGTGTCCTTATTCAATAATTAACACACAAAACTGAACAATTGTTTCAGTGACATCATTCAGCACAATAGTGAGACACAAGCACCGCCCATTCTGTTATCAACCAATAAGGACAAAGTAGTCTGTAAGTGGGCATGATCTGAGTTTCTTTTGGTATATAACATAAAAAGATTTGCTTATCGAGCAAAACCAAAAATATTTTATCATTGTCACAACCTTCAAACTCCAAATCTCGAAACATGCTTATTGTGTGAACCCATACATTTCATATTACTTTAGATTTTGCCAGAACAGGATGTTTCTTACAGAATGCAAGGTATTATTTCTTCTGTCTTCTTATCTTTCTTTTTTTTTCTATCTGCGTGTTTCCGGACCTGAGCTTTGTCAGTATGGATGCTTTACCATGTTGTTATGCTGATCAAGTACTCTTGAGAGCCTGGGTGGCATACTGTTCTGAGGATTCACCAACAACTTCTAACGTTTCCTTGTATGTTTCAGGTTTGACCGCTGCTCAGCTGACCTTTTCTAGGACGGACAGTGGCCCTACTGGTAGTCTCCGATTGCCTCAGTGTCTTCACAACTACGGATTTCTGACCTTACAAGTATGTGTGTATTTTCTTAATTTTACGAGTCAAAAGAATATGTGATCCTGATGGATTATGCTTTTTCCCTGTTTTTTCCAAACCGTTAATGTCATTTGTGAGAATTGTGCTTACTGACAGACAGATCGTTCTTTGAGTGCCCATTATTGTTGTCAGATCTGCATAATGTGTTTGACTAAACCTAATTATGACAGTAAACTGCTAAATCAAAATAGTCCTTGTGGTTTTTATCACTTTTGTATAGGTTCTGATTTAAACATGAGAGGTAGACGAGGTATGTGATCAGGTTTTGAACATTCTAGAAAGTGTATAGCAGTGTCTTGGCAATCTTCAAAGCTCATTACCAAGCCGTTCAATACCTATGACTACTTTACCTCTATGGGGAGGTTAAGTTTTGTCTGTGTTCACACTTGTTCATGTCAAGGTTCATGTTGTTGCCCTGATGATAGGAGTTATAGATATAGGGGGTCCCTAGATTTTATTATCATTTTATAATTTTGAACACTGCATAGCAAAATGTTTGTGGAATGAGATCTTGGCTGACACAGGCGAACCAGTGGTTGATAGTGTTAGTGTTTCAATAAATCAACCAACCAGCTTGTTAGTGTTTCCAGGTGTTCACCCACAGAGGTTCTATCTGTTCTTGTAAGACTCTTGCAGAGAAAGCTTCAGGTTCTATAGCCCTAGACAACCATGATGTGCTGAGGCATATATAGCCCCTGATTGTGTTTCTAGGTTTGTCACAACCGTAAATGTTCTCGTTGGTTTTGCCAAAGTGGTAAACATCTGAGATCTGCATCACTTTGGGCTTCCTCCCACATGAAGCTGACATGCAGTGATATAACAGAAATACTGTTCAAAGCGGCGTTAAACCCACCTTATTCACTCACAAATTCTGCCATGGAATACCCAGATGAATTGTTTATAGGAAACATGCTTGGGGTTGTCTGGTATCTTGTTATCTCATATAAACCTTAGTTGATGGGTGTGCTGGGTTAGCCTAGTGGTTAAAGCATCAGCTTGACATACTAAAGACCTGGTTTAACTCTCCACATGGGTATAATGTGTGAAGCCCATTCCCCCCAAAAGATATGACTGCAATGTTGCTAAAAGTAGCATTTTAATAATTTGGACCCTTTTTACTTACATTTCATCTTTTAACTTCTATTTATTATTTCCAACAAGATGATTGTTTTTAAAGATGTATTCTCTCCTCCAGAAAGTCCATGATTCGTAGAAGCCTCAACCAGTCAAATGGTCTTCCTGTTTGTTTCTGATTATATATTACACTTATGGATCCTGTGTAAGGACAGTAGCAGACAGGCACCAATGATCCTATCACACTGCTCATCACTGGACCATTGCCACCAGTATGCTACAGGCATTTAGATTTCAATGTACACAATGGTATATATTGCACATAAATCATGGTTGAATTAACCTGAAAGCATATCTCATCAGATCGATTTCAACATGGAACACGCCTGAATAGCTTATCTGTTTAACAATGAGACATATTTCACTAGCCACAATACTCCTCCAGCATGATTAACACTATAACAGGTCAACTAAATACCACCAATCTGTGTGGCTCAGTCTCACTGCAGCAGGTTCCCCAATATTTATTTGGGGCTGACCATTTTATATATGGGGGAAGTTAGGGGATGTTTTTGAAAAACATAGTTTGTATTCAGGTTTTGTATACATATATATATCATTCACTGTACAATCTTGATGTTCTAAAAAATAATGTGTTGTTTGATTAAAAAAAAAACTGTTTGAAATTTTGTATTGTTTTGAAGCAAACACAATCTCAGCCCCTTCCCTAGAATATTAAATGGTAGGACCCTTGCTCTATTTACATTAGTGATGAGACTAAATACCAACATTAATCATACATACATGTGCCAGTGAGTAAACATTTTATCCCTGTATTGATTGTACATCAATCCATCGGTTTGAATATGTAGGATATTGGCGACTCCCTTTTCATGGGCATGTGCACATGTATGATATTGAAACTTCTCATGCATGTGCGTACATGTCACAAAATAAACACGTTCATGTGATTAGCTTGTTTGCTCTTGTCCATGTTAATCTCTGCTGTGGACATTGAAAACCTATCAATATGGAGGAAAATATTAACACTTAAGACTACCAGGACCCTATCTTGAAGTAAGGACACAAACTGTATACAGCTGGTATATGAGTATATTTGTCCTTTACAGTTCACTGAGGTGTCATAGTAGAAACTTGCATACATATGATTGTGTGATTGTAGATTTAATGTCACTGCCTTTGCTTGATAAAACAAGTACTGCTTAAAGTCTCTTAAGATCTTTGATATCTTTATGAAAAACAAATTATAAACAACATGGCAGAAGACTTGTTGGTCAGGCTTTTAAGTGACACTTTGATATAATAATGTAAATACTATAGTTACATTTCTACATGTTTTATGAAAGGTTAGTACTGATTATTCTATTGAAGGAATTCTTCTTCAGGGGTTTATATGTATAAGTTCAATGTACCATATAGAGAGATCCATTTCACAAGAAAATCAACCCAAATCTCAACCACCATATATACTTAAGTACTTTGTTGCTGTGGGATTAAGTCTTCAGTTATGAGTTATGCTTGAGGGAAAACAAGAAGAGAAATGTTGTTTGAATGGTTTAAACATATGTGCAACAAATTCACATGTAATACAAGACTAAAAATGTGTTGACTTGCAATTGTGTAATTGTACTCCTCAGGCAGAAAGGGAAACTTAAAAGGAAAACATTTAACTACTGATCTTTAGATTAAGTAGATAAGGAAAGCCTCGCGAAGCAACTTGTGATGACTACTGTAGGCACTACAGTGTTGTGTAGCATCTTAATTTTGGTAATAAATTGCTTACTTTAGAAAACTGACCTGCCAGAATCCTTCAGAACCCAATAGGAGGTAGAACAGTTTGGGTTTGATGTTCCTTAGAATGTTTGCTTGAGGTGGGCAGATTTGTATTCAAATGTGTGATAATGTTGACAAAATATCCATTGCATTGAAAATGTGCAAATTAAAGAAAGGAATGATCACAGATTGGAAACTAAATGCATCGTGAAAGATTTGGGTACAATTTGCATGGACATAATGCATTTGAATAACTCAGTAAACACAGCTCTTAGCAGGGTCAGTCTTGATCATTCTCAATGTACACTTGGGAGATCTTAGAAGATAGTGGAAGATAAAACTTTGAAAAACATATAAAATTAACTTTTTAATGAATAATTGATCAGATGCAATTTGTGTAGACATATAGCCATCTTGAAAAGAACAGGACCTTCTCAGAAGTATACACATACTTATTACTGTGTTAACACTAAATATCCTGTTCTTTAAAACATGCTATCTAGAGGACGTTATGTAGAATAGTCAATGTGGTAATATATACAAGCTTACAATCTAGAGGACAATGTATACAGTAGTCGGTGTTGTAATATATACAAGCATACAATCTGGAGGACAATATGTAGAATAGATATCCTAGTGAAATATGTGAATATTGTTGTTTCCATTCATGTTACTTTTTTCCTGCCTACTTGGAGCAGTGTGAACTATCACTTGTGTGGCCTCATGGTCCATTGGATGAGTAAACACACAGAGTAAACATGGCCAACTGCCATATCAACATCACAAATAAACATAAGTACCTTTCAGGACAGCTGGCCAACTCAAAAATAGTTAACCTGAAATATTGTGACATCTTATTTTGTGTAAAAATAATCAAGTCATTAATTCTAAATGTTAAATCTTTTTGTTGTCATTGATGCTAAGATATTAGACGTCAAAACCAGGAGCTCCCATCATGTGAATGTGCATGTATTTCAGTCTCTTGAAGATCAGGAGATCAGGAGATCAGGAAGGCTTTCAGAGATATAGAAATACATAGCTTTTGACTTTTGACTTTCTTGCCCCTCTGTAATATACATGTGTTTCTCCTGAAGGGAAGCACTTAGCAGGGATGGACCTGACTACAGGCACCTAGTCAGTAGTGGAAGTCTTCTGATGGGCTAGGCACTGGTGGTTCACACTTGGTGCTGTGTTTTGGAGATTTATTTCCTGACGAGAAACATGATTCATGTTCAGTTTTGGGCATTTTGAAGAATTTAGTTTTACGGAACCTGTGAGATGACTATGTATTAGGTTATCATGTATTGTATCATATGTAAGCTGTGTTAGATGGGCCTGTTTTCAACGATGTTCAGAAGGGAAGTGTTGAATTGTTGGGTAACTGTTGTACATTTATGTATGCTCTGGAGAATTATGTAATATAAGTCAGTTGAGTCTTCAGAACCTTGCACTGTATTTCATATAGGTTACTCTTAAAGATTAGATGTTTGTAAGTTACTGCAGTAAATTGACTTTTGCTTTTTAAGGATAAATGATGTCAATTTGCACAATGTACAGAAAATAATAAAACTATTCTATCACTCTAATACATATGCTTATGAAGGTTACATGCATCCATCCTGTCTGAAAACATCAAAACTGTTAGTCAAACATGCTTTTTCCAGATGCAGCTTTTGTTGAGAATAATGGATTCCTAATGAAGGTGAATGTTATCAGTACAGATTTCTACCCTTTATTTGTTGGTCTAGATAAACAAAGCTCAGGTTCATAACAAGCTCATAACAAGCTTGGTTTACTTGTTTCATTAAAGGTTCTATACAGATGAAACATGTATATGCTTCAAGGCCTATTTCATATTGATTGTTATTAAAACTGTGAAAAAATGAGTTTACTACATTTTTTATCAAAGGTTTTACGTTAGCACAATCTCAGATTTTTATATGGAATAAGATTGAAACCATGTTTATGGCTCCAGGGGCTCCATGCCCATCATGGCTCCCAGATCTAAGGTTGTCTATTACAAACACTGGCCAACAACTACATAGCTTGGTCTTGATTTTCAACCCCTATCTGGCACCAAACCAGTCCAGCTTGTGTCCATCCAGCTCCAACCAGAGGCTGTAATTGAAAGGATGAAAGAATCTCACCCAAGATCCCTCTATCTTATCTCTAGCGGATTCTTCAGAGCCCACTGGCCGAGCTTCTCAATCAATTACCATAATTGAAATAATTGTGCCATTTCTTCTGATGCTTTCAAGGTTGTTTGTGGTCTCTGCTTCAAACTGGAAGTAACAACAGAGTTGGCTAACTGTTATTAGATTATGCGAGACTTACTTTACCAAGTCTTATCTGTGGACTTGCTTGCAAATTAAAAAGTTAGTGGCATATAAACGAGGTCTTTGAAGGAACTATGGCTGTAGGATATATTTTAGGACGTTTTTTTTTTTATATGACTGCATTCAAAGTTATTTTTTAAATCATTAGCCTGTCAAATATAAGAGACAGGAGAGTATGATGATGTAGATGTGGAGTGAATATACGTCTTACCTCTCTCAGTCTTTGATTACTTTGAATTTTGGCAGCTTGTTTTGTTTATGAAATTTCTTAATGTTTGTTTCAGTATTCATGGTATTGAAATGTGCATATATGAATCACCATGCTGTCACCTTATACACATTATTCCTTTTCATTTCTTGTTTCAAAGCCCAAAACAAAATGTACCAAGATTGGCTTCAGATTTGTAGGAAAAAGCAAAGCGATGATTTCAGGAAACACGTCAGTAAATTAGTGATTGTCATTTCTTACATACATTATGCCACAACACAGTCCTTGTGGAGAGCCTATTTGAACATACATCTATAGACTCTGATAAAGGATAGGACTCTGATTTGAAGTTGTTTCTCAGAATTGTTGAATGTGTTTCAATCTGTGTCAAAATAAAACTTCAATGCCAGAAAACACTCGATTAGCCAACGAAAAAAAGTCCATTGGCTCTGAAAGGCAAAATAGTGGTGTAATCAGTGATGACATCAAGTGTTCACAAAGAGGGTATTTATGTCCTGATCCATTGGTAGCACATGCAACTAACACAAGTTGCATAAATAAGTCCTATTGTGATAATGTCCACCAACATAATGCCTAACATAGATAATTACATTTTGTATATATATATTCACAACAATCGACCTTGTGTAGAGTAGATGATAAAGGATAAAGAAAACAAACAGGATTACATTGAGGACTCCACATCAGCATGAGGTCATAGCAGTAATGGCATAGTATGACAATTGGATTGTAAATGTCTGTCACAAATTAGACAATCTGTCACAGATAAGAGACTGGCCTTAGATGTCAGTCCGAGATATGTTCTGTATGAGGTAACTTGTTATTGGATAGACTCATACCATGGATATTTGGACTTTGAAATAATAAGACCAAGACTGTTCATAAAGTCATTTAATGTTTTAACCATTTAAAATGTTGTCAAATTGTTTGGTTGTGTTCTTAAATAGAATGTTGTTCAAGTGGTGTCAGTTTTCAACCACAATTCTAAATCACTTTGTGAAATTTTCAGAAATGTATTGATTTTCATAATTCAATGGTGTCTTAGAATAACTGAATTCATTTCCTGTTCATGAAAGCAAGTCACAAACCCACATCGTATGATTGATTATGTTAGATTACCACAATTTACTTGGCCATAAATGTTTGTGTTGTATATGACAAGCAATCAACGCCAGGTCAAAGGGTTTAATTGGATCCTCTATTGATTACCACTATTTGAACTTATTGTCAGACAGTTGAGAGAAAACTAACTGACAGCAGGATACCAGCTGCATGCTGGGATACTATGTAGCCTCATATCGGGAAATACTGTATCATGGAGGTAGACAATTGTACCAAAGATGCTTGAAGTGCTTTATTGCTAAGAACATAGAGCCTATGAGAGGTGAGAATAGTTGAGGGTGTCTGTTAATGTTGTGAACCTGTACATATTTAGTAGTAGAACTCTGTGGATCTGGATTGGTATATTGACTCTTAGTGTGGAAAGTTATAATTATAGAGGCAGATTGTTAAACTACTGGATAGGGTGTCTTTGTTGGGTGTTTAAAGGATTGCTTTCATTAGAGGGGTAAGTGAATGAAAAGTAAATTTTAGTCTCAGAATCAACACAAATATAGAATATGCATTCAAATGATAAGATAATAAGAGTAATGCACTTTATCAATGGTGATCAAAAAATCAAACTGAGCCAGTTTTATAAGAGTGATATAGTCATTTACAAAATCCTTTCATTTCATTGATACTTGATACAATTCAACCCTCTTGTAGATTAACTAATATAGGGATATTATCAGTCTTGATGATTTTCTTTGAATAGAAAATCCTAATATATTTGATAATCTCGGCTATTGGTAATTCATTTGCACTTGAGTGAACTCCTTAACACAACAGGATTAGATATATATATATACTGCTGCTGAATATGCATGGCTATAATGAAGACACACTAAGGTAATATGTACCATTGCAATTGTCCTTCCATGTTGGTTGATGGATCTGTAATCTCATCCCCTGCAGCCAACTTACATTTGTTCCAACCTTGCAAAAGGGAAATGATTATGGTGATCTAATTCACCTCCTATAATACATTCTAGCGTACAATAATCAGAATGCAGTGTGGTGAATGCCCACACACTGAGAGAACCAAGACAGTAGATAAGGTCATACATGGATTGATTGGGTTGACTTTCAACCGGACCTGTTCTGTAAGGACATCAGTGTAGTCCTCTTATTGGTTTATCTGACATCAATATGCAAACACCAGTTTCCGTTGTGATATGACACCTACTTGCAGAAACATAAAGGTAATTGAGAATCTATGATATTAAAATTGTATGGTATTGATGCAAACATTCGTTTTTGATCATGGGAAAAATCAGTTCTTAGCAAAACGAATTGAAAGGAAACGGTGAAGGCTTGATGAATTCTGATTCATGTTATGTATGGTGCAACCTTACACTGGTTGTTGTAACCATGTCAGGATCATCAAGTTGTAAGTTCGATGCTCATGATGTCAATTACTGGACTTTTTGGTCCAGATTTGATTATTTACAGACATGATGGCAAATGATCATGATGTAACTGTCATCGTGGAGTTTGGCAAGGTTGACAGAATGCCCATTTATAATTTCAAAATAAGTTGCTGATTTGCTAATCGTATACGCAGGGTTACTTCACAATATTTTGATGATACCTACAAGCTTTATTTTTGTAGCGTATCTGTAATGTTCGTTGCATATTTGTTACGCTTGGATTATATTTTACTGCGTATTTCTGCATTTCTGATGCGTATTATCTTGAGCTCTGCAGTCGCATAAGTCTCCCTCACTCAAACACTTCATCTGAAAATATGACTCACGATCACAGTCAGTAGTAATGAAATACACATTCATGGAGAAATACTGCAAATGTAGACACAAATCAGGTCTCTATTTGATGCCATCAAATATGGGAACACAGTGTCTCCACTAATACTCTCAGGCAGTAGGTGCTTTGTATGTGTGGTATCGATGAGAACCTTTCATACTGAGCCATTGCAGTATACTTAGACATCTTTCAGTTATTACTAGATCTGGCACTAGTTCACCAAGTCAAGGTGTTGGCAATGTTCCTATAGGAGTCCAGTCAAGGTGTTGGCTATGTACCTATAGGATTCTGGTTCAAGGTGTTTGCTATGTACCGGTAGGAGTCCCAGTCCAGGTGTGGACAATGTACCTATGGGAGTCTGGTTCAAGGTGTTTGCTATGTACCTGTAGGAGTCCCAGTCAAGGTGTTGGCTATGTACCTTGTAGAAGTCCAGTCAAGGTGTTGGCTGTGTACCTATAGGAGTCCAGTCAAGGTGTTGGCTATGTACCTGTAGGAGTCCCAGTCAAGGTGTTGGCTATGTACCTGTAGGAGTCCCAGTCCAGGGGTGGACTGTGTGCCTGTAGGAATCCCAGTCAAGGTGTTGGCTATGTACCTGTAGGAGTCCCAGTCCAGGGGTGGACAATGTACCTGTAGGAGTCCCAGTCAAGGTGTTGGCTGTGTTCCTATAGGAGTCCAGTCAAGGTGTTGGCTGTGTACCTATAGGAGTCCAGTCAAGGTGTTTGCTATGTACCTGTAGGAGTCCAAGTGCAGGGGTGGACTATGTACCTGTAGGAGTCCAGTCAAGGTGTTGGCTGTGTTCCTATAGGAGTCCAGTCAAGGTGTTGGCTGTGTACCTATAGGAGTCCAGTCAAGGTGTTGGCTATGTACCTGTAGGAGTCCAGTCAAGGTGTTGGCTATGTACCTGTAGGAGTCCAAGTCCAGGGGTGGACTATGTACCTGTAGGAGTCCAGTCAAGGTGTTGGCTGTGTTCCTATAGGAGTCCCAGTCAAGGTGTTGGCTGTGTACCTATAGGAGTCCAGTCAAGGTGTTTGCTATGTACCTGTAGGAGTCCAAGTGCAGGGGTGGACTATGTACCTGTAGGAGTCCCAGTCAAGGTGTTGGCTGTGTTCCTATAGGAGTCCAGTCAAGGTGTTGGCTGTGTACCTATAGGAGTCCAGTCAAGGTGTTGGCTATGTACCTGTAGGAGTCCAGTCAAGGTGTTGGCTATGTACCTGTAGGAGTCCAAGTCCAGGGGTGGACTATGTACCTGTAGGAGTCCAGTCAAGGTGTTGGCTGTGTACCTATAGGAGTCCAGTCAAGGTGTTGGCTGTGTACCTATAGGAGTCCAGTCAAGGTGTTGGCTATGTACCTGTAGGAGTCCCAGTCAAGGTGTTGGCTATGTACCTGTAGGAGTCCCAGTCCAGGGGTGGACTATGTACCTGTAGGAGTCCAAGTCCAGGGGTGGACTATGTACCTGTAGGAGTCCCAGTCAAGGTGTTGGCTGTGTACCTGTAGGAGTCCAGTCAAGGTGTTGGCTGTGTACCTGTAGGAGTCCAGTCAAGGTGTTGGCTATGTACCTGTAGGAGTCCCAGTCCAGGGGTGGACTATGTACCTGTAGGAGTCCAAGTCCAGGGGTGGACTATGTACCTGTAGGAGTCCAGTCAAGGTGTTGGCTGTGTACCTGTAGGAGTCCAGTCAAGGTGTTGGCTGTGTACCTATAGGAGTCCAGTCAAGGTGTTGGCTATGTACCTGTAGGAGTCCAAGTCCAGGGGTGGACTATGTACCTGTAGGAGTCCCAGTCAAGGTGTTGGCTGTGTTCCTATAGGAGTCCAGTCAAGGTGTTGGCTGTGTACCTATAGGAGTCCAGTCAAGGTGTTGGCTATGTACCTATAGGAGTCCAAGTCCAGGGGTGGACTATGTACCTGTAGGAGTCCCAGTCCTGGGGTGGACTATGTACCTTTAGGAGTCTAGTGAATATGTAGGTAATATACCCACCATTAGCTCAATTAAAATGATGTTAGCCTTCAAATCCATGTTTTACTCTTTTTCCAAAATTGTTTGCCATTAAAATGTCGTGATACTTTGAATTTCAGCATGGCGAGCGTATATTGCCAGAATGGTAAAGGGTATGAGTAACCTTATGTAATATATTCAGGCTGACATCTCTGTCAGCTAGTTCATTCTTCCATCCCCAGAACTACTCGCATGACCCAGTGCTCTGTGTAAGATGCAGATAGTACACACGTCCACCTCAAGACTTCTGACCTTTGCTGAGTTTTGAGGTTGAGATTCCAGCCCCTCCCTTCACCACCATCATATGTACATCTTTGTAGTGGTCTCTCTACTTACAGAACAAACAAGAAGATATTCTCATCGGTATGGCAATTTCCTATGCTGCACACTTCAATGTAAGGCGTCATATTTCATACAGGTGAACAGGATAAAGTGGGCTGTGTTGTTCAGCTCATGTTTTCGAATCAATGAAGGGATTAATACATTGTGTATTTGTAATATACGTTATCATGTTCAAACAGATGAAGTTCATGGTGAAGGATCTTTATTAATGTTCTGAAATTTTAATGTGTGGGTTTAATATTAAATCAAATAATGTTGGTATTACTGTAATTATCCAAGTTGTTACCATGGTTACTGGGCATTCTAAATCAGTCCTGTAGTGATTTTAGTATATTTGCCATCAGCAGACACAGGTTAGATTCCCCACCTGGATACATCAGGAAGACCTTTCTCTGTGTGTCTTGCTGTAACTTTGCTCCGTCTAATATATTTACAACACCTATGTTGTAAATAAGGCACGAAACACAAAGGTTGATTGTCATGTTGGTATGAATATAAAAGCTTATTTCATTTAAATATGTTTTAAAAAGATAGACAAAAGGCTTAATGCTACAATATGAAAGAAGTAGACTTTGAACTGAAGTCACATTTCTCATTTTACTTAGGTTTTATGAAGTGTGGTAGGAAAGTTTCAACCTTGAAGCGTGTCAAGTTAACATGAGATTTACAGCAGTTGTTGACTGGTATTTGCTAACAAGCAGTAGACCATGGTACTGGCTTCAGTAATCAGCTCCAGAAATAGCCACCTCCCTCTGGCCATCAACCAGACCAGTGGTCAGTCACAGGGGTCAAGGCTATAGCCCAGCTATTTCAGGTGTGTACACGGAGAGGTAAATAAATACTTTCAAGTTTCACTCAATGGCAGTTGACTAGAGTTTGCCCATTAAAGTTTTAGTCCAAATAAGATTTTTGAACGTGTTATGGTGGATTGTACATGTTGTAAGTGGGATGGATAAATGTTTCATCCAACTGCTGTTGGAGGAAAATATTATTTTCTTCATAACTGACTTTTTAATCCAGAAATATCATAATGTTCTCATACAGAATTTACTTTTGTTTACAAATAATAAGTGATGTGAATCAAGTTTGTTCATCCTTAATACATAATCCCTCATTTCATCTGGCAATTTATTTCATTTTGGTTGAGCTGGGTTCTTATTTCCCAGTTCTTGTTAAGATAGATTTGAGAAATATTATCATATGTAATTATTTCAATAAAGATTCATGTAGAAAGGAAGCATTGTCAAATATATCTTAATCAAAACTTTAAGAGTTGAAACTGCTGTAGTTTAACATAGACTCTAACAGGGCCTTAAAATGCTTCAGCACAGTAGTTATTTTCTGTTTTGTGCCCTAACAACACAATTGAAGTAATTGTTCCAATAATTAATGTATGTTATACAAACTTGAATTTTCTTGCAGTTGTCATTTTGAATTTTCAGTTCAACAAATTTGTTATTTCAAACTTTGTATTATGTTTATTGTTGCAACGTTGCCAAAAATTATTGACACCAGCTATTATGACACAGATGTCCGTATCTCATCAAATATTGCATACCCAATGGCCAGTTGATTTGCATGGTAATGAAGTCAGCTAACCAACATCCTATGTATGTATGTAAGTAAGTTATATAATACAAGTAGATAGCACTGACCATATCTTGTTTAGCCAGTGGCTTGGCATGTGTTACGTGATGTTTCTGGGGCAGTGGTCAAGTACTTGACCATTAATCAAGGGAAGACATTGACCCTATGTTGGCTCATGTTAAACATTATGCTCCAATATACATACAAAGGTCCCCTACGAAAGTTTTAAGACTTATGCTTCGGACATCGACCAGTTTGTCCATTTTAGGCCAAAATAAATTAATTTGTAACTTTTCAACCAGAAAGGATAACAAAATGTGAGGTGAAGGCATTTAACTTTTGTGTTTTATTTTTGTTTATACAAACTGTTTTAAGTCATCTGTGAACATTGCATGTGGAATGATGTGTTTCTCTTGAAGCATAAATGTTGGAATTCATAAGGTGTGTGTTTTTTCTATCAGCTAAAGAAGGAAGGGTAGACACAGAGAATTTCCTTGTCTGTTTCTGGGCCAGTAAAACAATGAGAGGTGGGTGTATCTGGTAGCATGGTTGGCTGCGTTGAAAGTCTAATAGTAAAATATTTACGTCCATCAAAGGATGGTTTATTTTTCCTTATGGACCACATAACTGTTCAAATGATATTTGAAACCTATTGGTTGATCCAGTTGCCATTGCCAATATATGCAGATATACTTTACAATATTTTCCTGAAACATTTTGAAAACATGTTTGCACAGCTTTTGTAACATTAATGCCATGAAAAGCACTCATTTTCTTTTTGGACATAATTGGCTTTGAAAGCAATGATTATTTTCAAACATTATAAATTCATTTACCTATCAGCATGAGCGAATCAAATGAAGATGATTGATATCATTGTGCATGGCCCATGATAACAACATGAAAAATGCTAACTTGCACTTTCCCTTCCATTTGTATTAACCCAGGTTTGTCTTTTAGTTCAATTGACCAACAGAAAATTAGTGACATGAGAACCCTTGATCTATGATTAAAGGCTAAAGTTGTGTATGAAGTGAACAGTTCTAACGTTTCTATCACAAATACATCTAATATGATGAATCCTCCAAACTGGACTTCAACTGGAAGCTTGTTCATGGCTCAATCAAATCTGAATAATTGTTTGCTTTACTCTGTAAGTTTCTTGGGACCACATCCCAACCAGCCCTCTATTGATTCATGTATACCCCACCCAAGAGCCTAATCCACTGTCCAACACTACGATTTTGTGTATGTGTATTTGTTGAAGTATATAATTTGACAATTTTAGAAATATTTGCAAACCAACATGTCAGTGTTTTAGTCAGGTGTGTGATTTTGATGATTGATTTACAAGTTAAACATGTGTAGCAATGTCATGTTCAAATATTTTCGATTCAAATGTTAGTGTTTAACAAATGTTCATATTTGGTTTGACCTAATATGTGATGTAAAAGAGGTAGCAGTTATGCTGACTCCAAATGCTATTAATTACATAGGTTATTGTAGTACTGGATGTGAGATCATGCCGTTCCTCATGCTTATGACATGGTGTTCTGTCATTACCTTGCCTGGATGGTCCCACTTGATTAATATTGAAACAGGCATCCCTGATGACAGGGATATCACTCAAGTAAGCACTGGTCAGTGACATGGGAGTGGACAGTCTGACCAACCACTGGACACTCAATTACAACACTGGCCAGGCTGTCTGACAATGGGAGATGCATGACTGAATGGCAGTAGTGGAAATCGTGGAGGTGATGATTGTATTGAGATTTTAGTTCTGGAAATATGTCGATTCAAGTGAGTCAGTGGTTGACATTATTGAGACTGGTTATGTGTAAATATGATCGTACATATTATTTCACTTCATAGATGTACCAACCTAAAGTTCAAACATTTGGAAAAGATAAATCATTATTGACAGATTTTATTTGTTGTGAAAAATAATATATTAATTATTTATAACGACTGAGATGCCTTTTTCATAATTAAAAACAGAAGCAATACAGAAATGTAAAACGCCTTCTGTCACAATGAAGTTTTTCAAAGGAACACAACCGGCAATACCAGATAATATTTTTTATTTCAACCCACAAACCCAATTTTATCTCAAAACATTTCTGCAACAACATCTGTACCTTTTGATAAAAACAACAACAATGGGCTATGTGCATGTGATTACACATGTAGTTGTATCTTTCAGTTGCTTCATGTTGAGTTAATGAGCTCCCAGGTTTTGTCACATATTTCAATCATAAATGATGAGAATGGTGTTTGAATGCCACATTATGTGTATTTATGCCACAGCTGCCAAGTTTCATTATTCGGAACCACTATTTGCTGATCATGGACAGTATTAAAGGTGTTCATCCAGGAATGGTTACAATTTGAATATGGGGTGGTCAGGTAGCCTAGTGGTTAAAGCGTTCACTTGTGACATCAAAGACCCGGGTTTGATTCCCGACATGGGTACAATGTGTAAAGCCCATTTCTTGTGTCCCCCGCTGTGATATCGCTGGAATATTGCTAAAATCAGTGTAAAACCATACTCACTCACTCAATATGAATACTGAAGGAAGTCTGCTGGTAGGCTGTGTGTGTGCAAATCTGTTGTGTATTGTGATCCGTGGTCATTTCTTAGTCAAACCAGTCAGTCTATTGCCAACATGAAGCTGGGCAGTCAAGTATGACAGACTAAAAGTCAAACCATCAAAGATACAACCTCATATATCAAACAAAGTGAAGACTAGTAATTACTATTTTATGAGATGTTGCAGTTTTGCCTTTGGCAAAGGTGAACATTCTTCAACCTAGTATGTCACGGCATTGTCAAGTTGTTTGACGTCATCGGACTGTCATGTCATCACTGAAACGTTGCTACACACTTGAAATTGAGGGAAATATGTAAATAGATGTCTTTACCCATTTGCTATTATAAATTTAAATGTTTTCTTATAGATTAACTTTTCATCAATATGGGGTTGAAATATTCAAAAGTTTTAATGCAGTTATCTGCATTTTTATGTGAAAGTGACAAGTGATTTTCCATTATGCCCCTCGGGTAAAGTTAGAATTTGGTACAACAGTGTGCCTAGTGCAATTGTACAGTGCCCCTCCTTTTTCATTGGGGAAGTTAGATTAAGTCAGTTTGACGTCTTAATACTAATCATAGAAAACACTGAATACTCTTGATGCTGATCAGCGAACATCCTATGGTTATTTCTATGAAAATAGTTGTGTGTGATTATGTAGGCGTGCAATGGGAGTTGTCAACTTACACTGGTGCTGCCTGTGATGTCAACCAAACCAGAACTTAAACTGACCACTAGCGAGCTGGAACTGTCACTGCCAGTTTGATAACCGTGTGGGTCAATTCATTGTTTTTTTAAACCATAACTCACAATCCTTCATATTATTTGTATGCAGGACCAGAGGAAGCTTAAGAAATATTTTGTACTGTTTGTTTTGGATCAAGGTTTGAAAATTTCATGACTGGAGGGTTGTGAAATGGAAATGAACATGTATAGGAAAGGGAATGCAGTGACAGCTACCATGTCTAATGTGTTACCTGTAGCTGTGCCGATTCTCTGCCCGCATCAAGCTGGTCTTCATTGTGTTGACCTCCAATACATGAAAAATAACTGTTGTAGTTTTGATCTTAAGTCTGTTTAAGAGAAGGAACTACATAATCATAGTAGCGACCATTTCCTTCAAGTTTGAATGTGTTATATATGACTTAATATTATTTTGGGGAGCGGTAGGGTAGCCTAGTGGTTAAAGCGTTCGCTTGTCACACCGAAGACCCCGACATGGGTACAATGTGTGAAACCCTTTTCTGGTGTCGGGGGCACGGGTGTGAAGTAACTCTGGGGGTTGTAGATGTTGGGCTGAGGTGAATCTGAGGAAGTGGGCCTGGCACCAGATAGTTTGTACTGTGATGTGCAGTGTAGAGATTCCAGGACCATCTTGACAGCACATGGCACAGTTAGGCAGTCACCTCTGGCGGTGGGTAGGTCGGTAGGTAGCACACTGGTCTTACTTAGGGGGCATTTCCTGCATGTCTGTATGTGTGACCTTTGTTACCTGGAGATGTGGGATACGCCATCAGGTACTGTGTAGACTTACTGCAGGCTGGGATTGCATTTATGTATACCTTTCTTTAATAATATATAATTTGTGAGTGTGAAATCAGGTCCACCTAAGTGCTTATTCAGATGATGTATGCTGTGATGCAGCAGTACTAGTATGTTTTACTGCAGGCTATTATGGCACATCTAGTCTCTGAAATGAACATATTTTACTGAAATAAACAGTTGTTGAATTATAGTTATTAAATGAAATAAAAAGGAGCCAATAGACTTTCTTCATTTTCAGATACTGCGGTAACCTAGACTTGCCAAATATTATAGACTTGCATGGGCTGTATTGGATATATTTGTTTCAGGGTCTGTATGACAGACTAATGGCAAATCAGAATTAAGCACGAAAGTCAATGGGTCCTCTTTGTAGTGATATAAATTTAGGATCTAATGGACCCCTAGATTTACAGAGTATATCAGCAAACCACAAGAGCCCAGGCAAACCTCCAAATTTTGAAAACTGCTTATGTAAGACATCAATATTTGGGGTGAACCTTAGATTCTAAAGCTATTGCAGCAAACTTTCAGAAACACAGAATCCACCTTAATTTTGAATAGACTGCATATGTATAACTGTCCATCGTTTCAGGAGGTTGTCTCTGTAACTACCCTGTATGTGCATGTTGAACAAAGGGGAGTTTGTCTTGATTCAGGGTATTGCAATATTGCGTAAAGTGCTGCATGTTAAGTCATACCACCTTGGAGGGGTAAGTATCTGTAGATGTTCAAGACTTCAAGACTGTTAATATATCTATATCTGAATGATTGCATTCAATCCTTGCTTAATTCAGTTATTTCATACAAAAATGCTGCATCCTATTTAAAACCTGATTTCTGATGTCCCCTGCCATGCTCCAATATTGCCATTAGCAGCAGAGGGGCACGGGTGGCCCAGACGTCTAAGGTGCCACGATTCGCTGTGCAGAGTTGCGTCCCTTGGGCACGCCAGAAAGCTATGATTGTGGGTTTGAATACCGGTTCGCCCCGATTATGTTTCTATTATGGTTTGTCAGCACCATACAGGTGCTTGTGGGTTTCACCGATATGGTAAACGTCTCAGACCTGCATCGCTTTAGGCTTTCCTCTCACATTAAGCTGACACGTCACGATATAACTGGAATACTGTTAATACAGCGTTAAACACAACTCACTCACTCACTCACTAACTAAAAGCAGCGTTACACCATACACACGATGAATTTGTACCGTAATTTATCAGGCTGAAGTCCGGGGCACTTGGTTTTTTTTATTGAAATATGCTTTCGTTTATTGCTTGTGAGATTATGTTTTGACCAACACCCCCTGCAGCTGTCCCTTCAGTTTCTGTGTTGAGCACATGGTGTGATCTGCATGTCAAGGGGAATGTCAGATAAATAACTTATGAAGAACTACACAGACGGCCTCACAAAGTCCAACATAAATCAGCATGTTGGTTTCACTTGAATAAAATTTAAGGAGTCTTTTTGAAAGCCTAGGAAAGGCACACCCATTTAGCATGAATAATAGATGATAATGGCAACTTGACAGAATGACAGTTATTACTTGACTGCTGACTATGTATGATTGTCTGTAACGTCTGGTATCTGAAAGACAGAAACCTAAAGTTAATATGGCTAAAAAATGGATGATTGGAGTATCGGTTTGCACATTACCAATACATTCACATTTGGCATTCCCAACATTTCCAAAAACATGCCTTTCTGTTGGAAGTTTTATGTTGTTGGTCATATATTTTTGCATCTTACGTGGAGATGTTACCCTAGTGTTTCAATGGACATGCAACTCAGGGATGGTTGGGTAGCCTAGTGGTTGATGTGTTCGCTCAGTCATGCTGAAGACCCAGGTTCGATTCCCCACAATGGTACATTGTGTGTAGCTCATTTCTGGTGTCCACTGCTGTGATATTGCTAGAATATTGTTAAAAGCTGTGTATAACCATACTCACTCACTCTCTATGCAGCACAGTTCAGTTTTTACCATGCCCTGTTAAAGTGGTTTCCACGCAAGTAGGGGAGGTAAGTCTGTAAGTGAAAGCTGTCAGGTACACAGGTTTTCCATTTGGTGGTCAATATCAGGATCATCTGACACCTGTCACTTGTTTGACTCCCTGGCCATTCTTAAACCTTACTAGGATTGCATTTCCTGCTCTATCAAGGAATTGATTAAACTACAAACAAAACACATTCCACTGGATGGGCGCTGGGATAAACTTTATGCATGTACTGATGGCCTGGCTATTCACTGTTGATAGGGGTGATATGCCATGGTACTATAGCCTCCTGCAGGAGGAAATCCCTCTTCAGCAAGTGTATGCGTGTGTATGTGAGATTGTATGGTTGTACCCTTTCTTGAAGATAGACATCTGGTAATACCTGATATATTGCTGACACAGGTATAAATATTTTTCTCACTCACTCACTCACTCACTCACTCACTCAGTAAATCCCACATATGTCGCTGGAATATTGCAAAAAGTGGCGTAAAACCACGCTCACTTATTTCTCCGACTATGATGTTGCTGGAATATTGCTGATAGTGGCATAAAGCCACCCCCTCAGATCCTCAGCTGACATGTGCAAGGAACTTTTAGAATCATTTTATTTTGAGGAAATTGTTTTATGCTAATGAACTGCCTGCCTACTAACTATAAAAGATGTCGCGTCAGTAAGATGAGGAGGTGTATTAAGTATATTAAACCTGGAAGTAAACATGTTGTACATGTATGAGCACAAAGTACACCTGCTTGCTGTGGCCCCTGAACAGGCCGATCAACTGACCAGAGCGAGGCTGGTAGGGGGGATTGCTCGTCTCATATTTCCTGTTGATATTTGAGAATTGATCATGGTGTGGCTGTGTAGAGCCTGTGTTTGTTGAGTGAGTCATGTCCACCTCTCGGACCTACACTGACCACTGCATGCAGCTGTAAGCTCACACAGCACTTGACCCTTTGGGTTGGGCCAAGTGCAGCTGTTGGGCACAAAGTACTGACTGAATGGAATGTTGGATATCAATGGAGTCCAGGGTAGAAGTCATGGCTCTATAATATAGGCAACATATAATTAGGCATTATTTTTTATAACAGTTGAAACTGATGTCAGGATTTCAATATTTACGCTATTGTTGAAGTGTTATTGATGTAAGGTTGAGTTTCATTTTGTTGTGAATACATAGCTTTTCTGTCAGATTTATAATTGGTCTTTGATAACCCATGCTTGTTGTAAGGGTTTGATTAAAGTATTAAGTTGTCACTGACTTGGATGATGCATGTCATTATATCCCAAACATGTTGATAGACGCTCATGATGCTAATCACTGGGTTGTCTGGTCCAGGCTTGGAATATTTACAGACTGCCTTGATATGGCTGGTCCATGTGTTCAGTGCAGCATTAAACAAGTAACAAACTGTCAGTTTTGTTTTCAAGAAAATGTAACCATTTTACTTTCAAATCAGTAATCGTAACTTGACATGGAGGATGCTTTTCCCTATTGTAAGATGTGCCTGTCCCATCAGGTAGGGACTCACTGTGTACTTGATGAAACTACAACAAAAACAATTCCCCCCCATCCATTCACTGACCACTGTCCAGCTCATCTCTAGCCCTAAATAGCTCTCTCCTGATTGACCGCAGACACCAGGGTGTTGAGTACTCCCAACACACTGCCAACCGTACAATAGATGTCCACTACAATCATCTATTACAATCTGCAGTAATTACATGATGTGAATATGAGCCCTGTCACATCCTGCATCTCTGCTGTGTTATCAGGAGGGACAGTGGCCTCACATTCCTAGCCACTGGGCGGAATGCAACTCATGGGCTGGCGGGCCTAGGAAGAGCTGGATCAGAGACTTGGTCAGTCGGTGTACTGGACTAGACGCTGACCAACCTGACCTGCTGGCCAGCCAGCCAGCTAGCCAGCCAGCCAGCCATGCACTTGTTTGTTTCTCACTGTGTGCTAACTTGTGCGGATCAATATTTCCTCATTGTCCAGTTAGGTCTCGCTGACTGACCACTGTCCTTGTGCCTGGCCTTCATTCACAGCAGGGTGTTACTATGGAAAACTGTCATGGTCATCAAGGTTAGGTAAGTCGCAGTTGTTGGGCAAATAGAGGCATTTAGAGTGTGTGTGACTGTCTCTTTACTGCTGTCATGCACTGCTCATTTGTTCCTGGAAGGATTAATGCAAGGATTAATGCACTACCTTACCCCATAATGTCTGACAGTTGCTACTGCTGAATGTATTGAGTAACATGTTCAGTGGCAGAGTCCATGGTTGCCAGTGTGGAATGAGAGCTGATCAGCTTGATGAACATTTAGGACTGGAATGTAGTCACAGTAGAAATACATGAAAGTGAATTAATATAGTGCCACTTGGTTTGGTCAGGACTGTGGGTGTTATGTAATCATCGGTATCACAAATACTGCTTTGCTGACGGACTGAAAGCTAGCTGTTTCAACAAGGATACATCCCAGCATGATCTTGAGTCAGGTCCTTGTGATGTATTCTAGCAACAGATAATGTATGGTTCATTGACAGACACAGCTCCATGTACGGATTCATAAACTGTGTCAGTGTTCACACAGTCTTGAAAAGGCCTTAAATTTGGCAATCTGATTAAATATCAAATGAACATTTGAATCTGAATTTAAGAGGCCTCTGAAAGGCATTGAGTTAAAATCCTTCAAAATGCCTTGAACTTGGCAGACATGGTTAACTCCTAAGTTGACAAATGGCAAATATTGTTTTCTCTCTAATGAGTGATGACATCATGTACAGTAGCAAAAGATGAGACCATAATCTGATTTATAATAAATTATATTGAAAAATTGAGTTTAATATTATAATAGTGTAAAGTGCATGTACAGTTTGAGCCTTTCTTACAAAATGTTATTTGATTAATTGGCTTCAAGGCATTTATGTATATAGTCATCATCTTTTAAAGGTCCTAAATTTTGTTCAAATCTAGTTTTGCACAGCAAATTATGTGGTGATCATTACTTTATTGTGTTTTCTGGAGTGTGTATTTGTGGGAGATTGTCTAAACATTGGAGTAAACATGGTGATTTGTTCTAGATAGAAATACGGGGACCTCATATACCATGTATCTCAAGACAAATTCAAATGTTCATTTGTCAGCACTTTATCACAACTGTCAGTGGCTGTGCAGATCATTAGGTAGCACGGTGGTTTGCATGTTGGCTTGTCATTCAGAGGGGTGGTTCCAAACTTGGATGCCCATTCTTGATGACCTCCACTTCAATATGGCTGCAAACTGTTATAAAGCTATGTTAGTCTTAGTATGTAGGGCTGTAGACAAGATGACTCAAAGTCAAAACAAATGTTATATGAAAAATGTTTTTATTATATTCAGTATTTCATTTAATGTATTGTTTGGTGGGGACATGCGTGGTACTGAGGAAGGCCTGACTATGCTGACATGTTCATTACAAATTACACCAAATCAGTCAAATGTCCAGAGCTCCAGATAAGCTTTTGGAGTTGTGGGTCTTTTACCCATGCATTTTAAAATCATTGGGTATCAGTAATTCTATCTGGGTATTCAAATTTCTGAATTTCTAGTTTTTACACATGTGGGTATTTAAGTTAAATATTTAAAAACACTATTCATCTAGTCCCTGCAAACTGGTGTCATGTGGGTTCAAGAGCTTTATAGGACTCAAAAATACCACGATACTTCCACAAGAAAGTGTGATGGCAAATGATCATGATGTAACTGTCATCGTGGAGTTTGGCAAGGTTGACGAAATGCCCGTTTATAATTTCAAAATAAGTTGCTGATTTGCTAATCGAATACGCAGGGTTACTTCACAATATTTTGATGATACACACAAGTTTAATTTTTGTAACGTATCTGTAATGTTCGTTGCATATTTGTTATGCTCGGATTATATTTTACTGCGTATTTCTGCATTTCTGATGCGTATTTTACGCAGATACGCAGCTTATCTGGAGCTCTGAATGTCTGATGTTTTTCTGTTGTGACGACGTTTGTGAACCAAATCCATGTGCATATGTGGGCGCCTTTATATTTTTTAGATGATGAGGGATCAAGATGCTGTGAAAGTTTTATCTTCATGGTCCTTTGATCCCCAAACTCTGTAACATGTTGCAGCTAATGAGTGAAATGTCCACAGACATCTACTATACACCCACAAAAACAGAGAAAGCAGGCTTGCTGTAGATAGTCTGGACACACAATTTACTCTCTCCATCATTATGAAACCATCTGTATTCAGAAATACAGTATTCAGACTCTTAAATTAGACTTGTTTATTGACACTGTCTGGAGGTTGCCCATACCCAGCAACAGGTTCAACAGCTGTAGTCAGGGCAGTGTAGTCTTTCCATTTGGTGGAGACTACAAAGTCCTAGGTAACAATAAGATACATGGCCTCTTGATTCTTCTCTGTATCAGAGGTGTCTTACCCCACACACTGTGCACATTGTGGAGAAGGCGTTACAAGTGTGATGCAAGGCAATTGGTAATGCGGTTAATGTGCATAACCTAAATATACCTTGTCTCACAATGAGCAAGACAGGCCATCTCTGTTTTGTTGCACATGTAAACTATGTGTGCAGCCATGTACATATAACGCTGATTTTCACTGCTTTCTGTTCAGAATTGTTTATTATTGTGGTCATTTTATATTATTGTTATTATTGTGGCAATGTGCATATACATGTATGTAGCTCCATAAATGCAAAAAAATATTAGTATGAACTCTGAAAAAAAATGTATGGCATTTACATCAATTCAGTTTTTTTTGTCTTTTTTCCCCCATATGATAAATTTGTATGCTAGGTTAGTACTGTGTTCGAGTACCCACTGTGAGTGGTGAGTCCAGGTGACACAAACATCTGGTGATGAATGGCTGTCCTGCTACAGCATCTGGTACGACCTTCATTGATCAAACCAACACAAGTGGATGTTTTGCTGAAACCATATCACAGTGGCTTCCTGCAGCTTAGTATAAGATCTTATAACATGACCCAATTTATGTAACACTATAAAAGGCAACAAAAACTGTTGGTTTTTTAGACATTCATTAATAAAATGCAATGTATCATCTCTGACTAGTGCATACATCAAATATAGACCAGTTCTTCTCTATTAGAAGTGAATTTATTACTTATAAGAAATATAGTAAATATCCTACATTAATAATTCATTCTCTTTTTTGCATCGGGATGCTTGCCCATTGGTCCCAAGTAATATGTGCTGGTTGTTCAAGGCTTTTTAGCTCAGTGTCTTGATAGTTGATAGCATTTCTTCCTCAGTGGTATGGATTGTAACACAATATCAAGCAATAGTTTGTCTGGTCCAGACTGGATGATAAACAGGTCACCCGATGATGATAGGCTGGGATAGTGCTGACTGTGGCATCAAACAACATTCATTCTCTTCCTTATATTTTTGCCTGATTAATCTAGTCAGATGGAATAAAAATTGATTCAGTTACTCAAAATGTTCAGATATACTTATGTGACCCACCAAAGATTATTTGAAAACAACCCATAAATGATATTTGTGAAACGTGTGAAGTCTCGTTGGTCCTGTTCTGCTTCATGTGTGTCAGCAGTGAGCAAGCTGGCCCCTGTGATGAAGTCAGGCCAGGGTTGTTCAGTACATGGCAACTCTTGTCCTGATGGACATCAACTGAAGCATGAAACCTGAGACCCTATTTACAAAACAATTTTAGCACTACAACTGGCTTAACTCCCATACCTTCACGATTGCTTGGTGAATAGAGACCAAGTTCTTTATTCTTACTTTTCTCATAATAGGGGCCCGGGGATCATATTCACAAAACCATTTTAGTGCTATGACTGGCCTATCTCCTAGGTTTAACAAGGAATTACAACAGTCCTAGCACTGCCTTTTCTTTGTGAATATGACGAAGATCAGATGAATAAAATTGCTTGGCACATAGTATGTGATAATGCTGTGGTCCATTGCTGCACTTGCCTGACCTTTCTATCAGTGGCTATCTTTTCGACATATTATTTCTAGGAAGAACAATGGAGACACTGAATAATATCAATGTGTTGAATGCCTTTAGAAATTGGTATGTATTCAGAATTTAATGTATTAATGTTCAGAGTAGTCTCCCTTGGGTATTTGTTTATAATCTCAAGAAATCTAGTTTGGCAATTCTAATTATTTTGCATGGCTGCTATCATTATTCTTATGCAGTTTGAATCTGTAAACATTGGCATGAACCTCTGAGTCAATAAATTGCCATGATAACAATAGTTATTGAAGTGTATTTAGAGTTACATGCTCGTGCTGTTTAAATCCACTAAAAGACCAAGCTAGAAACTGTGGGCTGAATATCATACCCATATTGATTGGATTGATCATGTAACAGCCACTGGTTTTACTGCTCCAAACTGGTCTATTTCCCCAGACTGCTGAAATAATGATGAGATACAACTGGCCGTGACTTGCACAGCCATACATTGACTTACTCTGACACTATCTAGTAACAATACTACTGTGTACACATACACTGATGGATCCACAGGGGAGGTGTTGGCGGAGTGCACGACCCTTTTCCATTCACCTTAAGTGTCAACAACATGTGGCGCTTCCTCTGTCATGTGTTTTTGTTTATTAGGTAGTGTGCACTCTTTGTCCAACTCCTGGATCCACATCTCCGTCTATAATCATAACATAGCGGAGTTACTTATGTTTTACTTTCGTTGTAATCCTCACATAATGATACATTATTTATGTTCACTGTATTTTGTTTATCTCCGTCATTGCTGTATTATTCTTTCAGTTTACCAGGGCTATATGTAATATGAATTCATTCGAGGTCCTTCTTTTTTCAGATTGAAGTGTTGGATCAACTAGTTACTGTGGCCCGAGAAGCTGACATGATTACAAACGTTGGGCCCACACGTTATGGACATATTAGCTGCTGAACATCAGTATTTGTGTTGGTGAGTAAATCAATGGACAGGCTTATCTTCATCAGCATTTGTGTATTGTATCAGATCATCAATATTTCCCTCTGCTGGCTGTGTTGGGGAAGCTTAGTGTGGTCACTTGTCCAACAGAGTTGTTCCAGGTTTGAATCGACAAGTGTAAATTAAAACGTTTATCGCTCCTTCACTCTGTTGAGTCTGGTAGATAAAATCCTAGTTAACACAGTCCTAGATTCTAGCAAGACTTCCTTGTCATGAGTGAAAAATGGATTTTTGTTGCTATTTTGCTGAGTACTTCTGACACTGTGCACTTCACACTCACTCTAGCTATGGCCTGGCTGCACTTATGTCACATTTTACCGATGGTGATTGGTTAGATTACTTCAGGTGTCCATATTAAAATTTTAATTGATGCCAAGTGCGCAGCTATCCATGTTTGATTGATCAGGATTTCTTAAGGTTGATCTTGTTTTGACTATGAAAGTTATATGAGAAGGTTTTTTATGTTGTTACAGATCATAATATACCAAGAAGATTAAGAGAGAGTAAGTTGTAGTTGCACATCAGATTAATGTGAAAGGAAAGCCTGTAAAGATGCAGGCTTTTTACCAGTTCTGTGATTCCCACATGCAAGGGTATGGTGCTGACAAAGCAGTGATCAGAATCGGGGCAAATCAAACCCATTAACATAGGATCATGGCATGGGTAAGGGAAGCAACTCTGAACACATATTTGAAGCACTGGGCCACCCATATCCCTGGAAATTTATGCATTATTAGTTAATTGTTACTCTTTCACAGTCATTATCTCACAAGATAGTTTATGTGATTATGTTGCTCCTTGCTGTGAACACCTTTGTTAAAATCCAGGTGGACTCTTTGATCCCCATTTGCCATAATGTTTTTGTTGTGAGTGTATTTTAGTTTTGGTTGTATTGGCTCATGTTCCGAAGGAGAAACAGTACACTTGGCTAACAAGCAGCTCTCCGAGCCACTGTGGACAGTCCACAATATGGACAAGAGTGTAGAAATCAGTCATGCCCAACATGATAGTGTATGTACATTGTAAACCAGAACTGCCACGAGGCTCTCTGTATCAAGTTGCAGAAAATTGGCGGATTTTATTTCACATGCTGGCCTTCATATTGTCCAGTAGGTACAAAGTTGGCTCAGAATAAACAATCAGGCTGGACATGGGGTGTAGTTTGCTGACATCTTGCTACATGATATATGGAAGGAAGAATAAAAGAGGATAGAGACAGATTTAGAGCGGGGAGAGGTTTATGAGATTTTGATGCATACTCAGGCATTTTGGAGGATTTATAAAATGGAGACAGGCTGGTCAATGATAGGTGACCATCACCCACCTACACCAAGGCCAGACTGACCCACTTTTTATTATTGCTCAGTGTTTTGATTAATTTTGCATAAGAACCAAAGTGGCCCTTGTTGTAACCCTAAAGTTGAAAAATATAGATTTAGTGGGTTTTTTTTAATAAATACTGCTGCAAAATGCCTCAGGGAATTCATAACCCAAGACCTGTCAATTTTGCAAAATATCTGTCAACGCCCAGTTGAAGGTACACATGCTTTGCAAATCCTGCAGTCGACTGAAATCTCCATGTGTTTACGAACCGCATGTCCTTTTCATTACACAATTTTGATTGGATTATGCTTAGACTTGTTAGTCCAACCAAAATGTAACTCTGGAATTCCAGCTTGTTCAGCATGGGTAGGAACTGGACTTTTATAGTCAGTTAACTTCCCTGCCTCAGGAAGATGATTATATATAGTTTTGAGGTTTGTTTGTTTGTTGTTTAACGCTGCACTGAGGAATATTCCAGCTGTATGACGACAGTCTATAAATAATCGAGTCTGGACCAGACAATCCAGTGAGTGTCTTACATGAGCTTCGATTGACGCATTTAGGAGATGATGACATGCATCAACAAAGTCAGAGAGTTGCCTTTTCTGACAAGCATGGTTTTCCGAAGACCTGGATCTTCAGGGCAGGCTTGAGATAGCCCGAATACATATTGTTGACTTCTGTGAAAAAAAGACTATCGCACTTGATGATGATGTGTCAAGCCACTGTGACATGCCTGTGGTATACTGACTATCTAGTACTCCAATTACTTACTAAAATAGTTTTTTTGATAACTGTTTGAGTACCTTTATCAGCCATATTAAATTGCCTGGTTCACAGGGACAAGTTATCCACTTGGAGGACACAATATTGATTATTTATGAAATCATGTGACATTGTTGAATTTACAGCTTGTACCAAGGTAAACAAATGTCCATCTGTGTAAACGAGTCCGAAGTGGTAATTAATGTCTAACAGGAAGAATCCACCTACCCTGCAGGCCAGCTGTTGACAAGGGCGGACATCACCTGTGCACGCTCTTCTCTCATCAGTGTGCCAAATAGCTGCGTGTCTGTTATCTCAAGGCTGATTACTAGCAATCATTCAAGTCTCCCATGTCCTAGCGTGTAATATATTTCTATAGTATCACCCAAAAGATAGACAGATTGCGTGTAATAATTTCCCCATAGTTGCCTTGTAGTGTCATCATTCTCAAGGCTGATTGGTCAGTTGAAACGTTATGACATACGACATACAAGAGCATTACGATATGATGTCATCCGTGGTTCTCGTCACACATTGATAACATTGTGTTGTCTGACCACCAGGCGGACTTCAGTGATGTTTGTCTGCAGGGTTGGCAGTTCATATGTTTTTCTTCATTAACTTTTTTGGAATGACAATGAATGGCCAACTTGAAACATAGATTAGCTGTTGCTCATGAATACATGATGTAAGACCCTCGCCAAGCTCTTGGGTTAGATCATTGGCTATTCTTTAAACATTTGACATCACTTGTGAGGTAGTAAAGTTTTCTGAATAAAATGTACAGTTGCAAATTAGTTGTGATGTCTAAAGCAACCAATCAACAAATGATCAGTTCAGTTTACAACCAGTATTACCAGTTATTCAAGCCTGATATACCTTCCTTAATCCTACCAGTTTTCCCTAACAATTCGTACAAGCAATTCTCCAGGGAGATTCCAAGTCAGAAGAGGTTCCCCAACAATCCATGCTTGTCTTGGCTAATTATCATTATGGTTGTTACAGTGTGTGATCTGGCTGATTGTGTGTCATTGTGCCATGGCAGCTCTCATGCAGTCAACCACTGGTTTGTCTGGTCTACACCCTTATGTCCAGGCTGTCATGATATAACTGAATATTGTTGACTATGGCAACTTCCGCTATTCACAGGAGTGAATGAATGAGTTGGGTTTACTCCACTTTTAGCAATTTTCCAGCAGTATCATGGTGGGTGACACCAGAAATGGGCTCCACTAACTGTGTCAATGTTTGGAATGAAACCTGGGCCTCTGTTTGATGAGCGAATGTATTTATCACTAGGCTACCCCATGTAATCATCCCCTTTCTCTGGTAAGTGATCGTAACCTCAACATCACTTTCAGTTAATGAAGTGATGTCATCATACAATGGATGACGCCTCATGTTGGCATGAAAGATTGTTGGAGGAATTTGGAGTAATCTCAGTTGTTCATTCAGATACTAATGGAAAGTATTATATATGAACAAATTAGAGAATATGTTCAATCTGTCATACTCTTTTCATTCAGTAAACGATGAGCTTGCTATGTGGTCTGACAGTGTGAAAGAATGTGCAATATGAACAACAGATGCACTTTATGTTACTCACATTTGTTACAGCATAAAAGTTGAATAGATTCAAGCACAGCGATTATTGAAACCAAATTGTATCCATCCCAATTTAAAAAAAGGTTAAAAAACACAGTATAGGGTAATTGATTAACAGTTTATGACAAAAATCTTATTGTCATGTCAAGTTTGCAGCTGTGTGAGATATGAAAAATGGATATTGTTTCAAAGCTAAAAGTATACGACATGTTGACAGAAGCTTGTTAGTGATCATGGATACACAGCTGCATGGTCAGCTGGTGAAATCAGCAAGCTCCAGATGTCAATTAATGTGGGCTGAATGTTGTTTGTTGTTTAATGCTGCACTCAGCAATATTCCCGCTACATGACCCTGGAGATACACAGTAGATTGTGAAACATCACAGCCAGGAAGGACATCCTGTGCTATATGTAGTCAATAGGTGGGTATACAGTGCCTAAAACAATTATGTTCCTCAGATTTCATCAATTCAAAACATTGGGTCAGTTGATTTCGAATTATTTGACAAATGAAATGAGAATGATTTGGGAAATCAAAACATTAAAATGGTCTTGACATGGGTTTATTCATTAAATTTGTTTTGAAAAAAAATAAGCTTGAATCAACAATTTTGAAAACTGCAGGCCTGGATTTAAAGGTTTGAATGTTCAAATGTTTACTTTACAGGTAGTGTTTGTTTATTGTGGTAATCATTTTTTAAATTACCCTTACCCACGAACAAAAATCTGTCACAAGATCTGCCCTTTCAAATGATTTTGATACATTACTATTTTATGGAAGGAAACTGAACACTAAAGCAACAATCATTTTAGCATTGTGTTTCATGTTAACTCTGTCAGCCTATTGCAAACAAATGTGTCTAGCAATTTGGACTTCCTCCGATCAATAGAAACATGCCCTGTAATTATCATGGAAAGGGAAAAGCAGACCCAAGATTTGAGGACAGACCATTACAAAACTAGATCCCACTGCTGACAGTAAAAATACCCCCTGCTTTTCATGGCAGGATAGGAAATATTCAGTTACAAGCTCTGGTCATTTCAGCTTGACATGACCTACTTCTAGGGTCAATGAGGCAGAAAGGTTACATTGACCTTTATGATCCCAGGTTGTGCTCAAAGGGAGACAATTCAAGCCTCCACTGCGTACCAAGATGGTCGTCCTAAATATTGCTATCACTGCAGACATCAACCAGTATTTGACTTTGTGATTGAATGTACACTTTGGATGTGTCTGATGATGATTTCAAAATCTCAGTAAGATGCTGTTTCTTTTAGCTTGTATAGCATTAATTTTGATTGTGATCATTTTGATAAAATATTGAATTTGCATTTAAAAGAAAAGTTGTCATGAATTTGATGTAAATGTGATCTATGTTGAAATGAAATTGAATCAATAAGCAGAATCATTTGAGAATATTTAACTAGAATTTAGTAAGTACTATTAGAATAGTACTTTCAGAAGTCACATTTCCTGACATTGAACACAAAGAATTATGTGGGACAGTGTTCGTTTGTGATATCCATTTTACTGAAATTAATCTTTATTTGGAAATCTTAATACGTGCATATTGAATAATTAAAATTACTAACTGTGACCAATTAAAGGGCAAGTTCACACGGAAATGAACCATTTTTTCTTGTACTTTTTCCACATTAAAAGTGTTAACATAGAAGTATCATAGACAAAAATATAAAAACATCATATTTAATTAACATATTTATTGCACTAAAACGATTTATATTTTTCACATTTACCAATTGTTCTATTTCCATAACAAAAACACCATGGCTTATGCCCCTTGCAATATGACGTCATTGGTGCCAATTGATAAACATTATGACGTCATCATGCTTTGTTAGAGCCGCTTCACGTGGTGTAGGTACAGTTTTGTGATTCTAGCATCTCAGATGCCAGCCAGAATTGAGTTATGCTGAGTCACCACTGCGCCGGAGTGTGTCGCAGACCATGTTGTTTTACCGCAAACTGGTCCTTGATATCTTTTGCGTTGAGAATAGACAGGGACCCAGTTGAATTGGCACCAATTACGTCATAATCTAAGGGGGATAACTCAGGCCTATTTCGCTCGTAAAACGAAGGCCTCATAACGGCATATCACTTTCACACTATTGTGAGCTTCCTACTTTCACAGTGAAAAAAAATGAGTGTATATTTTCAAACACAGATACTAACTAATTCTAAAATTGCGTTTTGTTTAGAAAAAGAAAGAAAGTGATTTTTGCGTGTACACTTCCCCTTTAAGACTTGTTCACTTTACTGAGGAAAACAAACTTAAATATCTTTCTTCAGAACACACGTTTAAGTCCCACAAGAAGGATTACGGTAGTCACTCTTTGATCTTGTACAGGGAAGAGATATTAATTGTTCCATAGTTTATCATATTTCAGTCAGCTGATAAAGTGGCATATTTGTTGACATATTTGTGTAATTTGCCTTTATGGCATCATTTTAATGATTTTCTTTAACACAGCTATTAAGATAATAGTATATCAGTCTTTGCCAAAGCAATTTGAGACTTCTAGTCAGAACCAGGCTCTTTGCATCAGTTTCAGTAGAATTTAGTGTTATTATGTGGAGTATTATTAGCTGAGCTTAATTGACCGAGCAGAATGTTACTGTGGCTTTGGACTTGTGGCTTGGAATAGTGTTTTACATGTTAACAGTTGACAAATACCTGGGTTCCCTTGGGTCCTCTAGTACTAGAATCTAGAACACCCTCATCTGCAACTTTTACCATTAGGGTCATGACAAGGATATATCCTGCTTGATTACATATTCTGTTTAAGATCATTGCCTTATGATCCTGGCAGAGGTGATGCTATTCATGTCCTAACAAAGACCTCTGCTTGTGTCAAACTATGATTTTGCTTAATATATATCAGGGCTTCTTTTTTCCAGGTAAACCCTTTATCATATGCATCCTACATTTATGTAACCACATTTTTTATGTATTATTTATTATATTTCAATTCTATTCTTTTCAGGTTCAGAAGATTCAAGAAACAATGAAATCATCTGAATGGTGAGAATACAAAGTTTATATTTTTTCTTTCTCAGTTAGGAAACAAGTTATCACTACAGTATAATGCCATCACACGACAGTGGTGCAAGAATGGCAGATTGGTGACAAATTCATATTATGTTCCTGTGTTTTGTCCATAAAACCCTGTAGCTCATGCTATGTAATTTAAGTGTAGTGTAAATAATTCCAATGCTCTTTTATGTTCCAATATTGAAATTACATAACATGTTCAGAAATAGGCATGAAATATTTTGAATAAAACAACTTACTGCAGTGAAAGACCAAACGATAGCTCAGGTGTACTACAGAGATGTGACCAAACAATAGCTATATGTACTGTAGTGACAGACCAAACAATAGCTACACATACCACAGTATTGTTTTGTTTGTTGTTTAATGCCGGACTCAGAAATATTACAGCTATATGATGGCCATCTGTAAATAATTAAGTCTGGACCAGACAATCCAGTGATTGACATCATGATCATTGATCCAAGCAATTAGGATATGATGACATGCATCAACCAAGTCAGCAAGCCTGACCACTCGATCCTGTTAGTCATCTCTTACCACAAGCATAGTCGCTTTTTACAGCAAGCAAGGTTTGCTGACGACCTATTCTACCCTGGATCTTCACAGGTTACATAATGACAAACCAAACAATAGCTACACATAATACAGTGACAGACCAAACAATAGCTACACATACTACAGTGACAGACCAAACAATAGCTACACATACTACAGTGACACCAAACAACAGCTACACATACTACAGTGACACCAAACAACAGCTACACATACTACAGTGACAGACCAAATAATAGCTACACATACTACAGTGAGATACCAAACTATAGCTTTTGGAAGCTTAATCATAATTGATAATTTTAATGATGAATGAACCTGATAAATGTTTTTACTGTTACCTTACTGATATTGTTTTATTATTTAATACCAATGCAAAATAAACCTCTTGGTCAGTGCAAAGAGAAGTAACAATGCCCATGTTACAGCTACCATCTAAATACAGTCAAACTTGCTAAAACATTATTTCTTCTATGTCATCATCATTCAATTGCCATATTTAAAACAAAGAAAGATGAAGAACCTATATAAATCCATCCTATTTAATATAAAGAGGATCTGTTAATTGTTTTGTTTTGATAACCAAGATGGATGTCATGCCTTGATCGTGTCATTATGTATTTTATAATGTATTTTTGCAGGCACGGTCTGTTGTAGACCGTCTTCAATGTGAAGGAAAGAACCATGAACCATAACATGGGGACCCACCCAATCGTCAGTGATACATCGCAGGGGTCCTCAAACCATGCTATACAGTCCACAGGTATACATCCCAGGGATCTGAGAATGCAATTTGAATGCACACTTTTGTGATTGGGAAACAATTGTCTTGTGCCATTAGCATGCTTAGGGCATGGATATGGTACAATAATGAACATGCATTCTTCTTTTCATTCTTTTGTTCTGTATTTCCTTCTTTCCTTCTTGAAGTGGAACTGAGGTTGAGGAGTCCTGTACTTTGATAACCTCTTGCATGTATTCAGATCATTCAGACATTTTTAACAGAATATTTGGGCATTTAAGCTTGAAGGTTGATTATCTTTGGTTTCAATATTGGGTCATATTCTGTTTGTTTACATTTAGTTGAAACCAGTTTTGGGTAACTGTTGTGTCAGTGTCCTTTTGGGATGGGTCAGAGGTTCCTGAAACATCTCTGACATTTATTGAGTACTTGTCCTGACAGATTTTCAATTAGGGTTTTGGGCTTTTGTGATAGTTCATTATTTCACCATTTTTGTGAACCAGTCGTAATTGTACTGTAATCAACAGTACCCATGAAACTGACCGGGTTATGGCCCCACACCCCATGCATGTTGCAAGAGCTAACCGAAATTGGGATCAGATGTTCAGGCTCGGGGACTCATTTCTTGGGATGGTTGTTGTTCATGCTCTCAGTTACTGGATTGTCTGGGCTGTTGAAACGTCCCTTCCACCCTCTCTCATCCCTCCCTTTCTCTCTCCCTCACACTCACTCATTCTCTCCATCACTCATTCTCTCTGTCACTCGCTCACTTGTCAATCATGTTATGATGGGACTAAAAGTGACTAATCACTAATCTTTCGTCATTGTCTGGCCAAGACTCCTGGAATTATTTACAGGCCATTGTTATATTGCTGTAACATTGGTAACAATGGTGTTAAACTTGGGGAGACCCTGCCTCACTTTAGCAACAAGTAAGGTTATAGTAGTTAGTGTTGAGACGCTTCTGATTTTCCAGTGAGCACCATGCCCAACCAAGCTGCCTACCTCGCTGCCGCCTTCAACAATGCCGCTGACTCATACAATGGCCAGTTTGCTGTCTTCGATTCTAAACCGTCCTACGTACCTCATATATCCAAAGAGAGTAAGAACATCACCATTTATTCCTCCCTCCCTACCTGTGGACATGTCAACCATCATCCCATTCAGTAATCCCTCAGTGTCAGCTGAAGTCTGTTGTCTTGCCTGATAATCACACAATATCTTCTTTGATTACAAAATTCATGCATTGTTGATGTTTTCCCTGGAACATATAATATTCAATGGACATAATACAAGTAAAGTCATATGGGCAAAAATCATGTTCTTCTGTTATGATTTTTTAATGAATATTAATATCTTTTGGTAAATGTGGAGCAATTACTGTTCTATAAGTATATTGAGTGACTATCAAGGTTGTTGGGTGATCATGTGAGCGTGTTGGTTGCTGCTGGTCTTAGATGAAGTACTGGTTTTGTGGGTCTTTCTGTTGTAAATGTTACCCAGGTTTCTCAACCAACAGGTGCTTGTCATCACACTGCAGCTTAGTGGCAATTGTTATTCATTGTTCAAGCCGTAAATTGGGAACAACTTTATGATTGTTCATTTGTCACACAGCCATCTTGTCCCAGACAGTACAAAATGAAATTTCATTCAGTGGGCACGCATATCACCAAGACCAGTTTCAAGACACATATCAGATGTTAATTTGTGGGCAATGCCAAGGTGTCGGTTAACTAACTAGGACATGACATGTTTCACTGTTAATTCTCTTGTGTCTTTATGGTAACAGCCCACTTCAAAACTGACCGGAAAAATGCTGTCTGGGATATTGCTGGCTATGGTAAGATGTTTACACTGCAGTGCTATATGACTGCAGACAGCTGAATGTTGTGGGGTGTCATGTTGTCCAGATCATTTCACTGTTTTCCTCATGCATGCGTCCTGCAAGACTTGACTTATTCGGCTGTACTTTTGAGAACTTTATATTCATGTCAGTAGTGAGTATTATGTTATCAATGATGTGCTAAACTTTGCATATTTTTGATGGATTACCATATTTCCTCTGATAGATTCCTACAGGGACTGTTAAGTTTGTGGTTTCTAAACCATCCATGTACTGTAATGTGACACCCAGCCTCTCTCCTTTCATTTGGAGCCAGTGTCAGAGAGTTGGATACGTTTCACAGAGCAATCTTATAAGGTCATAACTCCAAACTTTCACATACTTTCATAATGTCGCTTTGTGAAATGGGTCTTTAGGGTTTATTTGAGGTCCAGCATCTATTAGAGGAAATATGGTGCTTGTGATTGTGTCATTTTAGTAATGTATTATCATGATTATGTGTGACATCATTTGATGTTGACATTGTGACACATTGTTTTCACATTCCCATTGGCTTGTTGACATCATGTTTACATTTTGAGAGCATTAATTATAGAAAAAAATAATATTGGGTCACTCATAAAAGCAGCAGTTTGTTTAATATGAGAGTATATTGTATGACTCCATCTGTTCCTGTGTTGGGAACCAGAGCAAATAAGTTTTAACATTTGTCCGAATAGTATCCAGGATTTTGGGACCAGGTAGGTGGCTGCTCAGGGAGTTAACTCACAAGTGCCATGCACATGTTGGTTATCACTGTCCCTGGAGTAGTCGTAAGCAGACTGGTGTTGAGACACTGTTTTGACTGGCCAGTGACTGTATACCTTGTAGTTTGCTGTGATGTAACTGTAACTGGTGCTCACTATGACATATCATCATTGTCACAACCAGATTCAAATTCAAAATTCCTTGTGTGTTGTGGACCTAATAACTGTGAAGGATTTGAGGGTTATATTTTCATATTCGATTATGTTTCCAAATTTGTCAGCACCATACCCGTGCTCGTGGGTTTTACCAAACTGGTAAACGTCTGAGAGCTGCATCACTTCAGGTTCCCCCCTCATCAAGCTGTCACACTCTGATATGTCTAAAGTAACGTTCAAAGCAACATTACGCCAAACTCACTCACAGTGACGGGATTTGAAACAGTATGCATTTCTTTCTTCACAAGGACATCAAGCACTGACAAATGAATGAACAATGTAGCAAATTCAGTCAGATAATTGCGCTGGCTGATATTAATCTATGGCTGAAGAACAGTTCTCAGTGTGTCAGTGTTGCTAGGATTGTTTAGACTGTGGTCTCTGTTTCTGACCAATTTTTGATTCGCTAGTCAGAAGTAGGAACTAGCACATTTAAGTCAATATGGTCCATAGTTCCCTTAGTTCTACTGACAACTAAACCAGTGAGACTTTGATATTTTACGTGATAGGACAAGTGCCAACTAGTTACTGCCATTTTGATGAAGCTGCAAACATCTCAGATTCTGATCCTCATTTTAAGAATTCTTTTCATTTCCAGCTCAACTCTATGATGTTCACTGTGGAATGTATTCGGTGACGAGTCCCACAAACCTGTCCCCCTCTCCTCCCCCTCCTCCTCGGATCTACAAGCCTTGTGTTGTCTGTAATGACAAGTCCTCCGGCTACCATTATGGCGTCAGCTCTTGTGAAGGATGCAAGGTGAGACATTCCACTTTTGTTTTCAACTTCATAGCTTTGTTATAATATCAATTTAAAAAAAAATATATAATAATGATGACTCTTACAGTCTTATCAGAGGTTATGTTGTCATAGACTGATTTCCACGTAACAATCATGTCTCTTGTACTCTTCTTGAGTGGAACTGTATGCAGGAAATGGAAACATTATGACCATGTGATATCCAGGACCATCTTTTAGTTTCTGCTGAAGATTGGTTCAGCCGATGATATATGTTTTAGTTTAAAAAAAATGAATGAATACAGAATATTTGATTTGGATTTCCAAGCTAGCCTCCACCTCTCGCTTCTGATCAGACATAACAACTGCTGTGAAAGCCATTTGGGGCATTTCTTTGAAACATTTATATCTGTATCTCGATCCATACTACTGGCTGTTTAGGTGACATATTGCTCCGAGAGTGTGATGCCTGGGTAATACTGTCATGAATTGTAAAGATTATTAACTTGATAGTTTATCGAATGCAGCCCATGCAAGTCTATTATTGTTGGTGAGTCTAGATTACTGCACTTTCAAAAAGAAAGAGAGTTCTGGGCTCCTTTTTATTATATTTTATTAAGATGATTTAACAAGTGTTTGCTTCCTGTAAAATATTTTCAATTAAGGGTAAGAAGTTAGTCTATTGGTAGTTCTGCAAGTTAAAGTACACCCATTCTTTTTCAGGGCTTCTTTCGTCGCAGTGTCCAAAAGAATATGCAATATACTTGTCACAAGGACAAGAACTGCCCGATCAACAAGGTGACCCGCAACAGATGCCAGTACTGTCGTTTGCAGAAATGTTTTGCTGCAGGAATGTCAAAAGAAGGTATATTAACTTCTGAGTGATCACTAACCTGGCACCAGATTGTGAAATCCATTAGTGAAAGGTCCCACTTGGGAAGGTACTTGGAAGTGCTGCAATGTTTTCAAGACCCGATGCCCTGGGGGATTCCACTGTGAACAAGTTAGGGTAGAAAGTGGAAAATTTAATACCCGGGTACCCAACCTCCTATTACCCGACCCTACCCGGGTACCCACTGTAGGTTTCAGGAGATGTCTCAAAATGTCCGATTGGGAACATTTTTAGCATAACCCTGGCAAAACGTATTTAGTTACACATATTAAACAAAATGAATTAAGATATATCTTTATTCAACCATATGAAAAATCAGAAGGAATGGGTGCATTGTCAGAAAGAAATGCGAATATTAGTGACTTGTAGTGCAACCATAGAGTTCTAGATATTTTTTGTCATTAAACAATATATCACATGACTAACCACAGGTCCGGGCAGTCCTGTGGTGCTCGGGTCCTACTCAGTACCCACCCGACCCGGGTACCAAAGTTACCCGACCCAGCCCTAAAAAGTGGCCCAGTAACGCACTTACCTCAGTGAATAAACTGTAGATTGGATGGTTAAGATGACATCTAAGTGGGACTGCATGGTATTACTGGTAAACTGTGATACAAACCTACCATGCAAATTACGATACAATCTAAATGGGTCGGTATATTGAGACAATAAATAAATAAGTGTATTTCGGTTTTTTTATCTATAATTATATAAATTAAAATCTTCCTGGTACAGCTAATCTTAGACGAATAATAATTGTCATATGCAAGAAATATGGAGAAGGAACAAGCAATCTAACAACACGTGTGCCGGCACCGGCCAACATTACTTTCACCAACACTGGTATTGGTCTCCGGTAATGGTGGCTCAAATTGTTGTCAATGTTTGCACATCGTCACGGCCAACAATATCTGATTTGTTTATACATCTTTGACTTTCATAACTGCAGGAGTATGAAATGACAGTGTTTGAATGGTTGACCATCAGAAATAACCCACAGCTACTGTATGACTGACGTTGTTGCCCTGGTTAGTGGATGAGTGTGCGTGCACATTCCATTCTCGTCTCCATAAAGAGTATTCACTCAAGCTGATCATTAGTAGAAGCTTGTATGACATTTTCGTTTATCTTTCTCCAGCTGTTCGCAATGATCGGAACAAGAAGCGCAAAGTCAAACCAGAGTGCACCAGCAGTCCCAATGAGGACTTGACCGGCGATGACCAGAATCTTATACAGGATATTCTGGACGCTCACAGAGCAACATTCATATCGGACATGGAGGATTGTCCGGAATCGGTAAGCAGACTTGAATGATTCAAAACATGTAAATAATTCATACTCAATTCAATTTTTACTCTTTTTGTGCCCTGAAAATCATGTGTCTTGAAATGCAGTGGAAGTTAGACCCTTTCTCGTAACTTTCTGAACTGACTTGGCTGGCAATGTTGGAGAAGGCTGCCCTTATGCATGATATACGTCATCTTCCCGAGGCAAGGGAATTAACTGACTGAAAGTCCAATTTCCACCCTTGCCGAACTAGGCTGGAATTTCTGAGCTCAGTTGAGGCCACCTGTGGCTGTTACAAGTTATGTCCCTTCAAAGTCCCTTTTATGTCCCTCCTGTTGACCAATCAGATTCAACCTTTCATATCATTTGCATTTGCTTCAAACAGAACAGCAGCATCCAGCCTGATCAATAGTCAAGATCTGTATTGTAATAAAACGGGTCTTACCTTGCAAAGTAAATCGAATCATGAGAGCACCTTGATTGAAAAACATGAAAAGGTTTGGAAAATATCTGTCAATGCCCAGGTGACGGTACACATGCTCTGCAAATCTTGCAATTGACCGAAATCTGCATGGCAGTTTTACAAACTGAGGGTCAGTTTCGTTACGCATTGATTCGACTATGCATAGACTTGTTAGTCCAGTCAAATTATAAATCTATAATTCCTGCTTAGTTTGACAAGGGTGAATACAAGACTTTTATAGTCCGTTAACTCCCTTGCCTCAGGAAGTTGGTATATAATTTGAGTCAGGGTCAGGCAAATGGATATGGAAGATGGATGTATGTAGTTTCTAGTAGTTCTGTGCACAGCTACTAGGACAGTTGGATAGCTGTTGCAATATTTGTTATTACCATTCACATTTGGTTTTCTTCTTTCAGCCATCCTTGAAACCACGTGAAGAGGAGGACAGTGTTATATTATGGGAGAGAATTAGTGAATTATCCTCAGATGGTATTGTGAAAATTGTGGACTTTGCCAAGAAACTCCCTGGCTTCTCAACACTTTCACAGTCGGATCAAATTACATTACTAAAGGCAGCATGTTTAGAAATTATGGTGAGTCATTCACCTGCATACATCTCTGCACCATCAGCCTGGTATTATGATACATTTTTATCTTACCTTACACGTGAATGTCGGACCCATTCTATTATTTCCAATGTAACATGTAAGGTACATTTCTTATGTTCCCACTGAAATTGCTGAACTGTTGGCATTACATTTGCAACATACCAACCAAAATTTTATACCTTGAATGATGTAAGATGCCATTCTTACGATATATACAATATTTTCTGAATGAAATAGATCTAGGGGGAGTAACTCTTAAGTCATTTTCTGTTGTGTGGTTCGATGAATGTTGAAAATGAACAAATTCTGGAATTTCCTAATTGTGGTATTCTGACTGATTAGGACCAAAGGATGCTTGCATAAGACATACCTGCAATATAGTTAAGTGTGCCATAACGTAAATGTGTTGTCCACCAGTCCCATGGGTGACATGGGTCGATGTACATGTGAACAACTTATTTTGTTTCCATATGCAGTGGAACCCTGTTGATCTTGACAGTACTGGTCCCACTGACTTCATCAGGATTAGCATATGTCGCATTAATGGATTGTGGTTATGGTGAAATGTCATTATATATATGTGTGGATGTCCACAATAAATGTAGGCTTTAAGGATTTAGATCCATTATTAAGCTCTGTTTACCATCTAAAGAAGAGTGCCCAGTACTCCCTGCTTGTTGTAAGATTGAGGATTTGGTGTTTACAGTCCAACCTGAAACACTGTATCACTGGGTATCATTGTATCCTGATGACATGGATCACTGTGTATCATTGTATCCTGATGACATGGATCACTATGTATCATTGTATCCTGGAGACATGCATCACTGTGTATCATTGTATCCTGATGACATGGATCACTGTGTATCATTGTATCCTGGAGACATGGATCATTCTGTATCATTGTATATCATTGGATCACAGTGACATGGATCACAGTGTGTCATTGTATATCAGTGACATGGATCATTGTGTATCATTGTATATCAGTGACATGGATCATTGTGTATCATTGTATCCTGATGACATGGATCCCTGTGTATCATTGTATCCTGGAGACATGGATCAATGGATCATTGTATCCTGATGACATGGATCCCTGTGTATCATTGTATCCTGATGACATGGATCACTGTGTATCATTGTATCCTGGTGACATGGATCACTGTGTATCATTGTATCCTGATGACATGAATCACTGTGTATCATTGTATCCTGGAGACATGGATCACTGTGTATCATTGTATCCTGGAGACATGGATCACTGTGTATCATTGTATCCTGATGACATGGATCACTGTGTATCATTGTATCCTAGAGACATGGATCCCTGTGTATCATTGTATCTCAGTGACATGGATCATTGTATCCTGATGACATGGATCACTGTGTATCATTGTATCCTGGAGACATGGATCACTGTGTATCATTGTATCCTGGAGACATGGATCACTGTGTATCATTGTATCCTGATGACATGGATCACTGTGTATCATTGTATCCTGGAAACATGGATCCCTGTGTATCATCGTCTCCTTATGACATGGATCACTGTGTATAACTATCCTGGAGACATGGATCAGTGTGTATCATTGTATCCTGGAGACATGGATCACTGTATCATTGTATCCTGATGACATGGATCCCTGTGTATCATTGTATCCTGATGACATGGATCACTGTGTATCATTGTATCCTGGTGACATGGATCACTGTGTATCGTATCTCAGTGACATGGATCATTGTATCCTGATGACATGGATCACTGTGTATCATTGTATCCTGGAGACATGGATCACTGTGTATCATTGTATCCTGGAGACATGGATCACTATGTATCATTGTATCCTGGAGACATGGATCACTGTGTATCATTGTATCCTGAAGACATGGATCACTGTGTATCATTGTATCCTGGAGACATGGATCACTGTGTATCATTGTATTCTGATGACATGGATCACTGTGTATCATTGTATCCTGATGACATGGATCACTGTGTATCATTGTATCCTGGAGACATTGATCACTGTATCATTGTATCCTGGAGACATAGATCGCTGTGTATCATAGTATCTCGAAGTGTATTATTGTACTACTGGTGTGAGTGAGTTAGCAGGGTTTTATGTGACTTTTAGCAATATCACAACAGGGAATGGACGCCAGAAAAAGGCTTCACACGTTGTACCTTTGTATAGAATCAAACCCAGGATAAGCCTTGCAAACCATATGGACATTTATGCCATTTTGTGATGGTTGCTCAGGAGTTCTAAATGTTCTGTTTCACTGTACCCTTACATGTTTGGTTCCTTACCTATTAAGTCATTAGAAATACAGAGATTTGAATTTTTTCTATCTATTTCAGATATTGCGACTGAGTGCACGTTATGATGCAGACCTCGACTCCATGGTGTTCATGAATGGGGTGACGTTAAACAAGGATCAGCTACAGCAAGGAGGGTTTGGCAATCTCACAGGGACTATCTTCAGCTTTGCTGCTTCACTTAAAGCTATGAGCACAGATGAAACAGAGTTTGCAATCCTGTCGGCCATATGCTTGATCAGCGGAGGTAAGACAACACTTTGATTCTTCATAAAGATTAAAACGTAAGTTCAGTATGGAAACAAATTCTGAATTCACACTTAAATCAGTGTTATGTGACAGTTTGTATATCCATATTTGCTGGTACTAATTTCTGAATTATTACCATTTGCATAATTTATGTACAATATAAGTACCCACTCTGTGGCTGTGTATGTCAAACTGTATTCCCGAGAGATATCCTACCGCAAATGTTTATCATCTACTACAATTTGAAACCTGGAATTGCATATATCACAGGATCTGTTTCAATAATAATGGGGTATATTTTTTCAGTTGTAGTCCATGAAAATTTATGAGAAAATTAACCAATAAAATACAAGTATTTTACATATGAAGTGAGATAAGCCATAAAACACACTTCAGAATATTTAGGCTATGCAGGTGTACAAACTGTCTAAGGCACTGCAGTGGATTGTGCAGAGTTCGTTCCCCCAGTTGTGCCAGTATCCACTGATTCTAATCCAAAATTTTCCCTTGATATAAATACTTAATTACCTCACAGTACCGCCTCCATTATGTAGTGGATTGAGAATCTGCTTAAGAGCTGCATCAAACCAAAAGATGTTTAAAGATGGTACTTGCTTTTACCCTCCCTGTTCTTCGGCTTTAAGGGGATGAAACAAGGACTGGTCAGTATAATGCCTCTGAGTATCCTTGTTAAAAGGCGATTTAGTATCTCAGTGGGCTAACACCAGAAAACCATTTAAGTCCAGATTAGTACAAACAGACATATTATTTAAGTGCCATAATATTTAACGCAATGTTAAAACCCTTTTCACCTCACCTTTCTTACCTTATGGAAGAACAAATGTGACACAGTGGGTGAGGGGGAGTAGGGAATGTCTAAGACCTGCATTACTTGGGATTTCCTCCCACATGAAGCTAATAGAGAGGGTCTCCACAGTGAGATTGTTAAGCCCCTAGATTCTGAAAATTTATATGTCAAATGGATATAAGAAATACTGCTCAGATTTGACACTACAATTTTTTTCCTAATCTTCAGATCGCTCAGGGTTACAAGATACAGAGAAAATTGAGCAGATGCAAGAGCCATTACTGGAGGCATTGAAGCATTACACTCGCTCTCGGAGGCAGGAACAGCCGCATATATTCGCCAAACTCCTCATGAAGCTAACTGATCTCCGAAGTATAAGTGTTAAAGGTAAGACCTCTTCTCCTTCCCTCTGTATACACCTTATCCTTCATTGTACGCTGGGGCTTGACCATAACCTGATTTATTGGATATCGCAGGAGATAGGAGAGTTGGAGGTGTGGAGTTGTAGATTATTATTTCCTCCTATGATATATGAACAGTATTATTGACAGGTTTGTTCATAAAAGATTATTTTTTACAATTTTGTAATGCTCTTTAGACCTGACATTTTTAGATATATCTAAAGGAAAGACAGTAGCCAGAAATTGTTCATAATAACATTTCTTTGGCAGATTTGTTTCTTCAATGCAAAATTTTAGATCTTTCCTGAATATCCAGTAAATCAATGCTTGTAATATTGCATATTAAAATCCCCATATTTATGCTTTGCAGTTTTTAGTGCTAATTTTAGTCTTGCATATTGTTTGCACATTATTGGTGAATGTAGCTGATTGAGATTTCAGCTTGATTTGCTAGTATATGTGGTTGCTGGATTTGCTTGTGTATGTAGATTTCTTGCCAATCCATTTTCATTTGCTCATTTCGGTTTTGCAGTCATTTATCATCACATGCACATCTAACTTTAGTATTTAAGAATATTTTTCGGCTGAGCACTTCTCTTTAAGTATTAAAATAGTTTGAAAAAAAATAGAAAATATCATTTGATGCTATACATTTCAAACTTACATACATCAGCTTAATTAGTGTCTCCTGCTTATTCATGTGTCCATGCTGGTCTGTGCTGAATGCAAGGAATTGTGCCAATCCTAATCCAGGATAACTCATTATAACTGAAGGTCACTAATGGTGGACATCATCATCAGTATTACCATCAGAACTGCTGTAAAGGAGGAGTAAGAGCATAAACAGGATTATTAAGAGTGTATACAGAATTAGTAACAGTTTATATAAGATAAGTAAAGGTGTGTATTCAGGATTAGTAAGTGTGTAAACAGGATTAGTAAGAGCGTAAACAGGATTAGTAAGAGAATAAACAGGATTAGTATGAGTGTACACAGGATTAGTAAGAGTATAAACAGGATTAGTAAGAGAATAAACAGGATTAGTAAGAGAATAAACAGGATTATTATGAGTGTAAACAGGATTAGTAAGAGAATAAACAGGATTAGTAAGAGTGTACACAGGATTAGTACAATTGTAAACAGGATTAGTAAGAGCATAAACAGGATTAGTAAGATTGCAAGCAGTATTAGTAAGAGTGTACACAGGTTTAGTTGGAGTGTACACAGGATTAGTAGGAGTGTACACAGGATTAGCAAGATTGTACACAGGATTAGTAAGAGTGGACACAGGATTAGTAAGAGTGTACACAGGATTAATAAAAAATGTACACAGGATTAGTTAGAGCGTACACAGGATTAGTAAGAGTGTATGCAGTATTAGTAAGAGTGAACACAGGATTAATAAGAATGTACGTGGGATGAGTAAGAGCGTAAGCAGTATTAGTAAGAGTGTATACAGGATTAATAAGAATGTATGTGGGATTAGTATGTGTGTTAACAGGGTTAGTAAGAATTAAGCAGTATTAGTACACAGTGTACACAGGTTTAGTAAGAGTGTACAAAGGATTAGTACAAGAATATACAGGATTAGTAAGATAATAAGCAGGATTAGTAGGCTCGTAAACAGGATTGGTAAGAGCGTACACAGTATTAGTAAGTGTAAACAGGATTAGTAAAAATATATTCATGATAATTAAGAATGAAAACATTTCTTACCAGTCTGTTAAAGACTGTGAATAGTGTTAGTAAATGGTTGAACAATTTTCACCACCAACCAATAGGTGCTTTGAACTTGGATATACATCTTGGACACTAATTATACTGATTGAAATATGTTATGGGGTTAAAACAGTTAATATTGCGCTGGACATTAACACAGAAATTTATCAAATTCTTTACTAAAGTTAGATGTGCAAGAGACATTTGGTTTGCTCGCTTTGCACATAAATGTCTGGCTATCGCTTCCCGCCCTCATTTTCTCCATCTTCCTGTGCTCTAGGTGAAAAGCAGACACTTCGTTTCGCGCTAGACCACTTGGCTAATGCCCTCTCTCTCCTGGAGGCACCTGCCTCTAGCCAGCCCATTATCAAGAAAGAACCCCTCTCAGATGAAGAACCCAGCTCCAGTAGAAAACCTTCATCTACCACATTCATGCGGAGTAATGTCGGAGGCCAAAACGTGCCTCAGTATCAAGGGACTGTACACACAAACATTAATCTTATGGCCATGAACCCCAGCAGCGTAAGGTCACCTGAGTTCATGGGGTCAAGGTTACCGTCCCCACGAATGGGACCGCTGCCAGATTCATCCATTCCCTCACCCCTGGGAATGGGGATGTCCCCCAGGCAGCTCAGTCCGAATCAGACAGTATCCGTGGGAGGAATGGGATCGATGGGCACTCCCTCCCCGCCCTTCCCCTCTGTCACATCCCCCAACATGCCCAACTACCTCACTGGTCTGTCGCCAACTCTGTCTCCTATCTCCTTTTCATCATCGTCATACATAAGCTCCATGATGTCGTCGCCAGTCGCCTCCAACAACGTGTCATCGAGTGTTGATGAAAACATTATGTCCAACATTCATAACTCTATATCTGACGGGATGCAGTCCATGGTGCCAAATTTGGAAACTCAGCAGTTTGGTTTGACGCAAAACCTCAATAGGGCACAGATTGATGAGATTTTACGCAGCAGTCACTTGTTAGGGCAGCAAGCAGGGAACAATATCACCGACTTGGAGACAATGAAACATTCTTACAACCCAGGCCGGAACAATACCAATAATAACACCAATGGTAATGGAATTATGCCGACAGGGTTATACCGAAGTGATGTAAATGGAACTCAGCTTGTTTTGAATGACGTCGGCCCCAGCACAGACCATCATGCTCCTCTCAGCAAAATTATTGCTGGAGCTATGACTGATTCCATGCAAATTTGAATGAAGTGTAGCCAAAGGTTGTGAGGCAGGAAAGCTCTTTGCTGTATAATATTGAATATTATTATCTGTATAATTAATGCTTGTAAAAATGATCATATTTACCATATAAAGATTTGGGTCATTTTTGAGTATGATACGTAGAATGTACCTAAGTTATGTTATTGGACCTTTGAAATCTTGAAATGGAAGATCTGGAGGTTGCTGCCGTGGAGTTTGAGGATCAGGATTTGGTGGAGACAGAGTTCGGGGCCTCCAGAAAGGGAGAGGGCTGTTGATTTAGTGATCATTACTTCTGCTTCTCATTCAAGGCCAGATAAATCATGAAGTTCAACATGAATTGAATCTCAAGTTCCTGATTCCAAAATTTTCTTCAGATAAAAAATTCAATCCTGAAGATTGTTATTTAATCTTTTTGGTTTATTTTATACTGTTTATTTTCATGTTGTGAACTGTTTGTTTGTTTCTCACCTTGAAGCATTTAGAAAAACATTGCCATTATCTCACAGTGCGCAGCATTAGGAACTGTATATTGATCATGCAAGCTTTTGCAGTTAGTTGTCTGCTTTTCTGCTATGCTTGACTTGTTTGCCTGTTGACTGGTGATCAGCTTGTTGCGATTAGGCAGGTATGTTCACCACTAGGTGAAGTAGAATTACTTTTTGTAGACAATGCAATCTGATAGCAAACACCAAGTGACATTACAATTCTAGTGCTCGCCAACTTTTTTCAGCTTTGTTATTCTATGTTATTTATGCCTGTTACACAGTGACTATTATTATTATTGATAAATTACATGACATGGAGGCACCTACCCATGAAATTCCTTTCTCTTTTAACTCCAGCAGGGGTTTGCAGGGCCTTAAAATTGTTTTATTGGGGAATTGATTTGGAACTACAAGTTTCATTGATTCTACTGGTTCTGCAAGTTTTAGATCAGCATAGGGGGTACGAGTGTCCCAGCCGTCTAAGGCGCCGCGATTTGCTGTGCAGAAATTCGTCCCTTAGGCATGGCAGAAACCTATGATTGTGGGTTTGAATCCCGGTTCACCCCAATTATGTTTCTAGGTTTGTCACCACCATACCCGTGCTCATGGGTTTCACCAAAGTGGTAAACGTCTGAGACCTGCTTCACTTCGGGCTTTCCTCCAACATTAAGCTGACGCGCCGCGATATAACTGTAGTACTATTATAAGCAGCATTAAACCCAACTCACTCAGTTTTCCTGCATCTGTAAAGCATTCTAATATGATATTAAGACAAAACAAAACAGGATTGTAAGAATTTTCAACTCACGTTGTTATTTTATGTTTGATATGGACCCAAAAATTGCTCCAACATATCATGTTGACATGAAAATCTCCAACATATTCATTCTTATTAGTGTAAAATTCTTGAATTTATGGTCAAGGGGAGGTAATTCACATTTGGGTTATCTACCATTGTAACAAAGGTGCACTGAGTGTGGCCTTTCCTGCATGTGTAGCAGAATAGCAGCTTGTATTGTTTACCTCTTTGGCTTTGAATCTTTTGATTTTTTTCATATTTATTGTAGTAGGTAGAAAGATTATTCTTCCAGGTTTTCCTATCTTATACTTTAAGCCACTGAAAATCAGTCAATTGTTTTTGCAAAAGGTGTTATGAAGCTTCAAAAATACTAAGTGCTAACTTGCTAGGTGTAGTGCTCAGAGTAAAACCACTTGCTTACGGTGAACATACCTGCTGAGTTTTAGAACATTGCAAACAGTGTTGTCTGGCTGTTAAATTAATAACATGTTTAAATACTATTAATTTCAAGCTTTCTGTACAGTGAATGAATTGTAAATAATTTTCAAGATTAATCAATTAAAGCATTTTGCAGATTTTCAAATAACATGCCCAGGATTCAGAATTCTCTTTCATCAGTCTAACAATACTTTTTTGAAGCTAATACATGTATATGGATACAAATCTGCCAATGTGTTAAAGACATCTCAGCAGTGTTTGAAAGAATCTCAGCTACTTGCATAATTTTTTAAAAGCCAAAAGCTCTTTGTGAGTTTCAAACTTTAAAATTAAAAAAGTATGCTAATGATGTTATTCAGCAGCTTTATCTTGTTTGGTTGGTACTTGATACAGTCCAATAAACAATGAGTACACAGCCAGCCATACTCAGTCATTGGATAGTCACTATGACTGGCAAAGCATATGCTGCAATCACAGTTCAGGATTTGCACCCCTTAGTTGTGTAGAGGATCAACTTATCTCGGGTTCGAATACCAGATTTCGCCCAGTCATGATCCATGCTTTCTCAGTGTCATAACTACGTTAATGGGTTAGCAGAACAGTGACCTGCCAGAAACCTATGATATGGGAATCCCATATTCGGCCAGATTATGTTTGTTGGTTTGCCAGCAAGGGATAAATGTTGCTGAACTGCATCACTTTGGGCTAGACTGACATACAGGGATATGATTAAAACATATCCAAATAGCTTTAGACGTCACTCACTCACTGAAGAGTGTGCTGTTGAATGCTTTATCCATTGGCTACTGACCTACTTCCTGGTAACAACTGCTTTGGGGCAAAGTGTCAAGTAAACATTTTTAAGCCACAGACCAGATAACCTGTTATACAATATCTAACCGCAAACATAATTTGACACATATTTTCAAAGTAAACATCCGTTAAATTCGAACTTTGTGTTATATATACCGGTGTTGAAACATTAGTCAGCTTGTTTATGATTTATTTTTGAGAAAAATATGTTATAGTTGTTGATTTAGAAGATATGTTTTTACCTTTATGTAGACGTTGTGTATATATATAGCCTTTGTTTTCGCTTATGTGTGTACTTTTATCAGATGTTTCTGTTTGGTTTGGTTACCTTTCATTCACTAATGTTTCTAACAAAACAACCTCATTCATCAAAGAGAACCAAATTCAAATGTTAATCATTATGTTGAAGTCATATTTTAATGATACCGGTTTATCGGGAGGCAATACTCCAGAAACAGATGTTCTTGTGTATACCTGTGTATACAAATTATACTAATATGATTATTATGTTTAGTTGAACTTGTATATCTAGCTGAATAAATATTGGATATCAGACAAACATGCATTTTCAGAATCTTTTGTGGAGTTTTATAAAATCTTTGTAACTGTTGCTCGTATTAGTGGCGGCACTCACTTGAATATCCACCAACAGATCAGTGTCGAAAATGTTCAACCTGGCTTGATCATAGGAACTTGTTGATTTCCATGGGCAAACACTTTGTTGATTTTAGGAAAATTAATTTTATTTTTTTATTTTGAGTGACAAATGTTTTGATAGATAAATTCAACAAGTATGTAAAAAGAACATGGCCTGCATTAGCCAGAAGAAACCTTAATGGTTATCTTTTTACAACTGTTATTCAATGTTCAGCAAAGATTATGTCAGTGTTGGAATATTTTATATAGGTAGAATGCACATTGATTGATTTTTTTGTCTAATTAAATATGATACAACTATCCGGCAGTGCTATGTATTGTTATGGTTTCCATACTTTCTGTAGCTATTATATCTATTCTGTGAACCATTTACAAAGTAAAATTATGGTATATCTTTGCATATATGCAATCATTGGCATAATGTACCTGAAGGTACCTGAAATCCTGTGGTATCTCTCCAGGTTTTTTTTATGTGAAATTCATTTGTATTTGACTTTGAACAATGGACTAACAATCACTTATGAAATTCATTAAGATGTTATAGGTTAATGAATTTAATAGTCATATTAGTATGCCATTACACTGTTTACATCATGTGTTCATCAACTCGGAGTAAGTATTAACATTACCAGTAAATGAAATTTTCCATTTAGTAACTGCCTCATGCATGGTGTCTCTAACTGGTTCAGATATGTTACTGCTTACATTCAAATTATTTTGTATTGATTAGAAGGGGGAAATATATAATATAGTAATTTGTCTAAGTATAACATTCCTTAAACAATAACCATCTGTTGGCACAATAAGGCACATCCATGAAAAAATATATTGCTTGTTAATGTCTCTGATTTTTATGCATTGTGTGTTAAATTGTCATGTTTGTTTTTTCAGGTGCTGAACGGGTATTACATTTACGACTAGAGATGCCAGGAGAATTGCCTCCATTGATATTAGAAATGTTAGATAGAGCTGAGAATGTGTGTATTCCTTGACTACGGCTTTATGCTTAGTTTAAATTACAGACAATTCGGTGATACATATTGGCCAGTTCTTTCTAAAAGAGGTCACATTGCCATACAGCATCTTTAACATTAAATATGTGATCATTTCTTTCCAAGAAAGACTACAATAAGTAATACAACCATAAGGGAGGTAACTCTTGGGAGAATGGAATGAAGGGAGATGACTCTTCCATCACATAGGAAAGTGGTTTCATTGGCTACATCCAGAAGTGTTCATGTGAGCGATTGATAAAGGAGAGAACTGTCACCAATCAAAGGGAAGCAACTCCTTACTGGATGCAAACAGCACACGGACAACCAAAGTGTTATGACAGCAAATGAGTGATATACTATGGAGAGACATAAGATTGTTGCCTGTCATATCAAGGGAGTTAACTCCAATGACACATAACTCGAGTGATTTGCTGCTGGTGATGAGATGATACCTGGTGATGAGAATTGGAGAGGAAGTCATGTGTTTTCATGAGATTATTTTTGTGTCTGGTTCGGAAACCAGTGACTGTCGGTATCAATGCCATATGCTTTGGTTTTACCCAGTTTTGTGCTAGTTTGACATGAAGATCATAGGAACTTTGTAGTTAAAGATTGCGATAAGCTCTAAAGTTCATTGAAAATAATATTGCTCTTTATTTTTTACCACAAAGTTGTTTGACTCAAAGTCATGATATGCCATGGCATTGGTTTCTGTTATGAAGTGTAACCAAGATATTTCTTCAAATTCTCTTTTGAATTCTAGAAGATGTACATGTTTTTAACATACAAATTTGAACTCCAACTTCAGCTTGTTTAGATAATGGAAGTGGCTTAATGTTAGTAGGGTTGATTACTACTAAGTGTTTTGTCCTCATTTACAATTTTATTACTATTTTTTGGTTGGAGTCACAAAAAATAGGATCTTTTATATAGTACCCTTTTACTTAAGTTGACACACAGCCACGATTTATGCCAAATTGGAATTTTTTTAAGCATATAAACAGGGGGATTATTTAATCCCATATTTAAAAAAAAATTGAAGGACCATTGTTGTAGATTTAGGACTGAATATCGGCTCCTGAGCTTGAGTAGATAAACCCTGGCCACCTTCAGACAAATATTTCCGATAATTATTTTTTTCTAGTACACATGAAATACAAAATTCATATCAAATGAAGGTTATGTTTAGATCACAACTGTAGTTAGATCCAGACTGTCTGTAAAACAAAGAATTTAGAGAGAATATTAATGTGCAAAACAGTCACTCTTATATGTTGACTGAAGTTTTCAGACAAATCTACTGTGTTACCATTTATGTTGTATGCATATTTGGAAAAACAAGATATAATATTAAGATGTTCAAAGATACAGGATGAGTTTTATTTGACTATGACACCAAATCAGTCCAAAAACATTTAAAAACCATTGTGAGGTGAGTCAGCTCTTTTTAGAATTGCCCTTTGATTACTGGGTTTAGTATTTTTTTAATATTTCAGTTTGATTAATTTCACTTCTTAAATTGTGACAAATCTTGCTTAAAAGTGCTACAATCTGGCAAAGGAATGTGACATGGATTTTTGTGTGTACAGAGAAAGTTTCATTGTTTCAAACTATCTCAGGGTTTATGTAAAGTTGTGCTGTCCTTGTCTAGCAGACTCTGTACTCTGGGGATGTAGATGCTAGTGGTTGTCCATTACCTATACGCAGATCATTTACACCATCATTGTAAAGCATGTTGAAAGATGATTCAGTTGAAAAATATGTTCCATAACAGTATGAAAGAAGGAATGTTTAACAGATAAGTGGTTTGAATGAATTTATCAAAATGATGAAAAATACCTAAATATTTAAAAAGTGAGATAAATATTCATATTGTAGAGAGTGAATATTTTTAAACTAGAAATGATAATTTGCTTATTTTCTTTTCTTTTGTACAAAGGTGTTGCTAGGCATTCTATCATATTTCAATTGCCTTATTTATTTTCCATTTTGCCTTCATGTTCCATGACCAAAGTAGGGCATTTTTCTTCACGAAAATGATTTGTTATAAGTATGATATGTCATTTCTTATGTACATCAAACTCAGGAAGTATACCTTTGCCAATTATTTTCAAATCAATTGTAATCTGTTACATGAAATTTTGATTGTGAACATTCAAGGCCATCATGGGACATGGTGTTGTTTTGTACAGATATTGGGAAGATAGCTATGCAATTTTTCCCACATGTCAGTGAAATAAAGAAATTAGTGTCAAATGTTCAATGGAATGAGTGGAGGTGACACCTTGATCTGTGGTTGATGAAGAGGCTATTGGAGGGGAGGTCTGTCTCTCTGTCTGTCTGTCTGGCTGGCTTGCTAGCTGGCTTGCTAGCTGGTTTGCTAGCTGGCTTGGTGTGAGTTAACACACAAAGCCACACAGCCATACAGCCATACAGCCATGGCTGCAAGGAGTCACTGTGGTAATAGTCCAGGCATCCCAGCATTTCTATGATTCCTATGACTTCCTTTATTTTTAAGTTTCCTTTATATTTCCAAATAATTTACATTCTATCCCTATAATTCCTATATTTTTATGCCACTACTGACTTCTGAGAAATCAGTGCTTTAGATTTTATTTTGTACACTCAGAGAAAAAAGCTAGTGATGCATTCCTGTCATAACCCTGCACTGAAGTTTGGTATCCAGCCATGTCACCCACATCAAGTCCATCACCCAGTCTGACATTCATTTAGAAGCAGGATTTGAACTGCTAAGTACTTGAATGGACTGATATTGCTCATATGGATGCTTCCAGTGCAGAAAAATGTCAGGAAAGATAGAGTATGTACTTTGGCAATTAACAAACCTGATATCTCAGTATGCACAACTTTCCATCATACAGCTCGATTTTAAGTTGTAAGTCAAGGTTAAATTCTTAAATCAAAAGATAATGAGGTGTCTCAACCATCATTGTATAGCTGAAAAACTGCTGACGCCCTCGAAAAACCTTAATCCCTCAGATGTTGTTGTGTAATGTTTATTATGTTTGATGACTGCTGTTGATTATAATAAAACCCGGTAGATTGAAAATTCGTGATACAGTTTTGAATCAGTCATAATAAATTGAACCTAATTAATGTTAGTCTTTTGAAAAAATTCAATGAGAATAATCAAACCATTTTTTTTTAATAGTTATTAAATAGAAATAAATTCCATTTTCAAATTTCAGATATTCCTTCTAATTCAAGTTCCAATATCAAAGTTTCGGACAATAGTTTGGCAGTAGAATATTAGTTTCATGATTCTGGCTTTGTAAACATTACTGAAATAGGCAATTTGAATCCGGTGCTTTCACAGCTTGAATGAAAGACACAATATTGGAAATGTGGAAGTTATCTTGAAATACCGTATTTCACAACTTTGTATTCAAAATATTTTCGCTTCATCATTTCAGACTCTAAATAATTGATTATCAATTGTAAACATTTCCAATATTGTGCCCTGGGAAATTAAATTTGTATAGATTTTGAAAATGTATATGTATATTCTTATGTAGCAATACAATTAATACCTGTGACATTGATATGATTTAAAGATGACTATTGAATGATTCATGATGTATTTAATATTTTTAGAGTTCACACATATTTACTAGTTTCCTGTTATTGTTTTATAGAAATATTTCATCATTATATTTGCTTATGATGCAACAGTGCATATTTTATGTCATTACCAACTTATTAGATAGCAAATTGCAAAGTACTATTAATGCAATTTTGCTAGTTTGTCTATTTGCAAGATTTCATGTCTGATTTCTTTTTTTTATTTGTATATTTCTCAGCATGTTCATGAAAATGGGTCCTAATGGCCATTTGCTGGAGTATTGTACTAGTCACAAAAAACTACCTCAGTTATGATTGGACTATGCAAATATTGAACAGCTTCTCTACAATTCTTTGTGTGAAAAGGTTTTCTCATACAGTCATTGTAGGTGCTGGTGGTCAAGCATTACCTAGTTTTGACAAGATTATTTAAACCATTCTGAATATTATGAAATGTGTTGCGACTAAAGGACAACTCAACTACTAACATTTACTGTACAGAACACAGATGAGCCAGTGCTGTACAGCACAACAGTTCCATGTGCAGAGTTGTGTCCCTTAGTTGTGCCAGGATCTGTTAATTGTTGGTTCAATTTCCATATTCGTCCTGATTATGATTCTTGATTTTATCAGTATCATACCTGTTGCTGTGGGTGTCACCAAAGTTGTAAATGTCTAGGATATAGATATGTAGATGTCTAGGATGTAGAGAAGGGTACATTAATTAAACACAGTTCAAAACCTAAAACTGTCTGACCACCAGTGCCAGATGCCAACCAGGTATTTCAGTCTTTGATTATGTGGAATTCAATGCTTTCATCAGAAACCTTAAAATGGATAAAGTTGCCAATATCAACGAACCTTGTTATCTCCGGTTGGAAGGGAACAGTGATAAACTTGGTCATTTACTGGTCATCACCTAATGTGGATCATGACATGAGTGACGAGGCCAAACATCAGATTTGTTTTAATGATAACATTAATAGCCAGATAAAAGGTGTGAGAAGCTTGATTAAAAATCAGTAGTATATCTATGTGTTTGACCTTGCCATTGCATCATGGGAAAATAGGATGATGTCACAGAACACCCACATCATTTAAGTCTTTGATAGGCATTTAGAAGTTAGAAGAGTATGAATATATGACACTTTTTATGGAAAGCAAACACAGAAGTTGCTATAAAAAAGTGTCATGTATTCATGCCCCACATCATTAGCTTGCTTATATTTTATCCATATTGATGTATCAATTGAGATATTTTCATGAGTAGCACAAATATGTATGAAAATATATACATATGTTGGCCTGATTGAACAAAAATTCTAGGTGTTATTAACGTCAGTCCTCATGAAAATGCTGGAAAATGAGTGGAACTTTTCATCACATTCCCCCAACTTGACAGCATCTTGAGGTAACAAGGTTCAACTATATATGGAAGACTTCATTTTAGGTACGCTGTTGCTAGTTGCGATGTACATACAGAAATAATTGCTAATAATGACATATTTTACACATACTTTAACCCAGGTGTGTCCATTGACTGTCACATCTTTAATTCATGAAGAACATAATTACTTGTCTTCATTCAACAAAATAAGTGTGTCCAAACAGTGAGGCTTGTTTAATGACTTGATGTCATGATATATGTATATGTATATGTATATGTATATGTATCTTTTAGTTTTCAGAGTGCATGTGTGATGTGTGAGCAAATACCAGATCTACCTCCGAAGTTCTTGACATGCAGTTCATTGTTTCATTATTGTCATAATTTCAAATTCATGAACGTATATAATGCAATATTGATAAATCTAGGATTGGGGTTCAATGTAGAGCATTCAGAAGAGCTTTCATTCTTTAAATTGTACATTATTTGAATCAAATCTCCATCAAACATGGCATGTGCCGTTCATTATGCATCTACTCATTGTGTAATACATTTTAGCCAAATACCCTATAACCATATGCATCAGGGAACTCGATTCTATTAAACCTATAGATATTGTAAAGGTTATTCTAAAATTGAAAGAACTGGGTTTCTTTATTTTGGAATAAGTAACATGCCATAAATTGTGCATGCATGAATATGACCATGCTCCTGTACTGATCTCCAACCTTATTTAAATCAGATCTTTTACTCTAATACGATACCTCTCTGCATGATGATCTGACAAATCATCCAGGTGTGTCAGGTGAATTTTCTAATCAGCATTAAGGCTTCTAAATTCGTTGTATCCCGAAAATGAACTTATATGGGCAGTTCCAAATGGAAATAAGTAAGGCTGTGCTATCATATGATCCCTGTCATTTCTGACATATATGTAAAGGAATGTTTGTTCTTTAGGTTTACTCTTGTTTGGATTGAACTTTGTAATTGAGTTGCTAACAAAATGAAGCCAAATCATTTTAGAAAGCTGACATCTGATTGCCTGAAGAACACATGCAAACTTCATTTAGATTAGGAGGCCTAAGTTTGCCTGGTATTCCCCTGACACAACATAGGGGTATCGTATCAGGGTAAAAGAAATTATTTTAATGAGATTGTACTGATCTCTGAGTGTATTCGCATTTGCTGTTCCTTTCAGAGAGATATTGTGAAAATATGGTATATGATAGTGTATTCTATGTCCTCTTCTTATTCTAAGATGAATATATAGTTTCACTTTTCTCTCACATCATCCAGATGTTCTACTTTTCCTTCCCTTGGTGTTAATTATTATTCTCTTTAATGGAAGTTATATTTAACATTTTAGCAAAATCATCAGGTAATTGGACAAAAACATCAATGTTTAATAGTAAATGTAAAAATGACTCAAATTCCATTTATGAGGTTTATTCATCGCCTTCCTTCTATAAGTTATATCAGATAAGGTGACTGAAGTTGGGCAATTACGTTAGAAATGTTCAAATTCAATGGCATTTTAAATGGTCTCACTAGATCACTTGAATATGGCATTTTCTTGAAACCGTTCCAGTTTTGAAACACTTTATCAATGGGGATTATTCTCTTTGTTCTTTACAAACAAGAAAAACATCTCTGATATGTGATATTTGTTTACGACACACAAATAATGGTACTAATAAGGACATTTCTCAACTCTTCCGTATCAGTTGTTAATCATATATTTGCTTTTTTTTTGTAATATGATTTGACACTTTGACATTAAAGCACATTTATAAATAATAAGCAAATTCTAAGTTCTTAATTGTAGGGATCAAGCATTTATGTTTAACATAAATTCAATAAAGTAAACATTTCACACTCTTCACATTTTCAGATAGTTTGCATTTCACTATATTTGGTAATACATTTCATTGCAATTTGTGGTGTTCATAGCAAAACCTGTGTTGTTTACTACTTCATTTGTACATATGTCATAGTTGTGTTTGTGTTATGTAGTTTTATTCACATTCTGTTTGCCTTCAATACCAAATATAATGGTCATGGACAGTCACACCATATATCTATCTAAGATATCACCAGATCCACAAATGCTCTTACATGACCGTGAGATAGCATACAGGCTCATTCTGATCAACGCATGGTGACAGTCATTAAAGGCGGTGCAGAGTTGTGTTCCTGGGGCATGTGAGAAACAGAGTTTGAATCCCAGATTCACCCTTATTATGTTTGCAGGTCAGCACCATACCTGTATTGGGTGAGTTTAACCAAATTGGTAAAGGTCTAAGACCTGCCTTCACATCAAGCTGTCCTTTGATGTGGTCGAATATGGTCAGATAATGGTCAAACAAAAAACCTAACTCATTCTCTCACACCAGTGATTGGTTTTTGATTTTGGGGAAAATTGTCACACATATAACATAACATCTACCAAGTATTAAATGACATTTCATTCAATTTGTAAGAATAATTTAATGAAATGATATTTTGCAATGTTTGTTACATGAACCATGCCTAATGAAGAAGTTCATTTTGAACACCTGGTATTTACCTAGCATTGTTAGATGTACTATCAAACATACATATTCATGCATCATTTGCATATCTAATGTGGATTTGTTAAACTGTTCATTAGTCACTCATGCTCTTACTTGATGTCGGAAAGACTAGTCATGGATGGATAGAAAAATGAGCTTAGAAAATACATGAGCTTATGGTCAACAATGTAAAAAGGACGAGGTATGATTTGGGCTCATTTTGGCCCCTTTGAAATGTCAACTTTGAAATCTACAGAAAACTTTGAACTTTTGCTATGAAAATTAGAATTAAGGCGTCAGAAATGAGGCTAACATCTAGATATATGTTTGTACTGTAACTAAAAAAAAGTCTGCTTCCAGAAAACCTCTTGAAGCACTTTAACCTCACCTATACATTTAGCTCTCTAAATTTCCAAAACATGCAAGGGTTGAAATGAACAAGTCAATGCCTCTTATTATAAACACATTGGTCAGGTTTTGTTTCTTTCAAATTATGCAGATCTTGTTGGCTGAAAGGATCCTTTCATACCTTGTCCTTCACCACAAGTTTTAAGCTCAAGTTATTGCATTTACTTCTGCCTTTGTGTATCCAGGTTGTTCCATATTATGGTGTCAGTATTCATCATTCTGACATGACAATAATTTATGTAACAGTGAGAGTGACAAGCTTATCATCAATCATTGCCTATGTTGTCATGACAACAGCATCTCAGGAAGATTTTACACAAAGTTCATTTGGTTTTGCAATCCATTGGTTGCTATAATTATGTATGTTATAGGGTTCTACCTCCTGTAGAAGTGACACTCAACTGATGCTGGGTGAAATGATGCCCTGTATTGCCAAAATGCTGGGTGCATACCCTGTAGTGAAGAGAGGCTATAGGGATATAGACCCTATAGTGTTAACTGTACATAATAAAGAAAGTTATTTAGAATATGTTGTTACTTTTATGGAAGGAATCTCACAGCTGTGAAGACTGATGGAACACATAAAAGCAAGTGTATGTGTGCACAGGAAATGCAGAGTTGTGAACAGACTGCATACCAGATATTGGGTAGCTTTCAGCTGTGAATTTAAAAGGTGGTATCTTTCTGATTGTGTGGCTTCAAAATTACTTCTGCAGTCTAGTGTGGATAACAGCAACATCTTACTTTCCTGCCATGTTCTACATGTATACACATTGAACTATATCAGAATGTGTTCAATGTACAAGTTCGAAGTCTATTTAAATGGCCAATTAATATTAGAATACAAATTATATTTGATGACTGTAAGCAAACATGGATTCCCATCTTGGTCAATATTGTTTAGTCGTATATATGAGGAACAAGCTACATATACTCAGTGAATGATTATGATACATATATTTGACTTAGAAAATGATCTTGTAAACAGTATTACTAAAATGTCAGCGAAACTGGAGCCTTTTGAAATTGGTATCAAGGATAACACAAGCAAAATACATGTAATTGAACTGTTTGTCTTTTTTGTTGGGGTGCATGCCAGAAAGTGAATATGGCTGATGCAGTTTCCGAACTGCAATTACAACCATAGGTATAAGCTAATCTTGGAAGTCAATACAAGTCGTATTACATAGTTTATAATGGGAACAAATACATATACATGTGCCATTGTAGCTTTTTGTGGTAAATTGTGTAATGTGAAACACATAATCATCTCGTGCACGGGCGTGTATTGTATCCATAATCAAGAAAGAAATGACAAATTATCGCACTTCTTTGCTTAATATTATGTCAATATATGAAGAATATATTATTCTGTAATGATATAATGTAACACACAGACAAGATCCGAGGTCTGGTCCAAACTCGATTACTTACAGACCGCTGTCATATAGCAAGTGAGCTGCACTTTCATGTTCAACTCTTACGCAAAAGAGAACACATATAAAATGAACACAATTCGAAGCATTCGCAACTCAAATTTCATAAATGTAAGGGGCGCTGTAAACTGAAAAGCCCATTCTCACGTGAAATTCCGTGTTAGGCCAACCTACAGCTGTCTTTTTCTGTAATAAAATCCTGTAAAATGAAAAGTGTAAACCAGAAGCATATCTTTCTGTCGTAGTACGGAATATACAATGAGAATCTGTACAATATTCTCAAAGGAATGTTAGTGATGTTCTTGGTATTGCTAGTCAGCTAATTTCTAATGCAAATGGTAAAACAAAATCAGAACGAGCTTAATATAGCATTACAATATGGTTCATGATGAAATTCACAGATTATGTGAAAGCCTTGGTATTTCACGTTTATGATTATTGCAAGTCGGAGGGGGTGAACTGACAAAGTTGAGACCGGAACTAAAGCTTCATATTGTAAAAGAGATGGTTTAGATCATGCAACTGTCGGTCAAATTATTATTTCAGTTACCCGTAACTGTGACGATGAAAATATTTCAGAATATAATTTTTGAGACTATCCCTGTGTTCCGCGATACCCTTTAGCTGTTATGTTTATTGCGCAGAACCCCTTGTAACAAAGGCATTAAAACAAAAACAATTACATGATAACTTCTTTGATAGGCATTTAGAATTTGGAAGTACTTAGTAAGGATAGGTGTGGATGAACAACTTCTTTATTATAATTAAGAGCGACGTTTCTGGGTAGGTTCTAACACCGTTATCAAGCATGTGATACACTGGGTATGGTTGACAAGTATATATACTGGTAGGAGGCAATGTTTCTACAGTAGAGAAGATATCAGAGGTGGTTATACTGGAGTGGAGAAGCCTGTTACGTACACAAAAGGGTAGTAACGACAATTATAGGCGAAGTCGGTAACATAAACAAAGGGTGAAGCCAGTAATATAAACAACGGGATAATGGCTGATTGGGGTCTTCGATGAGTTGAGGGTACGCCGATGGTCTGCCTTGGTCACGGTTGATCGACGGTTGGAGTCATTTGATGTTGATGTTGATGTCGATGTCGGTGTTGATTGCCAACATCCTGAACAAAGACCAGCCCCAGAAACCCAACCTAACTCTTTACGAAAGGAAAATACGAAACAACCTAAAATCTGACAGCACCATCACCCTAGCAGACAAAGGCAAAGCAACTGTCATCATTGACAGCACCTACTTCAATGTCTCAACCGACAACATCGTCAATGATCAATCTACCTACAAAGCGAAAGAAAGACCCAACAAGCAGCCTACAGAAACAGCGCAAGACCTAACTCAGCAAACTTCGGGACAGTAGTGGAATCGGCTCCACCCTCCACACAAAAATCACCACCCCTCACCCTGAGCCACCTTATGTTCGGATAAACATAAATATTAATAAAGACCCCCGTCAAAGCCCGTCTGCTCCAGAGACACTGTCCACTACAATACGACCCAGTACCTAGCCCGCCTCATCGCACCTCTTTGGTAAGACTGCCAAGTCCTTTGTGTCAGATTCGTCAGAAGATTCTCGACATCCCCCAACCAGGAACCTTAATCAGCTACGACGTTGTCGACTTGTTCACTGATGTAACCCTGGGACGAGGCTACTGATATCATCAGAACCCGCATTTAGGAAATCCACCCATCTCTAGACATCCGCCGAACAACTGACAGCATCATCCGACACGTACACTCCTGTATCAGCTCAACATACTTCACTCGGAGAGATAACATATATCAACAAACCCATGGCCTGCCAATGGGATCCCCACTATCACCCTTGATCACCGATAAATTTATGACCCACCTTGAAGGAAAAAGACCGCCTCCGTGGTCTAGAGGTAGAACGTCGGTCCGGGGTTCGATCCCCGGCCGCGCCATACTAAAGGACGTAAAAGATGGTACTTATTGTTACCCTGTCTGGCGCTCGGTATTAAGGGGCTAAAACAAGGACTGGTCGGCTCAGAGTAAGTGTACTGTGTCCGAGTTGGATATTCATGTTAAACTGCGGCATGGTATCTCAATGGGCTAGCACTATTAATCGACATCAGTCCGGACTAGTACAAGCAGCCACACATACACGTGCATGCACGTCGTTATATAAGTGCAATAATCTTGGACGCGACCTCACCTCACCTTGAAGGAAAAGCCCTGGAAACATCCCCAAGGACCCCCATCAGTAGGTGACACCTTTGTTATCCTACATCCCAACAATGACCCAGGAACCCAATTGACTACCTGAATTCCCCAAAACCCCACGAATGCAGTTCACCATGGAGGAAGAAACCAATCGTCAAGCCCCCTTCCTTGATGTACTTATACAGAAAGACAATAACGACAAACTCCAGACCACTGTTTATCGGAAACCTTCCCACACAGATCAATACATTCCTATGGTACAACACTATGCCTCCAACCATCCACCTCAAGTCAAGAAAGGAATTATTTCAACCCTATCGAGACGAGTTCACAACATCCGTTCTACGAAGCAACATCTAACCACTGAACTAAGCCACCTCAAACAAGTATTTACACGTGTAACTTCTACCCTGAGCAACTAGTACAACAGACGACACAGAATATCACCATGAAATCTCAGAAAACTCCCCGTCAACAGTCTGCACCCTTTGTGATCAACCCCTCCTGTTTTGGAACAGAAAGCCACAAAATCCAGAGACTCGAAAAGAAATAGGCCAACATTGATGTAGTTTTCAAGAAAAGTCATACCATTTAGAACACAATAAAAGCCACAGGGAAACCACCATCCAGCCACAAGCTAGAACTATCAGGAGCAGTGTACCCCATTCCGTGCAATTGTGGACAACCTTACAAAGGAGAAACATCGCTCCGACGTTCATACAGTTTGGCTCTCACTCTATGAAGGTTCATACTCCAATGAACTCATACAAAGTAAAGGTCAATTCTTAAATATATATATAAGTAATTTATGAATATATTCATAATGAACATGTGCTCTGATGTAAATAATGAATTGGCTGTTGTAATTATGTATACCGAAGTTAGCAAATGACTTGAATTTAGCACATTGTTTGTCACTGTCATACGGGCATTATAAAAAAATATGTTAACAGACAAATCCATATGCAAACAAATGATTGTTATATTATACATTTATACATGCACTTATCCAGGTACTAGTGTCTCCTCAAATGCGGTTTAATTGTTCCCCAGCAAGTGGATTCGTTTGCATTCCAGTTATCATTATCAACTCCCTGGGGAGTATACAACCCTACGGGCGCTAGAGGGTTTTTAAATCCAGCTCACATATTGGGTACCCATTCCCTGCTAGGTGAACACCACACATTTGAACTGAGTCACTTGTCAAGGGTGACAACGTACGTTTTAATACTTGTGGTATCTGGTGTGTGAACGTTCTCGTGCGTCCACCATCTGGTCATCTACCATCGGACGGGTGGGTTCTTTTGAGTGTAAAGGATGAATGTACTGTACACTAGGAATAGTGACAACACTGGTAAGATCTGTAAACATTGTTGGTCTATAGGCTGAATAACAACCTACTCACTAGCGGGATACGACCTCAGTCACTTGGCGCTTTCGACCGCATGCCCGCTTGCCCTCTTGCCCACTCAACCCCCAAATAATCAGATTATAATAGATAAAAAAATATGTACAAGGTGTACTTCGCACTTTTCTAATATTCAGTTTACTTTATAGAAATCTCCAGAGTAACAAATATATTTTAGATCTCTATAAATTCTTACTAAGAGGAAATATTGGAGAATTCAATCTTGAGCCGTTTAACATGGTGAAGAAGCACTCAAAGTAAAAGCCGATTAGTTAATATGTACCCTGCCGGAAATGACACGATACGTTAACATTTTAATTTCTTAACAAAGACGACCAATTCGCAAGCTTAAAATGAACGAGAAGAGTATTATTGAAGAGGTTGTTCTTTTTTTCAAACAGAAAAGTTTGGTTGTTTTTGACAACATTATCCATTGATGGTCATATTCACCGCAAAATCAATGACTTTCGACAGAAGTGATGTTCGCCTTGTGATTTCGGCAATTTTATTTGTGTACATGGTATTGGGCCCACACTTTAGTCAAGTATATACAACATGTATAACAACAACATGTAAATAATAAATAACAATTCTGAAATCAAAGTCAGGTTTATGAAATGACAAATTAAATATCACAGCTGGCTGCGTTAAAATCTAGAAACAATGTAAGTCTTGTAAGTCACAAGTTGTAACATTTTATATTTCATTTTGTTATAGCGTTTAAAATTGACCAGCATGAGAAATGGCCAGGACTGCTAACCTACCCAAATTCAAGCGTAGAATAAAGTAATTCAAGACAAGAGTACAGGGTCAAGTTTTAATGCCCTACGTTTTTTTGCTACAGATGTATAATTATTATAAACACAATGTTTGTTGAATACCTCGGGCACAACCAGAGAGAAGGGTACACTTGATGGTGACTTGCTTTCCCTCTATTTCATTTTCTGGATATATTAGCGCATTCAAGAGACTTTGTGAATATACCAATACTGGGACACAAGTCTAGACATGTTTAGCTGTTATACTCTTATACGCGTTTAGGTTTGTTTTTAGGGTCTAAACACATTTCCTACAGTGTATGAATTTGTAATGATGAAACTTATACAGTTATTACTAAACGAATTACTCAGTGGACTATCATAGACGATGTTAGATTATCAATTATAATGTTGTTAGATGATGTAATATCAAATTAAAATCGCTGAATATTTCACGTTGGTTCTTTTAATAACTTTGTTAAACGATGATCCCATCCCAAGCTGTTTGCCATTCAGTGACCAATGGAATTTGTTTTGAAGCAGTTTCACCGCTTATTTATTTGAGAAACATATGCCATATACTTCCCTTGCACCATTACCATAACACACAAAAATCAAATCAAGTGTCAACTATAATATGCATAATATGTTGGCGAACCAATGTTAACATGAAAGATAGCACAACGACACTGAAGCTCACCTGGTTGGATGTATCCAACGTTGTAAATGATGGGTAAAGCAAACAAGAAAACCAATTTCCAGCATCACAATTTCAATGTGGGTGTTTTGGATGAGAGTGCACATTATAGTTCTTTTAGAATTTTACAAATAACGAACATGCTACTAAAACACAGTAGCCGGTATACTACGAAAGATAGTTGACTCACGCAGGGGTCACTGCCTATACTATGAAATTGTTGCTGAAACCAGGCAATAAAAAATCAGACTGACACAGTCTCTTTGAAATGATGAAGAATTTACATGTATACAATAGCGTATTCCATAAAGTATGTTAAGATCATTCTATCATGATAAATACCCTGGAATCATTCACTACCATGGAATTGTTTAACGCTAAGGCGACTATGCTCGTCGTTGGTTGGTTGCTTTATTGTTAAACGCCGCACTCAGCAATATTCCAGCTATATGACGGCGGTCTGTAAGAGGAGACTAACGGGACCGGGTGGTCAGACTCGCTGACTTGGTTGATACATGTCATTCATTCCAATTGCGTGGTTCGATGCGCATGATGTCAATCACTGGATTGTCTGGTCAGGACTCGATTATTTACAGACCAGCGTTAAACAACAAACAAACGAAATATTTAAAGATAACACGACGCTAAAAGTAGCCTACCAATTAAGCTAGAGTCATTCTTTAGTAATCTGGATCGAGACGACAGCTATGATGGCGAATGTGTCGAGGGAATTTATCGTAATAGTTAGGAGAATACATACAGTGGATCATCGATGATGATGCAACTAAGGGTGAGGGATACTTGAATAATACAATCGGCATAGAAAAAAAACTACTTACATCATAAGTATTCATTCAGACATACTAGCTTCATAAGTATTCATTCAGACATACTAGCTTTGTCTAAACTCAAATAAGTAATTTGACACTGTGAAATGCAAAGATAAATCACGAATTACATGAGTAACGAAAAGAATGTATGTAACTAAATCGCAAGAAGGTCAGTTGTAATATTAAAAAACACATTGTTGCCATTCACACACAAAATCTCATTGTCATTTGTCTGACCTTGGTGAACATTTCGAACAATATGTATATCCGTGTAGTGTTTAGAGTTTCAGCTCTGTGGTGTGTCAAGGCAAATTTAACATGTTGCAATGTTTCATTGTCATTTTCACACATTTCCACATGAACCCCGAGCTTCAGACTGGTGTTTAGATACGTAATGGCACAGTGACCAATAACCTGTATAGATGGTTGCTAGGCAACCCAGGGGCGGTCGGGTAGCCTAGTGGTTAAAGCGTTCGCTCGTCACGCCGAAGACCCGGGTTCGATTCCCGACATGGGCACAATGTGTGAAGCCCATTTCTGGTGTCCCTCGCCGTGATATTGCTGGAATATTGTTAAAAGCGGCGTAAAATCATACTCACTCACTCACTCACTCACTCACTGCTAGGCAACCCATATTGCTCAAAATGAATCGTGCTTTCCTTGTTTCGGTTCAAGTTTTTGGTTGGATTATTTCAAGGGTCTTGAATGGGCTCTTGGTCAATCTGAAGAACAGCCCACTTTATAAAATGAAGTTTAAACATATCTCTTTGTCAAAAGACAAATGGATACTAAACAACTTCTGAAAGGTACATGGCAGTCTTGAATAAACACACGTTTCATTGTGTTATGATTACATGACAGAAACAGGAAAATGAAAAAAGAGTACAAACAAATAGAGCATTACAGTTTAACATGATGACAACAAACATAGGAAAATCTGTTACTAAATTAAGTACACGATCAAATTATGAAATGCACTTTCATTATTTGTCAAGAACAGAGAACTGTTAATATATAACTGTAAATATAATTCATGGGAAGGACTTTCCACGGATTTGCAAAAAAATAAATAAGAAATTATACTCCGTAAATATTCAATTACAAAAGTAGTGAGATAGAATATATGTACAATCAAGTAGCGGCCACTCAGCGAACATAATTGTCCTTTGTTAAGTAGAGAAAACACGAATATCAAACTAACAACTAAACCAATATTTGATAAATAAGTATCAAAATATGGGACTGAACGTTAACATAAGCCACCCTAAGGTGCTACTGAACATTTACATCCAGATATGTACAATTAGTAAGGCTATAAATACATGAGAAATATTTACATAGTACTAGATAATCCCGCGAATTCCTGAAAATCTTAGTGAAAATCACTAAAACACTTTCAACATGTGAATACGCTTGCACATACATCTGAGATAACATATACCAAATCAACACATGATAAGAGCATAAGATTAAAATGCTAGAGAATAAAATTTACAGACAACAAATACCCTAGCGATAGCCTAACAAACACAAAGTTCAAGAACAGAAGCCGAGCGGCCGACCGCTGGACAGAGACGAGTAGGGAGGCGCTAAGATCACTGGACCCCAGCTGGGTTACGACACGGGGACACACATATGTTTAAAAAAAGAAACGAACAGCATTGTCACATCGTTACTATATAACTGAGTGAGTGAGTGAGCTGGATTTAACGCCGCTTTGAACAGTTTTACAGTGATATCATGGCGTGTCAGCTTCACGTGGAAGGAAAGCCCAAAATGATGCAGGTCTCAGACGTTTACCACTTTGTTGAAACCATCGAGCATGCCTTGGGTATGCTGACAAACCTCGAAACAAAATTGGAGCGAACCAGGATTCGAACCCACGATCACAAGTTTTTGGCGTGCAAGAGGAACGCAACTCTGCGCAGCTAATTGCGAAACCCTACTCGACTGGGTCACCACTATATACCTGAATACCTGAAGTTTAGACTGAAAACTGATCAGTACCCAACGCCAGAATTTACATTTACACTAAATCCAGGGCTAGTATGAATGAATAGTTATTTCTGCAAGATCCATAAATATACTTAGATATTGAGTCAGACCCGTGAAGATCTGGGGTAGAATAGGTCTTAAGCAACCCATGCTTGCCGTAAAAGGCGACCATGCTTTTCGTAATTTTTTTAAGCGTCTAACGGGATCGGGTGGTCAGGTTCGCTGACTTGGTTGATGCATGTCATCGATCCCAATTGCGTGGATCGATGTTCATGATGTAAATCACTGGATTGTCTGGTCCAGACTCGATTATTTATAGACTCCCGTCATATAGCTGGAATATTGCTGAGCGCGGCGTAAAACAACAAACCAAACCAAACCAAACCAAAAGATATTGAGCCCTACATCTTACTGGGCCATGGGTCGCTGCGGACACTCACCAACCCAGTCAAAGCCCAAGGTCACTTGTCATGTCTCTTGGTTGGCATCGCGGAAGCGGCCCCTTGACGAGTGAAAGAAACCTGGCAAATGATTATTGGCAATCTGGCCTGTTTATACGTTCCTAAACATTTTCCGCCAGTTAAAGCGTCTGTTTAGTTCCGATTTTATTGATGACACACACTAAATGCTTACAAACCACGTATAACAGATGTCTGAAAATGGTTGATGATTTCAACACTAAGCACTAACAACTGCAATACTTTGTAAATTGTTGGATTTTCTTATCATCAAATACCACTCCAACACGTTTGGAATACCAGTAATCAGTTTGGATGTACATGTATCGAATAGGTTTTATAACGTATAACATGTCCCGTTTGTTTGTAAAGTTGGAACTATTTTCTTATTTGAATGTATGTAGTAGCGGTTAGGGGGTGGATGTTGGTGGGGCACACACAACACGACGCTACTCGTCAGTTCACATGACAACCATCTTTATTCAGAGAGTAGATAATAATCATAGTAAACCCTGAAAATATAAAGCAAACATCATATGTATTTTTGTAGAAGAACATAATATTATTGCCTTCATGGAGATTAAACACAATTACATGACTTCATCTTATCAGCTAGCACATTAGCACTAGCATGAATAAATCCTTAAATATAAATAGCAGGTTGTAAACTATTTCTGAATAACTATATAAAATTGCCATTTGTAAATACCTTGTGAATACATTAAATTCACACAAAACATTAATTTAGAAGAATAACCATATACTAGTTATTAGTTTGAACCATATATATAATTATGCTCCCTACTTAACACTGTGTGGCAATGAGCTTATCTCAGTGGTTCGCAGTCACGTTCAAGGTTGTTTACGGTCACATCATTCTATAACAAGTTGAAATACAACCTTGACAATACTAATAATGGCCATATTTAATAAGATATAAAAACAACCGATCTCCCATACATACGTTCTTATTTCATACCACGTTCAGACAGTTATAGGTTTAAGGACATGTTTAAATAATAATTTAGTTTAGTAAAGTGTATACTAGTAATGCAGTATTCAAGAAGATAACATACTGTAAAGATGCAATATGATACATTTTAGATTGAAATTAAATAAATTCTACATACGACCAACTGTAATGATAGTTGAAATACCTACTTTACTTTAACTACCAGCTAGGTTTAATTATACACTGATGCATTAATCTAACACCTCTTAAGTAATACAATATGTACAAGACCATATATACAGTATATGAAATACTAAGCCCACATAAACTAACCTGGATAATGAAATCCTCAATACACAAACATCGAGTGCCCTGAATGCACAATGTTCCACATTCACAATCAGCAAGGGGCTGATATGAAGGAAAACGATCCAATATAAATCCAAGTGACCTCCTTGAATAAATGTGTACAACTGCCAACAGGATATGCCGGCCAGAAACCTTTAAAACTACATACACAATAGATAGTAAGCTGACCAGAGAAACTAAAGCAGACGGACAAAAGAAACTTGTGCAGTGTGCATACGCATGGGTCAGAACCTGGCCGGACCCAGTAAGGTGGCTATTGTTAAATGCAGGGTGCAGGGATAGGCTTATTGTATTGAGGGCTTGTATAACTCTAAAGGTTTGTTTGTAGGGGACTGTATGTAAAGTTTAAAGCTAAAATGAAACATCTAAAATATCTAACTTATATGTACAAATACTTAAAACATGACTTGGCCACATGTACACAATGATGGATATGACTTGGTTCCGACAGGTTTCAGAACATTTAGGTAAAACTGTTCAAACAGCGACACAGGCTTCTATGCAACCTCTTCTAACGTCTTTGCATACAAACTGTCAAAAATCATACATTTCATCAAAGAATTTTCAGAGGATATAAAATTGATTTGGCTCCCAAATTAGTGCCTAATTTCGGCCGTTTGAGCAAAAGAATTTGTTGTCAAGCCCAGAATGTTTCACAGAAACACAACACACTTTAGGGGTAAAAGGGCCAGCTTGGTCACCTTTTAAATAATCCGTCACGAGAAAGAGTCCTCTCTTTGGCGGGCTGGGACTGTCTTGTACCTCCCCTGCAGTCAAAGTGATGAATGTTTAGGCATTGTCCGAGACGAAATATCTGTCCACAGGTTTGATCAGCTAAAACGTATGCAATATTTTCCGAATATGTTCCGTGTACAAGGCTAAAACGTGTCCAATGCTAAAACTTTGCACGAACCATCCAAATGATGTTGCGAGGGTCTATCAATGTTGTTACCAGCAAATCCTTCAAAAGTCAAGTTTGATTTCACAGATACATGCTAAAAGACATCTTTGATGTAGGCTGTACAGAGACCATTCATTGAGTGTTTGGAAATATTTCGATTAGTGGTTTCAAAGGCAAGATTTTGGAAGACACGTACCCTGAAAAAGTTCAAAATGATCTGCAAAAGGACTGTACTCAAGCTGCAAAAGTACATGACCTATGACTTCGGCCATAAATGAATTACTTTTTTCACTGTTTATCTGTCATTTTTATGTGAAGCTTTGAAACCTTTCATGGTTTGTGGAGGATGCCTCTCCAAGGCTGGAACAGTGTAAGGCTGTCATTCCTGCACCTTTACTTCCTCCCATATGCCCAACAGATGGCATATCTGTTTAAACTCTTCGTTCATTAGGATTTCGCCTTTCCCTAAACCGTGTAGAATATCAAGTGGAGTCACACCACAGCGGACAATTGCATGAGGATTGGCACTTCTCTCCACCAAACACAAAGCTGCAGAAAAAGGTATTAGATCAACCTTTCCATTATTTTCTAATGCTAGCTGGAGGGGCGTCCTCCCTTGACTGTCCAGAGCATCAATGTTTCCCTCGTTATCAAGTAGGATGTCAACATACAAAGCATTGTTGGCTTCAGCAGCCAGATGGAGTGGGGTCTGACCTTGTTGATCTATGGCGTTCACATGACAGCCGTTGTGTATCAATAACCTTGGAATACTCAGCATCTGAGAAACGAGATCACCTGCACTCAAGTTGAACCTATTAACATGACTTGCAATGACGGAAATCAATTCATCTTTGCATATTATGTGTAATAGGTTCTGCCTGTCATGCTTTGTACAGAAACCGACAGATGCACCATTGCTGAGTAACAGACGGATAATATTTATTGAAAACTTGTCATTCGAAAATATGTTCTGTACTGTAATGTGTAAAGGAGTGAGTCCTTTTCTGTTAATGCACTCAACGTCTGCCCCTTTTTTCAACAAATATTCAGCATTTTCATATTTTCCTGATTGCACTGCAGCATGGAGGGGTGTATTGCCATCCTTGTCACACAGGTTGACATTCCATCCCCGCTCTAATAAGAAACCAATAACATCAACATTGCTGTATTGGGCAGCAACAAGAACCAAATCACATCTAGGTTTCAGTCTACACACCAAACCATGCAGATCCTGAACTTGAATCTCACGACTATCCACCATGTCTTTAGGTTTACCATGTGCACACTGATTATCCTCTTTTTCAGACAGCCCTTTCATTTTCTGTTGTTTCTTGCACCTCGAAGATGTAGCCCTACCACCAGTGGTTTTAGGTCCGAAATGTGTTGACTGACCTGTGATTGGTGTAGGCTCTTCTTTGACTTGAGTTGTTTGACCCCCGACCTGTGAAGATTGACCTCTGCCTTTTGTAGTCTGGTCAAAACGCTTCCCCAATGGAGGTCTACCTCTGTCAAACTGACCTCTGACTGCAGTAGGTCTTGTTCTACTTGGCAATGCATTTCTACCACGTTTAGAAACCAGGCCACTTTGGATTGTAGATACAGTCCTAGAGTGGCATGCCTTTTCACTTCTGTGTGTGGCTGTCTTCATAGCTTCGGCGAGTAGCATGACCACCTCTAGATCACCAGCAGCCACAGCGTGGTGTATGGGGAGACATCCAAATATGTCCTGTGTGAACAGTTTGTTTCTATCTAGATCAATAAACAGTTGTACAAGGTCTTTTGAAGAACAGCATGCTGACACATGAAGAAATGGAAGGAAATCCTCACAGTTACTTTGAGAGGATTTAACCATGGAATCATAAAGCCTTTTAAGCACATTATGATCGTTCATCTTGCATAATAAGCCAACATGTACTGGGGTGATGTTTAGCTTAGCACTGGTAGTACAAAGAGATACACCTTGGTCAAGGAGGTAATTTATAACATCTGTGTTCTCATTTGACATACACGCCACATGGAGACAAGACACTCCTAAATAGTTCTTCTGATCTAGATTTGCTTTTGCGGATACTAACTGTTTTAGGATGTTAATATCCCATACTGCGTAGTGAACTGCTGTGTTTCCATTTATATCAGGTTCATTAACAGGGGAAGAGCGTTCAATGAGTGATGATATGATTCTGGAGATGATGTTCACATCACTACACTTTTCAGTTTCTTGGTCTTTCAACCCAAAGTGAAAGAAAGTACCATAAAACTGAAAAAGATTAATCAATATGTCAACATCAATAATTGATTCTAATAGGGCAATGTATTGCTCACAGTGTATGACACATTTTGAGATTATCTTTGCTGCTTTTAGTAATGCTGTTTCTTTCCTTTTGTTGACAGCGGAAACATCTGCCCCTGATGAAAGGAGAATATCCACCCCTTTTGCATTTCTTTTTTGAACTGCAATATGAAGTGGTGTGTTTCCATTTTGATCACGAATATTGACATCACATTTCTTCTTGACAAGATAGTTCATCTTCACAGGTGAATCAGCAACTTTATGTATTGCCGTTGATCCCCTTGGGCCCTGCACGTCAAGATCAAGACCGGCTGTGTTGCTGTGCAACAATTCCATTCCCTTTGTCCATTTATCATCTGCCATGTCAGCCTCACACAGCACATGCATCATGTTAGGCATTACTGACCTGGGCATTGATTCGGTCACATATCTAAGAATATGAACAATTTGTTCTGAAGTAAACCTACAGAATACCTGCTTGATATCAACATGTTCCCAGTTTACTGTATGGTCGGAGCATTTCTCTTGGAGCAAATACAGAATGATGTTGTATCTTATTTGATTTTGAAAAGCAACATGCAATACAGATTTTCCATTTTTAGTTTCAGATCCGAGCAGGGAAGGATAGGTTTCAACAAGCAACTTCACATTTTCCAATGGCGTATCTGGTCTAAGTAACAAATGGAGTGGTGTAAGTCCTGCATTGTTCAGCTTGGGAACATCACCTGGCTTTGCCAACAGTTGTTGAAATGTCTTTGTATTGGAAATAGAAGCTGCAGCAACATGGATTGGAGAGTTGCCATCCTTATCTTCGCAACATACATCGGCTCCATTCTGTAGTAAACGTTTCACAGAATCTGACTGAGATTCAATTTCATCCTCATTTTGAATCTGTTTTGCCAGTAGATAATGTAAAGGTGTCTTTCTGCTGGAATCCTTAGCATTTACATCTGCTCTGCTGTCTAACAAAACTTCAATGTTTTTGTATATACATTCCTTGGCTGCACAGTGTAGAGGAATCCTTCCATGATTGTCTAGTTGTGAAAGATTAGCTTTATGTTTCATAAGCTCCTGAATCATGCTGCTTCCATGAGGTTGTTGGCTTGCAATGTGCATAGGTGTGAATCCATCACTATCCTGGAAGTTTAACATGTCAACATCTGTAGGTCCTTTCTCTATCAATAATTGTACCATCTGCCATCCTTTGTCATTCCTGGATGCCATATGTAAAGGTGAGAGCCGAATAGGCCGTTTTGTTGTTTGAATGTTGGTCACTGTTATTGTGAAGCCTATGCTTAACAGGCGTTCAATAAATGATATATCCCTGTTTTTACATGCCAAATGAAAAGCAGTCGCGCCAATCTTGTCGATTCTGGACATATCCACTTGCATTGATAACAAGAATTGGCACAGATCAGCAGACCCTTTCAAACAAGCATGGTGCAGTACTGATCTTTGCATTTTATCCACCTGATCTTTGTTTTCCCTCGTAAGCAGATACTCAACAATATCTTTGCTTCCACCACCTACTGCTGTCATCAAAAGTTCATGTTTGTTTTCAGCATCCCCTATATATGTAGGGCCTGTAAGTAACTGAAACATCCCAAATTCGCCTGATGAGCAAGCTGACAGAAGCAACTTCCTTTTCCTCATGGGTGTTTTAAAATGCCTCCAGTTCACATGTGTTGAGACATGCCTTAGTGTTTGCAATCTTTTTTTCCCCACCAAAATGTCAACAAGCGTTTCCATGGTTTCATATTCAGGTGGCATTTTCTTCTGCAAACGCCTCATTATGTATGGATTGTCAACAGAACTTTCAGCAGCCACAAGAGCACAGTTACTACAGGGAGTAATGTCTCTTGACACAACCTCATCAAATAGCTCTAGGTCTCCTGAACAACAAGAACCCTCCAAAATGTCATGCAAAAGTAACTTCTGTTTCTCTCCATCTGTGCTACCCAAGAGACCGACCAACTGTAGCAAAAGAGGTTGACACTTGCTGGCTGCTGTTAGGCAGTACAATGTTCGATCATTTATCAAATGTTTCACCGACTCATCACTGAGGAGGAGTTTCTGCAAAGACTCCATCCATGTTATATTTTCAAATAACTCATCAACAAAATCCTTTCTTTTAAACGCACTGTGCTCAAGAAGCTTGAAATTATTGACCTGGATGTCTTGTATGATCCTATTGATGAAGGTCTTGTGGTGCTCCCTGAAAATCTGTATTTGGTTTCCACTGTTTTCCAGACTGTCGTCGAAAACAGATGTGTAGTCAACCAGAAACATTGAAGGTGCAAATTCTAGTAGCTTCTCTACACTTTCATCTCCAAATACACGACAAACTGCATCATACAGTGACTGGTGAGAAAATACATAGAGTCCTTCTTGTTTGTTGAACACGAGGTACTTCTTTCGTTCCAACTTGATCACAACTGATTTAATATCTATTTTTGGGGTGTTTTTTGGTATACCACAGGCCTCCATGACTGTAAGAAGAGCTGGAGGGTTGTCTGTGCAATAAGGATCTAGATATCTAGATGATATACCACCGTTGTTGAATAATATCAGCACAAGAACCATATATGCAATTCTATCAGTTTCTTTCAGTTTGGTTATTTGGGATCTTAAGATTTCAAAGGGATGCAAAAAGAACTTATGGCCAGCCCGTTGAGCATCTTGATTTGTAACAAAGTACTGACAACATTGAGGGAAGCCAATTATCAGGCCTCCCTTAACAGCACCACTCCTTTCCTGGATTTCCATGCAGACTTTATATCTGTCCAAATACTCTGTGAGCATGGCTTCCTTTTCATATGCCCTCAAGCTGTTCTCGTTCGAAGTGGTATCAATGACATTACTCAACAGTGGGATGTCATCAATAAAACTTAGGCATTCATCTCTGACAAAGTTTGGAGAAGTAGAAATAAAATACATATGTCCTGCTTTAACGTAGGCAACCAATGAGCGGAAATATTTTTTCCAGTTCTCTAAAAGAGCAAAAGAAAAACTAGAACAGCCAAGTATGTCATCTACAAAGACAATGGAATTAGCTGGAGGTATATGTTTCATGTCTTCAGGTTCATAGACAATATATGGTTGATAAGTGGATTTATCTTTCCTGAACTCTGTAAGTATGTGATAAACCGTTGACGTCTTTCCATCTCCTGATCGTCCTACGAGGAAAAGAGAGCCTTTAGTCATCAGTACATCCTTTGCTTCTCTGGCGGTTTTTGTCTTGTAGAAAAGTTTTTCTTCCCAGTCTTGAAGAATCATGTTTGTCTGATCTGTAGTAAATATAGACGAGTAAAGAGATACGTAGCACATTACTATATCAGAATATAATTTAACAGAATATTTTATTTACGTACATCTACTACACATGGAATTATTTAATCGTTTTACAACAATAGTGAAAAACAATCACATGATTATTCTCTCTGTTGTTCGTTAATATTTAATCCCCCATTTTCGTTTTAAGTAATTGTTTCGATAAATTACATGATTTGTCATGGAACTTCTAATGAATTATGTATTATATACTTATGGAACATAATGAGGAATTATATGAGGATCGAAAAGTTTATATAGTCAAGCACGCCTCACCATGTAAATCATAGCTATGTAACAATAGTCAAGACAACACAATATATAACGAAAAAGCACACATGGCTTGCAATAGCCACAATTAGGTTCCTCTAGATCTTAAATAATGTAACCATAAGTTGGTTATGGTAGACTTAAAAAGTCAGAACATAAACAATGGACTAGGTTCCTCGCTGATCTGGTCGACGGAGTGACATCGTACCCTGACAGCGTGGGACTCAACTCATTCTAATCCCATACTTTAAAGATGTGAGCTGTCTAGCAGTCGCAGTCCTTGTTCCGTCGCAGTGACAAATCGAGGTTCCTTCTCTGGTTTACAGATGGCCGGAGTCGTTTCGACACATGATCATGAGCATTGATTCCCCATTCAATTCATGCGATCCTAATTATGTTTCCACATTAATATTTACAAAGTCCTTAATACTTACGAATGATCCTCTTCAAATCAGGTGACACGTCTGTGTCTCGGGCATGTGTTGACTTGTCCCCTAATTCATTGGTATTTTCTTTGTTGCGTGTGCCCGTTGCTTCCCTACTGCACTGACGCATAATATTCCCTGCAAAGTTAAAGTTAAAAGGAGGAAATGGGTAATTATATCATTACTGAACTATAACCCTTCCTACCTCGATAAAAATCCTTAATAATGGTATCTGCGACAGATGAATTTCATTCATATTTCATATTCTAAAATTTAGGTTGAATTAATGTAGGTTTCTGACGCAGTCAGCATATATTTCATCTATATCATGTCGTCCGGTAAATATTCAAGAGTCACAAAACAGTGGTTGATAGCCTCAACATCAAGCCATGCATTATGGCATGATGACATATAATAGGCCACTAATTTAAATGGTAAATGTTGAAATAGGAGTAGCTTCGCCAGTTGCCAGTATGCGTCTAATTGTTGTGGTTCTTTTCAAAGAGTATTTAAAACTTCGGAAGACACTGCAATCGTCTTTTGACAGATTTCTTATAACTCACACATTTACATATAATGATATATCATTAAAATCAATATTTAATCAATGCTTACTGTTCATCGTGCTCTGTCTTGTTGAATAAGCCCTGACCTGGTGTTCCTCAGTTTCTGCATGATGATTAAATAGTTCTTGAATCTTTCTTCGGCACCGATCCAAAGGCAGAAACCAATCATATGCTTGAACATGTGCCAGTCCAACGGGTATATCATATTTACGTTTCTTCGTAGGCTTGGTATGTAGTGGTATAACAAAATGTCGGCATTTAGATGTCAGAAGCGTGCCCCCCAGGACTTCACTTTTGACATAACGAGTGCGATTATCCGATTCTGTGTTCCTAGTGAGTATAAGAATCATATACCTGCACTTCTCTCTCATGATCGTTGGTCTGTCAATAGTGGATCCTCCAAACTGAGGATGGGTACGTAAACACACTCTTGCTTTCCGATTACCCACCATAATAGTATGATTCATCGCACTTTCTATTTCCATTGCCAGATCTTCATCTTCTTCTGCAAATTCCAAGACGGCATCATATTGATATTCTTCGGACGTACGTTGGACTGTAATTTCTGGTCCAGGTAAGTTATTCGGATTAGCATGACCATGTACACGATCTCCTTCGTGAAGCGCAGTGTGTTCATTGATGGAAGGCTGATGGCTTTGGTCTACTGAAGACTGACTGCATGGGTCCACAGAAGGCTGGTGGCTATTGTCTACTGATGGCCCCTGGCTAGGATCTTCTTGAGACGGACTGCCTCGATCCATAGAAGGCTGATGGCTTTGATCTACTGATGGCTGCTGACCATGGTTTTCTTGGGACTGACTGTATGGATCTATAGAAGGCTGATGGCTTTGGTATACTGATGGAGCCTGACCAGGATCTTCTTGAGACCGACTGTATGGATCTATAGAAGACTGATGGCTTTGGTATACTGATGGAGCCTGACCAGGATCTTCTTGAGACCGACTGTATGGATCTATAGAAGGCTGATGGCTTTGGTATACTGATGAGTGTTGACCAGGATCCTCTTGAGACCGTCTGTGTGGATCTATAGAAGGCTGATCGCTTTGGTCTACTGATGGGCCCTGACCAGGATCTTCTTGAGACGGACTGCCTGGATCCATAGAAGGCTGATGGCTTTGATCTACAGAAGGCTGCTGACCATGGTCTTCTTGGGACCAACTTTGTGTATCTATAGAAGGTTGTTGGTTTTGTACTACTGGTGGGCCCTGACCAGGATCTTCTTGAGGCGGACTGCCTGGATCCATAGAAGGCTGATGGCTTTGATCTACTGAAGGCTGCTGACCATGGTCTTCATGGGACCGACTTTATGTATCTTTAGAAGGTTGTTGGTTTTGTACTACTGATGGGCCCTGGCCAGGATCTTCTTGAGGCGGACTGCCTGGATCCATAGAAGGCTGATGGCTTTGATCTGCTGAAAGCTGCTGGCCATGGTCTTCATGGGACCGACTTTGTGTATCTATAGAAGGTTGTTGGTTTTGTACTACTGATGGGCCCAGACCAGGATCTTCTTGAGACCGACTGTGTGATCTTTAGGAGGCTGTTCGCTTTGGTCTACTAATGAGTGTTGACGAGGATCTTCTTGACACTGACTGCCTGGTTCCATAGAAGGCTGATGGCTTTGGTCTTCTGCTACGTGTTGAACATGGACTTCTTGTGACGTTTTGTTTACAAAGAGCTGGGTTCAGCAATTACATTTTAGGGTTTCCATATTGATAGACTGGAAACGTCTTTGTATATTGGCGTGAATATAACTTAATTGTAGTGGCTACGACGTATTACAGAATGGTGATTATCTGCAAATGGTTCCATAGAAAGCCGATCTCTTGGTCTGTTGGCAGTGGCTGACAATGGCCTCGTTGTGAATCTCTACTTCTGGGACATTTAGTTAGTGTGGCACATTGAATGAAAATAACGGCAAAATTCTGCAGTAAGGTGCGTATCAATGCTTGCATGTCACTGTCACTGAACCAACTGAAGATTAAGAGTCTGAAAAGAAGTCACTTCTTAGAAGTCAGAGTCAATATATTAATCGATCTTTATCTTCCTGGAATGGGCCTCAGCGTGTATCTAAAGCTTCCACCTACTTTTTCAACATTTCCACCTGAAATATAGAAGAAAGCATTTATGAAACGTACTACCAATCAGCATTATCAGGGATTAATAATGAGTCAAATCGCCAATGTAAAAGAAAATCTTCTTTTCTCAGTTTACCCCTATTGCATACTAGTAAAAAAAAGAAACGCATAGACCATATGTTCTCTTCTTATTTATCTAAGAGGAAACCTGAGTATCTGCTTGCTGTTACCTGGAGTCATTTCCGAGTTTGAATCCATTGCCCTTGTTTATCAATCGCTAACACGCAACCACGTCTGTTTTTTATGAATAAAGGGCGTGAGGGAAAAATAAGGAAAGAATTTCATGCGGTTTGTTTTGCACGTGCATCATGTGCACCATTACCTATAAAAGACCCCATGTGTTGCTGGCTGCTTTGGTGACAGATTTAAGACGTGAATTATCACGAGAAGTTATGCCTAGTCTTATAGCGGTGCAGCGAAATAATGCAATTGGGCATTTAGAGGCTGGCGAGTCGCAATCGGCGGTTGCTCGGCGCTTAAATGTATCCCAGAGCACACTAGGGAGGATTTGGCACAATTTTCTGCAACGTGGAACATCAAGTGATCGGACTTGTCCAGGAAGACAAGTGTCATCACACCCGCACATGACAGGTTCATCCGTCTTCGACATTTACGGAACAGGTTTGCTACAGCCACCTCTACCACATCTGCAGTACCTCGGCTCTGGAGAATCTCGGAACAAACCGTCAAACCATCTGCGAGTCGGTGGTATACGTCCAAAGAGACCAGCGCGTGGACCCATCCTTACACGACAACAGCGCCAACTACGCAGACAGTGTTGTTAAAACCATCTCAAATGGCCATTACAGAGATGGAGAACCGTCGTTTTCAGTGGTGAGCCACGATTTCGGCTAAGACATCCTGACGGAAGATCACGCGTTTACCGACGCCGTCATGAACGACATGCCCCGAAATAGGTGCAGGAAGTGGACAGATTTGGTGGTGGGAGTGTTATGGTATGGGCGGGCATCTCGCACAGTGGGAGAATGGATCTCATCCAGGTGCAAGGCAATCTCACAGAGCGACGTTACTGTGATGAAACCATCAGACCTCTCGTCAATCCATTCATGAACCGTCAAAAAATCATTTACCAGCGTGACAGTGCTCGACATCATACAACAAGATTAACCACAGGTTTCCTGGCCAAGAACAACATCCAGGTTCTTCCTTGGCAATCAACATCCCCAGATCTCAATCAAATTGAACATTTATGGGACGAACTTGGACGAACTGGGTCGACGTGTGCGACGACGCCATCCCCAGCCGCAGACCTTACCAGCTTAGTGTTTGGCTTTTTTCGTTTGGCTTTGTGTTTGGCTTTGCGGGATGAGTATCAAAACATTCCAAGACCTGTAAGCCGGAATCTGATTCAGTCTATGGGAAGATGATGTCAGACAGTCATTAACGCTAATGGTGGTCATAACCGTTACTGACAGCCTTGACCTTGACCTGTCCTCATGCGTCATTTGTAATCTCAGCAGTGTGTAACAGTGCTTTGTTCCTAATTGCCGTGTAACTCTTGTGTTTGCATGTATAAATACATGATAACAATCGCCTATGAGTTTCTTTTTTTTTAGTAGTATGTATGCACTTAAATACAGATCTTAATAGAATAGAGCCAAAACGCTCTGGATCTTCCCTTACATATTCAGGAAACTTATATAAAATCACAAAAACGTGTGTTCTCACTGCATGCACACTAAATTACAAAGGCATTACACATGAATAATTAGCTGAGTAAGGGGACAACGTAAGGTCAACGTTTGTGATATGTGCTATTAGGAATATACCAACATATACTGCACATCACAGTTTCATGAAGGTGCATATATACTGCTCAAAAGAAGTTAAGATCACCTGATTCTTTCATATTACATGCCATGATAGATTAACATTACCAATATGAAAGAATCGGGTGATCCTTAACTTCTTTTGAGTAGTATATTTATAAAGACATGGTTAGGCCGTGTTTACATATTACACTCTGGTTGAAACGGTGACCATATTAATAGTCGTATCTGAATTTTGAAAGCACAATTTAGAGACACCATTGTTGCAATTGAGGTAACAAATAATCAACTTGATAATATATAATTTAGAGGTTTCAGATGAGCTGTCAAATACATGGGTAAGGCTACAATAGCTACATTGGCTATTTTAGTGACGCTTCTTACAGTAAACGTCAATAAAGGACGATAACTCTAAATAGGAATAATTTATCTTCGAACATTAACATTCGACAATCTTATCTGAACGTACAGTACAAGTTTATACAATGCGTGAATGCTAACGTTGGTCTCTGAACATCAGCACCAAAGACACGTGGCCATGTAATGACATAGTAGCAACATGGGGGGTGCACAATTAAGGTCTATTTATTGTCTTTGGTGGTAATTTATACAGAAATAAAGATTTTTTTCGAAAAAAAAGGGATGTGTGTGCGTACCCCCGATTGACTCCTTGTTATTCTGCTAAAATTCTATTTGCTAAAAAGGATTCATTAGTGATTTGCACAGCGTGGTTTGCAGTAAATTGGTAAATAAAGGTAAAATAAAGATATAGATGCAATATGGAACCCGTCATATTATAAACAGACTTATAATCATATGTAATAAGTAAATAAGGAAAAAGCAGCTGTTTTAGAGACTTATTTCTAAATTAAATTACTTTAATCAATAGGTTAAAAAATACATTTCGAAATGAAAAACATAAAGATACAAATTGCATACGCTTCATGAAATATGCAAATTTATACTAAAGTTAAATCAAACTCAATTAATAAATACACTTATGGATCTTAACATCTTAGTGTATTGATTAAATAAAATTTAAAATGAATGAATTATATGTAAATACATAATTTACTACATCCGATAAAATCGAAAAAAATGTAAACGTTTAGTAGTAGTAAGTAAACAAATAAATCAATTCTAATTGAATAAATGAATTGCATTTTGATTTTCCAATGAATTCATTACATGTCATTAGTAATATTAGACCACATAACAACATTGAAACGAAATAAAATTATGTGTATTATATTTGTTTACATTCGTTTTGTTCAGTAGACTTTAGACTGGTAGTGCTTTTTGAGACGGTCTCCTTTCTTATGTAACACCGTTGACAGCAATACACGCGGAAGTAGGTGCGTGGCGTCCATATTGGGCCTGGGTTTGGACTGCAGGACCCAGTCTAGCGTGTTTATACAATTATAACTACTGTAAAATCTAGCCATTCTTAGTAAACTGACGTCAAGTCGATCAGCAAACCTAATGATTACGAGAGTCCTTTGATTCTATAAACTTGTTTTAGGATTTACACTTTTATCTTTAAACTTTAAACGCAATGGAATTCACACGTAAAACATGTCATTTCGCCATATGTTTAATGAGTCTTTATGTGACATGATAACTTATGATCTGACAATGATCATTCGGTTGTTGAGTAATATACATCGAGTTATTCCTATATAAGAGGAGTGATCTGACCCGAATGACATCACTTTTACAATGTACATATGGTAGGTAGGACTCCTGTGGCCTACATTTGGCTACACGGACCATAACAGATGCATTCCCACTCTGGATATTCTTCTTATGTAAAGTGTATGGTGTACCTGCAGTGTCCAGTATATCCAGTAACTTGTGAACTCCGGACAACTACACCCGACTCCTGCTTCTTGGTAGTAATAAAGTTGCCTTCTTTCGCTACCGGTGTATATGTAAATAAACCCACAGGATAAGAATATCCTTGATATAATAACAATGCATGTCCTTTATATAAGTGGATATTCTTAGTGGTTAGTATCCGGGAAGAGCGGCGTCTAACTAACGACGTGTCACTGTAGCTACAAAAGTACAGAAAACACCATTATAAATTAACTATTATGTTATTGTTATGTACTGTTTATCACATGCCCCGGTTACTAATGTATCGTCATATGAAATTAGATCTAAATTTAAAGATTATATTTAAATTCCTCCAAAGGGAAATAACGTGCATGTATGTTTTTGCGAATTAACACTTAAAATGCGCTACTCGGGTACAATATACATTGTTGGCTAAACAAATACATATTTTCATCAGTCAGTCATTATGAGACATGTCTTGACTCATCTGATGATTAAAATAAAGGCCTTAAAACTGTTTTCTCAAACGTGGAGAGGATTTAATAGTATTGTTAATCAGCACGCACCTGTTTACACGTATTCATACGTAAACACCCATACTGATAATATGTGTATGCGTCATGTCAAGAATAATTGTTACAACATTAAATATTTTAAAGATGCTTCACTAAATTGAAGCCAGTAAGGAAAAGGTAACTCTTGTATCCAAATACACAGTTCTATCAATATCGAATACAGATAGAGCACGCACGCACGCACCCACGCACGCAATGCCTTAGTTTTATTAAACCAGAAATGTACTCGAGTAAATTGTCAAGCGAATATCAGGCATGAACAGGTGACCAGTACATACACAAGCAACATATGTACACGTTTCAACTTGGATCCGAGAAGGTTTGTTATGGAGACGTATAAGTGCCACATTCTCAAATGATATGTCAATAAATATGTGATACTGTTCACATCTACATAGAAGATACTTCCTTGTACGTATATGATATCATGATCTACGTCGAAGAAAGTATAATCTACTATCTAATTATCAACTTTGGTAACAATAATTTCTCGTGTCATCGACAACAGTTTCGGGTAAGTTTTATGTAACCTCATTCGTGACCAACTCGTGTTATTCCGGGATTAGCCGAATAGCGACTCGTGCCCCTCTCGTGCCACACACGTGCGTAATCATAAATCACAGTGACAGCAGATCGAGTAAGTACTACTATCCACAACCATCAGCCATCATCTGATAGTAATTGAAGCGCTCGGTAAATGCCCCATCACAGGCGGAACGACATGGAAGTGAGTGATTTGTTTGTTTGTGTGTTTGTTGTTTAACGCCGCACTCAGCAATATTCCAGCTAAATGACGGCGGTCTGTAAATAATGGAGTCTGGACAAGACAATCCAGTGATTGACATCATGAGCATCGATCCACGCAATTGGGATACGATGACATACATCAACCAAGTCAGCGAGTCTGACCACCAGATCCCGTTAGTCGCCTCTTACGACAACCATGTGTTGCCGTAGACCAATTCTAACCCGGATTTTCGCGGGGTATTTTAACGTCGTAGACATACAATAACCAAACGAAGGGAAAAGAAGTCGCCGTCTAGCACTGTCGTATGTTCATCCCTTGATTACGTATCTGTGTACCACACATTTCTATAACTTGGTCAGCCATTGTTTCTATAAAAGCGAAAGGTCGATGGTTGGTTTGTCGTTGTTTATAATGTTTTTCAAATTAAATTTAATAAACGTGCCATTTCGAGTCTATATTTGAAGAATTACGTCCCTTCCACTATCGAAAGCTGATTATTAATTATTCAATATGTTTATATACTGGGAGAGAAGAATACGAAATACTTAATATTTTCTATTTATCTATTTTTGTGAAATGAATAAATTTACAAAAATACGCCTCATGATAACCCAGCTTCCGTCAAAATCCTGTTGACGGCGACGCAACAGGTCAACATACAGGTACGTGTTTAAGAGGTAGCTTCCACACGCTAATTAATAGTCAGACGTGTACTAATCATTATAAACAATTGACCTCCGTGTTATGTTAACAAGACAAAAAAAAATGAAACAAAGTGGCGACTGTTAGTATAGATAAAATATTGTCTGTATACAATTTATATTGTGACTTAAACGTTGACAGTCCAGTCTAGATCAAGATATGGATGTTCATGAAACGTTGCTCCTTGATGTAGCTCGTTGAAACACAATTGAAGCTCATGTATATTGAGTATATACTTTCAATGCAAACAGATTGGTAATGTAATAAATACTCGAACTACTGGCTCGCAGGGTGACTGTTTGTCCGTCACTCCTAGTTAATGACAATATGTCCCTAAAGATTTAACACGTAACCATCGGTTGATCAGAGTGAGTGAATATTGTTTTAAGCAACAGTCTTTCCTGCTATATCACTGCGGCCTGTTAGCAATCGAGCCAAACAAATCAGTGGTTGGTTTGTTGAACAACACACCACGCGGTAGGTGGCCTACAGTGAGCCAGGGCACAAATTGTTGCCATGTGCTGGCGCTGCTGACATTTCACGTCCCGTGGTCCCTCGCGGACAATCCCATTGTCCCAGGTACTGTTGCACAACCACCGAATACATAACAAGTCATAGAAAGAGCTTTATCATATTTTGTGCAGACCCTTATGAGGGACACTTCAGGGCCCACTTGCATAAAGCGATGTTAGCGCTACAACTATCGTAAATCTAAACAATGTATGGGAGTTACGATCATCGTAGCGCTAAAATCGCTTTGTGCAAGTGGACCCCGAGCGATGTGTTGGTCATTTGAGCAACTTTCTTTTAATATTCACAAACATGGTGGTTGAAATCTGTATTAGCAGAGACCATAAATATTTTATGGTCTTTGGTTTCAGGCAGGGCATTTCTCTGTTGTGATCAAACACGCCTTGAGCCAAGAAGATGCCGTATTTCCTCTATTAAGTGACATACTAAGGGTGGGATTTTGAAATAAGACCCACGACTCTAATATAGAGCGCTTCAGCAGCTACAGCGAAATATCCATCCCAATTACACCTAAATACCATATACAAAAGTACATTACAACACTAAGACGTACCTTTTTAGGACATATGGATCGGGCCCCAAATACTGCCCTGGTTCACTGAGTGTGCGTGCGTGCGTGCGTGCGTGCGTGCGTGCGTACGTGTGTGTGCGCGCGCTCGTGTGTGTGTGTGCGTGTGTGCGCGCGTGTGTGTCAGTTCACGTAGTGGTTATTTTAAGGGGGTGGTACCGCCCCGGAATACGGAAGTTGATGGTCTATAATCAGTGCATACTCAGCGCATCCATGCCCGACGCGTAACGGCTGCTTTCCTGTTGCCATGGCGATCCGACTTTTCTGAAGAGAAACATAGCTGTAAAGTGAATGGGGTCACGTGACTTGGTGCCACGGCGGAGAAAGAGGCTCGGCAACTTCTTGGATAAGTTTATAACATAAACATGAAAGTTTTCGTGTTACTTTTTGGAGTACTATACCAGGTTCTTGGCATCGAGATCGTCCAAAAGGTTGATGAAGACATATTTGATAAAACGGGTAAGTCGGTTAATTGTTAGTCGTTGTAGCTGTACGAGTATAGCGGTGTTTGGGGAACACATGTGGTTCTCGCTAAGGTTGATGTTCTCTAACCGGTTACAGGAGGAACCTCACCCGTTATAACGCTGAACACCGTATACAACACGGGAAACGTACATTTGGGTTTGTTTAGCTAATGCAGTAGTTGGGTTTCAACATAAGTGTACTGGCATGATGCACTAAATGTAAACAAGATCGGGCTTTGAGAACCCCAGACCTTAGGATAGCTTCATCTGTAGCCCTGCATCGCTCGATGGCTGTATGCTTCCTGTAAACCCCTCGGTTTTCTTATCATAACTTTGAAATCTCACTTTTATGATATTTTATTGGGCAATTTACTTGATATCCATACGGGATTGAGGAAGGCCTTTTAGTAATTTCAAGGAATTTCTGAGAATATTCCTGGGTTTTGTTAATTAATCAATATCTTATTTCTCACCATCTCGATGCAATAGGGTCGGAACGGTGACAATTTAATTTAGAAAGAGTTCAATAAATTTCGACTTTTACGCTTAATGTTAGTTTGAGGATTCAAGAGTACAGTTCGATGAGTTTAACCCCAGTCAGTACAGTCAGTGTTGATAGTATACAGTCTAAAGACGTCCAGTCACGACAGTGATTCTTGTAAGATGAGTTCAGTCTTGTTAGAGTATTTATGTCATAACAAAATTGGATCCATATCTGGAAAACGCACCCATTCTCGTAACTGAAGAGATCATTCTGTGTAACCTCCGCTTATTTGAGACTGAATTGGTAAATGTTATTGCGATGGACAGCTGCAACTGTTCCCTCTATTTCAAGGGGACTTGGTGGAATATAATGAGAGCCGCACGCCATAGGGAAATCTGGTATTGATCCAAGATGATCCAATAGAGAATGACTTCACGATGACAGTGCCGTTGTTCAAGACGTTGGGTTTTAGGGGTTGAGAAAGACAATGATAATTTGGTCAGTTCTCATGATTATATGTATAATACAATAATGGTGTATTACGCTATTATTTTTTTACTTTATGATCTGACTAAAATGACATTTTATCAAGATTATTATTATGATAACCCTTATTGTTGTTTTTTTTAGCAAATATTTGATAACAGAAGAAATAAATATGTATTTTTAAACGAAAAACAACAGCGTGTTTGTGCATTATCAGGTTACCGCTCATCAATATAATACGTTTGTTTTCTGTTTAGTATTGATATTCTCACTCACATTACACGTAAATCGCATACCATAAAGCCTCTTAAATGAAAAGGTTTTTTTAAATTATTTGTCGTCAGGTTGTCTTTTAACATGTAATATGTCTTTTAACATGTAATATAAAGAAATTGGAGAATTTGGTTGTAGAATTGAGTATTGTAGACTTGCTGGGTTTTTTCGACTATTTGTCTGTCAGGGTCTGTCTGAGAGACTATTCATCCCAGGGCAATACATGCTAATATTATAATACATCTTACCACAGGACCTCGACATTAAACCCGATTTGAATTCACCATTGTACTGCAGAATCTGTTTTTTTTATGTTCTTCATGGCCCGTTAAAATACATCAAATAGATGTTTACAAGGAGATCCTGGTAAAAACTGCAAAATAAACAAAATATTTATAAATCTAAACTCTAAAATAAATCATATCTAATCATTTATATTAAAATAGTTGATGAGATTTCGAAAACAAAATCGCCTTTGTTTACAAACTTTGGAAAACAATCCGAACAACAAATAATGGTTGTGTGCGGTGTTGTATTACACGTCTGTTACTGCCAATATTTATATGTAATTGTTTCTCTTTTCCAGGATGGATAACCCACCGTAAGTACAAATTTGATATTTCAGTGGCGGTGCTAGTTCCACGCCAAACAGGAACGCTCGTCAGCTCCGGCTTGTGTACAGGGAATCACTTTCCTCTGCCTCCTGGGGAGGAGGGGGTGTAGACAGTCACGGGAACAGCTAGTGCGATCTGGAGCTATAGTCTGTTTCATGTTGAACAACTTCTGTACATATTAACATATGTTATATTGACTTGATATTCTTATACCAGTGGAAATTAATTCATGTGCACTATAAAAATACATTGGAATTACATGAACATGTTTTTTTTACAGAATCATGTAGAATAATCAATTGATTACCAATGATGATCCTGAAATTGCATGTGCATCCATTGTACGCCATCAATCCCATGAGAAAGAAGGCCGTCACACATTCACAATGCACTGGTACAAATTCAAACATAGAGGAAATCGTTGGAAGTCAACTTTGTTGACGGCGAAACCTCGTCAACATAATGTCGCGCCTATCTGAAAATGAGGGGCTGCGTGCAGTTGGAATGTTTGAAACGGGAATCGTACAATACGTTATTACTAGGCCTTTTGGTGATCCTCGTTACACCACGCCAGTCAACCTGGGGTCGGTACCATCAGACTGGCAACGTCGGTCCTGGATGTCCACAGTAACGTCACGTCGGCAAGATATCCGTCTGGTTCTCCCATGAAATCGGATGTCCCGCTGCAACTCTGAAAGCCCTCAGCATCCCTTGCTCACGTCCGATTAGTGCAAGGACTGTGAGGAATCGCTGACGAGAGCACAGCATCCGACCACGACCTCCAGCTGTACGTCCACGTTTACGCTACGTCATTGAACTGGTTACAGGACTGGAGCTGAGTCCTCCTCACAGATTTTATATGACGGTCGTCAGCGTGTTTATCGATTTCTGATTGAACGTTACGCTGACGTGTTTTTTTTAAGTTCTGCATTCGGTGGAGAGAGCGGTGTATGGCATCGGAAGGCATCACTGTACAAACCTGACTTGTAAACTGCCATTTGACCCCACTCCACTTTCAGCCTTCAGACACTGTCCTCATGAATTCATGTTTCATGGACATCAATATATTGTTATGTTGCCAAATTGTTTTATGTTAGCTTTTATTTATTACCTCCCATGAAAATGATGCACAGGAGCTAGTATTATACTGGTATTAATTTCAATGTCGTAAATTGACAATTAAGATGTCATTGGAGTACAATATTCATCACATATGACAGTGAGTGAGTTGGGTTTAACGCCACTTTTAACAGTATTCCAGTTATATCATGGTGTGTCAGCTTAATGTGGGAGGAAAGCCCGACGTGATGCAGGTCTCAAACGTTAACCACTTCGGTGAAACCCACGAGAACGGACGGGTATGGTGCTGACCAACCTAGAAACATAATCGGGACGACCCGGGATTCGAACCCACAATGATAGGTTTCTGGTGGGCCCAAGGGACGCAACTCTGCACAGCGAATCGCGGCGCCTTAGACGACAGGGCCACCCGTGCCCCCTCACGTATAACATGTGTGACGGATCAATAGGTAGAGCTGTTAAAAATAATGCCTTCCGAGAATGGCTTCAATTACGTATCAGATACGTTTTACCCAATGATGTTTTTCTGCCAACTCCAACTGCTCTGAGTGGTGCTATCACAAGCTTGTAAACGTAGCAGCGTGTGTCATACAATACTTTCATTGGTGTGCTTTATTACGGGATTAGGCGACCTCGAGTCACCTCCCTCGAAGGGGGATAACTCGAGATGATAGCCTGTGACCCCTCTGTTGTTGCTGAGATCACTCACATTCCTTTGTCTCTAATCGGCTTGAACTCTGACTCGCGCTCCAACACATGTCGGGATGTGGAAGCTGTGAGAACACCAATAACGCAACCTGCAGCTGTAATACAATAGCTGTTTCTATCAGAATGTCCTTACTGCAAGGTTGTACTGAATGATAAGTCCATGGATGTAGAGTAATTCTATCCTGATAATCAGACAAGGGAAACTTGTTCTTATGATTTATATATTCCCTTTGAAGTACGTTGCTATATAAGTGAAACAATCTTGAACGTGACGTTAAACCTCTCCTTATCTCATTTTTGTCAGAATCTTAGTTGTTTTTGTGAAGCGTTTCGTGCGTACAGAGACCTACACTCGTTATAGATGTAACAATCCCTGGCTTATATATGATGTGCAGTGTATACATAATCATTTTACAAGATTTGCTAAATTTTAACATGCAAAGATGTTTGAGTTGTAGTTTACAGTGATTTGATATATATGAGATCATTTTGAATATTGTCCACACACACACTTATTTCGTGAAAGGCCCCTGTGACCACGGCATTATGACCAACTCGTGCCAGTCCGGCACAAGCCGAATGGAGATTCAACCCCCTCGAAGGATTCCATATTGGCATATGAACATAAATACTACCATTTGTGACCAACTTGTGCCATTCCGGAAAGATGTGACCTTGAGTTCATGCTTTGTGTGTCTGATGCGCTCGGCTTCATGTGGTGGCGGTTCCATTTCGAATTTTGGAAAAGGCCCCAGCAAAGTTTAAAAGGCCCCTTTTGGACCAGGAAGGAGATTTTAGTTTGGATTCGGGAATTAACTGTGGAATTTGGATGTCTGTTGTGTTGAGTTGTGAAATTCGTTTGGTTTGAAGGCAGAGAAGGTGTGTTTGATAAGAAGAAGATAGCAATGGTAGTGGGTCATGTTGACAAGGGGATGAGGGGATGGCTGGGCTAGATGGTAGCCTAATTCCGTACGTGTGGAGTCAATACTCAGTTGCAAAGGGTACAGGAGTTGGGTACATAGGGCCTGGAGGAGGCAGACCCGATTGGCAGATAATATCTACAGATATAAGGATAATATGCCATCTCTGGAGATGTCTTCAGGTGAACACTCTGTGAATCAAGCATGGAATTGTCAGTGATTGAGTATGAGGTTTTGTGGAAGGAAAGTGGAAAGAGTCTTGAGGAGATGTGCTTCATTTGGCCGTTGAGGAAGAAAACTTCTGTTGGCTGGGGGGAGGGGACAAAATCGTTGACCGTTTTGTTTAGTGTGGACTATGTTGTCGGAGGCTGCTGTAGCTGTGGTGGCAAGTGATGTGAGATAAGGCTGTCGAGAGTGAAGACCTTATTTTGCCTGATTTCGAATGAGCATGTCTGTGAGTGGAGGCATTGACATAATTGACATAATGCCGGCAAGGGTGTAGACCTCATGTTACCTACTGTGAAAGAGAGGCAGTCGAGAATGAATACCTCATGTTACCATGGTAAAGAGGCATGACACTTTGGGGTTGCTTGATGGTGATATAAAATGTGAAAGTGAAATGGGTTAAAGTGGGGATGAAGCAGTAGAAGGTGTCTGTACAGTAGATGATCTACATGCAAGGTTTACTCCGAAGTTTTTGATATCTTCGAGTACAGCCAGGCATTCTTTTCAGCAGTATAGAGAGAGCGGCCACCATTACATATCTCAAGTATGAGAATCACGTTGCCGAAAGTGTACCCTTTTGCACTTGAAGATGCATCGGTTGTGACGATTTTAACAGTATTCCCAAGAATAAACGATTATATGTGTCATATTGAAGTAGAACAATCCATCAATGTTTTTACCTTTCACACACAGGTTGCCATGGTACCGAGGTCGGGTTTGGCTACTCAGGAACCTTGGATCTACATTACCAGAATCTGAAGAATCGGTACCAGGACTGCACGTATGTCCATGGTAACCTGGAAATCACCAATCTAGACGATCCCCAAATAGAGTATGACCTAAGTTTCCTGTCCAAGATCCGCTACGTCAGTGGGTATATTCTGATTGGCTTGGTGACGGAGATCGCGAGGATACCCTTGACGTCCCTGGAGGTTGTCAGGGGCAACAACACATACCGTGTGAGAGGGGAGGAGTACAGTCTCATCGTGGCTCTGACGTCACGATTCCCCGATGTCAACGTTGGTCTGAAGGAGCTGCATATGCCGTCACTGAAAGGTCTGTGGTTAAAATGGTTTAGATGTGTGTCTGTGCTGGTTTAGATGTGCCTGCACAGATTGACGTAGGAATGAGGCTCTATGCTATATTTCACTATGGGATGTTTAGATACATGACCTGTACTCCACATTGAGATGTTTAGATACATGTACTCAACGTTGAGATGTTTAGAAACATGACCGGTACTCCACGTTGGGATGTTTATATTTATATATGATCTATACTCAAAGTTAGTATGACCTGTACTCAACGTTTGTATATATGAGCTATACTTCACGTTGGGTTCTTTAGATATATGACCTGTATTCTATGTTCGGGTGTTTAGATATATTACCTGTACTCAACGTTGGGGTGTTTAGAACTATTACCTGTACTCCATGTTCGGGTGTTTAAATATATTTCCTGTACTCCATGTTCTGGTGTTTAGATATATTACCTGTACTCAACGTTGGGGTGTTGAGATATATTACCTGTACTCCATGTTCGGGTGTTTAGATATATTACCTGTACTCAACGTTGGGGTGTTTAGATATATTACCTGTACTCCACGTTGGGGTGTTGAGATATGTGACCTGTACTCCATGTTGGGATGTTTAGATATATGACCTATTCTCAATTCCCATATCATAAACCCTAGATATCATTTCTGAAAGTGACTCCAGTTCTTCCGCACCATGTTGTTTCCACACACAGTGGCAATGATTCTCTGAAATGATAAAGAAATTAATACTATTTAGTCGTGTTTTTATCATTTATGATAGATGAGAATGGTCTGCTGTCTTGTATCTGCGAGGGTATGGACACTCCCAGACTGCTGTCATGGTGAACTTGTGCGTGTATGTGTCTGCGAAGGTATGGACCCTCCCAGACTGCTGTCATGGTGTACTTGTGCGTGTATGTATCTGTGAAGGTATGGACCCTCCCAGACTGTTGTCATGGTGTACTTGTGCGTGTATGTATCTGCGAAGGTATGGACCCTCCCAGACTGCTGTCATGGTGTACTTGTGCGTGCATGTATCTGTGAAGGTATGGACCCTCCCAGACTGCTGTCATGGTGTACTTGTGCGTGCATGTATCTGCGAAGGTATGGACCCTCCCAGACTGCTGTCATGGTGTACTTGTGCGTGTATGTGTGCGTCTGTGTGTGGGCGGATGTAAACTATGATCCAGTATACCAATACACAAATGCTATAAATGCCGATTCCTGTGTTGACAGAGGTGACTATGGGGAAAGTGTTGTTTTCCCAGAACCCCGCGCTCTGCTACGTCGACACCATCGACTGGGACACCATCACCCACGGCAGAAACAACTCCATCAACTTCGGGGAGCTGGCGTCATCAGAAACATGTGAGTCGCTGTTAAAGCCTGATTGTATCCCATTCTTCAAGCCCTGACCATTAATTGTCAATAAACTAGCTATAAGCGTCGTCAAAGTTTTATCACGTGTACAACAACATCTTCGTTGTGGGGGCCGTAAAATCGTCTTTGGTGCAAGGAGGATTCAAGTCCATGCATTATGCATGTCGACCGAAATCAGTAACCATTCGAACTATCTGGGAGTCTCTGGATCACCATGACAGAGTGTTGTAGACATGATGTATGCACCTTATTGTATCTGCTTGTCGTAAAAGGCGACTAACGGGATGGGTGGTCAGGCTCGCTGACTTGGTTGATGCATGTCATTGTATCCCAATTGTGATCGATGCTCATGATGTCTATCACTGTATTGTCTGGTCCAGACTCGATTATTTACAGACCGCCGTCATATAGCTGGAATATTTCTGAGTGAGTCGTTTAACAACAAACAAACCTACACCATCTTACATAACATGATGCTACACGACGGCGAGTGCATGGTGTGTGGTGTGCGGACACGACGATCAATAAGTAATCCAGAAGGGACTGAGGGTTGGTTGTATGAACAAAGATCCAATAACATTCAACCATCTCAAGATGGTGACCATCCGATCCATCGAATCCGACTCTTCAACATTTTGTCTCAAGAAAATCCACAAGGATAAGGACAGAAAGAGAAGTGAGTGAGTTAGTTTAACGCCTCTTTGAACAGTAGTTCAGTCATGGTACGGCTTGACGATCCAATGTAGGAGAATAGCCATACGTGATTCTGGTCCTTGACTATTCCAGGTTAAGTGAAACCCACGAGGCATGGTTCTACCATGGCAAGGATAATCGAGCGAATTTTAATAGCAATGGCAACTCTCAGCCAGAAAGAGGCATACATGTCTCCAATCAAAATGACACATGTATGTGTTTGTTTGTTTGTTTTTATAGTGTGGTATACGACATGCATATGTATGAGCACTGCACAAGGTCAAAAATGGTGAAAATGTATGCTATGGTCAGGTAACGTGTGAATGGGTAAGCGTATGTTGTTTAACGCCGCAGTCACCAATATTCCAACTGTATCTCGGCTGTTAATCATCGTGTTTGAACCACACAAACCAGGGGTTGATATTATGAGCAGTAAATGGTGTGGAAGGAAGCCACGCAGTCAACAAAGTCACTGAGTCTGACCACCCGGTCCGCTTATTATGAACTACGGATATAACGAACTAATCTCAATCTCGGGAGTTGGCTTAAAGCATGTTCTTGCTGAAGTTACATTTACATTCTTACGTTCTTACTCTTAAACCCTGGATCATCCATTTCCTGTCTGGCACATCCAACATGACCAGAAATAGAACTTATTAAAAGAAATCACACACAATCGCCCTACCCTGCGGCAATATATCAGATAGCAATCATTTCGAGATAGGAAGTCATAATTGGCAAATTCTAACTGCTCGTATACAGTCCTGAACGTTTCAGTTTTGATAACATTGTTGACTTTATCACAACGGTCAATCAACATCTCACTCCGATAGATCGATTCGGTTGTGTGCGTCGTGTGGTAGCCATTTTATATCGAACAAACATTGAACAATATCTGATTTACACAGAGATCGTTACGTTTCAAAGCGAGATTTCAAAACACATAAATACCATCTCTACGAGTTTCGCAGAAAGACATTGAACACTTTTAGGGGTATACTAGGAAACCCAATTCGAAGTCGGTTGTCATGGCCGAGAATGATATTCGATGACTCGCCTCGTGAAGTTGTCTCCCTTTGTCCTGATGCTGATTAGAATCACCAGAGATCTTAGTGCTACTACTGTCGTAAGTAGATGTTGAAATATTCAGTACAAAGATTGCTTTCCGGAAGGTGATTTTTTTCTTGATATTTTGTTAGTGTCTTAACTTGGAGTCTTAAAGAGACATCCCTGGTTGTATGGCATTGCTGGGCTCGTGGGGAGGAAGTTATCAAGGCTCGGTGGCACTGTTGAATAATGATTTCATCAACTGAATGTCTGTGTTCGGATATGAGTTTATGGCAGTCGTGGCATAAATATGGTTAAATGTGGTTTTGTGGCTATTGGTCATAGGAACTGTAACCGCGTGGTTTGATTCATTGCCGAGTCAGGAGTACTTCCACTCGCATTCAATAATACACCTCCTGCCACAAAGGCTGGACTAGTCAATCCGGTGTTTGATTTTCTCCATGCCAATATTACCGAAAACCTGTAGCCCAGACAAAATTATGGAGCACAACAAATCGTAATAAATATTTTACAACGTCAACACAGATATACTGAAAGCAGACAGATCCGATGTTCTGTATTAAGAATATATATATGTTTAAAAAAAAATAAGAATATAAGAAATATATATATATATATTTATTTACTGAGCGGAACAACACGACACGTGTTTCTGTAGAGAGGAGTGTTTGATAGTAATTACCAGTTACATTAATTAATTAATTTTATTCGAACTTCGAATTCTGACCTGCGCTAAGCTTGGCAACAAATGACTGAGTAATTTATACGCTTGTAACATAAAAACATGTATGTCATACCTAGACATAAGTATGCAAATTTCATACCGGACCAAGGCCCGTTTGACGCTGTGCAGAGTTTCAACCCGTAGGCGTGCCAGAAACCTATGATCGTGGGTTCGAATCCTAGATCCAACCCTCTGTCGACCCTACCGATGTAAGAAATGTATCACTTCGATCTTTCCGCCTATTTCCTGTTGTTCAAAGTGGTGTTAGACCAAATTCACTCACTCGTTCGAGCACAGAAACAAATCGGGTCAAAACCACATATTGTTCGGTGGCAAAATATACCTTTAGCCTCAGCATGCTGAGAGGAGACAAAAATGGTTGATTGGATGCTGGACCTATCTGATTTGGTATACAAAGTCCTGGATGGTCGCTTATGCTATACATCATTTGGACCCGGGCCAGGTGCGATTAAGTTGGTTACAAGCTTCCGTAAAATATGTGTAACATGGCTAACTGAGGCGTAAAATGACATTAAACCAGAAGTTTCTAGAGAAGAACTCGGAATACAGTCCATATATTAATGGCGTTTCTTGGGAAATTGGTAGCCTGCATACTAGTGTGACTGGTCCAGTCTCGCCTCTGTCTCCTCCCATCTCCAGTGGGATTACTCTCATTGATGGCGTTTTGCTGTCCTTCACAGGTGACAACTGCTCTGACGAGTGTGACGTGGACGGCATCCGGCGGTGCTGGTCGTACGACATCTGTCAGGAGGGTGAGCCTTGTTCATGTCACTTTACTTGTGGATTTCAGTATACCTAGATGTGAGAGACGACCGCAAGTGATGAGATTTAATATAGGGTATTGTATATGGGAGAACACCATACCAATTATAGCAAGTCACTCCTGGTGTAAACTGCAGGGCAAAAGAAAGTATACATCCATGCTTGATAGTAGCTAACATTGAAACAAACAAGAAATGGTTGTTCGATGGTGATGTATTTGATTCGGGGATTAGAGTAGCGTTTTGGACTGTTTTCAGCCTGGTAACGTTTTGATAATGTTTGTATTTATTTTTTTAATTCTATTTCAGTTTTATCTATCTATGTATCTATCTATCTATCTATCTATCTATCTATCTATCCTTTCTTTTCCCCGGCAGTTTACTTTAATAGGTGTATTTAACGCGTACTGCACAGAGTACTGCCTGGATTTGCATTTACAAATACAAGTCCGTTATTGATAATTTTAGTCACTCCTTAGATAAGTAACATTTTTCTTTGTATTGTACAATTGCAAGGGTTTTTTAGAGTTGTTCTGTTGTCTGCAATATTGCACACACATTTGCAGGATTTTGACACTCCGTCCTCTGACTCCCGCTGCCAATATGTGAAGAAAATCCGAACATGTGTTCTTCCAAAAAGAAAATGGAGATGTTTAATTATTACCCTCTGCACGAACAGAGAAACAAGCGTCATGTGCAGGTCCAGGGAATATGCTAGTGGTAAAAAACCCTCAGTTTTAAGCCAAAACATAATATTACCACACAGAGATATTGAACGAAGCGTTATAAAATATACCATAGGCGTAATTTAGTTAGAAAATCCTCTGGACTTTTAGGTTTTCGCTTGAAACAAATACAGAGACCTTCGGGTCAATGATTGTTTAAATATTGTCGTATTGTCCATGCAGTGAACACCGAGAGATGTGAGGAGTCCTGCCCCTACCGCTGCTTCGGGCCTGAGGTGGGGCAGTGTTGTCACGCCACCTGTGCTGTCGGCTGCACGGGACCCACGGAGCGTGACTGTCTGGTAAGCGAGACTTACTTAGTAATAATTATTAATGAGTGAGTTTTTCACAAAATGTTCCTTACATGACGACGTGTCAGCTTGCTTCAGAAGGAAATCCCCCAAAGTGTAAGATGTTTGCCTTTATAAAATGAAGAAATCATTCGATTTGACGACCTGGGAACTAAGGGGCATAACTCTGTGAAGCAAGCTGTTTGCCTATCATGGCGGGTATCTTGGAACCGCATTTCTGTTGCATCACGTGATGTCGGACGAATGTCTGAAGTGATGCCGATCGTACCACATTGGTGCATCTCGCGATCACTGGTGTGGTGCAGCCGAACCTAGACTCATAATCAGGACGAGTCTCGGGTTCGAACCCACGATCGTGGTTTTATGGCCCGCCTACGTGTTTAAACTTTGCACAGAGAATTGCGTTGCCTTAGATGCCCAACCAACAACGATAAGAGTCCTTCATCATTTTGAGAACCATCATCGAGTATTCAGTGTATTGAGTGTCCATTTCTTTACAATAAATACCCTTGACCCATTCATTGACACAGCTTCGTTGTGAGCCCGATTTGAATGTCTCGACGATGAAAATAGCCGTCCGGTCAAAATAACTCTCCTGTACGAGAGAAATCCTGTTACTGATAGGAAAGAGGGAGATAATGACGTCACTTCCGAAACGAAATTCTTTACGGTAATAGAATGGAGATATTATGCACAGGGTAATTAATGATGACAACCAAACACACTCTTGTATCGCTGCCTTTGAGATGTGTGAGTATGAATGAGAAAATGTTCAACAAGAATAGGAATCTAAATGTTGATTATGTTTTTATTTCTCTGTCAGGCCTGTAAAGACTACCACTACAATGACCACTGCACATCCCACTGTCCAGACAAGAGCTACCCTCGCAACCAAGAATGTATACCCTTCTGATGGCAATGGTTGCAACAATTATCAATCAACAGCCTTTAGATAGCAGTGAATTCTCAAATGTCATGAAAATCAAGACGAAAAATGATATGAACCTCTTACTGCATCCATCGTAAAGAATATCGACCAACGTTAAATGGAGTCTACGTGAGATACCCAAAGACTGGAAGATCTAAAGTAACACGTGACAAGAATACGTCACAATATTAATCTTTTTTTACACCAGTCTTATCACAACCACTATCTTTATTGAACGTGTCCTGCGAAACAACGATTATGCTAAAAATAATACAAAATATATGACTCGTTTGGGGTTTGAGCAGCGCTTGGTATAAGCGCACGATGTCTACCTTTAAAGTAGAACTAAGCTCCACGGCCTGCTGGTGCGAGATTCCTAGTCTTGGTCATATAACATAACGTTGTAAATGTAACACTGGAAGATTGTCATAGTGTCATGGAAATGACTGACTTACTGGTTACTATATAGCACAATGTTTGAGATTGCAGACAAAGAAAATGGTGTTTTAGCGACTTGAATCAAAGGTGGCGATGGGATAAGACCCTTTTTCCACTGGAAATTTCCACTAAAATTTTAAAGTTGCAGAAAACAAAGATATATGGGTGTGAAAATTATCATATTAACTATCAATTGCAAACAAATTGTATTGTACGTATTGACAGAGCTAAAATTCTGGTATTTTTTACAACGTAGTAATGCATTTATAGAATTTTAAGAAATCATATGTTGACAGTTGTGATATTAAATTACATATATTGAACATCATTTAATCAACTCTTCATCCTGCAAGTATCTATGCAATTATTGTTGTAATCGTTGTCTGTATGTTGTAATTATTTCTTTTGATGTTGTATTCGTGCACAGTTTGAATAATGAATATGTTATGGGTGAATTTCTGTATTGAATAACGAATCAATTCAACGCATTTGTTACCATGTTTATTTTCTTACCACGCCTATTTATGAATTATCAGTTATAAGGATGGACACAGCCCTCTTTGTTGTATGATGTCCCCAGAGCAGCGGTGTTAAACACGATGTTGAGGTACAAGCGTGCTATTGCAACTCAGACTTTTTTTATATTTCTTTTTGTTTTTTGTATATATTAGTTTGACTGTTTTCCACACAATTCTAACACGAATGGGTTATTAAATTCACCCGGAGTAAAATGAATAGAAGTTTTCAGGCAGTATTTATCTTTTCATAATTGAAATGGAACGACATTATTTTCATAAAATATTGTGTTGCAGATACCGTTATATGTTCATCATTTAAAGTAATTCAATTTAAATTTAATCGATTTGGGAATAGTCGATGAAACAGTTTCGAATTTATACGTTCTTGTTCTCAAGTTTAAGTATTCATAGTTTGAGTCCACTGACAGTAGATGCATCTATGTTATAGTTATTTTCTGATTGTGTTGACAAAACTTGTTGGAAGTGATGTTCAACCAAGGGCCCTGTTTCACAAGCGGTCGTAACGTTACGAACTGTCGCAAGTCTATGTTGAACTAACGGAACTGGGGCCGAGTGTTGTGTGGGCCTGTTAAAGAAAGATCGAAAACACTAATGTTAATGAAAACAAATATTGTCGGTTTTGTTGAGGATTCGAACGCAATGAAAGTCCTTAGATTTATTTAAACGTCCTCCCTATCCAAAGAATTAATCATCGATAATGTGAACGTATTGTGTTGTTTATCGAGTTACAGGTGTAAACTTCACACGCACGTATCCAGACATTTTTCCATATGTACGAGCCCAAAACACCATGTTGTTGTTCTGTAATTCATAAGGTTACTTTTGACTCAATAAACATTGATTTTACTTCTCTTGAGCGTTCTATTAAATGTCTATAACCGCATGTTACGTAAATACATATTACACAAGTCACGAATCGATACGGGCCACAACGGAATTACTCACGCTTCGAAAAAAAACAATAATGAAATATGCATGTTCATTTTATTGACACCCAACCTTACATGAAATCTACAAGCTGCGTCATTCAAGGCTAAAACACATCAAAGAATCTATTTCAATGATGTCATCAATGACGAATGATCGATAGATATCAATCACCTGAATGTCACCATCTTTATTGCTTCCAAAGCGCAGCCAAGATTGTTTCGCTATGCAAATCGAATCGTAATTTAATTGACAGTGGATTAGTGATCTAAAGCAACCGAAATTACAGGTTTGTGTTGTTACGATCAGGATCCGTGTTCGACGATTTTATTGACAAAAGATCAAGGTTAGGTTACTCATCAAGAAGAAGATAATTTGTGCAATGCTGCCAAACACCTGATGATGAAATTGACGCATGGCGCCTGTCAATCAGATGAAGCTTGGACTGGCGTGTGGCGATGCAACTGACAAGTGATGTCAGCGTCCTTTGAAATGCATCACACACGTGTAAGCGATGTATGATCAAAACGCAGAGATGAAACAAATGAGGAACTGGCACGAAACTATCTTGTTAATTTCTGGATTTGTCACTTTCATGCTATTGACAGATTACAAATGAAACATGTGCAAATATTGCTCAAGTTCTTATCATACACCCACGCTTCCCTTTAGAGCGCGTTCTTTATCGTTGTGATGTTGACTTTTATTGTATAAAATAGTTCATATTTTCTGAAAATAGTTATATTTGTTATTGATTTTTGTATGCCAGTTGCATGAGATATAGAAAAAGAAGTTTATTTCGAAAAGGTAGTTGTTTTATATAGAGAGTAAATATTCGATGTTTACAAATGTAAAATAAGACTTGGACTCCAAAGAAAAAACATTTGGATCTCAATTTACAAGTATCATATTGTCAAGTTGTAGAGTATATACTATTTGTCCACAATAGTGCTGACAACTGCACACTGGACTTGGTATGACGTATACAACGGCATATCAGAGAGAATACCGCAGATCTTGCATTTTGACAACGGCGATTGCACAAATATGATCACCTAGCATAGGACACAATTAAATATATTTCTATTCTTTGCTGATGAAAAGACATAAGATACACTAGATAAAAGCGACAAAACCATTTCCATATTCATGAGACATCTCTGCCGACTATATCATGAGCATGTGTTTATGAACCACTTTTAAATATGATGATACCAGTTGTTCGCGAAACTGGGAGCGTATCCTGTTCCACCGGCGGATCTTGTCACAAACACATGCAAAGGCAAGTCAATTGTTAACCTAAAAACAAGGGAACGTATGGTACAAAGATACGAGGATCATATTAACATCATTTTGAAAGAAGAATTATGATGGTATGGGCCGTATGGTTTTACGGATTAATAAATCTTTAACTTGTTTGCTCGTCACACCGAAGGCCAGGGGTCGAATCCCCACATGGGTACAGTGCGAGAAGTCCACCTTTGCTATCCCCGGGCAATATTGCTGAAATATTGCTAAAAGCGGCGTAAAACCAAACTCACTCAACACTTTGTGTGTATCCCACTAGTCAAGATGTACACACGGCTAGTCTGTGTCCAAGCGTGTAAGATAGGGACAAAATAAAGCCACAACCCAGAGTTGCCTTGCTTTTCTGAACTGTTGTAGCCTTGCACTACTGACAAGACGTTTCAATTTGAAACTTTGAGATGTCCAAATTCTGATTTATAATGTTCCAAACTCTTTTGAGGGTATGAAATCGAGTACTCTATAAACCTTCAAAGAAAAAGAGAGGAGTTTCGTGTCACGTACTTCTTACAAAATCTCAGTTTGATGTTAAGACCATATATAGTTTTGCCGTTGTGTACACGGAGACAGCTGCGACGCAGCGTAGTAATGAGAGGGTTGTACACTGCTTCTAGCAGTACTTCAGCTAAATCACGGCGTGACTGCTGTACATGTGGCCGCAAATCCTGAAGTGACACAAGATGTTGACATTTATAACTCAAGAGGAAGGGTTTCATTCAGACCAAAGATACCATTCCTTGCGAATCTGGGATTCGACCACAGAATCCGGTAGATCCTGAAACGGCTAAGACGTGTAACGCCTACGACCAATGGCCTTGGATCATCAGTTAAGTCATCAACTATAAAAACATTAAAAAAATAAACACATTATCAAAAATAATAATTAAAACATGAAAACATGAAAAACGTCACTTGAAAGGAAGCCTTGATATATCTCTAACGTACATTGACATACGATGACGAATGTAAAGAAACAACTGATGCAATCGGTGATGACATTGATTAGCCACCCACGTCACGTAGCATCCTTATGAATATTTTACAGTAATGTAATTGAACCAGAGAACGATGGTTGTATTGATCAGCTTCGCGAAGACCTTTCAACACGCAACTTTGTTTATATGTGAGAAACTGACATTCAGAGACACAAGTGAGCTTGTACAGATGTCATAATTAAATAACGTCCTGGTACTTCAGCCGATTGTCTATATAGTTTATGCATTTTGGGTCAATTGTTTCGGTAAACGCCCGTTGAGGTGTCGTTTTGTCTTAAACTCTCCCAGAAGTATTTGCCGATATTGGGGGTTTAGTGAGGATTGTCCATGCACTGAGAAAAACACGTTGGGATGTCATAGACTGAGAGGAAGACCGCTCATCGACCTGAAGACTGTATAATGCAGGCTATCCCTTGGTCACCTGTCATGAGCTATTGTAACGCCATCCTGTTAATACATCACTCGCGGTCTTGGTTGGGGAATCACTTTTCTATTTAATTAAGTGCATTTTGTTGGAGTGAGTGAGTAAGTTGGGTTAAACACCGCTTTGAACAGTATTCCAATTATAATTGGGCGTTTCCGCTAGATGTAGGAGCATGTACTTTGAGGCCACAGAAAACAAATTTGCTATATGACGTCGGTCTGTGACTATTCGACTGTTGGTCAACAAACCAGTGGTTGACTAGTTCAGATAAGGTGAAATGCCGTTTAACGTCGTGTCCAAGATTATTGCATTTATATAACGACATGCTTACACGTGTGTGTATGGCTGCTTGTACGAGTCCAGACTTATGCCGATTGTATCATGCTAGCCCACTGAGATACCAGTTTAACAGGAATACCCCAGTGTACACAGTATACTATCTCCGATCCAGCTCTTGTTTTAGCCCCTTTATTTTATGCCGAACGCCAGGCAGAGTAACAGTACCATCTTACAACGTCTATTGGTTAAGACCCAGCCGGGGATCGAACCCCGAACCTTCCGCTCTCCGGGCGAACGCTGTACCACCAGACCACCAGACCACGGAGGCGATGACAAGTTCAGCATCCGTTCATGCCGTAGGGGGGCATGCATGGTGACACAATCAGCCAAACAAGTCAGGCACTGTAACCTCCCGATCCCCTTAAGTCGGCACTAAACGATAAGAATAGGGCTCTCGGCCTCCGTGCCGCAGTGTCCCCAGAGGAGTTTAACATGCCCCTGGTATAGCAGGTACAGAAGCTCACCTCTATACAGTGATATCACATTAAAGCTGTGAGGACGTGCTGACCTAAACTCCCGGGCAAAGGAAGTATATATCCATGTTTGATGTGGCTAAGAAATGGTTTTTCGATGGTGATGTATTTGATACAGGCATCATAGTTGTGTTTTGGATCTTAAGTTTGCAGTGTTTTGGCGACTGTTTTCAGCCTAGTAACGTTTTGATAACGTTTGTAATTTTTTGGTCAAATCCAGTTTTCAAGTGCATACTTTCTTTTGTCCGATAGTTTAGTTATGTTTGTAAGCAAGACATAATACACAATAATTGGATACACTGGTTTGCTATAGATCCTCTGAAGATGTTGTGATGAACCTCATACTTTGTTGTATATTCTGTGAGAAGATTAATGTCTACAAGTCATTCTCCACAGTCTTATTTCCCTGCTATGATTCCAGGGAAACGCATGTAAAACAGAGTCAGAGGTATTGCTGGATACTGACAAGGAACATAATTATGTACATATATATGTACCTGTAAGAACAACAAAAGTAATAAGTAAAGCACAGTGGGGGTTTGTGTGTGCTCTGGGGTAGACTATGATCACCTGTAGCAGTAATTACATGCTACAGTATGCAAGAGGTAACCAACTTCTCCCGTTACACTTGACCGCCAGATGACCACAAGTGATTAGCGGTGCCTTGTGTCAACTGACCATCGGTTGCCTATTTCATCCAATTACAAGCGTGAAAATATGGCTCAGAATGATACTCAAAACCAGCCTTTATGGATGTGAACTACTCCAGGGACATCAAGGGACAACATCCCGTTCTGTTGGAAGGCACGCAAACATATCTCCTTCACTATTGTGAATCTTGGAATTTGGACAATTACTGCATATATTGATAAATGCAAACTTTTATTTCCTGGTCGTTTATGCAATCTGAACTGTAATAACTTTGCAAAAAAAAATTTGTGCGTCCATTGCAAGCCCTGTCAATTCAAAGACAATCTGTGGTGAACTTAAATCAACACTTGATCTGGGTACCTACCTTTGTACATATACTTGGTATGGTACTTTCCCCCCAAAATTGAAATGGAGTAATCATGTTAATGAAACCAAATGCAAATACGAAGAACAATTATGGCTCACAATTGTATCAAATAACGCAAACATGTCCCGTTATAAGAGAATTCATACGAAATTAACATACCATGTACTTTGACAATTAGCTTTTGTGTACCCGGAATATCGACCTGATTTACAGCTTTGTGTGAAAGTGAATGCAAGCTCTGTAATAGAAATGCTTTCGACTATGACAGCCACATTATCTTACATTGTGAAGCCCTTATATCAGAAAGAAATGCGTATTTCTCTTCTCCCATTGATTTACGTGACGTTCAAAAATATGTTGATTTTGAAATGCAAGACGAAACAGATATGTTATCATTCTTATTTGGGGCTGAAACAAAATTTACTCACAATCTGGATCAACACATCTGGGAAGCTATTATACTTCAATTCGCCTCGTATCTATACAAACTAAGGCATCTTTTGATATATACCTTTTAGTGAATATCTGTCTTCCTTTAGGTATCTGAATTTGATTAACTGCGAGTAATTGTAACTCTGTTATGCCTTGTTGTATTGTGTTAACCGCGTGTAATTGAATATATTTCCATTGTAATCCTCGGAATGACATCAATCCCCCCCCCCCCCCCCCCCCAATCGATAGGAAACATCGTTCCCTTAACCTTAATCATGTTTTTGCACTGATACAATCGGTTTCATAATGTATCAATGTAACAGTGACAAGTAACAGATGTACGTACTCGTTCAGACCGGAAGTTAACACCACACTTAGAACATATCTCTTTTGTTTTCACAATAATTAAGTTTAAACTTTAATTAAGTATAAACTTAAAAATTGGACGTTACTGAAACGTTACTAGGCTGGAAACAGTCGTCGAAGGACTACAGCTTCAAAACACAACTATGATACCCGTATTAAATGCATCATCATCGAATGACCACTTTTTTGTTTGTTTGAGGTTTGGCCATCAAACATTGTTATGTACGTCCTTTAGCCCAGCAGTTTATACTAACACGTCACCCATGCAGCAACAGTGTAGAATAGTCCACAACTTTATATCCATGTGTATTAAAACAGATTTGACTGGGATGTATGGTACATTATACGATTTATGTGGCAGATGCAACTTAAAGGAAGGCATCGACCCATGTCTGGGAGACTTAATGTGCCACATGATCTTAATATGTCACAACGTAATTCCCTTTCTGTATATGACACCAGTTAGAACTACCGGTAAGAAAAAACGGACGCTACGATAACTAAGCCTCCATATTGCTTTCAGCATAAAGCTGCACTTGAATTTAGCACTCGACAGTCACCTTAAATTCTTAAGGGTGAAATTACTATGGCAGTAATTTGGGATAAATTTGACACGTCGCACAGATACAATATCTGATCGGCGGATTGTTCGTCATGCCACGACGGCGTGCGTCGGTGTTCACGATGTTTACCACTGGTTTACCGGGACCAATAAGTGGCCGGCGTTATAGAGATGAATATTACTGAGTGCAGCGTAAAATAACAGTCACTCACTCTTAAACTTATTTTCATAAACCAATTCCGTAGCACCCTCTCCAATCCAAAACAGAAATCTTGTAGATTTGGCCGATTTTCTATCATAAGAACCCATGGAGGTATCAGACATATGAAGTTATCATAAGTTAAAAATTAGATGTATGACCAACTATCAACACTTGCACGAAGTTTAAAAGTAGGAAATTGATATTTCACAATACCAGAATAGTTTAAAAGAAATAGTATTAAAATCTGTTGTGTCTCCAGAACACAGGTGTATTTTTGCGTTATTTCATGTCAAACAGTTTATCAAAGATTACTGCACTTCGAAATAGTCTTGCGTCTATATTTCACCTTCAGTCGACAGCCCCTATACTCCCAGAAAGTGATTCGTTCAAGGAGGAAGTCTCGCTTTGTTTCATGAACCTGTGATGTCCAGTTCGGAGAGGAGATGTGCGTACACCTAATTAGCTAACAATGTAAGTAATTTATATGTACTTCCAAGTACCATGTTTTTGTGAATGTAAGTACTAACATATCGACCTGCGATTAATCAATACATGGTGTCGGAGGTGATTCAGGGGACGGTTGGTACACGCACAATGAATCACTGAGCGGATTCTAAAGGGAAGATGGTGATAATGATAATGATTATGATGATGGTGATGATGACAGATGATGATGAAGATGATAATGATGATGATGATGATTATGATTATGATGCCATGACCATGATGATCAAGACGTTGTTGTTGTTCTGAAAAGAATTTACTAGGCATAACGAAACAAATGGCATTGGTAACTTGGTTTAAAAACTTGCTGCGTGCAGAAGGTCTGCAGCTTATATTCATATTGATAAAACGACTGGGCAACACTACATGAAATATATCACGCGCATGAAGCGATAACGTAAAAATCATGACATATACAACCTGCCAATCACGACAGCGAATACCTGTCAATCATTCGCTATCAGTTTACCACCTAAGATATACCTCACCACTATAATTTTTGTATTTCGTTACCACGGTTACCCATTGTAACAAAGCATGACAAACGTCAATGATGTCACGACCACGTGACAAGTCTGAGGCGTCATGAATAATAATTAATTAATAAGCACTTTAGTGGATATTTAAAAGCAGCCAAACTTTGTTCGCGTCACACATCCCGGTCCCAGGCAATGGCTCTACCTGCACGCAGCGATCGAAGCCAACAGAAAACTGTTTACAACGCTCGAAGTTCGCGCTCCTGTGATCACTGATTGATTTGTCTCGGCACAACAGATCGAACACTCCTTAATCATCAACAGCACACACATTTATAGTAGAATTGGGATTTCTAAGCTTGGAAAACCCAGCTTGAATATATTTTGGTCAGAAATATTCTATTCTACATATTTTGTACAGTGCAAAGGAACACTTATTATCTAAGATGATACAAGTTGCTATACTGGGTGCGTTGTGTGTGGGTACAGCCTTTGGTATCGTCATTCAACCAGACATCGATCTACCCAAATTAACACTGGAGAAAGGTAAGCTATGATCCATTTTGAATTATCACATTTTCAAAATTACATTGTAGTAGACTTTCGTCATATTTCTTAACTTTAGTTCAAAGCAATTGGATCTCTTATCAGAAGGATGAGCATTCAGTCAATTAAAGAACATTTAAACAAATGAGAATACAATAAATATTAATTGAAAGTGGGCTTATCTGGATGCAATAATGTCTAAGGCGACGCAATTCGTTATGCAGAGTTGCGTCCCTTAGACGTGACAGGATCCTATGATCGTGGGTTCGAAATCAAGATTTGCCCTGACTATGATGCTTCGTGCCATACCTGTGCGTGTGGGTTTCATGAAAGTTTCTTAAACATCTAAGACCTGCCCGCTTTCTCAGACAAACAGCTGATATGCCATGATATTGTTGACATAATGTTCAACCGACGTTAAAACAACTCCCTGACTCACTCGCATTTCCCCAACCTTACATGTTATCAGTTTTTATTCAAGGGTTTTGTTCAGTTACATATGTAATTATACCTTTCATCAACATGTATGTTCAAATGTCCAAAACTCTTCTTTTATTAGTTTTCTACTTATTGTGGTTATAACCACAGAGTTTTGTAGCACACGAATTATCCGCTAATTCCTTATTACTAAAGATGGCACAGGTGGCTCAGTCGTCTACATCTTGCAGCTATTTTTTGCGTTACAAGCACCTGTAGTTCAACCAGTGTCGTCATCATCGTAATCATTATCAGCATCAGACCTCTTAATAACGATGGAGTTGATCACTCTCACGATAACAATCGCGGCTTTACAAATAACTATGTACCTATATCTTTTGCGATGATACAGTCAAATAATTCAACTATTTTGGTTGGGAAAAACTAGCAATAATCCATTTACTCACCATTACTATTTACATAATAGCCTGCCTTCTTTTATCAACTTAACATACAAAATCATGTATTTTTGTTTTTTTTCTACTTTCCTTGGTTCTTTTGCTACATTTAATCCTAAACATAATAACCCAGGTTCGCCCTGATTATGTTTCTTCAAGTACATGTGGACGTCCAGGTCCTGACTCACTTCGGGTTTTATCAAGATGAAGTCGTGATATTACGGGAATACTGTTCAAAATGTGCTTATCCACTCACTCAGAATACTAGATAAATTTGGTCTAGCCTACATATGACCAAATACATTACCTAGGTCATGCATATATTTATATTTTTCATCGTAATCATCATCAGCATCTGAAATCGATGGAGTCGTAGCGTTATAACCTACAAATAACTATGCATAAAAATATTGGTGTCATACAGTCAAATGTCTGACACCGAGCACGCCTCATACGACAAGTTCATCTTTCTTGGGTTCTGTTCTACGCCGGAACCCCCGCGGATTCATTAAGAAACATACATGACGCAACATTCTTTATCCGATCCGTCCACATCAACAAACAACACAGAAACCAGAAAGAAAAATACTGTCAGTCCACACAATGTACGCCTACTGATATTTGTCAAATCGATGTATGTTTCTGTGCGATCAAACACACATATCATGACAGACATCAGATCATTTGATGTGCTTGAAAGAATATTTCCCAACATCGATTTCCTGAAATAAACAAATGTAACCAAGTGCTACTTGTTTTAAAAAATAAAACAGAAACGTTTTACTGTCCATAAAGTTTGTAACTTTCACTATTGCTATCTGTCAAATCGATATTGACAACGGTCACTTCCTGGTTGTCTATTTCAGTATGGAGAATGCACCCTTATAACGCTCTTAAGATGTTGACAGGATAATCATATCTGTTGGGTTTTAATCTATAATAGCTACAAATATCTACCGAAATAGAATAAATGGATTAACTTTGTATGTCGTCCCTGTTTAAAAACCCTTGCTTATGTCGTCGTGTTGGGAAAGTCGCTTAAAGCTGTTGATCCCTTACTCACTTGTGACGAAAGAATTGATTTATTGTCGTGAAGTTTGCCAGTATGATCACGTGACGTTGAAAGCCAACACGTTTACAGGTAATTGATCAATATAATTCACTGCGTGAAGAAGATAACTGTCATATAATGCTTTCTTTGGCGTGTATAATTCGATAGAAACACTCAAATGAATTCATCACGGGTTTTACTTGCGTAAGACGGTAAGATCAATTTAATTGACAGTAGCATTAAGTTAAGTTAAGCTATATCAAAGTTGAATGCTTGAAACAATAACATAATACACCTACATCAACACACACTCACCTACACCTACATGTGCCTGCGTCATTATATGGCAGTCTCGTTTTAGGTAGAATTAAAGAGGGTCATATATTTTTTAATTCATCTATATTTCATTCATTCATTAATTCACCATCCATCCATTAATGTATCTTCATTCATCCATCAGTTTCTTTTATCATCCATCATCTTCATTTATTCATCCATCCATCTTTATTCACCCATTCATTTATCATCCATCCATCTTTATTCATCCATTCATCATCCATCCATCTTTATTCATCCATCCATCATCCATCTTCAGTCATTCATTCATCCATCTTTATTCACCATCCGTCCATCCATCTTTATTCATTCATCCATTCATCTTTATTCACCCATCCATCTTTATTCATTAATCCATCCATCCATCCATCTTTCTTCACCAATCCATTTATTATCCACCATCCATCTTTATTCATCCATCCATCTTTATTCACTTATCCATTCATGATCTTCATTCATTCATCCATCGATACATCTCCATTCATTCATTCATTTACGGCCATTCAATAAGATACGCTAAGGAGTATTTATAAAACAAACAGTGACAGTGACGTATGGTTTAGGAGGGCCATCTGGATGTGCACTGTATGGCAGTTGATCAGATGGTCTTTGAATGAACCAACGTACCAGACCGTCTTGGTTGTGGTTGTGTCTCACAGGACATAAACGTGTTATCAGACACTGGTATCATTGATCATGATCCATTTCAGGTCTTCAGCAACCCATGCTTACCGTAAAAGGCGACTATGCTTGTCGCAGGAGGTAGTCAGGCTCGCTCACTTGGTTGATGCATGTCATCGTATCCCAATTGCGTGGATTGATGTGCATGATTTCATCACTCAATTGTCTTGTCTTTTACTCAATTATTCACAGACCGCCGTCAAAGAGCTGAAATATTTCTGAGAGCGGCGTTTAACAACAAACAAACAAACAAATACACGCGGTGTAAACGACGTTAATGTGAATGAGTGACGGAGTTGGGTTTACCGCTGCCACTACATTTGTAGAGCAGAATATTGTGGCAATTTCGTCACTAGACCCAGAGGATGCATATGATAAGACACACTTTCACATTGGTTACAAGTGGTTACAAGCGGTTACAAGCGGTTACAGTGTGTGGCCTAGGTGATAGAGTGTCATCATACCCTTCTCCATACTTTTGTAGAAAGTCAACCCATGCACTTTACCTGGACGAGATTAGTCTATTCACTGGCTGCCGTGTATTAATGCAATGTCGCTAGCTGGGGGAAATTGAACTCACACATACACATGTCATCTTTACGTAAAATTCTTTCTTTTCCGGGTAAGCATGGTTGGCAATGAGGGGCTTGAAAATGTTAAACAAGCCACCCTTTTTCCTCAACTAAATTAAATAACCTCACTGACGGAAATACTTTGTAAAGTTTACTAACTTAGTGAATTTCACTGTCAACTCAGACACTAACATTTTAGTAGATTTTACTAATCAGTTAGTATTTTTAACCCGGTGGCCTATCGTTACTAACTACAAAAGGTTAAGTAGTAATACGATATTCTTTCATTGTCAACTTCCTGTATGAGAGAAATATTATAATGCATACATCAACAGCACACTGAAGGACACATAGATTTTTAAACCTCGGAGGGATTTGAAACTGCAACAACCTGTAGGTTTGATAGTCCGTCACGCTACCACATATGCTATAGAGACTGTTGCAGCCACAAGTGTAACTGTTCCTTGTCACCATTCGCTTGGTTTGTTCGTACATGTATATGTTGATATTGTACCAAGTTCGTTGTAAGTCCTAGTGGTATACGTGTTATGCAAGTGCCTGTGAAGCTGATTTGCACAGCTACTTTCAATATATATCATACACTCATCTATATTTGACTCATCGACTGATGATATGCGCTTTATTTAACACCGTTTAACATGTCTAAATTCTAAACATATTTAAAAATGTTTAAATTCTATTGGGATGTTGTGTTAAGGTGATGTTTAGGCTAAGAGGCGATAGCTCATTTCATGTGTTTGTTGAACGTGTTCAGATAGAACACACCAAAATGTGCATACCGTTTAGGATTGAAACACATTCCTAAACATGTCTTCTATGTCTTGTCACATTCTTAACACAATTTTACAGTGTAGATTTTACTGATTAGATAAGTGATATTTACTTATCTTCAAAGCATCTGTAAAGCAGGATAGCAAATTCGCTGTTTACTAACCTCCTGGTCGCTAGTTACTAATTAAGTTAGTATAAATCACTAGACTTTTTTGCTCAGTGCAGTTCAAAACGAACGAATGAGCTAGTGCTGACAAACCTGGAAGCTTAATCGGGGCGAACCGGAATTCAAACCCATGACAATAGGTTTCTGCCATTCCCAAGGGACGCAAACTCTGCACTTCGAATTGCTGCGCCCCTCATTACAAACGAGCCATGTAAGAACCATTATGAATATTCAATATGAAAACACGATCACAATGGAGACCAGCTTCACCATTTTCAGTCTAGACGTTGTACATTGTCAAATTAAAACATGTACCTAGTCTTCAACACTTCTCTATCTGTTTGCAGCCTGCCCCGGTACCCACATGGGCTTCAGCTATTCCGGGTCTCTCCGACGTCACTACCGGTACATGCAACGACGTTACACCGGCTGCACATACGTGCAGGGGAATCTCGAGATCACGCACCTGCGTCACAAAAACATCAACTACGACCTCAGTTTCCTCCGCTCCATCCGTTACGTCAGCGGCTATGTGCTCATTGGCCTGGTAACGCGGGTTCGGGAGATACCCCTGACGAGTCTAGAGGTCATCAGGGGTAACCAGACACTTGAACTCTTCGGGAGACAGTTTGGACTTGCCGTAACCTTGACCTCCAGGTCGTATGGATCGAGGAGAGGTTTGCAAGAGCTCCAACTGCCGAAATTGAGAGGTAATAGGTATATGTTTACAGTCCATGATTTCATCTCCAGCATACTGTATTATACTACTTACTGGTTGAGAGGGATGTTTCTCTATAAGCCATGGATGAAGACAGATGACTTATTATATGTATATACATCTTCCTGAGGCAAGGGAGTTAACTGATTTTAAAAGTCCAGTTTCTACCCTTGCCGAACTAGACTTGAATTCCCTGGCTCGATCGTAGCGCCACCAGTGGTTATTATCTCGTATCACTTGCATTTGTTTCAGACAAAATGACGGCGCCCAGTCAAGACAATCTGATCGATAATCAAGACCTATATTGTGATAAAACAGGTCTTAAATCGCGAAGTGCATCAAATCACATGAGCACATTGATAGAAAACATGAAAGACTTCGAAAATATCTGTTGACAACGAGTTGGCGGTGCACATGTTTTGCAAATCCTGCAATCGACCGAAATCTGCACCACAGTTTACGAACCAGATTTCGATTTCGTTGTGCGATTTTGATTTGACTATGCATAGACTCGTTAGTCCAGCCAAACTGTAACTCCATAATACCAGCCTAGTTCGGCAAGGGTGGAAACTGGACTTTTATAGTAAGTTAATTCTGTTGCCTCGGGAAGATGATCTATAGACAAATAGTATGAAATATCTACATTTCCCTATAAACAGATAAGTATATAGTATACACATGATTATATATTGGATTGTTCCACCGTTCCTTAAAACAAAAAGTATTCAATAGTAGAGTTCAACATAAATATAAACTATGTTTGATAAAGGTATGCTTTTGGCAAAATGGATAGTTCTACAAGCGCTATTTCTTCACATTGTAGCATTGATACATGTTTTCTACTTTGATCGTTTCATGCATGATAAAGTTATGAAATCCGACATCTTGTCGAAGTATATAGACACATGTTATTTACCCACAGAGATTTCTGGGGGCGATGTGCTGTTTGCAAACAACCCCGGACTGTGTTACGTCCAGACCATCCTCTGGGAGGCCATCATCAACGGCGGGAGGAAGGCCATGCTCAAAGGAGACCAACCACTCGCTAAACGATGTGAGGATGTAGTAGTTTTCTAATGTTTCGACCCCACCCACCACCTTGCAGAAATCTTATTTATCAACCTGCCAGTGTCTTTTCTCCTTGGTTACTTGTAACCCTCTTTTTCAAACCGTTTTTGGTCGTAAGAGGCGACAAACGGGATCGGGGGTTCAGGCTCGATCTACGATGCTCATGATGTCAATCACTGTATTCTCTGGTCCAGACTCGATTATTTACAGACCGCCGTCATGGGTGCGGCGCTAAACAAAAAACCAGCAAACTGACAAAAAATCTGGCCTTGTTGCAAGGATCGAAATTATCACTCGTTCGTTTCTAATTAAAGCTTTGTTTGTAACATGCATTAATTGAGTTATCATATCAACTCATTTATGGAAAATTATCCCTGGGGCGGTGTATGCGTTTTCCCGCACTAGTATTATTTAAGTAGCTCATTTAGGGTATCGCCGCGGCAATTTTCTTCCCTCTGCATCGTAAAGACCAAACAGGCCCATCGATTTAGTTTCACTCCAAAGTATATTGTTAGACTTGTAAGCTTTGTCATGTGATGTCCGCATCAACATGCTGAGTGCGTGTGTCTCTCTGCCCAGGTTTGCCGTGCTCCAGTCACTGTCAACAGCAAGGTACCAGGCGGTGCTGGGGAAGGGGGAAGCAACTCTGTCAGAAAAGTAAGTAACAGGGTCAGGGGCATCTTCCCGATGCAAGGAGTTAATTGACTATAAAAAGTCCAGTTTCCACCCTTGCCGAACTAGGCTGGTATAATGGAGTAACATTTTGGCTGGACTAACGAGGCTATGCATAGTCCAATAAAAATCGCGCAACGAAATCGAAATCGGTTTGTAAACTGTGGTGCAGATTTTGGTCGATTGCAGAATTGCAGGATTGGCAAAGCATGTGCACCGCCAACTCGTTGGCAGCAGATATTTTCTAAATCTGTTCCTGTTATTAATCAAAGTGCTCACGTGATTTGATGCATTTCGCGATGTAAGACCCGTTTTAACACAATGTAGATCTTGATTATCGATCAGATCGTCCTCACTGGGCGTCGCAATTTTGTTTGAAACTAATGCAAGTGATACGAGAGGGTGAATCTAATTGGTCAATAGGAGAGGCTTAGAAAGTAAATAACAGGTAATAATCACTGGTGGCGCTACGATCGAGCTCGATAATTCCAGCTTAGTTCGGCAAGGGTGGAAATTGGACTTTTAAAGTTAGTTAACTCCCTTGCTTCGGGAAGATGGGTCATGTTATGTGTGTGCATAAAGGTCTCTATATGTCCCATGTTTGCCCTAACTACTACTACTACTACTACTACTACTACCACGACTACTACTACTACTACTATGCTACAAAACAACATTGACATAATCTTGTGGCCAGGCACCTACTACTACTATGCTACAAAACAACATTGACATAATCTCGTGGCCAGGCACTAACTACTACTACTACTACTACTACTACTACCACTACTACTACTACCACTACTACTACTACTACTACCACCTCTACTACCACTACTACTACTGCTATGCTACAAAACAACAATCTCGTGGCCAGGCACCTACTACTACTACTTCTTCTACTACCGCACCACCACTACAACTACTATGTTACAGACAACATTGACATAATCTCGTAGCAAGGCACCATACATTTTGATGCAGGTGCCACTCATTTATTTGTCAAATGACTGTCGGAAATAAAGCATTGAAACTTTTACACGAATTACAGTTTTAAATTCTTCACCAGCTGTGGAGGTTCCCGAATGTTTCTGGTAATGATTGCTCACATTACCCATGAAGGAAGTATACATCAGTTACGAATTTAGTCCCAACGCGTGACACCAGTGTATAGGAAAGGAGCTATGGTAAGAAGCATGCGATGTTTTCCTTTGTTCTGGCTTTGCAGATTAAAACTGGTTAATGCCCCTCTTAACAAATTAAACTGCTTTGGTTTATCTCATATTTATACACAATATAAACAAAATGGATTACCCCAAACATTCCAGTTTTGTCATAAGCCTTATTACATAGATACAGAAAACACTTATTACGTTTGATGGCCGGTGGAGAGGTTTAGTGGTTAAATCGTTCGCTTGTCACACCTAGGACCCGGGTTCGATGCTCCCCACGTGGGTAAAATGTGCGAAACCCATTTCTGGTGTCCCCCGCCGTGATATTGCTGGAATTTTGCTATGAGCGGCGTAAAAGAATACTCACTCACTAGCTTATTACGTGTGATGTTCAGCTGTCATCATGAGTTGACCACGTCACACAACGGCCACAAAACCCACCACCACAGATGTGGTACCGAGACGTTAACTCAGGTATAAAGACATATATAACAGTTGCACCAGCTGCTGTAGGGAGTCTGACAAACGCACAACACGTGTACCCAATAAAATGAGAGAACTTGTCCTTTCCAGTCGAGCCCTTGACCTGTGACCCCTCGTGTCCGTACCGGTGCTTCGGACCTGGGAAGGAGGGATGCTGTAACAGCCAGTGCGCCGCCGGATGTTGGGACGAGACCGAGGCTGACTGTGAGGTGAGACTGAGGGTCAGACGTAACGATATCAGATTCATAGAAGTCACAAATCTTGATGTCCAAATCCACTGTAAAGTAGTCTACATATGCTACGGCATAAATAACTTTACTCTTGACAAAGAAGAGATCATCATTCACATTAATTTAATTTGTGAAAATAAATAATTACAATTATCATATAATGGGTAGGTTTCTCGGCAGGATAAAGCCAACGGATAAAACACTCTCCTACCCAGAGTTCCATGCGGCCGGCAGCCAGCTAGCATAGTACCTCTGCCACAGGCCAGCGCCAAGTGACGATTCGTCACATCTTTCACAGTCCATTCAAGATATTGCATATGCTTTTCATCCGTTTCATGTTTGACAAGTCTACACATTTTCATAAACAAATGTCAAAGAATGGTTAACTTTCATTGAAAAAGTATGCAAATACGTAAAAATCTACTTGTATTTGCGTAGTTATCCTTTGTTTACATTGGTTGTACGGCTCCACATGCTGTCATCGAAGCCCAACGGAGAGCTAGCGACACGGTCACTTTGATGCATAAATATATATTGTCATGCAACTCACTGTCGCAGTTGTAGTAGCATATCTATATAGTTATGCAAAACAATATGTAAAGCGCCCCCAAATACTTGCATTAGTCCGTTCTATACTGATTTCTGAAAAAGCGCGTTTGTTTACAAACAAGAGAAAAGTCCGGTCACGTGATATGCAAATTAGCCTGTGGCAGTGGTGTTATGCTGAGTCACCACTGCGACGGAGTGTGCGGATAAAAACGATATCCGTTGGTGTCATATGCGGATAGAGATGCAAATATCAAAGGTCAAGTAGGACTACTTTCGCTGTTTATAAACAAACATGGCGTCGCCCTCGTCATATATTTTTTTCAAGCATAGTCTGAAATGGAAGTCGCCAGTAAAGCTTGAGAAAGCCGCTTTCTAAGTGGCTGATGTCGAGTTCTTGTTAGTTGTTTCAGTGGTAGGTCAAAGTTCGCTGTAAACTGTAATAGTCTACGGCCTGCATCAGCTTTATTCCTATATGTGGCTGACCCGATGTCGTCCAACAGTTGTCCAAAGCGGTGAATAACTCAAGTGACGTGGTAAACGTCTTGGCATGCGTCATTTTGGACATTACCAACTATCTTAGTTAATCAGCTTCAAAGTAAGCCTGGGATTCCAGGTTAGTGGTCAGACTTGATGACTTTGTTGTGTCATCTAACACCGACGATGTTCATAATGTCAATCACTGGTTTGTCTGGTGTATGATTTTGATTGTAGACCGCCGTAATGAAAGTGCGTGGCGATTATCTACAAGTATGCAAATAAAATACCATTTAAATTTGTTATTTATCTCGTTTCAGATATGTAAAAACTACTACTACCAGGGCCGCTGTGTGGGCTGGTGTCCATACGCTCCCAACACGTATGCTTTCGGCTCGATGTGCCTTAAGTTTTAAATATGTGTAACCTCGGATAATCTCCCTCTGTATCATTTAAGGATCGATGTTCACGGAAATGATCGATGACTCATGCCTAAACCCGGATACCTCATGGACTTTGATCACAGAGGCATGACATTAAATGACATTTACTATCGTCGCCGTGCTCGTTTTACCCTATCAGATCAATAGTGACACATAAGATTGAAGTAAATGCACTTTTCGGGAAGTAGCATTTGCAGCCATTAGACAATGAGAGGAAACTATATTCGAAGTCGAATGTAAGTTGTACCAAAGTGCCTATGGATGTTTAAAGACCACGTAGGTACAAGAGGATCATGTGTAGGGACAAGACGACAGCCGGTGCAATTCTGTCTATCTGGTGCACGGAAATGGGGCTTTCCAGGTGTATTGATATTACTAGATAGGGTAAAGGTTTATGATCATGTGGACTAAGCTCTGGATAACCAAATCGCTTTTTCTGGACAGGAAAGACATCAAACCATTGGTGCCTGCTTCTCGAAAGGTCACATTGAAAAATACGCTTTTGCACTCCAGTGCTGTTCATTGGAATTTTGGATGAAAAGGCATGACGGACGGAAATTTCTATAACATAAGTAAGATATCATATAGAGACCCGCTAATTGTCACTAAGAATCTATCATTACAAAACTGTTACACAAATACTCAATGATGAATTGAAACATCCGGGCATCTTAGGGTCCAACCATTTAATATTCTTGATTTTATACAGACAGAATATTTTGTCGTCACTGGTTCAAGATATACTTTCTCTTAAGAAGGATCCAGTTTAGGACACGCCGACTTCAGGTTAATTTTTAGGACATTGAGTGAACAGTTATTTGTACATTAAAACGTTAAAAAGCTAATTTGTTTGGGGGCAGTATTTTCTTCAACCATTTTTTTCAAACTATGCTAATCGTAATAACTGTGTTTTGTGTACGAATTCCCAGGGACGCTTCCAGGGTCTCTCTTCCTATGTAATTGTCTCACGGGACGAATGTTTTCGATACCAGGATGAAGACAATGAGAAACTGTGGGCAAATTTCATTTTAAAAGATCTACTCAGTTTTAGAAGTTGTCGGTTAAGCAATACCTATCTTGCGCATCTGTTCCTCATCATTGGTGGTGGTACGGCAAGTGTGAAGTTTATTCAGTACTTTAGTGGCGCTCTCCTGGTGTGTATGGGCGCGCGTGCGCGCGTGCTCGCGGGGGATGTCGGGTTGCCCATCCGTTTTGATCGCTCATCAGTCAAGGCCCGGTTTCGATTCAAACACTGGTGAAATGTTCAAATCCCAAGGTGGCTTTAAACCATACTCTCTCACTCTGAAAGGTGCTCGCTGTACAGCGGCTAAGAAATATTTGTGTAGGCGTAACAGAATCCAATGATACTCAACACCTTAATCATACAATACTAACAAACATTATGAGACTCGATGAGAATTAAGGACAGAAAATAAAATATATGTTCAGGAGATGGAATTGGAAATTGATAGGTATTGTTTCAGCTGTATTTATGAACTATGACACAGGAAGTTCGAGGAATGTTATCAGGAGAACTTCAGTTAGATTGGATGTCGCTTTCAATAGTTGCGTGTATCTAGGAACAGCCTAGTGTGCACTGTTAGCAGGACGCTGAGATAGAAATGGATCGATACACCCTTAGTCCAAGTCGCTTGCCAGTGATCTTTTTCACTTTTTTTTCAAAACGACCGACGTACATGAGCTGAGAATATGCTTTCTTCAGGCCCACTTTGATATTTTATTGTCAGCATTTATCAGAGCACAATTAAAACTAATCGATACCTCAAAGATGACATTTAACGCACATAATACGCTATTTTGTTCTTAGTTTTGCTCCAGGACACCAGTCTTTGTCTCCATATCATGGTACAGATTGTTACAACCGGTAACTGGTGAGTGAGCTCACAGGCGTAGTTCAGTGCCTCCACATGGATGCAGTTTATGTTGAAATAAACAAGTGTGTGAAAAGCAATCTTATCGTTGAGCATTTCTTTGTCCGGCCAACTGAGTGAGCTGGGTTTAAGGCTGCTTTGAACAGTATCCCAGGTATATCACTGTCTGTCCCAGCTTAATGTGGGAGGAAAGCCTGAAGTGATGGAGGTCTTAATCATTCACAAGTTTGTTGAAACCAACGATCACTGGTATGGTGCTGACAAACCTAGAAACATATTTGGGGGGAACCAGGATTCGAACCTACAATGATAGGTTTCTTGTGTGCCCAAGGGATGCAGGATGACATTGAATTGCAGTGCCTTAGACTGGGATACCTGATGGCATGTTTTCAGCACAACTAGATTTCCACCAGGACCAATAGATATTTCTACCTACAAGAGCATTCCTTTGGACTACCAGCTAATTCTGATCAATGTCAAACACTGAAATGCCCCCATGACATGACTGCAATCATCACTTGATGTGGCAAGGGTACGATGACACACTAAGGCAACTGTTTGTCTTCTCTAATCTAGCTATTACTCATGAAGATCCAGGTTAGAATTGATCTTCAGCAACCCATGCTTGTCAAAAGGGGCAACTAACAGATACGGTAGTCAGACTTAGTGACTCCGTTGATGCATATCATGGTAGGAAGATACCTATGATGTCAATAACTGGACTGTGTTGTCCAGACTCGAATATTTACAGAGGGCGATCATATAGCTGGAAGATTGCTGAGTGCAGCGTTAAACTATAAACAAATGTAATTCAGGAACCACATCACTGATATATGTGGTAGCTTTATTTTAGCAAACAATCAAGACAAGATGTTTACACTTGTGTGAAGATTTTAATCCACCTGTAAAGCAATGCTGTTTCTCTCCTTCAATACAAGGTCTGTGAAGCAGGAATGAGTGGGAATGGATAACAGAGGGACAATATACTGAAAATATAGCCATCCCTGTTCCAGCCGTAGGAACAGGCCAGTTTGTTAACCACATACAGTCAGTATACAAGAAATATATATCAAAAGTGGAGAAATATAGGAAAATGTTTTTCACTTTTTAAACTGACAATCCAACCTGCATATTAATATGTAATGCATGCATAGAGATATAGTTAACAATAATGTTTTTATTTGCTCCCCTGTTTCCGTTTATAATTTAGTCTTATAATCGCCACTGTGTTATGAAAAATCCTCTGAACCCATTCACTACAATAGCTTAGTTTAGAGCCTGATTCAAATAACATGATGCTGAAAAACACCATCCATTCAAATTACACTCATGAGCAAGAGAAATTCTGTACTAAGTTTGTTCCAAGTTGAGATGGTGACATCACTTAAGAGACTAAGTTCTGGTGGCAAAACGGTCCAGGGTATTTATCACAACAGAAAGAGATATAAGACACTGGGTAATTGAGCACTGTCGGCATGGTGAAAAAATCTACATCGAAAAGGTTGTCAAATGCAATAAACATGAAGTTGTTATCCACAAAGTTGTACATTCTCTTACTCACCAACATCTAGAATGACAATCAAACAATAAGAAGTTTGTCAGGTCTGGTCACAGACATTACTGATTCCCCTGTCAAAGTTGTTTGTCACTGTTAATCTTACTGTTAGTGCCAGAAAATAATATTGTTTGTGTCTTTAAGTATTATTGTTTGGTCTATTCATTCTTTTCATGTCACTGTTTAAGTATTTGCCCTCGTGTTGAACACATTGATGTGACCATCACTCCCTCCTCACTTGTTCGTCTTATAAAACACAGCCTTAGTAACCTTCAAAACTGCAAGGTACCAGGAGTGACTCTCACACTTATAGGATCTGATTTCAATGAGATTGGTTGTCTGGCTTTAACTTCATATCTGGAAAATCAAATCCAAAGTAAAATTACAGTTCACACAACACTGTGAGGTAGACGTAGAGTCGAACATGCACCCACCTCACTAGACTAACTATCTCCCATCACGGCACACCATAACTATCCAACAAGATTAGGCCACGAGTAGAAACTGGAAAATAGTATTTGCAATACAGGATATATATATATCCTTTGTAAGTACAAGCATATGTATATATACATAAAGTTTATAAAATTCAGCTATCAGGTCATATATAAACATAAATAAAAACTTGGGAAGTATATTTTATCTATTCACTAGGAGCACTTTCAGCTCATATGAGCCACTTTAGCCACATACATATAATCTGTTCACTGTCGTGCGCTTTTCATGTAAACAACTAGATCAGTAAATGGCAATATGGCCAAAAGAGGCTTGTTTGAGCTGAAAGCATGGGCCAGTAAATCGATTCCAAGTATTTATTTGTACTTTTTCAGTTATAAATATATATATCAGATGATGATGATGATACACTAGTGAATGAGAGAGTTAAAACTTAGTGTTGTATCTGCATTGTTTCAGCCTCAAAGTTACCATGTTAGCATTCAAAAAGACCATCAGAATCAACAACACAAAATGACATAATTATTTACCCCCCATTCAGATCTGGAATCACAGGGGATTGATTTTCTTGTTAAATAAAAGGTATAGAAACAGAAAAACAGCAACACGACAAAAGCACAATGTTACTACACATGCTACTCAGTAATAGCTGTGTGACTGTTCCAGGACATAACTAAAACATCTATTATTTTCCACACAAACCACATGGTCCTTACAATGGGCAGAGTGTCATTTGTCCATATCATTACAACCTATCCCAAAATCCATGTAAGAACCAAAGCAGGGCCCACTGGCAAAAAGTTATCTCAGCACTAAGACTATTGTAAGAGTATGTTAAAGAATTGTAGTTACAATAGTGATAGTGTGCTGTGCAGGGTGGCCCAATTGACCTACTGTCCTACTTCTAAGTAATTGGGGGCACGGGTGGCCCAGTCGTCTAAGGCACCGCGATTCGCTGTGCTGAGTTGCGTCCCTTGGGCCCGTCAGAAACCTATGATTGTGGGTTCGAATCCCGGTTCGCCCCAATTATGTTTCTAGGTTTGTCAGCATACCGTGCTTGTGGGTTTAACCAAAGTGGTAAACGTCCGAGACCTGCATCACTTCGGACTTTCCTCCAACATTAAGCTGACATGCGGCGATATAACTGGAATACTGTTAAAAGCTGTGTTAAACCCAACTCACTCATTCACTCTAGGTAATGTTTACCTTTGACAGCATGCTGCCCCACCATCAAGACCTGCTTCTTTTTGAGCAGCAACCGCAGCACCGAAATTCACATCTCAGAGTGTCCAGTGTATGACAGATCCAGTCTGTTATAATAAATACCCTGGACCCATGTATCACCAGACCTTTGTTTCCAGTCTGATTTTAATGACACAATAGTTAAAATAGACATCCAATCAAATAACAGCTTTCTTAGATGAATGAAACAAGTGATGACGTCACAAGTACTTGGCTCAACTGTTGCCTACCCTCTCCATTACATGAGTTGTAGAGTAAGAACTTCCCTCATCTGCCTTAGTACTCATCAAAGCATCTCATTCATAGCTAAGATTTCTTTTGTAATGGCATCTTGTTCGAATTAAAATATTGAAGGCTTGCTCAGACCAGATTGTGAACGTAGATCTATACTGAAAAGATGTTTTGATTTAAAGATCATTAGCCAGATATATTCTGCAGGTGACAGGAGAGATGGCGCTTGTGACGTCACCTCAGAAACGAAGCCATGGTGGAGAATGGATCCATGATATCTATCATAATAGATTGGAGATATGATACAATGGATAATCGAGATGTTCAGTTCAATATTTGTAAACAGTCTTATTCCACATGGCTAAAACTGTCAACAAATAACAAGATATTACATGATAATCAGCAGCGTGTAATGTTGTAAGTGTAAATGTTGACTAGTTTGGTGAGAGGATGTGGAATAATGGTCACCTACTGCTACAGTGTTGGGGCACGTCACATCAAGCACAGACCTCACAACAGAGGGAACTGCAGCATCTACTCACACAGTATTGTCTTAGTCCTACCACCTTGCAACAGCCATTGCAAAGCTGGTGTAAATCTTACATTTGACTGAAGTGAAAGTTGCAGATGGCCAGTGAGTACAAAACATTGGTATACATTCCCTTTCAAAGTAAATGTCAGCCCTATAACATCTTGTGTTCAACATATTGTCTTGTGCACCATAGTTGCAATCACTAGAAGTTTGTTTTGACTAGTTGCCCACAACTGTCTCTACAACCATGTCCAGGGTGCAAACACTTTGATTCAGTCACAATAGAGGGGAGGTTCATTTTGAAGAGTAGTGTACTTTGCGTTTTATTACCTTCTTTTGTGTATGTAACAGAAAACAGAAGTAATTCACAACCACTTTCATTTAAGTATTTGTTCATAGAGATAGTCTTTGCTACTTGTTGAACGAACCAAACACAAAAACAACTTTATGATAAGAAAATCCAGATGTAACAACGCTCTGAATGTACATGTACCAAATAAATGTAAACTGCAGTCTCAAAATATGGCCAGAGTACTTCATAAAGTTTAATCATGAAAACAATGAAAAATCAAGAATGAAAACATAAACCACAGTGTTAACAGCATATTGTTAAACACAACAATCCATTCACTTATCACTGCTGATGTTGCTAAAAAAACCTTTACAAAAATGATGGTAAAAAAAGATGGTAAAGGGTCATTAAGCTGCAATAAAGGATTGTACACATGTAACCATGTTGATGATTTTTAAAAACAAACTTATATGGAACCTGAAAAATAATAGATAATAGATACATTCGGTCTAAACAAGAATTATCTGGGGCACAACAAACTTCAATGAGAATGAAATGATCGTAGTTTTCTGTTCAACAGTTACCCTGCATGATGCCCCGTGGGAACAGCACTCCTCCGGCCTCGTACCCCCACCACCCACATGAACACGCCAGAGGCAGGCCAGTCCAGCATTCACTAAGCATACAACACTTCCATTAGTTCCAGTTCCCATTGTTATTATGGAGCAACTGGATCAAACTCCTCTGTCGACATTTAGTATGAACACCACAAAATATATTTACTTACACTTGGATGAGAGAAATTCAAATTGGTGTTTTCAGAACCATCATCCATTTAACATGAGTTATCATTGGTTGAAAATTATAACCATCTCAACAGAAATTCAACAAAAGTATGACTTTGTTACTGAGATTCTGATCAACTGTAAGGATTGTTCAGGAAACAATGGCAGACATTGGTCCATGGAATACCTACAAACAAGGGATGGCAAGCTTCACTGATGTGTTTGTTCAAGGCAACTTTACATGTAATCATATGATACATGATACATGATACACCCATCCATGTATTGATTCATGATTAAGTTCCATATCGATCTTAAAAAGAAACATCTACAAAGTTTTGCAACGACCTGGCTACCATCACCTTACCAGAAAGCTAAATCTGATTGCATAATACCATCAATCCATGGCCAAATTTTCCATTTATTGCAACAAAGTTTGGTAGGAGGATTTCACACAAAAATGGCACAAATTCAGTATCATGATATACATCATCTTGACTCAAATGTAGTAACAAGTCATGGAAACTGATACATATCATAATGCCCTACAGCAAGCAATATTCATCTACATGACATGACTGCAGGGATTACACAATGTGACTTCTGACATACAAGTCCTGTAATAGTGACAGTATTTGTCTTCAAAGTACACTGCTGCTCATATAGAGTTCAGGAGATGAAGTGACATTAAAATGGAAGCAAAGAATACTCCTTGCAGAGACATGAACAAACATCCCCTTCCCCATGCAATGCCGGATCTCCCTGTTGTCTTGACACACTGTTGAAACATTATAGATGAATGCAGTTTAGTGTTGGCTCCATCATTTATATGACAAAAGCCAGTTCAATGAACTGAACCCTTTTGCAACAATTTTTCACACTATAAAAAGAGGGTGAATGCACCAATATTGGGAAAGTCATTGCCATGATTGCCTAAGAACAAATTGCTTCAAATTTTGATCAAGGAAGTAGATAAAAAGTAAATTGATTTCAGATCTCTACCATGTCAACAGTTGAAACTGAGAGAAATGAAAACAGAAAATATCTTAGTCCATGTTGGACACATGGAGACATATATTCCCAGACCTCAATATATTCGCAATCCATCATTATTCTTTGATATATGTAATACTGAAAGCCCTGAGCATACATATAAGAACATCAGCTTAATAAAACTTGTATTTACATTAACATGATACAATACTCTACCCATCTTTCATCTGATACTTTCATACACATCATTATATATACATAGACATGCTCAGTCTACAATATCCTCCAGATACGTCATCTCAACACAGATGCAGTGCCAAGGTCAAATATCTTGCAAATGGTTTCTAGGAATTCAATTCCTTCTTAAATCCAAGGTGCCTATGTATCAACATGGTCATTGACCAAGTATTTTCTTTAGCACTGCATTGACGACATCCATTGTCTCATCTTCCTGGATGACGATGTCATAGCTTTCCATGTAGGGTTTGAGATTTGTTTCCACCTGCAAACAAACAGATTATTTAAGACAGTGAGTGAGTAGGGATAATCTGAAGTGTTGCAGGTCTATCATGTGTCTATAGACGCTAGGGCAACTGCCCCGAAGGTAAATTCCTCCCTAATACGACTATGAATGAAATGTACCCCCCACCCTCCTGAACCCCCTTCTGTGGAATGTACTATTTAGTACCAGGTAACAAGTACTGAAAGGCTTCATAAATGTGGTAATCTTAGTATCGAGAAAGAAAATAATTTCTTTCATTTCAACCACAAAACAAGACTATTCACACATTACCATATTTTAGCACCACACCACAATGAACACTTCAAAATCAAACTTGTTGCCATGGAAACAGAAAAGAATAAATTCTAAAAATCTCTAAATAGCAACAGCAGTTGACAACCTGGTCTTTGTGGTGCACAGTTTTAAGAAAGACTACTATTAGTTTTAGAGATAAGGTTCGCACACTAAGTTGCAAAAGGTACCAGTTAACAGCCTGGTCCCTGAGTTTGTAAAGTGTCATAAAAGGATACCTACTGGTTCTAAAGTTTCTAAGTCTCAAATTGTTACCATGGAAATTGAGAAAAATGAAAATGACAAAAATCCGCAAAAAAAGCAAAGGGGACCACTTAAAGATCTGTTTGATATGTCTGCCAATTTTTGTGGAAAAATATTAAACGTTTTTTGAGTTACACTATGGAAACGAAATGATTACGGACAGACAGAAATTTCCAATCATCATTCAAAGAAACATTTTCTTTTTCCTGCTATGGCTTCAGGAAACCATTTGCTTTTGCATATTTAGTTTAATTTCTTTAAATGACCTGTTTCTCAGTCTCTGAAACAAATAATATTGCCATTCATTCCATGAAAAAATATTAATAATGATGCCAATCTACATTCTTTCCTGAAACGTTCAGCACACATGAAGCTTCCAAATACAAGCAAGTAATTACTCCAACACAACTCAAGTTCAGTGTGAAATATGAAAACTCAAAAGAAAGATGTCAAAGATTCTATGATCAATGTTATTTCAGAAAACATCCTGACCAGGAATCTGGAAATATTTGTTCGCCAATCGGACGTTTGCATTTTGGTCACGCCCACCTCATGGCTGAGGTGCTGGATGTTCATGCATGAATAATATGAATAAACTCAAGTGTCACTTTCATAACATATATATATAGAGAGAGAGAGTTCGCTTGCTATTGCACCCTTTAATATAGAGCTACCTCGGTTGTATCCTGCGGCAACACATGGCTCCCAAAATATACTTAAATTTATATTATTAATGAAGTCAAGTTTTACACTGACACCATGTTTTCCCCCCCATCTCAAAATACATTATCAGCTGATCATCATGAGCATTTAACACCATGCAATATAATCCCATTATAATACTATCTGGTTATAAAAACGTGTTCATTGTATATCTGGACTTATGTTTGTAATATATTTCATTGATTATATTCAAAATTTCATATAGTATTGCTTACATTAATTTTGGCGAAATCATGTGAGTGAGTGAGTGAGTGAGTTTGGTTTTACACCGCTTTCAGCAATATTCCAGCAATATCAGGGCGGGGGCCACCAGAAATGGGCTTCACACATTGTACCCATGTCAGGATTTGAACCCTGGTCTTCGTCGTGACAAGCGAACGCTTTAACCACTAGGCTACCCGACCGCCCCGCGAAATCATGTGTGAAGTGATCAGTAGATCGCACAACTCACCGTTACTTACAGCAGCCTCGGTCAGATTACCGCTATTGACGCCTTGAAACGAACATAAGTTGCCAGAGAATGGATACATATATCACAAATGCCATACTTTGACTCGTTGAAAAGTCATTTTTGTGGCAATGTGACTATAATATGTCAACATTACATTTTCGCAATCGAAATACATGTAGCGCAGGAATTCCCTACGGTGTCAAATTGGTCCATACGTAAAAATATTGACATCAATCAGCTGTACCAGGTTAAGACTTATGGGTCTTATTATTTTAAATATATGTAGTAAAAGCTCTAACTAAAATAACATGATTTGGGAAAATATAATTTCTGATAAAATAATAATTTCTGATACAGTTTCTTGACTTTTCTCTGACCAGTACATAAAAATTCTTTGAAGTTGTATCATTGGGTACTTTATAACTCAATCACCGGTAGATTGGGAGCTAACTTGTGCACAGCTGATTGCTATTTCCGACTTAGTTTACGAGAAAATACATACGATAATCTTAATCTCTCAATATAAAATAATGCCTTGGAGAGCAGGAAAAACAAATAAAATTGTAAATCATCATGTCTAGTGATGTTTTATATCAAATTTCATATTTTTATTGACAAAGTTTATTATACCTGTTCGTTCACCACAATTCGCTGAAGGAATAGATCTACGATTTGTTTTAAAGTGCACAACACTCAATAGATACATAGTTCTAATATAAACAATTTCAACCTATCAGGATGTAGGTCAGTAATTCTAAAATGTCCGGTTTGCACTATTTCAAATCAGATATTTTGCAGTCACAATCCGACAAGTCTGGCGCACAGACTGATTTCCAGATCCCTGGTCCTGACAATGGTTGAAACTCACATGGTGGTTGAGGAATCCGATCTTGAGCATGTGGGTGACCTCAGCACCCTCGGCCATCCTCAGGTCACCCAGGGAGTCGCCCAGCAGGATGAGGTTCTCGTGGTGCTTCAGTCGCTCGAAGTAGTCCGACTTGTGGACAGCATTCTCGTTCTTGTTATAGGTGTGAATCATCTCACCTTTGAAGCCAATTAGTTTACCCTGAGGAAGAAAAGTACAGGGTTTTTACCGTAATTATGTAAGTGACTATGGAATAATAATAATCTCACTTAGAAACATCCTTTTACTGTAGCCCTGTAGAGTGAGTGAGTGAGTGAGTGAGTGAGTGAGTGAGTTTGAGGTAATATACTCGTAAAGGCTTACCACTTTGAGCATGAGGGTAAGGATGAGGATGAGGATGGCACTGACAAATCAAGGACAAATATTATGGTAAATTTGGGATTCAAACCCATGACAGCAGATCCTGACATGATAAGGGAGGCTACTCTGCAAAGGCTATTGGGGGTTACAACTGTCCCTGAGTTTACTAGAATAATAATATTGTAGGCATGCTATCTGTGCTTAACGCAGCTGACTAAATTCTGCAAAAGTGTGTCTTGCAGTGAGAATTCTGGATAATTTTACATTCCCTCTAATTAATTTGACTTATAACCATGATAACAGGTTAAAGATCTTTCTGATCATCAGTCCACTAGTTTGTCCAATACATGGTCATGAAATCATGGAACCAAAGAGAAACTGATGGGCAAGTCTGAAAACACATAGAAATTTAACCTTGACATTCAACAAGTTCAACAGTCACAAGGATGAAGACAGGGAATCTGAGTCAAGTATCTTTCACTTCATCATCTGTGTTGAAGCAACGTTACTGTCAAGGTCCTGGATCCTGCTTACCTCACTATCAAAATCCATAAAATTGGAGACAATCTTCATGTTGTCGAGCATGCGAGCCTGTTGCGTGATGACCTCCTCGATGATGTCGCCTATGCCGGCGGAGAATATCAGTAAGGGGATGCCGTGCTGGTGCAGTTCATCGAAGAACCACAGGCAGTCATCTCTGTTGCAACAGGGAGATACTCTTATCATCACCAAGATCAGTCACACAGACTTTTACAAAATTTCATATATACTTATCAATAAATCAATAATTGTCTTCTGAAAAACCTGGAATACACACATCTGCTAGTAAACAACTAGTCCAAAATAAGCTGTGGGCTAGTCTAAGGGATGTAACTCTGCTCCGCTATATGCAGTTGGGCTTTCACCGGGGTCCCCTCAGTGTAATGGGGCCTTTACACAGGATGGCGACCTTCGTGCCTCCCGTGTGCGACCATAACATTTGCCAGGTCGTCGGTGGAAGCTCAAAGGACGCAGAATGGTTGCCTAGGTCGTTCCAAGGTGGTACACAGGAGGTTCAGACATCGCTATGGACGCCATGGTCGCCGTGGTTTTTTTAACATGTTCAAAACAGTTGCACAAAGGTCGCCGAGGAGATTGGTTGCTCAAAGGTGTCTCAAAGGAGGCAGAAGGGAGGCAGAAGCATTGCCGTTGTTGCAGAATGAAGGCACAGTGGTCGCCCAATTGTCCTCGTAATTTTTCCCGTCAATCTGGATGATACTTCTGCCTCCTTTGGGCAACAGCGTGCATTAAACGATGATTGTGGCGACCGCCGAGCATGGCAACCCTTGAGACACCATGGCAATGCTTCTGCCTCTTTTCTGCCTCCTTTGAACTACCTGTAATGCCTCCTCAGCCTGCCTTTAAATAGAGGGCTTGTATCTGCAGTGCTTCATTGTTATTGCAGACGCTGAACAACTCGAGCATTTACTGCTGAACAACTGCTGGAGCAGTTACATAGAAACATGATTTTCTGGGTTTAGGCGACCAATGGGCTAAAAATGGGCGACCAATGGTGTCCTGGCCAGTTTTTGATCGCTCAAAGAAGGCACAAAGGTCGCTGCCCGGTGTAAAGGGGGCTTAAGATAGTATAATATGACCAACGATGTGCACCACCGTCTAAGGGATGTAACTCTGCTCTGCTATATGCAGTTGGGCTTCTACGAGGGCCCCCTCAATGTAAGATAGTGTTAATGTGTATCAACATATATACATTGGTAAAGAGTTAAAAACTATATATGTAACTCAAGGATTTTGTGTGATGCTTGAATAATTATCGTACATTTGTATGCTGCCATACAAAACAGACGACAGACAAGAAATCAGACAGGACAAAAACAACAGACACCACGGTGAAAAATAAGATATAAATATAACACATGTATAATGCATCATCAACATAATTTCTATGAACCATGTAGTTTTAATCTGAGTCAGTGACATCAATGATTCACCAGTTGTACCTAGACAGGAATCTCTAGGCAACCCCAGACACATCAAGTCTCATATATCTGTGTGCAGAGTTCACACAACATTCAGACAGTGAGCCTTTACAAGAGTGTTTCATTCCAACATCACTTATGTTTGCTTGTTGTTTAAAATTAACAGGTTATCTTTTTACTGGAAAGTAAATATGTTATCTTCTTAAGTAATCTGGTAAAATCAGGGGAGGCAACTCAGCCACTTCCAGTGACATTGATATGATCATTAAAATATAAAGGTCTATCTACCTCACCACACAACCCACAACACCATCAGAATCACCCAACTGAAAACCAGTTGTTGTCTATTCAAAGACAAGAGAGCAAAGAAAGTAAAATACAAAGAAACAAACAGTATTATATTCAGTCCATTGGTATCATACTTTCAGAGATGCAGCAGAGATAAATCAAGATACCTTGTACATTGTTGTGACTAGATATGTAAACAATTATAAACTCTACCAGAAGAGACTAAACACCATAATATGCTATCTTCATGCATTACTTTCTAACAAATATACTGATCATATTTGTTGAAAGGGTAACTAATACTATACTTCAAGTCATAGACATCAAAGGGCTCCCACAGAACAAAAAGATCCTCACATCATCATGATCATGCTTTATAACATATCATTACCCCAGAGAACACACCCAGGAAAGTAAACCTAAATTTAGCCCAGGAACATTTTACTGCTCAGCAAAAGACATCACATTTGACCGAGGCAAGCAAACATGTATGGCCAAAATTGGCCTAGACATAAAACACATAAACTGCCGAGCCATAAGTTATTTCCAAGATAAAACAATCAATTAGTGCAACAAAGATACCACACTACCAGTGTGATGAAAAGTGATAAAAGAGTGATAAAAAGAATTGTTCCACTGAGAACATATTCCCAAGGCAAAGGGAGTTAACTGACCATGCTGACTATGAAAGTCCAGTTTCAACCTTGCCGGATTAGGCTGGAATACCCATACTTACAGTTTGGCATAATGAGTCCAATCAAAATTGCTTAACAAACTAGACATGTCGTTTGTAAACAACATGGATTTCAATGTGTAGATTTAGGTCGCCTGCAGGATTTGTGAAGCATGTGTACCGTCAACTGGGTGTCAACAGATATTTTCCAAATCTTTTCAAGTTTTTAATCAAGATGCCCAAGTGATTCGATGCACTTTGCGAGGTAAGACCCGTTTTATTACAACATAGATTTTTATTATTGATCAGACCGTCTTGACTGGGCGCCACCATTTTGTTTGAAGCAAATGCAAGTGACATGAGAGGCGGAACCTAATTCAACAGGAGGGAGTTGTAATATAGCCACTGGTATTGCTACGATCGAGCCACAAAATTCCAATCTCGTATAGCAAGCAAGGAAATGGAACTGTCAGTTAATGCCCTTGCCTCTGGAAGATGACAAACTCTGAATGTTTAATAAAATTAAACCCATGTATTTTTCAACCTGAACCAAATCAGAACAGAAGCCAACCCAAAAACATCATTGACTATCCAGTGTCTTATATCACCAGGTTACCATAATAATGTTAACATAATAGGATATGATGTAATAATTATCATAGTTCCCTTCACCTGTTCTCTACCATAGCTTCATTTCAGAAGAGATGTCGCCATTTCTACTCTCCCTTAGTAACCTCCCCACTGCTCTCACATGAGTATAATTTGCTCTTACAGATATTTACATACCGGTAAGCATTTCATTGAAATTGGACTCAAAATGAAGCTTTGGTAGTGAATGGGCCCTAGGACCTGTTTCACAAAGTGATCTTAGCGCTACAATTGTCAAAGGTCTATGTTAAGGTATGGTTATTACAATCAACTTAGCACTAAAATCACTTTGTCAAACAGGGCCCAGGTCAGTATCCCAAATTAAGTGTGATCTGGGGCCCTTTATTTTTCTCCTTTGTATTAAAATCAAAGGATTCCAAAAATATTTAAAACTTTTAAGCTAAGGGACAAAAAGGTTAAGACAAATTTATGCTTAATTTGACACTGCATGGTCACTAACAACAGAAAGGATACATAACAGTACACTGGATAATCAAGGATGCTTCGAAATGATGCACAAAAGAATCTCTTCCCATCACCATTCCCTGACCTGTGAGAGCCCTAACATGGCTTCCCTCTCCCACAACAAGGACCTCACCTTAACAAAAGCTTAGCCTTAGCTACCGATACACTGATGTCCTGAGACCTGATGCCAGAGCCAACGTACATCGCTACACCAGCTTTATACCTGAAGAAAACAGTAGAGAGTGTGAGGGGGGTTGTCCTTGGGAAACGTTACCTGAGCCGTGAGGAGGACTCCTTGACCATCTGGACAATGCCATCCTTAGATATTTGACACTTCATCATTAGCTCGTGAGCTGATGTCCACCTATGGTAGAAAGAGGGGAAAGTTGGATATGAGTTGACATCACATATAGAACATGCTTCAACATGTTAAAAACATTGCAGTGCCTATACTACGTACGTATGTACACTCAAGCTATAACCTGAGCATGCTAAGGGGAAAATGATTAAACAGTGCACTGCTTTTAAATCTCAATTATATGTCATTCGTATCAATACATATTGTTACATAAATAGCTTCAACATGTGTTCAGTGACTGGTTTTATGACTCATTATCATCAGTGTTTGAAATAATTTTAAACCCAAGACAGTCGGGCAGTATAAATATTGAAAAATTGCAAAAATAAGAGAAAAATCACATCTTGATTCAGTTGAAATAATGGAAACAATAATTTGAGACAGTACAAGGAGTTGTAATAAAGCTGAATACATAAGTAGTCTTAAAATTATCTTCCAGACAGTTGGAGGAAAATTTCATGGAGCCTGACAGAAAAGTTCCCAGCCACAGCCAGGTGGGCAGGCTGCTATTTTGAACACTGATTATCATATTGGCTTTTTCTTATCAAGTCTACCAGTATTGTGTGTATCAGTGTTGTCCTCATAAACCAAGTAATGATATACATGATATGAAAACTGTACATGCCATACACAAGATATACACATGGTATATGCATGCTCTATGTACATGCTATACACATGATATATGCATTCGATGTACATATATATATATACATGATATACACAAGATATATACATGATATATTCATATGTATATGATATACATGACATATACATGCTATACACGATATGTACATTATGCATGCATTATATGTAATCATATGATATGATACGCTTTTATTTTCTTTGTTATGGATATACAAACATCAAACATTTCACACACTTTAACCATGGTTAACTCCTATATAGTGTAGTGTGACACACGTTGTGTCTGGAACAAAGCTCCGTGGTAGGATACACAGCGTGACTTCACTGTACCGTGTTGGCCATATCATCATGATGAATAGTAATCTAGCTTCAGGAACTAGTCTTCCATGTAAACAGACCCCATGAACAGTTACAAACATCATAGCCTCTCTCTATCATGGTATATATAAATAATGATATAAAAATAAATGCACAATTGCCATCTATACTGAAATACTGTTGTATTCAGCAAACAACCCTTCCTATAACAAGCACCAATAGTCTTATCAGTGAAACCTGAAACCAGGTTACCCTGATCGATAACAAGCAACACCTGCAAGCAGGCGGCCAGAATAATATACAATGTAGATGGGATAAAGCTGATGTTCATAGTTTTGTCCATTATTTAAATAATCCATGGTGTATATAATATTCACAACAGTGAGATAGCTGAATCTATCTGTGTAATGAATCCCTTCTGTCTGCTGAAACAAATAGTGAGGTCAGCATGGTCAGATATCAACACTATCATGTCCTGTAACTCACACAGGCAGTGCAGGCATGACACCTTAAGGCCATACATTTTTTATTGCTTTGTTTCATGGGACTGCAAACTACTGGAAAGCAGCCATCCCGAGAAAAATATAAAACATAACAGAAAAAAGTGTTATCACTATCCCCCATCATGGGGCATATTAGAATTCTGTTTGTTCATATAGTCGTGAACATAAACCATACAAAAAGAGTCCGATAAAGCCTTAACGTCATCAGATCAAATGTGAAATTAATATACAAAACAGGCCCTTTCTCTGGAAAAACACTCAGTATTGATAAGTATCTCTTAGATAAGCTAGCTTCAATAGTTTCTGAGAAAATTTGTCCCCATTGCACACACAATGCACAAAATAAAATAAGATTGATCAAGGGCCGTAACTGAAAAAAATGGGTTTTTCAGATTAAAAACGATGTTTTATTGGTCTGTTTTCAGTCGTACAAAATGGGTAACTCATACCTCTAGTCGCCTGTTAAAAGGAAGCCAGAAGCTGGAATGTAAACAATAAACTTGTTTCCGTCCGGTTGCGCACGCACCTCCCTATGACATGTCACAAATCTCGAAGAATAAGCCATCAAGCAGGACTGGACTGGATTACTTCCCTGTGGGGATGGCTGGGTGGGAACGTACGACTGAAAACAGACCAATAAAACATCGTTTTTAATCTGAAAAACCCATGTTTTTGTCTGTTTTCAGTCGTACAAAATGGGTAGAATTCGACGGAACACTGGAAGGAGGGTCGGGAAAGTAATCAGGAAGTGACCTCTTTCACGTCGAATGTACCAAGTTCCTCACCCCTGTAGTCACAATATAACATTCGACCAGATGCACGGACGAGACAAATTGTTTATCACGAACGCACAGCATGATTAATGCTCATCCACACACAACTAATTATTGATGCGACAGGACAACTGCACGCGTCAGTTGAACTGCGATCGAAGTGGTCGACGTATAGTTTAGTTACAAAGCAACTCGCAGTATACAAGGTAACTAAAACAGCATGTTTAATGCTCTTCGACCCACAAGTAAATATCGATGCAACAGGACAACTGCACACGTCAGTTGAATTGCGATCGAAGTGTGGTCGGCTTATAATGTAGTTACAGAACGACTCGTCGTATCCAAGGTAACGAAAAATAGCATGGTTAATGCTCTTCGACACACAACTAATTATCGATGCAACAAGACAACTGCACACGTCCGTTGAATTGCGATCGAAGTTTGGTAGGCGCATAATTTAGTTACAGAGCAACTCGCAGTATACAAGGTAACTAAAAAATACGAGCAGTACTATAAAGTATGGGTGACGATGCATACACCGAATAACCATAATAAAACAGCCGAAGTACTGCATGCAACAAAAACCATAAGAATGCGTACATTCACCAACAGTTTTTATTGTAACCTGTTATCTGGCACGAAGTGTCGAGCTTCGTGCAGATGAGAGGAGGTGGGAGTTGCGAGTCCTTGCGCCTCGTAAGCTCTGAGAATGACCGCTCTCAACCAAAAGGAGAGAGTATTATGCGTAATCTCTTTCTTTGCATTGGTTGAGAGCGGTATGAACAGCCGTCGAAAATGTTGTCGTCGCTGTTCAGATCGCTGCAGGTAAATACGAAGCGCACAAACTGGGCTTTGCTGAGACAATGTCGAACGCGTCCCGATCGTTCCCGGCTCTTAAGTCTTACTAGACAGGTAGCGCAGAATGATATCGAGGTCCCAGGCCGGCAGTCGGAATTAATGTGATTAATCTTTCAACCATGAAGGCACATAGAATTTTCTGTAATTCCGGTATTTTAGTGAGCCTGTCGCGCGTAGGAGACGGCTCGTCCAGGTAGAAGTCGACCATGATCGCCTGCCGATGGAGCCATTCTACGACCATCTTCATGATCCGTGTAATGAAGTCTTCCCCCTACCGGTAGCTTGTCTAAAGGTAGTAGACTCCGACGACGATGACAGTGGGGGACGGACCTCACTACCTCCCCCGCTGGCTTGCTGTCGACAGCATAGCAAGTGGATGTAGCTGGTGACGAACAGCAGTGTCCATGGATCCCCAATGCCTGTCTACTACAAGAATCTGGGAGGGCGCTGGTTTCTTGAAGAGTAGCCCCTAATCCAAGTCCCTACTCATGGGTGACGAAAACAGCATGCCATAGATCGGGTAACGCGATCGAACAGGTGGTTTGCTGAAACTCTGCCCCAGCAGAGCAGAGGCAAGTTCTAGTCCATATCGTGAGCCATGGCTCTGAAGACATCGGGATAAGAAGACTGAAGAGACTGCGGCGTATCTACAACCTTAAAGCCAGCATATGTCGGTTTGTCATCATCTTTTGATAACTCAGGCAGAAAAGTGAGATAGCCAAGCCATAGCCAGGCTGTTGTCACAATCCATCATCGACGTCGATTGTGTAGATGTAGATGAAGGGACTGGTGTACTGGTCGATGGTCCATGGACCTCCGACGTAGTCGAATCCGTCTTGGTCGACGCAGTCGAGGCGAGTACCGCCGTCGTGATCTGGGCTATCAAAGCTGGGTCGACATGAAAGTGAGACGAGGGTGACGATCGATCATTATCTCTACGACGCTGATCTCCCCAAAACTCCCTTCGAAAGCGTCGCACGTGCCCGTGGGGACGAGGGCTACGATCTCTAACTGTAGAAGTACAACGATCCCCATCGTAGTTATCGTCCGAATCGAACTCCCGACGACCTCGAAGGCGACGAACGTCCTCATGTCATTTACTGTCTCTCGATGAGGCACTCGACCTGTCGTCCCGGGGCGGGAATGACTTGTAGAGTGGGATCCGTGTTCACTGTCGACCTGCACGACGTCCCTATCGTCCTATCGTCCCTATAGTCCCCTCATGGTCCTCGTCACGAGCCGGTCCCGTCGTAACGGGGGTGGCTGAGTGCCGCTCTCCATCAACCGATTGACGAAGATCAGTCGTGCGGGTAGTATCATCAGCAGGCGAACGGTCACGTGTCTTGTCAAAAACATAAGTTGACTGGGGCGGGTCTTATCAACTGATTTCTTGAGTGTGGCCGACATGCCACCCCCAGGCCCAGATGTAGAGGCTGCAGAGTCCAGGGATCCACCCGATGACCTACTCTGCTTGTAGCGCTGGTCAGTAGCCCGCTTCGCCAACGCACGAAGATATCAATTAAAGTTTATTAAAGTGATCACATTCTTTACAACGTTTATCCCATGAACACGTTGAAAATCCGTCCTTAATCATGCAGGAAGGACAATACTTGTGAGGATCTACTTTAGACAGTATACTTTGACACGAGGCAGAAAAGCCCGACATGTTGCCACGTGTATAATCAAGTCAAACAGTGAAACACAAACAATGGACTACCAAGGATTACATTCCAGGAGTCTACAGGTAAGACATACTATTATTACTGTATTAGAACAACAACTGTAGACACACGATAAGTACTAGTAGAATACAAACTAGCAGTCTATCGTGAAAGTCCTTCTCGAGCGACCAGCTCAGAGGCGCGCTGAGAGATTTGTGACATGTCATAGGGAGTTTATTGTTTACATTCCAGCTTCTGGCTTCCTTTTAACGTGCGACTAGAGGTATGAGATACCCATTTTGTACGACTGAAAACAGACTAAAACATATAAATTATGGGACCAATTTTCGAACTCAGTCTTGACAAGTATCTCTTAGATAAGAATGCAAACATTCATTCATGTAATATCAGTAGTTGCTGAGAAAAGTCCCATTTCACTCAGCATGCACTAAGTTACCAGTAACATCAGCGTAACTTAAAATAACTTGAATAGTTATTGAAAAAAATTGAGATAGAAAATATGAAATGGACAGATGGACACGCAAACTCCGTTCCTGTATCCCCTGCCCTACTTTGTGGCGGGGCATAACAATAATCATTTTGGTTATGTCTCCCGCTAGTAATCATGGTAATATAGACCCTATTATATAATAAAAGATTTTACATATAAATTCCATGTCTACATCAATATCAGTGATTCAAGAAGCCAGCTGCAGCTCTAACTCCACGGCAGAATAAATAAAGAAATATATTGACGTGGCTATTTATTTTTATTTTTATATTGACCGACCTTGTGAGGAAAAGCTGGAATACATCCGTGAAACATAAAATTTAAAAAATGTGGCCTAAACCTATATTCACACGAGCAGTGCGATCATGACATCTTAAACCACTCTTTTTATTATGGACATTCTACTCACAGCTTTGTTATTATTATTATATTATCATGATTATTGCTAAAATTAAAAAAAGTCAAGTCTGACAAAAAAATGAAACAGTTCATTGTCATTTTATTATCAAATGCAGTCACAAATAGCATGTTTTTTGTAGTAATTTCCGGACATGTTCGAATGCATTTATCAATTCATAAAAACTGAATGTAACAAATCACATTACAGTTGCGAACCAAATCAATTGACTTAGGTTTTTGTTTGGTGTTTAACACCGCACGCAGCAATATTCCCGCTATATGACCATGATGACGGTGGTCTGTGAATAATAGAGTCTGGACCAGATAATCCAGTGATTAATATCACTAGCATCGATCCACGCAATTGGGATACGATGACGTGCATCAGCCAAGTCAGTGATCCCGTTAGTTGCCTCTTACAACAAGCATAGTCACCATTTACGGCAAGCATGGGTTGCTGAAGACATATTCTTCCCCGGATCTTTACAGGTCCAATTGACTTAGTAGTAAAACGTAGTACAAATACATCATTTACATAATGGTTCTTATTTTTATTTACTAACATAACACTGATAGCAGGAATATTTGATATTTTATGCATCCTGACCGTTGAAATTTATAGTCATATGATGACGGTAGGATGTCTTTAAACAATGTTAAACTGTATTACAAAAGGCTGTAGGAAAAACCCTCAACTATTTAATATTATTAACCTGACAAAAAATCCCATTCATTTTGGCACACAGGTGCCCCTATATTTTCCAGGGTAAACCCTGGTAGTGTCAGTACTTGGACGAAACAACAGCTGCCTCACATACATTGTACTCTCAGTTATAGTAATGGGACATATATTACCATCATTATGAATAACCACAAATGAAATTATTTATCTTTTATTACACAGTCTAGACATGATAAGGTGCAAACCATGCTAACCAACAACTGTAAATTTTACAATAAATTGTATATTCATAAATCATAAACCTATCCTATCTCAAACTATGCACTTCTTGTTCGGTCCTGAGGGGAAACACGCTTGAACAAAGTTGCCAACTTCTAAAAAAACAACCCACCCGAAGACACCCCTGCATAACCATGGTCACCTCCCAAACCAGCAGGTGTGTGTTATCCTGTGCATGGCGACCTACACAAGCTGATCTCCTTTGTCTGTAACTTCATCTCTTTCTCGTCGCCACACTGGGGTGACGTGTTTGATCATTAGAGAATACACTTTGGTTTGTTATTTTCTCAACGATTTCCCTATACTAAGCAGAGCCATTTTTATACCATGCTACGGGGAATATTCATATCAACCATGCTTACCAAAAACTATCCCCTATCAAATCACAGATCATATGTGATTATGCATTATCATGGCAATAAATTTCCAAGTACAACAGGTGAGGGAACAAAGTGTGTGAAGCAGCTGTTGCATCTAAATAACTGTCACTGTAGCATGTCTATCATTATGGGACTTCATTTCATACCAAAGAATTGTCTATGTTGTAAGCTCACCAATATCAGTATACTGCCTCAATAACTGAAGCACTAGCAGAGACTAAGCCATATATAACTTTATGAGTTTGTTTACAAAACTGACCAGCATAAGTAACTTGAAATTAGATTTGTTTTTAATTGACTTTGAAAAACAAAATTGGGCAAGCCAGCTTGGGTTTGCCAACTATGTAATCAACAAGACTGACAGCTGCTTTAAAGACAAAACCACTTTCTATTTACAAACTGATGGCTCCTAAAGCAACGTCAGAGTTAGCAATCAAAGCCTGAATCAACACACTTGTCCTCCTTGACTTTCATTGTAAATATTTGTGGGTGAAAAAAGATGACAGAATCTGTGAGACTAGTGTCAAGCCATTGATTACCAACACTGCTCTCATTGCCCTGTCAAGTTGAAGGTTATCTTTGTTTTTTGGTTATTTTATGTGTTGTTTAACACCTCACTCAGCAATATTCCAGCTTTATGACGGTGGCCTGTAAATCATTGAGTTTTTCAGTCATTAACCTTGTTAATACTACTGTCGGTTACTTTGGACATAATTTTTTTTGTAAACTTGTTCTTGACCATCTACCTTGAAGTTTTAGACAAATACATTGATTTAAGATTGCTTGGATCTAATATCATCTAAACTAAGTTTCAAAAGAAACACAAATCTCATATTGCAACCTCCAATCTCAATAATATCCAGTAACAGTATTTGCACAACAAAAGACATACCTTGTTCGAAAACATGTCAAGGTACATATGACTTGTCATATTTTGATGCCATTGTTTTTTTTCTTTTTTTGTTTGTTGTTTAACGCCACACACAGCAATATTCCAACTATATGACGGCAGCCTGTAAATAATCCCATCTGGACCAGACAATCCAGTGATTGACATCATACACATTGATCTATGCAATTGGGATACGATGACATGCATCAACCAAGGTAGCGAATGTGTCCCACAAACACAGGCATGCATACATCAGGCATGTACACCTAGACATGAGGATAATCTGCACATACTAGTCAGCACTGTCACAACATGCCACGCTTGGGAATTAAGGGGGCATATAATTCACAGTTACCATCCACATCGTGTACTGATAGCTTTCTTTGGGTCTATTGGGTCTTATTAAGCTCACAACAGTGATCAGGGTTTTACGCGATGCACAAACATAGAGAATGGATGCAGAAAAAAATATACTACCTCCCCAGGGATGCACAATACTCAATAATTTTTTAATTTGAAGTTTACAAGATATACGAATTTTCCATTGGACGAGAGGTCGGTCACATGACCGCGAAATTGACGTTCATAAGTGTATGAACAACACAATTTGACGTTCATACGTTTTTCACGAGGCCGTGTTCTTGAAATGACGTAAACACTGACGGACTACTTCCACATTCCTGGGGAAACCCCTGGGAATTCCCTAGGACGAAAACATGCATAAGCGTTCTTTCTGATCATTTAGAACCTTTATTCTTGGTCTCAGCGTTTCAGTATACATTGAGAAATGTCAGAGAGCGTGACTGCATGATTGTTCACGAATATCCTCGCTACGGCCTATCCTAATGAACAAACGAAGAAACATCTAAACTATCGTAGTATCGACTCGATCCATGCCTAGGCTGACATTGACCGTCTCCAGCAATCTATGAATTTACCTTGGTGTCTGTTTGACGCAAATTTATTCACCTTTCAATGATCGGCCAGTTGATCAATGATGACTAACACATGTAACCGCCACAGGTTCATTAACAACTTCGGAAATCTCTCCCGTCACGTTTATCGTGTCGGCCATTTTGACGTCTTGTACTTGATGTAAATGTATTACGACGCGCTGTCATTGTGACTGACTTACTGAGGTAGTTCTTTACAGACCTTTCTCATCTAATGAGGATATGATTTGAATACATGTGCTGCGTAAGATGTTTCTGAAGAGCATGTTGTGCATCCATACGCCCATGTCACCTCTCTTTTTGAGGAACTATTTTACGCCGCGATATAGCTGGTTGTTGTATGGCTGTCAGTGTAAACATGAAGTCACACGTACTAAATAAAATTGTTTTTAGATCTTGGCCTACACATCCTTTGGGGTAAGAAATTGTGATAAAAAAATTATAAGAATTGACCTTCACTTTGTGTGAGTTCATTGGAATATGAACCTTCATAGAGTGAGGGCCAAACATTGTATGAACGTCGTCGCAAGCTCCGACGTTCATACAGTTTGGCCCTCACTCTATGAAGGTTGATACTCCAATGAACTCACACAAAGTGAAGGTCAATTCATAATTGTACTTAAAGCATAGCATGGGCAAGTATGGGTGTCCTTTACTTCATCCATCAAGCAAGACCGATGTCCACGATTTACTACAGATTCTTAAGTTTCGTACAATACAGTACACCATTTCATAACTTTACAGGATCCTCATATTGCCTGCAAAGACTTTTTAAATTAATTATTGAGGTCTGTTGGATGGATGTCTGCATGTCAATGGGAAATATAGGTCTGTCAAGACTTATGGTATGCCAAAGGCTACATTGGACAATTATCTTAAGTGTTGTTAGACTATTAGGTTTCCTAAAACTGTGATTTTGTCATGTTTGTACACAAAGAACTCAAAATGTATTGGGGTATGTTAACATATCTTGTCTTTTTTACATAGATATGCAGGTTATCTCACTTCGTCTGAATCTCTGGACTTAGAACTTGGAATTAAAGTAAAGTCTCATCTTTTGTGGTTGTAGACTTACCATTCTATCATAAGGGGAATCTTCTCTTCTACAGTGAGATCATGACTGAATTCTAGAGGCATGTATTTATTGCGGAGGGCAGTGGCCTGAAATAAAACAAATAATATCATCTGATCAGCCTTTTCCATATCCTGTGTACACATATCAATGCTAGACATGATGGCCATGGTTACATGCTTATGTCAACAGATAAGGGTAACATTATCAACAGCAAGGTTGCCATGGTTACATGTTATGTCAATAGATAGGGGAAACATCAACAGCAAGGTTACCATGATTACAAATAGATAAATCAACAGAAAAGACACTCAAAGACTTTGAAAAGATTAATTTATAATATTGTTTGTTTGTTGTTTCAAACCGCACTCAGCAATATTCCATCTAAATGACTGCTGTCTGTAAATAATCTCTCTAGACCAGACAATCTTGTGATTGACATCATGAGCATCGACCTACACAGTTGGGATTTGATAACATATGTCAACCATATCAGCAAGCCTGATCACCCGATCCTGTTAGTCGCCTCTTACGACAAGCATAGTCGCCTCACACAGCAAGCATGGGTTGCTGAAGACCTATTCTCACCCATTTCTTCACGGGTCTAATTGATATAATAAACAGTACCTGATCTTTGAAGAAATCTGGCATGACATGGCTTTCCTCCAACACATCTGAGAAAGAGCAAAAGACTGTCTTGATTGATGTTGTATGACATGCAACATGTATGATAATAAGAGCCACTATTTATCAGGGTATTTTCATTACTAGAAGCCCAAGGTCAGCCAATTACTGCCTGTGGGCTTCTGCAAATGATAAAGTCCTAAAAAACAGCACTCCTGTTATTATTGTTAACATAATGAACATGGATAGAACTTGTCCTCTGTGCGAAAATATGCATCAAACAACCCAAGATTTGTTTCATTCAAAGTTGTTAATCACATGAAAAACACATCACTAGAGGTAGTGTGATGTCATTCGAACTTTGCCCTTGATTTACTATGGTAGATGTATTTACCTTCTATCTGCACAATACTGCAGTCTGGCGAGTATTTCCTGATCCAAATTGCTATTGTTTTCTCCTAAATATATATGAACAGGACATGTTTGACCCATAAAATGAATATATCATCAGTTGACTTGTGAGGTGCCTGATCAGTCATGTGAAATAACAGAACAATAGAAGTAGCTCCAGTTAAAGTTGGTTAAAGAGTTCACTCGTCATGCCGAAGACCCAAGTTCGATTCCCGACATGGGTACAATGTGTGAAGCCCATTTCTGGTGTCCCTTGCAGTGATATTGCTAGCATATTGCGACAAGAGTGCTCTGAGAGCACAACATCCACCGAATGAATTTTTTAACGAGGTGACATTTTTTTTGTATTTTATGAAATAACAACAGTAGATGGCACTGCATTTGAAACAAATGGTGCAGAACATTTTGTTAGGAGTAATCCAGTCTGAATGCTAATACCATAAGGATGTAGCACACCCACAAAAGCCTTATACAAGGAAACCAACTATAGTTATAGTTATAGTTAGATATTGTGATATTCTCTGGAAACTGGAGGAGGAGTAGATTTCATGAAGCTCGGTAAAACAGGGGCAGTAACTCTGTCAAAATTTGTCGAAATGAAACGGGACTGCGATATGCGTATCATCAACATGTCGACATCTTTTGTGTAGAATGTCAGGGATATTCTCTGGAAACTGTAGGAGGAGTTGATTTCAAAAGCTTAGTACCCTCTGTGGGACGGACAGACGGACAGACAGACAGACAGACAGTGCCACGGCATAATCCCCCTTAGGCCATTCTGGCCCGGTGGGGGATAAAAAGCAGCGTAAAACCATACTCACTCGCTCTCTCACACTTTGCCTGAAAAATTGTGGGACATTTCTAACTATTTCCATCCAATTCAGCTATAATACAAAGTTACCTACTGTACTCACACTGACTGACACTTACTGGACTGTGTGCACTAGCTAACACAGCCACGTTGTGGAACAAATGATCAGGAATGAACAATGAAGAATTTGACAGAAAAACATGCAAAATGAATATCACCAAACCATTTTACACCTTAAATCGATTTCCTGGCTAGCCTGGTGTTTATTGTTCCAAATTTACTATTTAAAATATTTTTTAAGAAGTATTTCTGATCACGTGTCATATAACCATCCCAAATACGCTAAAATTAGGTCTTAACTTTGAGAACATTAAATCGTAACATAACTTCAGCAGCATGTTGCAAACACAGTGATGTCTTCAATGGGCTTTGAAGCGTATACCGCGATTACATCATTAAGCATGTTAACAACAAATTGGCACTAGTCCTAGAGTCCTTGCCAAACTGCCCAAAAGTTAAGGTATCATAACGACTAGTAGAAATTTTCCCTTTTTAAGGATTTTGCTATATTTTTAGGACAAGTGGACTCAAATTGTTAGTTTCACCTGCTGTTATGTACCCGGTATTGATTAGGGGCTAGAAAAGAGTTGAGGCTAGAAAATGTGTGACATGGGGATACACCATGATCACTCGTTTCTTTTCAAATGATTAATTTCAAGATAAATAAAAGAAATGAGCTTTCTTTGATAATGGCAAATCAATGTGGACACAAAATCGTGTTCATGGGATATACAGGATATATCTCTGCTGTGATCACTGCCTGAACATACTTACTGTGACATGTTGCACAAACTTGGCCGCGGTGCTTGTGTTTGGACAGTGTGCTGTCAAAGTCAGCCACCACCTGAAAGATTTTACCATCTTTACACAATGAGCAAAACATCTCTTCGTAATCCTTGAGTAATCAGTAACATGCCAGTTTGGATCAAGTTGACCAATTCAGGACATAAATATACACACCACAGTATTGAGATTAAGGGGTGTTGATTATACCATGGCAGTTCTTAAACATAATCTAGGCTTTAAAACCAACCGTGCACTGATAAAAGCAATAAATGTATAACAAAAAACCCAAACATGGTCATGATGATTGAATAATTACAAAACAATAATAAACAATTACAGAATAACAATATTAGTAAAATCTAAATATTTTTTACATTTGTATACTTATCCTGCATTACTCCGTATTGCATTTACTGCTGTCTTTGACAGATTGACGAACTGTGTGAGATCCAGCTGCTGAAGAAAGTTGTCCCAACCAGCTCAGGAGGCAGCGCCCTCTCACAGTCGGCACGTGACCCGGAAGTCATGACGTCACACAAAAACACATAACTGCTTTAAACATAACATCTGAAACTTCGTGGGGAGGTAGCGTAGCGAAAGGGAGGGCACTTAGACTTCGTAATGCAGGATAAGTATACAAATGTAAAAAATATTTAGATTTTACTAAATTTTTTAACTTATCCTGCATTACTCCGTATTGCATCTTTATCAGACGGCATGGCCGGTGGGCATACCTGCAGATGTGAACCATATTAAACCCTCGTCAAGGTCCGATGAATCCGCACCGCATACAAGTGATGACCGGAACATCTACGACCATTCCTGTCTTCAGGAAACAAGAGTCGATGCAAAAACGAAACGCCCGAATAGGTAACCGAAATACAATGAGGCGTGTAGCCAAAATATATAACTTACCGAAGAGCGAAAGCGAAACGCAGTAGAGCCCTCTAATCTGAGGCGATAAACACCAGAGAGTTCGACGGGCCCCGCTCGGGGAATCGAAGAATCAGCGGCGTCGGCGGCAAAATCTACGACCAATCCCAAGAGCGAATGCGAAACGCAGGAGAGCCCTCTAGGCTGGAGGCAAGGAACACCGGTGAGGTCGATGGGCACCGCTCAGGTATCAGAGAAGCAGCGGCGTTGGCGTCGGCGCCGGTGTCCACATCTACTACCATTCCTGTCGTCAGGAAACGAGAGTTGATGCAAAAAGTTAAACCCGGATAGGTGACAGCAATAGAATGAGTCGGGTAACCCAAAACTAAAACTGACCTAAGAGCGAATGCGGAACGCAAGAGATCCGTCTCGTCTGGGGTGATAAACACCAGAGAGGTCGACGGGCCCCGCTCAGGGTATCGGAGAATCAGTGGCGTCGGAGATAGATGACCTGTTGGGCTACAACCAGGGACCAAAACTGTGAACGCCGGCGACAACTTTCAAGGCTACATCACTGAAGTAGTGGTTGGTGAAGGCGGTGTCCGATCGCCACGAACAGGCTTCCCTGAACGACTGGATGGAACAGTATACCGTGAAGAACCAGTGTAAATACGATCGCCCTGATCTCATTTTATTTCAGGTGATAGCCTTTGGGGGGAGGGTCCAATCCGGCGGCTCATAAGCTTTAAGGATGGCCGTCCGGAGCCACAGGGAAAAGTATTCCGGCTGACCAACGACTGCGACGAAGGGGAGACCGGCAGAAAAAGGTGTTTCCTAGACTTGCGGCAGTCTTTAGATCGTAGAATAACCTTCAGTGCCCTTACTGGGCATAATGACGCTCATCCTCATCCTCGGCACCCACACTGGACGAGGGGGGAGGGGACAAGGAATGATCTATCAGGCTGTCCTGGGAGTTGAGTCTTTACGCTGACGTCCCAGTACGGTCCATGATGAACGGCGCCCTGGGTACCGCATTCGAACCGGGCACGGGAGACGTCGAGGGCGTGCTGTATATGGACTCGAGCGGGAGTAGTCAAAACCAGTAGAAACACCCGTCTTCTACTTAAGGTCGTAGAAGGAAGACGAGGGGAGTGGTTCGAAGGGCGTTGAAGACCACATTCAGATCCAACGCAGGCGGTCCGAACTTGGCCTTCAGGTCTTCAAGACTGAACGAGCGCAGCCAGGCCCGTAGGTCGGGAATTTTCGTCTTTCTCCGATCGTCCGGGATGGCCAGAACGGAGTAGATGGCGACCAGGTGTGTGGGGGTGGTAAGCCCTTCAACCGACGGGTGCTACGCAAGTACAGAAGGAACTGATCCAGGATCTGCGGTGATGCTGTCATCGGATCCTGGTGTTTGTCAGAACAAAATGCCTGGAACAAGCATCATTTATCAGCATACAGTCCCCCTGTAGATGGACGGTTGTCACGTATTGAATCAACCACAAACACAAATGAAGTTGTAATACAGATTTATTCCCTCCCTTAAAGTAATTTTAAATCCCAATAACAATATCTAAATTCAAACTAATACCAAATTAACTAACACAACTAACTAAACTAGCTTCTCCTACCAATAACAATACTACCACCTACTACTAATACTAAAACTTAATACTAACAGTACAAATGTCTACTACTAATAATACAAATATCTACTACTAACAATACAAATATCTACTACTAACAATAAAACTATCACGCTACCCTATCCTAATACTAATAGTCTACTTCTAACAATACTAACACTAATACAAATGTTCTAAGAATAACACAACTAATACACAGTAAAACTTTGTGTGTGTATATATATATATATACAACAACAACACACAACCACAAAAAAAAAACAACCAAAAGATACAAAGCCACTTCACTGTCACTGTCACAACAGTTCTATACAGAACTTTAGAATCTCTGATGTTATTGAGCAGTTCATACGAGAATTCTTCCTCGTAATAACGAATGGTGATCTTTCCACCCAGGCGATGTTGTCCCCACGGAGTTAGGGGTGCCTGTTTACATGGATGCCACGGCTGTGTTCATCCTACGATGTGCCACGGAGACGAAGATACTTCTCTCCTTACGTTGGGTCGGAGAACTTCTCTCCTTACGTGATGTTGGAGGTTGTTACTTCCTCCTACGTAATATCGGAGGTTCTTCCCTCCTACGCACTCTAAGGTTAACCGGCCAGTTCCGGGACACTACAATGTAATATACGCAATTACAGTCACTGAGGTATGTGTCACTACCTCACAATACATACAGCCATGCACCAATACTCCGATTTACATATTACTGAGTTGAACTGTTTATACTTTGATCATGTTGTGGTTATTTGTTACAGTGGCTTTACGCTATTACCATCAATATGTGTATATAATTACGTTTGGAAAAAATACATAACTCAAAATTCTATCCTCTAAAATACAATTCAACATGAAACAATAAATGTAAAAACTTACGCCAACCAGAGTAGAAGTCTCCCACAATATTAGTCCATGCCTTACATGACCATGCTGATTCTGGCTGACTGTACAAATTATTACCCTGCCCCGCTATTTAAACTGACCCCAAAGCCCAAGCTACCCCTGACCTCCCTATTGTTACACCAATTAACTCCCCAGCTATCAGCCGTACCCAGTCACGCTTCCCTGACCCTAACCTGTTCCCATAGTATTACCTGACAATATCTAAAAACAACTCGCTAAGCTTAATATACTAATGTAACCATACCGTAATACATCTATCTGAAGTACTAACATATAATTAAAATATACAAGATTATCTGTGATCTTGACAACGGTGGGCTGAAGCAATAGCCTTGGTTGCTCTAGCCGAATAGCCCTTGGCTTTCTGCAGGTGTGTCAGGCGTGCAGACGATAACATGCGGGTATGAGGGTGTGGCAACAGACCGTGTGGATGGAGCAGAAGGTTGGACCACACCGGAAGTTCCAGGGGTTGTCTCTGGGTATGTTTCGGAGGTCGATAACCAAACTTCTGGCTGACCAATAAGGCGAGACCAAAGTCAATGGCAGGGGTCGAGTGGCCTGGATCTCTGAAGAACCATGGGAGGGAGAACCGGAGTCGGAAAAGCGTACACGCGTAATCCTTCTCAGGAACGATGGAAGGCTTCGACTGCCACAGCGGTCGTATCCGGCACAGGTGGAATGGAAGACGACAGCTGGCCTCATTCAGATATGAGGCAAACAGATCTAGGGTTGGGGTGTCGTAGTCGAAAAGATCAAACCGGACGAAGGAAGGCGATCTTTTCCATCCCTTGAACGCCTATAGGCGCTATCGTTCTTATAGCGAAGGGTTGATGAAACAAGGTTCCTCGTGACAGCCGTGTTGGTAGAGGAGGTCTATTGTTTCCAACATCCGTGCATGGATGGACTGCGACAGGCGCCTGGTTGAGTGGTAGCACCAAGCGTACAGGTAGACATGGAAACCAATCTGTAGAAATACATGGCACCCCTTGCCATGGTAAGTTGACCTAATTCCGGTCGGAGTTGTTGACAGTCCGAGTACTTGACACGTGACATGTAAATCACTCTGCGCAGTAGCCGAGAAAACCGCCTTGGAGTCGGAACTGAGGTGCAAACTCCACACACAGACAATCCTCAATGAACTGTGTGAGAGACGATCAAGTGGTGTACCCGAGTTTTGCGATAAAACACGGAACCCCATGGGCGTCGTGGAAAACCCGGGGAGCGCCGAGGAAGAGTCTCTTTCAGGAACGCTGGCGCTAGGGTAGGGTAGGGTAGAACAGCGTTGGTGTCGGCGATGTCGACGAAGTAAACTCTTTGTAAGTGGATGTCGTCGTCGAATCTGATACAGACGCTGTTCACATGACGCTCTGTTTCGATGGAAACCCGCAGGTCATCTCTCCGGAATCATAGCGCTTTAAACGACGGGATTATGGATAACGTCTCAGTGGGCAAGTTGAATCAGACCAACTGTCTATTGGTTGAAAAGATTCCACCCAGGAAGTAGAACGATAGTCACGATCCCGAAGACCGACGGGAGAGTCGCTTCCCTGACCCTAACCTGTTCCCAAAGTATTACCTGACAATATCTAAAAACAACTCGCTAAGCTTAATATACTAATGTAACCATCTGATACAGACGCTGTTCACATGACGCTCTGTTTCGATGGAAACCCGCAGGTCATCTCTCCGGAATCATAGCGCTTTAAACGACGGGATTATGGATAACGTCTCAGTGGGCAAGTTGAATCAGACCAACTGTCTATTGGTTGAAAAGATTCCACCCAGGAAGTAGAACGATAGTTTCGATTGAAACCCGCAGGTCATCTCTCCGGAATCATAGCGCTTTAAACGACGGGATTATGGATAACGTCTCAGTGGGCAAGTTGAATCAGACCAACTGTCTATTGGTTGAAAAGATTCCACCCAGGAAGTAGAACGATAGTCACGATCCCGAAGACCGACGGGAGAGTAGCGACAGGAGCGGCGACAGTTGTTTCACCATGCTTCTCCGTGTGACGAGTTATGAGACGGCAGCAAGAGAAGAGGGCAGCAAGAGAAGAGGGCAGTGGCGCCGGGGAGGCGATTGCCGATGGTGCCCCTTAAGCCGCAGAAGAAGATCGGATAGTCGGCTTGTTGATCTGAGCTTGATAAAGCTTGTTGATCTGGGCGCCGGAGGTCATCTTAGGCGCCGGATATATCATAGGCGCCTCTAGAGTTACGGAAGAAGCGCCTATGATATATCCGGCGCCGGGCGGCGGGAGCGCCGGGACATCAGAGGCGCCGGAAGCGCCGGGACATCGGAGGCGCCGAGAGCGCCGGGACATCGGAGGCGCCGGGAGCGCCGGGACATCGGAGGCGTCGAGAGCGCCGGGACATCGGAGGCGCCGGGAGCGCCGGGAGCGCAGGGACATCAGAGGCGCCGGGGGCGCCGGAGACATCATGCCAGGGGAGGCAGACTCTACGTTGGGAGCGCTGGAGCCGCCGGTGGAGCAGGAGACCGTGAACGGTCGTATGTCGTGCCATGGGAGGCAGACTCTACGTTGAGAGCCGCCGTTGGTGCTGGGAGCACTGCGAAGCTCCGCTGAGCGCTGCTGCCGTCAACGTAGGTGGGGGTCGACGAGCACGTTGAGCGAGGTGTGTCCTGGATACTCGTATGAGCTGAAGGATCACAGCGACGAATGACTGCAACATCGGCACTGCCTTGTGAAAGTACAGGGCGTCGTACAATCACGGCAGAAAGGGGCGGCCCCGACCAGATTTGTTCCCGCGGCAACAAGTGCAGCGAGGCAGAAAATCTGGAATTTAAGCAAAACATAACTATGTGGCAAAGCCACAAAGTGCGGGAAGCATAATGTGATTCAGAAACTTTGTATTTCAATGAAGTTTATGAGATCAAACAATGACGCTAAAAGGTAGCGAAAAAGCATAGCTTTAAGCAAACACATAACCATGTGGCCAATCACAAAGTATGGGAAGCATAATGTGATTCAGAAACTTTGTATTTCAATGAAGTTTATGAGATCAAACAATGACGCTAAAAGGTAGCGAAAAAGCATAGCTTTAAGCAAACACATAACCATGTGCAAACACGTAACCATGTGGCAAAACCACAGAGTACGGGAGACATAATGTAACTCAAAAACTTCGTATTATATTGAAGTTTATGAGAAGAAACAATTACGCTGAGAGGTAGCGAAAAGGCAAGGCTTTAAGCACACCAAAACAACATACATCAATGTAATGTATTACCCAAGCCAAAGAGAGAATTCAAAACGCAGAACACGACATTACGTGGCCACGTGGTGAATGGCTAAAATGGCGGGAAAGAAAACAAAATGGCGGGAACAACATTGCGCCCGTAAATTACTGTGACGTGAGCCACAGACGAGCGATAAACGTTACAATTTACGAATGGGAAGACCCTAAGGTCACGGCCCATAACAGGTAACAATGTAGCAGCATATAATGAATGTAGAAACACGCAAAATATAAAAAACAAATAATAAGCTTTAATTTCCACAAGGGATACAAAGTACGTCTGTCCGTGGAGGTGACAAAGCAGTTATGTGTTTTTGTGTGACATCATGACTTCCGGGTCACGTGCCGACTGTGAGAGGGCGCTGCCTCCTGAGCTGGTTGGGACAACTTTCTTCAGCAGCTGGATCTCACACAGTTCGTCACTCTGTCAAAGACAGCAGTAAATGCAATACGGAGTAATGCAGGATAAGTTAAAAAAATTTATGATACCGAACTGTACACCTTCCTCTTTTTGGGCAAATGCTCTACCACTAGACAATGTAGGTGGTCTACAGGTGAACAATGGTATACCTGTAGTTTACTTGCTCCATCCTTAGTCATGTGTTCAATGGCTTTCTTCACAAACTCGGGATCCCTGATGTGGACATGCTTACTTTCCAGCTCTGGCACCTAGAACATGGAGACATAGTGGAACATGAGAACTGTCTGTTGGCTGACTAGTACTTTTAAACATGAAATTATCATTCAAGTTGACTAGCACATATGAACTTAGACAAATCAGAAGTCAACATGGTCAAAGTGAACTGTGAGTGATAGAAAAATAACAGGTTGATCATGTATCACAGTCAAACACTGTTATCAATATGATATAAACTAGGCAAGCATGGCCAAATTACATTTCGATACCATCATGCCCATATCACCTGCATTTTCTTTGAATCTTTGCAAGTAAAATACATGAAATATATATGATTTGACTACTGAAAAATTTCTGACACACCTTCCAGCAGTGCCATGTAACATCAGAAGTGCAGGTCATTGCTCAAAATATTCATACAGAAACTCAGAGCTCTAACATTGATCACAGATTAATTGTAATTACAGTGGTCCCTTGCTACAACGCTACCAAATGGGGTCTTAATTATCATCATGATCATGAACTAAATACACTACATACACAACTGAAGTAATTAAGGTTTGAGAAATGCTGTATATAGATAGGCAGATGTGACCTTGATGCATAAACACATATCTGCATAGATGATAGATTTAGATATTAACAATATAAACTAATCAAACACTCCAGCACAAAAAATGGAAAGAACAACAGAAACTCTTTTTAGTCTCTAGCCCCCATGAAAATGTAGATAAGGAAAAACATTAAATAATGTTAATATTAGTAATTCCTAATAGTCCTATCATGCCTTCACTTTTGTTATTTGGAGTTGGGACTATGTTGAAGCCACAATACAGACAATGTGTATCCAGTCACTCCGGTCCAATAGAAGAAAAGGTAGTTGTAGTCCTTCCATTTCTGTACTCAATGTAATATGCATTAAAGTGCATCAGTTGTAAAACATTATCCTCCAACAATGAGTATAGCTTCTCTCAAAAATCCTTATATCTAACATGTCTGAGTGGGACAAAATGGGAAGTTTGATGAGTAAATATCAGGGTAAAGTTGTTCTTAACATTTGTACTTCTGGAGGCCATATTGTAGGAAGAGGTTATCTGGTTGAAGATAAACAGCTTTTTGTTTACTTGTGTTTATACCATCTTACATCCACTGCTATTGCTTGACACAAAAATACCCAATGAGAAATTGATTGGCATGTTTGGAATAGTGGTCTCTTTTTCCAAATTTCTCAAAGATACTGTTTGCTTGAGCTTAGAGCCAGATCAAAATCTAAGCATGGTGAATTTACAAAAGGCCCACAAAAACTAGGTTTGACAAATACAGCATGTTGAGCAATTTTGGAAAGAGCATGTGCCAATGATTGAGTTCACAGTGACTAGGTCGACCCAAGGGCACATTCTGTGTAATTTGACACTTTAATTTGTAACTTCCAGTTAGAATGCAATTCTGGGGTCCTTGGGCATGTGGGCACCTGAAGGCTTGTTGCTGCAGTAATTGAATACAGGTTTAAATCCTTATCCTTATAAGCATATTGTATGTTTCACATCACATCACACTGGCTTCACCGCATGTTTATTACATCCAATCTTATCATGGTTATACATACATAATGGCATGTAATGTAAGGGAGAGCAACACCATGTGGGCACCAGGCCCCTTTCATCCTTCACAATACATCTTAGCCACGACTCATACACCACGCAGTGTCTAAGTAAAGAGGGGTCCTGGGGTTCTTGAGATTTTCTGCATTTGGCACCACTTACCACTATTACCACTTTAGCACAAATCACTGACAGTTGCATATATGAGCCAATAAGGACAAATAAAGTAAAATACAAATTGACAGATATCATGAATTGGCCATGATATAAATAATATATGATGTTCATATCATGAAATGGTGGATGATAAATTTCTCTATGATAAAGGGGCACTGATCTAAAGCAATATTCCCCGGGACTGGTTGTTGTCTTTGTTATTGTTTTTCACCGTTAGTACCCGGATGATACGCAACGCAACTGAGCGTGACCAGAGACTGGGCTACCGTCTGCAAGGACAGCAAAATAAACTTGGAGGCAATTTATGTTTTACCCATTTCTGAACACTGATTGGTTAACCGTGATCTATAAAGATTTCAACAAAGAGCGCATGTTAATTAATTTCTTCAGCCTAAACAAACAGACAAAATCAAAGGCGTAGCTCATCGGTTGTCGTCATTTGAAAATATCCCTGATTGTTATAGTTTTATAAAAAGTATCAATGCAGTGAAAGCATTTTCGTATTTCGGAGTGCGTCGATAAAACGATTACTACTCCCTTGTTGTCATCCACGTTTTCTGGTACAACCCTACACTTGTGTATTTGTCGTCATTCACTTGATGCTCAGTTAATGAATTTATTACAGGTATAATTAGTGGTAGCACCACTCGGAATACCTGACGAAGGTTCCCATTTGGCATTTATTGTGCCTTGGGTAATTATTCAATCTAAATCCAGTTTTGAAGTGAGGTGAAATGTGTGTTATGTAATATGCATGTGGCAGCCCAGCAAGAGATAAATGATCAGTTGATTTACTTTTTTTTGTAAATCAGCGGATCGTTTGTAGTCATCAAAGGATTAACAGGAAATACATTGATTGATTAATCACTGTTATCTTGCACGGTAGATATGTCAAAAGTGAGTGTCTACTAGGGCTGTTACGATTCACTCACATATTCAGTGTATCAAACCGTAACAATTCATGAATTGAATTCGTTTTCATGGCCACAAGAATCAAATATTTATTAATATGCTATCATGTATATTTACATACCCTGTACCTAAAAATATCCATAACAACATATTATATGCATAGATTTCTTTCAATGACAACACTCTAATAATATATAATTTGATAGTATTGTTTTCACTGGTCATTGTCGCATTTGAGCAGATACTAGTACCTGGATAAGTGCAGTATAAAAATTTATTACATACATACATAAATACATACATACATACATACATACATACATACATACATACATACATACATACATACATACATACATACATACATACATACATACATACATACATACATATATATATACATGTATATATAAATATGATGATGTTATTGTTTCACTGAATATAATAAATAATACATAAACTGATGACTTGTTATTGTAATTGTGAATTAATATTCGTATTTGTTACCCTATATTCGTGATATGAATCGTATTCGACCCATAGTGTATTCGTTGCAGCCCTAGTGTTTACATGTCTAGGTTTACTAAAACAAAGGGAATACACTCATATCCTTGCGTGAAGTGTTGATGTAAAAACAACATACTTTGTTCAAAGGTTAACCGATAATACGATAATAATGGGATTTTGGGGGGAACCGTGGACGTTATGAAAATAGTTGTCACTTGGGCTTTCTCAGCAGACCTTTGAGACTTGACACCTATGTGAATCACCTGACACAATCTAAGTGATATTTGAAAATATTTGATTTTTACAGAGACATGTGACATCGAATAAGTTTCTTTGTACAGATGCAGACGTTTGGGATATTGTTCCTTTGTGTGGATATTCACGCATACATTCCTCAAACAAGGAAGCTGCCTAAAATTATACACATAAATTTGGTAGGTTCTAATTATGATATTCGCATTTTGTTTTCCTTCATTTGCAGTAGCATTGGACAGATTCATTCTTGTTCCCCTATGTCTTGGTTGGGAAATTCTTCGATGCACAATAGACGTTGTTTTCACAAGTCTTTTCCTTCATAAATTACAGTCAATTTGTAAAATGTGATTCTCTCAGGCAATTCATAAAATGTGTAAATATTTATGTCATTTTGACAGAAAAATCTGTTCATTTCTTTAACAGATTGACCAAAATTGGTTAAGACGATCAATAGGGCCTAAAAACATCACAATAGATTATTATGTATGATTAGAAGCCAAACAATATAGAAATGTACTTTTCATCGTAACATTTTCAGTCTCTTGGGGATACCGCCGTGATATTGCTGGAATATTGCTAAAAGCGGCATAAAACCAAACTCACTCACTCACTCTTGGGGATAATATTAAACATAAAAATGTTTGGAATTCGTGGTCATAATAATACAGATGGACATTATTCAGTCAATTTGTAAAATAACTGAATATTCAGGCGTTTAATAAATTTCCTAAGTGAAATTTTTTTCACATTTTGACTGTAAAAATATAAACACGATAAAATAAGCAATGCTTATGAGAAATATTTACTTTCTGTTGCAAGTCAAAATAGTGTAAACGAAAATCGCACAATTACCAAGCAAGTGAGTTATCAAAACTTCGTCATCATTTCTGATGCTACCCACAAAGATACCTACATTTCCTTATTATTTCCAATATGAAATACGACCCTCTACTGTCAATAAAAGTGACAAATGCGCTTACAAATTGCGCAGCACATGCTGCGAACTAGTCTAGGTTTCTGCTATATCATCCGGGTCCGAAAAAAAAACAATAACAAAGGCAACAACCAGTCCCGGGGAATTGCTTTAGATCAGTGCCCCATTAATCACAAAGGTAACCAGCTAGTAACCATGGTTACGACTAAAATTAATCATTTGCGTGTCCATATTACTGTACTGCATTAGATTAAGTGAAATCATCAGTATCTACATACACACTTCGCCAACGCAACGATCTCAGGCCTTGTGGAATTCTCAGTCATCACATCAAATATTAGTGTGATTAGCCTAGTGTAGCTGCAATATACAGATAGCCTATAGGACCTACACACTACACGTAGCAGAACAGAAATATGTTTACAACCAAATATTGTCTGAACAAACACGATAAATGCTTAATACACGTGTATCCAGCACAAAACTAGACATATTTACCGCATCCTTAGTGCATTTCCAAAAATGGACTTGCAAGAGCGTTTGAGAGCTTGCAAGACTCCTTGAGACAGTGAGTAAAAGTTCGTTTTTTTCGTGATCTAAGAGTAAGAGATCGAAAAGCACCTAGATCATGTATAAACATGCTCACCATTTCCATTTCGCCAGCTACGTGCAAACCAATCGGTGTCTTTCCAGTGCGAGAATATTAGTATTGTGAACCAGATTGGAACTGTTCAATTAGATCAACCAACATGCCAACTACTAATGTAACGACGAGTATTATTACAAATGACTTAAGACAGTATTGTGATTTTTTATTCATATATTTATGTGTATAAACATTCATTGGTCAATTAAACTAAAATATGGATAGATCATTGACAAAGTTAGGTGTCGTAATTGTACGTTTTCAAGGCTAATATCCCTTCTTTGCAATAGAAATACTCCTATTTTGTTATTAGTCGTAATACAAAGAGTGTTTTCCTGGAAGGGCAGATAACTCCAAGAAACCTATTTCATTTCAGCGAAACAAATTTGTTTCGAAAGGAAAACGAAAGCGCATGTTCAAAACTGACATGTCACTGTGGAATGTCATATCAATTATCTACAATATAGATATTAAATATATTTGAATAATTTCTTTTACATTTATTAATCGAAATGAGAACGTGTTTTCTCACGTGGACTTACAAATGCGAACGGATCTATCAAGATGCCATCGAGGAAAAAATCCCAGTCGTATTGAACAACATCAGACCGAGGCGGCGAAAAAGTCAGCTGAGGCAGACAGATTAAGAGTCAAAACAACCAACATCCACTAACTACGGTGTCACAAACTATAGCGGCGTTTTGATTTTGCTCTACAGACCTGATTCTCAGCTGGGTAATGTCGGGGAAATATTCATCAGATGTTTTGAATTACTTTAATCACGGACCTAAATAGTAGCCTGAGCAAAGTTCCTCATGAAAACTTGATGTCGTATACCGTACCTTTAGCATGGTCAAGATAAATAATTAAATACACCATTTGTTTTGTTTGTTTGTTGTTTAACGCCGCACTCAGCAATATTCCAGCTATATGACGGCGGAATGAAATAATCGAGTATTGACCAGACAATCCAGTGATTGACATCATGAGCATCGATCCACGCACTTGGAATACGATGACATGCATCAACCAAGTCAGCGAGCCTGACCACCCGATCCCGTTGGTCACCTCTTACGACAAGCGTAGTCGCCTTTTACGGCAAGCATGGGTTGCTGAAGACCTATTCCACACCGGATCTTCACGGGTCGAAAGGCAAATGATACCGTGAGACCGTGAGAATAATAAACGACATAATACCATCATAACTTAACAAGTAGTTACTGTATGAACACACTATGCCATTTTGAAAGTGATCAAATGTAACAAATGTTATATTTGGGAATAACACTTCCTCAGTAAAATACAAATTCTAGTACTTTTTGGGTTGAGTCCCATCCGGGTTTCGAACCCATTCTCAGGGTGAGGCACCTATTTGCAAGTACGCAAAGTCAGCAATCTAACCCACTCAAAAATGAAAGTCCGACAACAATGTCTAGATCACGTACTTTGTGTACCCCTCTGATAAATGTAAATAGTTACTGTATGTTTAAGGCTTACAGTGCAATGCAGTACTTTGGTACCCTCTGTACGTAGAATCGTTGCTACTCAACAAAAATGTCTCTGTGAATAATGACTTGTGTATTATGAATGTGTGGATGCTCTGTTACTCAACACATCACACCGTGCATATTGATATGCATATTATAAATACTGTTGTAAAGGCTTTGTATTCATGTGGGGAAAAAGAACAATATAATTAAAAAAAACATTGTTTTCATGTATTTGATGAATTCTGCCACCTTGATCCGCTTCCTGGTCCGGTTAGGTTCAAGGCAAACCGGCGACCCCTGACCGGCCCGATTTGCATGACACAGCCTCATTTCAAAGCGAAAGTAGCTATCTAAATGCCTACGTGGCTCGATCTACCGCAAGGGCGTGCCCCATGGTTCCGAATACCGTAGGCAGCGAAAGGTAAATCTAAATTCAAACTGTTACAGTTTACACATATACTGAAATTAATATACCAACGTATTATAGGATCTCAGTTAGGATGACAGGCGTGAATATCATACTCATCACGAAAACAAACAATAACGTGTTCCCACTGTGTAGTGTATATATGTAGTAAATTAATCCAACAAATGACGTTTGATTACACATGGAAAGTTATCACGACAGTAGGGAATCCATGTAAGACTCCTGTTTAGACCCGCTAATCGAGTTTTGTCGGCCTAGTCTCGATCAGACTACAGAATCTATATGACGGAACCCCTGACCAGTAAGTTTACGAACGTCGAAGTTTATCATAATTCGAGAATATCTTTCTGCCACATTAGAGACCCTGATTTTCGTTGATGTGACCTTTAGGTGCTAAATATCGCTCTAAGGAACGGTTAGGTTTCTTGTAATATTTTTTTTTTTTCATCCTATGATTCTATCCCGTGTTTGTTCGACGTCTGATGTATGATTTTACCACCGCCTTAGGTGTATTACCTCCCTTTGATCACCTGCCCAGGCAAATGAACAAAACGCCAAGCATCGTCATTCTAACGCTAAGTAATTCTGTAATTAAAAAGACCGAGACTTTTTTAATACCGAAGAATTTTGGATTTCTTACATATATTTCAACCGTTTATTGTGATAAATGAATATTTAATTTCGTTATGAATTCAATGCCACAGTATTTTTGTCTCTCTGGCAAAATTCTTTAGGAAAATATTATATATTAGGATTTTATCTATTTCATAATTGCATTCTCATCATTCATTTCTACCCATTAACAATAATTGATTATGAAATAATCCATAGTAGGACCAATGCATAGTAGAGTACAATTTTGAAACAGTGAACTAGAAAACATTCAAGATATAAAATCATATATAAATTCAGTGAATATATAAAGTTCTTGATATAGATGTGCTTTTATCATGCAAAGTCTTTAATTTCATATTTTGTCATTTACATGGAACCAGGAATAAACTTTTGTTGTAGAAATTCAAGAGTACAGCTCAAACATGTATCTGCTTATAATATCTCCATTAAGAGATTTTATGGTTTTGTTGTATTTCTCCTTTACACAGAAGAGTCCTTTTTATGTATGTAGATAATCTTGTCCCATTGTCCTTTCTATACATTACATACTATAAAGCTGTTAAGAGAAATTCTTTGAAAAGAAAAATGATCAAAGCTACACAAATAATTTGATTTATAATCACATTGTTTCTTCTTTAGATGGAGCACTGCAGAGGTGTGGTGTTCAACATTCATGGCAGAAGGGGAATCGGGATGATAGTCATTATACTCCCTCCACAGAGATCAACTCGGGAGACCAAATGTGTACAATGATCTTGCACTCCGCCCATCAGACACTCACAATAATCACGATTGGACTTTCTGGTATTAAAAGTCATTGACTACAAATGGAGATGTGTGACTCCCAAAGCACTGGCCCTAAATCCCCCAAAGACCTTGTTCCTCAAGCCTTGACAGATACTGAACCGCAACTCCAGGCAGACAATGGCCCTCAACCCCAGGCAGATACTGACCCTCAACCCCAGGCCTACACTGACCCTCTACCCCAGGCCTACACTGACCCTCAAACCCAGGCAGACACTGGTTCTCAAACGCATTCAGATACTGACCCTCAACCCCAAGCCAACACTAGCCCTCAACCCCAGACAGATACTAACCAACCTCAGGCAGATGCTGACCCACAATCCCATTCAGACACTAAACCTCAACCCCCTTCAGAAAGTGACCCTCAACCCCCTTCAGACACTGGTTCTCGACCCCCTTTAGATACCAACCCTCAACCCAATTCAGATACTGACACTCAACCCCCTTTAGATACTGACCCTCAACCCCCTTCAGACACTGACCCTCAACCCCCTTTAGACACTGGCCCTCAACCCCCTTCAGACACTGACCCTCAACCCCCTTCAGTCACTGGTCCTCAACCCCCTTCAGTCACTGGTCCTCAACCCCCTTCAGACACTGACCCTCAACCCCCTTCAGTCACTGGCCCTCAACCCCCTTCAGACACTGACCCTCAACCCCCTTCAGACACTGACCCTCAACCCCCTTCAGACACTGACCCTCAATCCCCTTCAGACACTGACCCTCAATCCCCTTCAGACACTGACCCTCAACCCCCTTCAGACACTGACCCTCAACCCCCTTCAGACACTGACCCTCAATCCCCTTCAGACACTGACCCTCAATCCCCTTCAGACACTGACCCTCAACCCCCTTCAGACACTGGCCCTCAACCCCCTTCAGACACTGACCCTCAATCCCCTTCAGTCACTGGTCCTCAACCCCCTTCAGACACTGACCCTCAACCCCCTTCAGACACTGACCCTCAACCCCCTTCAGACACTGACCCTCAACCCCCTTCAGACACTGGCCCTCAACCCCCTTCAGACACTGACCCTCAACCCCCTTCAGACACTGACCCTCAACCCCCTTCAGACACTGACCCTCAACCCCCTTCAGACACTGACCCTCAATCCCAAGTCAACACTGGCCCTTGTTCACCCACAGAGTCTAGCAGAATTCTAAAGTTTGATGCAGCTTTACTATATGCAGAAGAGGATTATGAGCTGGCAGATGAAATACAGAACAAGATGAATGACATTGTATTCAAAGATGGACAGAAAGCAGAAGTATGTTTATATGATGATCCATGGTTTGGGGCTGTAATTACTGACAAAGCCAGTGAAGTGAAAAGGAAATGTAATATCACCTTTGTATTACTTACAAAGAATATAAACTCAGACCAGAAATGCTGTTATATTTCTAAAGAAGCACTAATGGGCGCTCGTCTTGGCCAGGAAGATCATGTTGTATTCCCTCTGCATACCAAACCTAAGAGAGAGCGTGATTATGTCACTCCTGAAGGACTTGTAAGTTCAGAACATTATGACTGGTTTGAGCCCTTGCCCAAGTGTGAGAAGAAGATTCGAGTCCTATTTGATCATTACCGAAAACTTGCTCAGCTCCGATCAGGACATGGCAGTAACGGTAAGTTGTACTGTATTAACTATTTTCAGTAGTCGTTTGATCACAGTCTTCATGATTGTCCAGCACACATTGTTTTCACTGGAACTCCTAAAAGCGAATAATCTCATGTGGTAAAGATTTGATATTGCTCAGCATTTGTGTTCTCCAGTATATATCAGAGCTCGCGATAAGCTGCGGATCTGCGTAAAATACACATCAGAAATGCAGAAATACGCAGTAAAATAAAATCCAAGCGTAACGAACATTACAGATACGCTACAAAAAAACAACTTGTGCGTATCATCAAAATATTGTGACGTAACCCTGCGTTTTCGATTAGCAAATCAGCAACTTATTTTGAAATTATAAATGGGCATTAAGTCAACCTTGCCAAACGATGACACTTACATCATTTGCCATCATACTTTCTTGTGGAAGTATCGTGGTATTTTTGAGTCCTATAAAGCTCTCGAACCCACACGACAACAGTTTGCAGGGACTAGATGAATAGTGTTTTTAAATATTTAACTTAAATACCCACATGTGAAAAAACTAGTGGGTAACAGAAATTTGAATACCCAGATAGAATTACTGATACCCAATGATTTTTAAATGCATGGGTAAAATACCCACAACACCAAAAACTTATCTGGAGCTCTGATATATACCAGATATTGACAAGTAAAATATTGCTCTATTAAACCCTCCACTTCAACAAATGATCCTATCCAACTTCTTAGACCAAACTGCAAGTAATCTTTATAAAAAAATCCCTGTACTCAGACTAAAAATTCTCATGTGGGTTCTACAATTGGTGCCCAGCCACCTTTGCTGGTTGTAAGAAGGCAACCAATGATCTGGCTTGGTGGATGGCGTGTCACAATATCAATCGCTTAATTGTCAGGTCCAGATTCAATTATTTACAGGATGACATGTGGCAGGAACATTGCTCAACCTAACAAATGAATTGAAACAAAACATGAAAGCCATATTTTCTGGTGTGTAATATACATTTTTAGCTCACATGACTGAAAGTCAAGTGAGCTTATTTTATAACCTGCTTGTCTAACTTCAATAATAGCTGTCACCAGCATCATCATCAGTATCTATAAGCAGCTTCTCCTCAGAAACCACTGGACCAGTGAAGAATAAGCTTAACCTACACAGCCATTTATTTTGGTATATTTGTAGTGGGAGTAAACATGATGACACCTCAATTTGTTCAAGAGGTTCAAACATATTTGTTGCTATTACTCAGTCATTGTAGTTCAAAGTGTCATGAAATTTGTTACAGTGGGGTGGCCATATTATTGCATACATCAGTTGAAAAAGTAAACTTAAAAATATGAACACTTATTAAGCAGCCTCATGTAAAACAATTGTTATCCCAAAAACATAATGACACAGGCTAGGGTGTGAGGTCTGATTAATTTATTTTCTGTGGTGATAAACTGACACCCTGGAACAACAAATACAATTATATCCAGTACATCAAAACCGAAGCAGACTAAATAATAATCTACTACACTTATAAGCTATACATATATAACATTTGACAATTATAAGCTTAGATATGTAAATTTAATGGATTTACACATTTAATATAAATATGGTACAATAAATATAAAATTATGTTATTTTATAACAATGCAAGCAATATATAAGTGTATATATATACCCATTGAATCCCACTGGGGTGTATTTGGGTGGTCCTAATCTCTCGTAAATAAGATAAATCCCTCGTGATAACAATATAAACTACATCATGAAGACATGTCTATTTACACATATGAACATTACATGTAAACTTTTATCAAATTATTAATACACAATACAAGTTACTGAATACACAAATGTCCTAGATTAACAGACACACATATAGTGAAATGAAATATATCCAGTATACATACACTCACCATGCACACACTAATACTAGTAAATGTGACATGTTTAAATATAATTAAGGATATATATAGACATTTATTAAACTAAAGTGATTTGCATAATTAAACTGACATAAAATACGATTATAACTTTAACTACTAATCTTTATGTAAGTATTATCCTTTCTCTCGGTCCGGTGCACAGTGAAGTGTTAATGCAAAGTGCAGGGTGAAAACAAAGGGGTTTGAAAGTGGGACACAGAGATTAAAAACTAGCCAATCCAGAGGATGCCTGGGATTACACTCTGACTGACCACCAAGAAGTTGACTGACCCACTAAGTGAAACATGACATTAGAACAGGGCTTTAATGATAGTACTTGACTTACAACTACATAAGTATGCAGCCTGAAATGAGAAATACAATAAATATTTGTTAATATCTGAATTATACAAAATAACATTATTGACAACATACATAAGTAAGATCAATATATACAGAACTACTATCTACTACACAATGTTAACTTTTTGACTGATTGTCGCTGGTGCTGGCACACTTAATTTCTAAAACCACACGAAAGCTTTGTGTACTACCTCTTCCCGAGGCAAGGAAGTTAACTGACTAACAATGGGGTATGCATTGCTAATGATTATTTGCATATTCCTATATGCGAGGGGTCGGCATATGGTTCTCGGCAGGAATTGATAACATGGAGTTGATGGCTTGTGGTATATACAAGTATATTTCATCCTTCTCTTTCTTACAGCAGACAGGCTGGTGTAACAGTGGCATATAGCATGTGAGATAGATGTATATAAATTTACAATTCATTATAAAATTTTCAAATTTTTAGACTTATCCTATCTCACACTATGCATTTTATCACACAGTTGGATGGTAGGTCACAGATAACCCTAGCCTGTATCAGACCGCAACCTTGAGATGTACCATGGCAGCTGGTTCTAAACAATGCTTCAACCACCAGACTGTTACTCATTTCTATTGTCAAGGACATGAACTCTTCACAGAGGACATCGTTTCAGGTTCGGGTTATAATATAAGAAAGCATATCGTTACTGTGCAGCGCCATCGTGGAGGCGATAGCTTTTGTCTTGTGTGGTTTTGACATTGCAGGAAGAGGAAATTGAGTAGTAGGCCTGAAGAATCGCCGAGAGCAGCCAAAATGAAACCATGGTATGGGAGACTTCTGTGTTGGCCTCCGTGGATACTGGAATGAAGAGTTTCTTCCGGGATTGTAGTAGCATCGCAGAAGCCTTGAGGAAAATGTGGAGAGCTCATCATGGTCATCTGGGTTTAAAGTTGACGCCATTGAAGGGATGGTGAACAGCTGATCTGTTTGGCTGGGAAGGTGATTCTTTGCAATAAAATCCCAGGTAGACCTTTCATGGTGCTACCTCTCAATCGGTGCAGTGACATCAAGAGCATGAATCCTGCTAACTCGAACAGCTGTTGCTAGGGCCAGGAGAAAAACTGTTTTCAGGCTGACATGATCAAAATCCTTATCTTTTAAAGGTTCTTAATCCTCTGTAGTCAGATGATTTAAAATGACGTTAAGGTCCAAAGTAGGCAAACGAAACAGGTATGATTGGTCAGCAAGCTTGTACGAGCAAAATGAGAGCCTGTAAGTCTGCAACAGTGGAGATCTTTGAACTGGTCACAGTGGCAATTGCAGAATTGATTATGAAATTGATATGTAGTCGGAGTGGAACCTTTGAGCTATCGTGTAGACTGTAAGTGCTGTAAATACTCAGCAACTTGTTGGGGAGAAGCAGTGGTCGGTGCAGTGATGTCACATGTAGACAATATCCTTAAAAGTTTTTCCATTTATGGTCATACAAGGCCTTAGAGGAGGAGCCATGAACTTCAGTGATGGTCTTGGCTACTCTCTTAGAATAACCCTTGGCTATGAATGACTTTTGGAGATGCACCAAACGTAGAAATGGAGGGTGGCTGGCAACGGATGCAGTAGGTGGAAAATAAAAGGCTGGAGGAGGAGATCTCTTTGCAGTCGTAGATGATGGTACCTTGTTTCTGCAATGTTTTGCAGTACTGTGAACCCACTTAATTCTTGCCAAAGAGATGTGTCCAAAAGCAATCGGAGCTGGTTTGTGGTTGTTGCTTTTTGAAGTACCTGAGGTAGAAGGCTTGGCAAAGGGAAAGGCACAGGCGTTGAGATTCTCACATGAGATGGCCAGAGCATCATGGTCACTTGCCTCTGGATCTGGGATGGGTGAAACAAACTTTGGTAGCTGTGCATTGAAGTGGGTTGCGAAGAGGTCGATGTCTTGGTTGGGAATGAGGTGGCAAATCCAATGAAAAATCATCTGCTAGAGACACCATTCCGTCAGGGAGAGTTGGTCTGGTCGGGACAGAGAGTCTTCTATGTGGATCCCTGGGATGTGTCTCTCACTCGAACATGTATGCACAGGGAATCAACCAGCTGGAAGAACTCCATTGTAGTCGACAGGAGGGACGCTGCCTTTGTGGAGCCCATCTTGTTTATGTACCGGACAACTGAGAGATTGTCCTACTAGATCATGAGCCATGCTGCACAGATGATCTCAGTCCAATGGGGTAGTGCCAGAATGACTGCCTTGAATTCCATGTTGTTGATGTGGAGCTTCTTTTCACCTAAGGACCAGCACCCTGCCACCTGAAAGATCAAGGAGGTGAGCTCCCAAGCCCGAGGTCAGGATGAACAGCTTCAAAGAGAATGCCACTGTCATTCAATTCCTGAAGCTAGCTCTTGAGATGTTGGTTTAGGGAGACAGATTGGGATGTTTCAATGTGGCGTAAGTTGTAAATCTTGTCGGGGATAGTTGATCCAGTCATGATGGTACATCTGCGATCACATTCTCTGAATGTACCTGACTTGAACTTGAAACTGAGACGAGTCTACCACTTCAAAGAACTGTATTGTCATTTGTAGTGGTGATGAGGATATCGATCCCATCTTGTTGATGTACCACACAACTGATGTATTGTCTGGTTGGACCATCAGTCAGAATGCTTGTAGGAACTCCCCCCAATGTGACATCGCCAACGCTGCTGCTTGCACTCCCAAGTTGTTTACTAGGAAATTCTGCCCAGCCACACGTAGTGTTATGAGTGCACGGCTCAATCAATCGTCGAGGCATGTCATTTTCACATCACAGGTGATGCATTGTGGGAACAGCGCCATGTCACATCTTGGTCTTGCAGTCGTAGAAAAAAACTGTAAAAATCAAAGCTGCATCTTGTTGGCTAAGGCTGATCATAAAAATCCATGGTCAATGATCAACAAATAGGATGATTGAGACCATTTGGAAGTACGTCCGTGTTTCCAAAACTGAATTGTGAACACTGTCATGTGTAGTCATTGTGAGCCTGCTGAAAGCTAATGATCTAGTCATTTGATGCATAAATCTATATACTCAGTCATGGCTACGGCAGTACATAAGTGCACCGAACTGCTCGCGTTTAGTCGGTCTCCTCTGATACTAGTATCATGATATAACATTTATACTAAGTTTTCATATAATACTTAGATCCACAGCAAGTGCTTTTTGAGTTATCATGGTGTAATATTTATACAACATATAATTATTATTATAATCATATAATTATGGTTTAGCAAGTAAGGTAAAATATCATACATATCATCAGGTAAAATGCATATACAAAATATCAGTAGTTATAGCTTTTAAGACAGATGCTAGTCTAAGGTAACAAGAACACATCTCATAGACATATACTCACACGCAAAAAAACGCAAGGGGTTTTAAGCAAATAGGTAACAAACACGGAACCATAACTTGATACGAGTTTTAGCATGTAGTGAAGCCTGATGGTGTTATCAATATTAAAAAACGAATCACCAAAACGCACCATTTCAATGAATATGTGGGTATCATGCACCCATTTCTCGCGAAATTGAAAATGCACGAACTGTCACAAACTGTAGTGGGTATCGTAAAACTGTGGTCGATTCTTGGACCTACCACTCCTTGGTCAACAATGCCACGCCTAACTCAAATTCAGAGAAACCAGGCTATCGGACATAAGGAAGCTTGTCCAAGATGTTGCCCGTCATTTCAACGTTAACATAGCCACAATTTACCGTCTCCTGCATCGATACAATGCAACACAGACCACAGATGACCTTCCTCGGAGCAGTCGTCCTAGGGTCACCACACCTCGATAAGATCGGCAGATTACTCGTCAACACCAGCGACATCCGTTCCTAACTGCAAGTGAAAGTGCTCGACAGACCATGGGAACAGATAATCGACACATTAGCCGGGACACTGTGATCCAACGTCTCCGTTCCAACAACCTCAGATGTTGCCGACCAGCACGTTGTCCTGTTCTCCAACCACGTCATCGACAAGCACGACTTCAGTGGGCACAGGGTCATTAAAGTTGGCGTCATCGTGAGTGGAACACATTTTCCAGCAGGACAACGCTCGTCCCCATGTTGCCAGAGCTACCATGGCCTTTCTGCAACATCCATGCTCTACAGTGACCAGCCCTCAGCCCTGATCTGAATCCCCACTGAACACTTATGGGATGAGGCGTCTGCACAATGCACAGTCCCTACAACTGCCGATGAACTACGCACAGCTGCTCTGGATGTGTGCAGGAGGATCCCTGCGGCCTTCACAAATCGTCTGATCCACTCAATGTACAGGAGATGTGTGGCAGTGATCAAAGCTAATAGTGGTCACACCAGGTATTGACTGATATTTTGGGTATTGACCCGAAACTGTGTAAGCCCTTAACATATGAAAAAAACAATTATGTAATCTGCCTTTAAATCCATTAAACTGTCTTCAGTCAAATTTTTGTCAATCTTGCCCTATTAGTATTTCTTGTCTTTGCTGTTGAAAATAAATAACATGTGTACTGCATACTCGACTTGCGCTTTTGCATGTGAGTATACTATTCAATAAGACAAAAGATATGTCTACATAGTCTTATAGATTGCCTTGAACTATTTTATTTAAGTAAATCTGTCATCACCTATATTAGAATAACATTCAGCAAGTACTTCAATTTAGACTCATTAAGGATTAGCCCCCATACAAGCTCATCTATCGTGATACCAGATGATTCAGATATGGCAATTGAACGTTGTCATAGATTGAATAACAGTAAATCTCTCATTGTCAAATTTAGAGACTATGGTACGAAAGAGTCTATCCTTTGAAATGCTAAACGACTCAAAGTTATTTCAGAAGACTTAAACGTTAGAAATAAGCGCAAAATGTTAAAAACAATAATGGATGATTCAAAGGCACTTGATGAGAAAGTTTAGATTTGATAAACTGATTTATGAAAATGGAAAGGTTCTCACATATGACCTTGAAAATGAAAGGCCAGTTGAGATTAATAGAACAGTATTCAGCGCAGGTCGCGGACGCGTTTCGTTCATGTGTAGGTCATGGTTGGCACGGACCCGCACGTGGCGCTTACAGCTAGGATCTCGGCTGGGCCATGGATTGTAACGGTAAAAGAAGAGACTTTTCATTCATGTCACGGAATGTAAATCAGTTTGAATCGCAAGTTGAAGAACAATTCCTTCGTTGAGTTTTTGCTCTTCATTTGAATTTGAAATTTGGAGCAACTGTTCTGAAGAAGATATGAAACAAAGCTGCCCCAATCACAATATTATGATAAACTTTCATGAATACGATACCAGAGGTGGTGTCGCTTTTTCATCAAATATGAACTTCTTAAAGGCGTTAAACATGTTGAGTTAACTTGTACAGACTGTATATTTATTATACTTGATCACGTAATTTTTGGTTTACCACGTGATACTTTACTTTTGTTTTCTTACGTACATCCTGAAACTATGTCAACAAATACTGATGTCCATGATGTTATTATTATCTTGAGCAATTTTTACTTAATTAACTTTGTAAATTTGAAGATATTTCCATTATACTTGCAGGAGATTTAAATGCAAGAACTGGTATTTTGCAAGATTTTATTATATCTGACGATGATGAGAGTGAAAAACATATCTCAACATTAAATGAAATGGAGTATTCAGGTGATACATTTAATACTCTGAGGATCTTTCAAGACACTGTTATTAATGAATATGGTAAAGATCTTATCGGTCTATGCTGTACATTTGATATTCATATTCATAACAGTCATTTTCCAGGAGATATAAATGGCTCTTTTACCTGTTTTGCCAAATAAAGTGCTAGTTTAGTTAATTATATTGTCTGTTCAATGGCATTGTTCGGTTCTATTGAGGATTTTTGTGTTCACACACGTGCAGAGTCTGATCATTTTCCTATAACATGTTCCTTAGTTGGTGATTCTCCATCGCTTCAACATTCAGAATCAGAGACTATACCAAGCAAGTTGGATAAATATGTCTGGAAGGAATCTCGGGCAGCAGATTTTGTTGATACATTGAATGTGAATATTCAAAAAATAAATGTACACTATTTTAGTTCTCTTTGTAATCATGACACTTCAGAGGTAGCAGAACTGTTATCTACTAACATTCAGCAGTGTGCAGGTGAACAAAATATGAAAGTAAAAAGTTGAACTTTGAATGTGTGCACAAATGAAGCTTGGTATGATGACAAATGTCACTCATTAAAAACTGAGAAGTATATGTACCTTGATAAGTTTAGATTGTCAGGAAATCTTGATTTTTTGTATAGTATTAGACGTACAAGAAATAAGTATAGAGAGGTTTGTCGTTCTAAATAATCCATCTATGCAAATACACTTGCTGTAGATATTGTCAACTCTAGTAAGCAAAATCCCAAAGCTTTTTGGTCTTATGTAAAGTCCATTATTAGAAATCCTAGTAATAAATGCCAAGGCGATATAAGCAGTAAAGCATGGATTGAATACTTTACTCAGGTACTCAATATTCAAGACAATGTTACAGATACAGAATTCATGTCTTTTGTCAGTAGTTATATTGATGATATAGAATAATTTGGAGATTGATGAGGGTATAAATGACATGATAAACCAGCCCATAACTGAAGAGGAGATCGTCTTTGCTATTTCATCTTTAAAAAATGATAAAGCACCTGGCCCTGACGGCATTCCCCCTGAGTATTTTGTTAGCTTACCTTAAGATTTTGTTCAATTTCATATTTATGAAAGGGACATATCCTCCACAGTGGTCAAAGAGTATTATATTTCCTTTACATAAGAAAGGAAGTACAAGTGATGTTAATAATTATAGAGGCATTTCTTGGATGGACATATGTGGGAAAATATTACCAGAGTCAGGCGGGTTTTCGCAAAGGATATTCTACGGTTGATAATGTTTTTATTCTGCAGTACCTAATCCAAAAAAAGTTGTCTAAATCAAAAGGTAGACTTTATTGTATATATGTTGATTTTCAAAAGGCTTTTGATTCGGTGAATAGAGATTTGCTATGGTATGTTTTATCTACAAGTTGTATAAATGGAAAGATGTTGAATATGATACGTGATATTTATGCCAAAACAATTTCTTGTGTGAAACTTGAAATGCTTAAACGCTTATACAACTATTTCAATATGAATAATCTCCTGTACAAATATCAATCCGGCTTTGTACCAGGACATTCTACTACCTCACAATTCATCTGTTGACAAGCACGAATACTATTGTATGGTATTCTGTAATGTATCGAGTTTGGCATAAAGGATTACTTCATAAATTACAAAAATATGGTGCAACGGGCAAGCTATTACTATGGTTAGAAGACTATTTTAGTCAGAGGAGACAAAAGGTTTTTGTAAATGGCAGCTTTTCATCTTTGAAACTCGCCAGAGCTGGTGTCCCCCAGGGCTCGGTATTAGGTCCCTTTTTGTTTTTAGTCTACATCAACGATCTCGTTGATAATCTAGTGAATTCTACTCGCCTTTTTGCAGACGATACTTCCATTGGTACATCATTTCTTCACTTACAAATGATAGAACACAGATTAAACTGTGATCTAGAGCTTCTCAAAACCTGGGCCAATAGATGGCTAGTTAAGTTTAACCCGGACAAAACAACATTTATTCTGTTCACTCATTGTAAAAACCGTACGGCAGATATTATTTATAACAATACTGCACTTAGAGCATCTTTCTCACACAAACATCTGGGCCTTACTCTCTCTCATGATATGAAGTGGACAACTCACGTTGATAACATTTGCCACTCAGCTTCCAAAATGATTTGTTCGTTAAGAACCAATAAATATTTACTTGACAGACCAACCCTGTCCAAAGTCTATCTTGTTTTCATAAGGCCTATATTAGAATATGCTTTAGAGGTATGGGATAACTGCAGTCAAGAAAATTCCGGAAAACTTGAAATGATTCAACTCGAAGCCGCTCGCATAGTAACAGGTCTCCCTAAATTCTCCTCAAGATCGAGCTTATATTTGGAGACAGGATGGGAATCACTATCTTATAGAAGGAAAAATAAAAAACTTTGTACAATCTACAGTATTGTTAATAACCTATGTCCATCATATTTACATGACACATTACCACCCAAAGTATCAACTATTAGTAGATATGAGTTACGAAATCAGAACAATATGAATTTGCCGCGGGCACGAACAGTTACATACCAACAATCATTTATACCTTCTTCAATCAAATTATGGAATGAGTTACCCCCTGAATACAGAAGTGCAACATCATTATCAAATTTTAAACATATGATTAAAACAACCATTGCAGCTCCAGCTCCATACTTCTCAACCGGCAACCGAAGAGCTAATATTTTACATACACGCCTAAGGCATTCTTGCAGTTCCCTAAATGCAGACCTCTTTAAAGTAAATTTATCTGATACTTTGTCCTGCTCTTGTGGAAACCCATGTGAAAACAACATACACTTTTTTCTTGAATGTCCAAATTACACTATTCCCAGAAATATCATGTTTGCTAACATTATAAAAGCTGGAACTACATGTACAATACAAAATATTCTCTACAGTGATGTATCCCTAGACGAAAGTCACAATAACCTCATCTTCATCAGTGTTCAAAAATATATGCTGTTGACTAATAGAGTCGAGTAACCCTTTATCATAAAAATAGAATATCACTCTGCGACCACTTATTATTAAATACGCCATTAGTGTATAAACTGCATGCATGTATATGGATACATGGGTATCTCTACCTCCTTCTGTAAGCATAATGTTTACGGGTATGTATATCCTGTTTTTTGTGTGTAAATATGTGCATGTGTATGTATATACATGTATGCATGCGTATACAAAGGTATATGTGTATGTATGTAGTGTGTGTATGTGTGCATATATGTACATGTATATAAGTGTATGTATAATTGTGTAATTATTTATGTAGTCTTGCATGTATTTTGGATTAATGTGAATATACAAGTAAATTGTGTTTTATATAGACAATTCTTATGTATGTCTATGTTATTCTTGCAAACATAATTTTTATGTTCTTGTGTAAATACCTTTCTCTTTGTTACTATAAATGTAAAATGTGCATATGTATATGAGTATTTGTATGTATGTATGATTATGTGTATATATGATTATGTGTATATGTTTGTATTTCTGTATACGTATGTATATGTATGTGTGTATGTATATGTGTATATATAAGTATAATCAATGTCTGTACATATAGAGTAGGGAAAGGGCCACCTAAGTTGGATAACTTTTGCCCAATCCCGTTGACCATATATGTCAATAAAATATGTTTAAAACAACTTTTCTTTATCAGACTATTTAGAATGTCTTAGTGGAGTTAGACAAGATTGCGTTTTAAGTCCTCTTTTATTTTCTCTGTTTATCAATCAATTGGAAGACTCATTACAGACGTATGGTGGTAGAGGTATATTTGTCGGAGAAGATTTCAATGATCTGTTTTTATTGTTGTATGCTGATGATCTATGTATAATTGATGACTTAGTTATTGGTTTGCGAAGAAAAATTAATGTTTTATCTTCTTTTTATAAAAAATGGGGTTTGAAAGTTAACTTTGATAAAACTGAAATATTAGTTTTCCGAAGTGATGGAAAACTTAAAAATGTTGAAAAATGGTTTTATGATGATGTACATATAAAGATAGGAACATATTACAGTTATTTAGGTGTTGTATTTTCAAACCGATTATCATGTTCAAAATGTGTGCAAACTTTAGACCAGAAAGCTAATAAAGCTCTTATTCCCATTAAGCAATTACACATTAAACTTAAATCCCTTCCTTTACCAATATTGTTTCAAATGTTTGATACACAAATATAACCAATTTTATTTTACTGTTCAGAAATCTGGGGAACCCACAATTTGAATGTTTTAGAAGCCATACAAACTAAATTTTGTAAATATTTACTTGGTGTCGGGAAATCTTGTACAAATGTTGCTATTTTGGGTGAATGTGGACTCTATAAATTTTATTGGGAGACTTATATGCATTGTTTGAAATATTGGTGTAAACTAACCACTATGTCAAATGAAAGATAGCCTAGACAATGTTATAATATGATATATAGATTAGATCAAGTAGGAAGAGTTACATGGGCTACTAACATTAAGAGTATTTTGTATTTATATGGTTTTGGTTTTGTATGGGAAAATCAATCCGTTGGTCATACTGATTTATTTATAGGTGCGTTTTCACAAAAAGTTACAGATTGTTATATACAAACATGGCATTCACAAGTTAATGATTATAAACATTTAGAATTTTATTCATCACTCAAAAACTGTATAATTTAAAAATCACTTGTAAAGAACTAAGAAGAATGTTATCACTATTAAGAATTGGAGAATTAAGTATCATGGTGAATATTGGAAGAAAAAGTATTATTGATTTTAATTTTAGATTTTGTCGTTTTTGTAAGAACATCATTGAAACTGAGTTACATTTTATGCTGTCATGTCCATTATATGATGATATCAGACAGAAACACATTCTAAATATATATTGTAAATCTCAGTTATTTAAGCATATAAGCTCAGGCAAACTCACTGATTTACTTCAATGCTGTAAATATATTAGGGAGGCAATTGTATTACGTTCATCCCATTTGTAATACTTGTTTAATGTTGCAACAATATGTATATTCTATATGTCAATATTTATTAGTACATGGGCCTGTGGCCTTTATACAGAATAAAGAAAGTAAATACCATAATCTCTTTCCAAGCTCCCATTAAATATGTCAACAAGATTAGTGCCAGTCCAACAGGATTAACAGGATTAAGTATTCCCCTCTGTCTAGCCATTCATTAACCATAGGGCACACCCCACCATGTATCAACTAATCATATTCCTTTTTATTGTTTTTTTTAATACATACAGAAGCATAATGTAAAGGAGAAGGGGGTTTGGCGCTCATACCAAGCAGACCTCTCTCCCACAACCCAGAGGGTTGTACCGACTCTCTGTGGCACCCCCAGCTATATTCTAAGATATTGTAAATTGTTCATTGTTAATTGTTCTTATAATATAATTGTGATTAGTCTCCTGTGACTCTGGCTCTTTGCTGACTTATTCCCCCAAGAAAACCAGCACGTCATTGGAAGGTTTTGTGCATCCGAACAGGACCATAATTCGAGCATAAGCGGGTTTGTTAAAAATGCAGGGAAAGACCTGATTTGTGATATGTAAATATTCCTGCGCTGTAGCTAGGGATACTGCATTTTTGTTTGCAGACAGTTCCCGGTGTGTAGCGAGTGATCTTTTTGATATTTGATGCATGTAAATAAGTAAGAAAATGACAAAAAATGTCAAATCTCTGTCATTTTCACGTGAAAAAAATTGGTGCACTGTCCACATGATCCTCATTCCCTTGACAATGCCTATCATGGGGTAATATTCCTTATCTTGATGATTAATAGTTTGGCAATCCTCTTAAGCAACATATTGGACAAATGCCGATCAGAGACCATATCAGTATATGTTCTTTGCGCTGATGAAAGTCTGGTTTTGTTATGTGAAGTAGGTAAGAGAGGACAATGCCAATCTAGACTGTCATAACGTCTCTAGACCGTAAAAGTTACTCTGATCCAGGCGATGTGTAGGCGAATGAGTGGAGTGAACGAGCAAGTATGGTTTTAAGCTGCTTTTTATAGACCAACGAGACCTGGTGGTCAGGCTCACTGACTTGATGATGTATGCCACTGTATCCCAAATCATAGATCGATGCTCATGATGTCAATCACTGGATTGTTCAGTCCAGCAGAATCAATTAATTACAGACCGCTGTTATATATTTGGAATACTGATCTGTGTTGAGATTGCTGCAGCGTTGAGATGGGCGACTGTGAATAATTTAACATACCAGTTTCCATATTTTAAATCCCAGTGTATCCCATTATCTTCCCTTCCATGAAGCAAATTCTAAAATTTTTGTAATGGTACTGCCCCCTTTTGGTTTTTTGGTAGCATATTGCAAAGTTTTGTTGTAACTGGTATAAATGAATCTGCATATGCTTTCGTTTTACACATCACTGATTCGAAGATTAGCTTTATCTGTTAAGTTACCCAACCCTACCCGGGTACCAAAGGGTTGGGTACAAAATGCCTGATTGAGAATTGTTTTACCACAGCCTTGCAAAAATTATTTAGATAGTAATATATATACATATATAAAAAAATCTGGTCATGCATACACGGAGGTTGACTGAAGCTTTATCTTTGATAAAACATATAAAAGTCAGAAGAAGTAGGTGCACAGTCAGAACGAAATGCAAACATTAGTGACTTGGAGTGTAACCATAAAATTATGGTGAATTTTTGTCATCAAACAATATATGGGGCGGTCGGGTAGCCTTGTGGTAAAAGCGTTTGCTCGTCACGCCGAAGACCCGGGTTCAATTCCCGACATGGGTACAATGTGTGAAGCCCATTTCTTGTGACCCCTACCGTGATATTGCTGGAATATTGCTAAACAATATATCACGTGACTAACCATGGGTCTGGGTAGTCCTGTAGTAACCTACTCAGTACCCAACCCGAGTACCCGAGTTACCCGTCCTCAGCCCTACTACAAAGGTATTCTGTTGAGAGATGATTATTCCAACTGAAAAACATTGCCAATTTTGAATTGTATCTTGTGGCTTTTAATGACTTACAATATTTTTCATTGTAAATTTTCTGTGGACTTATACCTGAACAGTGCTACATAAAGTTTAAAAAGCCTCTAAGTTTAACTTTTTCCAATAAATTATCTTGTTCATTAGTACAGTTATTCCAAATATGACAACAATAATCAAAAATAGGTAACATAAATGATTTGTCAAAGTTTCTGAGGTATTTCGTGATAGACGATATTTATTACTTCTTAAGTAGTTGACCAGAGGGCAACATGTCCTTGCATTATCATTAATGTGCATTTTCCATGTACAATTGCTTTGTAATGTAATACCTAGGTGCCAATGACGTTGTACATCTTTTATGTCTGTGCCATTCATATATAAGTTAGGTTTGCGACTAGGTTATTTTACTTCATGGGTAATTTGAACAGATTCAGTATTATAGGGACTATATTAAACCTGCCATCTATCTGCACATTCTAAAATATTTTGTCCAAATTACTATTGAGATAACAAGCAGCTTTATCCGGATCCTATATGATCACATACATAGCTGTGTCATCAGCAGAAAGTCTTCTATTACTATTTATTTCTTCAACAATATCATTGATATAAATAATAAACAATAATGGTCTCAAGACTGAGCCCTGTAGTACTGAGCTATAGCCATTTATTACTACCTTTTGATATTGACTTTCTAAGTAACTATCAAACCATCTCACAGATACCATAAGTTTGTGGTTTATGAAAGATTTCTTTGTGCCAAACTTTCATCCAAAACATTTGCAATATAGTCATTTAAATATTTTTTTTAACTGATTTGAGTTGGAGTCATCCTGCATGAATCAAGATTGTAGGTAAGTAAGTACATTATTATTCCTTAAATAGTAATACATCGGTTTGAATATACATTTTTCAAATATCGGTCAATAATTTGTATAATCATTCATGCTATTTTTCTTATGAAAAATCGGTTGATTTCATTGTCAAGAAATGTGTGTTAAGCTTTTGGTGTAACCTTATATTACCACAGAATGTTAATTAGCTTTTACTTATTATGTAAGGAATTTTATATCAGAAACATAATGATAATTTCTATCATTCACCATGGTTATTATTTGTCAAAAATATTTTGACCATGTATGGATTAATATATTTATAGACAGTAAAGAGTTGTTATTAAATATAGTAGATGAAACTTTAAAGGATCAGAATTGGCATAGTACCTAAATGTCCTCATCAAAATGTGTATTTTATAGTGTTATTAAACCCAACTTTGGTTGGGAAAAATACTTATCTTATAATGCCAATATTTTTTAAGCTTCAACAGTTAGTGACTTGTCCAGAGCTTGTTTTAGCCCTTAATGTTGAGTACCAGACTGGGTAACAACAGCAAGTAACATCTCATAACGTCTTTCGGTATGATGCGGCAGGGGATGGAAGTTGACGAACCCAGATCTTTTGTTTTCCGTTGGACGCTCTGCCACTAGAGTATGGAGGCGGACTGATGCAATATCAATACGATTGTGTTCTTGAGATAATTTTGATACAGTGCATTGAAGGTGAACTTTATGTTTACGAAATTCATGTTTTTACATCAGTCTTCCAATTGTTCACACAATTCATAGTTTATTTATTTATTTGCACAGCTCCTACTCTGCTGGGCTCTCACTTGGGAAATAGAAGAAAAATGCTGACACTCATGCTTATAAAAATAATTTCTACATTAGCAGTGGATATTTACATGATTGAACTAAACTGGGCAAGACATGTTTTATTTACTGACTACATTGCATCATTTAACTCCTGGATGTCACTTGATGATCTCGGACTTTCCCAGACATTTTATAGTTGGAACCGTCTGTTTTTCCTCTTACTAATCCAATCTAGCATAACTAAAGCATCAAAGTTAGTATTGTTTAGTTGCACATATGTGTAAATTATTGCAATTTTCAAAAATATCCATGTCACTTTACTTACAATGTCATCAGTTAAACTGACATTTTCTTCATACACATGCAAGAAACCGTTTTCAATGTTGCTACAAGTGAAGACAACAGCAGATTTGTATTATACAGAAACAAATAAATAAAAAAGAGTTCATCAATGTACAATGATCATATCTTAGAATGGTTTTAATACAAAAAGGATAGTTTGTCATGTTGTGGCACCTCTTTAAGTCATCAATAAAAGGTGAGCTCCTTACCCATAACCCTTTTGGACATATATATTTGCTAAGTTAAATTATATCAATATTTTGATACAGACACTGACAACAATTGACTTTAATTGGCGGTTTTAGAATTAACATAAGTGGTACAATCCTTGATAAACCCAATGCTTTGTCTTTAAAGCTTTTGAGTGGGAAACATTCTGTGCAAAGATTAGTGATAAGTGTGATGTGACTTCTGAAACAAAGCTATGGTGGTGAATGTGTCCATACAGAATAGAGGTAAATATGCACTGGATACAGTTTCATTGGAGGATTTCCAGTGTAGATTTTACCTCATTTCTGATAAAAATTAATAAATTTTATTGTTTTAGTTCATTTCTTTCGCTGAATAAAGACAGGACACATTATGACTGTAAATAAATATGACTTATTTTCTCTTTCAGTCAAATATTACCAACAATCTGGATTCCCAAGTGCTGCAAAGGAAACCCAGCCTTCTGAGAGGCCTCAAGGATTAACATTTGCTATAGGTGGGTCTTTCATAAAAATACATATTTTCAACTTACCAGAAACAAAGTTTGATCTGTTTATTGAGGCATTTCATGGTGTGCTTCTGTCTCCAGCCATCCTTTGAAAAGTGTCAATTTTCAACATCTCCTCGGAGACCACATGACCTGATATTATTTTTATGAGATGAGGCTGAAACATAAAGAGGCTGATCAAAGCGATGAAGCAACTTTTGCCCTGTACTCCAGCCTTGCAAGACCGCTGCCATGGTCTAGTGGTAGAGCGTCCGCCCAGAGAGCAGAAGGCCCTAAGTTCGATACCCGGCCGCGTCATACCAAAAGACGTTACTTGTTGTAACCCTGTCTGGCCCTCGGCACTTAGGGGTTAAAGCAAGGACTGGTCGGCGCGGAGTCAGTATACTGTGTTTGAGTGGGGTATTCATGTTAAACTGCGGCATGGTATCTTAATGGGCTAGCACTATAAATCGGCATCAGTCTGGTCTAGTACAAGCAGCCACACACACACACGTGCATGCACGTTGCAATATAAGTGCAATAATCTTGGACGCGACCATGGCTTCCAAATCGCAGTAGGAGGCTTGTCTTGTCAGCACTACAAAGAGAATTCTCTATTAATGAGGAGGGGCATGTAAACTTGCATTAGCATCTTTGGATGCACTGATTATGACCTAATTGCATAAATTACTTTCTGACATTCACATAATGAAAAAGAAGCAGTGATACTGACTGCTGAATATCCTGCTTTGAGACGTGACTTGCAATTGGGCAATGACAGTATTGTCATAAATAATGTAGTAGTATAGGTAATGGTGATTCTGCCGCAACCCCACTGGAGCAAGATTTATATACCTATACTGATACTACAGAGGGAATTTTTTATGCAAAAATGATGATGCGATTCAACGATCATCAAGTTAAATTGGCTCTAGCTCATCACCAGCTGGAGCCAATCAATGATACCACAGAGGGAATTTTTAGTACAAACACGATGATGAGACTAAACTTAATTGTAATGAAAATATTCTCTATTATTTTTACTCATACGCATACCATTATTTTTAACAAAGTGATATTCAACATTTTTATTAAGTTCTTCGTTCATTTTACTTGGAGACCCCACTGTATACTCTACTTGGTAATTGGAAAGAAACAATTGATGACCATATTTGGTTGGTTTGACATCATTGATATAATATATACCTTGTGGTAATTTTCTCCATTTGATAATTTTGTCCCTGAGCATAAATGCTTCGATAGCTTTTTCGCGTTCTTCCTTTGTTGGTTTGTAATTCTCCATTATTATATATTTATGTAAGCAGTCGTTTAAATGAATGTATGATTTTTTATGTTGTGCGATCCAACGATAGGAAGCAATCTATTTTTAATCTCCAACCAGTTCTTTGGTTTTGGCATGGAATAATTGACGCGCTTGTTGTCTCCCCTGTTCTATGAACTTTTTCTTCTCATCTTCGCTAATACCACTGGTCTTATGAGAATTGGATCGAATCTCTTGCTTCATTACGTTGTATTTGGTGAGTTCCGACAACACTAAACGAAACTCCTCCTCGGATATCTTACAATCAGCCATTGCTGTTGAAATATGATCCTCAATGCTGTTCAACTTTGCTTCGGCGAGTATCCGATTATTATTATGTTTTAATGCTTTCATTTGCAACTTACGAGAAATAAATTTTATCGCTATTCCTGCCAGTCCTGAGACTCCGGCAGCTATAAACACATAGTGTATATTATTATATCATATAATAGTCTTTAATTGGTCTTGCTTCCATGTTTTGAGAGTATACATCACCTTTAATAATTTGGACCCCCTCAAGGGTTGCAACGGATGATACTCCCATATAAATAATACTGCAACATCGACGCTTGTGTTGCTTGAGCCATTTAATTGATAGACCTGGTAATATTTCGAAGGCATCTTCTGATGCATCCCCAAACAAGACTTGTAATAATTGTAAAATGTTCGGGTATATCCCTCAAGTTATCTTTAATATCCTTGAATTCAGTAACCAAATTTAAACTAACATTTTTTTATGCCGGACGACTCAATAACATATGACCTGGGTTTTCTGGCAGGGGAGAGACTAACACACTTTTTTGTTTTGAGGGGATATAAGCCCTGAGTACGATCCCACTATTTATTTTCTTAGTTAAATTATGTGCCTTACCGATCATCACAAATGGTGGGGTAATGAAGATATTCAGTAGCCACTCAATTTTGGCTTTGATCATAGTCCATTTATTATCGTCATTGTGAGTAAGATTGTATGAAGTGTTTTTATGGAGTCTACTAACATCGACATCACTTAAATCTCCTAGATTGACTAGGAATGCAACTTCTTTCCACTTGTATACATTATCTTGTAAGTGTAAAGTGTATAGCTTGCCATCGATACCGGGTTTACCGAATCCTTCTTTGTCTCCGAGATCAGAAAGCGCAATTGCATTACATTGTCTAAGGTTATGTGTTCCAGGACCTAATGAATCAACCATTCATAATGTGGAGTGTTACACTCAAGTACCCTATATGTACAGGTTGATTTTTTACATCAAATACAGAAATTTTGAGGTCTGAAATAATACCCTGCTTTAATTATGCCCTGCCACGAAGTGGAAGGGGGATATAGGAATGGGTGCTGTCCGTCCATCCTTCCAACCGTCCGTCCTTTCGCCCTTCTATCCGTCTGTCCGTCCGTCCATCCATCCGTCACATTTCGTTTCCTGTTCAGATCTTGAAAACCGTACCAGTTTTCTTCACCATATTTGGCACATTGATAGGTCTAGTGGTAAACTGGTGCCTTTTGATAGTTTGGGATTTTAAAAAAAAGTTATTTTTCAAGTTTCCATGGCAACCAAACTTGGCACATAATGTCATCTCACAGTATTGAATACATTTCCTTTTCTTGTTGGTAAGTTCTGCAATGCTTGAGTGTATGTTCTTCCAAAAGTGTCATGGACACAGTTGCATTCACTGACTAACTTCATGCAGAAACGGGAGCACGGGTGGCCCAGTCGTCTGAGGCGCCGCGATTCGCTGTGCAGAGTTGCGTCCCTTGGGCACGCCAGAAACCTATGATTGTGGGTTCGAATCCCAGTTCGCCCCGATTATGTTTCTAGGTTTGTCAGCACCATACCCATGCTTGTGGGTTTCACCGAAGTGGTAAACGTCTGAGACCTGCATCACTTCGGGCTTTCCTCCCACATTAAGCTGACACGCTGTGATATGACTGGAATACTGTTAAAAGCGGCGTTAAACCCAACTCACTCACTCACTCATGCAGAAACACAACTCATTACAAATACAACAGCGTAACTGATCTTAAACCTACTCAACTGTATAAACACTATATATTCTTGTCAACCATATCCTGTACTTCACTTGCTTGATAACGGTGTTAGAACCTACACTGAAACCATCGCTCCTAATTGTAATAAAGAAGTTGTTCGTCCATATGTCTCATCCTTACTCATTACAAATACAGTTACATAATAATCTGCAGATGGCAAAACAAGACCAGTAATAACTTTTTTAGTGCTGCAATTAGGCAATTACTAAAAGGTACAGTGAACATAACCAGGCATGTCCTATTGGCGGGGGATGTGAGTATTTCATGCGTGTTTTTTTATATTGTAATGATGAGAAAGATTCCATTCTACCGCTATCATATTTTTCATCTCTGACCTGAATAGCTCTCAGCAAACTTGAAGGACTTTCGAGTTGAATATTATCTGTTGTACTGATCTGATCAAGATGGATGCACAACTCTTTATAGTGAACTAAATCGGGTAATTTAACTCCATGCCGTGTTTCGTTGGGTTGTATTAATGTCGTTCTTACTCTTAAGTCGTTTTCAAGTTCAAGTGTATCTGATATGTTCAGGGCAAGAAATATACTCTTTTCTCCAGCATTTAAACTCAGCATCCCATTCGACTCATTTTTTCAATACTAATTCCATTAGGTATAAAAATTTCATCATTGAGTGAGCATACACTGTAATACCCATCAGGTATAACAATGCAAGTGTCATCAAGACCTACTCAACCTATAAAAATCTCATTATTATCTCTCGCAGCATTTATATTGGTCCACCGTGGGTGATTTGTTACATCACATAGAGCGACTTCAAGTTGACCAGCCCAGTTATCGATAGTATAAAGCAGTTGAATAGACTGACCATTGTTATTCCTGGGAGTGTAACATACATATTAAATATACAAAAATACTATATCATAACTTAAATATGAAATCAACCATTATTTATAATATGGAGTGTTACACTCAAGTATCCTATATGTACAGGTTGATATTTTTCATCTGATACAGAAATTTTGAGGTTTGAAATAATACCCCGCTTTAATTTTTTATATTGTAATGATGAGAAAGATTCCGTTCTACCGCTATTATATTTTTCATCTCTGACTGGAATAGCTCTCAGCAGAGTTGAAGGACTTTCGAGTTGAATATTATCCGTTGTAACTCTTTATAGTGAACTAAATCAGGTAATCAAACTCCATACCGTGTAACGTTGGGTGGTATTATTGAGCTTAGCCATTAAAATCCAAGTGTATTAATTTTGCTATGTTCTTTTCAAGAAATAATTGATTTTCTCCAGACTTTAAAATCAGCATTCCATCCGACTCATTTTTTGTGAGACTAACTCTCAAAGGCTTAAAACATTCATCATTGAGTGAGCATACACTGTAATACCCATCAGATATAAAGCGAAGTACTCTACCTAAAGAAATCTCATTATCATCTCTCGCAGCATTTATATTGGTCCACCGCGAGTAATATGTTACATCGCAGATAGCGACTTCAAGTTGACCATCCGAGTTATCGATAGTATGAAGCAGTTAAATAGACTGGCCATTTTTTATTCCCGGGAGTGTAACATACATATTAAATGTACAAAGATACTATATCATAACTTAAATATGAAATTACATTACTAATCATTCGATTTTAGTGAGTGCCTCTGGTGCTAATTTTTTTGTTAAATTCCCTGATATCTTTGAAAAATACAGGATGAACAATCCAATGCAATTTTGGCAGAACCAGTTAAACTTTGCCATATGGTGTGCCACAACAGGATGTGGTGTATCTCTTTATGCCGCAGGATTTGAACTAAATAAGTCTGTTTTATTATTTTTATGTGTACTGTCAGATTAGACATATTCTTAAAGAAATTAGTGCTCCATTACTGCAGGATCGAGCATGGAATTCCACAAATAATCTGTATGATAAGAGGGCCTTCGAACATATTTGTAATGAATTTAATGTTTCTGAGAGTAAAGGACTTATTAGGAATAAACACTATGTATTTAGCTTGCCAAGGCTCGCTAAATACAATGTTTATTCCAAATGCAGGATATTTACCATCCCCAAACACACTCGCGCGATAACCTCTGTTTAGTGGATATGTACAACAGCCCAGCAATTGCTACGATCAGTGCCCACAAGTTTTGACTAAACAAAGTGGTGGTCTTTGCTAATATATTCAAGAGCCAAGAAACAATACTCCCTATTCTACTGGGAAGTGCAGATGCGGCTTTCCCAGGGATCTTTCCCAGTGCTTCTCCTTATGCTTTTAAACGCTTTTTTATCCACTCTTTTACACCACCCCTATCAAAAGGCGGTTAACGCGAGAGTCAGAGTCAATAATAAATCCCAAGGCAGTTAAAATACTGGCAATGGTTATCCCCTGTTCTCTGAACAATGTTTTAATTTTATCGGCCAGTGTAGTATCTTCGTTGAGGACTTGATCGATAGTTTCTTGAATTCGACTTATTTGTGAAAGAAGTGCCTTCCTATTACTTTAAGCTGCTTCGAGGAGGGCCGATCTTTCGTCTTCTAAGTTACACAATCTTTCTGCAACGCGACGTCTACTGAATTCATCACCAGCCTGTTCAAGTTTTGTTTTCTCAAAAGCTATATGCTTGTTGAGTTCGGATAGCTTGGCTATATTATTGATGAGTTCGCCCTGCATTGTTTGCATTGCCTTGTCAAGACCTCGTAATTCCCTAATACTGAACTCTGAGAATGGTACCTGTAACATGGAATTATCGTAGTGGGTATCCAAGATTTCTCCGAGGCCAGCTTCAAGCTTTTCTTGTGAGTAGTCTACAAAACCTAATTCATTACGAACAGTGTTGATGCCATGTTTACTGGCTATCATAGACAAGGCTAGGGGCTTACGAGTACGAGAATTCATAAGATCAATATCTGGAGAGCCACGCAGTCGCAATATTCCTTTACTATCTTTCGTAAACTTTGAATAGTCACGACCAATAGGAGTTTCTTTTAAGGCATCGTAATAATCATTAACGGTTGATTGCAAAAGTTCATCGTTAAGATTCATAAAGCTGGTTTCATCAGTACCCTCTTTGATTGTACTCGGATTATCAAAGTTATCTAGATTAAAATCATCCATTTTTATATTAAACATAAAGTTATATAATTTCAATATAACAATGTCTTCACAATATGGACGCAAGTTAAACCCACAACAGAGACTTGGAGATCCATTAGGGGTTAAAGCAATTCGTCAGTCTGTAACTATAACTAATAACCCGAGTACCATTGATCAGAATCAAACCCTTCTGGTTCGCTTTCCTAATCTCAGAGCTCACGGGAACTGCCCGACTATCATTTACAATTATTTTAAATTCTGCCAATGTTAACAGGGAGCTCGTTCGGAACATAGATCGTGAAATTGTTAAGAAAATCGCGATTAAAATTAGCGGTAATAAAGTTTTGAGTAGTGATGACAGCAATGTATACTTCTGTTACATGGATCTCTGGAGAACCGCTAAAGAACGGGAAAACTTACAGTTCCAAGGTATTTGTAATCAGAACACATTGAGACTGCGTGTGGGTGCTTCTAGTGGTGATAGTACCTTCGTAGAAGATAAGGCTGTTGCTGATGCATTAGTTAACTGATTCTATATATTCCGCTCGACTTTAAATTTCTAGATAGTGACATGCCCTTTTATCAAGCATCCCTAGGCGATAGGTTACAATACCAACTCACTTTTAATGACTACAGCAGAGTAATCAAAGTTACTGGGGATGAAACAGCTAGCTATTCCATTGACAATATCTCACTGGAGTATGATATGATAACAGATCCTGAATTAGCCAGACAAATTTGTAACCAGTATACTGGACGTTTAGCCATTTTGTACGATCGAGTGCTTCGACACCGAAAGATCACGAGGAACAAAATAGATACGACGTGGAATATCAATCTAAACGTCCCCGCTAGATCGTTGAAGGGTATTTAAATGTTGTTCGAGGACCCCTCTGTAGCATTTGCAAGAGATACCAAGAAGTTCTACAACCCCAAGATTACAAAAGTAGAATTGACCATCGAGGGCGTGCCTAATCAACTATATAGTCAAGTCATGCAGGCGTATCAACAGTGGGATGAGATTAAAAAACTCCCTTCTCTAAAACGAAGCCCAGAAGTTAACAGGGTCGTGAAAGATCTGTCTCTTGGGGATGTATCGATGGCTGAATTTCTTACCACGAAGTATGCGCTATGGCTTGACATGCGAACCACAAATGATGACCAACTACACGGCAGTGGTCAGAGATTAGAAAATGCCAGTGAGGGTGTTACTATGCAGATAACGAAGGTCCAGGAAGCAGCTGGTAAATGGATCCATGGCTTAGACCTGTTCTTTGTCTTGAACCCCAGATAACTCAAACACTTTTCCAGGTCCCAATGACTTCAACACAATGTGAGACTATATGTGACAAGTGATGACACATCACAGTGATCTTCTTTCAATGCACCTGCTATATGTGATTTTTTTACATTAAATTCCATCTAGGGACATCATATTTGGTATATTATTATACCAAGGTATTCCGTCCATCCTTCCAAGGGCATTTGTTTCAGACCTATAACTGGAAAACTGCTATACTCCTCACAAAAAGTTAAGCAACAAGTATTATTTTCCGTGCAACATTCTCATCAGTGTTGAATGCCATCCAGTGAGAACAAATTCAGGCAGGAGAATTACCTACGAATACTCGACTTAAAGCCTTTTCCACGTAGATTTTCCTGATAAAACTGATAACATCGCCTGAACACAACCACCCTCAAAACACACATGCAAATTGCACGACATGCATGTTTTACACATTTCACCGATGCACCCTGATTGCTTAAAAACTGCCAGCAAGGGCAATTTGTCGACATTAACACTTTAGACATGGCGTCACTTAACGCCAACTGAGGTTGCTCAGATTGTTGGAATGGTACAGATGGGTCTCACCCAAACAGCTCTTGCCAATCATTTTAATGTTCACCGCAGTGTCATCTCAAGAGCGATAACTGGATACCATCAAACTGGACTGATGACAGAGAGACCACGCACAGGTCGTCCAAGGGTGACAACTCCTCGTGAGGACTGGTATTTAGCCACCCTTGCCCGGAGAAACAGGTTTACTACGGCCAGATCTCTCCAGAATGACCTTCAGAGAGTTGCAGGAAACAGAGTCTCAACACAGACAGTAAGAAGCACACTTCATGCTCAGGATCTGAGGTCCAGACGACCAGTACGACGTATCCCACTGCTTGCACACCATTGACAACAGAGATTTGCTTTGGCCAATCAACGCCGTAACTGGAGGGTCAATCGCTGGCGTAACGTTCTCTTCACAGATGAGTCAAGATTCTGCCTTGACTTCAACAATGATAGGGCGCGTGTGTGGAGAAACCGTAATGAACGATACGCCAACTGTACAATTGCTGAACCCGACCAGTACGGAGGTGGAAGTTTGATAATCTGGGCTGGCATCAGGGTTGGACACAGAACTGATCTTGTGGTCATCAGACGTGGTACCATGACTGGAGTACGGTACAGGGATGAGATTGTCACACCTGTGATCATTCACCTGGCACAACAAGCAGGTCCTAACTTCATCTTTATGGATGATAATGCTCGTCCACATCGAGCAAGAGTTGTCACTGATCTTCTTCAGACCAACAACATCACGCATATGGACTGGCCTGCAAGGTCTCCGGATCTTAATCCCATTGAACATGCATGGGACATTCTTGGAAGGCGTGTTTATGGTCGCCCTCAGAATCTGGATCAACTTGAACATGCCTTAAGGAGAGAATGGCAGAACATTCCACAACAGACACTTGATAGGCTCATCTGGTCAATGCTAAGAAGTGTAGAAGCTTGCATTCAAGCCAATGGTGGACATACACCTTACTGAACATTGGATCATTCTTTCAAAATGACTTAAACTCAAATTTAAAGATTTTCATCTTTCAGTGCAGCACATTTTGCACGACTGTTTTCATGATAATGTTTTTGATCATTTGTAAACCTGTTAGGCATAAACGCTTTTCAGTTCCCTTTGAGGACAATGTGTGTTTGTGCTCTTTCTTTGTATTGCTTTAGTCACTTTTTAGGTATTGGAATATATGAACATGGACTGACACATAATAGATTTCTTGCTTAACTTTTTGTGAGGAGTATACATAGATTCTTTTCGAACATGGTGAACATATTCTATACCAATAGGACAGATGCAGTGTGTGAAGTTTGGTTTCAATATTTGGATTTTTTTTAATAACTTATAACTTAATAAGTACTTCATGGATGCTTCTCAAATTTAGGAAACAATTACCATACTAATGGAAGAGATGCAGTGCAAAGTTGAATTTTGATATGTGGATTTTCTGAGAAAATGTGAATTTTTACATGTTTTGAACTTAGAATGTTCTTTTTACTTTAACATTGGTGCGACCTGTAACTGGAGAACTGCATTGATTCTTTTCAAATTTAAGGAACTATTTCTATATAAGCAGGAGAGATGCATAGCAAAGTTTGATTTTGATATATGTATTTTCTGATTTTTTTCTTTCATGTTTTGAACTTTTTTGTACTTTAACATTTGTGCAACCTATTTCTCGAAAACTTCTTCATGGATTCTTTTCTAATTGGGGGACAGACCAGTAGGTGCATTGCAAAGGTTGATTTTAAAAAAAATAAATTTTTTCATGTCAAGTGTACCTTATGGCAGCAAAGGTTGCTGATGATGCTCCAGTGCATGTTAAATTATTGTGCTTTTTAAGAGGAACCGGCTTAAACGTCAAGGCATCAATATATCTCCAATATCAAAATTGTTCTTCAGATGATGTTGGAGTCGAGGTCAGGGGTATAAGAGAGCCTTGCTCACTTTTTGTCTTGTTTTCATTTTACAGATGTATAATATATATATAATAATTTCCACTGATATTGCAAGTCAGATTTTACTCTCTAAGTTGTATGCTCAGAAACTATTATGTTCACAATAATTGAAGAAGTGTTCACTTTTGTAGGATGCAATTTGGTACATATCATCGTCAGGTGAAGTGGTAAGATTTGAGTGACCTTCATTGAAGGTTAAGGTCACTGTTTTGTCATTCTTAAGGTAGTTCTTTGTGTACTGAACCATTCCCTGCATTTGTATGACATGTTTGTTAAACCTTATAACCATGTTATCTACTTGAAATAACCCACCATGAGGTTGGCTGAATTGAGGGTCAAGGTCATTCAACTGAAAGTATATAATACTTTCTTATCAATATTAAAATAATTTTACTAGAGGAATGGGACTTTGTGTCTTTTGAATGAACTACATTAGACATGTGTTTTCCCAAACCAGAAGTGAAGGCATTAAACCAGAACTGCGTGTAACTTTCTTAATAAGGTAACTAGAGACATATATTTTATATTCTAAAGTTACACTGCATTAGGCATACATTGTCCCAAACCCATTATACCCATGAAGAGATTACTTAGAAATTAGGTAATCCATTTTTTGCCTTTTGTATCATAATTATCAAAACCTATGTCATTACTAATTCATTTCCAATCATGTTTCAGAAAGAAGTATTAGACATTTGGAAAAATGGAAGGAAGAAGTTTTCTACCCAACATTTGCATCAAAAGAAGCAGTGAATACTTTAAAAATCAAAGGATCTGTGTTCCTGGTTGGGAAATCTGGTGATGGCAAGACATCAAGTGCATATCATATTATCACAGAATTCATCAGTGAGAATAAATCTTTTCAACCTTTAATCATTTGTCATCCTGAGGAAATCAAACTCTTGTCACAAGATGAGCCTTTGGTTGTCCTTGCTGACAACATATTTGGTACAACTAATTTCACACCTGCTCTTCTAGAATCATGGAAGGTATTTTTTCTTTTTCTCGAGAAGTATGTTCAAAATGGTTCTGTCTTTTTCATTGCTACTTCCCAAAGTCATATTGAAGATGACTGTCATGATCACATGGCCGGTCTATCCCTGTTGCGAAATATAATTGATACCACTTCTGAAGAATACAGGTTGAAAACACATGAAAAGGATTCAATGTTCCAAGAATATTTACATAGGTACAAAGTAAAAATGGCAAGGCATGAAAGGAAGCAGTTCACCAAGTATGATCTTGAGATAGGATTTCCACAGTGTTGTAAACTTTATTTTACAAATCCAGATGCATGGGAGTTGGGACCAACATTCTTCCAAAAGCCATATCTTCAATGGGTTGTGTCTGATTTAAAGAAAAGGGAAAAATTAGCCTACATGGTGTTGGTTATGGTTGTTTTTGAAGAGGGAAAATTGACTGTTGAAAAACTTAATCCATTTTCCGAGCAGCTATCATTCCTTGGACCACTGAAGCAGGCATGTGGCATCCAACAGAACATTTCCATCAGTGAGATAAGAGACCAGGCAAAGATCCTATGTAAGATGGGTTATTTGCAGTTCAACTTCGATCAGCAGTTTTATGAATTTTCACATCAATCGGTATATGATGTGGTTGGGTTTATATTTGGAAAGGACTATGTTCTTGAAATTCTAAAATTATGCCCACTTCAGTTTCTTCTGAATCATACCATCTTCTCGACAAGACTTGATGACAGGAAACAGAGTAATAAGCATGCGGTACTTATTCCTGAGTGTCACACTTCATCCTTGTTAAAAAGAATTGTACTTGAACTTGACTCTTGCAACATCATAATTTTTGAACACAGTGGTTTCTGTAGTGCTGCTTTTGTTGAAAAAGCTTTTGAAGATGGGGAATTCAAAAAGTGCTTGGAAAGATTATTTAGCAACCCCAATTCACAGGAGCAGTTGGGAAGTTCTAATCTTATGTATGTTTTATCTGCATATCTCAAATACAGCTGTTTCCTATTGAAACTGGTGTCATTTTTGAAAGCACTGAAACCAGATGGATTCAAGAAAATTTTACATGATATTCTAGAAGGGGCTTGTAGTTCGGGAAATGAAAGTCTTTTCAATTCTGTAATTAATGAAAAGATCAATCCATGTAAGCAGTGTATCCTACGAGCATCAGAATGCAATTTGGATGTAGTAGGAATTATGCAAAAACTAATATCAACATCAGTAGGTAATAAAACAGTGAAGTTGGTACTTGAAAATCTTGTAAAACGAGGAAGACTTAAGACTTTGAAAAACTTCTCACAACATCATGGTTGGAAACTGTTAAAGGTATCCAGAAGAAAGCAAAGACTTTATAGTCATGTTTGTTCCTTTGGAAGTTTTGAAATGATCAAATTTCTACTTCAAACCATTGGAAAGCCAGATCGACAAGATGAACTTTTAAAGGAAACTGTGACTGGTGACAGTGAGGAGATTCTCCAATATCTGCTTTCAGAAGAAAACAAAAATGCAGTTGACCGACATGGACGGACTCTTCTGCATTATGCATGTTTGAAAAACTCACCACTGTGGAAGCACCTGCATAATCAAGGTGTTGATCCTGGCAAGGTGGATAAATTTGGAGCCACAGCATTACATCTTGCATGTGAAACTGGTTCTGAAGAATTTGTGAGGAAACTGATTTCCAAAGATTTTGGTGTGAAAGTAACCAATATTGCTGCAAATGAGCAAAGAGGTTCGACAAGGTTATCACCTTTGCATTCAGCTGCAAAAAATGATCAGGGATGGACCTTGGTGAAACTTTTGATTGAAAATGGACCTGAGGACATGAAGGATGCAGCAATGGTTAACTTTACCGATGGAGATGGATCAACACCATTACATATTTGCAGTGAAATTCCTGATGCAGGAAAAATGATTAAAACTTTAGTAAAATACAAGTGCAATACTGAAACAAAAAACAAGGAGGGAAGAACAGCTCTTCATATTGCGGCTAGAGCCAATATTCCAAGTAATATCCAATGCCTCTTAGACAGCAAAGCAAATGTAAACTCAGCTGACAATAACCTAAAGACTCCTTTACATTATGCTGTATCACAAACTCCAACATCCAAAGATGATGTGGATGCTCAGAGTAATTCCATTGGTATTATGCTTTCACAAGAAGCAGATCTGTATTTACAAGATGCAGATGGAAACACTGCAATACATGTTGCTGCTATCAACAATATATCTAGTAGCATATTTGAAAAGCTGCTGAAAAAGGCTGAACATGTTCAGCATGTAAACTATATCTCTGTGTTGAAATACCTTTTGGGACCAAAAGCATCAATAACTAGCATCAGTAAGCTATTGAAGTATCACCCAGAGGTGTTAGAGAAAAAACATTCAGATGGTGAATCTTTTCTTCAGGTTGCACTGGCAACTGGATCACCATTTGATGTTGTGAGAATTCTCATGGGGAGTAAACAATCAGCCATGTCAGTAAATTGGGGATGTATTTCATTCAGAGATGCAATCACCAGATACAACTTTGAGGAAACTGTAGAGTTCCTGCACTCATTTGAAGACTGTTTCTCATCTGATGTGAAATCTTCTTTAATGCATTTCTGCTGTGAAAAGAAATTCTCAGATGAACAGTGGACAAAAATTATTGATATTCTGATGAAAACACCATTTTTTCTGTCTGCCACAGACAAAGATGGTCTAACAGTACTACATAAAACAACTCACTCTCCCAGCAGAATTAAGTATCTCTTAAAACACAAAGCTGATATTGATGCCCAGGACAATTGCGGTGAAACAGCTCTGCATGTTGCAACACGTCAAGGGTACATAGAGGGAGTTAAGTGCCTGTTGAGAAATGGAGCTGACCAGTCAATCAAGAATAAGATGCTTGAAACACCTCTACTTTTAGCCTTAAAAAGAGGCCAAGAAGAAAATAAGCCTTTCACATACAGACTTTACACAGTGTATGAGTTTTGTAGTTTGAAACTAAACAGTCATCTTCCTTTCACACAACTCCTTATAAAACAAACACAGAAAGGAATCATGGTATCATTTCTCTGTGAGGATGTGCATAAATCCATACCAGCACATCTTCAAACTGTATCTTTTGATGAAGCCATTGTTCTTGAATTGCTAACAGATCCTGAAGTGGCCCATGTTTCTGATGCTTCAGGAAATACAGTACTTCACTATGCAGTTTGTAGGAATGGTCTCTTTGCCAAACTGCTTTCTGCAGGTGCTAGTATAAATTCAAGCAATAATGAAGAACAAACATGTCTTCATCTAGCCTGTCAGTGGAAAAACAATTCTGAAATGATTCAGTATTTACTTGATCAGGGGTTGTCACCATGTGCAGTTGACAGCAAAGGGTACACACCTCTAATGTATGCTCTAGCCAGTGGACTTGATGATGTCAGATTGATAAGAAGTTTGTTGGAACATTTTTCAAGAGCAAATAAGATATCCTTCAACATCCTACACCTGTCTGTTGAGTGTGCACCCAAAAAGGTTATTGAACATGTGCTACAAGTGACTCATATGTTTATTTGGAAAACAGACAACGATGGCAGGCTACCGATACACCTTGCCATAGCAAGAGGAGATGCTACCATTGTGATGGTAATCATCAAAGCACTGAAAAGAAATGAAGAAGGGGGAACAAACTTATCAACAATAATGCACAAGTATGAAGATGGGGGAAACTCATTGTTACATGTTGCTGCCACTGTTGATAATGTTAAGATATTGAAAATTCTTCTCAGAGAAGGGTTTAATGTGAACACTCCTAACAACAAAGCCAACACACCACTCCACATAGCTACAGAACATGGAAACGTGAACAATATGAAGCATTTGCTAAAAGCTGGAGCCGAACCAGATGTTTCCAATAATGAAGGACTTGCTCCATTGCATGTAGCATCAAGAATGGGTGCAAAGGATTTGATTCACATTTTACTTACTGGTACAAACAGGGCATCAGTCAAGAAATGTTCAAGTAAACATAAAAGATCAGCTTTACATTTTGCATCTGGAAAAGACTTTAGTATTGATTTCATGTCCTTTTTGAATAAATTGAGAAGTGAGATAGGAATATTCAGGAAGTTTGGGAAACAACTTCATGATATTGCTGGCGGTGCATCTTGTGTTGTGATGTTAATTGATAAAGGACTTGATGTTAATCAAAAGGATTCACTTGGGAAAACTCCTCTCCACCTTTCAGCTGAAAACAATAACACAGTGATAACCAGTGTACTGTTGAGAAATGGGTGTGATATTGATGCAGTGGACAATGCTCGGAAAACACCTCTGTACACAGCCCTTGAATTCAAATCGTATGAAGTGGCTTCAGTTCTCATAAAGGAGAATGCTGATTCCAACATACTATCTTCATGTGAAGATACAGCAGTGGATATCCTCATGAAACACTATGGAACATCACCAAGCACAGAGCGTGATCAGTTACAGAAACTTGCCAATCTTCTCAACATACCTGTGTAGGATGTATACATATATCACTATCTCCTACGATGAAAGAATAGACTTTTTATATGTGCAAGATAATTCAATGAATTAAGATTTCAGGTGAACAACATTGCTAACTGGATTTATTCATAGTGTACAGACACTATTTTCAATGCCCTTTTCCTGCTGGCAAGTGTCAAGGGCATACAAGGTACATGCATAGGATTAGTAGTTTCCGACTTGTAATGTGAAAAAGCCAAATCATATTCTTTCTTACAGTCTTTTGGTGGAGATTGTATATTGGATCCCAAATCAGATCTCGACTGATACACTGCAGTTTCATGTTATGGTCAACCAAAACCTTGTCTAACCTAGCTTATCTTGACACAATGAAAGTGATCTTTCTACTATGATTGCTTTTAAAGCTCATTTAGTAATGTGACACTTGAGTTAAATTTATGTTTGTCATGTGATTGGTTACCCATTCATTGATTCAGCCCTTTTAGCAAATATTTGTGACTACATGCAAATGTTACTGTAATAGGTAAACTTTCATCTGAATTTTGAAGTGTTTATTTGGTTGCTCTTAGTAAGTACTATTGAAATGCAATTTTCATTGTATATTTGAGGAGAACCATGTATGCTTGATCAGTATGATAATGCAAATGACAAAACATGTTTGAAATATTTACAATATCCAGAACCAGTTGCTCATGATGATATGAATGCAAAACAATGAATTAATTTTGTTAATGTATCCAAGATTATTGTGTCTATTTTAATTAGGCCATTGCCAAAAATTGTTGGTATTTTGGCTGAAATTAGTTATGATAGAAATATGTCAAAGGTTAGCCAGTATTTCCTTTATCGTTTATTATCAGCATAGCTTTTCCATGGGGTTTTAGTATTTTCAGTTACACAATTTATAAACCATTTCAAGTGGCTATTTTTTATTTACATTTTGTTTGTACATGTTTTTTATTACTTTTGTGTATGTTGGTTAATCATATTGTTGATACTTATAGTCTTCTTGATTTTTGAAGTAGCAGTGAAAACCATTGAAACTTTATCATGCTAATATAACCAGAAATGGCATTATTTCTTCCCCTTTAGTTAAGAGGGTATAATGACAATGTTTTAGAGAAATAACAGCCATGACCTTTAAGTGTCATTATATTTCAAATGACTGCTGTTTGTGCTATATAGTGATTTTTCTTGACAAATTACTTTGGGGATTTAGTTTTGCACACAACCAAGGACAGAAAATGTAATTGGTCATCATAACTTTTCAGCCTCTGCTGACAGGTTATTAATGCAAAAGTAGAGCTTTGCCAAGACGTATAAAACACTACTACTAAGTGAACTGTTTGCCCCATCATTTATGAAATAATGGTAATGTATTGTTGTGCAAACTAGCCCATGGGATGAACAAAATAATTTTGTTACATCCATGTTTGTTATCTGTTTATTGGGCTTCAGTATTGTTATCAAATGTCTTCTCCCCAGGAACTACTGGATCAATCAAGATGAAACTTAACATGCTTGTTCCAAGCAGTGTTCCCACATCTGAATTTGCTCACTAATGAATGACCAACTCATTCATTTTGTTATCCCCCACCACTCTCTGAGTTTGTCTGTCCGTCCTTCCATCCATCCTTCCGCTTTCTCAATGGGGATATTGTTCTCAAAAACTATTTCAGTTGGAGTAATGAAATTGTACACACTGATGTTACTGGTCATGACTTTAAATGAGTGAAAATTGGTGTCTTAAATTCATGTTTTACAGAGTTATGCCCCTTGCTCCATGCTCTTATATAAGTTATATTAGAAACTACTGAAGTTACATTAATGAAAGTTTGTATGCTTATCAATGAGTAACTTGTCAACATCCATGTTTTGCTATTTTGTGCATGCACAGTTACAGTCTTTTTTATGTATATACAATCCTTGTTATATCCCTCATACACAGGAACTCCATGATAGCGTGTATAACATAATATATTTGTATAGAGAAAAAAATCACACCATGACAAGTCTATATGTGTATAGAGGGGTGTCATTTTTTGTCTATATGTTTATAGAGGGTCTTCTTTTTTTTCTCTATACGAATATATTATTTTTATACACGCTTTCATTGACTTCCGGTGCCGGCATACTGATGTCAGTGAACACACCATTTTGTAACAGTTGGTCACAAGTAGTGATTTCATACATCAACATTGTTGTACATATTTTGTATTTTCTTTGAAGTGAATGAAAAGTACACACAATCATTCTGTCCTGTTGCTTACAGTTTCAATTACAATATATATACTCACATGCAAAAGAAACGCAAGTCGAGTATGCAGTATACATGTTATTTATTTTCAACAGTAAAGACAAGAAATACTGATAGGGCAAGATTGACAAAAACTTGACTGAGGACAGTTGATTAGACCTTGACCAACATTCAGAGAGCACATGGGTCCAAGTCTCGCATTAAGTCCAATCCCTGCCCATATCATGATGCTAGTTCCACCCCATGGATCCCTTTCCACAACATTTCTGTCAGCGAAACGATCCCCTAGATGCTGCCAAATTCTGACTCTTCCGTCTGGGAGTCACAAAAATGACTTTCATCGGTGAAGATGACACGCCACTCACGATGACACCAATTGTGATGACAATGTGCCCACTGAAGTCGTGTTTGTCGATGCCGTAGTTGGAGAACAGGACGACGTGCTGGTCGGCGACATCTGAGGCTGTAAGAACGGAGACGTCGGATCACAGTGTCCCGGCTAATGTGTTGATTATGTGTTCCTATGGTCTGTCGAGCACTTTCACTTGCAGTTACGAACGGATGTCGCTGGTGTTGACGGGTAATCTGCCGATCTTGTAGAGGTGTGGTGACCCTAGGACGACGGCTCGGAGGAAGGTCATCAGTGGTCTGTGTAGCATTGTATCGATGCAGGAGACGGTAAATTGTGGTTATGTTAACGTTGAAATGACGGGCGACATCTTGGACAGACTCTCAAGCTTCCAAACATCCGATAGCCTGGTTTCTCTGAATTTGAGTTAGGCGTGGCATTGTTGACCAAGGGGCGGTAGGTCCTAGAATCGGCCACAGTTTTACGATATCCACTACAGTTCGTGACAGTTTGTGCATTTTCGATTTCACGAGAAATGGGTCCATGATACCCGCATATTCATTGAAATGGTGTGTTTTGGCGATTAATGTTTTATGTTGCATTTTTACTCGGGGGCTTCCAAAGTTCAACAAAAAATATTGGTAACACCATCAGGCTTCACTACATGCTAAAACTCGTATCAATTTATGGTTCGGTGTTTGTTACCTATTTGCTTAAAACCACTTGTGTTTCTTTTGTGCGTGAGTATTTCTTTGGAGAGTAATAAATAATATTGTTATTTCATGCAAACAGGTTAATGAATAGCCATTTAATCTTTTTATTCTAAAAATTAAACTGAACAAATTACTTTTACAAAATGGATGATATTTTTGTTAAAAATATATGACCACATTTTTAAAGTAATTGTCTTGGTTTGATTGATAGAACAGTGATGTCCAATGATTTGCTAGGTATGCATGAGTCACAAACTATTCGCAAATTATTCCCCTCGTTTTGCATAATATAATCAATTGGATTACCCTTACTTTATTTCTCAAAGAATTGTAAAAAAATAAACATAAGCCATGCCATGTACCCCATTGATCGAACCATACACCATTGTTCTGATAATTCCCTAGAAAAGGAGCTGTCTTTGCATAATTCTGAGGCGAACTGAAGATAGATAACTGCAATATAATGAACAAATGCATGTCCTATATTGGAAATATTTTGTTTTGTTTTGAAATCTCCTTTGGGGTATTTGACTTTAAATAAGTAAAGAAATATGCCTAACAGGTGTGTGTCTTGCCCAGTTAAGATACACGGTAAAACTATCTAATTGCTTATCTATTCAAGACATTATTTATATGTTCAAAATAGTCATTGAATGTTGTGTTGAAAAAGCATCAAATTCCGTTCAAATCACGTTTTTTCATACTAGGAACGAAATTTAGGTGAGATATATATTAATCAATATACCAATGTTGTCTTTATCTGATGTCATCACAGACATAAAACAAGCTCTGACGTCAAACAAAATTATGTAAATTTTTTAGTAGCTCATTACATTTGATGATAAGGCGAGTTACTCTATTATTAATGGTGCAACATTGGTCAAATTACACTTACACAATCAAGTGAATGTGGGAAGTACTAGTTTATAGATTAGATAGGGGCATATTCATTTCACTATTACTTCCTTTTTTTGAAGTATGATTCATCGTTTTTTATATTTTGTGTCAAACCTAAATGTACACAGTTTCAATATTCCATAGTTTGGTTCTTAGTGAACAAAATATCATGATAATATGTTGACCTTATCTCCAGCAAATTCCCGCCAAGTGACCTAAGTTACAATGAACTAGTCCTAAGCATAGTGGAGTAATGACCCCTTTTCTTTGTGAGTGTTTAAACTCACTGACGTCTTCTGATGTCAGAGGAAAAATAATAGTGAATTTGCAGTTTTTCAGCACATAACAAAACAAAGGAGAACACCTACAATTGTCCTTTTTTCAAACTGGTTTGATATTTGCATTTAACTTTACACAAGCAGGTAGGAAATTTAATAGTCTACACTTCTGCATAATTTTATAGTCATAGCTAGATTCAGTGCCGCATTGGTGCAATTCACTTGTGTCAGAAAAATAATTTGGCATCCCGGGTTAGACATATTATGTACTGTTGATAAAAGTTCGATGGTTTGGTTCACAACATTGACTGTTTCTGTTCCTAAGTATTCTTAGTTGTATTTCTAGCAGATGATAATCATAACCAAAAGCAATTACCGTCAGAACTGCCTTGCATATATATATATATTAACTGATATGTTACTAATTGTTGTTGGTAGACAGCAGTTACAAACTAGCTAGGACATTATTGGATCAATGACCATGATTCTTCAATACAACTTTGATTTTGGATCATATGATAATCTTTTCAAAATGTATATTATATTAGCTATTATATTATTGGCAGCTGTCTTCAGATTTGAATCTCTTTAGTTCTCAATTATCAGTGGGCATTACATTATTATTCCCCGCCACGAAGTGGAAGGGGGATATAGGAATGGGTGCCGTCCCTCCGTCCGTCTGTACGTCCGTCACATTTAATTTCCGGAGCAGATCTTGAAAACCGTACCATATTTCTTCACCAAACTTGTAACATAGATAGGTCTAGTGGTGAACTGGTGCTTTTTGATAGTTTGGGATTTAAAAAAATTTTTTTTTTCGAGTTTTCATGGCAACGACTTTGAATTAGACTGAAAATGGCGGTAGTCCTCGTTTTTGGAGCAGATCTTGAAAACCGTACCATATTTCTTGACCAAACTTGGCACATAATGTCATCTCGCGGTATTGAATACATTTCCATTCTTGTTGGTAAGTTCTGCATTGCTTGTGTGTATGTTCCTCCAAAAGTGTCATGGACACGGTTGTTGCATTCATTGACTAACTTTATGCAGAAACACAACTCATTACAAATACAACAGTGTAACTGATCTTAAACCTACTCAACTGTATAAACACTGACTCCTATCCTGTATATATTCTTGTCAACCATATTCTGTACTTCACTTGCTTGATAACGGTGTTAAAACCTACACCGAAATCATCGATCCTAATTGTCTCATCCTTACTCATTCCAAATACAGTACATAATCTGTCATAAACTGCAGATGGGAAACAACACCATTAATAACTTTTTTAGTGCTGCAAATTAGGCCATTTACAAAAAAGCCCAGTGAACATAGTTTACAGGAGCTAATTCATTGCACGCAATCGAACATGTCATATTGGCGGGGGATATGAGTATTTCATGCTTGTTTTCATTTGTAAGATAGAAGCTTAATATTCAATTTGTTGTAATTCCAAATTGTTTTTGTTTTTATTTGTTTGCATATTTGTTTTGAGTCAGGTATTTAGGTTGATTCTTCTATATATTTTTCAATAACCGCTCAATTTTTCAATAAAGGAGCAGATTTCGGCCTAGGCTATTGCTTCATCTGCCTTGTTCTGCTGATAAGGTTGTAAAGGAGGAGATTTCGGCCTCGGCTATTGTTTCATCTGCCTTGTTCTGCTGATGAAGTTGTAAAGGAGGAGATTTCGGCCTAGGCTATTGCTTCATCTACCTTGTTCTGCTGATGAAGTTGTCAAGGAGGAGATTTCGGCCTAGGCTATTGCTTCATCTGCCTTGTTCTGCTGATAAGGTTGTAAAGGAAGAGATTTCGGCCTAGGCTATTGCTTCATCTGCCTTGTTCTGCTGATGAAGTTGTAAAGGAGGAGATTTCGGCCTAGGCTATTGCTTCATCTGCCTTGTTCTGCTGATGAAGTTGTAAAGGAGGAGATTTCGGCCTAGGCTATTGCTTCATCTGCCTTGTTCTGCTGATGAAGTTGTAAAGGAGGAGATTTCGGCCTAGGCTATTGCTTCATCTGCCTTGTTCTGCTGATGAAGTTGTAAAGGAGGAGATTTCGGCCTAGGCTATTGCTTCATCTGCCTTGTTCTGCTGATGAAGTTGTAAAGGAGGAGATTTCGGCCTAGGCTATTGCTTCATCTACCTTGTTCTGCTGATGAAGTTGTCAAGGAGGGGATTTTGGCCTAGGCTATTGCTTCATCTACCTTTTTCATCTACCTTCAATTCTTAATTGCTTCTTTAAACCGCTGGCGATCTTCCACAGATGTTTTGATAGGCTGATTGGTGATGGGTGATTGGTGAGCAACAGAGATTTACAGTTCATTATAAACATAAACATTTCGCAGGACCTCAAAGTGAGTTCGCAATATCTGTTATATCATATAAGCGTGTTATATCCATCAATTTTATATCATAAAATATACAGCAAATGGCTGGGACTGACATAAGAGTTTGATATATTTGTCAACCTGTTATGACCGTGTTTGTTATAAACATAGTTTACTGTAATTACTAGTAGGCGTTATGTGTGAGAATCATCATCTCAGAAACCTCAACCTTATGAGGATCTGCCAAGACTCGATTATTTACAGACAGACGTCATATAGCTGGAATATTGCTGAGTGTGGACAAGGCCAATATTTCAAATAGAGATAAGGGCTAGAACAACTCTGAAACAGATACCGGTAGTACCCATCCTCAAATTGTGGCTAGTTCCAGATAATCACTGAAAGTGATAATAAACATATAATGTACATATAATATACATATACTGATATGCAAGACAAAATTCCTTTCCAGAACTAAAAAAACAAAACTGTTTGAATGCATTAATGTAACTTTGCATACAAATCAACTTTGCTCTTTGTGGGGAAAAGAAAAGAAAAACATTTCAACATTTTCAAATAACATATCGAATTTATATACCGGAGTTTTTGTGTAGTCAGATTAAAAGAACTACATACTACCTGTGCGTTTCTTTTTTTGAAGAGTGTATGTTTATCATCCAAATCTGGTTCCCAAAGAAGAGATAGCTTGGGTGAGACCAAGCGGTATCTACATTGTAGATATCATTACAATGAAATTGCATCACAATGCTTTGCAGACCATTGTAACCTCATTGGTTACCATGGCATCACAATCAATTGTGATATGTATAATAACCCTTTGGTCCAAATTATGTGTGATCACCAATAACCTGTGATAAAATCTGAAACATTTCTTTGATGAAATTATATATTCCTTCATAAATCTTCTGCCATTGTTTTTAGGACTCCTTACACATTTGAAATCTTTGTTTTCATGTATCAATATATTTATGTTATACAGTGATATCATTATTATGAGATTTTTCAATTAATTCCAACAGATATGCCCCTTTACCATGTTATTTAACTACTACTTAGTCTAACATTTGACCAATGTGTGAAACCAAATGTTGATGTTTGTTTTGAAATTGTATATACTGTGATTAATAGCTCTAAGTAATTAGTTCAAGCTGTGTTTGTTTTGTTTTTTCTTGTGCCCATTTATACTTTTACATTGTTCTGTTATTTCTCCCATTGATCTGCCAGGAAATAGTGCCAGCATCTCCGTCTGTCTTTAATGGTTTCCAGAGCATAATATTTGATATTTCCAACATCCATGAAACTTAGCACACCGTATTTCCTGGATTAAACTCCAGACACTAATGAACCACTGGGCCTCGAAGAATAAACACAACTTTTTATTCACGGAATTATCCCCATAATTATCTTTTAAAGCGATTAAAGCGGGTGTAAAGTGTCAGAAACATAAAACGCCCAGGCGTTTAATCAAGGAAATACAGTATATATCAACTTTGTAGTGAAGTGTTTTGCCGTTTAGAGATTTTGTGAAATTCATGATACATATATTAGGCTTTTAGGGTATTAATTTGGACTGAACTATATATTACTTCAGGTACTTTGCACACATTTAAGCAGCCTCTCATAATATGCTGAAATTGTTACTCTGTCCATTGTAAATGGGCATGCATTAATTAGAATTTGGTCGGTCCAACTAAAGAGCGTTCCGGAGCGTCCAGGATAATCATACTGAATAATAAAGTGTATTCTATAAAATTGTGTTCTTGTATTACTTATAATTAACTGCCGTTGATGAGGCGCCAATCCCCGCCTACTTTAAGTCACGTGATTTTTTCACTCTGAGTCTCCTTGCTCACGTCTGAATCCCGAATACTATTTTACACAAATCCCAAAAGTATTGAGAAAAGGGCTGCCGTCTGCATTTAAGGTACTTGAAAATATACGAGCTTCACACAGTTGTACAAATCCAGAACGCTGACATGCGCCATGACTTCAACGGCCAAGGCAACTACCAATTGACACCCTGGATGGCAGGCTTGAAATTGTCGAATGCCTGCCGGACATAAAAATGCCAACAGGAGAAAGACAGTGAGATATTTTCGAAAGTTTCCGCGTGGCCCCAGATATCAACAAAGCAATACTGTTGTCAGGTTCACTGACTTGTTAATGCATGTCATCGTATTCCAATTGCGTAGATCGCTGGTTATGTCACTCCCTGGATTGTCTGGCCCAGACTCGATTATTTACAGACCGCTGTCTGTCATTTTTTAAACAAACTCGTCTGCAATTACCATTAGGTCCGCTTTGTTGGGTAAAAAAAAACCTTCATGGCCTATTAAATATTTTCTTACCTTGTTACTTTTTTGTGTTTTCTTTTGCAGTGTGACCTATTTATTTGTATGCTTTTCACAGTGGATATTCCCACGATCGTACCAAACTCAGAAAGACATGTTTTATAACAACCCATTACGTTCTTCATTTGGGCAGGCAACCAATCGTTCGTCGCGCCCCCATTTTTAGATTGAAGTTCCAGGTCATTAGCCCGGATGTGGTTGTTATTAATATTTTCTTTGGGGTAGCTAGGTGCATGGGACATTCTGTTTTGAAGTTGACCTTGTGCTGCATTGGACATGCGTTGTCCAAAACAAAAGTGATGTCATTAAAAGAAATGTGCTCATAACTTTGTTAGTATGGTATCTACAGGAATAGAACTCTCCAGACATGGGACGTGGAAGTGATGTCATTATAGTTTGATAAAAAACAACAACTTATCAATGTGTAATTAGGTTAGCTAGAGGCATAGGACTAAGTTGTACTGCACCGAGTTAGCAAAACTCGTAGCAGACGACGCAAACGAGCCGAGTTACTTCCCTTTACCTAATGCATCAGATAAACATCGGTTCATTACATCGATACATATGCGAGATAAGCAGGTTACCTAAGATGTGTTCTAATTGATATGTCAACGGGCTACATGAAATTTGTATCCCGACTGTGAGCATAATCGCCCGCTCCTTCACCAATCAGAACTTAGTGAATGTTTTAGTGAAGAAAGACAACTACAGACATTGGTGATGTCAGTTATCATCAGATATGGTAAACTCAGAATGATTTCTGGTGTGAAAGTTTGGGGGCAGGAAAAGATGGTGAACGAGCTGCTTCAGATTTTGCATGTTTTTATATTTATCATATTCATTATCCTCTCACATTTACCTGCAGTTGTCCTTTCTTCTACCAATCCTTGGACATACATTTCAGCGAATGAGTGAGTGAATATAGTTTAATGCTGGTGAGGTGCAACGGGGTTTAACGTCGCGTCGAAGATTTTTGCACTTATATAGTGACGTGCATGCACGTGTGTTTGACTGCTTGCACGAGTCCGGACAAATGCCGATTTTATAGTGTTAGTCATCTGAGATACCATGACGCAGGTTAACATGAATACCCTACTCAGACACAGTATACTGACTCCGAGACGACTAATACTTGTGTAATCCCGTTAATGCCGGGCGCCAGGCAGGGTAACAACAAATACCACGTATTAAGTGTTATATTTGGGATAACACTTTCTTTGTAAAGTACAGATCCTCGTACTTTTTGGGGGTGAGTCCCGTCCGGAATTCGAACCCACGCTTCCAGAGTAAGGCACCTCATCACCAGCACACAAAGTCAGCAATCTACCCCACTCAGCCACCGAGGCTTCCACAAAATGAAAGTCCAACAACTGGTAGTCTAGATCACGTACTTTGGGTACCCCTCTGACAAGTGTAATTTGAAGTCTTTCTAAATGGCATTGTGTGTTCATAACAAGTACCATCTTTTGACATATTTTGGTATGACACGACCGGGGATCGAACCCCGGACGGAGGCGGTCCAGTGACCATGCGTTGACTCTGATCACTCAGTACACATTTAATCCTCTCTTTAAGCGAGTATGATGTAACTGGGGACCTATTCACTCCAGCTACCAAACGGGCACGTACATGACAGAAAACATTAAAACAATTTGATTAGCCTTTTTATTTTTTGATAAAAGTTGGATAATATTCGAAATGTAGAAATCCATTGTACAGGCATTGCTATCTGCAGATCTTGACGGTCATTTCTCTACCTGTACTGGCGGGCGATGACGACGACAGCAGACAGGAGGCTGAGGGTTGTAACAGTAGGAGCTGAGGCTGAGGAGGCCAGCATCTTGGTGGTGAGTTGTGTTGTCACGACAGATTGGCTGCTTCCGTTTGCGGGAGACTGCGGTGGGAGATCGGTTGTATTTGTCAAGGCTGTCGGAAGTGCTTTTGCTGCTGTTGTAACACACGGAACTGTCTGAAAAAAAGTGAATTTGTGAGGTTGGACCATCCTTAGCAATGATCGGCAAGTCAACTTTTACCAGCCAGTCCAGAAAACCAGAGACTATAATTTAATGGGACAACTCAATGTAAGAAATATGCAGATCTGGGGAAGGAGGTGGGGGTGGAGTATATTTTTGTACAGGTGGCCATGCCACCACCACCCCTACCACAATTTCTAGAAGTACACTAAATATACATTTCAAATTGTTAACAGAATTTGGTCTAATCTCACCGCTTGCTTCCCACTATGGATAACTCGTAATTCGATGTGATTTCGATTGTTCATAAGACACTTACTTTAATATTCAGTTGATTGTTGAATATGAGTCATGTTGAGAAATAGAAATGTTCAAAGACTGTTGTGCAAATCAAGACATGTCCAGACTAGTGTACATTTACATAGTTGCGCTATGGGCTGGTCAAAGTGTCGTCGTACTGGACAGCTGGCGCTATGGGCTGGTCAAAGTGTCGTCGTACTGGACAGCTGGCGCTATGGGCTGGTCAAAGTGTCGTCGTACTGAACAGCTGGCGCTATGGGCTGGTCAAAGTGTCGTCGTTCTGGACAGCTGGCGCTATGGGCTGGTCAAAGTGTCGTCGTACTGGACAGCTGGCGCTATGGGCTGGTCAAAGTGTCGTCGTACTGAACAGCTGGCGCCATGGGCTGGTCAAAGTGTCGTCGTTCTGGACAGCTGGCGCTATGGGCCGGTCAAAGTGTCGTCGTACTGGACAGCTGGCGCTATGGGCTGGTCAAAGTGTCGTCGTACTGGACAGCTGGCGCTATGGGTGGGTCAAAGTGTCGTCGTTCTGGACAGCTGGCGCTATGGGCCGGTCAAAGTGTCGTCGTACTGGACAGCTGGCGCTATGGGCTGGTCAAAGTGTCGTCGTTCTGGACAGCTGGCGCTATGGGCTGGTCAAAGTGTCGTCGTTCTGGACAGCTGGCGCTATGGGCTGGTCAAAGTGTCGTCGTTCTGGACAGCTGGCGCTATGGGTGGGTCAAAGTGTCGTCGTACTGGACAGCTGGCGCTATGGGCTGGTCAAAGTGTGGTCGTACTGGACAGCTGGCGCTATGGGTGGGTCAAAGTGTCGTCGTTCTGGACAGCTGGCGCTATGGGCTGGTCAAAGTGTCGTCGTACTGGACAGCTGGCGCTATGGGCTGGTCAAAGTGTCGTCGTTCTGGACAGCTGGCGCTATGGGCTGGTCAAAGTGTCGTCGTACTGGACAGCTGGCGCTATGGGCTGGTCAAAGTGTCGTCGTACTGGACAGCTGGCGCTATGGGCTGGTCAAAGTGTCGTCGTTCTGGACAGCTGGCGCTATGGGCTGGTCAAAGTGTCGTCGTTCTGGACAGCTGGCGCTATGGGTGGGTCAAAGTGTCGTCGTACTGGACAGCTGGCGCTATGGGTGGGTCAAAGTGTCGTCGTTCTGGACAGCTGGCGCTATGGGCTGGTCAAAGTGTCGTCATACTGGACAGCTGGCGCTATGGGCTGGTCAAAGTTTCGTCATTCTGGACAGCTGGCGCTATGGGCTGGTCAAAGAGTCGTCGTACTGGACAGCTGGCGCTATGGGCTGGTCAAAGTGTGGTCGTACTGGACAGCTGGCGCTATGGGCTGGTCAAAGAGTCGTCGTACTGGACAGCTTGGGGCGTAGCTCACTCAACTAGTTGTCGATCTGACCCATGCTCGATTATAAGTACCTACAGAGGGCATGGCATATTGCGAACCTCACTCGTTAACTATTGCGCCAAATATCATTCATTTACGGATATTCATTAATTTTGGAGTTTGGTATTTACGCCGCTTTGAACAGTATTTCAGTTTTATGTCTTAGTGTGAGCAAAGCCTGAAGTAATGACTGTCTTAGATGTTCACAACTTTGATGCTGACAAACCTACAAACACAGAGTGAGCCGGAATCCGAACCCCTGTTCATAGGATTCTGGTACGCCTAAGGGACGCAACTCTGCACAGAAAGTTACGGCACCTTATGTGACTAGGCCACCCGTACCACCCTAAAATGTCAGAAAGTACTTACACGACATTCTAAACACAGTATAGTGTTACAAATGGTTGAGAATCAATCGCTCAAGCACAACTAAAACAATTGGCTGAGTAATGCAGTGCTTAGGTACCCGAATCAGTGGAACTCATGCTGTACTTACAGCAGGTCAACGTACAACACCGTTTGACAGAGACAATTAGCATGTTAAGATGAACGCCACAACACAGAAAACAAGCTGTTGGCAGGCTACATCAAGGAGCAACGCATGACTACGTCGCAAGGAGTTTACGCTGTAGCAGAATGACAGTTACCGGGCTCACGCCTATCTCTGGATGTGATAATATTTTCAACAAGCAGAGGCTGATTTTTTATTTACACAAAATTATAAGCTGTGTATTTTTCTATCTTCCCCCACCTCCCATACTCCACGAGAAATCAAATGGTCCACTCCTAATCGCATTCTTAAATCCTCTCAAAAAGTATTTCGTTGCAGACAATCTCTTCTTTGAAATAGTATTACGTGGACATAGAAACATTAATACACGCACATGTACACCACTGTTCAGACCAAACTTCATCTCGATCGCAGTCAAAGGAAGGTTTGTCTTGAACAGTTGTGTATTTTCATGGTTCCTGAAATTCTCACCCCCTAACTTCCAGCTTCCTGTCAGTCTGGAAGACACTTGGACCTTCGTGATCCGGAAGTCGTTCCCTGTGTCAAGTTAAGCCAACACGGCATTACCTTTCTCGCATCCCTTGCCGAACTCTAGGATCTTGTCGAGTGTACGGGAGCTCACCCAGAAGGATGCGTGACCCCAACAGAATTCCTCCTCCACCATAGGTTTGACCACCACCTGGCACTGACCTCCGCGACAGGCTGCAATTTCCGAGACGACCGATCCTGCTCTGATAGTGATTTGATATTCTTCCCGAATGTCGTCTTGGAGATACAGAGTGACGTCATCACATGACTTCACGTCAAATACAAACAGCTGCTTATTGTTGTTCAGTTCTATACTAGCTGCGGCAACGTCTCAGTGTATGATCTGATTCAATTTTCATGTCCCTGGGGAATATTCAGTGAAAGTGTTAAAGAGTTCCCAATACCTCCTACTGGGTACCCATTCACTGCTTGAAGGTATCACCGAAGTTGCACCACAACATAAATATCACAAAATCGGAAATCTCCCCCGTCACGTTGCGTCGGCCATGTTTACGTCGCTATGTAAATGTATTACGACGCGCTGTCATTGTGACTGATTTACTAAGGTAGTTGCTCAACAGACCTTTCTTATTTAATGAGGATATTAATTGAATACATCTGTTCTAAAGAAACTTCAAAAGTTGTTCCTGGAGAGCATGTTGAGCATACATACACTCTTGTCACCTCTCGTTTTGAATCATGCGTATTAAATAAATCTTTCTTTAGAACTACATCCTTCGAGGTAAAAAATAATGATATATAAAACCATAAGAATTGATTTTCACTGCGTGTGAATTCATTGGATTATGAACCTTCATAGAGTTCATACAGTTTGGCTATCACTCTATGAAGGTTCAGACTCCAATGAACTCACACAAAGTGAAAGTCAAGTCTTAATACACAAGTACAGAACGATAGCAAGAAAACGGGTTCAATAATATGTGGCATAAATACCCAAGGATTAGAATCAGTTTCGATCGACATGGCATTAATGGTAACACACTTAAAGGGGCACTGATCTAACGCCATTCCCCGGACTGGTTGTTGCCTTTGTTATTGTTTTTTCCCCCGTGAGTACCCGGATGATACGCAACGCAACTGAGCGTGACCAGAGACTGGGCTACCGTCTGCAAGGACAGCTAAATACACTTGGAGGCTGGAGGCAATATTTGTTTTACGCATTTTTGAATAAACACTGATTGGTTAAATGTGATCTATAAAGATTCGACAAAGGGCGCATGTTAATTAATTTCTTCAGCCTAAACAAACAGACAAAAAGAACGGCGGAGCTCATCGGAAGTCGTCATTTGGAAATACCCCAGATGGTTATAGTTTAATACTAAAAAAAAGTATCCATGCAGTGAAAGCATTTTCGGTTTTCGGATTGCGTCGATAATACGATTACTACTCCCTTGTTGTCATCCACGTTTTCTCGTATAACCCTACACTTGTGTATTTGTCGTCATTCACTTGATGCTCAGTTAATGAATTTATTACAGGTATAATTAGTGGTAGCACCACTTAGATTACCTGACAAAGGTTCTCATTTGGCATTTATTGTGTCTGGGGTAATTATTCAATCTAAATGCAGGTTTAAAGTGAGGTGAAATGTGCGTTATGTAATATGCACGTGGCAGCCCAGCAAGAGATGAATGATCAGTTGATTTACTTTTTTTGGTAAATCAACGGATCGTTCCTAGTCATCAAAGGATTAACAGAAAATACGTTGATTGATTAATCACTGTTATCTTGCACAGTGGATATGTCAAAAGTGAGTGTTTACATGTCTAGGTTTACTAAAACAAAGGGAATACACTCATATCATGGCGTGAAGTGCCGTTGTAAAAACAACATACTTTGTTCAAAGGGTTAACTGATAATACGTTGATTGGTTGCTCATTGTTATCAAACTCAGTGGATTTTTTAGGAACCGTGGACGTAATGAAAATAGTTGTCACGTGGGCTTTCTCAGCCAACCCTTGAGACTTGACACCTATGTGAAACACCTGAAACAATCCAAGTGATCAGTTGAGAAACGAACACTGGTTATAATATCCCGAAACGATATATATCTTTTAGAATATTTGATAGTTACAGAAACACGTGACATCGAATAAGTTATTTTGTATAGCTGCAGATGAGTGGGATATTATTCCTTTGAGTGGATATTCACGGATACATTACTCGAACAAGGAAGCTGCCTATTTATACACATAAATTTGGTAAGTTGTAATTATGGTATTTGCATTTTGTTTTCCTTCATTTGAACCGATTCGTTCTTGTTTCTCTACGTCTTGGTTGGGAAATTCTTCAATGCGCGATAGACGTTGTTTTCACAGGTCATTTCCTTTGTAAGCGTGTATAGATTACCGTCAATTTGTAAAATGTGATTCTCTCAGGCAATTTATAAAATGTGTAAAATGTAAAATGTCATTTTGACTAAAAATCTGTCCAGATTGATTAAGACGATCAAAAGGGCCTACAAACATCACAAAAGATTATTATGTAGGATTAGAAGCCAAACAACATAGAAATGTACTTTTCAACGTTACATTTTCAGTCTCTCGGTGATGACATTAAACATCAAAATGTTTGGAATTCGTTATCATAATAATACAGATGGAAATGTTGTTCAGTCACTTTGTGAAATAACTGAATATTTAGACGTTTAATAAATATGTTACACATTTTGACAGTAAAAAAATATACACACTATAAAAAAAGCAATGCTCAGATGAAATATTTACTTTGTGTTGCAAGTCAAAATAGTGTAAACGAAAATCGCAAAATTACCAAGCAAGTGACTTATCAAAACTTCGTCACCATTACCGATGCTACCCACAAAGATACCTACATTTCCTTATTATCTCGAAAACTGTATTCCATTTTGCTGATCAATGTGACCATACGCTCTTATTACTACCGGTATCCATAAAAGTGACTAATGCGCTTACGAATGGCGCAACAGAGGTCGCGAGCTAGTCTAGATTTCTGCTCTACATCCGGGTACTCACTGGGAAAAAACAATAACAAAGGCAACAACCAGTCCCGGGGAATTGCGTTAGATCAGTGCCCCTTTAAGGTCGATGTCATGATAAGTTTCTGTTTATAAATCATACAGTAACTATAGACAGGTACTTTTGGTAGCTAACTCTGACCAATATGAAAGGGGTCAAAGATCACACAATGACGACCATAACTTGGTGCTATGGTGGCGGCCACCTTCAATAATTATCAAATTATGCAAACCTCTTCCCACTTACAGCCAGCATTTTACACTGACTCATACTAGGCACCAACATGATATCCTCAGTTTCTTTTGGTGCCCAGCACATAATGTTATGGGCACTTTTAACAAATTTAAGATGATATGTACTTCTGACCATCTGAAGCAAGTTTCAAATCATACGAACCCCTAGCCTAGCGTAGCAGTTGATAGAAATGATATATATCCATGAATGCGTGGTGCAGCTTTAAAAACATAAACACCTTTTGTTCAGCCTTTTCCCATAATATACCACTGATGTCAGTGAGGCCAATATCAGATTTAACTAAACGCGACAATGAGGATATGACAGCCAAGGCAATGGTACATTGAAAAAAGCCAAATAGCGTAATGCAAAACTGATATTTCCCAGTAAAAATATAAGGGGAAATATGATGAAACTGTTTCTTACCCTGGAGGAATAACAGCCATGCGCGATTATACCGACCATTTTCTTATGGGAAATAAGCCTTTAGAAAGAAGTAAGATGTCTAATATACATGTATAAACATGTGTAAGATCACCTGAATCCTTACAGTATGGGTCATCTTTGAACTTCCATGACTTCCCGTACACATGCAATGTGTATTGATAATTACCCATCTTCGAATGATTAGTTTCTGTGCACAACTGCCACAAAGTATAGCAAATCAATGTCTCGTGCATACAAAAGTGTATTTATAATTTCCGTGCAAGCATTTCCCTCGACCTTATCGTTCTCTAATCTTTTGGCAATGCGCACGTGAAAGGTAAATAGGTAAATATACGTCGTAAGGTGAGTTACTGTATAACACTTTATACCATGATTGTTTTGTATGTGTCCCAAGTGATTCTACAGTGAAATAGTACCCTTATTCAATATACTTGTTAAAAATTCTTTAGATGGGGATCGACTGACCTCACTAGTTGTTAAGTACAGGTGTCCCACAGGCGTCCTTTGAAGACGCCCCATGAAGGTCCGGGTTAGAATATGTCTTCAGCAACCCATGCTTGTCGTAAGAGGTAATGCTTGTCCAAAGAGGTGACTAACGGGATCGGGTGTCAGGCTCACTGACTTGGTTGATACATTTCATCGTATTTATCATTTCAAATCGGGTTATATCAAAATTAATGTTATATCACATGAATAACGACTTTCCTACAAGAGTGTGTATGCTCTTCGCTACTTCGTCAAAGGACGCCACTCGAAACCTATCATTGTTTCTAATCATCTGACCCAACATATTTTTCAAACTATATACAATATATATACAAAATTTAGTAATCAAGTCTGTATATTCCATTCATCGATGACTTCAGCTTGGATCTGAAGCCGACCTCTGAAAAATATTGCCGCTTCAGAAATATAACAGAACAAAGAGTGAGTGAGTGAGTTTGATTTTACGCCTCTTATAGCAATATTCCAGCAATACCACGGCGGGGGACACCAGAAATAACAGGTTGAAGAATATAGAGGCTGGGGTGAGAATAGTCAGATTTGGAGTCAACTGGATCTAGGTGGTTCTTTCCACTGAGCGTGACAAGAGACTGGGCTACTCTCTGCAAGGACTTAATATTTAGGCGTTTAATGAATTGCCTCAGTGAAACTGTTACACATATAAACTGACTATAAACGCATATTATATGACTATAAAATGTACAGACAATAAAATAAGCAATGCTCAGTTGAAATATGTACTTTGTGTTGCAAGTCAAAATAGTGTAAACGAAAATTGCACAATACCAAGCAAGTGACTTATCAAAACTTCGTCACCATTACCGATGCAAAGATACTTACTTTTCCTTGTTATTTTCAAGACTAAACTGTATTTTAGTTTGTTGATCATTATGACTAAACGCCCTTAATCTATCAATAACAGCGACAAATGCGATTACGAATGGCGCAGCACAGGTCGCTAACTAGTCTAGATTTCTGCTATATCATCCGGGTACTCAAGGGGAAAAAACAATAACAAAGGCTACAACCAGTCCCGGGGAATTGCTCTAGGTCAGTGCCCCTTTAAGCTACCGGACCAGGAGAGCATCACACGAAAAGCAAATTACGCTTCACGCTACCTATAGATTAAACATAGATTTCCCGGGAATAGTTTTATGCATTCGAAACACACCAGTGACATGAGGAAATATATCCCGGAATTGTTATATTATTTGTAAAATGTATTTTGAAAACAAAGACTGGTCCAGTTATACAACCCGCGTTCAGTTAAAACAGTTATCTATCCATGCTTCTTGTGCTGTGTAGGTGAAACAGCATTAAGAAATAGTGTATCAGATAAAGTTTGATTTTTAGAAAAAAAACCGCTGACATTTATGGACGAATTTTGATCCCCGTGATTAAGTGAAATAATGGTAATAAAATATATTTTAAGAGCTACGGAGCTGCGGATTATCTGCTTAGAGTCCGTTCAGGTGCTCTTGGGCCCACAATACATGTACGACTAGACCTGTTTCCTATCACAAGCAGAGACACTTAGTTAGTCGGTTTGTTATTGGAACGACGTAACCTTAAACCGCCATTGACGTCACGAACAATACCAATGTATGGAGTTATCTTTAATTACTTGCTACATCACATAGATATCATGTTACATTGTTACGAACAGTTTCGCAAACAATTAGACTGTTAAGTGAGACGTATGTGTATAATTGCCCTAATTAGTATTTTTCATGGTATGATAATGTATACCAGTTCAAGGCTGCGTGCTAAAACATCGTTATGGTATTCTTGGCACTTATGTATGGTAGTAAACCCTGGAATACCGTTCACTCCACATTGTACAAGTCTTTCTTCAAAGCTTCGTCGTCCCCTTTCTATTAAGAGTGTTGTAATAGTTGGGATGCACGTCATATCCCGTGTCCTTCAAACTAGTTAGTGTTAATAAGACCTTCATTTTGCTCCCGTGGCGACTGCAAGCCCGAGTATTCCTCTGAATAGTTTTCAAACTGTGTGTCTTCACCAGTATCATGGTCTATAAAAGTATCTGTCTATCGTGTGCCAAGTGCCAGTCGAGACGAAACGTTGTCATGACGCTATGTGTGCAGCTTGGGTATTATGTTTGTGTGTTTAGCGTATTCAGTAAAAGCAAGCGTGTCGCGTATAACAAAATATGTATTTTAAGACTGAATGAATCTTTAAATTTCTTTAAACATGCTAGCATTGCCAACTGGTGGGAGCTGGGGTCGGGTAGTCGCATTAGGATCTGGATTATGGTTGCGTGCGTGGATGTGCCATCGTATCCGAAGCACTTGGACTGTAGATAATCCTGTCACAAACCGAGGGTTCGATTGCAGATTTAACGTTACATCACCCGTCCCGTCAATTACGTGTGTATCTTTTCCTGGTCTTACGTAAAATCACTTGCCTTGTCAATTACCTGTGTCATTTCCTGGCCTTACATTACATCATTTGTCCCGTCAATTACCTGTGTGTCATTTCCGGGCCTTACATTACATCATTTGTCCTGTCAATTACCTGTGTGTCATTTCCGGGCCTTACATTACATCATTTGTCCCGTCAATTACCTGTGTCATTTCCTGGCCTTACATAACATCATTTGTCCCGTCAATTACCTGTGTCATTTCCTGGCCTTACATTACATCATTTGTCCCGTCAATTACCTGTGTCATTTCCTGGCCTTACATAACATCATTTGTCCCGTCAATTACCTGTGTCAGTTCCTGGCCTTACATTACATCATTTGTCCCGTCAATTACCTGTGTCAGTTCCGGGCCTTACATTACATCACCCGTCCCGTCAATTACCTGTGTCGGTTCCTGGCCTTACATAACATCATTTGTCCCGTCAATTACCTGTGTCATTTCCGGGCCTTACATTACATCACCCGCCCCGTCAATTACCTGTGTCAGTTCCTGGCCTTACATAACATCATTTGTCCCGTCAATTACCTGTGTCAGTTCCGGGCCTTACATTATATTACCCGTCCCGTCAATTACCTGTGTCGGTTCCTGGCCTTACATAACATCATTTGTCCCGTCAATTACCTGTGTCAGTTCCGGGCCTTACATTACATCACCCGTCCCGTCAATTACATGTGTCGGTTCCTGGCCTTACATTACATCATTTGTCCCGTCAATTACCTGTGTCAGTTCCGGGCCTTATATAACATCATTTGTCCCGTCAATTACCTGTGTCAGTTCCGAGCCTTACATTACAACACTACAACACCTCCAAGATGTAAGAATTTTATTATGCATTTAGTGATGAAAAACTGTTTACCTGAATTTGATTTATGGTACACTCGATTTTTTTCAAAGTGCCTTTATTTTAGTTTTGATGTCAAACCTTACGATACACATATACAATAATATATGGCCCGACAAAGCTTATACACTCAAATTTGCCAGAAATAACGAGTATTGCGGGGCAATTGCATCAAATGTTCTTCATTGAAAGCCTTATGTTCAATCCCATATCATTGCCATTCTTGGCGATCTTCGGAAGTTCTCAGCATGTCATATCGGTGCGCATGACCCTCATTTGTCATTACGCAGTTGAACGCTGGCTTGTATTCTTTTCTAATTAAATAACTACAGCTGCGCTTGATTAGTGGCGATGTAAACGAGATACATCAATTTGTGATAAGCGATAGTGTAAAAAATCAGGACAAAGGCTGCAGTGAACTACGCACAGATTGGGAATAAGCCAACAGCAATACTGTTAGCCTGTTATCGAAAAAATTAAGTTGTCCCAGAAAATACTTCAAAATATAATTATGCCTCAGACTTGTCTACCACAAAAAATCCATGGTTGCAAGATTATTTTGACACAACAGTATTATGGTTCATAGTTTTAATTTAAACAAATTCTGGTTCTGAAGCTGTAGCCTAAACAATATAGAGTCTTCATGCAAAGTGAAATGACTAAACTTTTCGGTCATTTCCCGAAGCCATGTGTGAGTTGTATTATTACAGAATGGGTGAGAATCTTACAGGTTGCGAGTGGGTTGATACAGCAGGTATTTGTGATTTTAAGTGAGTAGGAACCATAGATTATTTTTATGACAGTGGATGAGAAAAATGTTCTATTCAGACTAATTTACAATCAATAACTAAGTAATTTAAGTACTTACCGAGTGTCTTTTTATCTGAGAAATGGATGAAGCTATGGACTGATGGTATCAGTCAGATAATGTAAAACAGACACTCAAATCGAAGTAACTTCCTGAAATGAGAGAATTCATTTTGTGCTTACTTATACTATCATACACGGGTCGCCCAGTCGTCTCTGACGCCGCGATTCGCTGTGCAGAGTTGCGTCCCTTGGGCACACCAGAAACGTATGGATGTGGGTTGGAATCCCTGTCCGCCCCGATTATATTTCTAGGTTTGTCAGCACCCTACCCGTGTTCATGAGTTTCACCGAATTGGTAAACGTCTGAGACCTGCACCACTTCGGGCTTTCCTCCCACATTAATCTGACACGCCGCGATATAACTGGAATTCTGTTAAAAGTTGCGTTAAACCCAACTCACTTACTCACTCATGTGCAGGACGTTTTAGCAAAATGCATGCATATCAGTCGTCCAAACCACCCTTCCAGACCGACGACCGAAAAAGAAGGAAACATCAAACGTGCATTAATTGACAGGTCCTAGGAACTTTGTTTTCTGCTACTCTTGTTGATTGGCTGCTGACTTCGTGGGTGTGTCAAGTTATGCATAAAGAAAACACTCACCCGATTCATGTCACGCTTCAGTATATATTCCTTATCAATCTCGTCATTTTTGTCTCCTTTGATGTAAATAATTTGTTTTCGTTTAAACTATTGTATATAATACATTCATTAATGGATTTCATTATATGGGCGTAGTGGATTCTTACAAAAGTTTGCACATCGTTCTTTCTTTATTCATACCTCAAGTTACCGAAAAAAATACACAGTCATAGAGCTGGATTATTGCTGAGTGTGGCGTTAAACAACAAACGAACATCACAGTCAGTCCTCAAATGTATTTTATGAATTGGTGGTAAATAATTCTTAACTGAGGTTGTCAGTGGCTCTACCCTTGGGGGAATTGGAGTAGTAAAAAATATTGTCCCACCTCAGTGTTTTATCGCAGAATATATGTGTGTTTGAGTCTCCGGTAAAAAATTGTCATTAATCACCTTAAAGGATGGTGCAAATCCTGCTTTGGAACCGTGTAGTAGGAGACGTACGTACATGTAAGTCCGCATGCTTCCCCAGGTATGGTGGCCTAACTTTGGTATTCTTATGAATATTCATATTCTATAGTTACATACTAGGTTTAAATACAAATGTGTGATTCTCAAGTTGTCCATTGCTGACAAGTTTTTACATTGTTTACATGTATTTATTTTTAATGTAAACGTAACACCCAATCTGTGCAGCTGCCGATTGCGTGCATTGGGCAGGCCGTTTAACAATGCGTGCAATAGGCAATACAGCATGTCCAATGCATGCAATGAACAGTAACGTGTATGGGTTTTAAAATCGTATTCAGAGAACTCAAAAGGATAAAGTTATTTCATAAGGATCTATTCACCGAGTTATTTTCCAATGATATGTTCGCTGAATTGTTTTCACGCACGAATGCATCAACATTAAATCTTAAATTACTATTTATATGGTTTCTTAACGACTGTAAAACACAAATAAGATACGGCTTTATTACAAGCATGGGTTGGGTTATGTATAATTGGCATACAGTTTATTGTTTTGATATCAACCTACCCGAATAAATGAAACAAGTTGTCCTTTTAAAAGGTGTTCATTGTATTACATTTAGTTTCAATTAGTTTCTCCATCTTTGAGAGGTGTTTTGACAACGTAAACAAGTTCACTAGTTCACTTTTCATCTAAATGCACTGTTTCCCTTTGAGTAAAGACTTTGTGACAACTAGTTATGTTTCCTCTTTTTTTCACAAACATTCTGATGGTATATTATTTTCAAAAGGTTGAGCTTAGCAATTGCGGCACAAATAGTTTTATCTTTGATATGAAAAACATTACGTCAATCATATATCCTCAACCACATATCACAGGCTATGAACGAAGAAGACCTAGAAAGACTTCTTGACAACACCTCTACTGCTGATATTATGACAGATGCTGTTGACGCCACTAAATATAATTCTATTTATACTTCTCGTAATTACATGGTTGAAATGTTGCCGATGTGACTTAATGTGTTTACTCACTCACCTTTCACTGAAAGGTTAATCTTTTCACGAAATGACTTATTTCTCATTGTGAGTGAGTTATTTTTTTTCTCACATCGGCAATATTTCAGCCATATCGTATTTCTCAGTGTGAGTGTAACATATAGGCATAAAAGCAGAACACATGGCTGCAATGTTAGGCAACTGTCAACATGTTGAACAAACCAAGTAGCAAGTCATGTCTCATGCATCAACAAGACATAGGATAATTCATCATATACTAGGAACAACATTTAGGGAACCCCTGTCATTTCAACTATAAAAATGAAATGGTCAGAATGCTGCTCGAGACACAGTTACTGCATGAAGATCATGCTGGTTATTTGGATGAGTCAGTAAATGTCACTGATCGTGTACAACTTAATGCCTCTACAAGTGGAAGGAGGCCTAGAAATACTGCTGCCAAGCAGGGAAACAAGCTGTGTGACAGTGCATATGTTTGTCTTTACTTTTTATATTTTCCACACGGTAACATCACAAAATATATATAAAGACAGGTTACCGTGTGGAAAATATAAATAGTAAAGACAAACATATGCACTGTTAGACAGACCTATGACTCCTTGCTTGGATCGGCTTGTGTAGCAACCTAATTATCTGCAGAATGGACACCTTCTGTTCAGAGTGTGACAAGTAATCTGTTTTCAATAACAGAACATAGTCGACTACATCGTACTTTTACACAGATCACTGTATAAGGTTTTAGGTAAATGTCGTGTGAAAATAGGAACGGGGGACTCCCTTTTATTTACATCATTTCCGAGGAAAGGAATCAAATACAAACAACATGAAATTAATACCCATAACTTCACAAAAAGTGCATCCTGTTTTCTTGCGGCATGTGAAATATGATGCTTCATGTTATCATCAGTGTTAAATGGACATATCAGTCTAACCACTGCCAGATGTTGTTTGTCCGGCATGCAATTCTTGGAAACAAAATTTGATACTGGTCGCCATATGATATAATGAACCTCTACCATTCCAGATACACAACTCGAACAGCAACCATTGGGGCAGGTGAGATTTCCTTGTGTAGAATTTTTCTGGTTTGGGTGTATTACATCGGTGACATTTAAACAGTTTATAGTTTCAGTATTTGCAAGTGTTGTCAGGAACCCATGTTGTTAATAATGGTCGTGGCATGTTGTAGAAAACTAGGCATACTTCGGGTGAGCTAAATGTCTAAATGTGCACGACTGTGTGTCTTTTCTGTGAGTATTTTCTACCAAGGTGCTTATCAGGTGTATTTCTTCTATTTCCAAACTAGTGGAATGAAGACGGGCAAACGAAAAGCCAATTGCGACGTGTGGAAGATATATCTAGCCTCTAGCCAGTAGTACTGATTTTAGATACAGGTCAATGTTCTGTTACCTTTACAAACTTCCTTTATGTTTCAGAAAAGAACATCCCCAGGATGTACTTACAATGTCTCCTTGTAGTGTTATGTGGTGAGTAGAATGGATACATGATATTGTATTATCAAATTATTAAAGAGTGCAGTCGATAATTGTCATGGTAAAATGTAAATGACATCTTATGCTGAACTTCTCTGTGAGAATTAAAAAGGTGTTTGCATGCACTTGCTTAAACAGAAGCAGACACTTCACTCCATGTCCAGATAGCCCCAGCAACAGTTACTGCCATCATATATTTCCAGTGTGTATAATGTGTTATATGGATATGGAAATTTGAACATTACGCGATTCTGATTGGTCAATCAGAGCTTATCAAATAACAATAAACGTCCTCGTTTTGACGGCTGCACCATAATATTTTTAATATAGTCTTTTTCAGGCATTTTAAAATAATAATATGTACAATCAGAGACCTCATACTGAGGGACAGGCCTCAGCAGTCGACTATCATTGTCGTGCCCTTGAGCGTAATTCATACATGGGGAGGCCTTCTTTTTTTCTCCTGACAGCGGTTAAGATGCACGACACATGCGCAGATGCTCTGACCTGAAACCTTGCTTAGTCTTGTAAACAACCTTACCCAATGTTTGAATGTCGAGAGTTAATTCCCTTCGTTAATCCCCACATGCTGAGATTACACAGATATTGTGAGTATTAAGTGCGGTAAAAAAGTACATCTTTCAGGTAAAGGGCAACGAACAGAATCTTAGAAACTTGGTCAATGAAGGTGTGTAATTTGCGACAAAACATCACTAGACATGATGATTTACCATTTCAGTTGTATTTCCTGTTTTGCTGTTTTCTATGCAGATATTAATATTACCGTCTGTATTTGTCTTGTCTTGTAAACTAAGCCGGAGATAGCAATTAGCTGTACGCACATTTCCTCCCATATTTACCGGTGACTTGGTTATAAATCATTTATATTATTGAATTGTCTGTCCCTTTTGACACTAGTGTGATTGACAAGATTTAGGAAAACCATGGTATAAATATGCAGACCTCGCTTTCGAAATGTCACGCTTGCATCCCAAGTACCAAGTTGTCCGATTCCCCATTGTTCTCTGTGCCTTAGGTTTTGTACCTCCCAATCTGTTGACTGACATTGGGAGAGTACCCTGTTTTGCTACCAGCAATACAGCCTTTCTGACAATCTGGGTAATGCAGAAGGCTGCAGTGTTGGAGAGTCTCCACATTCTCCAAAAAGTTCTGGGTGGGTTTGAATAGACACCGCTTCCTGGGAGAAGTCCCATTCGCTGTCTGGGCTGCTTGTAGACGGGGTAATGGCCCTGAGCTGATGATGAGCCTAACCGGCCTGACTGTGCCAGGATCATCCAAACCCTCTTTGCTGCAGTTTATATTTTAATCTGTACATAATAATAATGATGAAACAAATCTTATAAAGATAACACTTTCTCAGGAAAGTACAAATTCTCGTATGTTTGGGTGTTCAGTTCCATCCAGGATTCGAACCCACACTGCCAGAGTGTGGCACCGAATCGCCAGCACGCAAAATCAGTGTTCTAACCCACTTAGTCACCGAGGCTTCCCCAAAATGAATGTCCGACAACTGGTAGCCTAGATAACGTACTTTGTGAACCCCTCTGACAACTGAAGCTCTACCAGTACCATAATACTGTGTGTAGTTTTACTAACGTTCTAAAAATATTTGCTCATTTGTATCTGAACATTTTTAGCTGTTTTACAATACACTGTTCCCCAGATGTCTGACCATAGCACAATATTGGTGTAACCACTGCATCAAAAATCGTGAAAAGATCAGTACAGTCAATATTACTTGCTCACTTTTGATATCCGTCTACTGCCATAAGGGCTCTATGTGCTTGTGATGCAAGACAGGATCGTGCTTCGGTCCAAATAGTCTGGGTGTAAATACTAAACCTTAATATCTATAAAATGACACCACCTAAAGCTTCTGATCATGGAGATACCAGTCGCAGTGGTCCACTGTTAAACTTTGTCTTAACATTTACCTTCATGCCAGTTAATTCACAAAATACTTTCCAAACCAACACTCTGTTTTCTAACTATAATGTGGTATCAGCAACTACAGAAACATCATCAGACCATGTCGACCATATTCTTGTCACCATACTAATATGTTGATACACCCGTGAAGATCCGGGTTAGATTTGGTCGTCAGCAACCCATGCTTTCCGTAAAAGGCGACTATGCTTGTCGTAAGAGGCGACTAAAGGGATCGGGTTGTCAGGTTCGCTGACTTGGTTGATGCATGTCATCGTATCCTAATTGCGTGGATCGATGCTCATGATATTAATCACTGAATTGTCTGGTCCAGACTCGACTATTTACAGACCGCCAATGGCTGGAATATTGCTTAATGCGGCGTAAAACAACAAACAAACAAATCCTATAATTGAACAACCTTGATGAAATGGTGTTCGTATAGGAAAATAAAATTGTTAGTGGTTACTGAAACTTGAAATATTGTAGGACGTCCTGGGAAATTAATTGTTGTCTGAGAAATTGAATTAATTTGAAGGCATCAATTCCCTTGTTTGCAAATTTCAAAATTAAAAACATGCAGTCTTTGTCTGATTTAGAGGTTTCTGTTTCTGGTTTGGCCAAACGTTTCAAAGCGATATCAAGAACTAAACCCTCTAGTCGATATTGTGGGCTCTTACTGTTTGTAGACACACCCATCAGTTGCTGGAGTCTGAAACAGAGTATAGTCATGCACTTTACTTTGTGCCGTCCTAATGGTTCATAAAGGAGAGGCAACAAATCGTCCAACTGAATGATATCATTTGGCCTTCGTCAATAGATTGAAGTTGGCAGTTCGTTGGCTAGACAGACTGTCAACGTCATTTATTTCGTCATAACATCAACCTAACATTGCTTTGCACAGCAGTCGAATCCAATGTTTTTCTCTGGACAATCTATAAGATCGACTTTATTTAAGGCGATTAGATGGATGGTATATTTTCTCTTATATCCCAACTTTCATGCAAATGACGGAGTGATTTTCAGAATTGAAATGTTGGTTGATACAATTGGAAACATTTCTGTTGATGCCCGATCTATGCAGGCTGACTCGAGTTGAGTGTTTCACTATCTCGGCTCAAACAGTTTATATTTTGTTCATTCAGCAATACTTTGGTAAATGCTACACCTAACTAAATAACGAAATAAATTATGCCGCCATTTTCTTTAGGTACTGTGCACAATAGGACAATGGGATATGGTACGCTTCCTTTCGTTTATTTACACACAATGTTCATGTACACATATATTTATTTGTGATAAATGTCCTGTAATAAAAAAACCCAAACTAACATAACTCAACGTTTACAAAGCGCTGAACAGCTGAAGATGTTGTTTATCTATAAGTGCTTGTTCATCACACTTCACCTTCAATTTCAGCATGCTTGATTATTGCTATGTGGAAACATGGTGATGTATGTTATACATGTTATACGAACAGTAGAACTACCTTCAACATAGGGATCACATTGTTTATCAGTCACATTTTTGTGTAATGTTGACGTAGTCATTGAATACAGTGAATAACATTTGAATGACGTCTTATTTCAGGAATAGATATATGCACCAGCTGCGGCGGTGGAGACGGAGGAGCAGGTAAAATTAGTTTCTCATCTTGGCACAAAACTGTATGCACCATGTATCCACCGGCTTACATCAATCTATATTTTCAGTTCATGGCGGTCACTGACCCATAACACAATTTTGACAAGCAACTGTTGTATGTGTGACAGCTGTAATGTATCTAAAGTTCACAAGATCGGATATTATTCGACATCATATTGCCATATCAAAACCCATAATAATAAATAATGATGTACCGGTACTTTAATCGTAGCATTATTAATACTAGACATACGAGTGGTGAAGCAGTATTTAGTATATATTTCTATCTTTTTTAACTTTTCAGTTTATCACAATTATACCCTCCAAAATGGAATCATTAACAATGATTGTTAAGATCAATCTGAAGAAGAAAAAAAATTGCTTTGAAAAATGACTGCCAGAGATAGTAGGGTTTCGGAACAAAAACCGAACTCACCCATTCACCCGAAACATTACACTATGACCGTGCAATTCCACCAGAGCGAGGGGACCTGTCTTGATTTTGGAACGTCGTCAAATCACTCTGATCCATTTGTATTGTTGATTTTCATTATCCACAATAACACGTAAGCTCTCTACTCGTTCTTTCATGCAGTGTATTGTGATCAGATTGGGAATGCTTTGTCTACAGGGCTATTGACACAGTTCAAACTGGTAGAACTAAGCGAGAAGTACCCAATATGTTCAATGTGACTGTGATTTGCAGATTTTGGAACATGTTTCTGAAGACACAACATGTTAACGATCGGCCCCGCACATGACTTCCGAGGTCAACAAGTGCAGAAACGATTAATCAGAAACACCAGTTTAGAAATCGACCGTCAGAGTTCAAGTGAGAGGCCAAACGTTTAGAAATCGTCTGCGTGCTCAGCGTCCACGTGTTGTAGCATCGTTAACTAATCGACACATTCTTACTAGACGCCACTGGTTCATCACCGACGGTAATCCTGAGGCAAGGTTGTTAACTGACAAGAAAAGTCAATATTTTACCCTTGCCAAACTACCTGATATTTCGTGGCGTCCTTTCTATGCCCCTCCGTTTGACCAATCAGATTCCACCTCTCGTATTAATTGCAATTGCTTCAAACAAAATGGCAGCACCCAGCCAATACGATCTGATCGATAATCAAGATCTATATTGTAACAAAACGGGTCTTACCTCGCGAAATGCATCAAATCATTTGATAAAAATATGAAAAGATTTGGAAAATATGTGTCGACGCCTGTTGACGGTACACATGTTTTGCAAATCCTGCAATCAATTGAAATCTGCACATAGATTCCATGTTGTTTTCGAACCAGGTGTCTATTTCTTTCCCTCGATTTTGATTGGACTATGCATAGACTCATTAGTCCAGCCAAAACGTAACCCCGGAATTAAAAGACAATAACGCAAGTGCCCACCGTGTACGTATCGTTACTCCAGAAGCAAAAGGTCACCAGAATGCAATGGTCAGCTATGAGTCACGACCATTATTTGTGGTCTCTGGTCATTGATTCGGACCATGTCTCGCCGTAGACATACGAATGTTTGACCACCAAGGCATGGTTCATCTCAGACACCCCTATATATCGTCTTTTTTCACGCTTACAATACACCGCCAACGTGTTCTGTTCATTGCCAGCTTACAGCTATAGTCCTTTCCCCCTATTTTGTTTTGGAGAGAATATATACAAAGGTGTCATGTACGTCATGAGAAACAATTCGACAATCTGCATTTTGTTATTGGTTTTCATATTTTACTGCGCTGACTTTTGAATCATTACTGACGCAGTGTAATATGTGAAAGTAGTTTGGGTTGAAAATCCATGACAGTTTCCTGTAGCCAAAACATTTGACATGAAAATGTCAAAACAATAATAAAGAAGATACCCTGACGAGTGAATTTATTCGCACGCTTCGTGTTTTCGACTCGAATGCTTGAAAATGCGTTAGACGGTGGGAAATGCTACCCCTGGTGATAAAGAGGATGCAGTCTTGTGCATAATAACGAAAACAACCCAATTTTTCATATTTATAATCTATTTACCCACATGAAATAACTCGAAACTGAAATAGAATACTGAAAATAAACTGCTTTCATAAGCTGTCGCCTGTTATAAAATGTGCTGCCGCTTGACTTTATTCAATAAACACGATATTAAAAACTCACAACATCGCTTGGCTTATTCAATGACATTGAGTGTAGAGATGACAGGTCGCCCAAAGCTAGGAGCTTAAGAACACTCGATGACTCACATATTATGTCAGAGGAAATTGTGACGTGTTTGAAAAAGTCTCTGGCACTAAAGGTAGGTCAAAATTCGCATGGAAGATGAATCATAAAGATATATTAAGAGGGTTAGTATAATATGACAATAACGTCCATTCATGGTCTCTACATCAATTCAAGATCCATGTGCAATTTTTCAAGCAATTCTTCTGAAGTTGGTAAATGTTTTTTTTGAAACAAAATGGAAATTATCAAATGTAATGAGGGTGGAATAGGTGCTGTCCTGCCGTCATGTTTTGCTTCGGGAGTATTACTCAAAGACCGTTCAATATATCTGGACCAAACATTGCATCGTTCTTGGCATGAAATTGTACCCTTTCTATTTAGGAATAATGGAAACAAATTTGTTCAGTTTCCATGACAACAATTTAAATCAATCAGGTTAGGGTTTGTTTCCAGAGCATAACCCAAATATGGTTCAATTTTTCTGAAAGTTTCAAATGCAGAAAGAAGTGTTTTCCAAACCCAGAGGCGACATGTTACAAACTGGCAGTGCTGACACCTTTGTTATAATCTGAGCTAGAATCCTTGGGACCTCTGGTTTAAAATTCTTATGCAGCATGAATGTCTTTTCCAAACATTCTAGTGAGATTATACAAACTGGAAATACTTATATGTTTTCTAAAAAAAAGTGCTTCAACCATTACACTTTCTGATTTAACATAACATAAGAAAGTATGTTTTCAAAAATAGGAAATGATTTAATACGACCATTTAATAAATGTCTGAATGCTAAGTAAGCAAAAGCCATGAAGAATTTTGGTTCAGTGCTTTAGGTTATATATTTCATTCTTGGTGTAGCCAATAAAAAGCCCATCTAAATGGACCTCCTTGTATGTCAAACTGAATAATTCAATTCAGAGAAGTATCACCTCAAGCCCTTTGTAAAGTTAATTGCAGCTTTTTTTCCTTTTTAAAAATAAATGAATTTTGTTTTGCATGTTTAACGGATTTAGGTTTTAATTTCAGATGTGTAACGAATATGTATATTTTGACTGTCTTTATTTGCTTGTGAATGTAAAGAATGAGCACAATTTAGGATGGCAGCTTACATGGAAGTGTGTGGTTTTATTTAGAAGATAAGGTTTGAGTAATTCTAAAGTGAACAGGGGCGGTCGGGTAGCCTAGTGGTTAAAGCGTTCGCTTGTCACACCGAAGACCCGGGTTCGATTCCCGACATGGGTACAATGTGTGAAGCCCATTTCTGGTGTCCCCCGCCGTGATATTGCTGGAATATTGCTAAAAGCGGCGTAAAACCATACTCACTCACTCACTAAAGTGAACATGTTGGTCCAGGATTCTGGTCTTTCTGCACTACAGATTATAGTCCACTCCCTTCTGCACTACAGATTATGGTCCATGTCCTTCTGCACTATAGATAATGGTCCATACTCTTCTGTACTACAGATTATGATCCACATCCTTCTGCACTATAGATTCTGGTCCATGCCGTTCTGCACTATAGATTATGGCCCATGCCCTTCTGCACTACAGATTACGGTCCATGCCCTTTTGCACTACAGATTATGTTTCATACCATTCTGCACTACAGATTATGGCCCATGCCATTCTGCACTACAGATTATGGTCCATGCCCTCCTGCACTTCAGAATATGGTCCATGCCCTTCTGCACTACATATTACGGTACATGCCGTTTTGCACTACAGATTATAGTCTATGCCCTTCTGTACTACAGATTATGATCCACACCCTTCTGCACTACAGTTTATGGTCCATGCCCTCCTGCGCTTCAGATTATGGTCCATGCCCTTCCACACTACAGATTATGGTCAACACCCTTCTGCACTACATATTACCGTCCATGCCGTTCTGCACTACAGATTATGGTCCACTCCCTTCTGCACTGCAGATTATGGCCCATGTCCTTCTGCACTATAAATGATGGCTCATACTCTTCTGTACTACAGATTATGATCCACATCCTTCTGCACTACAGATTATAGTCCATGCCGTTCTGCACTATAGATTATGGCCCATGCCCTTCTGCACTACAGATTACGGTCCAGGCCCTTTTGCACTACAGATTATGTTCCATACCATTCTGCATACAGATTATGGTCCATGCCATTCTGCACTACTGATTATGGTCCATGCCCTTCTGCACTACAGATTATGATCCACTAACTTCTGCATTACAGATTATGGCCCATGTCATCCTGCACTACAGACTATGGTCCACTTACTTCTGCACTTCAGATTATGATCCATTCCCTTCTGGACAATAGATTATTGTCCATGCCCTTCTGTACTACAGATTATGACCCACACCCTTCTGCACTACAGATTATGTTCCATACCATTCTGCATACAGATTATGGTCCATGCCATTCTGCACTACTGATTATGGTCCATGCCCTTCTGCACTACAGATTATGATCCACTAACTTCTGCATTACAGATTATGGCCCATGTCATCCTGCACTACAGACTATGGTCCACTTACTTCTGCACTTCAGATTATGATCCATTCCCTTCTGGACAATAGATTATTGTCCATGCCCTTCTGTACTACAGATTATGACCCACACCCTTCTGCACTACAGATTATGGTCCATGTCCTTCTGCACTACAGATTATGGTCAACACCCTCCTGCACTACCTATTATGGTCTATACCCTTCTTCATTACATTTTACCGTCCATGCCGTTCTGCACTACAGATTATGGTCCATGTCGTTCTGCACTACAGATTATGGTCCACTCCCTTCTGCACTACAGATTATGGCCCATGTCCTTCTGCACTATAAATGGTGGCTCATACTCTTCTGTACTACAGATTATGACCCACACCCTTCTGCACTACAGATTATGGTCCATGTCCTTCTGCACTACAGATTATGGTCAACACCCTCCTGCACTACCTATTATGGTCTATACCCTTCTTCATTACATTTTACCGTCCATGCCGTTCTGCACTACAGATTATGGTCCATGTCGTTCTGCACTACAGATTATGGTCCACTCCCTTCTGCACTACAGATTATGGCCCATGTCGTTCTGCACTATAAATGGTGGCTCATACTCTTCTGTACTACAGATTATGACCCACACCCTTCTGCACTACAGATTATGGTCAACACCCTTCTGCATTACAGATTATGGTCCATGTCCTTCTGCACTACAGATTATGGTCAACACCCTTCTGCACTACCTATTATGGTCCATACCCTTCTGCACTACATTTTACCGTCCATGCCGTTCTGCACTACAGATTATGGTCCATGTCGTTCTGCACTACAGATTATGGTCCATGTCGGTCTGCACTACAGATTATTGTCAACACCCTTCTGCACTACCTATTATGTTCCATACCCTTCTGCACTACATATTACCGCCCATGCCGTTCTGCACTACAGATTATGGTCCATGTCGTTCTGCACCACAGATTATGGTCCATGTCGTTCTGCACTACAGATTATTGTCAACACCCTTCTGCACTACCTATTATGTTCCATACCCGTCTGCACTACATATTACCGTCCATGCTATTCTGCACTACAGTTTATGGTCCATGTCGTTCTACACTACAGATAATGGTCCATGTCCTTCTGCACTACAGATTATGGTCCATGTCGTTCTGCACTACGTATGACCGTCCATGTCATTCTGCACTACAGATTATGGTCCACTTCGTTGTGCACTACAGATTATGGTCCATGTCCTTCTGCACTACAGATTATTGTCCATGCCCTTCTGCACTACAGATTATGATCAAAACCCTTCTGCACTACCGATTATGGTCCATACCCTACTGCACTACATATTACAGTCCATGCCATTCTCAACTACAGAGTATGGTCCATGTCGTTCTGCACTACAGGTTACGGTACATGCCGTTTTGCACTACAGATTATGGTCCATACCCTTCTGCTCTACCGATTATGGTCCATGTCGTTCTGCACTACATATTACCGCCCATACCATTCTGCACTACCGATTATGGTCTATGTCGAACTGCACTACAGATTATGGTCCATGTCCTTCTGCACTACATATTACCGCCCATGCCATTCTGCACTTCAGATTACGGTACATGCCGTTCTGCACTACAGATTACGGTACATGCCGTCCTGCACTACAGATTTTGGTCCATACCCTTCTGCACTACAAACTACCGTCCATGCCATTCTGCACTACAGATTATGGTCCATGTCGTTCTGCAGTACAGATTATGGACCATGTCCTTCTCCACTACATATTGCCGTCCGTGCCATTCTGCACTACAGATTATGGTACATGCCGTTTTGCACTACAGATTACGGTACATGCCGTTTTGCACAACATATTTTGGTCCATACCCTTCTGCACTACATACTACCGTCCATGCCATTCTGCACTTCAGATTATGGTCCATGTCGTTCTGCACTACACGTTACGGTACATGTCGTTTTGCACTACAGCTTATGGTCCATACCCTTCTGCGCTGCAGATTATGGTCCATATCCTTCTGCACTACAGATTATGGTCCATGTCCTTCTGCACTACAAATTATTGTCCATGCCATTCTGCACTACAGATTATGGTCAAAACCCTTCTGCACTACCGATTATGGTCCATACCCTACTGCACTACATATTACAGTCCATGCTATTCTCAACTACAGTGTATGGTCCACGTCGTTCTGCACTACAGATTACGGTACATGTCGTTTTGCTCTACAGATTATGGTCCATGTCCTTCTGCACTACATACTACCGTCCATGCCATTCTGCACTACAGATTATGGTCCATGTCGTTCTGCACTACATATTACCGTCCATACCCTTCTGCACTTCATACTAACGTCCATGCCATTCTGCACTACAGATTATGGTCCATGTCGTTCTGCACTACAGATTATGGTCCATGTCCTTTTGCACTACATACTACCGTCCATGCCATTCTGCACTACAGATTATGGTCCATGTCGTTCTGCACTACAGATTATGGTCCATGCCCTTCGGCACTACAGGCTACCGTCCACGCCCTCCTGGATTTTCAATTTCTGTGTCATGGTGCATAGATAATAGATACATTTTAAGTTATATTTCCCAATGTTTGAAATTATTAAAATGGGTATTTAACCTCATGTGCCAATAGTGCATAATGGATGAAGAAAGGTATAAGGACTTCTGGTCTGATGATGTCAAACCCAGTTTGGGAGTACATCTGCAATTCCATGTGTGCCTCCTTGAGTAGCCCTATACTGATGTCATGAGAATGGTCGTTAGTTGCCACCAAGGAAATATATTTAAAGGATGTTACTTGTGCCTTGCAAAACACTTATTGACGTCAAACACTGTTTTGTCAAAGTTATAGGGACCTACTTAAAAACTTCAAGTTATCCGAAAATAATAATTAAAGAAGGAGTACACAGGGACCAAGCTTTCATTTTGAGACAACCGTTCGTTTGACACATCAAAGTTCAACACAGTGTTGTTTGACTGTATTGTGATCTTGACCTTATTATAACATCTTTAGGTTTAACAAGAATGCTGCATGATTGTGCAAATAAAATAATGGAGCCACAAGGCTCTGTAGCATTCCTGAATTGTTTTAGATTTCAATTGGTAAAAAAACAATGTTGAAATTAGTAACCAGCTCCTGCATAATAGATACCCTTACAGCACACATTAAACTATGCACTGATAATGGAATAATTTACTTGGAAGAGGGAAGAACGTAGGTTTAAAACTTGTGAAAATATGTGAAAATACTGTTCGGGAATATGCAACAGAAACTTGTTAATTCCCATAAAGATACATGACGAAGTACCTGATGCAGTGGTAAATGTAATATAAGTATATAAATGCACTTGTTAAACCCAGATCATTACCATTATCGTATTTGAAATGCGAATTATTGATGTGTAAATGGATATTCTAGTCCTATAAAATTTTGTACCCCGTTGTAATGTTAGATCAAGTTCTTTCTTAGTTCATTGGTACATAACAGCATTTTGAGAGAAGATGTAAAATATGTTGGTGAAAATGGCATCTGTCTACACAATTACACCAACAATATAATCTTTTTCAGCCGCAAATGAACCACCTTCCATAACATGCCCAACTATTAAAGGCAATTGGGTTGCTGACAAAAGAAAGACGACAACTTCAGTACACTGGTCTACACCTACAGCCAGTGACCCCGAAGATTCAAGCTCGACGTGAGTACCGTATATCGATGTTCACAACGCGATCCACCTATAAGGCGACCAGTCTGTAAAAGCCGGAAACAGCAACCAGCTGTACACACGTTTTCTCCCAATCTACCAATGGTTCGCTTAAAAAAAACACCCAATACAATCTGTGTTAGCACATTTGACTATTGTTACATCTGTAACATTTGTAACATTTGTAACATTTGTTACATTTGAAAACTTTCTATATGGCCATCTACACTTATCAGAAGGATGCACAATGTACGTGATCTGGACTACCAGTTGTCATTTTGTGGAAGGTTCGGTGATCGCTGACTGTGTGTGGTGGCGAATTGGTAGCTCACTCTGAGGGTGTGGATTCGAATCCCAAGTGATACTCAACCGCAAAGTACTACAAATTGTACTTTTCTAAGAAAGCGTTATCCCAGATATAACATTTGTTACATTTGACCACTTTCTAAATGGCATTGTGTATTCAAATATTTGTGACAGTGGGGGAACGAGTGGTTACAATTAATTATTATATAGTAACATGAAATAGTTTCAGAACACATTTCTTACTTAAGGAAATTAACATTGATATTTTCTTGTGAGGTGTAATTAAAGCAGCTTTAAATTTAAATCACTGACCAATATTGTAGACAAGAAAGAGTGGATTTGTGCTCATGCGATCAACATTTGGTATGTCAGGGCCAGACTCAATTTTAATCATTACAGGCCGATGATATATTACTTGAATATTTCTGATTGTTCACTTGACCTTGCAGAGCTGTGCTGAAGAGTGGCAAGGGGTCAGGATCCAAGTTTGGACGTGGAAGCCATGCTGTAGCATACACAGTGACGGACAGTGGAGGCCTATCTGCTTACTGCATGATTAATTTTTATGTCGAGGGTACGGAGAGTCTTCACTTATAGTGTAATCAAGGGAGGACAGTGGAGACCTATCTCCTAACTGTATGATGACGTTTTATGTGAAGGGTACGGAGAGTCTTAAATTATAGTGTAGTCAGGGAAGAATAGGCTAGTTATTTAGGATAGGGAAAATTACTTGATGAAATCAACTTTATTCAGGAAATAATTTGAGTGTAAAATTGAGAACATATGTATGAAAAAGGCATAGGTTATGTTCAAAGCCAGCCATGTATCTCTGTATTTACACTTTTAAGCCATACAGGTGTCGCAGTTGCCTGATGCACTACAAATTGCTTAAGATGACCCACCATTTTATGACTGAAATACAAAACAACTCAACTCACTCTCTACAATTTCCAACATATAAACAAAATTGACAAAGAACATTTGCTAGCTCCATGATAAAGATGGTAAAATCTATTTTTTTTAGAAATGAGCTATATACCTCCAAACATATTTATGAAGTAAAGTGAACACTACCTACCTCAGTCATGGTTTATCAAATGACACATTCTAAACTTAATTCCCAAGGCAGTAAAGCTGTATCCTCCCCCTACTGCCCCCCCCCCCCCCCCCCTCCACACACACACACACAAATGAAAACACAAGTGCATATTTGGTAAAATGTGATGGATTCTTTTAGTGGATCAACATAAAGCAGGTGAATATCACATGTGACACGCTTTACAAAGATGGTTGTACAGATGGTTGTACAGATGTTGTACAGATTGTTGTACATATGGTTGTACAGATGTTGTACAGATGTTGTACTGATGTTGTACAGATGTTTGTACAGATTGTTGTACAAATGATTGTACAGATGGTTGTTCAGATGGTTGTAGAGATGGTTCTTCAGATGGTTGTACAGATGGTTGTTCAGATGGTTGTACAGATGGTTGCACTGATGGTTGTACAGATGGTGTACATATGGTTTTCAGATGGTTGTACAGATGGTTGTACAGATGTTGTACAGATGGTTGTACAGATGTTGCACAGATGGTTGTACAGATGTTGTACAGATGGTTGTAAAGATGGTTGTACAGATGGTTGTTCAGATGGTTGTAAAGATGGTTGTACACATGGTTGTTCAGATGGTTGTTCAGATGGATATTCAGATGGTTATTCAGATGGTTGTCCAGATGGTTATTCAGATGGTTGTTCAGATGGTTGTCCAGATGGTTATTCAGATGGTTGTTCAGATGGTTGTACAGATGGTTGTTCAGATGGTTGTTCAGATGGTTGTACATATGGTTCTTAAGATGGTTGTTCAAATGGTTGTACAGATGGTTGTACAGATGGTTGTAAAGATGGTTGTACAGATGGTTGTACAGATGGTTGTAAAGATGGTTGTAAAGATGGTTGTACAGATGGTTGTACAGATGGTTATACAAGATGGTTGTATTGATGTATAGATGGTTGTACAGATGGTTGTAAAGATGGCTGTACAGATGGTTGTACAGATGGTTGTACAGATGGTTGTACAGATGGTTGTAAAGATGGTTGTACAGATGGTTGTTCAGATGGTTGTAAAGATGGTTGTACACATGGTTGTTCAGATGGTTGTTCAGATGGTTGTACATATGGTTGTACAGATGGTTGTACAGATGGATGTAAAGATGGTTGTACAGATGGTTGTAGAGATGTTTATACAGATGGTTGTACAGATGGTTGTAAAGGTGGTTGTCCAGATGGTTATTTAGATGGTTGTTCAGATGGTTGTACAGATGGTTATTCAGATGGTTGTTCAGATGGTTGTACAGATGGTTGTACAGATGGTTGTAAAGATGGTTGTTCAGATTTTTGTACAGATGGTTGTACAGATGGTTTTACAGATGGTTATACAAGATGGTTGTATTGATGTATAGATGGTTGTACAGATGGTTGTAAAGATGACTGTACAGATGGTTGTAAAGATGGTTGTACAGATGGTTGTACAGATGGTTGTACAGATTGTTGTAAAGGTGGTTGTTTAGATGGTTGTACAGATGTACAGATGGTTGCACAGATGGTTGTACAGATGGTTGTACAGATGGTTGTACAGATGACGAAACAAACACCTACTTCCAGTTGGTCCTCCCTGATGTCATCAGTTCTTGGCGTATGTAAGGCAACATGAGCTGGATAGTTGGATTGCAGACTATCATTAGGTTTTATATCATACCAAAGGTTTACATTAAATTAAATGTAAAAAGCAATGATATGGTAACTCAATGGACCAGGATATCACACATTTTTCAATTCTGTCTTAAAGTTTTCAATGTTGTACAAGTTAAACAATATGTTTTGGAAATACAGTCAAACAACGTTGAGTCGAACTTTGATGTGTCGAACTTACGGTTGTCGCAAAGTAAAAGCTTGGTCCCTGCGTATTTCTTCTTAAGTGATTATTTTCTAACCTTGCATAAGTCAAAGTATTTTCATAGGTCCGTCCGTTCAACTTCAAAACAATAGTGTTTGACTGTAAAACTCAATGGTGGCCATCATAGACTGTATTTAATACATATCTAGTTGAATACTTCAGAAGAAAAAACTTCATTCGGAAAACAACAAAAACAGTGTATGGCATGAGCAACGGTCCTTGCCATGTTATTGTCAGGATTCTTTCTTTCCTGCAATTTTTATGCCAAAGAATACCTACAAGTGATAGAATGATTTGACCTTTCTAGTGTTGTTGAATTTCTAAGCAAATTTGAGATATAGGAAATAAGAATCTCCAAATTTATAGTACTTTTTGTTGTTGCATACCTTGAATTTAAATCAGTGTAATTAAAATGCTCATTGAATTGAATATTTTCAGTGAAGGAATGCCGTCCACCTCATTATATACGGAATGGGGATGTTACGTGTGATCTTTACATCTATGGTGGGAGATGTTCATTCAGATGTGAAGAGGGTTACAAATTGATTGGGGCATCTCAAATCGACTGCTTGGTAAGCGAGAAATGGAGCTCTGACATACCTAAGTGTCAAGGTAGGTACACCGAAAGAACAATTTAGAGGACTAAAATAGCTACAGCTGTGCACCCCAGAATTCCTTTGAACACCATACCTCTATTAGATCATAGCCATAACTTTTCCATATTTTGGCTGTCATCACATGTAATCCTTATGATTTTCATATGACGTCCTTTTCAATGTGAGCTATTCCCATTTAGTCTTTAGCATAACCCTATGTCATTTCGTTCCTGTGACACTGAATATATCTTCAGAGAGTTTAGCCCACACTGTAATTTGTAAGGTTTTCCATTTAAACTGACACTTTATGGTACATATGAAGTACTTATGTGGTTTTTCTTCAGAGAAGATAATCACGTAAGTAGATTGTTATTTGAGCATATTGTGGAGATGGACTCTACGTCTCTTTGATGCAGGCTTGCCCAAGTCATCGGGGATACTCACTCGGCCAACGTGTTACAGGTGCAGGGATTTATTATGCACACTAAGTTCAAGCTGTGCCCTCTGCACCCCTACATTATTTCAAGATTAATGAATGCCTGGAAGTCTGCCACATGATCAACATCGACAAGGAAGATTTAAAGGTGCAGGTGTCATTGCTCCGGGGTTGGAAAGCCTGTCGCCACCATATCTAACCCGGGCTTGAAGGTGAAGGTGTCTTACTCTGGGATGGGAAACCTGCCGCCTCCAAGTCTAACCCAGACTTGAAGGTGAAGGTGTCATGCTCTTGGGTTGGAAAGCCTGCCGCCACCGTGTCTAACCCAGACTTGAAGGTGAAGGTGTCATGCTCTGTGGTGGGAAAGCCTGCCGCCACCATGTCTAACCCAGACTTGAAGGTGAAGGTGTCTTACTCTGGGATGGGAAACCTGCCGCCTCCAAGTCTAACCCAGACTTGAAGGTGAATGTGTCTTGCTCTGGGGTTTGAAAGCCTGCCGCCATCGTGTCTAACCCAGACTGGAAGGTGAATGTGTCATGCTCTGGGGTTGGAAAGCCTGCCGCCACCATATCTAACTCAGACTTGAAGGTGAAGGTGTCTTGCTCTTAGGTTGGAAAGCCTGCCGCCACCGTGTCTAACCCAGACTTGAAGGTGAAGGTGTCATCCTCTGGGGTTTGAAAGCATGCCGCCACCATGTCTAACCTAGACTTGAAGGTGAAGGTGTCATGCTCTGGGGTTTAAAAGCCTGCCGCCACTGTGTCTAAACCAGACTTGAATTTGAAGGTGTCATGCTCTGGGGTTTGAAAGCATGCCGCCACCATGTCTAACCCAGACTTGAAGGTGAAGGTGTCATGCTCTGGGGTTTAAAAGCCTACCGCCACCGTGTCTAAACCAGACTTGAAGGTGAAGGTGTCATCCTCTGGGGTTTGAAAGCCTGCCGCCACCATGTCTAACCCAGACTTGAAGGTGTAGGTGTCATGCTCTGGATTTTGAAAGCCTGTCGCAACCGTGTCAAATCCTGGTCTCAAGCTCTGGAGTAGGAAAGCCTGCCGCCACCATGTCTAACTCAGACTTGAAGGTGAAGGTGTCTTACTCTGGGGTGGGAAACCTGCCGCCTCCAAGTCTAACCCAGACTGGAAGGTAAAGGTGTCTTGCTCTGGGTTTTGAAAGGTCAAGGTCTGGAGTAGGAAAGCCTGCCGCCACCGTGTCTAAACCAGACTTGAAGGTGAAGGTGTCTTGCTCTGGGGTTGGAAAGCCTGCCGCCACTGTGTCTAACCCAGACTTGAAGGTGAAGGTGTCTTGCTCTGGGGTTGGAAAGCCTGCCGCCGCCGTGTCACATTCAAGTGTCAAGCTCTGGGGTGGGAAACCTGCCGCCTCCAAGTCTAACCCAGACTGGAAGGTAAATGTGTCTTGCTCTGGGGTTTGAAAGCCTGCCGCCACCGTGTCTAACCCAGACTTGAAGTGAAGGTGTTTTGCTCTGGGTCTTGAAAGCCTGTCGCCACCGTGTCTAACCCAGACTTGAAGGGGAAGGCGTCATCCTCTGGGGTTTGAAGCATGCCGCCACCGTGTCTAACCCAGACTTGAAGGTGAAGGTGTCATGCTCTGGGTTTGGGAAAGCCTACCGCCACCGTGTCTAACCCAGACTTGAAGGTGAAGGTGTCATGCTCTGGAGTAGGAAAGCCTGCCGCCACCATGTCTAACCCAGACTTGAAGGTGAAGGTGTCATGCTCTGGGGTTTAAAAGCCTACCGCCACCGTGTCTAAACCAGACTTGAAGGTGAAGGTGTCATCCTCTGGGGTTTGAAAGCCTGCCGCCACCATGTCTAACCCAGACTTGAAGGTGTAGGTGTCATGCTCTGGATTTTGAAAGCCTGTCGCAACCGTGTCAAATCCTGGTCTCAAGCTCTGGAGTAGGAAAGCCTGCCGCCACCATGTCTAACTCAGACTTGAAGGTGAAGGTGTCTTACTCTGGGGTGGGAAACCTGCCGCCTCCAAGTCTAACCCAGACTGGAAGGTAAAGGTGTCTTGCTCTGGGTTTTGAAAGGTCAAGGTCTGGAGTAGGAAAGCCTGCCGGCACCGTGTCTAAACCAGACTTGAAGGTGAAGGTGTCTTGCTCTGGGGTTGGAAAGCCTGCCGCCACTGTGTCTAACCCAGACTTGAAGGTGAAGGTGTCTTGCTCTGGGGTTGGAAAGCCTGCCGCCGCCGTGTCACATTCAAGTGTCAAGCTCTGGGGTGGGAAACCTGCCGCCTCCAAGTCTAACCCAGACTGGAAGGTAAATGTGTCTTGCTCTGGGGTTTGAAAGCCTGCCGCCACCGTGTCTAACCCAGACTTGAAGTGAAGGTGTTTTGCTCTGGGTCTTGAAAGCCTGTCGCCACCGTGTCTAACCCAGACTTGAAGGGGAAGGCGTCATCCTCTGGGGTTTGAAGCATGCCGCCACCGTGTCTAACCCAGACTTGAAGGTGAAGGTGTCATGCTCTGGGTTTGGGAAAGCCTACCGCCACCGTGTCTAACCCAGACTTGAAGGTGAAGGTGTCATGCTCTGGAGTAGGAAAGCCTGCCGCCACCATGTCTAACCCAGACTTGAAGGTGAAGGTGTCATGCTCTGGAGTAGGAAAGCCTACCGCCACCGTGTCTAACCCAGACTTGAAGGTGAAGGTGTCATGCTCTGGAGTAGGAAAGCCTGCCGCCACCATGTCTAACCCAGACTTGAAGGTGAAGGTGTCATGCTCTGGGTTTGGGAAAGCCTACCGCCACCGTGTCTAACCCAGACTTGAAGGTGTCATGCTCTGGGGTTTGAAAGCTTGTCGCCACCGTTCAAATGCAGGTGTCGAGCTCTGGAGTAGGAAAGCCTGCCGCCACCGTGTCGTACCCAGACTTGAAGGTGAAGGGGTCTTGCTCTGGGGTTGGAAAGCCTGCCGCCACTGTGTCTAACCCAGACTTGAAGGTGAAGGTGTCATGCTCTGGGGTGGGAAAGCCTACCGCCACCATGTCTAACCCAGACTTGAAGGTGAAGGTGTCATGCTCTGGGGTTTGAAAGCTTGTCGTCACCGTTCAAATGCAGGTGTCGAGCTCTGGAGTAGGAAAGCCTGCCGCCACCGTGTCGTACCCAGACTTGAAGGTGAAGGTGTCTTGCTCTGGGGTTGGAAAGCCTGCCGCCACTGTGTCTAACCCAGACTTGAAGGTGAAGGTGTCATGCTCTGGGATGGGAAAGCCTGCCGCCACTGTGTCTAACCCAGACTTGAAGGTGAAGGTGTCTTGCTCTGGGGTTGGAAAGCCTGCCGCCACCGTGTCAAATCCAAGTGTCAAGGTATGGAGTAGGAAAGCCTGCCGCCACCGTGTCTAACCCAGACTTGAAGGTGAAGGTGTCATGCTCTGGGGTGGGAAACCTGCCGCCTCCAAGTCTAACCCAGACTTGAAGGGGAAGGCGTCATCCTCTGGGCTTTGAAAGCCTGCCGCCACCATGTCTAACCCAGACTTGAAGGTGAAGGTGTCTTGCTTTCGGGTTGGAAAGCCTGCCGCCACCTTGTCAAATCCAACTGTCAAGCTATGGAGTAGGAAAGCCTGCCGCCACTGTGTCTAACCCAGACTTGAAGGTGAAGGTGTCTTGCTCTGGGGTTGGAAAGCCTGCCGCCACCGCGTCAAATCCAAGTGTCAAGGTCTGGAGTAGGAAAGCCTGCCGCCACTGTTTCTAACCCAGACTTGAAGGTGAAGGTGTCTTGCTCTGGGGTTGGAAAGCCTGCCGCCACCGCGTCAAATCCAAGTGTCAAGGTCTGGAGTAGGAAAGCCTGCCGCCACTGTGTCTAACCCAGACTTGAAGGTGAAGGTGTCTTGCTCTGGGGTTGGAAAGCCTGCCGCCACCTTCTCAAATCCAAGTGTCAAGCTGTGGAGTAGGAAAGCCTGCCGCCACCATGTCTAACCCAGACTTGAAGGTGAAGGTGTCTTACTCTGGGGTGGGAAAGCCTGCCGCCGCCGTGTCTAACCCAGACTTGAAGGTAAAGGTGTCTTGCTCTGGGTTTTGAAAGCTTGCCGCCATCGTGTCTAACTCAGACTTGAAGGTGAAGGCGTCTTGCTCTGGGTTTAGAAAGCCTGCCGCCACCATATTAAACCCAGACTTGAAGGTGAAGGTATCATGCTATGGTATTATGAATAAATTAAGTTGGATGCCACAAATTTGTAAAATATTGTATGAGACTCATGGGTCGCCATTTTCTCAACAGCCCTCCACTGATGATGACTAAGTTCAAGGATACATACTGTCAACAGACAAATGGTGAATTTCGGAGAATACATCGTTTGGTTTGCGCCAGGTTGTACATCACATGTTTTTTGACTTGCCAGGAGATACACCATTCGAGATGAAATTGGTTTACTCTCGAATATCTGAGCCCGTTCAGAAAGCCAATATCTCTCAGCCAATCACATAACTTGAATTCTTTAACAAGGAACTTCACTTAGTTTTGGACGAGGCTCGTTGGGAAACCAAAGGAAGCTTTCAGGTTTCCACTGTAAACATGGTGGTAAAGACTCATAAGTGACTCACCGAGTCTTTAACAGCGCCTCACGATTCACCTTCAAGGAGACATGTCACATCTGGACGAGATTCGTTTGGTGCCCCGGTTTGGCAGGAGAAGCACGTCTCTACCCTACTTTACTTTATGCCAACAACGACCTCATTACGACCAACCGCTGGTTTATCAAAGTTATGAGGACAGGGTATTTCAACCAACATCAACACTTGCAAAGCACTGTAGTCAGTTAATTATATCTGGCATACGGAATCTACTAGTCAAAGGGGTGATTCATGCACTGGGACGTTCAGACACCTCCATGGAATGTTATTTACCAGTCTCCCTAGTGCTGAAAAATATTATGTCAGACATGTGCATGATAATCGATTTGAAGTTCCTCATCAAATATTATCTTGTAGGTCCGCCCAAGTTTCAGTTGGAATCGATCAAAAATCGCAGAACTCATGGGTTAATCAGCTTCAATTTCTTCATGTCCCATCCAAGTCCATCCAAGTTGTCCCAGTATTTCCGCCTATTCCCTTTGATAACCACCTCGATTTGCACATCTACATCTAGTCAGGCTTTCATCGAACATCGACGACTTTCTCTCTGCAGTTCAGAATCCGGCTCAAATTTTATAAAAATAACAGTTTTCTGATACAGTTGCTATCTTAACTGGGATTCCTGGTTCATCCCACCGAGTCAAAGCCATAACAAGACAACGTCTACATCGGGGATAGATGTCTACTTCATATAGGTATCCTAGGTCCTCCAGAGGACAGGTACTTAAAGGGCAATGGACATGACTCTAGGCGCACAGGATTGGCCGTTGGTGGATGTCATGTCTAGGGACACTCACATCTCTCCAAGTGACGTTACATAGAGAGGAATGCTTCAGTTACATTCCATACAAACATAGATGAACTGGACGAGATCTCTCTATCTAGTGACACAGATACAACCTCCCACAACTTGGTTGTTGGATCTGACTTGGTGGCTAAATCATCGCATCGTCATGACAGGGATTTCCTTGATCATGTTAATACTCCCCTCTCCAGAACTTTGGGCGTAGGTTGGCGTGTTTATATAAACAGTGCTACAGTCCGAGACGGATTGCCAGAATCAGACATGGAAATATACATCAGTTGTCTGGAAATGAAAGCGATATACACAGCAATCAAGGCTTGGAGACGCCATTTGGGCCATTCAGTAGTTCTGGTTGCAGGAGACAACACCTCAATGGTAGCCTATATTCAGAGACAAAGGGGAACAAGATCAGGGAATTTGTTGAGGGAGACTAAACGTTTATTCGGTTTCGCAGACACGATCAGCTGCAGACTGGCAGCTTGTCACATACCAGGGAAGTTCCACATACTGACAGATTGTCTTTCCTGGAAGTACAGATATTAACGACATAATTGTCTCAACCTCCTGAAGTGTTTCAGTAGATAACAGCCAAGGTGGACACTCCACATGTCAGTCTCTTTGCCATCTCAACAACATGCTCCCATAATACGTCACTCCAGTACCGGACCCACTAGCGCTACAGGAAGATGGACAATGCATGAGTTGGGATGGACTGTTAGCCTATGCATATCCACCTTCGTCTCTCCAAGACAGAGGTCTGGGGAAGGTTGAGGACACAGAAGGCGTCAAATCCCAACTTGACCAAAGTGTTTTCCCAGACTTTTTCCTATACACTTGGAAGAACCAGAACTACCAGATCACCTTCTGTGCCAGCCCAGATCGCACATACTTTACAGCCGCATCCACAATCTTCACCTGCACGCTTTGAACTTCACACTACACAATCGAAGTCTCTACTACTAGAGGAAATCAAAACCCCACACACTTTCTCAAAATGGGATTTATCCAACATCCTGTCGGCCTGAATGGAAGCACCTAAATATACACTTTTCGAGGAAGACAGCTTTCCTTCTAGCCGTAGTTACTGCGGCCATGACTACTGCTAGGACATAGACGCCATTCCATTTGAGCATTGTGGATCATCCCGACAGACTCCTATTCACAGGATATTAATATTGCAGGATGGCTAAAGGCAACTATAGCCGACAACTACTGCCATGCCCAATGTTTGAGAACTGCACAACCCATGAAATACCAGCTAAGCATCATGAAACTCTGTCTCTGTCAGACAAGTCGTATCAAGCTGTCAGTGGAAATCCCACAATACCTCTACTTGCATGATATCCAGCCTGATCTTGAGGGGTATATTCACTGGGACCGTCAGTAGAAGCACAGGTTTTTGTTTCTCAGGTCATTTGTGTATGAAGATTCCAACAACTACAACCTTAGAAGGTAAGTTAGCCTTTTGATTATTTGTGGCCAGGGTGTGACAGATCTTAGGTTAATGGCTGGACTCATATTATAACATCTTGAGGGGCTGTATGGTTCAAGGGAATGACACCATATTGGAGTCTCCTCAAAGCTGGATATGATGTCAGATAACTGGAAGTGACGTCATCAAAGGAAGTGACCTCAGTAAAACCGGAAGTGGCATAATTGTAACTGGAAGAGACCACCCACATTAATAGTTGTAACGTCATGAGAGAGGAAGTGATGTCACATGACCAAGATGTGACGGCATAATACCAGAAGTGACGTCATAAAAATGCCAATGTAACGGTACTTTCAGAGGAAGAATCAAGTATTGTGCATTTCTGTTATTGTGTCTGTATGTATATTTCATTGCTGTCAGGTGTTCAGGGCTATCAGAAGCTACATCCCACATTTCCCTTTGGTTAATTCTGGCTATGATGAAATAAGAGAAGGGTATTCCAAGGAATCATCAAGCAATACTTATCACTATAATTCTAAGAATACAACCTCAATTGCATCAGTGGTCTTCCCACCCTTTTCCCCAATTTATCTGCATCTACGTGATGTTCTTTATTGGAAAGAAAGAAATGTCATTGTCCCGCCCAAGGCACGCTAGTGGCACTGGTAGTGGGATTAGGTTTTCCTAAAGGCCAATTGGGAATAGCTGACAGTGAATAGGACATCTGTTGAAAAAATATATGATTTTATAGTGTGATGACAGCGCTTTACCTAAGGTTAGACCTAAAACTATTTGTCTTTTGTGACTATCTGCCAATACTTCTGCAGCTTAAAACAACAAAAGGGTCCAGTGCATACCTAATCCCTTGCTTCTACAAATGTATGTAATTTCTTATTGTATTTTTATTAATCCCTACATATCATTAAATCATGTTTTGTTTCAAAAGATAGTAGATACACATCACTGCTAGAACTTCTAAATGACTCTCAAAGATGAAACGAAAACCTATTTGATCACGTGTGACTGTTGATTCCTATGTGAGTTTCACCCACTTCTCCTCAAGTCCAGTCTTCTGGGCTGTTAGGTGTAGAAGTTCTGACATGCAGATGTTGTCGATTAGACTCCATGGTCTGTTTGGACTAACCTACTGAAAACATGGCCAACATTCAGAGAACCCTAGCTCCTAAACTGTTTAAATATTGTTTTGCTAACCATATTTTAATATAATTTATGCTCAACTATGAGAACACTGTGTGAGTCCTGAAATGTGTTCCCTGAGCCCTTTGAACATGCACCTTGCTCTTTGACGACTCGGGTAGAGAAATGCATGTCCGGGGCAAGTATATAATTCATATAGGACCAACTCGATCACATCCGTCAATCACCTAGATATTACAAGCCCGTGTTGATGCCACCATATGAACAGACATAGACCTTATCAAGATAAGAGTTATGTCTTTTCTATCTGTTCGTTTCTTGAACAAAGAGTTACCAAAACACACAAACGTACAATGCACAGGATAACATAAAACACATATTTCACAGACTGAGAAACTATTAGTAAGTAAATATTTAGTTAATTTCATAATGTTTCTTCCATGTCGCCGTGGCAGAAGACTATTTCGGTGCAGACTTTGTGGGTTCGAATCCCGCTGGCAACATATTTTTCATGAAATTGTTCTATTATCAAGAGATCAAAAAGAAAAGCTCTGTCATTGCCAAATGGTGTTTTATATCTGACCTACTCTGTTGTATTTTTAGCAACTGAATGTTCAGAACTAACAGTACCAAAGAATGGCAAGAGCTTCCGCTGTACCAATGGAAAGACTTTTAAGAGCATTTGTTGGTTGACTTGTGATGAGGAGAATGGCTATGCACCGGTCAGGGGACAATGGACAATGTGTACCAAAGACAAAACATGGACAACACATGACATGATGTGTGAAGGTGAGACATTCATTACATTAAAATACAGATTTTTGATTCCCATAACTAGTTTCGACTTCGACTATTGTACCCACTCGCCAATCAGGTCTACCATATGTCTAGCATCTATAATAGTGTTTACGTGTGAGCAGAGGTTTGACTTTCCCATCTTCCAGAGGCAAGAGCGTCCACCAGCCTACATTTCAAAGTCTAGTGGAAACTTGTCTTTGATACAGGCTAGTGAACAGTCTTGCCTTGGGAAGATGGCATTTCCACTATTTGAGTGTGTTGAGACATCAATCAGGACCACACAGAAGTTTGACATCATGCCTTGATACACTCGTACATAACCATAGAACACACAACACATCTATACGTGAAATCTCTGACCACGCAAGTGATTTTTCCAATATGAAAACAGGTGGTTGTGACTGTGGGCCAGATCTGATGAATGAGTTTTATAGGGCAGAAGCTCATATCTACATCCCCAGTATAGAAGCAATGGCAACATGATGGAGCAGGTCATCTGCATCGCTTCTCTTTGAAAGACAAACACAATCTTTCCAGTTAGTTTCAACTCCACCTTCCATAGTTGTTCCCCATGATAAATAGTTTGATATGTGTTATGCCTTTGCTGTCCAAAAAGAAGGTGTTGCTTCGAGACTTCTTGGTTTACTTGGATTCTTGTTAGCTCTCTGGATAAAAGTTAGGGATCCTGGTCTGATCTCCTGCGTCGAGACTAGAAAGAAATTCTCCTGTTTGTGATTATATTTAGTTAACAAGCCATAAGAGATAGTGGCCGACGTAGAGTATGGTATCTCAGAGTCGAAGTCTGGACTGAAGCACACCAAAAGCACACATGAAAGCTGACTCAACTTACACAGATCAATACTAATAAATGTCCCATGTAGAGATACCAACAAGCCACTAACATATACCAGGCTCAATTTTTTCTGATATCCCTTTGTATTATAATATTGATGGTTTAAAAAGAAAGACAGCTATAGTACAGTTATGATTTGGGAATGACACAGGCCTTGTCGGACACCAGCCACCTTCAAATTCAAATTCACATTAAATGCATCAAGAAACTACACTGATTGTTTGTTATCAGTTTATAATATGCTTGAGCCATGACTCTTGGCCTGTGGAAACTGTAGACATGTTAAATGGTATCACTGTGGAAGGAAGAAGGTGGAGAAGAGCAACAGGGTTCATTTTGTTTGACTGTGGATATGAAACGTTCCAAGGATTTATCATTCCAGTAGCTAGAGACCGATATAATTCATTGGGATATTCGTGTTTCCTGCTAAGAAACTATCGATAATTAATACGGACGCGCTATCATGATTGACACTAATGACAAAACGAAGTTACCAAGGATACTTTAGGTCAAGGTGTGTGTGGGGGGGGGGGTTTGTGTGTGTGTGTGTGTGGGGGGGGGGGGGGGGGGGGGGGAGGGGGGGGGCGGGAAATTTCAACAGCGACATGAACTCGGTCCATCATGATGTAAGTGGAAAAGTTGGCACCGTTTGATCTTGGTTTAAATATCAGTCAAGAAGAAGAGTGAAAAGACTTCTTCTTACCTTCAAGAATTGGTCACCTTGCCAACACAAATGGCATACATCAAATGTAAGTTGATTTAAATATCGGCCCAGAAGAAGAGGGAAAAGACTGTTCACACCTTCAAAGTAACATGCTCAGCCTTGGGAAGTCCTAGATATGTTGATCATTGCTGAATATATTTCTTCAGTGCTTATTTCCATCATGGTCATGAGCATACATTGAATAAAACTGTATTTTGTTCTACCTTGGTTGGTTAGTTACCCTCTGATCTGGAAGACTCGGACCACTTGTGTGTCATTCATTTTGCGCCTATTGAGAACTATATCATTGTGTATGCAAACTGTCAGAGAGAATTCCAGTTTAGCAAGTGTTTGTGAATGACTAAATGTATAATCTTTCATCATTATGTCACATTTGCCAGTTGAAAAGTGTTACTTCAGTTTCCATGATGCTTTCATAAATAATATCCCTTGTGATCATGGATAACATGATAACTTCTAGATATTCTGCCTTAAAGATAATATGTACCAACTTAGATTAATGTGTTTTCTTGCAAACTGATACAATTGTTTTCATGCAGATACTCAACCGCCACAAATCAACAATTGTCCTGCGACAACAATCCTGAAGACAGCTGACCCAAATGCTCCAACTACTCATGTTATTTGGCCAGACATTACTGTGTCTGACAACTCGAAGGAAACCATCCCTTTAAGAAGTTCATCTGCAATAAAAAATGGTGGATCATTTTCTGTGGGAACACACATAGTTAGTTTCACAGCAACAGACTCGTCTAACAACAAAGCCGATCCATGTTTCTTCCTCGTCAAAGTACAGTGTAAGTAACTGTCAGCAAACAATACTTGTCAATAATTTTTTAATTTGAAGTTTACACGATATACGGCTTTTCCATTGGACGAGAGAGCGGTCACATGACCGCGAAATTGACGTTCATAAGTGTATGAACGACACCATTTGACGTTCATACGTTTTTCACGAGACCGTGTTCTTGAAATGACGTAAACACTGACGGACTACTTCCACATTCCTGGGGAAACCCCTGGGAATTCCCTAGCACGAAAGCACACATAAGTGTTCTTTCTGATCATTTAGAACCCTTATTCTTGGTCTCAGCGTTTCAGTATACATTGAGAAATGTCAGAGAGCGTGACTGCATTTATTGTTCACGAATATCTTCGCTGTGGCCTATCCCAATGAACAAACGATGAAATGCACAACTAAACTATCGTAGTGACGACTCGATCCGTGCCCATGCTGACATTGACCGTCTCCAGCAATCTATGAATTTACCTTGGTGTCTGTTTGACGCATCTTTATTCACCCTTCAATGATCGGCCAGTTGATCAATGATGACTAACACATGTAACCGCCACACGTTCATTAACAACTTCGGAAATCTCTCCCGTCACGTTTATCGTGTCGGCCATTTTGACGTCTTGTACTTGATGCAAATGTATTACGACGCGCTGTGACTGACTTACTGAGGTAGTTCTTACCAGACCTGTCTTATCTAATGTGGATATGATTTGAACACACGTACTGCGTAAGATGTTTCTGAAGAGCAAGTTGTGCATCCATACGCCCATGTCATGATGTCACCTCTCTTTTTGAGGAACTATTTTACTCCGCGATATAGCTGGTTGTTGTATGGCTGTCAGTGTAAACATGAAGTCACACGTACAAAATAAAATTGTGTTTAGATCTTGGCCTACATCCTTTGAGGTAAGAAATTGTGATACAAATTTTCGCAAGCTCCGACGTTCATACAGTTTGGCCCTCACTCTATGAAGGTTCATACTCCAATGAACTCACACAAAGTGAAGGTCAATTCCTAATTAACCACAAGAGGGGCGGTGAGGCAGCCTATTGGTTAAAGCGTTCGCTCTTCACGCAGAAGACCCATGTTTGATTCTTCACATGGGTACATTGGGTACCCTTTGTGGTGTCTCCCACCGTGATATTGCTGGAATATTGCTAAAAGCGGTGTAAAACATTATTCACTCACTCATTAACCACAAGAACAAGATTTGCAGCAACAACTCCGGGTGTGCTGTTTAAAGTATGACCTGATGTCTGTTTAAATTAAGATCATGTTCGATGGTCCATCATAGGGCTCTGATTTGTAGAATAGAATTGACTCAAACACCTGTTTATCAAATCTGACCCGACTTGAATACAGGATTTTGATAGTAATATGCAGCAAATTCAATATTTTTTCCTTTACTTTCATCATCATCTGAGTCAAAATGCATCAAGACACTGTACCATTTCTCCTTGATGGAGACCTGTTAAGATCTGAGTTAGAATGGGTTTTCATGAACCCTTGCTTGTCGTAAGAGGCAACTTATGGTATTGGGTGGTCAGGCTTTATGACTTCATTGATCATGACATCTTATCCCAATTGCGTGGATCGATGCTTATATAATATCAATCACTGGATTGTCTGGTCAAGAGTTGATTATCTTCAGATATATAGCTGGAATATATCTGAGTGCGGCGTTAAACAACAAACAAACAAATCTCTTCCCTGAAACCGTCTGGACACAAATAGTCGACATCACACATGCACAAAATGGCGGCATGTTGGAAAGATACTCTCCTACCCAGAGTTCCATGCAGTCAGAATAGTACCTCTGCCATAAGCCAGTGCCATGTGACGATTCGTCACATCTTACATAGTCCATTCAAGATATGACATATAGTTTTCATCTGTTTCATTTTTGACGAGTCTATACATTAAGAAAAACATAAGTCATAGAATGGTTACAGTCCGTTTGGCTCCAAATGAGAATGATGAATTGCCAAATAACTCAAAATCGGGAATTGTCTATTAAATGTCAATACGGTACACAGTACAGGGTGAGTGAGTGAGTGAGTTGGCTTTAACGCCGCTTTAAACAGTATTCCAGTTATATATGTGTCAGCTTAATGTTGGAGGAAAGCCCAAAGTAATGCAGGCCTTAGACGTTTACCACTTTGGTGAAACCCACGAGCACGGATATGGTGCTGACAAACCTAGAAACATAATCAGAGCGAAGCGGGATTCGAACCCACAATCATAGGTTTCTGGGACTCAACTCTGCACAGCGAATCGCGGCGCCTTAGACGACTGGGCCACCCGTGCCCCCACACAGTAACTAATATACTGTACCAAACAATATCTGCTAATTTTTATTTTTATTCCCATCACATGAATTAGTTGTTTAGGAAACTATCATGTTTTATGTATACAAGTTGACATCTTGAGTGAGTGAGTGAGTTGGGTTTTACGCCGCTTTTAACAGTATTCCAGTTATATCACGGCGTGTCAGCTTAATGTGGGAGGAAAGCCCGAAGTGATGCAGGTCTCAGACGTTTACCACTTCGGTGAAACCCACGAGCACGGGTATGGTGCTGACAAACCTAGAAACATAATCGGGGCGAACCGGGATTCGAACCCACAATCATAGGTTTCTGGCGTGCCCAAGGGACGCAACTCTGCACAGAAAATCGCGGCGCCTTAGACGACTGGGCCACCCGTGCCCCCTCACAGTAACTAATATACTGTACCAAACAATATCTGCTAATTTTTATTTTTATTCCCATCACATGAATTAGTTGTTTAGGAAACTATCATGTTTTATGTATACAAGTTGACATCTTGAATGGAAGGGGTACAACAGTAGGAGGAACAGTGCAAACACGCACTGCATGTCCTACACAACAGTACAGGGCATAACAGCATAAGAGGGATCATCTCCTGATACTTTTCATCTCAATCTGACTCGCTCATGTCACAACCCCCGTCGTCGGAACTGCTTGTGTCACTGCTGATGGTCGCAACTATAGGTGTGACTGTTACTTACCGTATTGACATTTAATACACTAGTACCGATTTTGAGTTATTTTGCACTTCATCGTTCTCATTTAGAGCCAAATGAACTGTGATGTTGTAAAGTCAAAATGGTTCACGATGTTTTTAATGGGAAAGTTACCAGGCATTCGGGGGAAAGTTGGGAAAGGTCCTACAGTTCAAACACCCTTCCAGTTAGAATTATCTTCTAATTGCCTTCTTGTTCTATATAGGACCATTAGGAAAGAAATTTGACAACTAGAAACCACTGCTTTGAATTTTATCATTTGAATCGATTTCATTTGGCATGACGTGATGCTGAATTAACATGCTAGTAAACATTTTGTCTAAATATCAGTAGTGTCAAATCTTCAGGTTCATTGATGTGTAATACTGTTTGATTAATCTTTCATTTATAGCTGTCACGTGTGATCCTCCAAGGTTTGATGATGAGTACATGGATACGCCAGGCTGCCTTAACTTTCGTGAGGGGGCCTCATGCAAACTGGAATGTGACATGGCTATAAAATTGGTAGGAGAGAAATACATCACTTGCAAGAAGGAGGCAAACGGAATCAGAGGTCAATGGGTGTATGGCACATACGATAACCCAAGTAGCGAAAAGTCTTCTTGCAAAGGTAAGAGGCATTTGCCATAAAAGTGTATTCACTCTTTGGACTCTTTGGTTTGCGCGAGGCATGATGATATTTAAAATTGAATAGAATACAATTTACCTTTTACTCATGTATATTTCAAACTCAGCTGCAATTCATACATCCTTGAATTCCCCATACATGTCAGAATCTAATGACAAAAGAAAGTGTCAAGAAGACATCAAATGAAATAAATTAGATCTTACAATGAACGCTGTGCACAGCAAAATGCACATTTGAAATGTAAATTTAAAAAACCCCTTCAATTTCCCTTTTAATTGGCTTTCTAAGATGCTGAATTTAAGATTAACCTTATGTTTTATTGGAGCTGGGTTTAAATTCAAATATTTTATGACCTGTGACGTAGTATTTAAAAATCCAAATAGGGGTTATTGAAGGGCTGTTCCACTTGGTTGCCTTACCTGTATGTTAAAAACATATTTAAATTTTAAACATAATACATAAACACCAAAAAGTGTTGTTTATTATTTAAATACATCTTATTTCATTATCTGTTCAATGTGTGATTTTCCATAATCCCATGCAGCAATATGTAGGAGTTATATATTTTATATTAATTTGCTTCAAGCTCGAAACTTTCCACAAGCGCATTATGGGTCTGGGCTAACACATGTCAACTTAGTGTAGTTGGTAATTGTGAGTTGAGGTATATCTGTTGTACAAGTTGCAGCTTGGCTGCCCCCACTAATGTTTGCAGACTGTAGCAACTGCAAGCCATGAAATAGTGGGCTTACGGAGCTGGTTGCGCTGCATGATATCGTCAGTGACGTGAATCAACGGCCTGGGGGAGATATTGTGTTGCCATGGGACGAACATGGCGTTGGAAGAGCAACGTTTTGTTTTAACTGTTTTATATTGGTAAATGCCGTACGCCGAGTAGCAGGCGTGCATGTGGTTATGAAACTTTTCAAGGAATGCTCATTGCTTTGTCCAGAGAGACAAACGTGGGCACCAACGTGGGAGAACACAGTCGGCGCCTTTAATCTTTTAGCGAGGCATCCTAGAATGTATAACGTTATATAATTATAAGAATAAAAATCCATTTGATATATGTTGATGTCATTCGGATGTTGGGCAGTATTTTGTTTACAAACAGTGTCCATAAAGCTGTAAAATACAAAAACAAAACAACCTACGCATACAGTACTTCTATCAGCGTACGATAGAAAGTGGAGACAGTTTGATGTAAGACATCACTTTGTGTCTTTTCTCAAACTTGTTTAATTATGCAGTTACATCTACACCATCAGATAGGAAATGTAATATTATACATCTCTGCATTATTTTATAATCGAAGGTAGATCCGGTGCCGCGCGTTCACTTTTCAGATATTATGAAAATGTGCGTCAGAAATCCACGTGGTTAAAATTATTTTTTTTTAATTTTAAAAATTAATTATTATTACTCAACTGTTGATGGGTATATTGGGCATCTTATAGTTGAAATCAATAAACTTTAAATTTATAACGTTTCAAACATTTTAGGGGTATACTGGCAAATTCATCTCTTACCCCAGTTTTCATTAAACGAATTTATTTTTACACAAATTTACACAGCCACAGATTTCTTTTTACAAACTGTTACAGGAATGAGTGATTAAGGACATGATACTATTTAACAACAGTTCTTTCAGGTTTCAATAGCATAAAAAAACTCAGTATACTTTCTTTTGCCCCTCAGTTTAGTTTTGATTAAATACCCTTCCCAGTAAAAGTGACACCATGCAGACACACTGCCAGTGTTTCAACTGAACTATATGACAATGGTATGTCGTTTTGCAGACCATTTTGTATAGAATGATTGTAATGCTATAATCTGCTATCGACAATGTCAGAGGTCATACTCGGTAATTGCTATATTTGTTACGTGTTTTCGAGGTTTTAAGGTTTGTGTCTTGAAAGTAGGAAACACTTGCTTTTCTAGTCAGAAATGATTCTGTCATCTTCCTGAGGCAAGGGAGTTAACAGACTATAAAGGGTTATATTTTGGCTGGACTAACGTGTCTATGCATCGTCCAATCGAGAAATCAATATCTGGTTTGTAAACTACCATGTAGATTGTCGATTGCAGGATGTTCAAAGGATGTGTACTGCCAACTCTGCGTCAACAGATATTTTACAAATCTTTTCATGTTTTAATCAAGGTGCTCACGTGATTTGATGCACTTCGGGGATAAGACCAATTTTACCACAATATAGATTTTGATTATCGATAAGATAATCTTAACTGGGAGCTGCCATTTTGTTTGAAGGATGTGCAAGTGAGAGGTGGAATCTGATTGGTCAGTAGGAGCACATAGAAGGGACATAGTAATATCAACTGGTGACGCTACGATCGAGCCAAGAAATTCCAGCCTAGTTCGGCAAGGGTGGAAATTGGCCTATGTAGTCCCTTGCCTCGGGAACATGTTATTCAGTAGACTAGACAACAATGGGAGGAAGAACACAGACACAGAAGATATATTTACAATTACTGAGCTGGTCCTTCGGCCAACTGAGATATGACTCAAATACTAAGAATAAATTAAAATCACTTGGGTTACGTAATATCTTGCATGATTGGTGGAAAAATCAAATTATATATAGTAAACTACGGTTATAACAAACTCAAAGGGACCACTAATCTAATTCCTTATAACCGTTGTTCGTTGTAAGGATATATACAACATATACACAGCAAATGTCTGTGACAAAAAACATTTAGTTATATCCGCAAGTTTGTTATAAGCGTGTTCGTTATAAACGTGGTTTACCGTACTATATTTTAACAACATGTTCCAATAAAAGTAACTGCATTCAATCTTATTTTGTGTGAAATAGTAAGAGTATTGTTTTTTTTATCAAATCCATATTGACACAGGTGGATGTAATTATTTCCTTGGACTGCATGGTCTGAAAAACATTTTCAATTATTGGTCCTGCATTACAACCTGTTTATTTTTTCAGTTCACAGCTGCCCAGAACTACCTGCTCCAAACAATGGGGCCATGGCCTGTGACACTTGGACACTGGGTAGCCAATGTCAGCTACAGTGTAATGACGAATATGACATTCCGGACTCTGTCTCCCTACAGAAGCTGTATCTGTGTACACTTGATACAGGCATATGGAGTAATAGTATTGTACCCAACTGTACATGTAAGTGTTAGTTACTCATCCTTAGTTTCTATTATTGTGTTAGGTGCCATGTAGTCAAGTGACACAAGGTCTTACATTTCTGAAACCATTTTCAAATAAGTTAGTATCAGGTGTACAGTTTCATGGGCTCCGTTTGTTCATTTGTCAAAAGTGTGGCCAATTACCAGCATCTCCATCTCGGTTGTCAAGTAATTCCAGAGGCGAGGTATCCACCGTGTAAAAACCAGTAGGCAACAGCAACATATATCACACATATATACTCTTTTTTATGCCACATATGTCATGGAATAGTGGATCTTAATTCATATCATATTGATAGTTTGTCAGTTCTGGAAAATGTATTACTTGATTACTATAAAAAATCAACAAAGTAAATAGATAGCCTTGTTTCTTAACTTGATATACATAACGTATGTGTTCATCCAAGCATTCATGCTTCGTTAAAGCTCATCAGGACAGAAGGTCCTCGTAAAGTTATACCCACGTTTTCTGAGGTGTGTCAGTCAATATTCCTACAGTTTTCTCCGTAGAACCTCCGATGCAGTGAGGAAATGTGGGTATAACTGTCTTAATCAGCTTCATGCGAGTAAATACAATATAAACTGTTCTATATTGCACTAATACGTCATGAAGAAAATCGAATATTGCCTCAAGCGTCAGTAAAATCTTCATTGTTGGAACGCACTGAAGAGAGGATATTTTGAGTGGGAAGAGTTTTGTTTTCGTTTAGAGGGGTTGTTCGTGTGTTTGTCTCTTGTCAGAAGTGGAACTCAACATAATTATATGTGGTCATACCCCATTTGTCAGATACCCCAGCTGTTGATGGTTTTACTACCGTCTCGGCAAATAATGTTATTTCCACGAGATTATATGATCATTATCTACAAGTATGGAGAAACAAAATAGAAAATTCTTCAAAATTTACTTCATATAAGCTATTCAAATTTATATTTTAAACCATATCCTAAATTTTTGGATTACACATAGAATACCAATATCTCATTTTTTAACTTCAAATCATCAACTTTCAATTGAATAAGGCAGATGGAACAAAATACCATTAACAAATAAACTACGTCCATTATGGGATACAAGAAACATCGGTGATGATTTTCATTACATTCCTGTTTTTTAAAGAACAGAGAAATATTTGTATCCCATTATATAATCGTAAACATCCCAAAATTCCGAATTTTGTCTTGCTATTTTCCACTTAATTAAGTAACTCTTGTGATGTTATTATACAAAAAAAAATAGATAACATGCTAACAAATATCTTGTTTAAACTATTATTTGTTATGTTGCAAAACTGCCTGTCCTTTGAATGACATCGCATCTGGAGTGGAAATGGCTAGTCAACACATACAAGATTTATGTTGTGGTAATGGACCAAACCTTATAGACTTAATCTTCTGTATAATCAAGATCAAATAAATAAATTACATTTGATGTTAATGGATAAATTAATTGATCTACTTAGATACAATAGGCTTATATATTGTTTTACTTTGAACATTGAATTTGCCACATTACTGTTGTATATATGATAGCTACGCAATAAATCGCAACGAAGCGTATATTTCAGGATAAAACATTTCTCTATTATGACATCATTGCTGGAGGATCGAACTTGTGCTCGCAACTTGATGACGTTGTAAATTGGACGACATTATTTTTTAGAGGGCAATGTCTGGTGAGTTGTTTTCTGTAGATGTAGCTGGGCAGTGTTGATGAACGCAATGACCGAACGATCGCACCAAAAAGTGATAAAAGATGTAGATAATCGATGTGAAAATTGTGAGAATACCGAACCTATACCCTTTGTAAATTAAATGGAGTTGTCCAACATTGCCGAAATTGAAATGTTTCAAGGGAGTCATCATTATTTAAAAAACGGAAAAAATGTTTTAAAGCTTGTACAATTTATTGACAACCTTAAAAAGACTGTACAAAATGATGATATCTCATATAAGAAATAAATGACTTGTTGTCGTTGTTTATTGTGCAATAAGACACTGCAGGGAGATAAACAACTCCCACTCGCTTATTTCTTGAATACTACAAACACCCACTCTGTTACACTCTAGCACATGCCTCTATATCTGATTTGCTTCAGTTTTCCTGCATGGATTTCACTCATCAGGTCTGTGCATAGAAATGGCAGGATTTACCTTGGCCCTAAAGTCAACAAAACAGCAGACTAGTGTGTTTAAATTTGTTATAAGTTGAATATAATTTAAATGTCATTTATTTGCTTTGTACTTAATCATCTGTAAAATTGTTATATTTCAGACCGTGAAGAAAGTGAAGGGTATCGTATGGAAGAAATATACTACTTCACTGGAAGATGTGATGTCATGAAGGAGGAAATCCGGAACAACTACCTGAATGCTATGAAAACAATAAATGCTTGCTTAGAGAAATATTGTCATATTGACAATGTCAAGGTCAAATGTGGGGATGAAGTTGATGATGACATTTTGGACTTTCGCCGAAAACGTGCAACACGCAGTGGTAGACGTCTTAGTCAGAGAAAAAAAACACCTAGAGGAAAAACTAATTACATTTCTTTTAAAATTGTCCTCCGATCTCAAGTGTTGTCAAAATCTTTTTCTGAAAACAAGAGACTCTATTCTTCAAAATTGAAGTCCATTGCAGTAGCAATAGCAAAATCAAGTTTTCATGCTGGTGGGCGGCTTATCAAGGCCTCAAAAGTTCGAGTGAGAGATGTAATTCCTGTTTGTAAACCAGGACATAAAATTGGATTCTTCTACAAAGATTCATGTGGTGAGTATCGGTACTTACAAAATGTGTTAGATCATGGTACATGTAGCAATTGTTAATCAACCCTCCTAGAGAGTCACAGAAGTCTTCAAAATGAGTAAGCTCATATTTGACTGCCATTGCTGCTACCACAGTTGGAAAACAATGCGCTTTTTACAGATATTAGCGACATCATACCTGCTCTACTTCCTACATATCCCTGGGGAATATGTCTGATATATGATTGTGTAACGCTGGTTCCGTAGGGTCATATATTTAAATATAAGAGCCGTCTGAATCTGTGTCTATATGTGTTCAAAACAAAGGAAAACACCATGGTCAAGTTCTCACATTTTTTATTTGTAGTGAGACATACAATATACTGTCGCTGTGCAGTCCATGCTCCCTCCACACCAATCAGGTCACAGAACGTAGTTTTTATTCCTGGGTAAAATGGGCACCCTTCAATATACCACCTTTTTTCATTAACAGCTGGGGGTTGTTACAATATTGTGGCTTCTCTACTGCTCCGGCCATACATATACAATAATGAACCAATATTCACACATTTTAATAGGAGCTAACTGTAGTTGTCAATCACATTGACAATCATTTTATTACAGTTCAGCAAGGCATTATCACTTTAAAATTGACAAGACATGGTCATTTAAACGTCCAAATCTTAACAGAAATAAATATTCTCAAAGATAAGACTTAATTTATTGGGACTTTTGGGATTATTTTAGGACAAGTAATACTTCTTAGGGGTTCGAATACCCCTATTTTACTCAATTAAGGCAGCTTTCATTTTGGCAACCCATGTCTATATTTATGGATATATATTCCTTGATACTTTCACTGAAAATACCGTAATGTTTGGTATCTTCATGATGTCACTTCCGGTCCAAGACATCACTTCCGGTTGTGATGTCACTTCCATTTCTATAAGTGATTTCCCTCCAGTTCGATTGACATCACTTCCGGTTGCTTTGACGTTACATACAGTGTTAACGTTGTCTAATCTGTCGTTACTTTCGTAAAACCCAATATAAAAGGTCAACTTTTGATTCCAATAGCAGGATTTCTTTCATGTTCAGTGAGCTCTTTAGGATCAAACAGAAAAATAAGACTTTTTATGGTCAGAAGATTTACTGATTCAAAGTCCTGGAACTTTGTCATAGAGACACTGATTCTATTCATAGACAACCTGACTAGAATATAAAAGTTGTCGTCAATTGAGGGTAGTTGCGAAAGCAGAGAGCCATGTGTCATATAAGTTGACCGCTTAATAGATCACTTTATCATCCGTTTAGTGCATTGGAGATTGTTATTTGCATGACAAATACAAAGCAGCCACTGCATAGGCTTGGGTGTAGGGTAGTCGAGGTTTGCTCAACAGTTAGCCGAAGATTTGGGAGCCGATGGATAGACATGGATCATGCTGCTCCTCAACAGACAATCCTCATGTTTCTGACGTGTCTGGGATAACTGACTCTGTATTTATAAATTTTCCTGACCCCTGGAATCCACAGCATTTTGAGCGAGAGTATGGATCATGATCAGACAGATTGGTAAGTCGACTGATCGGAGACGCAGCCTGCTGTTGTATGATCCATGGTCCTGAGCTGAAAACTTAGCCTATTGTAAGCTCCTAAACATCTGGGAATATCCTGTTGACTGTGATTGAGACCGACTTTTCTGTTTACATACCAGAGAAATATGTTCCATTCATCCACAAACCCAGCAACCCTCCTTCTTTTGTTTGCTCCATGTCCACTTTGTTTACAATATCCGCACCTCTACTGAGTAGTACTTTCTGATTGTGCAGGCTTAACCTGCAAAGTCCTGAGTTCTGACAACTTGGTTTTAAGGCGGTTGATCTCCGAATGTAAAGATGCTTTCTTCTCCTTGTCTGCCTATACATCTGACCCCTGAGCACTATGACTTGGAAACCAACAGACCCATATATCAACTTCCTTTATTTTCCATTGAATAGTTCAATGGCCTTCCACTCCCAACAGGAAACATCTTCCAGGCTTTCAAATTTCTGATGCCTTAACTTGAACCTCAACTCCTTCTTTTCACTTTTCACCTTTCCTCCACTCTGTTACCACTAAAGGTATCTGGTAACATCACACTATCTCCTAACATTGTCCTATCACTAGTCAATGGGTATTGACGACTCTGGCCAAAACTACATGAATTTGAACTAACCGAGCCTAACTGACCACCCACATGATGAAAGTTTTATCTTGCTTTTCCCAACTAGGTTCTAGTCATGACTGAGAAAACTTTTGATTCAATCAAATTTGCATTACTGGACTTTGACAGGCATCTATTGGGGCCATAAGGACAATTATGTCAAGTTCAAGTGAGCTCATGTCATGGCACATTGTCAGTCATCCTTCTTGTGAGTGAGGTTCAACACATTCTATTTATGCAATATTTTAAATTTTGACCTTGTTTTGCATTTTGGCTCTATTTGTTGACATTTTAAAGGTTAGTTTCGTATCAAGGTGAGCTACATTGCCATAGCAGAGTGACTTTGATTGTCGGAAACAATGCCCAACACTCTTACTCAGTATTTTTCCAAAATATTTTGAGATTTTCATACCTAAAAGGTCTTATGCAATGCGCCTCTTCAAGTTAGAGTTAAATCCATCAATGTTCCAAATGGCAGAGTTTCAGATTTGTTCAATGTGTCATGATGGGTCATCACTGGAGATAGTAAAAATATGTGTTATTGTTTTTGCAAGTGTTTAAGAGGTCGCCTTCTGCCGAAGCAATTTCGGCTGACCTGTCCCTCTTTTGGATTCCCGTGTGTTTGTTGGCTACACATATATTTTGTGAGTTTGGTATTTGCATAATTTCGGTTTTTGCATTGAAATGATTCATATTTTCTTATATTAATATAATTTCATTTTTATCCCTGGTGCTCTGTTTATATACGTTCGGGTAGCTGTCCATCCCTTAGAAATAGAGTTAGTTTGGCCTTCGCTAATGCATCTCTTGGCTTCAGGAGATATATGGCAGATAGCGGATCTAACTGCAATTCTTGTTTTAACTGAGCCGGGCAGGGGCATGATCTTGACATTCTAGTAACACGTGAGCAATGGATTCAGCCTGATTACAAGATGAACAAACCTTGTCTTAGTGCTTTTTTGTGACCGAGTCTGAGGCATGAGATGGCAATTTCAATTTTCCTTTTGGCTTTTGTCGGATCTTGGGTTGAATTTTGTATAGCCATCTGCCGATCTTACTTGAGTCTCATGAACTTGCCATCTTTCTGCTATAGAGGCTTTGATTTTGCTTTTTATCTCTAGTTTACTAAAGGGAATAGGCTGTATATCCGCTTTGTCTAGAGCTAGCTTCGCCAGTGAGTCTGCTTTTTCATTTCCATAAATATATATGTGAGAGGGATCCAACACAGGTCCACCTGTTCCCCGTGGTCCGACAGTTTTGTATATTCGTATAGAATATTCTTGACTGTGTTTGTCCTGGACTTTCTTTTTTAGTTCCTGAGAACGTGAATCTGTCCTGAAAACAGCCAGGGACATTTAGTGCGGCTTGACTATAAGTCATGTTGGCATTTGTTTTGGCAGTTTTTCTGGTGACCAGAGTGAAGGGATTCCCTTCATTTGGATTGGGCTGACCCTTTAGAGAACTGGGCTGGTTCTCTTGAGAGTTCGGCGGACTCTCAGCAATTTAATTTGTGGATATATGTTCGCCATCTCCATTTCCAAGTTCATATTTGTCAGTCAGAGGGGCCTGGGTGTAAATTCTCACACACTGTATTTATCTGAACTTGTATATGGGCCGATGGCCTTTGATACAATAAACGTCCTTGACTTTGACTTTTGACCGTGCAGTTTAAGCTGGTGAGCAAACCGGGACCTGTGACACAACTGGAAAAAAATGTGGTCTCCTGTTTGTAATAGATACTGTAAATCTTTGACCTAATGCGTCGCCAAATTAACACAACTGCTGATCCCTAGCCAAAAATGCTACTCAATATCAAAAGTCATATAGGAGACATAAATGCGAAGTTTTTATCAATGCGAACAAAGACCACATTTTTAACATTTAATTCATGCTTGTGTTAATTTCAAGATTAACAGTATATAGCTTTCTTTTCTGATGACTGAGTCTATTCAGTGGTAAGTCATTATCATTTAGATTAATACAACCACTCTCTCATTCAGTACCTTGTCCAAAGGGATCCTACTACAATTCTACCAGAGACGAGTGCATGGCATGCACCTATGGACAATATCAGGAACTTCAGGGTCAAGTCACATGTTCAATGTGTCCAGAAGGACAGACCACATTAACTCTCGCTAATCAAGACAAATCATCTTGCAAAGGTAGGTGTGATAAGACACACACAGATGTTCTGATTCCCAAAATATTGTTTATATAAGAAAAGAACAACTCCCACTTGTCCTTAATTTCTTGCATAAGATATCAACATTTTGAAAATTGTTTTTAAGGATGTCAATAAAATGTGTAAGCTTCAAAAACATTTACTCACCACGATGACTTCCTGAATACAATACAATCTCGGCAATGTGGGACAGGTCAAATTTATGTACGGGGGGAGGTGGGGGAGGATTAGTTTGGTATTATCACAATTTTCACGTCAATTATGTGCAGAACTTCATCTATGGGGAGCAATTCACTGGACCCTTCCCTATCAAAATTAGCGTCATCCAGTTTACAAAGGGCATTAAGTTGCGAGCACATGTTCAAATTTCCAGAAATGACATCATGACAGGACAATGTTTCATTGTGAAATATACCATGCTTTATTGTTCATTGTTCTTTGCAATTTATATAAAAGGAAGGGAGCATCCAAGGTTGAATAAATCGGATGAATATGTAGGTCTTATGTTTTACATGTTGGTAATGAGTGGATCAAAACAATGACGGATTTGACAAAACATCATAATCGTGGGTTTATCTCCTAGAAAGTGGGGTCAAACAGATAATCAAAGTCAACAATTACACGTGTGTCCAAAAGAAATGCGTACACGAACCACAAACTGGAAATTAAGAGTCACTTAACTCGAGGAGATGAAACAGGATTAAAGATTGCAAAATTTGGTCCACCTACTATGTGTATGAATGTTTTACCTTTCTTGTACTATCGTTTCAGATATGTGCGTGGCTGGCACGTACTCTAAGGATGGTGTAGTTCCTTGTACTCAGTGCCCACGTGGTACCTATCAAGATCGCCATAATATGTTGGAGTGTTTTATATGTCCCCCTGGCAAAACAACATTGAATGAAGGTGCTTCTTCATCATCACTCTGCATTGGTGAGACATACTTAACAGGATCAATATATGCAATCATTGTATTATTATTTGAGACATACTGCTTTGTACAAATCTCTGTCATTGCAATGTTTTTGTCTTTTAGGCTGGTTTCTGAATTAGTTTTCCTAAAACACTGTCTGAAGCCTTTTTTTCATGTAAATTGTCACTTTAGTATTGCTGCAGGGTCATTTCCCTCAGGGAGACGCATATAAGAACAAAGATTATAGTGGGTTTAAGGTCTAGGGAGTGGGAGCATTGAGTGGACGTTACAAACATTATTAAGCGTAAGTGTAACACCGCCTACTATGAAATAGGCAAAAATCTGTAGGTACCGATTTCTGGGTTATCCTGTGTTTCAATTGGGAATCAACATGTAAGAAAATGACATTTAGCTTAACGGGAAGAGATATCATTCAAACCAAGCGAGTATAATGTATTTCTCGAGGTTGACTTTCTGTTTTAGAATTGTACTGCATAGGGTATGTCTTTTCCCAACCAGAAATGATATCATTAGACTGGAATGAAAAGTGATTAGAGCAGAAATGCTTTAAGGCTCTTCATCATGTCATCTGGAGGCAAGATACTTTTACCTAACAATGTGAATGTTGGTACCAGTTTTGGTGTCTGGAATATGTGCTCACAAAATTTCAGCTTTATGAAAAATGTTAGTTTGCCCATTACTCAGCCTTTTTGGCCTGGATCATTATGAAATTTCTTATGCAGTAAGTATGCTACATGCGAAATATCACCAAATAACTGATTGTTAAAAGAAATTCCTCTGAAACCTCTGATGGTGCCGAGATATAATGTTTCTGATCCTAGGAATTATTTCTGTAAAATCGGTTCACAGAATTCCTCATACATGCTTCATACATGTAATTCGGCCTTCTGCATAGTTACGTATAATTTAATGAACATGCTGTGAGGATGGCTCTTTAAAAGAAACATCTGTTATTTCTTTTGCTTTGCCATCTTCGACCTTGTATGACTTTTCTGTTGATAAAACTTCAAGGGAGCTACATGACCTTGTGGATTTAAGTTTTTAAATTGGTAAGTCAATGCAGTGAAGATATCACCTATATATTGACACCATTGTGAAATATGAAACTTCTCATTTAAATATTGTCTTAATTGTTACTCCACTTATGTATAAAATATATCTTTTCAGCCTATGATATCCTGTTTCAAGGACCTGTTACAATTCCAGTAGAAGGCAGCGTTCCATCCTCCATTTGTGACTTTACAATTGCTCTGTGGATTAAAGTTGAAGACCCAGACTATGGTGGTATAAAATTCCAGATCTACAGTCCTATAACAAAAACTGGGATTGAAGTGTCCATCTCTTCAGACATCAAAGTGATCCTGAGAAACAGGTACATTCTTTTAGTGTCTATGGTTTGTATCCAATTTCATCAAACAACTTTCTTATTCACCTACTCAGCATGAAAATACCAGTGTGTAGGACACCAAACTAATTAAAATCATATCTTAGTTCTTGCTACCACTGAACAAAGATCTGGGAACATTGCATTACGGGTCATGTCAGAATTACCTTTCATCCGACTTATCAGAGCGTCGCTTACTAGATTGTAAAAGTGACAGTTGGAATTTGTTTTTTAATCATGTAACTTCGAAAACTTTAACACAGGGTTTCCGAACAACAGTAACGGGCTTTATGACTAAATCCACACAATCTAGGACATCTTTTCGCCCTTCCTGAATGTTCTTTTGTTCAGTTTCAAATGTTTAAATGAGAATTTGTTGAAATATGTTTCAGGGCGTAGTCAGCAGTTTGAAACTAGTGCCGTAAAACACGAGAAAGCTGCTTTCTGATTGGCAAATGTTGATTTGTTGTCAGTCATTCCATTGGTTGGTCAAAGTTTGCGTAAGATCGATTTGATGGGACCCGTAATGGGATGTCCTCAGACTTTTTTAGCGGTAACGAGAACGAAGATCTGGTTGTAATAAGATTGGAATGACACTGTTTAATTCCGCAAAAAGCTTTTCTGTGCATTGCAAAAGAAGAAGTCATAATAAGGCAAAGTACTATTACAGTTTACTGACAAAACTGAAGAAAGATGGGAGATGTGACATTAATGGTATCTCCCCTTTTGTCAGACCCACCACTTGTCATACAGCTTATAATCCCATAGGTCATGGTTGAGTGGAGTACTAATCCATCGGCTGATAATTTTCCAATGCAATAAAGGTAAGGTGAGGTGAGGTGAGGTGAGGTGAGGTGAGGTGAGGTGAGGTGAGGTGAGGTGAGGTTGAAAATGGGTTTAACATTGCGTCCAAGATTGTTGCACTTATACAGCGACGTGTGTTTGTGTGTCTGGCTGCTAGTACAAGTCGGACTGATGCCGATTTTATAGTGCTAGCCCACAGATATACCATGCCGCAGTTTAACATAAATACCCCACTCAGACACAGTATACTTACTCTGAACAGACTAGTCCTTGTTTTAGACCCTTAATGCCAGGCACCAGGAAGGGTAAGTACAAGTACAATCTTTTAATGTCCTTTGGTATGAAATGTCCGGGGATCGAACCACCTACCTTCTGCTCTCTTGGAGGAGTTTGACTGGCAACTATGGGTCAGACTTTAAGATCAAGAAGGTTGTTAATAGAAACGACATCTTCCTTTAATATCTGCACGAATAGTCCTGCTCTTATATATCTTGGGGAGGCCATAAAATAACTGTATTCAGTTTTAGAGTCTTAGATAGTCACTTTCAGCTTCACTGATTTCAAGATCATCTTTATCCAACGGCACTTTCATTTTACGTTTTACCCGTTTTTCTTTATTTTCACAAGACGGGAAGTGATTCGTTATCTTCTAGCATGAAAATTATTTTGTCCTTATGAAGCCCTGTTTGTCCCTTCTTTTATGATAATATCAGAGTAATCAATATTTTTTTATCAATATAATGTTTTACCTATTTAGATACATTCTGTCGAATCATAGCATAGCTTCAACAGAGACAACTAAATATTTTTGTCTTCCAGTTTTAGTGGTAACTCTAAATTTGTGGCTCACCAAGCTCCCTGAACAGTGTTCCTTGGTTCTTTTACAGTCATCACGATCTTCATTATCCGCAAAATAGTTAGCCAGTCAGACTTTTCTTCTCAAATCTTTCAGGCCCTTCGTCTGTACTGCTAGTTTAATCCATACATCTTGGGACTTCTGCACTTTATCCCACTACATGTATTGTTTTGTGGTCTGAATTTCAGATGGAACAGAGCATGCTGATGAATTTGCCATTGTTCATAGATTCAACTAGTATGATTTTCATCATTAATAAATTTTCATAAATAAATGTTGAAAACGGAAGAAAGATATAAATTATATTCGCCTTCCTTAAATTCAAAAGGAGAAAGCACCAACATTTACAGGATTATTCTTGGTACTTTTGTGACATCATGAGCCATTATTACATGGCCTGAAAGATACTCTTTCAGAGCCCAGGGTACTAGTTGATCAGTAAATGAAATTCAAAACCCCCAAAGACTTGACTTCACTCTCCTTATATGACTTGTACTTTTCTTATGTTCTATGTTATTGTCACCCTCAGATATGAACTAATTGTGGAGGACATCATGGACGACACCTGGACTCATGTTGCTGTGGTATGGTCCAGACAGAGACTCACTGTGTATGTCAGAGGGAAGGCTGTGGCAGAAAGCCATCATAAAAGTGCACCCAGGTGTCCTTCGCCAACAACATCAGTTATGTCAATAGCTATCAGGGATCATGCATGTGAGTCGCTTTCCATTTGACTTGTACATAGGGTCCAGTGGTATAGGATGTCAGGTATTGAAAAAAAGAAATGATTTAGTTTTGTTAATATAAGGTATTTGAATATGGCATTTCTACAAAGGGGAGATAGTATTAGTAGCACAATTAATTATGGATAGTTGACAGTGAAGAAGATTTATATTGTGGGATGAAAGCCAAAATACAGGATTTATGACGTTGATGTAACAGAGATAGTATTCTTTGAATTATTAACAATAATAACTATTGTTTGATATCACTGAATACAAGTAAGCTTTTGTATCTGTAGTACCTTAAAGTTCAAGTTAGCATATGTCATGGTGAGCATTGTCTGTCCTTCGTTAGTGTTACTTTTTCCATGTTTCCTCTGAAAACACGAGTCTGTTACTATTGACTTTAACATATATTTTTTTTTAGAATAGATGGTAGACTATTGAATAGCAGTCGCAATTGAAAAAGTCAAAATGACAGAGCAGGAAACAAAGTAGACAAGTAGATTCACGTTGCTATTTTGTAACATATTGTAATGTAAGATTATTATTAAATTAATCATTATATATCACTGAATGATATCACATTCAGTAATATTAGCAGATATACTCACACGCAAAAGAAACGCAAGTGGTTTTAAGCAAATAGGTAACAAACACGGATATAAAACATTCGTCACCACTCGCCCCTTTCCGTAACCTGCAAGAAGACTCGTCCCTTTATCGATGAATGTTATGTGCGAAAATACGACAAACCAATCAGAATGCAGGCATGATTTCAAGTTCTTCGTCAAAGAATCCCCCAGAAATAGGTTTTTATTTTACATGTCTTATATCTAAAAATATACCCAAGACACAGTTACATGTGTTCACCAATACTGTATAATTCCGCATGTCCCGATGTGCTTTAAATTGCATCTGAAATAATATATAATATATGGGGAAATATATGTTAACCATTAGGCAACGAGTTTTAGGTATGCCCGTTTGCGCTAAGACGGAACCCGGTCGCAAAAATGGCCATGAGAGGGGCACGAGTCGCTACATGAGTTGGTCACGAATGGGGTATAAAACTGTGGCCGATTCTTGGGCCTACCACTCCTTGGTCAGCAATGCCACGCTTAATTCAAATTCAGAGAAACTATTGGCTATTGGACGTTTGGAAGCTGTAGAGTTTGTCCAAGATGATGCCCGTCATTTCAACGTTAACATAACCACAATTTACCGTCTCCTGCATCGATACAATGCTACACAGACCACAGATGACCTTCCTCGCAGCGGTCGTCCTAGGGTCACCAAACCTCGACAAGATCGGCAGATTACCCGTCAACACCAGAGACATCCGTTCCTAACTGCAAGCGACAGACCATAGGAACACATAATCGACACATTAGCCGGGACACTGTCTCCATTCCAACAACCTCAGATGTCGCCGACCAGCACGTCGCCCTGTTCTCCAACTACGGCATCGACAAGCACGACTTCAGTGGGCACATCGTCATCACAATTGGCGTCATCTTGAGTGGAGGCGTGTCATCTTCTCTGATGAAAGTCGCTTTTGTGTCTTCCATGCAGACGGAAGAGTCAGAATTTGGCGGCGTCGAGGTGATCGTTTAGCTGACAGAAACGTTGTGGAAAGGGATCCATGGGGTGGACCTAGCGTCATTATATGGGCAGGGATTGGACTTAATGCGAGACTTGGACCCATGTGCTTTCTGAATGTTTGTCAAGGTCGGGGACGCGGCGTCACTGCTCAGCGGTATATCGACCAAGTGATCAGACCCCACGTTGTTCCATTTTTTTGCACAACATCAACAACACATTTTCCAGCAGGACAACGCTCGTCCCCATGTTGCCAGAGCTACCATGGCCTTTCTGCAACAACAAAACATCCGTGTTTTACCGTGGCCAGCCCTCAGCCCTGATCTGAATCCCCATCGAACACGTGTGGGACGAGGTTCAAAGGCGTCTGCACAATGTGCGCCCAGTCCCTACAGCTGCCGATGAACTACGCACAGCTGCTCTGGATGTGTGCAGGAGGATCCCTAGGGCCTTCACAAATCGTCTGATCCACTCAATGTACAGGAGATGTGTGGCAGTGATCAATGCTAATGGTGGTCACACCAGGTATTGACTGACATTTTGGGTATTGACCCGAAACTGTGTAAGCCCTTAACATTTGAAAAAAACAACAATTATGTCATCTGCCTTTTAATCCATTAAACTGTCTTCAGTCAAATGTTTGTCAAAACCTATTAGTATTTCTTGTCTTTACTGTTGAAAACAAATAACATTTATCATCCAAAACTGGCTCCCACAGGAGATATCGCTAGGATTAGATCAAGCGAAATCTACACTGTAGATATCGCTGCAATGAAATTACATCACAATGCTTTGCTATTGAAGCTGTTAGCAGTACTTTTTACACTGAAGTACACTGCTAATTATTGTCTACTAATTGAAAAAGTTGAAAGAATGATGTTGGATGATAAATAAAATCTCACCCTCGTGTCTTTTGATATCAAATATATCAACAGTCGTTGGTAAAAGTGGCAAAAATCCTCGGCAAGCCTCGGAATTTTTCCACTTTTATCAACTCGTGTTGATATATACTCTTCAAAAAAGAAACTTGACATAGATGTAAAACCACTTTCTGCCAAATATCTTAAATAATTACATTAAATGAGAACCAAATAAGTCAAACAGAAAGATGATGTGTCTATAATTCGCGAAAACACATGGAAGCACATAAACGTAGCGTTTGGGGATCAATTTTACAGCGTCATCCAAACGCAACCGCCTGTAAAAAACGTGCAGAAACGTGCTGAATGGGTATAAAAATCCATATCAACGGCTTTTCATACAGTCCTTATAACGGCCATAGAGGCGGTGACAGAATGCCAAGACTGAATGCAGCTCAACGGAAACAACGCCATTGGGAGATTACAAGCTGGAGCAACTCAGCAAGAAAAGTGGCCAGGCACTTTGGCGTATCCAGACAGACAATCTCCGCACGGTGGACCCGATACAACAACACCAAAAAGACCAAGGGTGACAACCCAAGCACAAGATCGATACATCCGGCTGTGACACCTCCGAGACCGCACTACCACAGCCACGTCTACAACCATACAGATCCCTAGGGTAAGCAGAATATCAGATCAAACGGTATGCAACAGACTGAGGGAGGCTGGACTTTTTGCATGAAGACCTGTTCGACCTTATGTATTGCCCCCACGTCATCTGGCGGATCGTCTGCTTTGGTGCCAACATAGGGTTAGATGGGCACGTGCAAGGTGGAGAAATGTACTGTTTACTGACGAGTCCCGTTTCCTACTCACACGTGCTAATGGGCGCGCACGTGTCTACAGACGTCGGGGTGAATATTACGCCCCCAACTGTGTGCAGCAGGTTGTCAGATTTGGCGGCTGGAGTGTCATGGTATGGGCCGGTGGTAGGACGCCTCTTGTGCATGTGGCAGGTGCATTGACAGGTGTGCGTTACAGAGACTTGATCCTACAGCCTTGCGTTCTTCCTCACGGCAACGTTCATGGCGGACAGTTCCAGCAGGACAACGCTCGATCGCATATTGCACGTGTTTGTCAGGACTTCTTACAGCACAACAACATCCAGACATTACCTCGGCCAGTCCGGTCACCAGATTTGTCCCCGATTGAGCATCTGTGGGACGAGTTGGATCGACGCGTTCGCAGAAGAAATCCACCACCCCAAACACTTCCGGCGCTTCTTGATGCACTTCAGCATGAATGGCAGCACATCCAACAGCGTGTTATTGACAACTTGTTTGCATCTATGGGTCGTCGGTGTCAAGTGGTGATTGATGCACGTGGTGGGCACAACCGATACTGACATTTTCTGTACCCCTGTGACATTAACTGTATCGTGTACGTGTGTCTGTCAAGGTGACACGATTAATGTTTTGAACATTGTGTACATTGATCTCCAAGCAGTGTTTCAATTATGGTTCCTGTGTCCTATTTTGAAACAATCGCATTATATTACATTTTGAAAGTCAGTGTCAAATTTCTGTTTTTGAAGAGTATATTTGATTTCAAAAGACACGAGGGTGCGATTCTCTATGTATACTGCAAACTCGACTTGCGTTTGTTGCGTTGTGTTTACATCTATGATGTTATTAAATTTCTATCATAATGAAAACTGTGCATAAAGTATGTGGTGTGTCCCACAACAGATGTCAAATTTATAATTTAATTATCTTGTGATATTTGACATGACTAACCATGACCATAACATAAAGGAGGGGTTTTCTTTATGTTCACAAACAGTATTTGAGACAAGTTAAATTAAACCATGTCAATTATCCAAAACGCAAAGGATTTGCTTGAAATTTTGCAGTCTCAGACAAGAACCAAGTTCAATTCTGTCAAAACATTTGATTTTTTAACTTTGTATAACACTATCCCAAATGACAAACTTCATCTTTGATCCATTGTGCAGTTGTTGCTGCGCCAGGTGACCACAGATATAGTGACACAGCTATCTTCGGAGGTTCAGGGCAATTTTGTTAGTCATAAAAGCAAATGTCATCTGAAGTTTACTGAGAATACAATATGTGAAATGCTGGACTTCCTCATGCGATTACATCTAAATGTATGTCAAATTTTGGGTAAGACACTTAGGCATAAAGTAGGCATCCTCACTGACATCTTCTTGCTGATCTGTTTCTTAATCCATTTGAATCTGCTGAGACCAAGGCCATTCGGCCAAGAAGTTTAAGCTAAGCTTCAGGTATATCAATGATCAGATATATATTTAATAAAAGGTCAAACAGGCTATTCCCTTCCACTGATGGATCAATGTGTAAAGAATCAGATTGTTTTCCCTTTATATAGAGCAATAATCCATCAGTTCCAGCCTCAGGTGTGTGCATTCTACAGCTCAAGCATGCCCTTTCTACCAAGATTTCAAAAAGTAATATCATTCAACTCTTGCTCAGAAGTTGTTTGATAAAGGTTACAACAGCTTTCAAAATCTTGACATTTCCAAATTTTATACATCAGTGACAAAAATGATGTCAGATGCAATTCGCTGTTTAGACTTGTAGCATAAGTTCCCGCTTTAAAGATAAACAATTGACTTGCTTGTGCATGTGTTTGTGGTGGAAGGCACGGGTTTGGGCACGTTTTCACGAACAACTGGTACCATCACAATTTGATAGTGATTTATAAACATGTTGGAATCAAATAATGAAATCTGCTTTTAGCAGAGATTTCTAGTAAATTTAAAATGGTTTTGTTGTTTTTGTTCAACCTTTGACATTGATGCACATATACTTCTGTAGTTACAAAGTTTGTCATAGCAGTCATGATAAGAATAAAATTCTGGCCCTCTAAGCCAGGTAAACATGTAAGATTGTTATACCTCTATTCAGAATCTTGCAATTCCATTGGTTAATCCACATGACGAAACAATATACAAATAATTACTCTTGATGAGGCCAATATGCGAAAACAAGGAGCCGTGGAATTCAGCCCGCGAGTCAATATTCGAGGCCAGTGTCAGTTACATTTTAGGGTCTTTATTGAAATGTATTGTTTCGTCAGGTGGTATGGATTAACCAAAGGAACTGCAAAATTCTTAACAGAGGTATAACAATACATTTCACTGTAGACCACGAAATCACGTGACTGACACTGACCTCGAATATGGACTTATCACAATGATCAGTATTGATCAGTCACGTGATGAATATTGACTCATCTGCTAAAAAATTATAGGTGAGTACTTTAATTTGCTTTTGACAGAATGTATTTTTTAGGGGTGGGATTGGATACTATTCATTATAAGGGTGAGCAGATCAATATTTAAAAAAGACATTGCCTTATGTTGCTGGATTTTGTTATCCTCATAGAAAAAGTGGGATTAACTATCAAGTATAATGGACAACAATTAGCAGTATATTATTTATCGATGCTTCCTTTTTAGACATGTATGTGCGAGATCTCAATTTCTGGCCTCGGGATAAGGCTGATGTCATCAGGAGTCTCACTACTTCCTGCGACTCTCGTCGCAATGACACCATCTTTTCTTCTGAACAGATCAACATGCATGCTCTTAACAGAGTGTATAAAGTTGTTCCAAGCACCTGTCTCAGTGAGTATCCACATATACAGTTGTCTTTAGTTCAACTGCTAGAATTGTCCAATTGAACTATTTGAGCCATTTAAGCACAGATGACAGAAGGTCCTACGCCCAGGCCTGCTTGTTGTCTGTCATCTGGTCTCAACGTCACAATTAAGCTCAAACTTGCCATGTTTCTCCCACAAATCTTTTTCGAGAGGTTCAAAACCAACTCATTTATAGTTTGTGGTATGTTTGTGACAGTTTAAATATTGATTTGCATAGCCTTCAAATTATTCCAGAATGCATTTTGCGCTGTGTAAACATCTTCTCGGAAACTGATGAACTGCAATTTCCTTCTTATGATATATTTGTACAAACTGTTATAAGTTTTATAAATGTAAATTTTGGATGTTTGCCATCACTTTGAGGTAAAAGTGAAAGTTTATCTTTTGGAAACAGTTGAACAAAATGAAGTGAAGTTATGTGGCAGCCTTTGTTGACATTTCACACAGTTTACTATATATACTGATGGTAATGATTAAGGGAACACTTAGTTTTAGGCACAGTAAAATGAAAAGCTATCATGGGTTCCCACCCTCGTCTACCAAATATGAGTTGGAAACAATGCACACGAAGACACCTATATTTTTCATTGTTCCCTCATTTTTACTATCAGTATATATACTTGTATCCAGATGGTATACAGTCCAATTGTTTTGCATTTTGTGTCTAAGTGTAGAAACATTGGAACCAAATCACTGTTTTGACTAAATCTTGATATTAAAATGAATCAGTATATAATTTAGGAGCCCTTAATAGAAAGTTGCATTTTGAGCAGTCATTTTTTATACACATTTTATAAAAAAAAAAAACATTTGGAAAAAATATTTTCAATGGGAGTGACCTGTCTCAATCCACCACAAGGATTCCTTTTTTGCATATTGAAATGTTATAGATATATGAGAATGTATCAGTATATGAGAAATATTTGAATATCATTGATGACAGCAAGTTTGGTTCAGTATTATTTTGTATCATAATTAATTCCGAAAATTCAAACAACTAAAATACACAGTAAGAGACACTAGGTCACATGGACAGGCTATGGCATTGATGAAAAATATTATAGATGTTCATGTTAGACTACAAGACAGTATCCATGTAGGTTGTTTCCTTAACCAATTGACTCGACAAGAGCAAAATACTTTAAGAATAGAATTTAGAAATACAATTTGGAGACATTTTTTTGTGATATTCTGTGTGTACATGGGATACTTGTTATGCCTCAATTCATTGCTGTGAGTAATAATTGTTTTCATATGCTTCTACATTGTCTTTATACCCCCATAATTTCAGATAACTTAAAAAAATGTAAAATAACCCTAGACAAAATTGGTTATTTTCAACACAACAAGGTGTATGTTTCTGTTCTATTTTTACAGCTAACAACAAACAAACAAAAGCATATTCTAACCTCTCAGTTATATCTTTCCAAATAAAGGTGAGCCTCTGTACCTCTGAAACTCTGTTTTACATTAACTGAACAAATATTCTTTTTCAACAGAGCCTGATGTTTGTGCTTCTGATCCATGTGGAGACAATATCTGCATTCCAACCCGCAAAAGTTTCAAATGTGTTTGCAGAGGAGGTTACACTGGGGAAAAATGTGACGTGCCCCCAGATTTGTGTAAAGACAATATTTGTAGAAATAATGCCACATGCCTGATATCAGGACGGGGATATCAATGTGACTGTGGTCCAGGCTATAGAGGAGAACTCTGCGAGATGGAAATAGGTACGTGATCCGTGATGAGAATATACTGTGAATGTGGAAAGTTTTGCACCATGAAATTATTGTGTGCGGATGACAGTGACCTGGAAGAGAAACAACATTCAAACCCTCAGTTTTCTAGCCTGCACAGTTTCAATTATCCTGTGTAATCACCAGATGCCAATTAGCACCAGTGTTCCAACCAAATGGGCTTTGGACCAGCGAGGGAGGACCCCCCTTGACAGAGAGGGGAATCCCCTTGAATCCTCACATTTGATTGAATTATGCTTTATACAACCTTTGACCATGCAAATTCGTCTGCGCGAGTACATGTGTATGCACAACTATGTAGTTTGGTATACGGCAAATACATGTACACATTTTTTTTGCTGCAATGAAGTTCAGTTTATCTACACAAAACAGCAACGACCCTCATTTTTCATGGAAATTGCATATAATACAATTACTACCCCCGTCTTATGTTTCATTGCATAAACCTCACACCACTGTATTTGTCATCATTCACTTGATGCTTTATCACAAGTATAATTAGTGCTCGAACTTCACAGATTACCTGACAAAGACTAAAAAATAACTCAATAAGGTTAACCCCTGCTTCTGAGGGTATCAAGGACATATATCAATCAGTGGTTCGCATATGGCATTTCTCCTATCTGGGGTTATTATTTAATCTTAGATTGGGTGATTAACCCAGGTCACATGTTATGTAATATGCACATGACAGCGCAATAAGAGAGTTGTTAGATGAGTTGCAGAAAACATTGATCAAAGGATTAACCGATAATACGTCGATTGATTAATTACTTTAATCTTGCATAGTGGATTTGTCAAAAGTAAGTGTAAGTGATTGCTCATTGTTACGTGTGCTCTCTGGTGACCAATAAGACGTAACATCTCTGTGAAACACCTGAAACAAACTTATATCATCAGTTGTGAGGCGGAAACGGGTAATAATATCCTGAAACACTAAATATTTTAAAATATTAGAGTGTTAAAAGGACACGTGACATCAAACAAGTTTTTTGTATCGTGTTTTTGTTAGATGTATAGGATATTGCTTCTTTATGTGGATATTGACAGATATATTACTTGACCAAGGTAACCATTTGAAATTATAGTTGTAACTTTTGTCAGTTGTAATTATGATGTTTGCATTTTGCTTTCATTCATATGCTGTAGCAAGAACATGGGAGGCCTCAACGGTGACTCATCAAATTGTCCAATTATATATGTCCGGCAATAGCACTCAGTTGTTCCTAAATGCTACGCTTTTGGTTATTATTATATAAAGTAAAAGGTGCAACTAAAATAACGTAATATTGGAATATATAATTTCTGATAAAATAATAGTTAAGATACAATTCATCTATTCATCGCTTCAAAATTCTTTGAACTTGTATCATTATTTATTTTTTAACCGTATCACCGTTAAATTGGAAAACATTTTTTTTGGAAACGGCTGATTGTTATTTCTGACATAGTTTGTGAGAAAATACACTTGGTAATCTATATTTCTGGGAAATAAATGGGAATTCGTCATGTTGTGTAGTGATAATGTATCTCAAATTTCAATTTTTTATTGACCAAGCTTGGTATCAAAGGGATACTTTGTAGTTTTTTATTGTGCATACTATGACGTTATCCAATAGCGTCACCCTTTCAAGTCCTATACGTTCATCATCAACAAAAACACATGTCAGTTTGGCTGTATCTGTATATCCTTTGTTACTATATATACAGCTTCTCATTCTTTGATCCTCTGCTAGATGTCACTTCACGGAGAGCAACGAGAACAGTGCTGAACACAAGTTGAACTAGTCGATATTATAGTCCATATTAAGCAAAATTTGAATCTGCAATGAAAATGCTGATCCATATTTCAGTACTTGCAAAGTTGGAGTGGTAATTCCCTTTAACTACATGCTGTGTCGTGAAACAGTACCTTCCTGCTTGCAAAACTTTCCAGATTTTCAGTATTTGGTGTTGCATTTACATGCACTAGGAGTGATGATATATGAAGACAATGACTGTAGACGTTCAGTTCTTTTATACAATACATGCACATCTTATGTAAACTATAAACAGCAGCTAACAATGAAGATGTCCACTTTTGTACAATGTTATAGCTGATGGAGGGTGGAGTAAGTGGATGGAATGGAGTGCTTGCTCGGTAAGCTGTGGAAATGGAACAAGGAGAAGACATCGTTTCTGCACTAATCCACCCCCAGATAGAAATGGCAAGAAGTGTCCTGGTGACAAACAACAGACAATAGTTTGTCAGAGACAGACATGCCCAGGTAAAGTGGTTATTCTTCTGACTATACACAAAAGGACAGACTTTATTATATTTCTTTATTTACTGATCTGCCAACCTTATATAGAAAGTTGAAAAAATGATTGAGAATGATGTGTATTTTTTCTGTGCTGACCTGAACTAATAACATATCTATGTAAACAACCTGTGTGCCAGTAATACCAGATATATCAAGGAATTGATTTGGGAATGGATACTTATTGTGATACACAACGACAGCATTGACACTGTGTTAGTCTTTAACTATTTTTGTGATGAAGAGCAAAATAGCAACAATGGAAATATTATCGAACACTAAGAAAAGTATGAATTAAATGTGATAGACATCAAATGCCTTCAAGTTCGCCTTTGTCTTCATGTGCTCATGGTTAAAGATTATGAATGTTCAACTAAAACTTCCACCTACTTTGAAAGTTCTGCTGAAGAGTTCATACAGTGAAATGGCCTAGGTGTGTTGTCTTGCTGTACTTTAAAGAAATTCACCATAAATGCGGTGCTACCTAACATTCATGCTTTATTTATCATTTTGTAAACATGATCAGACATTATTAGTCAGTCAGCTCAATATACTTTCTGAGGATGATCATTATTGAGGGCTGTACATGGCACACAAGCAACACGTGTTTGAGATGGGGTGTGTTGACAATGAAAAGTTCAATAATTTGAGTTATTTCAACAATATTCTTTTCTGTTATATATGCTACCGATTGCAAAAATTAGGAATCTTTAGAAAAAAATAGAATGACAATACTAGAAAAGTTTTTTAGAAAACTCCCCTATAAGACATTTGTTGATTCCAGGTTCCTAAATCTAATTCATCCACTGCAAAAATGCTCTGCCATATGGACAATACCACTCTAAACTACCATGCTAATACATATGTTCAGCGTCCAAGGAAGCCTTTACGGCAGACGGCATCTGTAGGAGATTCAACAATGGTAACTGCTGCAGGGAGTGCAAATTCGTTCATGCCTGTAGCATGTATCGCAAATGAATACATTGTATGAATCAGCATTCCCAATCCACGAGAACTACACCTGTTACAAGATTACAGTAACAAAATTACCCCCGGCCTCAGCATGCTCAAAGTCACGAAATGACATAGAAGATGGCTTTGAACATCTCATTGAACAACTCTAGCACAAGATTGTTTGCTACAACTTACACGAAGCATACCTGGAAGTTTAAGTAGGAATGTTGATCTGCCAACGAATCCGTTATGCTTAGTGGTTGTAATTTTCAATTTTCAACATCTGCACAAGGCCCATGAAGCTTAGAGGCTTGCATGAATGGTCTTAAAACATTCGCCTGGTATTCCAATTTTACATGTTGCCATCTTGCCAGGCATATTAAAACACTTTTATTGCTTATCACTGAGCAATTTCTACATGTATCTTCGTGTATTATGGTGGCTGCCCTTGAGATTGTAAGCTGAGCCCTCTACCCAAAATCACACTGTTCAAATAGTTATGAATCTATTAACTGTCCATGCCTCGCTATGTTGAATGTCCTCATATCTCTGTTACAACACGGTCCTGCTTGGTTCGGGATACTAGGGTCCGATTGTATATCTAATGCAACTAATTGTGACATGCTATACACTCTGTAAACTGAGATAATTATATGTGGTATATGGATATAACTTGAATTCTTTTTCCAGATTGCAACACGGATGATCTAGTAGTTGGGAAAGGTATAATTAAAACTTGTGAAATACAGAAGACGTCGATAACATGTCAAGTCAAATGCAAGCACGGCTTGGTGTTTCCCGAGAAGCCTTTTGTCTACACATGTGGCCACGGTATATGGACACCAACAAGGCAAACTGTCTCATGCACGGGTAGGTTTGTTTTGCTTTGTTCAAGTGTTGTTTACGTTGCATAATATGGTATTGAGGTATATTCCTATAATATGAAGTCTTCTTCCCTGTCTTCTGATAGTACATGTATCTCCCTTCCCAAGTCTTCACTCCTTCCTGTGTTTCCTATTTTCAACACAAAAAGTAATAAATAACAAATATTCCAAAATATGTTCCGAGGTGGCGTCTTCTACACATGTATGGCATTTCAAGGCCCACCCTTTTGGAAGTGTGGATTCTGTTCAAACTTGTAAAAAATAGAGAATTGGACGCAGTTTCAATAGAACTTTAACTCATATTTGAATACATCCTTGGCACTAGTGAGGCGATTTCAGGATTATCGATACCAAATAATAGATAAAGGATTCCAGGTCCACCCAGTGTGCCCCTCTCCCACCCATGATGATTTCTCCACCCCAAACCAAACCCAGTCGATCAGGTTAGTTCGTATCCTGACCCACTGTCCAGTCACCCGGGCATCCAGTCAAGTGGAGGACAAGACATTCAAGGTATGCCAAACATTCGACATATGTCAACAAAGGATCGTGACCGAGGGCTGGAAGCCTGTGGGTTTGGATCAACACGTGTTACCTATGCCACAACCGAATCACATCCGAATGCAAATCACATCCAACCATTAGATTCTATATACCTGTACATAATTTCAGTGATGGTCCATTTTAGATACCAGGAAAACATTTTGTAGATAGAATGTTGTATACTATATATTATTATCCACGTGGTGAAGATACAGGTGGTACTAAATCCGTTCGTCACACGTGTGTCGTACAGTGTTGACCTCGTTTTATTCGTCTTGATTGGATAACCATGACCTCTGTCAAACCGGAACTATTTTTTTCATTCATAAAAAAATCGCGAGATGTCATTCGCTTCCTCAACTACAAGGCAGAACTAAAGGAGTCTCACGAAAGCGAGAGACAATTACACACACTTTATTAAACCAAACAATATCGTCACACGCATTAAATTCGATTTGCATTCTATATTAGTTATGCATAGAGCAACTGCATACATTATATAATCGAGCCATACCAATATGCAATGTCTACCAATGGATCAAGGGTCCCAATGAGCTTGAGGCACCCGACCACTTTCGCGACTTTTAATTTCAATCGTAAAAGGTTAAGCGTGGTGAAATTAAGTCAGTTTAAACTATCTGGACACATATCTGGACTTACGTTCGATGCCCCGGTTGTGCCATCAGTGCCGCCATTCGATGTCTATTGCTTCCGAAGGTGTTTGTTCATGAGTGATAATGTCCGTTACAAATCGTTCGAAAACTCCGTAGAAGTCTGCCTGACTTCTGATTATATGACACAAAACATTCCAAATGTGTTCAATAACATTACCTATGTCCAGCTTAAAAAGCTGTGAGTAGATCTGGGTTGTTTTTTCTTATTACGGTGGTGACCCTGCCCTTCGTTCGAGTGAGTGAGTGAGTATGGTTTTACGCCGCTTTTAGCAATATTCCAGCAATATCACGACGGGGGACACCCATGTCGGGATTCGAACCCGGGTCTTCGGCGTGACGCCCTTCGTTCGAAGCTGTCACTGACATGCTAGCAGACTTGCGTTTGTTGATTTTCACATCTTCAGTATAGGGTAGTACAATTAACATGAATGTCTTTGGTGAACACTCAAGGAATACGGACAGGATATATATTTAGCGAGCGAGCGACCGTTGGTCCGATATTCAAAGCGCGCGCGAATGTGTCATTTTTAACATTTTCTTATAAGTGTCCTATGTACTAACAACAATGCGCTTGAATTACCATAAATTGAAGAAATTTTTCAAAAAGGATATTGAGCGTCGGTGCTGTTATGTTTGAAAACACAACAATGTCAACAATGCCCATATTTAGGCATATATCGATATTCATGCGCAACCAGATTTTGCAACCGGTTTCAGTTTGGTCTGTCAGCGAACGAAAATTGTTATGTATATTAAATATATCTAACGTGGGTAATAATAAAAATACCACACTCATTCTCGTTAGATTCCATTTTTAAGAAACTCGCAAACTTTCTATGGTATTTGACCTCGCTTTCGTTCGGACAGATCCCCAATAAAGTCCACTCGTTTCATAAAAATGGTATCTAACGAGAATGTGTGTAGTAGTCTCTATGCACGTGCAGAACATGTGTGCGCAGTTCATCCTAACGTTGTGCCCCCTCCATTCAAGATGTGATCCTGTACACATAACAACATGATAGTTTCTTAAAGAACTTTTTTCCAATGATGGGAATAGAAATAACAAACAGAAGATCTTTTTGGGTACAACGTATTCATTGCCGTGTAACATATTGACATTTAATAGGCTATTCCCGGCTTTTAGTTATTGTGCTATTCAGTCTCCCAGCAGTAGCTTCTAATTGCCATTGGCAAGAGTAGAATATATTAATAGTAAAAGTTACCCTAAAATCATTTGCAATATCTTTGAATAAGTAATTATTAGAAATATTGTAATGAGCCAATACATGTGACAATTTCAGGGTTCGATGATTTGAAAAATATGTTCAGAATTGTATTCATATTTTGCAAAAGTCTTCTCATGATGAATGTTATGCAGGAGATTGATATTAATAATCTGTAACAGCACCATTTCATTGTAAACACTGATTGATGGTACATGATATATGTTTCTGGTTGGAAAGTTTGGGGGCATTTAGGGGGTGATGGGGGATGAGGTTGCTTCTGTTTTTGCATGTAGACACCATTCTAGTTGATATATTTGGTGTTACACAATGGTATCTGACACTTCTGGTAATTGTGGAGAAGGTAGTGCTTTTCTGGAAAGTACGTTGAGCAAAATTCAATCCATATTATTCCAGCCATATATTCATGCATTGTACTCATTCGTTCCTTTTAAATTTAACAACTTGCGTAATGTTTTCACTTTATATCGAAAATATTGAACTTTTAAGTGGCTATTTAAAACTGTCATATATAACCAGGTGAGCTAAAGTACTGTGCACTAATTTTATGTTTTACTTCACAGACCCGGTGACTCCACTCTCAGCTGGCATCAACTACACAGTGGTATTTGGCAACTCTGTCATAACACCTGGCCTCATCAGCTCCAAGTTGCGCTCTGTGGGAAGCAGTTTCAATTGTGTCAGAAGTAATCATTGTTCCATTCAAATTGGGTCTTCTGTATGCCATGAGAGTATTACAAACTGCAATAAAGTTGACGGTCAACACTACGGTTCTCTCATTGTCAGAAGAGATGTACCACAAGGACAAATAAATGTATCAAAGATTCAGAAGAACAAGAAAGGTAGGACATTATATTGTCAACATTATCATCATTGCATGCATTTCTTTAAGGATTTTGTGCATTTGGCTAAAATGAGTTAGAAACAAGGATAATATATATATTACCTACGAGGGCAAACATATCGGGGTTCATAAAAATCATATGTGTCCTAGGGTCATATCATGTCTCGAGACAACAGTGTATTGTTTCCGTCATCCAGACGTCATTGTTGACCTCATTCCATTCTTATTGCGACGTAAGGTCGGAATGACGTCACACTAGAAATGGCGTCACTGTTGAAGATTGTTGACGTCATTCGATAAATTGTGGTTCCGCTGCTGTTGCCACCTGCTGTCCTTATAGGTAAACACTAAAATACGTCTATGTATGTAGACATCTTCTTCGGTAATAAATAGAACATTATATTCGTGTTTGGGCCAGGCATGTTTAGCGTTTGGAGGCTCAAGACTCCTGTTTTCTTCTGAGAGCAGGGTTTGCTTTGTTCAAGCTGATGGTCAACAGCGTGTTTACAGACATCAAGTGAATGCCTAGCCTCAAACTGTATCCAGGAAGTTCCACCATTTGTAGGTAGTGGTGTCATGGTCTGGGGAGGAATCTATGGAGACTTGAAGACAAGGTTATTTATCATTCAAGGCAACATTACTGCACACAGGTTTGGGGGTGAAGCATTCCAGCATCATCAAGCTAGATCCCATACTGCAAGCCTGACACGGGACTTCCTCAACAACATGAACATTATTGTTTGTCATGGCCTGCATGTTCTCCTGGCCCCATCCATCATTTGTGGGATCATTTTCACGAGCAAGTCAGAAGTGAAGGGTACCACCAGTCAACAGTCGGGACCTGGAGTTATGTTCCTTCGAGACATGCCAGTGGATGTTCCTTGCCCAGGGCCAAGTTAAAGCACATTCAAGGATTGGGAACAATTGCCAACTTTCAAAAAGTTTTTTTCTGTATATGACCATAGATAAGCTGTATAATGAGGACCAGAAATAATTCTATACAAAGGGTTTGGCTTATGTAAGGGAAAATACATATTATACACCAATAATTTTATTTATGTTACTAAATAGCCGAACTAAGTTTTCAAATAAGTTTTCTTTGTAAACGCAACGACCTTTGCATGTAACAACATCCACACATGAAATCGCAAATAGCTATTACAAACTTTTTGCGAAGTTTATCAATTGAATGTTAACAAGTATCTACCTTATTAACGTGGCAAATATGCAACTAAAATGGCGAGTTATTCCGTTCACCATTTGCAAAAAGACATTAGTTATTGAGAGCAGCTGTTTCCTGTGACGTCACAAATGGTGAAGACTGTGATTGCTTCCTCTTGTTAAGAAAGTAACACAAGCGGTACACAAGGAAACGAGCACTGATAATTATGGGGCTGATTGGTATTGTCATGTTGTTTACACAAACACTTTTCAAGTTGTGCGTAGCGGTTGTGCGCACTTATGCCTGACTTATGCCTGACTGTCAAGAATTCACTAACAGGGAAGAAGATCCACAGGCAGTGATCCCAGGCGGCTGTACCTATTTGCTTCAGCCACTTGATGTGCGTTTAAACAAGCCTTTCAATACCAACGTCCGAGAGCAGTGGTCAGAGTGGAAACTTTACAGAGAACATACGTTCACCAAGACAGCTGCCATGTGAAGAGCTCCACTCACAGAAGTTGCAAAGAGGGTGAACGAAAGTAGGTCATTCTTAAAATGTGGAATCTCAAACGCAATGGACGGTTCAGAGGATGAAGTGCTGTACGAGGAGTTTGTATCCATGGCGATGCAAAAGAGGATCAGGACGACGTCCTGGCTTGAGACTATCTCACAAATTATTATTACGATACAGCTGACAAAGCTGCATGGGCCATTCAGGCCGGCGACGATAGTGACACCGAATTCGACGGATTCACCAGTATATTGAGTAGAATATTTGCAAGACAATTCCCTTCCATGAGATTAGCTTCCAGCTTTCTCCTTAAACATTATATCAGAATTGCAAAAGATCTAACTTGAGGAACTATTTAACATTTACATCAATGCCTTCAATTGTTTTTCCTCCCTTGACTAGGCAACAATGAATAGAGGCCACGTTTCACATTCTGGATATTGTATTTACTTCCTCATCAGCATCTGCTGTCTGTGAAGATCCTGCCGTGAGCAGCACAAGAGGACACTCTCTTTTTGTAAACTCAGTCGTGACATCGTTCCAAATCGCTGCTGTCCTCTTGATGCCCATGCCTTTTATTCTTCCGACTTCAGGGATTGCACGTGCATTTTTACTTTGAAGAACAGTTGACTCTGGCAATTGTATTGAGTGAAGATGTGTTTTCGTGATCTTGCCCACTTTTAGAAACACCAAACGGGAACAGACCTCAGACAACATGGCCCAACACATGTCCTTCTGTTGCATTTACAATGTCCACTTGTTTATTAATATTTGTTACATATGTAAAAAAAAACATCCTGAAAAAACTGTTCGCATTTTCAAAGTTGTCAGTATTATTATCAGTTAGTCCCTATTGTCTCTGCAAAGAATATATGGATATCAATAAGGAATAACCAGAAACTGTACTCTCTGTACCATCTTGTATATTTTGTTTTCCTTTGCAGTGATGACTTACTTGGAACCGCTGTTTGCAACATGGAACGTTTTCACCCACACAAGTGATGAACCAACAATGATTGAACATAGAGCACTGGAATTGTCTGTTGTCAACGACTCACTAATAGTGAATCCATATGATCATCCATCTTTGGCATTTGAAGGTGCGTTATTCTAGACATGCTCAGTAATATCACACAAAAAACACCACACAGTAAATAGTATGAATTGTGCAAGCGAGAGAACTAAATTTACAAGTGGATCTTGTTTTCATTTTACAGACAAGATACATCATATTATATTGATATGTGTCATTTTAGGGTAAGTCTTCATCATTATCTTAGCTCACCTGACTAACAATCAAGTGAGCTTATGGCGTTGCCTTGTAGTCTGTTCTCATGCTACATGGTCATCTGGGATCTACTTTCAGGAACCATTAAACCTATGATGCTGTGTGTTTCATGCAGTCTTCTTTGTAGATATCATCCGTCCATCTCTTGGCATCCAGCCCGTCTATCATCCAACCATCTATCCTCCATCAATCTGACTATCATCCATCCATCTATCTGTAATTATCCAATCTGACAATCATCCATCCATCCATCAATATGTAATTATTCAATCTGACTATCATCCATCTATCCATCAATCTGTAATCATTCAATCTGACTGTCATCTATCCATTCATCAATCTGTAATTATCCAATCTGACTATCATCCATCCATCAATCAATCTGTAATTATTCAATCTGACTATAATCCATCCTTCCATCAATCTGTAATTGTTGAATCTGACTATCATACATCCATCCATCAATCTGTAATTATCCAATCTGACTATCATCTATCCATCCACCAATCTGCTATGACCCAATCTGACTATCATCCATCCATCCATCCATCCATCCATCAATCTGTAATCATCCATTCTGACTATCATCTATCCATCCACCAATCTGCTATAACCCAATCTGACTATCATCCATCCATCCATCCATCAATCTGTAATCATCCATTCTGACTATCATCCATCCATCCATCAATCTGTAATCATCCAATCTGACTATCATCGATCCATCCATCAATCTGTAATTGTCGCATCTGACTATCATCCATCCATCAAACTGTAATTATTCAATCTGACTATCATCCATCCATCAATCTGTAATCATCCAATATGACTATCATCCATCCATCCATCAATCTGTAATCATCCAATCTGACTATCATCCATCCATCCATCAATCTGTAATCATCCAATCTGACTATCATCCATCCATCCATCAATCTGTAATCATCCAATCTGACTATCATCCATCCATCCATCTGTAATCATCCAATATGACTATCATCCATCCATCCATCAATCTGTAATCATCCAATATGACTATCATCCATCCATCCATCAATCTGTAATCATCCAATCTGACTATCATCCATCCATCCATCCATCAATCTGTAATTATTCAATCTGACTATCATCCATCCATCCATCAATCTGTAATTGTTGAATCTGACTATCATACATCCATCCATCAATCTGTAATTATCCAATCTGACTATCATCTATCCATCCACCAATCTGCTATGACCCAATCTGACTATCATCCATCCATCCATCCATCCATCCATCAATCTGTAATCATCCATTCTGACTATCATCCATCCATCCATCAATCTGTAATTGTCGCATCTGACTATCATCCATCCATCAATCTGTAATTATTCAATCTGACTATCATCCATCCATCAATCTGTAATCATCCAATATGACTATCATCCATCCATCTATCATGCCTGTCTATCGTCCATCAATCAATCAATCTATTAGCATCCAATCTGTCTACCATCTATTCATCTCGGCAAAGCTTTCAATTCCATCTGTTCGAAGACCTGTGTTTGGATGCACCCGAGTAGCATCAGGTTTCCCGGTTCACTCAGGAATGCTGCTGACATTGAGTCACGCATTGGGAGAAACGGTCTGATCTGTTCAGTGATTAAAATTTGCCATTTAATTACGTTTTGATAAAGATTAATATGAACTGTTCGCAATTTGGAGTTATATCATCAGACCACAAGTTTTAATATGATATTTCCTTCTCAACATGAGAGCATGAAGAGGTCATGAATTCCGAAATATTTGCTGCTCCGTTTCACAAACTGTCACATGTGGTTCATTTATACAGATTTAGAGCTATATAGATCATAGGATCGAAGGAGATAAATTTCATCGCAACAAGAGATGCACTGTTATGTAGTTAGGTGTTGATGGCAAGTTGTTGGAGTCCCATTGCCGGGGCATTTGTTATCATACGGGTGTATTTAGTTTATAAAATTAAGAGGATAACTGAAAAATTTAATTCTATTTAATAAATATTTCAGTTCCAGGTCAGTTTGGCAACATCCTGAGAACTTGGCACTTCCTGGATGACACGAACTGGGAGGTGAGGAGTGAGAACTACACAGACTTCAACATGAAACTGGACCAGCAAAACCCCTTACAACCCACCTTCATGTCAGCTGTACAGATCATGACATGCCCCACTGGTGCCGTCCAAGGCGGCGTGTTCTGTAGTAAGTAGTGCCAGGACTGAAGTGGCATGGTTTGCGTCCAATGTTTCATGTAGGTTGCAAAATAAGGAAATAATGATCTTGCCTTTTTTAAAAAAAACCTGGTGTGTTACTGTTTGTTCTCAAACATTGTGTTTTGCTTTAGTGATTTTTATTCGCATATATGACAGGCATTGAAAGGATTAAGCACAGCTACTTTGTAAACAAGTGGACTCCCCTGAAGAAAAGGAGAGGATCTTGCAAGGTTTAGTTTTAAGTTGAACAAAGCTGTTATGTCATCACTATATCCATTATAGTCAGATCAACATAGAAAAAGCAATAGTTTTCAAGCTTCCCCCCTCCAAGGAAATGATATTACTCTCTCTCAGTCAATTCCTATCATGGTTTCTGCCCCTAATGTATTGCCACACACTCTTTGAATATTTTAGTATCTACATCAGTTTTTTGTGTGACTTAGTTGTTAGAGTACATGTCATTATTTAGCCTACCAACACTGATTGAGAAAGAAGTAAATCAGTCACGTCTTGTTAATCAGACACACGTTAATCCGACAATCGGCTTTATCCGACACTAATATCGGGAACTGATTAACTCAGTGCTATTTGGACTTGTTAACCCCTCAGTCTTGCACTCCAACTTCAACACACCTAATTTGCAAGGAATTACCAAAATCACTCAGTAATCAGTCTCGTTAATTCAACAGTGATCAGCATACTCCGTGGTCATCTGCCCGCGAGTACACAGCCCGTGTTGTGATACGAGATGAGTCAGCTGGTAGCTGCATATTACAATTGAAATCAGATACAAGTTCTCGCTACTGCTATGAACATCCCATTACAGATTACGTCAAAACGACCTTTCTCAAAGTTTGACCGACCAATGAAATAACTAACAGGAACATGTAGTTGTCCGATTTTCGATCACAAAGGTTGATACTTCTTAATTTCTTATACTTAATAATCCAACATAATCATATGCAACCAACCATGTCAGATTAACATGACTTGACTGTATGTATAAACATTAGATTCTGTCATGATGCAACCATCAATTCAGCTGTATGGAGGGATATTTTGATTTGAAACATCTGTTTGGTCAATTAACTTTGAGTGTTTTCAAAATTCATGGTAGAATTTTGTTTTGTTGCACATGTTATCATCGTTGTTTAAATGATGGTTCAAATATATCAATTTTAATGTACAACAAACTACTTCATACCCATATTTGTATTTAGTCAAGTGCCCTCCTGGAAAGATGTTTGACACTCAACAATGCAAGGCGTGTGAACATGGGTTCTACCAGGACAAACCAGGAATGTCATTTTGCCACTCATGTCCTGGATTCAAGACTACGGAGCTCAAGGGAAGTCCTGATGTCAAGCAGTGCACAGGTGAAACATAGCATTATGGTACAGGGCCTCCTTCCACAAAGCGTCTTAGCGCCATGACCATCATAAGTTTATGCAAGGGTATCGGAGTCATTATATTTAGATCGCTTTGTTGACTTTGCCCAGATCAACCTGACATACAGTCGATCAACCTTACTTTTGGGACACTTTTTTCTCAATTGTCTTTAAATTACTTCAAAATTATGTAATCATTTTTACACAGATCAAATGTCTGCCTGTACCAAAAGAAACCAATTTTTAACAATTCAACACTTGTGAAAAGTGTTACCGATGTACATGTAGCTATCATTATGATTTCGCGTTTGTTTTAATTACAACATTCAGGGTGCAGTAGCGAATGGGGGAATGTTTGATAGTATGACATGTATGCAAGTGATTCACGTGCATGAATCTGATCTGCCATTTGAGAACATGTTTAAGTAATTTCATTGACGAATTAATTAATGAAAGGTAGAAACAACGACGAAGAAAACAAGCTAGGGGACATTCAAAGTCATCATTATTTACCATTTTGGATATGCACAACAAGCGTTGACATTTTGATATACAGATTTCAATCCTTCATTCATCTTAGTTGTGATATCGCTATTTGAAATAAATACCAGAGCTATTCTCTATTGACAGAATTGAATGTTTTTGAAAGATCTATGATTAACCCCCTTTCTTTACTAACATTTTAGAGAAGGTGTGGTAGCCTAGTGGTTAGAACCATCGCTTGTCATGCCGAAGCCCCGTGTTTCATTCATGACATGGGTACAATGTGTGAAGCCTATTTCTGGTGTCCTCCGCCGTGATATTACAAAACTATTTGTTAAAGCAGCGTAGAAATGTACTCAGTAGCTCACTACTCACATTTTAGGTACAACTGAGCATGTTCTTTCTTCGAAGATGTAAAAAGAGTATCATATGACTCTTGCTAGAAAACTTGCTTGATCAGGGTTACAAGATTCAAGGCCTCAGTAGAACTTTCAAACAGTTTTATGGAAACATGTTGAGGACATTTCCAATTTTGACGCCTCAATGCCAAAGATGTCCGATGCAATGTACTACCATAATTGACTTGCTTTTGCATGTGTTTTTGATGGATGTCACCGGAGGGGCAGGATACACTCACCTTTTCATGAACACCTGGTATAATCACAGTTTGAAAGTGATTCATAAGCACATGCTTACCCTATGGTCGGAATCGTACAATGGACTCGGCTTTTAACAGAGTTTCCTTATGATTATGGAAAAGGTTTGGCCACTTTTATTCACTGAAGTGTAATCTGGCTGGTTAATTCTTTCTTACTGGATTTTTTTCAACAGCGCAGTAAGGCAGCATAAGTATGTTTGTTCATGCTGCACTCAGCAATATTCCAGCTATATGACAGCGATCTGTAAGTAATCAAATCTGGACCAGACAATCCAGTGAGTGATATCATAAGCATCGACCCACGCTATTGGGATACGATGACATGCATGAACAAGTCAGCTAGTCTGACCACCCGATCCCATTGGTCGTCTCTTACGACAAGCATGGGTTGCTGAAGACCTATTCTAACCTGGATCTTCGCGGGTCGGCAACATAAGTAAAGAAGAGGTTTTAGTAATACTTACACAAATCTCCCTGCAACTTCATAGAACATCTTTTTTGACACTTGATAATTTTATTTCAATTCCAATTCTCAATAAGCTGTTTATTGCCACTGAATGACCTACCTAAATCAAGCATGTCATATTTATATTTATCTCCATTTCAGACACAAACACTTCTGAGTTAAAACTGCTATTTGGTGTGGGTGACTCCGAGTTTGGAATCCTTAACCTTCACAGCATGACAATAGGTACAGTAAGTGTGGAGAGGTACTTTGGAACTGTTGATCTTCTCGTGTACAATCAGAGGGATCATTTCGTTTACTTCGCCACACAGACCCCAACCACAATCGGGAGAGTCAAGATGGATGGCGTTGGACAGGAATTGCTCTTCAAATTCCCCGAAGGTATATTAACAATGGTTTCTGAGAAAAATCAATTTCTAGTTGTTTTCTTGTTGTCTTTTCAAAAGTTGTTATATACCTTGTTTCTAGTTGTCTTTTTAAATGGTTCTTTAATGAGGGGTCACTAGTTCTCTGGTAGCTTACTGTTGTCTAGTTACCGGTATAGTTTTCAAGCTTCTTTGCACAAGAAGACAACTGTAAAACAAGAGTAACAGCCTTGCTTTCTTGTTGCCAGTAACCTTTTGTTCTTATCGTCTTATATGGTCCCCCCATTCTGGAATGTAACAATAGGGAGTATCTCAAAAGCTCAATGTAGGATGAATAACTTAATTCCACAAGTTTAGAGACACACCCGCACCCACCCTAAAACGTTAATTGTGAAATTGTTTACACACTGTCAAAATATTCTACTTATATGTTTACAAATAAATAATTCAAGAGAGCCATGTTGCATTTTTAAGCAATATGAAAAAACTTGCATGGAGAAAGGTGCTTGTTATCCTTGAAACATCCTAATCAAATGACAATGAAGGATTAAACCATGCTCAGATTTGATCACACTATCACATTAAATCATGCACAAAATATGACATGGAAGGATTTCAAGGAGCGATGTTAAGTCCTAAATCAAAATAATTGTGCCTAAATGTTGTTTTTGTGGTTTCTAAGGACGTAATAATCAGTGAAATGTATGTCCTCCCACATGAAGCTGACAAGCCGTGATATAACTGGACTAATGTTAAAAGCGGCGTTAAACACAACTCACTCAATTATGCATAATATGGTATTAAAAATAACCAAGTACAGCCTAATATATGAGATAATGGATGGTGAATAAACCAAATTAATGCCTATAGGCATGTGTCTCATCGTAAGAAATTACACAATTTGACAGTAATATATATATTTAAAGGTTTTGTTCTCTTAAAGAGAAGTTATTAAATAATGGTGTTGCTTCGTGCGTAACAGGGTTGATATTTACAAAATACTGTTTAATTTGTGGCAAGATATATGGATATTTGAGGACATACAAATATTGACATACAATGTACTGTGGACATTAAGAATAAAGCGATATTCATCTTTATAAGTTTATATGACCAAAACAGCAAAATGGGTCAGACGTGAGATGTCTTTGAGTTGAGGTCTGTTAAGTCAGAGGCAAAGGTTGATTATTTTGGAAGTTTTATAACAGTGGTGTGGGTCTTACATCATCATGTAATAGTTGCTTTTTCAAAGAGGAGCACGTTTATTTGTTCAATTATGGGAAGAAATGTTAAGATTAAGTCAACAGGCAATGTCATTGTTTCTTAAACTAAATGGTTGTAAAGAGCCAAGTGACTAAGTTAGAACAAGTATTTAGCTGTCACATCATTTAAACCTTCATAAAAGAGAATAAATTGATGGCGAGTTCTGAGTTTGCATAAAGGAATGAAATATTAAATGAGCTCCTGTGTAATACCAATTTTAGGAAACAAGTGAATAGTTCACGTATCCGACGAGCAAAAGTGGTCAGATACCAGAACTATTCACTATTCACAGGTGAACACTTTTGTTCAATGGGTTCTTTTGGTCAGGTGGACTACCTTTATATGCTGACAAAGAACTGTAAAGTATACAGTTCACAGAGGCGAGGAATTTGTACATTTCAGCATGACAGACCTTAAAAAACAAACACTTAAGTGCACAAACAGTGCGGTTTATAGGAATTATGAATTGTGGCCCAGGCGTCTAAGTGGCCGCGATTGCCTGTGCAGAGTTGCGTCCCTTGGGCACACAGGAAACCTATGATTGTAGGTTCGAATCCCGGTTCGCCCCGATTATGTTTGTAGGTTTGTCAGCACCATACCTGTGCTCGTGGGTTTCACCGAAGTGGTAAACGTCTGAGACCTGCATCACTTCGTGCTTACCCCCCACATTAACCTGACACGCCGTGATATAACTGGAATAATGTTAAAAACTCACTCACTCATGGAGCTCGGGTATTTGCCTTTGCTCTATGACAGAGAACTTGTGCCAGTACTTTTTGGGGAGATAAAACATACTGTCGTGAGGCAAAGTTCTTTCAATAAGGTACTGGCACTGGCTCTATCTATAACATGAACATGAACAGGAACAGGAACATATTGGTACATTTATTCATGTTATGCCTAATTGGTCGCATCTTTGAAAATAGTACTTGTAGTTGAAAGGTGTTGTTATTTGGAGCCCGTTCTGGAAGCTGTGTACGATGTTGTGTCCAAGTAAAGCATCAATGTCAATAACCCTGTTCTACATGTATGTCCACCAGGGATCGTGCTGACAGGCCTAGACATAGACATTGCATCTGACCTCTTGTTCTACACAACTTCGTCGGGTATACTATCTACCCTTCACACCATATCTGGTGCTGAACTGGTCCTGCTATCTAACCTGACCAAACCACGAGGACTTCAAGTGAACCAAGACTTGTGAGTTTCATTTCTTTATCAACTTCAAACTCCTCATAACTTATGTTGCATCATTTCCCTATGGAAAATTCCGGTAAGTATGTCTTGATCAAAGACCAGATAATATTGTGTTGTGTAGCACTGCCACATGTCAGTTTGCACAAGAATGTTACCAACCTTGTTATACACACGTTTCCTTGGTAACTCCTGTGTTTACAGTTACTTGTCTTGTGAAGTGGTGTTTGTTCCTTGAGTCTTCTATCTTACTATGTCAGACCCTAGAGTAAATGTCACAGCATTAGATGTCTATGTTGCCAGCATTTAAGTCCATGGCTTACCCACACCCTCAGGTCACAAAACTGGCTATGAAAATGACTCCAGAAATGATCTAAATCATCTGTACCATCTTCATCCACTTGGCTATTGTACATAGAGAAGGCGCTGGACCCTTCTACATCACATGCTCAAGGCAGAAATCTCACTTCTTTTTCATGTGTGCTAAAGACAACACATATTATGTACGCTTAGTATGCCCCAAATCTAAATTAATTTCACATTATGTAGTAGTTATAAGCTAACCTTTTATTATATCAGTATAGTTGTAGTACATCTGTTTCTCAGAAATGGTTGTGGTAGTGATCGTGTTTGAGAGACAAGATGGTGTCCTCTACCCATACATGGGTATGTGGTCAATTGATGACGTTGGGTGACCCAACTCATCTTGCTGGACATGTCATACTACAGTCTGTATGGATGAAGATTGTTGTCAGCAGTGTTTCCCTCTTCCGTCAGAGGTCTTCCTTAAACTCATGGAATCCTTGAAGAGGTCCAAACGGGGGAAGGTTGCTAAGAGGCCAGTGAGTGAGACCCCTCCCTTGTCCGTCTACACTCCCAAGACTCCTGTAGAGTCCATCCCAGATGGGGGCCATGAGCCTGTTGACACAGCCTATCAACCAACAACAACACACTATTCAGGCGATGATCGACAAAAGAACCACGAAATATCAATGCAGACCATGTCAGACAGACAAACGGATCGAGCCTACCCTCCCTCCACCACCATGGGCAATATAACGTCCGATGGAACAGTTCACCCAGCCGCACGGAGGAAGTCAAAGTGGCCGACGTGGAGTTAATGTCGGATTCGGATCCATCTTCCATTCACCCCGTGACCCAGAATGGCGAGGATACCAGACGGCTATGCCCTGTTAATTGCACATACTGTACAGAGCATTCATTATCTAACAGACAACAGATGGTAGCGGTCAGATCAGATCAGTCTACCGTTTCACAACTAGGATGCGGAAATGGCAAGCAACTTCATTGTCTCCAATCCAGATCGACCAGATAGTGACAATACTTCTGAATTGGCGGTGGTTGACTCATGGCCTTCACCTCCAGTGGTGGATTACGAGCCAGGTCACTCATTTAAAGATCTAATCGAGAAGCTCTATCATCTAATACCACGCCTGCAGCCTACCGTGCAAGATAAGGTTGCATTTCCATTGTTAGAACGCTGGTTACCATGGGCTGGCATCTTCCTTTCATAAACATCTTTCACATCCTTGGCTCAGCTATGGTTCAGCACTTATGGCGCAGGATAAGGGGGGATTGGCCAAGTTGCGTTGTGACGAGAAGTTGCCTCCACATGTACCTCCGCTGAAGTGGACAACTTAACCACGTACCATCGATGAGGAATTTTACAAGTTGTTACGAGCTCCAGACCTCTATGTGTCTATTCTAATGATGAAGATCAGAAGGATAGATGGCTTTAACAAGCATGCAATGAATATCATGGCTTATATAGATTGGTTTGTGGTTGGGTGTCCTTCACCTTATTCTGCTAGGGATACCACTGTTCTACTACATACAGATCAGGTACCTCTGTATACCTCCAACATATACCTCCGTTCTGACCCCCAATTTCCCTGACAGCTAATTAGTTGACACAAAAGGTTGAGGTCACTTAATGCGAACTAGTCCTGAAAAACAGTGTCCACATCAATAGCGATTGGCATGGGACTTTCAGATTTCAAGTTATGTGTTTACTCAGAACAAAACCAAAGGTCAAACTGGAACTGCATGATGGTTTGTTCTAATTTCTAAGGCCTTGAGGAAATGGCAGTGAAGGGTTTGTTCTGCTTTTGCATTATTTTTTCTAGTTATATTCCGACCATGTGGTGAAGTAGCCTTTTGGCTAGTGTCAGGAAATGATTGTGCAGAAATTCAGATAAAACATTCCACATCTGTGACAGCATACGAGGGCTAATTCTAAGCCTTACTAACGTTCAAATATGGGCCATAACAAAGTGAACTAGTCAATGTAGTACATTGTTTGAGTAGTTCATGCAAGTGTATTTAGTCTGTTGTCAACGTTTGTACATTAGTAACAGCCAGTTAAACATGATAGGGATCCAAATGGACACAGAAATGGAAAAGAAAATGTACCGAGCAGTCATCAAGTTTTTCACTTTAATTAGAGAAATGTTGTCCCCAAGACATGACCACAAGTGTATGGGGATAAGTGCCATAGCTATTCCATTATTACACATTGTGCAGCTATGTTTAAGGCTGGGAGAACAAGCATTGGTGATGACCCTAGATCTGGACGCCCCTCAACTTCCATCAATGAAGATTCAGTCAAGGAGATAGAAAAAACTTATACTGTCCTATAGACGTGTTACCATTGCTGAACTTGAGAAAGACACAGGTCTAAGCCATGGGTCCATTGAAACTATTATTCATGAACATTTACAGATGAATAAGATATCTGCTCGTTGGGTGCCAAAGTTTCTAAATTCTGATCTTAAGGAAAAAAAGAAATAAATAAATTTAAGAGCTACTTGATGAGGATTTCGTCAAATTCCAAGAAGAGATAAGTAACGGGTGATGAAACATGGGTCTACCACTATGATCCCCAGTTAAAACATCAATACATAGAACGGCTCCATTCCACTTCTCTGGCTCCAAAGCAATTCAAGTCTTCAAGATCAGTGAAGAATGTTATGGCCACTGTATTCTGCGATCGCCTGAGAAATGCTATCAAAGCAAAGCGTTGAGGAATGCTGACTGTTGGAGTTCTACCACTTCATGACAATGCCTCTTCTCACCTCTCTCGACGTGCAAAGGCTGCTGTGCGACAATGCGCAATGCTCCCTCCCTCCCCTACTCGCCAAACCTTACACGAATTGATTTCCATCTGTTTCCTAAACGGAAAGAACGCCTTGTAGAAAGCGCTATGATGACAACGATGACCTCAAAGCAAGCTGCCGTGTATGGGTATTTCAGGGTGGCTTCAGAAAACTGCGTCCTGACTGGAATTTGAAAGCTTCACTATCAATATGAGAAGTGTATTGAAAAACAGGGAGATTATGTTGAAAAATAAGATTAAAAACACTTTCACAATCGTTGGTTTTGTTTGTTAGTCTTAGAACTTTTTGCCAGCCCTAGTACAGCATAGTAACGTTTCCATGTGATTTCACTATGAACTGATATATCAAAAGCAAAAGTTGCAATCCCTGCAAACTGGTGCAATCTCACGTGATCACAAGTTGATGTATTCCTATGTATTTATGACTGTGACATAGTTTATGCAGTTTTAGAACTAACTGGCATTTGTTATTTTCTAGTGGTCTGTACTGGGTGGAGAATGACAGGATAATGTCCCTGCAGTATGGAAGTGAAATGGCCTCCGCTGTTGTGAACGACACTCATGCTGTATGGAACCCTACCCTTCACAAGCAAGGTATATTTCTATAAAGGATCTGCATCATGCATATTGAAGAAATAAATGACCTGTGTTCATTGTTTATCAAACAACACTGCAGAGAGAATAAATCATGTGGGTCCGTAGATGGTTTATTCTCCCTGCAGGTTTTTTTTGTATGATAAACAACAACCAAGAGTAGTGTATTTCTTATATGAGATATCAATATTATCTGCAGCCTCTTTAAGGATATTAATAAAATGTACAAGCTTTAAAAATATTCACCAGTATTTAAATAATGATGACTCCAAGAATACAGATTGACCTAGGCAATGTTGAACAATTGACACACAATGCCAATGTGGATTCGAATCCTTGACGGAACTCAACCCCAAAAGTACGAGAATCTGTACTTTAATGAGAAAGTGTTATCCAAAATATAACATTTGTTGTATAATGTTGAACAAGTCCATGTCACGAACAGGAGGTTAAGTTTGGTATTTCCCGGATATTCTCACATTTTTTCACATCGATTATCTATACCTTTTCTCCCAAATACTGATTGTCATATCTCTCGAAAGTTGATATGCATGATACCATATGTACGGAATATCAGTTAAAGAAAACATATTATCATATAACTTCCTTTGTTTAATGTCATTTTGCATTATATCAGGAAATGTAGACCTTCTAACACATGAGTATGTGAGTTGTTTAATCTACAATGTCACCAAAGGTCGGGGCATGGAGACGTGTTCAGTATCAATTATGAAATACCCAAAGCTACTAATTTTTCATCTGAGCAAAATTTCAGAGGCATGTGTATTGACAAATCTAGCCAATTAGTGACAGACTGCATGAAAATATTACTTGCGTGAAACCTTAGAATTAAACTAATTTGAAAACTTCCTGTGAAGCGACATACAGTAGCCACAGAACACGGATATAACGAACACGGTTAGAGCGAACAAATGGATACAACGAACTGTTTAATTGTTAACTGTTTTATTGACATATAAAGTTTACGTACGTAACGAACTCTCTTCATTGAACTAACAGATATAGCGAACTGATATTTGATCACCGACAAGACCATCTACCACAAATTTTTGACGTGTATAGCGAACTGAGAAATCTCACTGTGTCAAGCGTCACTGACAATTGGCTGTAGGCAATCAGACGCGAATCAACACAATCGCGGCGAATCAATACAATTGCTGGTGACGAGTCAACCTAGTTAAACTTGCATTAAGTTGATCTTACCTGTCCATGTGATTGGACTAATCTATTCTGTAAAACAAACAAATGTCATTCAATAATGTTTACATTCATTTCGGTGATATTGGAATATATTATTCTGATAAAATAATAATTTCAGATACAATTTCTTCCGACCATTGCATTATTTTTTTTGAAGTTGTATCATTAGGTACTTTTAAACTGAATCACCGGTAGATGCGGGAGGAAACGTGTATAAACGTGCATGTGTATTGTGTTTTGTTTTAAACAGGGTGGCGGACATTTCCCAGCGAAAACGTTTATAACGAACAACGTATATAACGAACTGATTTCTCAGGTCCCTTGTAGTTCGTTATATCCATGTTCTACTGTACTTCGCTTTTGTGGTGAAAACTCCCCCCCCCCCCCCCCCCCCCCTCCCCATTGATCATGGTATCCATTAATTGATAAACGAAGGCTGTTGCTTAAACATGTGTTAATGATAGTAAATGTACTGCTAATATCTCGTTGGAATTAGCAATTGAAGTAAAAAAAAAGTGTATAAGGTACTAAGGGTAAGATAAGATTGAGACGATATCTGTTTTACATTGTGAATGCATTTTTAAGGATTTTCCTTTTTACATGTAGTAACAAACGGTATTTCTACCCCTATTGTTTTCGTTTCATTGAGAGTATTTTGTATCTCCCATTGATCTTATTTGTTCTTCAGACAACAGAATAATGTGGCAAAGCTATAATAGACTGAGGACAGCATACATCAATGGTTCGACTTCCCAGACTTTGGCTACCAACTTCACATCTAGATTTGGCTACACAGACAAATATTATTTCTATGTTGACAGCAATTCAGTGTATGTATATTTGTGTGTGACATAATGCATCATAGTGAGTAATTGAGTGGATGAGTACTGTTGAATGACGATACATATTCATCAGTCCTTTGTCAGGATGCTATCTTTGTTACAATATGACTGTGTCAGGCCAGTATTGTTGTTGATATATGACTGTGTCAGGCTAGTATTGTTGTTAATATATATGACTGTGTCAGGCCAGTATTGATGTTAATATATGACAGTGTCAGGCCAGTATTGTTGTTAATATATGACCGTGTCAGGTCAGTATTGTTGTTAATATATGACTGTATCTGGCCAGTATTGTTTTTAGTATATGACTGTGTCAGGCAAGTATTGATGTTAATATATGACCTTGTCAGGCCAGTATTGATGTTAATATATGACTGTGTCAGGCCAGTATTGTTGTTACTAGTAGGTAATACTTGAAATTTACTTAAAATTTCCAGTATTGTGAGAGATATTAGTAATTTTCTAGTAATAGCTGTATGATAATGAACGAAGTGGGAACACATTACACGATAGGAAGTATCGTTGAAGGACGATAGGGGGAAGATGGGAAATTTCAAAGTTGACGTTTTTGGATCAGTAGTGCGTAAAACTGCAACATCATAACCGATCCAACACCAAAAGTGTCATGAGGTCTCAGGTTGACATTGGCTTGACCTTCATTTCGACTTTACCAGAAAACGACCACAAGTATCAAGGAGGGGCAACGTGATTCAGGACTCATCTGGAAACATAACACATGACCAGCGACGATAACCCCAGTTTTTATATTATGTGCACCATTGACATCTGTTGGCAATGTGGCGATTTGTAACGGGCGGCTCAACAGTTGGAGAGGTGTTGCATGCAGATGAGTTCAAATCATCTGACCTGTAATTCTCCAGTAGCCTGATCCAAGTTTACAGCAACATGATTCGCTGTTTCAGTTCGATTTCATAGAGTCTGGTTTGGGATCATTAGATCCGGTACTCTTGTCAATGACCTGGAACGTCCTGAACAGGGTCGATGGTCCATGTTTTGCGTTTTTTGGTACCTGTTCCATGGTCTGCTGATAGACACTGCATCGCTGGTTCAAACACAAACAATGACTGAAACCAAGTAATTCACAACTGTATGATAAGCAGCATCAATAAGATGGACAGAAATAATGGTCAATAGAGATTATTTGATCTTTCTTGAAAGAGTCAAAGTCAGGAATGACACCTTACGCACAGGCACACTATCGGATGTGTGTTGGTGTAAGTTTTACAGTCAAACGTTCTTGCATAGTTTGTCGTCAACACTTATCTTGGTTCTAATACTTGGTATAACATCTATATGTTATGATCCTCTACTTTTTTGAAAGAGTATACATGACTGTCAGGCCAGTATTGTTGTTACTATATGACTGTCAGGCTGCTATTGTTTTTACTTTATGCTGTATCGGAATGCTATTGTTGTTACAATATAACTCTGTCTTGCCACTATTGTTGTCACAAAATGACTGGCAAGCCTGTTAGGCCTTACTACACATGTTAGAACTACTGGTATATGTTTTTATCAACCTAACATTTGTATTTGTTGGGTCGGGTAATGATACAATTGTAAAATACCTCATTATAAGGATAGTTATTTATATGACACTGACTTCCATTGTTTTCAGGCTGATGCGAGTAAATTCTGACCTGAGTGCAAGGGCAGCTGTATATGTGCTGCCATTCTCTGTCACAAGGGTGCGACTGGTCAACACAACGGATGATCCAAGCCGTGAGTGTTGTTTGTATTGACACCATAAACTTTGATAGATTGCATCAACGTACGCATGATAACCTTCTTGAACAAAGGAGCTTGGTGTTTGCATGAACTATTCAGATATAACAAACTGTTTGTATTATTCTTCCTCCCAAGATAGTTTTGTCTCTTCGGTGTTGCACACACTGAGTGTCATCGACATGAGGACACCAGCAGAGATTTGGTTACTCATGAAAAGGGTAGGTTTCTCAGCAGGATAAAGCCAGCAGATAAATACTGTTTCCATGGGGGTCATTTAAAAAAAAAATATGCAAATATAAAAGGTCAGGTATGTAATACTTCATGTGATTCAGCTTGGAATTGTTAACGATGGTAACTGTTGTTTGATATATCTGGGAAAAACTAGCGTTTGCACTCTCCCTCATCGCCAGCTTTGATGACGTCACAGCTTTCATCATGATACATACATAAAAGGTGTACAGCATCATACCAGCCAAGAATAATTGTATGAATATTCTGACATTGTTAATTGTTCGGTTTTCCATAACCAGTCCCCATTGACACTAAATGTTTTCTTTTGTCTGTTGTGCAGGCAAATATTTTTATTATGTCCACCCACATTTTATTGACAATTGATTATGGTGGCCAAGCAAATGTAAACGTAAATGTCAACCCCCTGGCCCCCAGGACAAGGACTTTGGAAAGAAAACTCTTAAACTGCCATGTTTGAAGATGTCACCTTGAGAACTTTCACCTATACCACAGTTAAACCAACACCCCAGGCTGCTCTGGCCCAAACCAGTATGAAAGTTAACCTCAGCACATCAGAGGGTTTTTTTTACCTTAACAATTGACTCACCTTTATGCTTAATACTTTTTCTTTACAGTTGTTAATATATGCAGCGCGAAGAGAAATGACTGTGGTCAAGGGTGTTACCCCCTCAATCAAACAAAACGAATTTGCTTTTGTGTATCAGACTCCACACTTCAAAAGGACAACAGGACCTGCAGACAAGGTAAGTTAATATACGATCTCATAAACCAGGCAGTTTGAAAACTGCTGCTGGCATGATAATCATCAAAGGCAATCTTGGCAGGCAGCTTATCATATAAAGGGAAGATAGTGGCTACGGAATGGTTTCTTCGCCTGGAAATAGTCGGACAACATCGGTATGGGACACAACTCACCTGGACTTGTTCTCCAAGTGGGAACATTATCCTTTGACTGGACGGGGATGTTTACAAATGCCTTCCAACCATGGTCTCTCTTAGACAAAGTCGTAATGAAGACAGAGGACACAGTCTGCGTGATCATCCTCTTGGCACTGGTGTGGCAAGCTCGGCCATGGTTTCCCAGACTGTTTCCGCTAGTTATGGACAAACTACTGGAACTACTCTGTAAATGGCAAAGATGACTAAGAGTTGGGACGGTACCTATAACTATTCCCATGTTCGTGCATTTCCTGCTTTATCTTCACCTGGGTGCCGTTGTACAAAACAATCTTATCGCTATGACGGTCATAAGCCTACACTAATGTATGGGAGTTACGATCACCTTAGCACTAAGATCGATTTGTACCATGGCACCCTGGATAGCAAGTTCCATCGCAGTACCACCAAAGGATACAGGTCTGCCCTAATCTCAGTTCTTCAATGTGATGGATTTTCTATAGATCAAACAGTCCTCAACAAACCAACAGGTCGTCAGCGCAGACACTTATCAGCATGCAGGGCTGACACTCCCGAATCTGAACCACTTATATTCATGAAATTTAATGCCCTACACGCCTTGCATGCTGAAACCCATGTGTGGAATCAAATCCGGGCATTCCACATGACGAGCAAACACTTTACCACTAGTCTACCCTGCCGCCACTAGGATGTCCCCAGGTAATTCCGGAAGGGGGCACAATGGGATCGCCACTGAAGTGACAATTCGTATTTCTTTTTTTATGCCTATCGACCACATCTTTTCACAATGAACAAAATATAAATTTGAGAGTATTTTTCTTTTTCAACAAACTTAAGGTTACATCCAGCAGGGCCAAAAAGTTGTAAACCAACTTTTAAAAAATCCAAGAAGTCTTTGGTGAAGTAAATTTAACCGTTATATATGACACCGTTCTACAATAACAGTTTTTGATACTTTTGTCCTCAGTAGTTATTGTAGACAGAAACCTTTTCAAGTGTTTATCTGTGCTGACCTTTGAAACTGTTGACTATATATGCAGGTGAGCTACACTGCCATGGCAGTATTTTTTTGGTTCAAGGTCATTATGTTTGTACTAAACACTAATACTCAATAAATCCCATTGATGATTTTATTCTCTTTAGATTACCATCTTGTAATTATTTGGGGAAATGATTGTTCCAGATATTTAAGAGTGTTTTGACAATATATTTACTCAGTTAACCATTGCCTGAATTTACATTGAATGTTCACTACTTCATCTTTCTGTTCAGAGTTTGGTCAGTACATGCTTTCACTTTTCAGACTTTTCTACGAGACTTGAAACATCTGACGCCAAATCTTGGATGAAGCCATCACCATCAGACTTCTCTGTGCCGCCAAGCATGACATTGCGGCTGAAGGTGAAGTCATGTCATTCTGCAGTCCTGGCACTGGCTGAGACAAACAAACGATTGTACCGCATTGACATTGGTCTCAAAAGAGGAAACGTCACAGAAATGTCCATCAAGAAAATCTGGACAAACAGACCTCCTGTCACCCTGGCTCACAGGGAGATCAGTATACTTGACTGTACTACTTTTAAACATGTCTGGCTGCAATGGGCTGACAAGACCCTGAGGGTGGGAAGTGGAACAAAAGTTGGAGAGCAGCAGATCCTAGTAGCCAAAGACTCATGGCCATTCAGTGTGAATTTTGTTATGTTTCGGAGTGGCATCAATTCTACTGCCGAATGGCAATTCTAGGTTTGTGGCAATGTTTTAATGGACTGAAAATCCAATCAAAATGCCATACTTTTCTAATCAAAATGACCCAGAGGTAAGTAGAATTGCACCACATGTTTGCAGTGAAACTAAATGTGAAACATAAGTTTGTAGCCCACCATGGATTGGTTGTCTGTTGTGTGTCCTGTTGATCTTGTGAGATATAGATTATGTTTATGACCAGCATAAGTTGCTATTTTAACCTGACATCATCACAAGGTCTCCCCGAATTTGAAGTAATATCGTAAACCAATTTGTTATTTCCAAAAGCCTGGTGATGCGATTTTGGTAGCATATATTTTTTTCAAAATTTCTTGTTATTTCAATTATTATTATTATTTTTTTTTAAAAACTTGAAATTTCGAGACATAATTGAAATAATGAGAAAATAATAAAAGTTATAAGAAGAAACTTGAAATTTTGAGTTTTTAGATAAACTTGGAATAACGAGAATATATTCACGGTAAAGAGAAAAAAAAAAATTTCGAGAAAATAATTGAAATAACGAGTAAATAATCAAAGCAACAAGAAAAAACTCAAAGTAACAAGAAAGAACTCGACATTTCAATTACAAATTATAAATGAATGTTAGCAAACTGGCACCATAAAACTTTACTGGTTATTAAAGTTGCTAGAAGCAAAGAACCTTCTTTTTGAAAAGCATTGCATTGGTTATGTTTTTCCCAAATCCCAAAATGACATCATAAAACTTAATGTGCTTATAACTTCTTAGTAGGGTAGCTAGAGGCGTAGGACTGAATTGGACAACTTTAGAATACAGCTGGCTATTTGTGAGGTCATTTAATAAGGGGCCGCATACATCTCATTTCAACAATGGAAGTTCATGTAAAAACCTGTTTTGGAGCTGGTCCATTTTGACTAGCATGTACACATTAATGAGCAGTAGATGAATGTTGACAAATTGAGAGGTGGTGATAAATAATATATATATGGGGTTAAACGATTCAATCCAAGTTGATGAAGAATTTCTTGTTACAATGAATATGTCCAATATAGATCAGGTTTGTTTTTCTACATTTTCCCTGACAAAGCATTTACACCAAGAGCATATATAAGTTTTTATTACCAACCCTTAAATGGATATTTATATATAGTCATCCCAACATGGATATACTTGTGTATACAAGGAATACCAGTGTATTGGATTTAACAATCAATATTTTCAAAGCCTCCACATGCTCTCTGTAATGTCTACTGCTGTGTCATTGTCAACTTTGTGACTTGCTTGGGTAAACCACAATGTCTTCTAGTTTTGTTCCATTTAGCCTATAAAATCAATGTTTGATGGGTATCAATCAACACCCATGGAGACATCATTGAAATTGTATTATATTGAATGCTATTTGTACCTTTAAATGAATTTGTGAGGGATAATTGAGAACAAAAAAAAGAAAGGACAAACCCTGATAAGAGATAAAGAACACTCTGAGCTTGGCATGTTTAATTCTCATTCAAATTTCAACAATTTCACAAATCTAATTGTTTCTAAACATAATGCTTCCAATTTTTGCTGCATGTCAGAATATTCTATATGCAGCACTCAACTGAGATATTACTGGAATCCTGCTGTTGCATAAAACTTCAACAAGCAAACTTCTTTTGATTCTAATCCTGTCATCTGACAGATTTAGGACAATGGCTTTGTAAGTGCATGGTGTGTTGATTTACATTTCATTTGGAGAATGTTTTGCCTTGTGCTGGTGATTCAGCCGTGAGAGGGAGAGGTGGAAGGGGTGTAGGTGAAGTTACTTCAGGGCAGGGACTATATACCAGTATATGACTGTGATCTAAGGAGAGGTGGAGGGGGTGCAGGTGACAGTATATCCAGGATTATATGTCTGTGATCTGAGGAGAGATGGGAGGGGTGCAGGTGGCAGTACATCGAGACAGAGACCATATGCCGGTATATGTCTGTGGTTAAAGGAGAGGTGGAAGAGGTGTAGATGACGTTACATTCAGACACAGACTGTCTGGCAATTAAAGTCTGTGATCTAAGAGAAAAAGAGGAAGGGGTGCAGGGGACAGTACATCGATCAAGACAGAGACCATATGGCAATATATGTCTGTGATCTAAGGAGAGGTGGAAGGGATGCAGGTGACAGTATATCTAACAGAGACTATATGCCAGTATATGTCTGCGATCTAAGGAGAGGTGAAAGGGTGCAGATGACGTTACATCCAGCAGAGACTATATGCCAGTATACGACTGTGATCTAAGGAGAGGTGGAAGGGATGCAGGTGAAGTTACTTCAGGGCAGGGACTATATACCAGTATATGACTGTGATCTAAGGAGAGGTGGAAGGGATGCAGGTGAAAGTACATTCAGCAGAGACCATATGCCAGTATATGACTGTGATCTAAGGAGAGGTGGAAGGGATGCAGGTGAAAGTACATTCAGCAGAGGCCATATGCCAGTATATGACTGTGATCTAAGGAGAGGAGGAAGGGGTGCAGGTGACAGTATATCTAACAGAGACTATATACCAGTATATGACTGTGATCTAAGGAGAGGTGGAAGGGATGCAGGTGAAAGTACATTCAGCAGAGACCTTATGCCAGTATATGACTGTGATCTAAGGAGAGGTGGAAGGGATGCAGGTGAAAGTACATTCAGCAGAGACTATATACCAGTATATGACTGTGATCTAAGGAGAGGTGGAAGGGATGCAGGTGAAAGTACATTCAGCAGAGACTATATACCAGTATATGACTGTGATCTGAGGAGAGGTGGAAGGGGTGCTGGTGAAAGTACATTCAGCAGAGACTATATGCCAGTATATGACTGTGATCTAAGGAGAGGTGGAAGGGATGCAGGTGAAAGTACATTCAGCAGAGACTATATACCAGTATATGACTGTGATCTTAGGAAAGGTGGAAGGGATGCAGGTGAAAGTACATTCAGCAGAGACTATATACCAGTATATGACTGTGATCTGAGGAGAGGTGGAAGGGGTGCAGGTGACAGTATATCTAACAGAGACCATATGCCGGTATATGTCTGTGATCTAAGGAGAGGTGGAAGGGGTGCAGGTGACAGTATATCCAACAGAGACCATATGCCAGTATATGTCTGTGATCTAAGGAGAGGTGGAAGGGGTGCAGGTGACAGTACATCAAGACAGAGACCATATGGCAACATATGTCTGTGATCTAAGGAGAGGTGAAAGGGTGCAGATGACGTTACATCCAGCAGAGACTCTATACCAGTATATGACTCTGATCAAAGGGTAGGTGGAGGGGGTGCAGGTGACAGTATATCCAACAGAGACCATATGCCAGTATCTGTCTGTGATCTAAGGAGAGGTGGAAGGGTAAAAGTCATGTTACACATTGTCGGGTATTTTGTTGCATACGATGACATGACATGATGAGAGGATCATGCTGATCCTATCTGTAGACTACACATGATGTTCAAACCATGACAATTGATCCTCACATGTATTGTTTGTATTGTTATGTCACCTAAACAACCAGCATCCTGCAAAGTACCAAAGACTGAACTTGTAAATGTTAATAATTAATAATGCTTGTTATGTTTACACATGTAGAGGTACAACCAGTAGAGTTACACCCAGTAGAGGTACTCCCAGTGGAGTTACACCCAGTAGAGGTACACCAAGCAGAGGTAAACACAGTAGAGGTAGAGATATAACCAGTAGTGGTACGCCCAGTATACCCAGTAGTGGTACGCCTAGTACACCCACTAGAGGTACACCCAGTAGTGGTGCGCCCAGTACACCCAGTAGTGGTATACCCAGTATACCGAGGAAAGGTACACCCAGTAGAGGTGCACACAGTAGAGGTTCACCCAGTACCAAGTACATCCAGTAGAGATACACCCAGTAGAGGTACACCCAGTACACCCTGTAGAGGTACACCCAGAACACCCTGTAGAGGTACACCCAGTACACTCATTAGCGGCGCACAAAGTACATCCTGTACATCCAGTAGAGATACACCCAGTAGAGATACACCCAGTAGAGGTACACACAGTAGAGGTTCACCCAGTACACCCAGTAGAGGTACGCCCAGTACACCCTGTAGAGGTGCACCCAGTACACTCATTAGCGGCGCACAAAGTACATCCTGTACATCCAGTAGAGATACACCCAGTAGAGGTGCACACAGTAGAGGTTCACCCCGTACCAAGTACATCCAGTAGAGGTACACCAGTAGTGATACACCCAATAGAGGTGCACCGTAAGTGATACACCCAGTGATAAACCAACAAGATTAGACATTATTGCAAAAGGTAACAAACTAGTATATGAGAATCTTGCTTCACAGTACAAGGGAAGATAGAAATTGATATTTAGGTGTATTAGGTTATAAACATATATGTTATGCGCTGTATGTGTTGTTTCTTTGTCTGTGCACTCCTTTGTTATGGTTAATAATTTAGCTCCATGTACAATAAAAGTTCTCGATGACATGACATGATGAGAGGGTCATGCTGATCCTATCTGTAGACTACACACATGATGTTCAAACCATAACAATTGATCCTCACATGGATTGTTATGTCATCTAAACAACCAGAAGCGTCCTGCCAATTCCCCAAGACTGAACTTGTAAATGTTAATTATTAATAATGCATGGTATGTTTACACATCTATACCACATGTTTTACACATGACGAGGTACACCTAGTATGGCTATACCCAGTAGATGTACCTCCAGTACACCCAGTAGAGGTACACCAAGTAGAGGTAAACCAAGCAGAGGTAACACAGTAGAGGTAGAGATATACCCAGTAGTGGTACACCCTGTACACCCAGTAGAGGTACACCATCTACACCCAGGAGAGGTACACCAAGCAGAGGTAAACACGGTAGAGGTAGAGGTATACTCAGTAGCGGTACACCCTGTACACCCAGTAGAGGTGCACCCAGTAGAGATACACCCAGTAAAAGTGCACCCAGTAGAGGTGCAGCCAGTAGAGGTACATCCAGTGGGGGTGCAGCCAGTAGAGGTGCACCCAGTCCACCAAGTAGAGGTGGACTCAGTCCACCCATAGAGGTGCACCCAGTCCACTCATAGAGGTGCACCGAGTAGAGGTACACCGAGTAGAGGTGCACCCAGTAGAGATACACCTAGTAGAGTTGCACCTAGTAGAGGTGCACCCAGTAGAGGTACACCGAGTAGAGGTGCACCCAGTAGAGGTACACTTAGTAGAGTTGCACCTAGTAGAGGTGCACCCAGTAGAGGTACACCGAGTAGAGGTGCACCCAGTCGAGGTACACCTAGTAGAGTTGCACCTAGTAGAGGAGCACCCAGTCCACCCATAGAGGTGCACCCAGTAGAGGTGCACCCAGTAGAGGTACACCCAGTAGTGGTATACCCAGTATACCGAGGAGAGGTAAACCCAGTAGAGATACACCCAGTAGAGGTACATCCAGTAGAGGTACACCTAATACACCCAGCAGAAATAAACCCAGTACACCAAGCAGAGGTACACCCAGTACACCCGGCGGAGCTACTTCCTGTTGAGGTACATCCGGTACACCAAGTACAGGTGCAGTAGAGGTACAGCCAGCAGAGGTAAACAGAGAGTAGGTACACACAGTAGTGGTACACCAAGTACACCCAGTAGAGTTGCACCCAGTAGAGGAGCACCCAGTAGAAATACAACCACTAGAGGAGCACCCAGTACACCCAGTACACCCTGTACCCACAGTAGAGATACACCCAGTACATCCAGTATAGGTGCACCAAGAAGAGGTGCAGCGAGTGGATGTGCACCAAGTAGAGGTGCACCCAGTAGAGGTGCACCCAGTGGAGGAGCACCAAGAAGAGTTGCACCAAGTAGAGGTGCACCCAGTGGAGGTGCACCAAGTAGAGTTGCACCCAGTGGAAGTGCACCAAGTAGAGGTGCAGCCAGTAGAGGTGACCCCAGTAGAGGTGCTCCCAGTAGAGGTGCTCCCAGTAGAGGTCCTACCAGTAGAGGTGCAGCCAGTAGATGTGCGGCCAGTAGAGGTGCAGCCAGTAGATGTGCACCAAGTAGAGGTGCAGCCAGTAGAGATGCAGCCAGTAGAGATGCAGCCAGTACACCCAGTAGAGGAGCACACAGCAGATATACACCCAGTAGAGGAGCACCCAGTTCACCCTGTTCACACAGTAGAGATACACGCACTACATCCAGTAGAGGTGCACGCACTACTCATAGTAGAGGTACATCCAGTCGAGATGCACCCAGTACACCCAGTATAAGTGCACCAAGTAGAGGTGCATCCAGTGGAGGTGCACCAAATAGAGGTGCACCCAGTACACACAGTAGAGATACACCCACTACATCCAGTAGATGTGCACGCAGTACACCTAGTAGAGGTACACCAAGTCGAGATGCACCCAGTAGAGGTGCACACAGTGGAGGTGCACCAAGTAGAGGTGCACCCAGTGGAGGTGCACCCAGTAGAGGTGCAGCCAGTAGAGGTGCAGCCAGTAGAGGTGCACGCAGTACACCTAGTAGAGGTACACCAAGTCGAGATGCACCCAGTACACCAAGTATAAGTGCACCAAGTGGAGGTGCACCAAGTAGAGGTGCACCCAGTGGAGTGCACCCAGTACACTCAGTAGAGGAGCATCCAGTAGAGGTGCGGCCAGTAGAGGAGCACCCAGTAGAGGAGCATCCAGTAGAGGTACACCCAGTGGAGGTGCAGCCAGTAGAGGTGCAGCCAGTAGAGTTGCACCCAGTAGAGGTGCACCCGGTAGAGGTACACACGGCAGAGGTACACCCTGCAGTGATAAACCAATCCAGTGATAAACCAACAGGATTAGCAATATTAGAAAAGTTTACAAATATAAGAATTATAAACTTATTTGGCTTCATAGAAATTGATATTTAGGTTGATTGGATAAGAAACATAAGAAACATGATGTGTTGTTTCTTTGTCTGTGCACTGTGAAATCCCTAGTTTTTGTTAATAATTTAGCTCCATGTACAATAAAAGTTCTTTGGGTCTCTGTTGTCTTCATTCATGTTTTTGCAGTACAGACTGTTTATAAGTTTATTGCTGATACTGCATTAAAATTTAAGCAGAAAGGATAAAACTAGCCCCTGATACCATATTGCTGTTTATTTAATACTAAGTACTATGTTTGTTTGTTTCTTGTTGAACACCGCACTCAGCAATATTTCTCTTATATGAGAGTTTGAAAGGGTACAGGTGACATTACATCCAGCAAAGACAATATGCCAGTATATGACTGTGATCTAAGGAGAGGTGGAAAGCGTGCAGGTGAAAGTGTATCCAGAGAGAGACCATAAGCCAGTATATGACTGTGGTCTAAGGAGAGGTGGAAGGGGTGCTGGAGAAATTACTTCAAGGCAGGAACTATATGCCAGTATATGAATGTGATCAAAGAAGAGGTGGAAGGGTGCAGGTAAAGTACCTCAAGCAGAGACCATATGCCAGTATATATCTGTGAACTTAAGAGAATCATATTACACATAGTCGCGAATTCTGTTGCATGCGGTGACATGACATGATGAAACTGACACATGATGTTCAGATCATTACAATTGATCCTCACATGTATTGTTATCTCATTAAAATCCGCTCTTAGTTCTCGCTTCCGCTTAACAAAGATCTGATGACATCCCATCAGGGGTCAGGGGTCAGAACGACCTTTCATCCGACCAATCAGAGCGTCACTTACCAGATCATGAAAGTCGGAATGTGATTCCTAATCATGCAGCCTCGAAAACTTTAACACGGGGTATTCCGAACGAAAGTTACGGGCTTTACGACTGAATCCACACAAGTTAGACCTTCTATTAGCCATCCCAGAATGTTATTTTGTTCAGGTTTCATTTTTTTAATCGGGAATTTGTCAAAATATGTTTCGAAGCGTAGTTGCCAATAAGACATTAGTGCCATAAAGCATGAGAAAGCTGCTTTCTGGTTGTCTAATGTCGACTTCCTGTCAGTCATTCCATTGGTCGGTCAAAGTTCGCGAAAGGTCGGTCTGACGTGACCCAAAATGGAATGTCCTCAGATCTTTGTTTAGCGGTAGAGAGAACTAAGATCTGATTTTAATGAGATTGATTGTAATGTTAAGCGAGTGAGTGAGTATGGATTTCCGCCGTTTTTAGCAATATTCCAGCAATATCACCCCGGGGAACACCAGAAATGGGCTTCGCACATTGTACCCATGTCGAGAATCGAACCCGGGTCTTCGGCGTGACGACCGAACGCTTTACCACTAGGCTATCTGACTGCCCCACACCAATCAGAGGTATTCACAGCAGTAATACACCCAGTAGAGGTACACCCAGAAGAGGTACACCTACTAGCGGTACACCCAGTACACCCATTAGTGGTACACCCAGTAGCGGTGCACCCAGTAGAGATACACCCAGTAGAGGTACATCCAATACACCCACTAGTGGTGCAGTCAGTAGAGGTACAACCAGTAGTGATATACCCAGTGCACCCAGTAGAGGAAGAGGTACACCCAGCAGAGATAAACACAGTAGAGATACACCTCGTACACCTAGTATAGATAAACCTAGTAGAGATACACCAAGAGGTACATCCAGTAGATATGCACCCAGTAGAGGTAGACACATTAGAGTGACACCCAGCAGTGATTACACCCAATAGGGGTACATTCATTACATCCAGTAGAGGTACACCAAGTAGAGATACACCCAGTACACCCAGCAGTGGTACACCATGTACACCAAGCAGAGATACATCCTGTAGAGTTACATTCAGTAAAAGTACTCACAGTAGAGGTACACCCAGGAGACGTACACCCAATAGAGATACACACAACAGAGATACAACCAGTACACCCTGTAGAGGTACACGCAGTATTCACAGTAGAGGTACACCCAGCAGAGGTACACCCAGTACACCCAGTAGAGATACACCCAGTATACTCAGTGGGGGTATACACAGCAGTGATACACCCAGTAGAGATACACACAGTACACCCTGTAGAGGTACACCAAGTACATACAGTAGAGGTACACCCAGTAGAGATAAACCCTATATAACCAGTAGAGGTAAACCCAGTACACCCAGTAGAGGTACTGCGTTAAAAATTTAAACTGAAAAGATATAACGAGCCATCTCTGGTGCCATTATGCTGTTTGTGTACTTTATTATCACAATTCATGTCTTGATACAAATGTTTGTTTGTTGTTGAAAACTGCACTCAGCAATAGTCCATCTATATGACTGCAGTCATAAATAAATAATAGATAATCAAGTCTGGACCAGATAGTCCAGTGATTCATATCATGAGCATCGAACTACGTCATTTGGATACGATGCCATGCACAAAAGAGGTCACTGAGTCTGACCATCCGAGACCGCCTCCGTGGTCTAATGGTAGAGGTCCGGGGTTTGATCCCCGACCGCGTCATATCAAAACACGTTAAAAGATGGTACTTGTTGCTATCCTGTCTGGCGCTCGGCATTTAGGGGCTAAAACAAGGACTGGTCGGCTCAGAGTCAGTATACTGTGTCTGTGTGGGGTATTCATGTTAAACTGCGGCATGGTATCTCAGTGAGCTAGCACTATAAATCGGCATCAGTCCGTAATAGTACAAGCAGCCGCACACGCGCACACACGTGCATGCACGTCGCTATATAAGTGCAATAATCTTGGACGCGACGTTAAACCCCATTTCACCCTCCTCTGACCATCCGATCCCGTCTCTTACGACAACATAGTCGCCTTTTACGACAAGCATTAATGCTAAAGACCATATCTAACTTGGATCTTCACAAGTATAATTAGATTGTATTACTTTGTGATTTTGTTTATAGATATGAATGAAATGAGAAGTTACACACTGAGGAAGGTCAACTCACTCAGTGCAAGCAAGTTGCTGCAGTGTCTGCAGTGTCTGTGGTTTAAGATTAGTCTGTCATAGGCAGCAATCCAACCCAACAATGTGTTATGTTATGTTATATCGATGGGGAAAATAAAAAAATGAATGTAGTACTAATGGCATGAACATGATTCACCATTTCTTAATAATCACATAGCAAAGGGATGAATGAGAAAATTAAGTAACTGTCAAAATACCAAAAAAAATCTATAGATATTTAGCTCACCTGACTGAAATTCATATGAGTGAGCTAATTTTTATTTTTGTATTAGCTAAGACCTTAGACCTTCACATACCCGGTTTTAGCACCCCTGACTGAAAGTTGAGTCACGTCATATCCTGTTTGTCTCCTGCCTGTCATGCATTGTCTATCATAAAACAAATCTCTTTAGAAACCAGTGAACCAATGAAAAAGTGTCCAAGACCACCACAGCAACCATATTTATGGGCATTGCTGTACCATTTCAAAATGTTATGAAAATTGGTATTTCTTGAGTTTGATTCAAAACATATGTTCCTTTTTTATGGCATGATGTGGAGCTCACCTGACTAAAAGGTCAAATGAGCTTATGTCGTGGCCTGCTTGTCCTTTGTCTGTCAAAATGGTCTTCTCAATATACTAAAACATTGTACTGCATGCATGTCATTTTTCAAACTCTTTTATGGCGATTATGCAGTAATTTTACCTCAAAATGTAATGACGTTTGGTATGTGTGTAGTCAGTAGAAGTCAACAAATTACTCTTTTTTGCAATAGTTTAAGTTTTGACCATGGTTTGACAACAATTGTGTGAAATGGAATTTTTCCCTCTAAACATCGCCAAAACCTAAAATACTACTGCACTAATGAAACTGAAGCTTGGCATGCTTCACTAAAAGTCAAGTGAGCTGATGTCCTGACTTGCTTGTCCAGTGTCCGTCGACAGCAGCAGCAGCATGGGGTCATCTCATCAGAAACCAATGGACAATTGAAGCTGAAACCAACTATGCCATGGCAGCCATATCAACCCCAATTAAAGACCATACTGTGGCCATCTTTTGACCAAATGTAATGAAATTTGTTGTATCTGTAGTTAGTAGTGGCACACATGTAAGCAGCCTATCATATAAGATGATGAAATTGTTACTCTGTCCATTGTAAATGGGGATGCATTCATTAGAATGTGGTCGGTCCTCCTAAATAATGTCCGGGAGCGTGCGGAAACTTCCGGAAGCGTCCAGGAGCGTCCGGGTAACGCCAGGGATCGCCCGGAAGAATGATACTAAATAATAAAGTGTATTCTATATAACTGTGTTCTTGTATTACTTGTAATAAAAAGCCGTTAATGAGGGTTCCAACTAGCCGAGTTACTTCCCCTTACCCAATGCATCAGATAAACATCGGTTCATTACATCGATACATATGCGAGATAAGCAGGTTACCTAAGATGTGTTCTAATTGATATGTCAACGGGCTACATGAAATTTGTATCCCGACTGTGAGCATAATTGCCCACTCCTTAACCAATCAGAACTTAGTGAATGTTTTAGTGAAGAAAGACAACTACAGACATTGGTGATGTCAACTGTCGTCAGATTTGGTAAAGTCAAAATGATTCATAATATACATTTCTGGTTTGAAAGTTTTGGAGCAGGAAAACATGGTGATCGAGCTGCTTCAGATTTTGGATGTTTTGCATATATTTATCATACTTATTATCCTCTCACATTTACCTGCAGTTGTCCTTTCTTCTACCCTTCCTGGGACATACATTTCAGCGAATGAGCGAGTGAATATAGAATAATGCTGCACTCAGCACTATTCCAAGTATATCACATCAGCCTGCGAATAACCTGCTAAATCTGGATCAAGAAAACCAATGACCAGGTTAGGTGAGGTGAAATGGGGTTTAACGTCGCGTCCAAGATTATTGCACTCATATAGCGGCGTGTCTGCACGTGTGTTTGACTGCTTGCACTAGTCCGGACTAGTGCCGATTTTATAGTGTTAGCTCACTGAGATACCATGCCGCAGTTTAACATGAATACCCAACTGAGACACAGTATACTGACTCCGAGCCGAACAGGACTTGTGCCCTAGCTACTGATTTACGACAACCATTGTCTGAATGAACATTTAGTTCATAAGGCTAATTACCCTGGAGCCATGGCATCTATATGCCTTGAAATACTTAATTGCCGTTAGTTATAAAAAGCCAATCCCAGTTGTTAATCCCCATGATATTGTACATCGACCGTCTACCACCCTGAACGAGATGTGCAAGTTTGTCACTGATGAATTACTGTTGTTTATATTTATGACTTACTAAATGTCAGGTGACCTTTGCTATATAAGCCTTGGTTCACAGAGAGAGAGAGAGAGAGAGAGAGAGAGAGAGAGAGAGAGAGAGAGAGAGAGAGAGAGAGAGAGAGAGAGAGAGAGAGAGAGCTTTAAAAACATAAACACCTTTTGCTTTGTTCAGCCTTTTCCCATAATATACCACTGATGTCAGTGAGGCCAGTATCAGATTTAACTAAACGCGACAATGATGATATGACAGCCAAGGCAATGGTACATTTAAAAAAGCCAAATAGCGTAATGCAAAACTGATATTTCCCAGTAGCAATGCTTAAAACATATAAGGGGAAATATGATGAAACTGTCTCTTACCCTGGAGGAATAACAGCCATGGGATTTTACCGACCATTTTCGTACGAGAAATAGGCTTGTAGAAAGAAAATAGACGTCTAATATATATGTATATACATGTGTAAGGTCACCTGAATCCTTACAGTATGGGTAATCTTTGAGCTTCCATGATTTCCTGTACACGTGCAATGTGTATCGATAATTACCCATCTTCGAATGATTAGTTTCTGTGCACAACTGCCACAAAGTATAGCAAATCAATATATCGTTCATACAAAGGTGTGTTTATAATTTCCATGCAAGCATTTCCCTCGACCTTATCGTTCTCTAAACTTTGGCAATGCGCATGTGAAAGGTAAATAGGTAAATAGGTAAATATACGTCGTAAGGTGAGTTACTGTATAACACTTTATACCATGATTGTTTTGTATGTGTCCCAAGTGATTCTACAGTGAAATAGTACACTGATTCAATATACTTGTTAAAAATTCTTTAAGATGGGGATCGACTGGCCACAATAGTTGTTAAGTACGGACAGGTGTCCTACAGGTGTCCTTTGAAGACGCCCCGTGAAGGTCCGGGTAAGAATATGTCTTCAGCAACCCATGCTTGTTGTAAGAGGTAATGCTTGTCCAAAGAGGTGACTAACGGGAACGGGTGTCAGGCTCATTGACTTGGTTGATACATTTCATCGTATCCGGCTGTATTTATCATTCAAATCGGGTTATATCAAAATTATCTCATGAATAACACATTTCAGACCCGAGTGTGTATGCGCTTCGCTACTTCGTCAAAGGACGCCACTCGAAATTTATCATTCATTCTAATCATGTCACCCAACATTTTTTTCAAAATATATACAAAATTTAGTAATCGAGTCTGTATATTCCACTCATCGATGACTTCAGCTTGGATCCAGCCGACCTCGGAAAAAATATTGCCGCTTAAGAAATATAACAGAACAAAGAGTGAGTGAGTGAGTTTGATTTTACGCCTCTTATAGCAATATTCCAGCAATACCACGGCGGGGGACACCAGAAATAACAGGTTGAAGAATATAGAGGCTGGCGTGAGAATAGTCAGATTTGGAGTCAACTGGATCTAGGTCGTTCTTTCAACTGAGCGTGACAAGAGACTGGGCTACCGTCTGTAAGGACAGCTAAATAAATTTTAAGGCAATATCTATTTTACGCATTTTTGAACACTGATTGGTTACCCGTGATCTATGAAGATATGGACGTATGTTAATTCATTTCTTTAGCTTAAGGAAAGAGACAAAAAGAACGGCGGAAGCTCTTCGGATGTCGTTATTAGGAAATACCCCGGATGATTATAGTAAACTAATAATAATATAAAGTATCCCGGTAGTGAAAACATTTTCGGATTTTGGATTGCGCGGATAATACAATTGCTATCTCTTGTTGTCATCCATGTTTCCTGGAAAGCCTACACCTGTGTTTTTGCTGTCATTCACTTGACTTACTTACTTACTTACTTTGGACATTTAACGTGCGCTTTCCGACTGATGCGTATTTCGCACACGGGCCCGGACAGACCATTTACTGTGTTTCCGAAAGGGGCGAAAGTGGTCTGTGCAACCCAAGAGGGGGGTTTTAGGGGTTGCTTATATAGAATTTAGGAATTTTGAGATTTGGAATAGATGCCGATGGGATTGGGGAGGAGAACTAAGGGAGCTGGGTATGGTGGATGTTTGTTTGTTTATGTGATTTTGATTTGGTAGGTTATTGTGTTTTTAGATGCGTTTCATTAGTTCCGTTTTTATTAAGAATAAGCCTAAGGCCTTGAAGTTTTCTAGTTTATTTTGTGGGTTAAGTATTGCTTCTAGAGTTAGAGCCTTGTTTAGATTGAGGGTGGTTTGTAATGCGGTTCGATGTGTTAGGTAGTGTGTGCAGTGGATGAGTGCGTGTTCTGGGGTTTCTGGTGTGGGCAGTTACCGGTAGTGTGTTTTTTTAAATTTTTTAGGTGGTTATTTAGGTTGGTGTGTCCTGTTTGGAGTTTAGTGATTACTCTGTCGATTTTTTTGGATGGATGGAGAATTTTTGGTTTGGTTAGTGGTTTGCTGAGCACTTTTTTGATTTGGCTATTTGAGTTTAGATATAGGTTATGCCATTTTTGTGTGATTTTTTGCTTGTTTACACTTTTAATTTCTGATTTTGAGATGGGTAAGTTTAAGCTTATTTCTGGGATTTTGAGGGATAGTTTAGCTGCTTTATCAGCGTTTTCATTACCGTATATTCCTACGTGGGCGGGTATCCACAAGAAGGTTATTTGTTTGCCTGCCTTAGTTAGATCGTTGGAGATTTTAAGTATCTGATTTATTAATTTAGGTCGGTTTTTGGTATTTTTGTTTTGGAGGGCTTGCAGTCCACTTAGGGAGTCGGTAGGTATTAGGATTTTTTGTGTGTTTTTTGGATTCTTGATTATGGAGGGCTGAGGCCATGCCCATTAGTTCTGCCGTGAATATTGACTGGTTGTTTGGGAGTCGGAAGGATTGTGTGGTTTTAGTTGGTTGTGTGGTATGGACTCCGAAACCTGTGTGTTTGGAGGTCGGATCTGAGGATCCGTCCGTGTAAATGTGACACCAATTTGGCCAATTTTCGTGTATGTATGCTAGTGTGGTAGTTTTAGCTATGTTTGGGTCGGTTTGTTTATTTATTTGGCTAGCTAGTGTTGTGTCTATTTTGGGTATTTTAAGTTTAGGAGTGAAGATATTTGATTGTTTGCAGTTTTGTTTAAGATTTTTAATTTGGTGTTCATTTAGGTAGTTTGTTATTCTTTGGGATATTGGGGTAAGTAAGGGGTGTTTACGAGCTAGAGCTTGGTTTTTGGGGCTGATGTTTTGGTTTATTAAGTTTTGGATGAGAGGGTTTGATTGGGACGCGGCCCAGAAATTTAAGCTTAGCTGTTCCCTGCGTAGACTTTGTGGCATTTCCCCTGTTAAGGCCTGAAGTGAGGTGTAGGAGGTGCCTTGTTGGGTGCGTGTAATTAGTTTGAGAGCCTGATATTGTATTGAGTTAAGTTTTTTAGATAGAGAGTTGTTTAGGGTGTTGTATATGGCGCAGCCGTAGTCTAGTTTTGATCTAATTAGTGATATGTAGAGAGAGAGGAGGGTATCTTTGGATGCTCCCCACTTAGAGCCAGTTAGCGTGTTTAGGTCTTTACTGCATTTAGTTGTTAGGTTTTGGATGTGAGCATCCCAGGTGAGATGTTCATCGAAAATATGTCCTAAGAATTCGGTTTGTTTTTGAAATTTGATTGTTTGATTGTTTAGCTGGAGGATTGGGGAGGCGGGTTTCATGTTTTTTATGTTTGAATACTATTCCTGTTGTTTTTTCTGAGTTAAGGGAGAAGCCCCATTTGTCAGCCCATTGTTGTATTTTATTAAGAGATTTTTGGAGTACATTTTGGACCATGGTCATGCTTTTAGTGCGGATCCAGATGGCTCCATCATCTGCGAATTTTGATGTGTTTACTTTAGGGGATAGGCCCTCGAATAGATCGTTTATTATTATATTGAAGAGGGTGGGGCTGAGGATACTGCCCTGTGGAGTACCATCTTCTAGGGGACATTGGTCCGATAGAGTTTGGTCTATACCCACGGTTATTTTACGATTGTTTAGGAAGTCCTGGATGTAGTTTATTATCTGACCTTTAAGTCCTATTTTTTTAAGTTTTTGTATTAGCCCATCGTGGCATACCATGTCGAAAGCTTTAGAGAAATCTAAGAAGATGCCTGTGGTATATTGTTTATTTAGTTGTCCTGTCTTAATATCTCTGTTCTAGTCGGGCGAGGTTATCTAGGGTTGAGCGGCCAGGAGTGAAACCGCTTTGATCTGGGTTTATGATGTTATTTTGGGTTAAGTAATGTTGTAATCTATTTTTAGCCATTGATTCCATTACTTTACATAAGTTTGAAGTTAGGGATATTGGTCTATATGAGTTAGCTTGATTAGCTGGTTTATTAGGTTTAGGGATTGGTATGACTAGGGCCTGTTTCCAGGGAGTAGGAACCTGTCCGTTTAGGTAGATGAGATTGTATAGTTTGAGTAGTGCCTGGAGTAGTTTTAGGGGGAGTTTTTTAATTATTTGGTAAGAAGTTAGGTCTAATCCTGGGGCTGTGCCCTTTTTCCTGTTTTGGATTACGTAGAGAAGCTCCTCCATTGTGTAGGGTTGATTAATTTCTAGATTGTTATTGTTTGGTTCTTTTGTGGGTTTGTTTTCTGTTTTAAGTTTACTTGAAGCTCAGATAACGAATTTATTGCAGGTATAATTAGCGGTAGCACCACTCAGATTACCTGGTAAAGGTTCCCATTTGGCATTGTTTGTGTCTGGGCTAATTATTTAATCTTAATCCTGGTTTGAAGTGAACTCTATGTTATGTAATATGCACTGGCAGCCCAGCAAGAGGACTGATAAGTTGATATACTTTTTTTGTAATTCAACTGATCATTCCTCACCATCAAAGGATCAACAGAAAATACGTTGATTGATACATCAATGTTATCTTGCACAATGGATTTGTCAAAAGGAAGTGTTTGCATGTGTATGTTTACTTAAGCAGACGGAATACACCTATTTCTGGGCGTGAAGTGCCAATGTAAAAACAACATACTTTGTTCAAAGGATTAGCTGATAATACGTTGATTGATTGGTCATTGTTATCTAACTCTATGTTTTTTAAAGAACTATGGACATTATGCAAATAGTTGTCACGTGGGCTCTCTCAGCTGACCTTTGAGACGAACACGGGATATAATATCCAGAAACGCTGTATATAATTTAAAATATTTGATTGTTACAGAGACACCTGACATCGAATAAGTTTAAGCGTACAGCTGCAGACGTATGGGATATTGTTCATTTATGTGGATATTCAAGGATACATTCCTCGAACAAGGTAGCTGCCTACATTTATACATATAACTTTGGTAGTTGTAATTTTGATATTTGCATATTGTTTTCAGTCATTTGCTGTTGCTTTGAATAGAATAATTCTTGTTCCCCTACGTTTTCATTGGGAAGTTCTTCGATGCTAGACAGACTTTGTTTTCACAAGCCTTTTCGTTTATAGGCGTGTATATGTTACAGTCAATGTGTAAAATGTGATTCACTCAGGGAATTTATACAATGTCTAAATATTTCAGTAATTTACAAATTGACTGAAACATCTGTCCATTTATTGAACAGATTGACTAACAATTATTAAGAGGTTCAAAAGGGCTTAAAACATCACAATAGACTAATTATGCTAGGATTAGAATCCAAAACTATAAAAATGTACTTAGAATTTCGTTTTCTTTTAATCCTATCATTTTCAGTCACTGGATGATGAAAATAAAGTATTAAAATGTTTGGAATTCGTTATCATAAAAACATAAATGGACAAATTTTTCAGTCAATTTGTAAAACAACTGAATACTTTTAATAAAGTGCCTTAGTGAAACTGGGATGTGAAACATTTTGACTATAAAATATACACAAAATAAAAAAAGCAATGCTCAGTTGAAATATTTACTTTGTGTTGCAATTCAAAATAGTGTAAACGAAAATCGCACAATACCAAGCAAGTGACTTATCAAAACTTTGTCACCATTAAAGATACCTACAGCAACCCATGTCTGTCGTAATAGTTGTAAACATATACTCTACATTTCATGTTCTGCTTGACTGTATTGATTTTACCATCACAAGGGATAAATATTATAGTGTAAAAACAGTCAAGGACCTATTTAGTCATGTAAATTCTATTTAATATTGTGCTTTTTAAAGGAAATAAAATTAATTCATAAATTTTGATGTACATGATGTGTTATTTTATATATTGGTAGTGCTAATTAATAACTTAGATTGTTAGTGTCTGTACCCTCGAGGGGGGTTGCAGAAGCGTACAATTATTGTCCCCCTAAGGGGGTATGTAAGTCCCACGTCATTCAAAGTATTTCTATGCATGCCAGACTTTTAAACATAGTATTTTCGTCATTTGAATCTGAAATACTGACGTTAAATATTAACTCACTCACACTTACTCACTCACGTTGTTGTGTTTGGGAGCGTGATTTCTTCGGAAATGTTCTTGCCACATAAATCACTCGCTTTCATTGCAAGCTAGTGTATTTTCCTTAAGTTTCTCCTCAAAACAAACTATCCCCTACTTACTTCTTTTGTATACATACTCAGTCTAACATAGAGCTATATTAAGCATGTTCTAAACTTTTTTGTTTGTGATTCTCATATTCTAAAAAGGAAGGATTTAGCCGGTTGTATCTTTTAACAGTATCACACTTTACGTAGCCAGTGTGTGTTTTCTGCGTTGATACAAAAACTAATCCTAAACAAGAAAAAAGTGAGTAGGGTTCACTCATACCCCCAACTTCGACTCCTAACATATTTCTAAGTTCAAATCCTGGAAAAAGCAATATTTTCTCACAAAATCCAATTATCGCAATCAACCTTTGCACTGCTTCTCTCCTATCGCTGTAGAAACTGTACCCCCAATTGAAAAGCATGTATGCATGTATGCGTGTATATAAACCTGTTGTTTAACGCCGCACTCAGCAATATTTCAGCTATCTGACGGCGGTCTGCAAATAATCGTGTCTGGACCAGACAATCCAGTGAGTGAGCATCGTTCCACACATTTGGGATACGATGACATGCATTAATCAAGCACTGAGCCTGACCGCCCGATCCCGTTAGTCGCCTCTTACGACAAGCATTGTCGCCTTTCACTGCAAGCATGGGTTGCTGAAGATCTATTCTAAACCGGATCTTCTTGGGTGACAATTTAAAAGAAACCATGAAGTTATACGTCGAACAAATATGGATGTAAAAAAATATTCACAACTTCAAAAACGTCATATTTTAAAAGAAAATGAAAAAAAGCTGTATTTATTTTAGAAAATCCAAATATTGTAATCAAACGTTGCACGGCACCTCTCCTATAGGTATCAAGTTTTCATCAAAAGTGAAAATAATCTATGAAGTAGTTTTCAAGTTATAGGTCACACACAAAATGTCCTCGGATGGACGGACGGAATTCCTTGGTATAACTATATACCCCTGCCGTTTAAGGTCGGGGGTATAATGATCAATAAATAAGGTATTCATTAACAGATGTTTGTATTCGCTGATATGTACATGTATGACACACAAATTATCATTTCCCCCTAAATGGCCTCAGATTATCTATTTATCACGTTTCAAGTGTGGGTTTATTAATAGCGGTTAGCAGGGGTTTCTTACGATTGTAGAAAGTTTTTTTTAAAACTTTCATTCACACTATTTCCGAGGAAAAGAATCAAATACAAACAACATGATATTAATACCCATAACTTCAAACAAGTTCTTGTAGCATGTGAAATATAATGCTTCATGTTATCATCAGTGTTAATTGGACATATCATCTAATCAGTCTAACCACAGCCAGTTTGTCCGGCATGCAATTATTGGAAACGAAATTTGATACTGGTCGCCATATGATATTATGAACCTCTACCATTCCAGATACACAACTCGAACAGCAACAACTGGGACAGGTGAACGCTCCTTGTGTAGAGTTTTTCTGGTTCGGGTGTAACACATCGGTGGCATTTAAGCAGTTTATAGTTCCAGTATTTGCAAGTGTTGTCAGGAACCCATGTTGTTAATAATGATTGTGACATGTTGTAGAAAACTAGATTTATGTGTGTATTATATATATAATAATACATATATATTCAGAGAGAGAGAGAGAGAGAGAGAGAGAGAGAGAGAGAGAGAGAGAGATATGTCTAAATGTGCATGACTGTGTGTCTTTTCTGTGAGTATTTCTACCAAGGTGCTTATCAGGTGCATTTCTTCTATTTCCAAACTAGTGGAATGAAGACGGGCAAACGAAAAGCCAATTGCGACGTGTGGAAGATATAACTAGTCTCTAGCCAGTAGTACTGATTTTAGATACAGGTCAATGTTCTGTTACCTTTACAAACTTCCTTTATATTTCAGAAAAGAACATCCCCAGAATGTACTTACAATGTCTCCTTGTAATGTTATGTGGTGAGTAGAATGGATGCATGATATTGTATTATCAAATGATTTAAGAGTGCAGTTGATAATTGTCATGGTAAAATGTTAACGACATCTTATGCTGAACTTCTCTGTGACAACTAAAAAGGTGTTTGCATGTACTTGCTTAAACAGAAGCAGACCCTTCAGTTCCATGTCAAGGTAGCCGCAGCAACAGGTACTGTTTATAATGTGTTTTAGAATTATGGATATGGAAATATGGAGATTACGCGATTCTGATTGGTCAGTCAGAACTTATCAAATAACAATAATCGTCCTCTAATAATATGTTCAATCAGAAACCTCATACAGAGGTACATGCATCAACAGTCGATTGTCATTATCACTACCGTGCCTATAGGTGTAATTGATACTTCTTTTTTTCTCCTGACATCGGAGTTACTCTGACCTAAAACCTTGCTTAGTCTTGTAAACAACCTTACGCGATGCTTGAATGTCGAGAGTTAATTCCCTTCGTTAATCCCCACATCCTGAGATTACACAGATATTGTGAGTATTAAGCGCGGTACAAAAGTACATCTTTCAGCTTAAGGGCAACGAACAGAAGCTAACAAACTTGGCGGATAAAGGTGTGAAATTTGCGAAAAATATCACTAGATATGATGATTTACCATTTCAGTTCTATTTCCTGTTCTCCTGGACATAGGTTTCTGTGCAGATATTAATATTACCGTGTGTATTTGTCTTGTAAACAAAGCCGGAGATGGCAATCAGCTGCACACACATTTCCTCCCATTTCTACCGATGACTTGGTTAAATAATACCCCATACTTTAGTTGCAGCTTTCGCTAAATAATAATAATAACAACAACAACAACAACAACAATAATAATGTTCTCGGTGCCTTAGGTTTGTTGTTCTCGGTGCCTTAGGTTTGGTACCTCCCAAGTCCCATTCATTGTCTGGGCTGCGTGTAGAAGGGGCAAGGGCCCTGAACTGATGATGAGCCTAACCAGTCTGACTGTGCCAGGATCACCCAAACCCTCTTTGCTGCATTTCTTATTTTAGTCTGTACATCATCATCACAATAATAATAATATTAATAATAATAATAACAACAACAACAACAACAACAACAACAACAACAACAATAATAATAATAATAATAATAATAATAATAATAATGTTCTCGGTGCCTTAGGTTTGTTGTTCTCGGTGCCTTAGTCTGTTGACTGACATTGGGAGAGTATCCGGGTTTGCTACCAGGAATACAGCTCTTCTGACAACCTGGGTAATGCAGAAGGCTGCAATGTTTGGGAGTGTTCACATGCTCCGAAATCATGATGATGATGATGATGATGATGATGATGATGATGATAAAAATATCCATCCCACACTGCCAGAGTGAGGCACCTAATCGCCAGCACACAAAATCAGCGTTCTAACCCACTCAGTCACCGAGGCTTCCACAAAATGAATATCCGACAACTGGTAGTCTAGACCACGTACTTTGTGTACCCCTCTGACAATTGGAGCTCTACCAGTACCATAATACTGTATGTAGTTTCACTAACATTCAGAAAATATTTGCACATTTTTATCTGAATATTTTTAGCTGTTATACAATATATTGTTCCCCAAATGTCTGACCATAGCACAATATTGGAGTAACCACTGCATCAAAAACTATGAAAGATCAGTACAATTAATATCACCTGCTCTCTTTTGATATCCGTATACTGTCATAAGGGCTCTATGTGCTTGTGATGCAAGGCAGGATCATGATTTAGTCCAAATAGTCTGGGTGTAAATACTAAACCTTAATATCTATGAAATGACACCACCTAAAGCTTCTGACAATGGAGATTCCAATTCTCATTGTGTTGCAGTGGTCCACTGTTAGAAACACTAGAAACTTTGTCTTTTTAATATTTACCTTCATACCAGTTAATTCACAAAAACTTTCCAAACCAACACCCTTTTTTAAAGTGTAATGTGGTATCAGCTACTGCAGAAACATCACCAGTCAACATGAGATCAGATTATTTACATCATTATTTCAGAAATCGTGCCGTGTGTTACTTAACCATTTATAAGATACCGGTATAATCAGTCTAACTTGGAACTAACTTAAGCCTGTGCAAAACATTTTGTTTATGCTCCTCTAGAAAGGTGCAGTCGGTTACCTCCAGTAACAGTGCAAGGCTTTACATGGATATGTTCTTAAAAAGTGTATTTTTTTCTGCATGGTTACAACACATATTCTATATTAAGCAATAAGAAAATCACAGACAAATGTCTATGTTGGCTAATGTGTGTGACATTTCTCAGATTTAGTAACTCATTTGTATCAGTTATCAATTGTCTTCGGAATCGGTAGTAGTGCATGAGAACGCAGTTCGCAGTGGTGCCTGAATACACTGATTGTGTATGAGTTCTAGATTCACCCCAATTTTGGTCCTCGGTCCATCTGATTCATGCAAACTGAGGACCTGAGTGTTTGTACCACATGTTCCGTAAATGTCGGAAATGCTGAGTGTTGACAGCTGCTATCAACACCTACCCAGACGTTTATATTGCTTTAGCCACCAAACAAACCCGAAATGTTCAATGTACAAATCATAAACCTAAAGACTTTGTGACTGCATTAAGTCTATGTTTATGGTTTAGTTTCTAAAAGAGGTTAATGAACAGGCGGCGTAGGTGTATTAGACGCCTTGGTGAATAATAGACATAATATACTTAATACTTGGTTATATATAAAGCTGCAATAATGAATATAAGTATGCTTAAACTTGAATTACGTTATGCCGACGATGCATTTTGTTTTGCAAAACAATATTCAGATGGCGAATGTTAGAAATCTTAGAATGGCTTAAAGCAATTGGGAATAATTATAGGAACACATCTTTGGAATCCAGTACAAAAGAGGAATGAACATGTCAAAAGTTGATAGTACTGATGCCTGGATTTGGCAGATATCTTCCTCGGTTAACGTACTGGCCTTATATGTGGCGTCATTGTTTATGTCACTTATACCAAGTTCTTTGGTCAAACAATTATTGTAGTGATACTTACATATTATAGTTGCGTTATTTGAGGCCTTGTCAATGGGAACAACAACTTCCCTTTTAGGTAGGGCAGCCATGCTTTGGATGACAGCATGCTGGGGCAGAATGGGTTAATTCCAAATCCGTCTCCACTTTTTATGTTTGTCCTTTCTACCAATGACGACACCACGCACTGACTTTACCCACTCTGAAACATATACAACAGGTTCCTCTTCTCGTTTGGCCATTTGGGGCATATGCTTCGACATCATTCATAAACTTGTGATTCAAATTGTTAGGAGGTTGCTCACGATATTTTGGTCCATATTTAAATAACTGACAAAGGTTATTATTGTCAACACTAGATAAGTCACCTGTGATTATATGACCTACAGGTTGATAGCAGTATGATGAGTCTCGGCAGCTACAAGTAATGGAATTTACGTTATGAACTGCCAAGTCCACGTTCTGCAACACGTTCCTATAACGGGATCGAATGGACAGGCTCGCTGACTTGGTTGGTCATCGTATCCTAAGTGCATGGATCGATGCTTTTGCGATCATTCACTGCATTGTCTGGTCCAGACTCGATTATTTACAGACCACCGTCATATAGCTGACATATTGCTGAATGCGGCGTTAAACAACAAATCCTATCATTGAAAAACCTGGATGAAATGGAGTTCGTTTAGGAAAGTAAATTTGTTGGTGGTTACTGAAATTTGAAATATTGTGGGACGTTTTGGGAAATTAATTGTTGTCTGAGAAATTAACTTAAACTTAAGGCATCATTTCCCTTGTTTGCAAATTTCAAAATAAAGAACATGCGGTCTTTGTCTGATTCAGTGGTTTCTGTTTCTGGTTTGGCCAAACGTTTCAAAGCGATATCAAGAACTAAGCTCTCCAGTCGATACTGTGGGCTCTGTTTGTAGACCCACCCATCAGTTGCTGGTGTCTGAAACAGAGTATAGTCATGTACGTTACATTGTGCAGAAGCAGTGGTTCGTGAAGGAGAGGCAACAAATCGTCTAACTGAATGGCATCATTTGGTCTTCGTCCTTTTTTGTGAACATGTCAATGTCTCGGCCCAAACAGTTTATATTTTGTTCATTCAACATTCTTTTGGTAAATGCTACACCCAAATGAATAATGAAATAAATTATGCCATGACAAAAAATACAGTAAATCTTCCGATTGGTCCCATTAACTGAGGACTTGGTTTCATATTTTAATGGAGCAATTTGTAGCGGAAAATGGACAAATTGTGAATTTCTCGCAGATCGCCAATGTTCATGTATACATATATTTATTAGTCATAAATGTCCTTTAATAAAATAACTAATATAACTCAACGTTTACAAAGCGCTGGACAGCTAAAGATGATGTTTATCCATAAGAACTTGTTCATCACACCAACATAAAACTAACACTCAAAGAGGTTAGTGGAATATGCACTTCTGACGTAATGTCCATGACCTTCAATTTCAGCATGCTTGATTATTGCTATGTGGAAACATGGTGATGTATGTTTTATATGTTATACGAACAGTAGAACTACCTTTAACATAGGGATCACATTTTTTATCAGTCACACTTTTGTGTAATGTTGACGTAGTCATTGAATACAGTGAATAACATGAATGACGTCTTATTTCAGGAATAGATATATGCATCAGCTGCGGCGGAGGCGGAGGAGCAGGTAAAATTACTTTGTCATCTAGGCACAAAACTGTATGCACAATGTATCCACCGGCTAACATCAATCTATATTTTCAGTTCATGGCGGTCACTGACCCATAACACAATTTTGACAAGCAACTGTTGTAAGTGTGACAGCTTTAATGTATATACAGTTCACAAGTTCTGATATTATTCAACATTATATTACCACATCAAAGCCCATAATAATAAATAATGATGTACCGGTGCTTTAATCGTAGCGTTATTAGTACTAGACATACGAGTGGTGAAGCAGTATTTAGTATATATTTCTATCTTTGTTTTCCTTTTCAGTTTATCACAATTATACCCTCCAAAACAGTATGGGATCATTAAATATAAATGTAAAGATCAATCTGAAGAAGAAAGATCTGTTTTGAAAAATGATTGCCAGAGATGGTACGGTTTCGGAACAAAATTCTAAGTCACCCATTCACCGGAAACATTGCACGATGACCATGCAATTCCTCCAGCCTTGATTTTGGAACGTCGTAAAATCCCTCTTAGCCATTTGTATTGTTTATTTTCATTATCCACAATAACACGTAAGCTCTCTACTCGTTCTTTCATGCAGTGTATTGTGATCAGATTAGGAATGCTTTGTCTACAGGGCTGTTGACACAGTTCAAACTGGTAGAACTTAGCGAGAGGTACCCAATATGTCCAATGTGACTGTGATTTGCAGATTTTGGAACATGTTTCTGCAGACACAACATGTTAACGATCGGCCCCGCACATGACTCCCGAGGTCAACAAGTGCAGGAACGATTAATCAGAAACACTAGTTAAGAAATCGACCATCAGAGTTCAAGTTAGAGACCAGACGAATAGAAATCGTCTGCATTCTACGCGTCCACGTGTTGTACCATCGTTAACTAATCGACACATTCTTGCCAGACGCCACTGGTGTTTAGATCGTAGAAACTGGGTCATCGCCGACGGTAATCCCGAGGCAAATTTGTTAACTGACAAGAAAAGTAAATTTTTTACCCTAGCCAAACTACGCTGAAATTTCTTGGCTATTACGAGTTACGCCCCTTCTATGCCCCTCCGTTCGACCAATCAGATTCCGCCTCTCATATTACTTGTATTTGCTTCAACAAAATGGCAGCACCCAGCCTAGACGATCTGATCGATAATCAAGATCTATATTGTAACAAAACGAGTCTTACGTCGCGAAGTGCATCAAATCATTTGAGCACCTTGATTAAAAATATTCGGATTTGGAAAATATCTATCAACTACTGTTGACGGTACACATGTTTTGCAAATCCAGCAATCAATTGAAATCTGCACATAGATTCCATGTTGTTTTCGAAACGGTTGTCTATTTCTTTCCTCGATTTTGATTGGAATATGCATAGACTCATTAGTCCAGCCAAAACATAACCCCGGAATTAAAAGACAATAACGCAAGTGCCCTCCGTGTACGTATCGTTACACCAGAAGCAAAAGATCACCGGAATGCAATGGTCAGCCATGGGTCCTGACCTTTCCCTCATAGCACGCCAAAGACCACCCGCTACGTTAGACGCGACCAGGCCAGTCGTTGTAAGAGAGTAAACAAGACTCCATCAAATTGTCATTTCAGTTACCTTAAAATATAATCATGGTCTCTGGTCATTGGGAGATTGATTTGGACCATGTCACGCCGTATACATACGAATGCTTGACCAACAAGGCATAGTCCATCACAGGTACCCCAAAATATCGTCTTTCATAATGCTTACAATACACCACCAACGTGTTCTGTTCATTGTCAGGTTACAGCTGTAGTCCTTTCCCGCTATTATTTTTTTGGGAGAGAATATTTATAAATGTGTCATGTAAGTTATCAGAAACAATCCGACATTCTGCATATTGTTATTAGTTTTCATGTCTTCCAGTGTGACTAAGAGAACTGGTCAGAATTGCAGATAAGTACCGCCGTTGTTGTGCGTGCTTTTGCGTTAGTCATGGTGTCACACGGAACGGAAAAATTGACCATTTCACTTGAATTTTCCAACTCATTGTAATTTATCTATATATATTTCCCTAATTATTGCTACGATAGTCTTCCTATGCATATTTAAACAATTGTGAGCCAAAGTATGAGCCGAATAGACGAGTGGACTTCTAAAAATAGGAGGAGATGCCCCACTCTCTTAAATCTGAATTTTGCCGTGTTTGTTGACAATATATTTTGCTTGACTACATGGAGACCATTTGTATCAGGGGCTGGTCATTCATTATGGGGTTTGGGGTGGGGTAGGCAGGGGATAGGTCTTAGGACTGTATGATATTTTACTGACTCTTTTAATAATAGGCAAAAATGTGAGGTAGACATTTTGGAAGCACCACACACTACACCCCCAGTTGATTCAGTGAACGTGTCTATCAAATATAGAGAAAATATGCACAGTGACCTTTTTTCTCAGTGCGCATGAATGGCGGTGTTTGAGATATTGGTTGGGTGCTTTTGTCAAGGAAAAGTTTTGGAGGGAACACTGTAAGGATGACGTGGATCATAGTAAAGGAATAGGAAGGCAAAGGCATGGATGATCTTTCCAAACCTTTCCATGACAAAAGCACCCAACGAATTACTAAAACATCGCCAAATGTAATGAGGGTGGAATTGGTGCTGTCCCGCCGTCATTTTTTTGCTTCGTGAGTATTACTCAAAGAACGCTCAATATATCTGGACCAAACATTGCATCATTCTTGGCATGAAATGGTGCCCTTTCTATTTAGGTGAGGTGAGGTGAGGCGAAATGGGGTTTTACGTCGCGTCCAAGATTATTGCACTTATATAGCGACGTGCATCCGTGTGTGTGTGGCTGCTTGTACTAGTCCGGACTGATGCCGATTTATAGTGCTAGCTCACTGAGATACCATGTCGCAGTTTAAAATGAATACCCCACTCAGACACAGTATACTGACTCCAAGCCCACCAGTCCTTGTTTTAGCCCCTTAATGCCGAGCGCCAGACAGGGTAACAATAAGTACCATCTTTTAACGTCTTTTGGTATGACGGGGTCGGGGATCGAACTCCGGACCTTCCGCTCTCCGGGCGGACGCTCTACCACTAGTCTACCACTAGACCACGGAGGCGGCCCTTCTATTTAGGAATAATAGGAACATATTTGTATAGTTTCCATGACAACAATTTAAATCAATCAGGTTAAGGTGTGTTTCCAGAGCATAACCCAATTATGGTTCAATATTTCTGGTCCAAACTTTGCACAGCTATCAGGCTAGACAGAGACCATACACTGATATATTTTCCCACATCTAGAAATGAACTAGTACCTTTTTCTTCTTAGGAAGTTTTAAAAGTTATTTTTTTCTAGTGCTGTTAAGGAATTTCCCAAACTTTATTGTAAAGTAACTGGTAAAGAAAGTTTCAAATGCAGAAAGAAGTGTTTTCCAAAACCAGAGGTGACATGTGACAAACTGGCAGTGATGACAACTTTGTTATAATCTGAGCTAGAATCCTGGGGACCTCTGGTTTAAAATTTTAATCCAAATAAATATCTTTTTCAAACTGGAAGTACTAAGTAAGGCCGCTTCAACCATTAGATTTTATGTTTTAACCTCAAATAAGTAAGCATGTTTTTAGAAACAGGAACTTATTTAATACGCCCATTTAATAAATGTCTGAATGCTAAGTAAGCAAAAGCCATGAAGAATTTTGGGTGAGTGCTTTAGGTTATATATTTCATTCTTGGTGTAGCCAAATGAAAGCCCATCTAAATGTACCTCCTTGTTTGTCAAACTGGATAATTCAATATATACAAGTATCACTTGCAGCCCTAAATAAAGTTAATTACAGCTTTGTGAAAAAATATTTTTGAATGTTTAATGGATTTAAGTTTTAATTTTAGGTGTGTCAGCAATATGTATATTTTATGTCTTTATTTGCTTGGGAATGAAAAGTATGAACACAATTTGGGATGGCAGCTCACATGGAAGTGTGTGATTTTGAATGTTGTGTTTTCTGGTTAGACCATGATGGTATTTCATACGTTTATTTGGAAGATAAGGTTCAAGTAATTCTAAAGAGAACATGTTGGTCAAGGATCCATCATGTGTTTCCCTCATTCGGAGAATAGGGTCCCATAGTGCAGAGGGTGATGATCCACATCCTTCTGCATAGAGATTATGGTCTATGTCCTTATGCGCTACAGATTATGGTCCATGTCCTTCTGCACTACAGATTATGGTCTATGTCCTTCTGCACTACAGATTATGGTCTATGTCCTTCTGCACTACATATTATGGTCCATATCTTTATGCACTACAGATTATGGTCTGTGTCCTTCTGCACTACCGATTATAGTCTGTGTCCTTCTGCACTACCTATTATGGTCCATGTCCTTCTGCACTACAGATTATGGTCTGTGTCATTCTGCACTACCGATTATGGTCTGTGTCCTTCTGCACTACAGAATATGGTCTATGACCTTCTGCACTACCGATTATGGTCCATGTCCTTCGGCACCACAGATTATGGTCCATACCATTCTGCACTACAGATTATGGTCTATGTCCTGCTGCATACAGATTATGGTCAATGTCCTTCTGCACTACAGTCTAGGCCCATGTCCTTGTGCACTACAGATTATGGCCCATGTCCTTCTGCACTACAGATTATGGTCCATGTCCTTCTGCGCTACAGATTATGGTCCATGTCCTTCTGCACTACAGATTATGGTCTGTGTCCTTCTGCACTACCGATTATGGTCTGTGTCCTTCTGCACTACAGAATATGGTCTATGACCTTCTGCACTACCGATTATGGTCTGTGTCCTTCTGCATCACAGATTATGGTCCATACCATTCTGCACTACAGATTATGGTCTATGTCCTTCTGCATACAGATTATAGTCAAGGTCCTTCTGCACTACAGTCTAGGCCCAATTCCTTGTGCACTACAGATTATTGTCTATGTCCTTCTGCACAACAGTTTATGGTCCATGTCCTTCTGCATACAGATTATGGTCTGTGTCATTCTGCACTACCGATTATGATCTGTGTTCTTCTGCACTACAGATTATGGTCCATGTCCTTCTGCACTACAGATTATGGTCCATGTCCTTCTGCACTACAGATTATTGTCTATGTCCTTCTGCATGACAGATTGTGGTCTGTGTCTTTCTGCACTACAAATTATGGTCTATGTCCTGCTGTATACAGATTATGGTCCATATCCTTCTGCACTACAAATTATGGCCCATGTCCTTCTGCACTACAGATTATGGTCCATGTCCTTCTGCATACAGATTATGGTCCATGTCCTTCTGCACTACATATTATGGTCCATACCCTTCTGTGCCACAGATTATGGTCCATGTTCTTCTGCATACAGATTATGGTCCATGTCCTTCTGCACTACATATTATGTCCCATGTCCTTCTGCATACATATTATGGTCTATGTCCTTCTGCACTACAGATTATGGTCTATGTCCTTCTGCACTACAGAGTATGGTCCATGTCCTTCTGCACTACAGATTATGGTCTGTGTCATTCTGCACTACAGATTATGGTCTGTGTCCTTCTGCACTACAGATTATGGTCCATGTCCTTCTGCACTACAGATTATGGTCCATGTCCTTCTGCACTACAGATTATGGTCCATGTCCTTCTGCACTACAGATTATGGTCCATGACGTTCTGCACTACCGATTATGGTCCATGTCGTTCTGCACTACAGATTATGGTCCATGTCCTTCTGCACTACAGATTATGGTCTGTGTCATTCTGCACTACATATTATGGTCCATGTCCTTATGCACGACAGATTATGGTCTGTCATTCTGCACTACCAATTATGGTCTGTGTCCTTCTGCACTACAGATTATGGTCTGTGTCATTCTGCACTACCGATTATGGTCTGTGTCCTTCTGCACTACAGAATATGGTCTATGTCCTTCTGCACTACCGATTATGGTCTGTGTCCTTCTGCACTACAGATTATGGTCCATACCCTTCTGTACTACAGATTATGGTCCATGTCCTTCTGCATACATTTTATGGTCCATGTCCTAATTATGGTCTGTGTCAGTCTGCACTACATATTATGGTCCATGTCCTTCTGCACTACAGATTATGGTCCATGTCCTTATGCACTACCGATTATGGTCTGTGTCATTCTTCACTAGCAATTATGGTCCATGCCCTTCTGTACAACAGATTATGGTCTATGTCCTTCTGCACTACTGATTATGGTCAACACCCTTCTGCACTACAGATTATGGTCACACACTTCTGCACTACAGGTTATGGTCACACCCTTTTGCACTACAGATTATGGTCAACACCCTTCTGCACTACAGATTATGGTCAGCACCCTTCTGCACTACAGATTATGGCCAATGCCTTTCTGCACTACAGAATAATTTCAGCAGCAGCAACCACACCTTCAGATGCATCATTCTGCATTAAAAAGACAATCTTTTTTTGCAAAGAAAAAAATACACAAAATTGTGTGAAAACGACTGGGCATTGATCAAACACATTTTCAATCACATTTGCTCTTTATACTGCTCTTTATGCAATCATTAATCCTCTATCAGCTTCTGAATTATACGCATCCCGTGTATACAAGTACAACAAAAATGTTATCAGCACAAATTATGGGAGTGTAAATAACAGCTTTAATTCTACCTTTCATGATTGTCGCCTTAACTTTTGGACGTTCAGAGCTATAGATGTCAGTGAATACTTATTTGATTATGTAATTTCCAGGCTACCATTTGGACAATCAATTTCTGTGTTATGGTGCATAAATAATAGAGACATTTTAAGTTATATTTCCCTATGTATTAAATTATTAAAATGGGTATTTAACCTCATGTGCAAATAGTGCATAATGGATGAAGAAAGGTATAAGGACTTCTGGTCTGATGATGTCAAACCCAGTTTGGGAGTACATCTGCAATTCCATGTGTGCCTCCTTGAGTAGCCCAATACTGGTGTATGATAATGGTTATTAGTTCCCACCAAGGAAATATATTTAAATGATGTTACCACTGCCTTGCAAAACACTTATTGACGTAAAGTCAAACACTGTTGTGTCAAAATTATAGGGACCTACTTAAAATACTTCAAGTTATCCGAAAATAATAACTAAAGAAGAAGTGCACAGGGACCAAGTTTTTATTTTGAGACAACACATCCAAGTTCGACACAATGCTGTTTGACTGTATTGTGATCTTGACCTTATTATAACATATTTAGGTTTAATAAGAATACTGCATGATTGTGCAAACAATATTATCGAGCCACATGGCTCTGTATCTCTCCTGAATTGTTTTAGATTTCAATTGGTAAAAAACAAGATTGAAATTAGTAACAAGCTCCTGCATAATAGATACATACAGCATATACATTAAACTATGCACTGATCATGGAATGTAGGTTTGTAAACTTGTGAAAATATGTGAAAATACTGTTCGGGAATATGCAACAGAAACTTGTTATTAGCACAATTTCATAAAGATACATGACGAAATACCTAAGCAATGGGCGAAATATATATTTCATAAATGGCTTCAGTGGTAAATGTAATATAAATATATTAATGCACTTGTTAAACCCAGATCATTACTATTATCTTAATTGAAATGCGCAATATTGATGTGTAGATGGATATTCTAGTCCTATAATATTTGGGACCCTGTTGTTTAGTTAGATCAAGCTCTTTCTTAGTTCATTGGTATATAACAGCATTTTGAGAGAAGATGTAAAATATGTTGGTGAAAATGGCCTCTGTCTACACAATTACACCAACAATATAATCTTTTTCAGCCGCAAATGAACCACCTTCCATAACATGCCCAACTATTAAAGGCAATTGGGTTGCTGACAAAAGAAAGACGACAACTTCAGTACATTGGTCTACACCTACAGTCAGTGACCCCAATGATTCAAGCTTGACGTGAGTACTGTATATCGATGTTCACAACGCGATCCACCTATAAGGCTGTACACACGTTTTCTCCCAACCTACTGATGATTCGCTTAAAAATACCCAATAAAATCTGTGTAAGCACTTTTGACTTTTGTTACATTTGTAACATTTGTTACATTTAACCGCTTTCTATATGACAACCTACACTTATCAGAAGGGTACACAAAGTACGTGATCTAGACTACCAGTTGTCGGACTTTCATTTTGTGGAAGCCTCGGTGGCTGATTGGTTTAGATCGCGGACTGTGTGTGCTGGCGATTTGGTGTCTCACTCTGAGAGTGTGGGCCCGGGTGAGACGCAACCCCAAACTAGAATTTGTACTGAGGAAATATTATCCCAGATATAACATTTGTTACATATGACAACTTTCTAAATGACATCGTGTATTCAAATATTTGTGACAGTAGGGGAACTAGTGGTTACAATTGGGTAATTAGTATATAGTTACATGAAATAGTTTCAGAAAACAATTCAGCTTACTTAAGGAAATGCACATGGTTAATTAAAGCAGCTTTAAATTTAAAGCTAACTTTAACTGACCAATGTTGTAGACAAGAAAGAGTGGATTTGTGCTCATGCGATCAACATTAGGTATGTCAGGGCCAGACTCAATTTTAATATATACAGGCTGATGTGATATTACTTGAATATTTCTGATTGTTCACTTGACCTTGCAGAGCTGTGCTGAAGAGTGGCAAGGGGTCAGGATCCAAGTTTGGACGTGGAAGCCATGCTGTAGCATACACAGTGACGGACAGTGGAGGCCTATCTGCTTACTGTATGATTAATTTTTATGTCGAGGGTACGGAGAGTCTTCACTTATAGTGTAATCAAGGGAGGACAGTGGAGACCTATCTCCTAACTGTATGATGACGTTTTATGTGAAGGGTACGGAGAGTCTTCAATTATAGTGTAGTCAGGGAAGAATAGGCTAGTTATTTAGGATAGGTATGAGAACTAAATTTAGATGGCTCCAGACATCTGTATATATTGGAGCTAATTGAACACTGCTAATTATGAGGTCATCAGACATTACACGGCCTGAATCTTTATGAAGATGTATTGGGCCATAATATAACTTGGATTTTGTTCATGTTATAGGCCTGAAAAGGTTAGGGAAAAAATGTTAATTGAATTTTTTGTCTTCTTTTGGTGAACATGTTTAAGCATCACCTTCTTGGAAACCAACTGACACAGAGAGCTGACTGTTGGGTTGGATATGTAGAACTACAGCGGTGTTCATGGCTTTTGGAAAATTACTTGATGAAATCAACTTTATTCAGGAAATAATTTGAGTGTAAAATTGAGAACATATGTATGAAAAAGGCATAGGTTATGTTCAAAGCCAGCCATGTATCTCTGTATTTACACTTTTAAGCCATACAGGTGTCGCAGTTGTCTGATGCACTACAAATTGCTTAAGATGACCCACCATTTTATGACTGAAATACAAAACAACTGAACTCACTCTCTACAATTTCCAACATATAAACAAAATTGACAAAGAACATTTGCTAGCTCCATGGTAAAGATGGTAAAATCTATTTCTTTAGAAATGAGCTATATACCTACATTCGTGAGAAACATATTTATGAAGTAAAGTGAACACTACCTACCTCAGTCATGGTTTATCAAATGACACATTCTAAACTTAATTCCCAAGGCAGTAAAGCTGTATCCTCCCCCTACTGCCCCCCCCCCCCCCCCCCAAAGATGGTTGTACAGATGTTGTACAGATGGTTGTACAGATTGTGGTACATATCGTTGTACCGATGTTGTACTGATGTTGTACAGATTGTTGTACATATGGTTGTACAGATGTTGTACAGATGTTGTACTGATATTGTACAGATGTTGCACTGATGTTGTACAGATGTTTGTACAGATTGTTGTACAAATGGTTGTACAGATGGTTGTTCAGATGGTTGTACAGATGGTTGTTCAGATGGTTGTACAGATGGTTGTTCAGATGGTTGTACAGATGGTTGCACTGATGGTTGTACAGATGGTGTACAGATGGTTGTACAGATGGTTTTACAGATGGTTGTACAGATGATTGCACTGATGGTTGTTCAGATGGTTGTACAGATGTTGTACAGATGGTTGTACAGATGGTTGTTCAGATGGTTGCACAGATGGTTGTACAGATGTGGTACAGGTGTGGTACAGGTGGTTATACAGATGGTTGCTCAGATGGTTGTACAGATGTTGTACAGATGGTTGTACATATGTTGTACTGATGGTTGTACAGATGTTGTACTGATGGTTGTACAGATGGTTGTACAAATGTTGTACAGATTGTTGCACAGATGGTTGTACAAATGTTGTACTGATGGTTGTACAGATGTTGTACTGATGGTTGTACAGATGGTTGTTCAGATGGTTGTACAGATGTTGTACAGATGGTTGTACAGATGTGGTACAGATGGTTGCGCAGATGGTTGTACAGATGGTTGTACAGATGGTTGTACAGATGTTGTACAGATGTTGTACTGATATTGTACAGATGTTGCACTGATGTTGTACAGATGTTTGTACAGATTGTTGTACAAATGGTTGTACAGATGGTTGTTCAGATGGTTGTACAGATGGTTGTTCAGATGGTTGTACAGATGGTTGTTCAGATGGTTGTACAGATGGTTGCACTGATGGTTGTACAGATGGTGTACAGATGGTTGTACAGATGGTTTTACAGATGGTTGTACAGATGATTGCACTGATGGTTGTTCAGATGGTTGTACAGATGTTGTACAGATGGTTGTACAGATGGTTGTTCAGATGGTTGCACAGATGGTTGTACAGATGTGGTACAGGTGTGGTACAGGTGGTTATACAGATGGTTGCTCAGATGGTTGTACAGATGTTGTACAGATGGTTGTACATATGTTGTACTGATGGTTGTACAGATGTTGTACTGATGGTTGTACAGATGGTTGTACAAATGTTGTACAGGTTGTTGCACAGATGGTTGTACAAATGTTGTACTGATGGTTGTACAGATGTTGTACTGATGGTTGTACAGATGGTTGTTCAGATGGTTGTACAGATGTTGTACAGATGGTTGTACAGATGTGGTACAGATGGTTGCACAGATGGTTGTACAGATGGTTGTACAGATGGTTGTACAGATGGTTGTACAGATGGTTGTTCAGATGGTTGTACAGATGGTTGTACAGATGTGGTAGAGGTGGTTATACAGATGGTTGTTCAGATGGTTGTACAGATGTTGAACAGATGGTTGCACAGATTGTTGCACAGATGGTTGTACAGATGTTGCACTGATGGTTGTACAGATGGTTGTTCAGATGGTTGTATAGATGTTTTACAGATGGTTGTACAGATGTGGTACAGGTGGTTATACAGATGGTTGCTCAGATGGTTGTACAGATGTTGTACAGATGGTTGTTCATATGTTGTACTGATGGTTGTACAGATGTTGTACTGATGGTTGTACAGATGGTTGTACAAATGTTGTACAGATTGTTGCACAGATGGTTGTACAAATGTTGTACTGATGGTTGTACAGATGTTGTACTGATGGTTGTACAGATGGTTGTTCAGATGGTTGTACAGATGTTGTACAGATGGTTGTACAGATGTGGTACAGATGGTTGCACAGATGGTTGTACAGATGGTTGTTCAGATGGTTGTACAGATGGTTGTACAGATGTGGTAGAGGTGGTTATACAGATGGTTGTTCAGATGGTTGTACAGATGTTGAACAGCTGGTTGCACAGATTGTTGCACAGATGGTTGTACAGATGTTGCACTGATGGTTGTACAGATGGTTGTTCAGATGGTTGTATAGATGTTTTACAGATGGTTGTACAGATGTGGTACAGGTGGTTATACAGATGTTTGTTCACATGGTTGTACAGATGTTGTACAGATGATTGTACAGATGTGGTACAGATGGTTGCACAGATGTGGTACAGATGGTTGTACATATGTGGTACAGATGGTTGTACAGATGGTTGTACAGATGGTGGTACAGATGGTTGTACAGATGGTGGTACAGATGGTTGTACAGATGGTGGTACAGATGTGGTACAGATGGTGGTACAGATGGTTGTACAGATGGTGGTAAAGATGGTTGTACAGATGGTGGTACAGATGTGGTACAGATGTTGTACATATGTGGTACAGATGGTTGCACAGATGGTGGTACAGATGGTGGTACAGATGGAGGCTACAGATGGTTGCACAGATGTGGTACAGATGGTGTTACATATGTGGTACAGATGGTTGTACAGATGTGGTACAGATGTGGTACAGATGGTGGTACAGATGACGAAACAAACACCTACTTCCAGTTGGTCCTTTGTGATGTCAATAGTTCTTGGCGTATGTAAGGCAACATGAGCTGGATGGTTGGTTTGCAAACTATCATTACGTTTTTATGATACCATAAGTTTACATTATATTGTATGTATATAGCATTGATATGGTAACGCTATGGATCAGGATCTCACACATTTTTCAGTTCTGTCTTTAAGTTTTTAATGTTGTACAGGTAAACAATATGTTTTGGAAATACAGTCAAATACCGTTGAGTCGAACTTCGATGCGTCGAACTTCGATGCGTCGAACTTACGGTTGTCTCAAAGTAAAAGCTTGCTTCCTGCGTATTTCTTCTATAGTAATTATTTTCTAACCTTGCATAAGTCAAAGAATTTACATAGTTCCGTTCAACTTCAACACAATAGTGTTTGACTGTAAAACTCAACGGTGGCCATCATAGACTGTATTTAATACATATCTAGTTGAATGCTTCAGAAGTAAAAAATTCATTTGGAAAACAACAAAAAACAGTGTTTGGCATGAGCAACGGTCCATGCCATGTTATTGTCAGGATTCTTTCTTTCCTGCAATTTTTATGCCAAAGAATACCTACAAGTGATAGAATGATTTGACCTTTCTAGTGTTGTTGAATTTCTAAGCAAATTTGAGATATAGGAAATAAGAATCTCCACATTTATAGTACTTTTTGTTGTTGCATACCTTGAATTTTAATTAAAATGCTCATTGGTTTGAATATTTTCAGTGAAGGAATGCCGTCCACCTCATTATATACGGAATGGGGATGTAACGTGTGATCTTTACATCTATGGTGGGAGATGTTCATTCAGATGTGAAGAGGGTTACAAATTGGTTGGGGCATCTCAAATCGACTGCTTGGTAAGCGAGAAATGGAGCTCTGACATACCTAAGTGTCAAGGTAGGTACAACGAAAGAACAATTTAGAGGACTAAAATAGCTACAGCTGTGCACCACAGAATTCCTTTGAACACTATACCTCTATTAGATCATAGCCATAAATTTCACATATTTTGGTTGTCATCACATGTAATCCTTTAGATTTTCATCAGACGTCCTGCTCTATGTCAGCTTTCCCCATTCAGGGTTAAGGATAACCCTATCCCACTCACATCGCTACTGCACATACGTGAGGCGGGAAAATGTCATTTCGTTCCTGTGACACTGATTATATTTTCAGAGAGTTTAGCACACGTTTGATTTGTTTTCACACTGTAATTTGTGAGGTTTTCCATTTAAACAGACACTTTATGGTACACATGTAGTACTTATGTGTTTTTTCTTCAGAGAGGATAATCACATAAGTAGATTGTTTGTTGAGCATATTGTGGAGATGGACTTTCCTTCTTCGTCTCTTTGATGCAAGCCTTGTCCATGCCATCGGGGACACTCGGCCAACGTGTTACAGGTGCAGGGATTTATTATGCACACTAAGTTCAAGCTGTGCCCTCTGCACCCCTACATCATTTCAAGATTAAAGGATGCCTGGAATTCTGCCACCTCATCAACATCGACAATGAAGATTCGTTCATCGGAGAAATTTTCTCTTACGCCTTCCGAGCCTGAAGAAGGGGAAACTGGCTAGAGACAAGGACGAGGAGACGCCTAATTCAGAGGGTTAGTGAAAGAGCCCTAACCATATTCCACCCATTCAAAGGATAAGGTGATGCATGGAATTGGGACCAGGAAGGAATTCGGCTCAAGTTCTCCCCTGGATGGGAAAGAAAAGATTAAACATGCTTACGTGGGAAAACCTGTCTAACCCAGATGTAAAGGTGCAGGTTCATGCTCCGGTGTGGGAAAGCGCACCGCCACCGTGTCTAACCCAGACTTGAAGGTGAAGATGTCATGCTCTGGTGTAATGAATGAATTAAGTTGGATGACAGGATACATCTGCCACAAATTGGTAAAAGATTGTATAAGACTGATGGGTCGCCATTCTCTCAACAGCCCTCCATTGATGATGACTTCTTCTGACTCTGTCAAGCCTCTGTCAACTAAGATGAATGTTTAGCTGTCTAAGTTGAAGGATACAGATACTGTCAACAGTCAAATGGTGAATTTCGGTGCTTACATCGTTTGGTTTGTGGCAGGAGTACATCATATGTTACCTCCCCTTCATGAGGTTTTTGACCGCCTCCGGGGTCTAGTGGTAGAGCGTCCGCCCGGAGAGCGGAAGGTCCGGGATTCGATTCCCGGCCGCGTCATACCAAAAGACGTCTGGCGCTCGGCATTAAGGGGCTAAAACAAGGACTGGTGGGCTTGGAGTCAGTATACTGTGTCTGAGTGGGGTATTCATGTTAAACTGCGGCATGGTATCTCAGTAAGCTAGCACTATAAATCGGCATCAGTCCAGACTAGTACAAGCAGCCACACAAACACACACACACGTACATGCACGTCGCTATATAAGTGCAATAATCTTGGACGCGACGTTAAACCCAATTTCACCTCACCACACCTCATGAGGTTTTTGGGGACTTGCCGGAACATACACCATTCGAGATGAAATTGGTTTACTCTCGAATATCTGATCCCGTCAAGAACGTCATTACCTCCCAGCCAATCACATAACCGGAATTCTTTAACAAGGAACTTCACATGGTATTGGACGAGGTCCGTTGGGAAACCAAAGAAACCCTTCAGGTTTCCACTGTCAACATAGTGTGAAGACTCAAAAGTGACCCATCGAGTCTCCCACCTTAAAGTCTTTTGTTGCCCCGGTTTGGAAGGAGAAGCACGTCTCTACCCTACTTGACATTACGCCGACAATTGGAAGCTCATTACGACCAACCGCAGATTACTCAAAGTTATAAGGACAGGATATTTCAACTTACATTCAGCACTTGCAAAAAACTATAGTCAGTTAATTCTATCTGCCATACGGAATCTACAAGTCAAAGGGTTGATTCATGCACTTGGACGTTCAGACTTCTCCATGGGGTTGTATTTACCAGTCTCCCTAGTGCTGAAAAATATTATGTCAGACATATGCATGATAATCGATTTGAAGTTCCTCGTCAAAGATTATCAGCCAAAGTTTCAGTTGGAATCCATCAAGAATCGCAGAACAGATGAGTTAATCAGCTCCAATCTACAGGATGCATTTCTTCATGTCCCCATCCATCCAAGTTGTCCCAGTATCTCCGTCTATTCCCTTTGATAACCTCATCGACTATAGGCTTTGCACATCTTGTCAGGCTTTCATCGTACATCGACGACTTCTGTCTGCAGTTCAGAATCAAGCTCAAATCCAACAAAAAAGCAGATTTCTGATACAGTTGCTATCTTACCTGGGATTCCTGGTTCACCCCACCGAATTAAAACCATTACAAGACAACGTCTACATTCGGGGCCAGATGTCAACTTCACATAAGTATCCTAGGCCCTCTAGAGGACAGGTGCTTGAAGGCAGGGGACATGACTCAAGGCGCACAGGATTGGCCGTTGGTGGATGTCATGTCTAGGGACACCCACATCTGTCCAAGAGACGTTACATAGAGAGGAAGGCTTCAGCTACATCCTATACAAACATGGATGAACTGGACTAGATCTCGCTATCTAGTGACATTGATACAACTTCCCACTACTTGGTTGTTGGATTTGAACATCTAAATGATCGCATCGTCATGACAGGGATTTCCTTGATCATGTTAATACTCCCCTCTCCAGAACTTTGGGCGTAGGTTGGGGTGTTTATATGGACACAGTTACAGTCCAAGAGGGATGTTCAGAATCAGACATGGAATGACACATCAGTTGTCTTGAAATGAAAGCGATATACACAGCAATCAAGGCTTGGAGTCGCCATTTGGACCACTCAATAGTTCTGGTTGCGGCAGACAAGACCTCAGTGGTAGCCTATATTTAGAGACAAAGGGGAACAGGAATTTGTTGAGGGAGACTAAACGTTTATCTGGCTTCACAGACTCGATCCGCTGCAGACTGGAAGCTTGTCACATACCAGGGAAGTTCCACATACTGTCTGACATGGAAGTACAAGATATTTACGACAGAATCGTCCCAACATCCTGAAGTGTTTCAGTGGATAACAGCCAAGGTGGACACTCCACATCTCAGTCTCTCTACCATCTCAACAACAAGCTCCCAGAATACGTCATTCCAGTACCGGACCCACTAGCTCTACAAGGAGATGTACAATGCATGAGTTGGGAGGGACTGTTCGCATATGCATTTCCATCTTCGTCTCTCCAAGACAGGGGTCTGAGGAAGGTTGAGGACACAGACTATGTCAAACAGAAACTTGGCCAAACAGAGTGTGGTTTCCCAGACTGTTTCCTCTACACTTGGAAGAACCACTGAACTACCAGATCACCTTCTGTGCCAGCCCAGATCGCACATACTTTACAAAAGCTTCCACAATCTTAACCTACACAGTACTCAATCGAGTCAAGAAGTCTCTAGTACTAGAGGATATCAAAACCTCACACATTTTCTCAAAATGGAATTTATCCAACATCCTGCCGGCCTTAATGGAAGCACCACACGAGCTGCTGACAAAATCTACACTTTTGGAGGAAGACAGCTTTCCTTCTAGCCATGGTTACTGCGTCCATGGCTACTGTTATGATATAGACACCATTCCATTTGAGCATTGAACAAAATTGTAGACAATCCCGACAAACTCTTATTCATAGTTAGAATTCTCCAGCAGCATCTGAAATGCATGGAAGACACATAGAATGACTGTTCTTCTCCTGCAAACCATCGTTCGATTAAAGACATCACAAAGGATAATATTGCAGGATGGCTTAAAACAACAGAAGCCGACAACTACTGCCATGCACAAGATTTGAGAACTGCACACCCCATGAAATACCAGCCGAGCACATGAAACTCAGTCTCTGTCAGACAAGATGTCAGTGGAAATCCCACAACACCTCTACTTGCGTGATATCCAGCCTGATCTTGAGGGCTGTATTCGCTGGGACCGTCAGTAGAAGCAGAGGATTTTGTTTCTCAGGTCATGTGTGGATAACGATTTCAACAACTACAACCTTATTAGGTAAGTTAGCCTTTTGGTCATTTGTGACTATGATGTGACAGATCTAAGGTTAATGGCTTGACTCATATTGTAACATCTTGAGGGGTTGTATGGTTCAACGAAATGACACCATAATGGAGTCCTCTCAAAGCTGGATATGATGTCAGATAACTGGAAGTGACGTCATCAAAGGAAGTGACCTCAGTATAACCAGAAGTGGCATCATTGGAACTGGAAGAGATCACACACATAAATAGATGTCAGAGAGGAAGTGATGTCACATGACCGAGATGTGACGTCATAATACCAGACGTCATCAAAGGAAGTCACCTCAGTATAACTGGAAGTGGCATCATTGGAACTGGAAGAGATAAATAGATGTTAGAGAGGAAGTAACGTCACGTGATCAGAAGTGACGTCAAAGATATGTCAATATAACGGTACTTTCAGAGGAAGAATCAAGTATTGTGCTTTTTTGTTATCGTTTCTGAATGTATATTTCATTGCTGTCAGCTGTTCAGGACTATCAGAAGCCATATTTTCCTAAAGGCTAATGGGAATAGCTGACACTGAAGAGGACATCTGTTGAAAATATAAATGATTTTATAGTGTGATGACAGCGCTGTACCTAAAGTTAGACCGCAAACTATTTTTCTTTCTGACTATCTGCCACAACCTCTACAGCTCAAAACAACAAAAGGGTCCATTGTATACCTAATCCATTGCTTCTACACAATGTATGTAATTTCTTATTGTTCTTATATTTCTTTTTCTCTAAATATTTTTAAATCATGTTTTGTTTCAAAAGATAGTAGATACAAAACCTGTTTGATGACATGTGACTGTTAATTTATATGTGAGTTTCACCGACTTCTCCTCAAGTCCAGACTTTTGGGCTGTTAAGAGTAGAAGTTCTGGCATGCAGAAGTTGTCGATTAGACTCCATGGTCTGATCATGAATGGACTAACCTACTGAAAACATGGCCAACATTCAGAGAACTCTAGCTTCTAAACTGTTTTAACATTGTTTTGATAACCATATTTTGATAACTCTTATCAAGATAAGAGTTATGTCTTTTCTATCTGTTCGTTTCTTGAACAAAGAGCTACCAACTCACACATAAGTACAATGCACAGAATAACATAAAACACATATTTCACAGACGGAGATACTGTTTATAGGAAGATACATGTTTAGTTGTTAATTTCAGATTGTTTCTTCCAAAACTATTTCGGTGCAGACTTTGTGGGTTCGAATCCCGCTGACAACATGTGTTTCATGAAATTGTTCTATTATCAAGAGATCAAAAAGAAAAGCTCTGTCATTGCCAAATGGAGTTTAATATCTTTTTAAAAAACTGTTTGATGACTGACCTACTCTGTTGTATTTTTAGCAACTGAATGTCCAGAACTAACAGTACCAAAGAATGGCAAGAGCTTCCGCTGTACCAATGGAAAGACTTTTAAGAGCATTTGTTGGTTGACTTGTGATGAGGAGAATGGCTATGCACCGGTCAGGGGACAATGGACAATGTGTACCAAAGACAAAACATGGACAACATATGACATGATGTGTGAAGGTGAGACATTCATTACATTAAAATACAGATTTTTGATATCCCATAACTAGTTTCGACTTCGACTATTGTACCCACACGCCAATCAGGTCTACCATATGTCCAGCATCTTTGACAGTGTTTACGTGTGAGCAGAGATTTGACTTTCCCATCTTTCAGAGGCAAGAGCGTCCACCAGCCTACATTTCAAAGTCTAGTGGAAACTTGTCTTTGATACAGGCTAGTGTACAGTCTTGCCTTGGGAAGATGGCATTTCCACTATTTGGGTATGTTGAGAACTCAATCAGGACCACACAGAAGTTTGACATCATGCCTTGATACACTCGTAGATAACCATAGAACACACAACACTTCTATATGTGAAATCTCTGACCACGCAAGTGATTTGTCCAATATGAAAACAGGTGGTAGTGACTGTGGGCCAGATCTGTTGCTTCCAGACTTCTTGGTTTACTTGGATTCTTGTTCGCTCTCTAGATAAAAGTTATGGATCCTGGTCTGATCACATGGGTTGAAAACATCTTCTGTTTGTGATATATTTAGTTAACAGACCATAAGAGGTGGTGGCCCACGTAGAGTATGTTATCTCAGAGTCGAAGTCTGGACTGAAGCACACCAAATCAACTAACACAGATCAATACTAATATATGTCCCATGTAGAGAAACCAACAAGCCACTAAAATATACCAGGCTCAATTTTTTCTGATATCCCTTTGTATTATAATATTGAGGGAATATTGATAATATTTGGGAAAAACACGGGCCCTGTAGGACACCAGTCACCTTCAAATTCACATTAAATGTATCAGGCAACTACACTGATTGTTTGTAATCAGTTTATGATATGCTTGAGCCATGTGGAAACTGTAGACATGTTAAATGGTATCACCTAGGGAGGAAGAAGGTGGAGAAGAGCAACAGGATTCATTTTGTTTGACTGTGGTGTGTATGCTGAGCAACAGGTGCACATTGGGTATGAATATTTCCAAGGATTTCTCGTTCCTGCAGCTAGAGACCGATTTAATTCATTGGGATATTCAAGTTTCCTGCTAAGAAATTATCGACAATTGTTCTCAGCCTATTATGATGTAAGTGAAAAAGTCGGCACCTTTTGTTGTTGGTTATAATATCAGTCAGGAAGAAGAGTGAAAAGACTTGTTCTTACCTTCAAGAATTGGTCACCTTGCCAACACCAATGGCATATATAACATGTAATTTGGTTTAAATATCGGCCCAGAAGTGACTGTTTTCACCTTCAAAGTAACAGCTCAACCTTGGGAAGTGATGTTGATCACTGCTGAATATATTTCTTCAGTGCTATTTCCATCATGGTCATGTGCATACATTGAATAAAACTGTATTTTGTTCTACCTTGGTTAGTTAGTTACCCTCTAATCTGAAAGACTCGGACCACTTGTGAGTCATCCATTTTGCGCCTATTGAGAACTACATGTATATAGTTGTGTATGCAGACTGTCAGAGTGAATGACTTCCTGTTCCAGTTTAGCAAGTGTTTGTGAATGACTAAATGTATAATCTTTCATCATTATGTCACATTTGCCAGTTGAAAAGTGTTACTTCAGTTTCCATGATGCTTTCATAAATAATATCCCTTGTGATCATGGATAACATGATAACTTCTAGATATTCTGCCTTAAAGATAACATGTACCAACTTAGATTAATGTGTTTTCTTGCAAACTGGGGGGCACGGGTGGCCCAGTCGTCCAAGGCGCCGCGATTCGCTGTGCAGAGTTGCGTCCCTTGGGCACGCCAGAAAACCTATGATTGTGGGTTCGAATCCCGGTTCGCCCCGATTATGTTTCTAGGTTTGTCAGCACCATACCCGTGCTCGTGGGTTTCACCGAAGTGGTAAACGTCTGAGACCTGCATCACTTCGGGCTTTCCTCCCACATTAAGCTGACACACCGCGATATAACTGGAATATTGTTAAAAGCGGCGTTAAACCCAACTCACTCACTCTTGCAAACTGATACAATTGTTTTCATGCAGATACTCAACCGCCACAAATCAACAATTGTCCTGCGACAACAATCCTGAAGACAGCTGACCCAAATGCTCCAACTACTCATGTTATTTGGCCAGACATTACTGTGTCTGACAACTCGAAGGAAACCATCCCTTTAAGAAGTTCATCTGCAATAACAAATGGTGGATCATTTTCTGTGGGAACACACATAGTTAGTTTCACAGCAACAGACTCGTCTAACAACAAAGCCGATCCATGTTTCTTCCTCGTCAAAGTACAGTGTAAGTAACTATCAGCAAACAATACTTGTCAATAATTTTTTAATTTGAAGTTTACACGATATACGGCTTTTCCATTGGACGAGAGAGCGGTCACATGACCGCGAAATTGACGTTCATAAGTGTATGAACGATACCATTTGACGTTCATACGTTTTTCACGATACCGTGTTCTTGAAATGACGTAAACACTGACGGACTACTTCCACATTCCTGGGGAAACCCCTGGGAATTCCCTAGCACGAAAGCACACATAAGTGTTCTTTCTGATCATTTAGAACCTTTATTCTTGGTCTCAGCGTTTCAGTATACATTGAGAAATGTCAGAGAGCGTGACTGCATTTATTGTTCACGAATATCTTCGCTGTGGCCTATCCCAATGAACAAACGATGAAATGCACATCTAAACTATCGTAGTGACGACTCGATCCGTGCCCATGCTGACATTGACCGTCTCCAGCAATCTATGAATTTACCTTGGTGTCTGTTTGACGCATCTTTATTCACCCTTCAATGATCGGCCAGTTGATCAATGATGACTAACACATGTAACCGCCACACGTTCATTAACAACTTCGGAAATCTCTCCCGTCACGTTTATCGTGTCGGCCATTTTGACGTCTTGTACTTGATGCAAATGTATTACGACGCGCTGTGACTGACTTACTGAGGTAGTTCTTACCAGACCTGTCTTATCTAATGTGGATATGATTTGAACACACGTACTGCGTAAGATGTTTCTGAAGAGCAAGTTGTGCATCCATACGCCCATGTCATGATGTCACCTCTCTTTTTGAGGAACTATTTTACTCCGCGATATAGCTGGTTGTTGTATGGCTGTCAGTGTAAACATGAAGTCACACGTACAAAATAAAATTGTGTTTAGATCTTGGCCTACATCCTTTGAGGTAAGAAATTGTGATACAAATTTTCGCAAGCTCCGACGTTCATACAGTTTGGCCCTCACTCTATGAAGGTTCATACTCCAATGAACTCACACAAAGTGAAGGTCAATTCCTAATTAACCACAAGAGGGGCGGTGAGGCAGCCTATTGGTTAAAGCGTTCGCTCTTCACGCAGAAGACCCATGTTTGATTCTTCACATGGGTACATTGGGTACCCTTTGTGGTGTCTCCCACCGTGATATTGCTGGAATATTGCTAAAAGCGGTGTAAAACATTATTCACTCACTCATTAACCACAAGAACAAGATTTGCAGCAACAACTCCGGGTGTGCTGTTTAAAGTATGACCTGATGTCTGTTTAAATTAAGATCATGTTCGATGGTCCATCATAGGGCTCTGATTTGTAGAATAGAATTGACTCAAACACCTGTTTATCAAATCTGACCCGACTTGAATACAGGATTTTGATAGTAATATGCAGCAAATTCAATATTTTTTCCTTTACTTCTCATCATCATCTGAGTCAAAATGCATCAAGACACTGTACCATTTCTCCTTGATGGAGACCTGTTAAGATCTGAGTTAGAATGGGTTTTCATGAACCCTTGCTTGTCGTAAGAGGCAACTAATTGGATTGGGTGGTCAGGCTTTATGACTTCATTGATCATGACATCTTATCCCAATTGCGTGGTTCGATGCTTATATAATATCAATCAGTGGATTGTCTGGTCAAGACTTAATTATCTACAGATATATAGCTGGAATATTTCCGAGTGCGGCGTTGAACAACAAACAAACAAATCTCTTCCCTGAAACCATCACGACACAAATTGTCGACATCACACCTGCACAATATGGCGGCATGTTGGAAAGATACTCTCCTACCCAGAGTTCCATGCAGCCAGAAAATAGTACATTTGCCACAAGCCAGTGCCATGTGACGATTCGTCACATCTTACATAGTCCATTCAAGATATGGCATATAGTTTTCATCTGTTTCATTCTTGACGAGTCTATACATTAAGGGAAACATAAGTCATAGAAATGTTACAGTCCGTTTGGCTCCAAATGAGAATGATGAATTGTAAAATAACTCAAAATCGGGAATAGTCTATTAAATGTCAATACGGTACGCAGTACTGAGTGAGTGAGTGAGTGAATTTGGTTTAACACCGCTTTTAACAGTATTACAGTTATATCACAGCTTGTCAGCTTAATGTGGGAGGAAAGCCCGAAGTGTTGCAGACCTAAGACGTTTACCACTTCGGTGAAACCCACGAGCACGGGTATGGTGCTGACAAACCTAGAAACATAATTGGGGCGAACCGGGATTCGAACCCACAATCAAGGGTTTCTGGTGTGCCCAAGGGACTCAACTCTGCACAGCGAATTGCGGCGCCTTAGACGACTGGGCCACCCGTGCCCCCAAACAGTAATTAATGCACTGTACCCAACAATATCTGCTAATTAATATTTTTCCCCCCATCAAATGAAATTGTTGTTTAAGAAACTATCATGTTTGTATGCGGGGCGGTCGGGTAGCCTAGTGGTTAAAGCGTTGGCTCGTCACGCCGAAGACCCGGGTTCGATTCCCGACATGGGTACAATGTGTGAAGCCTATTTCTGGTGTCCTCCGCCGTGATATTGCTGGAATATTGCTAAAAGCGGCGTAAAACCATACTCACTCACTCATGTTTGTATGTGTACAAGTTGACATCTTGAATAGAAGGGGTACAACAGTAGGAGGAACAACGCAAACACGCACTGCACGTCCTACACAACAGTATAGGGCATAACAGCATAAGAGGTGTCATCTCCTGATACTTTTCATCTCAATCTGACACAATCACAGCCCCCGTCGTCGGAACTGCTTGTGTCACTGCTGATGGTCACAACATTAGGTGGGACTGTTAATTACCGTATTGACATTTAATACACTAGCCCGATTTTGAGTTATTTTGCAATTCATCGTTTTTATCTGGAGCCAAATGGGCTGTGATGTTGTAAAGTCAAAATGGTTCACGATGTTTTTAATGGGAAAGTTTCCAAGCATTCGGGGAAAAGTTGGGGAAGGTGTTACAGTTCAAACACCCTTCCAGTTAGAAGTATCTTCTAATTGTCTTCTTGTTCTATATAGGATCATTAGGAATTTTGCAGGTTCATTGATGTGTAATACTGTTTGATTAATCTTTCATTTATAGCTGTCACGTGTGATCCTCCAAGGTTTGATGATGAGTACATGGATACGCCAGGCTGCCTTAACTTTCGTGAGGGGGCCTCATGCAAACTGGAATGTGATAAGGCTATAAAATTGGTAGGAGAGAAATACATCACTTGCAAGAAGGAGGCAAACGGAATCAGAGGTCAATGGGTGTATGGCACATACGATAACCCAAGTAGCGAAAAGTCTTCTTGCAAAGGTAAGATGCATTTGCCATAAAAGTGTATTCACTCTTTGGACTCTTTGGTTTGCGCGAGGCATGATGATATTTAAAATTGAATAGAATACAATTTACCTTTTACATCATGTATATTTCAATGTCAGCAGCAATTCATACATCCTTGAATTCCTGATACATGTAAGAATCTAATGACAAAAGAAAGTGTCCAGATGACATCAAATGAAATGAATTAGATGTTACAATAAACGCTGTGCTCAGAAAAATGCTCATTTGAAATGTAAATTTAAAAAAACCTTCATATTCCATTTAATTACCTTTCTAATATACTGAATTTAAGATTAACCTTATGTTTTATTGGAGCTGGGTTTAAAATCAAATATATAATGACCTATGAAGTATGAATTAAAAATCCAAACATGAGTTATTGAAGGGCTGTTCCGCTTGATTGTCTGTACCCGTATGTTAAAAGACATATTTACTTTTTAAACATAACACAGAAACACTAAAACGTGTTGTTTCTTATTTAAATACATCTAATTTCATTATCTGTTCAGTGTGTGATTTTCCTTGGCTTTCCCCACTAATGTTCGCAGACTGTAGCAACTGCAAGCCACGAAATAGTGGGCTTACTTAGCTGCTTGCGCTGCTTGATACCGTCAGTGACGTGAATCAACGGCCTGGGGGTGATATTGTGTTGCATTGGACGAACCTGGCGTTAGAAGAGCTACAGCGGACGTTTTGTTTTAACTGTGTTATATTGGTAAATGCCGTACGCTGAGTAGCAGGCGTGCATGTGGTTATGAAACTTTTCAAGGATTGCTCATTGCTTTGTCCAGAGAGACTTACAGAATTTCTAGGGCACCAACGCCCGCCTCGGACAGTTTTGTGACTGCCGTTGCTCGGATACAGTGGATGGTTCACAAGTAATAGTATTCAAATATTTGACAAGTTTAAAGCAAGGATACATTATATCACGATGGAGGTACATTGAACAATGCCATGATGATTTGATATGTGTTTATGTCATTCAGATGTTGGGCAGTATTTTGTTTCCGCACAGTTTCGATAAAGCTGTAAAATAAAAATAAAAATACAAAACCTACAGTACTTTAATCAGCGTACGATAAATAGTGGAGACATTTTGATGTTTTTTAACTCATAACAAAATCTTAGACAACACTGTCTTTTCTCAAACTGGGTTAATAATGCAGATACATTTACACCATCAGATAGGAAATGTAATATTCTACATGTCTGCATAATTTAATAATCGAAGGTAGATCCAGTGCCGCGCGAGAGCAATTCTTGCACAACGTTCACTTTTCAGATATTATGAAAATGTGCGTCAGAAACCCACGTGGTTAAAATATATATATTCTTTAAACTTTTAAAACGTAATTATTATTACGCAATTGCTGATGGGTATCTTGGACATCTTATAGTTGAACTCAATAAACCTGGTTTTCTCGTCGCATATTTATAACGTCTCAAACATTTTAGGGGTCGTATAGTGGCAAATTCATCTCTTATCCCAGTCTTCATTGAACCAATGTATTTTTACACAAATTTACCCAGCCACAGATTTTTTTATACAATCTGTTACAGGAATGAGTGATGGTTATATAGACATGAAAATATTTAACAACAGTTCTTTCAGGTTTCAATAGCGTACAAAAACCCACTATACTTTCTTTTGACTCTCAGTTTAGTTTTGATTAAATACTCTCCCCAGTAAAAGTGATACAATGCAGACACACTGCCAGTGTTTCAACGGAATCATGTGACAATGGTATGTCGTTTTGCAGACCATGTTGTATAGAATGATTCTAATGCTATAATCTGCTTTCGACTCAATATCAGAGGTCATAATCAGCAATTGCTGTTTGTTACGTGTTTTCTTGGTTTTATTGTTAGTATTTTGAAAGTAGGAAACTCTTGGTTTTCTAGTCAGAAATGATTCAGTCATCTTCCTGGGGCAAGGGAGTTAACAGACTGTAAGGGGTTATATTTTGGCTGGACTAACGAGTCTATGCATAGTCCAATCAAAATCGCGTAGGAAATCAATATCTGGTTTGTAAACTACCATGTAGATTGTCGATTGCAGGATGTTCAAAGGATGTGTACTGCCAACTCTGCGTCAACAGATATTTTACAAATCTTTTCATGTTTTTAATCAAGGTGCTCACGTTATTTGATGCACTTCGGGAATAAGACCAATTTTATCACAATATAGATTTTGATTATCGATCAGATAATTTTGACTGGGACTTGCCATTTTGTTTGAAGGATGTGCAAGTGAGAGGTGGGATCTGATTGGTCAGTGGGAGGCACATAGAAGGGGCATCGTTTGTAAAAGCCACTGGTGGCGCTACGACCGAGTCAAGAAATTCCAGCCTAGTTCGGCAAGGATGGAACCTGGCCTATATTGTCAATTAATTCCCTTGCCTCGGGAACATGTTATTCGGTAGACTAGAGAAGAATTGATTTCTTCAACACAACCTGACCTGTTGCAGCCTCCTAGGACAGGTCATACCCTGTCGAAACTTGATATAGCTTAGCACTAACAGCCATTAGTTGGATTGAGCTCCGTCAGACTTTGATGGAGAGTAATGGTCTAATATAGCATATAGGCCCCGTTCCACAAATCAGTCTTAGCGATGTCCTTATCTTGACAAGTTCATTGATAGAAGGAGGAAGAACACAGACACAGAAGATATATTTACAATTACTGAGCTGGTCCCTCGGCCAACTGAGATAGGATTCAAATACTTAGATAAAAAAGAAGAAGAAATATCTACAGGAAAGAAAACCAATTGGGTTACGTAATATCTTGCATGACTGATGTAAAAATCAAATTATATGCAGTAAACCATGGTTATAACAAACTCAAAGGGACCACTAATTTAATTCCTTATAACCGTTGTTCGTTGCAAGCATATATACAACATATACACAGCAAATGTCTGTGACAAAAAAACATTTAGTTATATCCGCAAGTTTGTTATAAGCGTGTTCGTTATAAACGTGGTTTACCGTACTATATTTTAACATGTTCCAAATAAAGGTAACTGCATTCACGCTTATTTTGTGTGAAATAGTAAGAGTATTGTTTTTAATCAAATTCATATTGACACAAGTAGATGCATTTATTTTCTTGGACTGCATGGGCTGAAAAACATTTTCTAGTATTGGTCCTACATTACAACCTGTTTATTTTTTCAGTTCACAGCTGCCCAGAACTACCTGCTCCAAACAATGGGGCCATGGCCTGTGACACTTGGACACTGGGTAGCCAATGTCAGCTGCAGTGTAATGACGAATATGACATTCCGGACTCTGTCACCCTACAGAAGCTGTATCTGTGTACACTTGATACAGGCATATGGAGTAATAGTATTGTACCCGACTGTACATGTAAGTGTTAGTTACTCTTCCTTAGTTTTTATTATTGTGTTAGGTGCCATGTAGTCAAGTGACACAAGGTCTGACATTTCCAAATACTGTGGTATCAGGTGTATAGTTTCATGGGCTCCGTTTGTTATTTTGTCAAAAGTGTGGCCAATTACCAGCATCTCCATCTCGGTTGTCAAGCAATTCTTAACTTAACTTAACCATATGCAAACTTGTTATATTTCAGACCGTGAAGAAAGTGAAGGGTATCGTATGGATGAAATATACTACTTCACTGGAAGATGTGATGTCATGAAAGAGGAAATCCGGAACAACTTCCTGAATGCTATGAAAACAATAAATGCTTGCTTAGAGAAATATTGTCATATTGACAATGTCAAGATCAAATGTGGGGATGAAGTTGATGATGACTTTTTGGACTTTCGCCGAAAACGTGCAACACGCGGCGGTAGACGTCGTAGTCAGAGAATAAAATCACGCAGAGGAAAAACAGTGTCCACAACGTCTAATTACATTTCTTTTAAAATTGTACTCCGATCTCAAGTGATGTCAAAATCTTTTTCTGAAAACAAGAGACTCTATTCTTCAAGATTGAAGTCCATTGCAGTAAGAATAGCAAAATCAAGTTTTCATGCTGGTGGGCGGCTTATCAAGGCCTCAAAAGTTCGAGTGAGAGATGTAATTCCTGTTTGTAAACCAGGACATAAAATTGGATTCTTCTACAAAGATTCATGTGGTGAGTATCGGTACTTACAAAATGTGTTAGATCATGGTACATGTAGCAATTGTTAATCAACCCTCAAACACACTCACAGAAGTCTTCAAAATGAGTAAGTTCATATTTGACTGACATAGCTGCTACCATAGTACCTGCTCTACTTCCTACATATCCCTGGGGATTATGTCTGACATATGATTGTGTAACGATGGTTCCGTAGGGTCATATATTTAAACATAAGAGCCGTCTGAATCTGTGTCTATATATGTTCAAAGCAAAGGAAAACACCATGGTCAAGTTCTCACATTGTTTATTTGTAGTGAGATATACATAGACTGCCGCTGTGCAGTCCATGCTCCCTCCACACCAATCAGGTCACAGAACGTAGTTTTTATTCCTGGGTAAAATGGGCACCCTTCCATATACCACCTTTTCTCATTAACAGCCGGGTTTTTTTACAATATTGTGGCTTCACTACTGCTCCTGCCACACATAAACAATAATGAACCAATATTCACACATTCCAATAGGAGCTAACTATAGTTGTCAATCACATTGACAATCATTTTATTAAAGCTCAGCAAGGCATTATCACTTTAAAATTGACAAGACATGGTCATTTGACGGTCCAAATCTTAACAGTAATAAATATTCTCAAAGGTAAGACTTAATTTGTTGGGAGTTTGGGGATTATTATAGGTCAAGTAATCAGAAATACTTCTTAGGGGTTCAAAAAACCCATAAGATGGGATATATGAGTATTTTACTTCGTTTAGTCAGCTTTCGTTCTGGCAACCCATGTCTATGTTTATGGATATATATCCCTTGATACTTTCACTGTAAATACCGGGATGTTTGGCATCTTCATGATGTCACTTCCGGTCCATGACATCACTTCCGGTTGTGATGTCGCTTCCATTTCTATAAGTGATTACCCTTCAGTTCGATTGACATCACTTCGGTTGCTTTGACGTTACAATCAGTGTTAACGTCGTCTAATCTGTCGTTACTTTCGTAAAACCCAATTGACTAGATCACCTCCAGATATCAGTCCGAAAACCAGTGGTAACATTTGATCAAAAGGTCAACTTACCTTGTTAGATTTCAAGAGCAGGATTTCTTTCACGTTCAGTGGGCTCTCCAGGATCAAACAGAACAGTAAGATCTTTTATGGTCAGATGATTTACTGATTCAAAGTCCTGGAACTTTGTCATAGAGACAATGATTCTATTCATAGACAACCTGACTAGACTATAAAGGTTGTCGTCAATTGAGGGTAGTTGCGAAAGCAGAGAGCCATGTGTCATATAAGTTGACTGCTTAATGGATCACTTAATCATCCGTTTAGTGCATTGGAAATTGTTTTTTGCATGACAAATACAAAGCAGCCACTGCATACTATTAAGGCTTGGGTGGAGGATAGGCGAGGTTGGCTCAACAGTTAGCCGAAGATTTGGGAGCAGATGGATAGACATGGACATGGACAGACAATCCTCATGTTTCTGACGTGTCTGGGAAAACTGACTCTGTATTTATAAATTTCCCTGACCCCTGGAATCCACAGAATTTTGAGCGATAGTATGGATCATGGTCAGACAGATCGGTAAGTCGACTGATCGGAGACGCAGCCTGTTGTTGTATGATCCATGATCCTGAGCTGAAAACTTAGCCTATTTTAAGCTCCTAAACATCTGGGAATATCCTGTTTACTGTGATGGAGACCGACTTTTCTGTTTACATACCAGAGAAATATGTCCCATTCATCCACAAACCCAGCAACCCTCTTTCTTTTGTGTGCTCCCTGTCCACTTTGTTTTCGCACCTCTACTGAGTAGTTCTTTCTGATTGTGCAGGCGTAACCTTAAGGCGGTTGATCTCGGAATGTAAAGATGCTTTCTTCTCCTTGTCTGCCTATCCATCTGGCCCCTGAGCACTATGACTTGGTGACCAACAGACCCATATATCAACTTCCTTTCTTTTCCATTGACTGGTTCAATGGCCCTCCACTCCCTACAGGAAGCATCTTCCAGGCTTTCAAATTTCTGATGCCTTAACTTGAACCTCAACTCCTTCTTTTCACTTTTCACCTTTCCTGTTTCCTGTTTCCTAAACGTATCTGGTAACATCACACTATCGCAATTGTCCTATCACTTGTCAATGGGTATTGACAGCTCTGGCCAAAACTACATGAATTTGAACTAACCGAGCCTAACTGACCACCCACATGATGAGTGTTTGATCTTGCTTTTCCCAACTAGTTTCTAGTCATGACTGAGAAAACGTTTGATTCTATCAGATTTGCATTACTGGACCTTGACAGGCATCTATTGGGGCCATAAGGACAATTAAGTCAAGTTCAAGTGAGCTCATGTCATGGCACATTGTCAGTCATCCTTCTTGTGAGTGAGGCTCAACACATTCTATTTTTGCAATATTTTAAATTTGGACCTTGTTTTGCATTTTGGCTCTATTTGTTGACATTTTAAAGGTTAGTCTCGTATCAAGGTGAGCTACATTGCCATAGCAGAGTGAATTTGATTGTCGGAAACAATGCCCAACACTCTTACTCAGTATTTTTCCAGATTATTTAGAGATTTTCATACCTAAAAGGTCTTATGCAGTGACATAAAGTTTTGAAAACAAAAATCAAGTTTAACACATCCTCGCTGCTTTTCAAGTTAGAGTTAATTTCATTTTTATCCTTGGTGCTCTGTTTATATACGTTCGAGTAGCTGTCCATCCCTCAGAAATAGAGTTAGTTTGGCCTTTGCTATTGCATCTCTTGACTTTAGGAGATCTATGACAGATAGCGGATCTAACTGCAATTCTTGTTTTAACCGAGCCGGGCTGGGGTATGATCTTGACATTCTAGTAACACGTGAGCAATGAATTCAGCCTGATTACAAGATGAACAAACCTTGTCTTAATGCTTTTTGTGACAGAGTCTGAGGCATGAGATGGCAATTTCAATTTTCTTTTTGGCTTTTGTCGGATCTTGGGTTGAATTTTGTATAGCCGTCTGTCGATCTTACTTGAGTCCCATTGGACTTGCCATCTTTCTGCTATAAAAGCTTTGATTTTGATTTTTATCTCTAGTTTACAAAAGGGAATATATCCGCTTTGTCTAGAGCTAGCTTCGCCAGTGAGTCTGCTTTTTCATTTCCATAAATATATATGTGAGAGGGATCCAACACAGGTCCACCTGTTCCCCGTGGTCCGACAGTTTTGTATATTCGTATAGAATATTGTTGACTGTGTTTGTCCTGGACTTTCTTTTTTATTCCCTGAAAACGTGAATCTGTCCTGAAAACGGCCAGGGACATTTAGTGCGGCTTGACTATAAGTCAGTTGGCAGTTTTTCTAGTGACCAGAGTGAAGGGATTCCCTTTATTTGGGTTGGGCTGACCCTTTCGAGAACTGGGCTGGTTCTCTTGAGAGTTCGGCGGACTCTCAGCAATTGTAATTTGTGGATATAAGTTCGCCATCTCCATTTCCAAGTTCATATTTGTCCGTCCCAGGGGCGTGGGTGATTGACGACCGTGCAGTTTAAGCTGGTGAGCGAACCAGGACCTGTGACACAACTGGAAAAAATGTGGTTTCCTGTTTGTAATATATACTGTAAATCTTGGACCTAATGCGTCGCCAAATTAATACAACTGCTGATCCCTAGCCAAAAATGCGACGCAATATCAATAGTAATATTGGAAACATAAATGCGAAGTTTTAATCAATGCGAACAAAGACCACATTTTTCACATTTAATTCATCCTTGCGTTAATTTCAAGATTTACATTATATGGCTTTCTTTTCTGATGACTGAGTCTAACCAGTGGTAGGTCATTATCATTTAGATTAATACAACCACTCTCTCATTCAGTACCTTGTCCAAAAGGATCCTACTACAATTCTACCAGAGACGAGTGCATGGCATGCACCTATGGACAATATCAGGAACTTCAGGGTCAAGTCACATGTTCAATGTGTCCAGAAGGACAGACTACCCTAACTCTCGCTAATCAAGACAAATCATCTTGCAAAGGTAGGTGTGATAAGACACACACAGATGTTCTGATTCCCAAAATATTGTTTATTTAAGAAAATAACAACTCCCACTAGCCGTTAATTTCTTGCATGAGATATCAACATTTTGTAAATTAAACCTGAGGATGTCAATAAAATGTGTAAGCTTCAAAGACATTTACCCGTCAGGATGACTTCCTGAATTCAATCCAACCTCGGCAATGTGGGACAAGTCAGTTTTATGTACGTGGTGGTGGTTAGTATGGTAAACACAATTTTCACGTCAATTATCTGCAGAACTTCATCTATGGGGAACAATTCACTGGACCCTTCCCTAGCAAAATTAGCGTCATCCAGTTTAGAAAGGGCATCAAATTGCGAGCACATGTTCAAATCTCCAGAAATGACATCATGACAGGACAATGTTTCATTGTGAAATATACCATGCTTTGTTCTTTATTGTTCTTTGCAATTTATATAAAAGGAAGGGACTTGAATAAATCTGATGAATATGTAGGTCTTATGTTTTACATGTTGGTAATGAGTGGATCAAAACAATGACGGATTTGACATCATAATCGTGGGTTTATCTCCTAGAAACGGGGGTCAAACAGATCATCAAAGTCAACAATTACACGTGTGTCCAAAAGAAATGTGTACACGAACCACAAACTGGAAATGTAGAGTCAGTTAACTTCCTTAGCCTCGAGGAGATGAAACAGGATTAAAGATTGCAAAATTTGGTCCACCTACTATGTGTATGAATGTTTTACCTTTCTTGTACTATCGTTTCAGATATGTGCGTGGCTGGCACGTACTCTAAGGATGGTGTAGTTCCTTGTACTCAGTGCCCACGTGGTACCTATCAAGATCGCCATAATATGGTGGAGTGTTTCATATGTCCCCCTGGCAAAACAACATTGGCCGAAGGCGCTTCTTCATCATCACTCTGCATTGGTGAGACATACTTAACAGGATCAACATATGCAATCATTGTATTATTATTTGAGACACTCTGCTTTGTACAATTCTCTGTCATTGCAATGTTTTTGTCTTTTAGGTTGGTTTCTGAATTAGTTTCATAAAACACTGACTTAAGAATTTTTTTTCATGTAGATTGTCACTTCAGTATTGCTGCAGGGTCATTTCCCTCAGGGAGTCACATATAAGAACAAAGATTATAGTGGGTTTAAGGTCTAGGGAGTGGGAGCATTGAGTGGACGTTACAAACATTATTAAGTGTAACACCGCCTACTATGAAATAGGCAAAAATCTGTAGGTACCGATTTCTGGGTTATTGGGAATCAACATGTAAGAAAATGACATTTAGCCTAACGGGAAGAGATATCATTCAAACCAAGCGAGTATAATGTATTTCTCGAGGTTGACTTTCTGTTTTAGAATTGTACTGCATAGGGTATGTCTTTTCCCAACCAGAAATGATATCATTAGACTGGAATGAAAAGTGGTTGGAGCAGAAATACTTTAAGGCTCCTCATCATGTTAGCTTGAGGCAAGATACTTTTACCTAACAATGTGAATGTTGGTACCAGCTTTGGTGTCTGGAGTAAGTGCTCACATAATTTCAGCTTTATGGAAAATGTTAGTATCATTATGAAATTTCTTATGCAGTAGGTATGTGGCATGCGGGATATCACCAAATAAGTGATGTTTTTTTTAAATTTCCTCTGAATCCTCTGATAATGCTGAAATATAATGTTTTTGTTCCTAGCAATTATTTCTGTAAAATCTGTTCACAGAATCCCTCATACATGCTTCATACATGTAATTCGGCCTTCTGCATAGTTATGTATAATTTAATGAACATGCTGTGAGGATGGCTCTTTAAAAGAGACATCTGCTATTTCTTTTGCTTTTCCATCTTCGACCTTGTATGACTTTTCTGTTGATAAAACTTCAAGGGAGCTACATGACCTTGTGGATTTAGGTTTTTAAATTGGTAAGTCAATGCAGTGAAGATATCACCTATATTTTGACACCATTGTGAAATATGAATCTTCTAATTTAAATATTGTCTTAATTGTTACTCCACTTATGTATAAAATATATCTTTTCAGCCTATGATATCCTGTTTCAAGGACCTGTTACAATTCCAGTAGAAGGCAGCGTTCCATCCTCCATTTGTGACTTTACAATTGCTCTGTGGATTAAAGTTGAAGACCCAGACTATGGTGGTATAAAATTCCAGATCTACAGTCCTATAACAAAAACTGGGATTGAAGTGTCCATCTCTTCAGACATCAAAGTGATCCTGAGAAACAGGTACATTCTTTTAGTGTCTATGATTGTTATCCAATTTCATCAAACAACCGAAGCTAATTTAGTTGTTTTGGGTCTTTTTCTCATTCACCTACTCAGCATGAAAATACCAGTGTGTAAGACACCAAACTAATTAAAATCATATCTTAGTTCTTGCTACCACTGAACAAAGATCTGGGAACATTGCCTTAGGGGTCATGTCAGAATTACCTTTCATCCGACTTATCAGAGCGTCGCTTACTAGATTATAATGGTGTCAGTTGGAAGTTGTTTTTTAATCATGTAACTTTGAAAACTTTAACACAGGGTTTCCGAACAACAGTTACGAGCTTTATGACTAAATCCACATAATCTAGGACATCTTTTCGCCATTCCAGAATGTTCTTTTCTTCAGTTTCAAATGTTTAAATGAGAATGTGTGGAAATATGTTTCAAAGCGTAGTCAGCAGTTTGAAACTGCCAGGCACCAGGCAGGGTAAGTACAGGTACAATCTTTTAATGTCCTTTGGTATAAAATGTCCAGGGATCGAACCACCTACCTTCTGCTCTCGGGGAGGAGTTTGACTCGATCCGGCAACTATGGGTCAGACCTTAAGATCAAGAAGGTTGTTAATAGAAACAACGACATCTTTAATGTCTGCATGAATTGTTCTGCTCTTATGTATCTTGGAGAGGCCATAAAAGAACTGTATTCAGTTTTAGAGTCTTAGATAGTCACTTTCAGCTTCACTGATTTCACAAGATCATCTTTCTCCAACAGCACCTTCATTTTACGTTTTACCCGTTTGTCTTTATTTTCACAAGATGGGGCGTAATATTCGTGATCTCTAGCATGAAAAGTATTTTGTCCTTTTGCAGCCCTGTTTGTCCCTTCTTTTATGATAATATCAGAGTTATCAATATAATGTTTTACCCATTGAGATATATTCTGTCGAATCATAGCATAGCTTCACCAGAGACAACTAAATATTTTTTTCTTCCAGTTTTAGTGGTAACTCTGAATTTGTGGCTCACAAAGCTCCCTGAACAATGTTCATTGGTTCTTTTACAGTCATCACGATCTTGATTATCAGCAAAATAGTAAGATAGTCAGACTTTTCTTCTGAAATCTTTCAGGCCCTTCGTCTGTACTGCTAGTTTAATCCATACATCTTGGGACTTCTGCACTTTATCCCAGTACATGTATTGATTTGTGGTCTGAATTTCAGATGGAACAGAGCATGCTGATGATTTTGCCATTGTTCATAGATTCAACTATTATGATTTTCATCATTAATCAATTTTCATAAATAAATGTTGAAAACGGAAAGAAATATATAAATTATATTCGACTTCGTTAAATTCAAAAGTGGAAAGCACCAACATTTGCAGTATTATTCTTGGTACTTTTGTGACATCATGAGCCATTATTACATGGCCTGAAAGATACTCTTGCAGAGCCCAAGGTACTAGTTAATCAGTAAATGAAATTCAAAACCCCCAAAGATTTGTCTTCACTAAATTAATGTTGAAAACGGAAAGAAAGATATGAATTATATTCGCCTTCCTTAAATTCAAAAGTGGAAAGCACAAACATTTACAGTACCATTCTTGGTACTTTTGTGACATCCTGAGCCATTATTACATGGCCTGAAAGATACTCTTGCAGAGCCCAAGGTACTAGTTGATCAGCAAATGAAATTCAAAAACCCCAAAGACTTGACTTCACTCTCCTTATATGACTAGTACTTTTCTTATGTTCTATGTTATTGTCACCCTCAGATATGAACTAATTGTGGAGGACATCATGGACGACACTTGGACTCATGTTGCTGTGGTATGGTCCAGACAGAGACTCACTGTGTATGTCAGAGGGAAGGCTGTGGCAGAAAGCCATCATAAAAGTGCACCCAGGTGTCCTTCGCCAACAACATCAGTTATGTCAATAGCTATCAGGGATCATGCATGTGAGTCGCTTTCCATTTGACTTGTACATAGGGTCCAATGGTATAGGATGTCAGGTATTGAAAAAATGAGATGATTTAGTTTTGTTAAGGTATTTGAATTCGTCATTTCTACAAAAGGTAGAGAGTAATAGTAGCACAACTAATTATGGATAGTTGACAGTGAAGAGGACTTCTCTTGAAAATTTATATTTATAAGATTTATATTGTGGGATGAAAGCCAAAATACAGGATTTATGACGTTGGTGTAACAGAGGTAGTATCCTTTGAATTATTAACAATAATAACTATTGTTTTATATCACGGAATAAAAGCAAGCTTTCGTATCCGTAGTACCTTAAAGTTTAAGTTAGCTTATGACATGATGAGCATTGTCTGTCCTTCGTAAGTGCTACTTTTTCCATGTTTCCTCTGAAAACACGAGTCTGTTACTATTGACTTTAAAATCGTTTTGTCTGAGAATCGTTTTGTCTGAGAATAGTCAGTAGACTATTGAATATCAGTCGCAATTGAAAAAGTTAAAATGACAGAGCACGAAACAAAGTAGACAAATAGATTTTCGTTGCTATTTTGTAATATTACAATGTTAAGATTATTATTAAATTAATTATTATAAATCAGGGAATGATATCACATTCAGTAATATTAGCAGCTATATTGGAAATGCATTGTGTTTACATCTGTGATGTTATTAAATTCCTATCATTATGAAAAATGTCATGTGCTTAAAGTATGTGGTGCGTCCTACAACAGATGTCAATATTTGCTGAATCTTGTTATATTTGGCATGACTAACCATAACCTTTAATACAACCAAGGAGGGGCTTTCTTTATGTTCACAGAAAGTATTTGAGACAAGTTGAATTAATACCATGCCAATTATCCAGAACGCAAAGGATTTGCGTGATTTTTTTGCAGTCTCAGACAAGAACCAAGTTCATTTCTGTCAAAACATTTGATTTTTTTACCTTTATGTACCACAACCCCACATGACAAGCTTCATTCGTTGATCCATGGTGCATTTGTTACTGAGCCTGGTGACCACAGATATAGTGACATATCTATATTCAGGGGTTCAGGGCAATTTGTCAATAATAAAAAGCAAATGTCATCTGCAGTTTACTGAGAAAACAATATGTGAAATGCCGGACTTCCTCAACGATTATATCTATGTAAAATTGTGGGAAAGACATTTGGGCATGACGTAGGCATCCTCATGGACACCTTCTTGCTGATCTGTTTCTTTATGCATTTGAATCTGAATTTCTGCTTGGATTGGCAAAGTCAGACCAAGGCCATTTTTCCAAAGAAGCTAAGCTTCAGGTACATCACTGATCTGATATGATTAAAAAACGGTCAAATCGGCAATTCCCTTCCACTGATGGATCTATGCGTAAAAAAATCCGATTGTTTTCCCTTTATATAGGGCAATTAGTTGTTTGCATTTCACAGCTTTTGAGGAACAATCAAGCATGCCCTTTCTACCAAGATTTCAAAAAGTATCACTCAACTCTTGCTCAGAAGTTGTTTGATAAAGGTTACAACAGCTTTCAGTGACAAAAATGATGTCAGATGCAAAGCATATGTTCACGCTTTTTTTAGATGAACAATTGACTTGCCTTTGCATGTGTTTGTGTTGGGGGGCACGGGTTTTGGCATCTTTTCACGAACAACTGGTACCATCACAATTTGATAGTGATTTATAAACATGTTGGAATCGAATAATGAAATCTGCTTTTAGCAGAGATTTCTTGCGAATTTAAAATGGTTTTGTTGTTTTTATTCAACCTGTGATATTCATGGACATGTACCTCCTTTAGTTACAAAGTGAGACATTGCAGTCATCATAAGAACGAAATACTTGCCCTCTAAATAGCCAGGTAAACATGTAAGATTGTTATACCTCTATTAAGAATCTTGCAATTCCATTGGTTAATCCATTCCACATGACGAAACAATATACAAATAATTACTCTTGATGAGGTCAATATGCGAAAAAAAGGACCCGAGGAAATCACACGGCCGAGTCAATATTCGAGGTCAGTGTCAGTTACATTTTGGGGTCTTCATTGAAATGTATTATTTCATGTGGTATGGATTAACCAATGGAATTGCAAGATTCTTAATATAGGTATAACAATACATTTCAATGTAGACCACGAAATCATGTTACTGACACTGACCTTGAAGACTGACTTATCACATGATCAGTATTGACTAGAAAACAATAGGTGAATACTTTAATTTGCATTTGACTGAATGTATTTGTTTAGGGGGTGGGGTGGGGTGGGGTACTATTTATTATGAGGGTGAGTGGATCAATTTTTAAAATAGACATTGCCTTATGTTGTTGATTTTTGTTATCCTCATAGAAAAAAAGGGATTAACTATCATGAACAGTTTATCAATTATCGATGCTTTCTGTTTAGACATGTACATGCGAGATCTCAATTTCTGGCCTCTGGATAAGGCTGATGTCATCAGGAGTCTCACTACTTCCTGCGACTCTCGTCGCAATGACACCATCTTTTCTTCTGAACAGATCAACATGCATGCTCTTGACAGAGTGTATAAAGTTGTTCCAAGCACCTGTCTCAGTGAGTATCCACATATACAGTTGTCTTTAGTTCAACTGCTACAATTGCCCAATTAAACTACTTGATGAGCCTTTTAAGCACAGATGACAGAAAGTCCTATGTCATGACCTGCTTGTTGTCTGTCATCTGGTCTCAACGTCACACTAAAGCTAAAACTTGCCATGTTTCTCCCACAAATTTGTTAAAGAGGTTCAAAACCAATTCATTTATAGTTTGTGGTATGTTTTAAGATATCTAGGGATTTTGGATAGTGTGAAAAGTGATTTGCATAACCTTTAAATTATTTCAGAATGCATTTTGCGCTGTGTAAACATCCTCTCTGAAACTCCTTATGATAAAAAAAAGTTTAATAAATGTAAATTTTGTGCGATATACAGCATTTCCATTGGACGAGAGGTCGGTCACATGACCGTGAAACTGAAGTTCATAAGTGTGTGAATGACACTTTTTGAGGTTCATACATTTTTCATGAGACTGTATTCTTTACATAATGAAAACACTGACAGACTACTTCCACATTCATGGGAAAAACCTTGTGAATTCCCTAGCACAAATAAATACAGAAGTTTTGTTTCTCATTAAGACCCTTTAATCTTGAATTTAGAGTTTTAGCAAACATTGGGATAAGTCAGAGAGTTGGTTGCATGCCTTTTGCAGGATACGACGAATTCTATTGTTTGTGAAAAACAGTTTTCATCAAATGCAACTTGTTACCGCAGGCCGAATTGCAAAAATAAGTTGCTCATTTCCGCAGAATAAATAAATATGCCATGTGTATGGTTATTATTTCTTAAAAGGTTAATATTTGGAAACAACAGGTGGATGTTTGCCATCATCATTAGGTAAAAGTTAAAGTTTATCCTTTGGAAACAGTTGATCAAAATGAAGTGAAGTTATGTGGCAGTCTTTGTTGACATTTCACACAGTTTACTATATATACTAATGGTAATGATTAAGGGAACACTTAGTTTTAGACACTGTAAAATGATGCGTTATCATGAGTTCCCACCCTTGTCTACCAAATATGAGTTGGAAGCAATGCACACGAAGACATCTTAACATTTGATATTGACAGTAAAGTCTATTTCCCTATAGTTTTCACTGTTCCCATATTTGTTTCCATCAGTATATATACCAATATCCAGATAGGATACAGTCCAATTGTACTATTTTTGCACTTTTTATCTAAGTGTAGAAACATTGGAACCAAATCACAGTTTTGACTTAATCATTGCATTTTGAGCAGACATTTTTATACACAATTCTTTCTTTTTTTTTGAATTTTGAAAAATATTTTCCATGGGAGTATCCAGTCTCAGTATGCCTTTATTTGCATATTGAAACGTTATCAATATATGAGAAGTATTTGTCAGAAATATTTGAATATCATTGATGACAGCAAGTTTGGTTCAGTATTATTTTGTATCATAATTAATTCCTAAAATTCCAACAACTAAAACACACAGTAAGAGACACTGATTATACAAGTTATGCTTTTTTAAGGCAGTATCCATGTCAGTTGTTTCTTTAATCAAGGGACTCTACAAGAGCAAAATAATTTAAGAATAGAATTTAGAAATATAATTTTGAGACTGTCCTTTGAGTAATATTCTGTGTAATATTCATACAGCTAACACTTCCCCATTGTGCTATCAATGAATGTCCATTATATATAATTATCATAGGTCCTACAACATTTCCCATCACTATTATTGAAAAGTAAATTAACAGTTTATTACATTAAATGAAACAGAAGCAAAACATCAGTTTATCATATTCTAACCTCTCAGTTATATCTTTCCAAATAAAGGTGAGCTTCTGTACCTCTGGAACTCTGTTTTGCATTAACTGAACAAATATTCTTTTTCAACAGAGCCTGATGTTTGTGCTTCTGATCCATGTGGAGACAATATCTGCATTCCAACCCGCAAAGGTTTCAAATGTGTTTGCAGAGGAGGTTACACTGGGGAAAAATGTGACGTGCCCCCAGATTTGTGTAAAGACAATATTTGTAGAAATAATGCCACATGCCTGTTATCAGGACGGGGATACCATTGTGACTGTGCTCCGGGTTATAGAGGAGAACTCTGCGAGGTGGAAATAGGTACGTGATCCGTGATGAGAATATACTGTGAATGTGGAAAGTTTGGCACCAAGAAATTGAACTTACAGTGAACTGAAAGGGAAACATCATTCAAACTCTCAGTTTACTAGCCTGCACAGTTTTAATTACCCTGTGTAATCACAAGATGCCAATTAGCACCAGTGTTCCAACCAAATTGGCTTTGGACCAGCGAGGGAGAACCCCCCTGACAGTGAGGGGGAATGCTATAAAACCTTTGATCATGCAAATTCGTCTGCGTGAGTACATGAGTATGCACAACTATGTAGTTTGGTATACGGCAAATACATGTACATATTTGTTTTGCTACAATGAAGTTCAGTTTATTTACACAAAACAGCAACGAGCCTTATTTTTTCATGGAAATTGCATATAATACAACAATTACTACCCCCCTTCTCGTTATGTTTCATGGCATAAACCCTACACTTCTGTATTTGTCATCATTCACTTGATACTCAGTTGATGACTTTATCACAAGTATAATTAGTGTTCGAACTTCCAGATTACCTGACAAAGACTCTGCAAAGTAACTCAATAAGGTTAACCCCTGCTTCTGAGGGTATCAAGGACATATATCAATCAGTGGTTCGCATATGGCATTTCTCCTATCTGGGGTTATTATTTAATCTTAGATTGGGTGATTAACCCAGGTCACATGTTATTTAATATGCAATGACAGCGCAACCTCGTCAAATTGTCCAATTATATATATCCGGCAATAGCACTCAGTTGTTCCTAAATGCTACGCTTATGGTTATTATTATTTTAATTGTATGAAGTAAAAGGTGCAACTAAAATAATCAATATTGGAATATATCATTTCTGATAAAATAATAGTTAAGATACAATTCATTTAATCATTGCATCAAAATTCTTTGAATATATGTCATCAGGTATTTTGTTTAACCGTATCACCGTTAAATTGGTAAACATTTTTTGGAAACAACAGATTTTTATTTCTTGCTTAGTTTGCGAGAAAATCCCCATGGTAATCTTTATTCCTGGGAAATAACTGGGAATTCATCATGATGTGTAGTGATGATATATCTCAAATTTCACATTTTTATTGACCAAGTTTCTTATCAACTGTCTTTTACCTGAATTCTCTAAAGGAATACTATGTAGTTTTTTATTGTGCATACTATGACGTTGACCAATAGCTTCACCCCTTCAAGTCCTATACGTTCATCATCAACAAAAACACATGTCAGTTTGGCTGCATCTTTAGATCCTTTGTTACTATATATACAGTTTCTCATACTTTGATCCTCTGCTAGATGTCACTTCACGGAGAGCAGCGAAAACAATGCTGAACACAAGCTGAACGAGTCGAGATAATAGTCCATATTTAGTAAAATTTGAATCCGCAAAGAAAATGCTGATCCATATTTGAGTACTTTCAAAGTTGGAGTGTTGATTCCCTTTAACTGCGCGTGGAAAGTTTTGCGACACCCTGTGTCGTGAAATACTATACTTTCCTGCTTGCAAAACTTTCCAGATTTTCAGTATTTGGTGTTGCATTTACATGCCCTAGGAGTGATGATATACCAAGACCATGACTGATGACATTCATTTCTTTTATACAATACATGTACATCTTATTTATACATAATGTTTTGTACAATGTTATAGCTGATGGAGGATGGAGTAAGTGGATGGAATGGAGTGCTTGCTCGGTAAGCTGTGGAAATGGAACAAGGAGAAGACATCGTTTCTGTACTAATCCAGCACCAGATAGAAATGGCAAGAAGTGTCCTGGTGACAAACGACAGACACTGTTTTGTCAGAGACAGACATGCCCAGGTAAAGTGGTTATTCTTCTGACTATACACAAAAGGCCAGACTTTAATTTTATTTCCTTATTTACTGATCTACCAACCTTATATAGAAAGTTGAAAAAGTAACTGAGAATGTTTATTTTTTCACTGCTGACCTGAGCGAAATAAGTATCTGTGTAAACAACCTGTCTGCAAGTAATACCAGATATAATGAAGAATTTATTTGGGAATGGATACTCGTTGTACTCGTTGTACTCCAGTTATATCACGGCGTGTCAGCTTAATGTGGGAGGAAAGCCCGAAGTGATGAAGGTCTCAGACGTTTACCACTTCGGTGAAACCTACGAGCACGGGTATGGTGCTAACACACCTAGAAACATAATCGAGGCGAACCGGGATTCGAACCCACAATCATAGGTGTGATACACAAGATACAATATCTAATATAACTAATTGTGATATGATTTACACTTTTTAAACTGAGATAATTATATGTGGTATATGGATATAACTTGAATTCTTTTTCCAGAATGCAACACGGATGACCTAGTAGTTGGGAAAGGTATAATCAAAACTTGTGACATACAGAAGACGTCGATAACATGTCAAGTCAAATGCAAGCACGGCTTGGTGTTTCCCGAGAAGCCTTTTGTCTACACATGTGGCCACGGTATATGGACACCAACAAGGCAAACTGTCTCATGCACGGGTAGGTTTGTTTTGCTTTGTTCGAGTGTTGTTTACTTTGTATACTATTGCATTAAGGTATATTCCTATAATATGATTGTTTGTATATGACACCTCGCTACCAACAAACATACACATGTTAGGGACATCTCCAGGGCATACATAATACTCAAAGTAACAAAGATATAGTGGGAGTTTTCTTGCATTTTCTGGTAGTTATAACCATTGTACTATATTTTCCCGGAACAATGTAGTCAGGCAAGGTCACTGCTGATGATACAAACATAAACAAAGTTTAGAAAGTCATGATAACTCTTATGAATGCAAAACTTCTATTTGTAAAGTGCCAGAAATCCTGTATTTCGGTGGTCATCACACAATACAATCTTCAGATTCAGTCTTCTTTTCTGTCTTCTGATAGTGCCTCCCTTCCTAAATCTTCACTTCTTCCCTGTGTGAGCTACTGTCAACACAAAAAAATAATAAATAAAAAAATATTCTGAGTAGTAATAGCATGAAAGTTTGCTGTTTTAAAGCAGGGAGTCAGTTTAAGTACTTTACAAGAAGACGAGAACGTGCTTCTCACCTGAGTAGATGCTAAAGAGGATTAGTTTTCTTCGTTTCGAGGATTAGGGTTTCATGTTCCAAGGTGGCGTCTCCTACACCAACATGTACGGCATTTCAAGGGCCACTTGTTACCTTTTGGAAATGTGGATTCTGTTCAAACTTGTACACAAATAGGTAATTGGACGCAGATTTAATGGAACTTTAACTCATATTTGCATACATCCTTGGCATTAGTGAGGTGATTTCAGGATTATCGATACCCAATAGTAGATAATGGATTCCGGATGCACCCAGTGTTACCCTAAAAAGTTACCCTAAAATCTCTTGCATTATTTTTGAATAAGTCATTAGATATATTTTAATAAGCCAATAAATGTGACAATTTCAAGGCTCAATAATTTGAAAAATATTTTCAGAATTTTATTCATATTTTGCAAAAGTCTTCTCATGATGAATGCTATGCAGGAGATTAATGTTAATAATCTGTAACAGCACCATTTCTTTGTAAACCTTGATTGATGTTACGTGATACGTGTTTCTGGTTGTATAGTTTGGGAGCATTCAGGAGGTGATGGGTGAATGAGGTTGCTTCTGTTTTTGCATGTAATGCAAACACCATTCCAGTTGGTATATGTAGTGTTACACGATGAAATATGGCACTTCTGGTAATTGTGGACAAGGTAGTGCTTTACTGAAAGGTACGTTGAGTGAGTAATTGTCACTTTTAGAAAGCAAAATTCAAGCCATATTATTCCAGCAGTATATTCACACATTGTACTCAGTCATCCCCTTTCAGACATTGTTTAAATTTAGTAACTTGTGTACTATTTTCAATTTACATCGAAAATATTGAACATTTAAGTGACTGTTTAAAGCTGTCATATATAACCAGGTGAGCTACAGTACTGTGCACTAATTGTATGATATACTTCACAGACCCGGTGACTCCACTCTCAGCTGGCATCAACTACACAGTGGTATTTGGCAACTCTGTCATAACACCTGGCCTCATCAGCTCCAAGCTGCACTCTGTGGGAAGCAGTTTCAATTGTGTCAGAAGTCATAATTGTTCCATTCAGATTGGGTCTTCTGTATGCCATGAGAGTATTACAAACTGCAATAAAGTTGATGGTCAACACTACGGTTCTCTCATTGTCAGAAGAGATGTACCACAAGGACAAATAGATGTATCAAAGATTCAGAAGAACAAGAAAGGTAGGTCATTATTTTGTCAACATTATCATCATTGCATGCATTTCTTTAAGGATTTTGTGCATTTGGCTAAAATGAGTTAGAAACAAGGATAATATATATATATTACCTACGAGGGCAAACATATCGGGGTTCATAAAAATCATATGTGCCCAAGGGTGCCTAGGGCCAAGTTAAAGCACATTCAAGGATTGGGAATTGGGAATCGCCAACTTTCAAAAAGATTTTCTGTATATGACCATAGATAAGCTGAATATTGAGGACCGGAAAAATGATTTGGCTTATGTAAGGGAAAATGCATATTATACACCAATAATTTCATTTATGTTACTATTACCCGAAATAAGTTTTCAAATGTTCTTTGTAACAAATGAAATCGCAAATAGCTATTACAAACTTTTTGCGAAGTTTATTTATTGAATGTGAACAAGTATCTACCTTATTACCGTGGCAAAATATACAACTGAAATGGCGAGTTATTGAGAGCAGCTGTCACAAACGGTGAAGACTGTGATTGCTTCCTGTTGTTAAGAAAGCAACACATGCGGTACACAAGGAAATGAGCACTGATAATTATTGGGCTGATTGGTATTGTTATGTTGTTTACACAAACTCTTTTCAAGTTGTGCGTAGCGGTTGGGAGTAGGGCTTAATTTCTTTGTTTTCGAGAGATTATTTTCATAAACTGGGAAAGCCTGTGAGTAAGTGATGGTCATTCAATGTTCACATAGTTTATGTAATTATGATGGACGAACATACAATAATGGCGGCAATGTTTGATGAGATGTAGTATTGACAAACTGCATAGTTACTGTATAGGGGTGTTAAAGTTGATTTGTTTTAGGGACTGACAGTCTCTTCATGTGTTTGAAAAGAAAACACCACACTTACGATGCTGACTTTAAACTGTGAGTCGTCGCTCTAACAGAGACAACAAACAACAGTGCGACTGCACGAGAGTTTGACATTAATGAAAAAAGAGTCCCAAAATTGGAGAAAAGCAAAGAAGTCACTCATGGAAATATCGAAAATGAAGAAATTCCCGACGGTTTACTGTATCGCCATACGTTTAGCTGAAGGATTCGACATCGAGCGCTGACCATCTATAAAAGGCCAAGAAGATGAAGTGGCCGGTGGCTTGAGATGATGCATGTCGCTTCACAGGTGGTACATGTTCAGGGCGCACTTATGCCTGACTCTCAAGAATTCACTAACAGGGAAGAAGACCCACCAGACAGTGATCCCGGGCGGCTGTACCTAATTGCTTCAGCCACTTGATGTGTGTTTAAACAAGCCTTTCAAGACCAACGTCCGAGAGCAGTGGTCAGAGTGGAAACTTTACAGAGAACATAAGTTCACAAAGTCAGATACCATGTGAAGAGCTCCACTCACAGAAGTTGCAAAGAGGGTGAACGAAAGTGGGTCATTCTGAAAATGTGGAATCTCAAACGCAATGGACGGTTCAGTGGATGAAGTGCTGTACGAGGAGTTTGTATCCATGCCGATGCCATTCAGGCCGGCGAAGGCAGTGACACCGAATTCGACGGATTCAGCAGTATATTGAGTAGTTTATTTGCATGACAATTCCCTTCCATGAGATTAGCTTCAAGCTTTCTCCTTAAACATTCTATCAGAATTGCAAAAGATCTAATTGGGGGACTATTTAACAGTTACAGTTGCTTTTCCTCCCTTGACTCGGCAACAATGAATCGAGGCCACGTTTCACATTCTGGTTATTGCATTTACTTCATCATCAGTATTTGCTGCCTGTGAAGTTCCTGCCTTCAGCCGCCCAAGAGCACACTTTTTGTAAACTCAGTCGTGGCATCGTTCCAAATCGCTGCTGTCATCTTGATGGCCATGCCTTTTATTCTTTCGACTCCAGGGATTGCACGTGCAAGATGTGTTTTCGTGATCTTGTCCACTTTCAGAAACAACCCAACACATGTCCTTCTGTTGCATTTACAATGTTTACTTGTTTATAAATATTTATTTCATGTGTAAAATAAAATTCTGAAAAAATGTATGCATTTTCGAAGCGTGTCAGTATTATTATCAGTTTGTCCCTATTGTCTCTGCAAAGAAAATATGGATCTCAATTAGGAATAACCAGAACCTATACTATGTAGCCCTGGTACCATCTTGTATATTTTGCTTTCCTTTGCAGTGATGACTTACTTAGAACCGCTGTTTGCAACATGGAACGTTTTCACCCACACAAGTGATGAACCAACAATGATTGAACATAGAGCACTGGAATTGTCTGTTGTCAACGACTCACTAATAGTGAATCCATATGATCATCCATCATTGGCTTTTCAAGGTGCGTTATACTAGACATGCTCAGTAATATCACACACAAAAACACTAGAAAAATCACACCAGTAGATAGTAGGAATTGTGCAAGCGAGAGAACTAAATTTAAAGTGGATCTTGTTTTCATTTTACAGACAAGATACATCATATTATATTGATATGTATCTTTTTTGGGCAAATAATGGAAGGTCTTCATCATTATCTTAGCTCACCTGACTAACAATCAAGTGAGCTTATGGCGTTGCCTTGTAGTCTGTTCTCATGCTACATGGTCATCTGTGAACAACTTTCAGGAACCATTAAACTTATGATGCTCTGTGTTAAATGAAGTCTTCTCCATCCATCAATCTGTCATTATCCAATCTGACTATCATCCATCCATCCATCAATCTGTAATCATCCAATCTGACTATCATGCATCCATCCATCCATCAATCTGTAATTATCCAATCTGACTATCATGCATCCATCCATCAATCTGTAATCATCCAATCTGACTATCATGCATCCATCCATCAATCTGTAATTATCCAATCTGACTGTCATCTATCCATCCACCAATCTGTAATCATCCAATCTGACTATCATGCATCCATCCATCAATCTGTAATTATCCAATCTGACTATCATCCATCCATCCATCCATCAATCTGTAATCATCCAATCTGACTATCATCCATCAATCTATCATGCCTGTCTATCATCCATCAATCCATCAATCTGTTAGCATCCAATCTGTAGACCATCTATTCATCTCTGCAAAGCTTTCAATTCCAAGTGTTCGAAGACCTGTGTTTGGATGCACCCGAGTAGCATCAGGTTTCCAGGTTCACTCAGGAATGCTGCTGACAGTGAGTCACGATCGGAAAAAAATCTTCGGTCTGATCTGTTCAGTGATTAAAATTTGCCATTTATTTACGTTGAGGTAAAGATTATTGTGAACTGTTTGCAATTTGGAGAGATATCATCAGACCAAAAGTTTTTATATGGCATTTTCTTCTCCGAAATATTTGCTGCTCCGTTTCACAAACTGTCACATGTGGTTCATTTATACAGATTTAGAGCTAAATAGATCATAGGATCGAAGGAGATAAATTTCATCGCAACAAGAGATGCACTGTTATGTAGTTAGGTGTTGATGGCAAGTTGATGGAGTCCCATTGCCGGGGCATTTGTTCTTATACAGGTGTTTCGCATGTAGTTTATAAAATCAAGAGGATAACTGCAAAATTTAATTCTATTTAATAAATATTTCAGTTCCAGGTCAGTTTGGCAACATCCTGAAAACTTGGCACTTCCTGGATGACACGAACTGGGAGGTGAGGAGTGAGAACTACACAGACTTCAACATGAAACTGGACCAGCAAAACCCCTTACAACCCACCTTCATGTCAGCTGTACAGATCATGACATGCCCCACTGGTGCCATCCAAGGTGGCGTCTTCTGTAGTAAGTAGAACCAGGACTGAAGTGGCATGGTTTGCGTCCAATGTTTCATGTAGGTAGCCAAATACGGAAATAATGATCTTGCCTTTTATAAAAAAAACATGGTGTGTTACTGTTTGTTCTCAAACATTGTGTTTTGCTTTAGTGATTTTTATTCGCATATATGACAGGCATTGAAAGGATTAAGCACAGCTACTTTGTAAGCAAGTGGACTCCCCTGAAGAAAAGGAGAGGACCTTGAAAGGTTTAGTTTTTAGTTGAACAAAGCTGTTATGTCATCACTACATCCATTATAGTCAGATCAAGATAGAAAAGCACTCAGTGCTATTTGGACCTGTTAACGCGTCAGTCTTGCACTCCAACTTCAACACACCTAATTTGCAAGGAATTGCCAAAATCACTCAGTAATCAGTCTCGTTAATTCAACAGTGATCAGCATACTCCGTGTTGTGATACGAGATGAGTCAGCTGGTAGCTGCATATTACAATTGAAATCAGATACAAGTTCTCGCTACTGCTATGAACATCCCATTACAGATTACGTCAAAACGACCTTTCTCAAAGTTTGACCGACCAGTGAAATAACTAACAGAAACGTGTAGTTGTCCGATTTTCGATCACAAAGGCTGATACTTCTTAATTTCTTATACTTAATAATCCAACATAATCATATGCAACCAACCATGTCAGATTAACATGACTTGACTGTATGTATAAACATTAGCTTCTGTCATGATGCAACCATCAATTCAGCTGTTTCAAATTGAGTATGGTGGGATATTTTGATTTGAAACATCTGTTTGGTCAATTAACTTTGAGTGTTTTCCAAATTCATGGTAGAATTTTGTTTTGTGGACATGTTATCATCGTTGTTTGAATAATGGTTCAAATATATCAATTTTAATATACAACAAACTACTTCATACCCATATGTGTATTTAGTCAAGTGCCCTCCTGGAAAGATGTTTGACACTCAACAATGCAAGGCGTGTGAACATGGGTTCTACCAGGACAAACCAGGAATGTCATTTTGCCACTCATGTCCTGGATTCAAGACTACGGAGCTCAAGGGAAGTCCTGATGTCAAGCAGTGCACAGGTGAGACATAGCATTATGGTACAGGGCCTCGTTCCACAAAGCGTCTTAGCGCCATGACCATCATAAGTTTATGTCAGGGTATCGGAGTCATTGTGCTTAGATCGCTTTGTTGACTTTGCCCAGATCAACGTGACATATAGTCGATATTGACTAATTAATTAATGAAAACTGGACACAAAGATGAACCAAAAAAAGCTAGGGGACATTCAAAGACTTTACCATTTTGGATATGCACAACAAGCGATGACATTTTGCTACACAGATTTCAATCCTTCATCCATTTTAGTAGTGATATCGCTATTTGAAAATAAATACCAGAGTTATTCTCTATTGACAGAATTGAATGTTTTTGAAAGATCTATGATTTACCCCCTTTCTTCACTAACTTTGTAGGGGAGGTGTGGTAGCCTAGTGGTTGAAGCCTTCGCTCGTCATGCCGAAGCCCCTGGTTTGATTCCAAACATGGGTACAATGTGTGAAGCCTATGGTGTCCCCCGCCGTGATATTGCTAAACTATTTGTTAAAGCAGCGTAAAACTGTACTCAATCGCCCACTACTAACTTTTCAGGTTCTTTCTTCGAAGATGTAAAAAGAGAATCATACGACTCTTGCTTAAAAACTTGCTTGATCAGGGTTACATTCAAGCCCTCAGTAGAACAGTTTATGGAAACATGTGGAGGATATTTCCAATTTTGACGCCTCAGTGCCAAAGATGTCCGATGCAATTTACTAACATAATTGACTTGCCTTTGCATGTGTTTTGATGGATGTCACCGGAGGTGCAGGATACGCTCACCTTTTCATGAACACCTGGTATCCTCACAATTTGATAGTGATTCATAAGCACATGCTTATCCTGTGATCGGAATCGTACAGTGGACTCGGCCTTTGACAGCGTTTCCTTATGATTATGGAAAAGGAGTAATCTGGCTGGTTTAATCTATCTTACTGGAATTTTCCAACAGGGCAGTAAGGCAGCATTAGTTTGTTTGTTTGTTTGTTTGTTCATGCTGCACTCAGCAATATTCCAGCTATATGACAGCTGTCTGTAAGTAATCAAATCGGGACCGGACAATCTAGTGAGTGATGTCATGAGCATCGACCCACGCTTTTGGGATACGATGACATGCATCAACCAAAATCAGCGAACCTGACCACCCGATCCCGTTAGTTGCCTCTTACCACAAGCATAGTACCCTGTTAGGGCAAGCATGGGTTGCTGAAAACCTATTCTAACCTGGATCTTCACGGATCGGCAACATAAGTAAAGAAGATGTTTTAGTAATATTTACACAAATCTCCCTGCAACTTCATAGAACATCTGTTTTGACACTTGATAATTTTATTTCAATTCCAACTCTCAATAAGCTGTTATTGCTACTGAAGGACCTACCTAAATCAAGCATGTAATATTCATATTTATCTCCATTTCAGACACAAACACGTCAGAGTTAAAACTACTGTTTGGTATGGGTGACTCCGAGTTTGGAATCCTTAACCTTCACAGCATGACAATAGGTACAGTAAGTGTGGAGAGGTACTTTGGAACTGTTGATCTTCTCGTGTACAATCAGAGGGATCAGTTCGTTTACTTCGCCACACATACCCCAACCACAATCGGGAGAGTCAAGATGGATGGCGTTGGACAGGAATTGCTCTTGAAATTCCCCGAAGGTATATCAACAATGGTTTCTGAGAAAAAGCAGTTTCTAGTTGGCTTCTTGTTGTCATTTCAAAACTTGTTATATACCTTGTTTCTAGTTGTCTTTTTAAATTGTTGTTTAATGAGGGGTCACTGGTTCTCTGGCTGCTAATTACTGTTGTCTAGTTATTAATTACCGGTATAGTTTTCAAGCTGTCTTTTTTTCACAAGAAGACAACTGTAAAACAAGAGTAACAGCCTTGTTTTCTTGTTGCCAGTAACTTTTTGTTCTAATTGTCTCATATGGTCCCAAAAGGTAATTCTGGAATGTAACAATAGGGAACAAAATTCAATGTAGGATGAATGACGTAAATCCACATGTTTAGAGACATAACCGCACCCACTCTAAAACATTAATTGTGAAATTGTATACACACTGTCAAAATATCCTACTTATATGTTTACTAATAAGAATTTCAAGAGAGCCATGTTGCATTTTTAAGCAACATGAAAAAAACTTGCATGTAGAAAGGGGCTTGTTATCTTTGAAACATCCTAATCAAATGAAAATGAAAGATTAAACCATGCTCAGATTAGATCACACTATCACATTAAATCATGCACAAAACATGACATGGAAGGATTTCAAGGAGCGATGTTAAGTGAGGTAAATCAAAATAATTGTGCCTAAATGTTGTTTTTGTGGTTTCTGAGGACGTAATGATCAGTGAAATGTATGCCTCAAGGCCAGCATATGATACCTTGAAATATCACTGATGTGTTTCAATAGCTAAAGAAATCCCTTGAGATTCTTCCCAATGGCTTTCCGTATTTAGCAGTTTCCATGTGTTTTAAACAATACTTATTCCCTTATCAGTTGGAGGCAACTAGATGACTATCTGAACCTCTCTCCTTAAACATTCTTTATGGCATGTGCTTTTATGCATAATATGGTATTAAGTACAGCCTAATATATGACATAATGGATAATGAATGAACAAGATTAATGCTTATAGGCATGTGTCTCATCGTAAGAAGTTACCCAATTTGACAGTAATATCATATATATTTAAAGGGTTTGTTCTCCCTAAGAAAAGAAGTTATTCAATAATGTTTAGTGTGTAACAGGGTTGATATTTTACAAAATACTGTTAAATCTGTGGCAAGATATATGGATATGTGGACATTAAAAATAATGCAATATTCATCTTTATAAGTTTGACCACAACAGCAAAATGGACGTGAGATGTCTTTGAGTTGAGGTCTGTTAAGTCAGAGGCAAAGGTTGATTATTTTGGAAGTTTTATAACAGTGGTGTGGGTCTTACATCATCATGTAATAGTTGATTTTTCAAAGATGAGCACGTTTATTTGTTTAATTATGGGAAGAAATGTTAAGATTAAGTCAACAGGCAATGTCATTGTTTCTTAAACTAAATGGTTGTAAAGGGCCAAGTGTCTTGGAACAAGTATTTAGGTGTCATATCATTTAAAACTTCATAAAAGAGAATAAGTTGATGGCGAGTTCTGAATTTGCATGAAGGAATGAAATACTAAACAAGCTCCTGTGTAATACCAATTTTATGAAACAAGTAAATAGTTTACGTATCCGACGAGCAAAAGTGGTCAGATACCAGAACTATTCACTATTCACAGGTGAACACTTTTGTTCAATGGGTTCTTTTGGTCAGGTGGAGTCCCTTTATATGCTGACAAAGAACAGTAAAGTATACAGTTCATAGAGGCGTGGAACTTGTACATTTCAGCATGACAGACCTTAAACAACAAACACTTGAGTGCACAAACAGTACAGTTAATAGGAATTTGTGCAATCTGCTTTGATTATGATTGGTTGAGTTTGTGCGATCTGCAGTGCAAGTTAATGGAACTCGGGTATTTGCCTTTGCTCTATGACAGAGAACTTGTACTAATACGTTTTGGGGAGATAAACATACTGTCGTGAGGCAAAGTTCTTTCAATAAGGCACTGGCTCTATCTATAACATGAACATGAACAGGAACAGGAACATATTGGTACATTTATTCATGTTATGCCTAATTGGTCGCATCTTTAAAAATAGTACTTGTCGTAGTTTAGAGGTGTTGTTATTTGGAGCCCGTCCTGGAAGCTGTGTACTATGTTGTGTCCAAGTATAGCATCAATGTCAATAACCCTATTCTACATGTATGTCCACCAGGGATCGTGCTGACAGGCCTAGACATAGACATTGCATCTGACCTCTTGTTCTACACAACTTCGTCGGGTATACTATCTACCCTTCACATCACATCTGGTGCTGAACTGGTCCTGCTATCTAACCTGACCAAACCACGAGGACTTCAAGTGAACCAAGACTTGTGAGTTTCATTTCTTTATCAACTTCAAATCTCTCTGTTGAGTATTATTGTGGACATACAACCTCATAACTTTTGTTGCATCATTTCCTGTTGAAAATTCCGGTAAGTATGTCTTGATCAAAGACCAGATAATATTTTGTTGTGTAGCACTGCCACATGGCAGTTTGCACAAGAATTTGACCAACCTTGTCATACACGTTTCCTTGCTAACTTGTACTTGTCTTGTGGTCCTTGTTCCTGGATTCTTCTCTGTTACTATGTCAGACCGTAGAAGGGGCACGGGTGGCCCAGGCATCTAAGGCGCTGTGATTTGCTATGCAGAGTCGCGTCCCTTGGGCACGCCAGAAACCTGATTTTGGGTTCGAATGCCGGTTCGCCCGATTATGTTTCTAGGTTTGTCAGCAGTCTACCCGTGCTCGTGGGTTTCACTGAAGTGGTAAACGTCTGAGACATGCATCACTTCGGTCTTTCCTCCCACATTAAGCTGACATAGCTCGACTACTGTTAAAAGCAGCGTTTAAACTCAGCTCACTCACTCACTCACCCAGACGCTGGAGTAAATGCCACAGCATTAGATGTCGATCTTGCCAGCATTCAAGACCATGGCTTACCCACATCCTTAGTGCACAAAACTGGCTGACCCGCAAATTCTAACCTTCGAAAATGCATGTGAGAAGTGATCTAGATCATCTGTGCGCATCTGTATAATCTTCATCCACTTGGCTATTGTACATGGAGAAGGAGCTGGACCCTGCTAAAGGTGTTGGTGTTCAATTTTCTAAAGAACTAACTGGCAATTGTTATTTCCTAGTGGTCTGTACTGGGTGGAGAATGAAAGGATAATGTCCCTGCAGTATGGAAGTGAAATAGCCTCCACTGTTGTGAGCGACACTCATGCTGTATGGAACCCTACCCTTCACAAACAAGGTATGTCTCTATAAAGGACCCGCATCATGCATATTGAAGAAATATACGACTTGTGGTCATTGTTTATCTTACAATAAAACAATGCAGGGAGAATAAACCATGAGAGGCACATGCAGCCCTGATTGGTTTATTCTCCCTGCATGTTTTTTTCTTCAATATTATCTACAGCCTCTTTAAGGATGTTAATAAAATGTACAAAATTTAAAAAATGTTCACCAGTATTTAAATAATGATGACTCCCTGAATACAGACTGACCTCGGCAATGTTGAACAATGAACAAACAATGCCAATTTAGGTTCGAATCCCGGACGGGACTCAACCCCAATAGTACGAGAATCTGTACTTTCCTGAGAAAGTGTTATCCCATTTTATTTGTTACATAATGTTGGACAAGTCCATGTTATGAACATGGGTTAAGTTTGGTTCACAATTCTCACACTTTTCACGTCAATTATCTCTACATTTTTTTCCAAGTACTGATTGTCATTTTAGATGCGATCGTTCGGCCACTGCGTTAATCTGCATTGCCCAGCTATAACTATTTGGAACAACTCACAAAACACTCCCCAACTCAAAAATGATAATGCCATCTAATAAATGACATCTTCAAGTTGTGAGCGCATGTTTGAAACTCCAGAAATGACGTCATGATAGAACAATGTTTTATCGTGAAATAAACCATACTTCATTCTTCTTTGCAATTTATAAAGTGTAGTTATCTTATATTATGCAACAAATGCTTGGAAGACATTATTAGGAACTCTATCATAAAGAGAGGAGTCCCACTTTGATCATGCATGACAGGCGCGTAGGCAGGAATTTCAAAGCGGGTGACTAATCCTATGCCCATATTATCAATCAGTGGATGATGTGTGATCCACACCAAAAACATGTTTTTTTTCATCATACGTTTGACCTCAGTTGATATTTCCATGACTTTCATGATACCATATATATGGAATATCAGTTAAAGAAAACATAATATTATATAACTTCCTTTGTTGAATTTCATATAGCATTGTATGAGGAAATGTAGACTTATAACACATGGGTATGTCAGTTGTTTAGTCTACAATGTCCCCAAGGACGTGTCCAATATCACTGATGAAATACATGAGGACGCTAACTTTTCATCTGCGCAGAATATGAGAGGCATGCGTATTGACAAAACTAGCCAATTAATGACAGACTGCATGGAAAACAATTACTTGAGCGAAACCTCAGAATTAAACTAATTTTAAAACTTCCTGTGAAGCGACACAGGCTGTTGCTTAATAATGTCTTAATGAAATGTATAGTTAATATCTCATTGGAATTAACAATTGAAGTATAACATAAGTGCATGAGGTGATATAAGTAAGATAAGATTGAGGCGATATCTGTTGTACATTGTGAATGTATTTTTAAGGATTTTCCTTTTTACATGTAACAAATGCTATGTCAATTCCTATTGATTTCGTTTCATTGTGAGTATTTTGTATCTCCCATTGATCTTATTTGTTCTTCAGACAACAGAATAATGTGGCAAAGCTATAATAGACTGAGGACAGCATACATCAATGGTTCGACTTCCCAGACTTTGGCTACCAACTTCACATCTAGATTTGGCTACACAGACAAATATTACTTCTATGTTGACAGCAATGCAGTGTATGTATATTTGTGTTTGACATAATGCAGCATAGTGAGTAACTGATTGTGTGAGTACTGTTAAATGACAATACTTATTCACCAGTCCTCTGTCAAGGCTAGTATTGTTGTTAAGATATGACTGTGTCAGGCCAGTATTGTTGTTATCAATGACTGGGTCAGGCTAGTATTGTTGTTAATATATGACTGTGTCAGGCCAGTATTGTTGTTAATATATGACTGTGTCAGGCCAGTATTGTTGTTAATATATGACCGTGTCAGGCTAGTATTGTTGTTAATATATGACTGTGTCAGGCCAGTATTGTTGTTAATATATGACTGTGTCAGGCCAGTATTGTTGTTAATATATGACTGTGTCAGGCCAGTATTGTTGTTAATATATATGACTGTGTCAGGCTAGTATTGTTGTTAATATATGACTGTGTCAGGCCAGTATTGTTGTTAATATATGACTGTGTCAGGCCAGTATTGGTGTTAATATATGACTGTGTCAGGCTAGTTATATGACTGTGTCAGGCCAGTATTATTGTTACGAGGAGGGAAAACTTAGAATTAACTTATAATTTCCAGAATTGTAAGAGATAATATTTTCTAGTTATAGTTGTATGATAATAATGAACGAATTGGGAACAAATTACACATAGATATTATGACCTCCAACAATTTTGAAAGACGGTAGGGGCAAGATAGGAAATTTCAAAGTTGACGTTTGTGGATCAGTAGTGCGTAATACTGCCACAAAAAACATTCATTCATTCGACGAGGCATACGGCTTATGAGTCGCACAATGGCGATTTGAGGGAGTCTGTCCCACTCCTTGTGCAGCGCCTGGCTAAGTTCCGCCAATGTGGTCGGCGGCCTATGACGCTGATGCATACATGTAGGTCTCCCAATCATGTCCCTGATGTGTTTAATGGGGAGGTGTCTGGGCTCATCGTTGACCCTGGCATTCTATAGATGTTGTGCTGATGGAGGTGAGCATTGATGATTCGTGCACGGTTTACTCAATATGTCATAGTGATGCCACCCTACACCATAACCGATCCAACACCAAAAGTGTCATGAGGTCTCAGGTTGACATTGGCTTGACCGTCATTTCGACTTTACCAGAAAACGACCACAGGTATCAAGGAGGGGCAAAGTGATTCAGGACTCATCTGGAAACATGACACATGACCAGCGACGATTACCCCAGTTTTAATGATATGTGTACCGTTGACATCTGTTGGCAATGTGACGATTTGTAACGGGCGGCTAAGCAGGTGGAGAGCTGTTTCATGTAGATGAGTTCTAATCTGACCTATAATTCTCCAGTAGCCTGATCCAAGTTTACAGCAACATGATTCGTTGTTTCAGTTCGATTTCATAGAGTCTGGTTTGGGATCATTAGATCCGGTACTCTTGTCAATGACCTGGAACGTCCTGAACAGGGTCGATGGTCCATGTTTTGGGTTTTTGGTACCTGTTCCATGGTCTGCTGATAGACACTGCATCGCTGGTTCAAACACAAACAATGACTGAAACCAAGTAATTCACAACTGTATGATTTGCAGCATCAATAAGATGGACAGAAATAATGGTCCACGGAGATTAATTGACCTTTCTTTGAAAGAGTCAAAATCAGGAATGACACCCTACGTACATGCACAGTTTTACAAACGTTCTTGCATAGTTTGCTTGCCGTCAACACTTATCTTGGTTCTAAAACTTGGTATAACATTTATATTTCATGATCCCCTACTCTTTTGGAAGAGTATATATGACTGTCAGGCCAGTATTGTTGTTACTATATGACTGTCAGGCTGCTATTGTTCTTACTATATAATTTTGAAGCCACTATTGTTTTTACTTTATGTCTGTATCGGGATGCTATTGTTGTTACAATATAACTCTGTCTGGCCAGTATTGTTGTTACATTATGACTGTGTCTGGCCACTATTGTCGTTACAAAATGACTGGCAAGCCAGTTAGGCCTTACTACACATGTCAGAACTACTGGTATATGTTTTTTATCAACCTAACATTTGTATTTGTTGGGTCGGGTAGTTATACAATTCTAAAATACCTCATTCACTATGCATTATAAGGATAGTTATTTATATGACACTGACTTCCATTGTTTTCAGGCTGATGCGAGTAAATTCTGACCTGAGCGCTAGGGCAGCTGTATATGTGCTGCCATTCTCTGTCACAAGGGTGCGACTGGTCAACACAACGGATGATCCAAGCCGTGAGTGTTGTTTGTATTGACACCATAAACTTTGATAGATTGCATCAACGTACGCATGATAACCTTCTTGAACAAAGGAGCTTGGTGTTTGCATGAACTATTCAGATATAAAATACTGTTTGTATTATTCTTCGTCCCAAGATAGTTTTGTCACTTCGGTGTTGCACACACTGAGTATCATCGACATGAGGACACCAGCAGAGATTTGGTTACTCATGAAAAGGGTGGGTTTCTCAGCAGGGTAAAGCCAGCAGATAAATACTGAATCCATTGTACTACTTCATGTGATTCAGACCGCCTCCGTGGTCCAGTGGTAGTGGTCAGAATTAGAGCGTTCACCCGGAGAGCGGAATACGTGAAAAGATGGTACTTGTTGTTACCCTATCTGACGATTGGTATTAAGGGGTTAAAACAAGGACTAGTCAGCTCGGAGTCAGTATACTGTGTCTAAATGGGGTATTCCTGTTAAACTACTATTGATTATGGTGGCCAAGCTTTCAGATAGTTTGAAGATGTCACCTTGAGAACTTACACCTATACCACAGTTAAACCAACACCTCAGGCTGCTCTGACCCAAACCAATATGAAAGTTTACCTCAGCACATCAGATGTTTTTTTCACCTTAACAATATACTTCATCTTTATGCTTAAACACTTTTTCTTTGCAGTTGTTAATATATGCAGTGGAAAAAGGAACGACTGTAGTCAAGGGTGTTACCCCCTCAATCAAACCAAACGAATTTGCTTTTGTGTATCAGACTCCACACTTCAAAAGAACAACAGGACCTGCAGACAAGGTAAGTTAATGTACGTCCTCATAAACCAGCCAGTTTGAAAACTGCTGCTTGCATGATAACGTACGCCCATTTAAGCAATACAATCATCAAAACCAAACAAACGTTTGGAAAAACTGCAGCCGACATCTTGTCATTAAACTTGGAGAAGCTCAACATCTTGGCAGGCAGCTTATCATGTGTGGCTACGGAATGGTTTCTTCGCCTGGAAATATTACATTGGACAACATCGGTGTGGGACACAACTCACCTGGACTTGTTCTCCAAGTAGGCACATCATCCATTATCCATGGACTGGATGGGGATGTTTACAAATGCCTTCCCGCCACAGTCTCTCTTAGATGCAATGAAGATAGAGGAAACAGTCTGCGTGATCATCCTCGTGGCACTGGTGTTGCAAGTTCGGCCTTGGTTTCCCAGACTGTTTTCGCTGCACCTGGACAAACTACTGGAATGCGAGATCTTCTCCAAAGACCCTGATCATACTTCATGTAAGGCAGTAAACACAGTCTTCATCATAATGCCTGGAAGTTATCACTCATAAGATGCAAGCTTCTGGTTACTCCAAAACCATCTTAGCAGTAGTGGCACATGGAGACCATTTGTCCACCATTTACAACAGATTGAAGTTCTGTAAATGGCAAAGATTGTGGCAATAGCAGAGGAGTGATGGTACCTATAAATATTCCTATGGTGGTGCATTTCACCAGGATGCCGTTGTACAAAACAGCCTTAGCGCTGTAACGGCCATAAGCCTATGCTATTGGAGTTACAATCACCTTTGCACTGAGCTCGATTTGTACCATGGCACCCTGGATGCCAAGTTCCATCACAGCACCATCAAAGGATACAGGTCTGCCCTTATTTCAGTTCTTCAATGTGATGGATTTTCTATAGATCATACAGTCCTCAACAAACCATCAGGTCTTCATCTTGGTGGTGTTAATGCTGTTCGATTTTTGGGGAAATCGACACAACCGCACATCTGGCTCAGACAACGTGTTATCATTTCAAGCATGACACTCTCAGATGAAGACATTCAAAAACCAGAGTAGCTGGATGGCTTCACTTTTTAAGATCAGACAGTTGTCAGCATGCAGAGCTGACACTTCCGAATTTGAACCATTCACGTTCATGAAATAAAAGCCCTATCAGCCTTGCATGCTGGAACCCATATGTGGAATCAAACCCAGGCATTCCTCACGACGAGCAAACACTTCAACCACTAGGCTACAATTCGTATTTCTTTTCTTTTTATACCTATCAACCGTATCTTTTCACAATGGACAAAATATATATTTGATAGCTGTTTTTTAAATATTTTTAACAAACTTACGGTTGAGACCCAAAAGTTGTAAACCAACTTAAGATATTCCAGATATATAAGAGTGTTTTGACAATATATTTACTCATTTTACCATTGCCTGAATTAAGTTACATTGAATGTTCACTACTTCATCTTTCTGTTCAGAGATTTGGTCAGTACATGCTTTCACTTTTCAGACTTTTCTACGAGACTTGAAACATCTGACGCCAAATCTTGGATGAAGCCATCACCATCAGACTTCTCTGTGCCGCCAAGCATGACATTGCGGCTGAAGGTGAAGTCATGTCATTCTGCAGTCCTGGCACTGGCTGAGACAAACAGACGCTTGTACCGCATTGGCATTGGTCTCAACAGAGGAAACGTCACAGAGATGTCCATCAAGAAAATCTGGCCAAACAGACCTCCCGTCACGCTGGTTCACAGGGAGATCAGTATACTTGACTGTACTACTTTAAAACATGTCTGGCTGCAATGGGCTGACAAGACCCTGAGGGTGGGAAGTGGAACAAAAGTTGGAGAGCAGCAGATCCTAGTAGCCAAAGACTCATGGCCATTCAGTGTGAATTTTGTTATGTTTCGTAGTGGCATCAATTCTACTGCCGAATGGCAATTCTAGGTTTGTGGCAAAATTTTCAATGGACTGAAAATCCAACCAAAATGCCATACTTTTCTAATGAAAATGACCCAGTGGTTATTAGAATTCCACCACATGTTTGCAGTGAAGCTAAAAGTTAAACAAAAGTTTGTAGCCCACCTGACTGACAATCATGGATTGGTTGTCTGCTGTGTGTACTGTCACTCTTGTGAGGTATATATTATGTTTATGACCAGCATAGGCTGCTATTCTAACCTCACAACATCATCATCACAAGATCTCCGCAGATTGGAAGTAATGATATCCTAAGCCACTTTGCTATTTCCGAAAAGCTTGATGTGCCACTTTTGTTGCATATATTTTTTTTAAATCAAAATTTCTTGTAAATTCAATTATTGGTTTATTGTCCAGAAACAAACTTGAAATTTCGAGAAATAATTGAAATAATGAGAAAATGTCAAAGTTACGAGAGAAAAACTGAAATTTTGAGTTTTTTAAATAAACTTGAAATAACGAGAACTAATTTGAATTAACGCGAAAAAATCTTTATTTCGAGAAAATAATTGAAATAATGAGTAAATAATCAAAATAACGAGAACGAATTTAAAGTAACAAGAAAGAACTCGAAATTTCGATTACAAATTAAAAATTAATGATAGCAAAGTGGCACCATAAGGCTTAACTAGTTATTAAAGTTGCTAGAAGCAAAGAACCTCCTTTTTCAAAAAGTTGCATTGCGTTGGGTATATTTTTCCTAAATCCCAAAATGACATCATAAAACTTAATGTGCTTAGAACTTCTTAGTTGGGAAGCTAGAGGCGTAGGAATGAATTGTACTGCATTGGACAACTTTAGGGTTCAAAGAAGAATTTAGATGGCTATTGGTGAGGTCATTTAATAAGGGGCCGCATACATCTCATTTCAACAATGGAAGTTCATGTACAAACCTGTTTTGGAGCTGGTCCATTTTGACAGACATGTACACATTAATGTTCTCGTGACATAATATATAATAGTGAGAGTTTTGCAAAAGATTGTTATTTCTGCAAAGCCAAACAGAGGAAGAATACTCTGAGCTTGACATGTTTAATTCTCTAATCTAATTGTTTCTAAACATAATGCTGACAATTTTTACCTCAGGTAAGAATATTTTATGTGCAGCACGTGATTGTTTAAAGGTCCTTGTGATATAGCTAGAATCTTGTTGTTGCATAAAACTACAAGCAAACTTCTTTTGATTCTAATCCTGTCATCTGACAGATTTAGGACAAGGGCTTTGTAAGTGCATGGTGTGTTGATTTACATTTCATATGGAGAATGTTTTTTCCTTGTGCTGGTGATCCTGGTTAAAAGTGTTTATGTTACCTTGGCCATTCTGCCGGGTGTGGGAGAGGTGGAAGGGGCGCAGGTGACAGTACATCCAGCAGAGACTATATGCCAGTATATGACTGTGATCTAAGGAGAGGTGGGAGGGGTGCAGGTGAAAGTACACCAAGACAGAGACCACATGCCAGTATATGTCTGTGATCTGAGGAGAGATGGAAGGGGTACTGGTGAAAGAAAATCCAGCAGAGAGCATATGCCAGTATATGACTGTGATCTGAGGAGAGGTGGGAGGGGTGCAGGTGACAGTACATCCAGCAGAGACCATATGCCAGTATATGACTGTGATCTAAGGAGAGGTGGAAGGGTAAAAGTCATGTTACACATTGTCGTGAATTTTGTTGCATACGATGACATGACATGATGAGAGGATTATGCTGATCATATCTGTAGACTACACACATGATGTTCAAACCATGACAATTGATCCTCACATGTATTGTTATGTCACCTAAGCAACCAGACGTGTCCTGCAAATTACCCCAGATTAAACTAGTAAATGCTAATAATTAATAATGCATGGTATGCTTACACATCACATGCATTACACACGGGGAGGTGCACCTAGTATGGGTACACCCAGTAGAGGTACATCCAGTACACCCAGTAGAGGTTAACACAGTAGGGGTAAACCCAGCAGTGATACACCCAGCAGAGGTAAACACAGTAGAGGTAGAGATATACCCAGTAGTGGTACACCCAGTACATGGGGATGAGATACACCCAGTATACCCAGTAGACGTACTCCCAAAAGAGGTACACCAAGCAGAGGTAAACACAGTAGAGGTAAAGATCTACCCAGTAGTGTTTCACCCAGTAGAGGTACACCCAATAGAGGCACACCAAGTAGTGGTACACACAGTAGATCCAGTAAAGGTACACCCAGTATAGGTACAAACAGGAGAGATACAGGTAGAGGTGCCCCCAGTAGAGATAGAGGTGTTCCCAGTATACCCAGTAGAGTTACATCCAGGAGAGAGATGCATCCTGTACACCCAGTAGAGGTCCACCCAGTACACCCCATAGATGTACACCCAGTACGCTCAGTAGAGATGCACATAGTACATCCAGCAGAGGTGCATCCAGTACACCCATTAGAGGTAGATATGCGACCAGTACACCCAATAGAGGTACACTCAGTAGAGATACATCTAGTGCACCCAGTAGAGGTAGATGTGCGACTCGGACACCCAGTACACCCAGTAAATGAGCACCCAGTACACCCTGTACACCCCACAGAGGTACACCAAATAGAGGTACACACAGTAAGCCAGTAGACGAGTAACAAGTACACCCTTTTACACCCAGTACATCCAGTAGAAGTGCACCCGGCTGTGATACACCCAGTGATAAACCAGCAGGATGAGACATCATTGCTCAAGTTGATATATATAAGAATTATAAACTCATCTAGCTTCACAGTCCAAGGGAAGATAGAAATTGATATTTAGGTTAATTGGGTAATAAACATAACTCTTCTGCACTGCACGTGTTGTTTCGTTGCCTATGCACTGTGAAATCCTTAGTTTTTGTTAATACTTTAGCTGTGTACAATAAAAGTTCTTTTGGTCTCTGATGTCTTCATTCATGTTTTTACTGTGTATAAGTTTAATGCTGATAATGCGTTAAAATTGAAACTGAAAAGATTAACTAGCCATTATACTGTTTATTTATTACACCCAGTAGAGAAACACCCAGTACACCCAGTAGAGGTACACCCAGTACACCCAGTAGAGGTTGAGGTACACCCAGCAGAGACACACACAGTAGAAGTGCACCCGGTGCATCCAGTAGAGGTGCACCCAGTACACCCAGTGGATATACACCTAGTAGAGGTAGAGAAACACCCAGTAAACCCAGTAGAGATACACCCAGTAGAGGTGCATCCAGTACACTCAGTAGATGAGCACCCTGTACACCCAGTAGAGGAGCACCCAGTACACACAGCAGATATACACCCAGTATAGATGCACCCAGTACAGCCAGTAGATGTGCACCCATTACACTAAGAAGAGGAGCACCCAGTAATCCTGTACAGACAGTAGAGGTGCACTCAGTACACCCAGTAGAGGTACCTCCAGTACATCCAGTAGGGGTGCATCCAGTACATCCTGTACATCCAGTAGAGATACACTCAGTACACCCAGCAGAGATGCACCCGGTACAACCATTAGAAGTAGAGGTGCGAACAGTACACCCAGTACGCCTAGTAGAGGTGCAACCAGTACACCCAGTAGAGGTGCAACCAGTACACCTAGTAGAGGTGCACCAAGTACATCCAGTAGGGGTGAACCAAGTAGATGTGCGCCAATTACGCCCAGTAGAGGAGCACCCAGTAATCCTGTACTTCCAGTAGACATACACTCAGTACATACAGTAGAGGTGCACCAAGCAGAGGTGCACCCAGTAGAGGTGCTCCCAGTAGAGTTGCACCCAATAGAGGTGCTCCCAATAGGGGTGCACCCAGTACACCCAATAGAGGTGCATACAGTACACACAGTAGAGGTGTACCCAGTAGAGGTGCACCAAGCAGAGTTGCACCCAGTAGAGTTGCACCCAGTAGAGGTGCATACAGTACACCCAGCAGAGGTGCACCCAGCAGAGGTACACCCAGTAGAGATGCACCCAGTAGAGGTGCACCATGTAGAGGCACACCCAGTAGGAGTGCACCCGGTAAAGGAACAGCAGTAGAGGTAAATCCAGTAGAGGTACACCCAGTAGACTTGTACCCAGTAGGGTTACACCCAGTAGAGTTAGCAGATAGAAATTGATATTTAGATTAATTTGGTATGTGAATGAAATGAGAGGATCACACATTGAGGAAGGTTAACCCACTCAGTTCAAGCAAGCTGTTGCAGTGTCTGTGGTTTAGGATATATACAGCAATCCAAACAATGTGTTATGTTGGGTTCACATCTTTCAATTTAGAGGGCCTGATTACGTAAGTTCAATGGGAGATTGTTGACTTCATGATCACATTGACACCACATAACCTCATCTACGCATTTGTTTGCAAATCGTTCATGAAGAAAGATCCTAGCATCTTGACAACGTTGATTAGACAATACTGTGTGTGCTTGACATCTCTGATTTCTCAGTTGATGATGATGTTGTATGAAAACAACACCTCTGATTTCTCAGTTGATGATGATATTGTATCAAAACAACACCTCTGATGTCTCAGGTGATGATGATTATGCATGAAAACAACACCTCTGACAGGCTATCTATCTCTGAGACAAATGACGTACAGCTGTATCAAGTCCTGTGTCCCCCTGACCCGGGTCAGTCAAGTCTGGAGATGTGCTCTGATACAAACTGAATACCCTAACTCCAACTGACTGCAATTCTCTCGCTTCCATTGTGCTTCTGTGAGAAGTGGCATGACTGCAGGTAACAGACAACGTTATATGTTATACTAATGACATGAACATGATTGACCATTTCTTAATAATAACACAGCAAAGGGATGAATAAGAGAATTATAATGTAACCGTCACAATACAAAAAATTCTGTAGATATTTAGCTTACCTGACTGAAATTCACAAAAGTGAGCTATGTCATCTGGATAATTTGATTTTTGTTTTAGCTACGACCTTTTACCATCATATATCCGTTTTTAGCTCCCCTTGACTGAAAGTTGAGTCATGTCGTATCCTGTTTGTCTCCTGTCCGTTATGCTTTGTCCATCACAAACATCTTCTCTTTGGAAACCACTAAACCTATGAAGCTGAAACTTGACCATTTGAGCAACCACATTTGTTAAAAATAAATTGTAATGTGGTACATGTGTAGTTAGAATCACCACATATGTTTTTTTATTCCTTGTGCGATATTTTAAATGTTGATCCTTATTTGATCTTTGCTTTTTGACCATGCTTTTAAATTCTTTCAAAAGTGTCCGAGACTTTCGAATCTGATTTTCAGTATCCCCACCACAGCAACCATATTTATGGGCATTGCTGTACCAACTGGTAAATTGTAAAATTGGTATTTGTTGAGTTTAATTCAAAATACATGTTCCTTTTTTAAGGCATGATGTTGAGCTCACCTAACTAAAAGTCAAAGGAGCCTATGTCGTGGCCTGCTTGTCCTTTGTCTGTCAAAATGGTCCTCTAATACTAAAACATTGTCCTGCATGCATGTCTCCAGAAATGATAACACCCAAATTTGTTCAAGAGGTTTCAATCAATGGCAAACATTTTCCAAACTTTTTTATGGCGATTATGCGATTTTACTTCAAAATGGAATTGAGTTTGGTATGTGTGTAGTCAGAAGTAGTCAACAAATAACTTTTTGGGGCAATATCTTAAGTTTTGACCATGATTTGACAACAATTGTGTGAAATGGAATTTTACCTCTAAACATCGCCTGCTCTTAAAATACTACTGCACTAATGAAACTGAAGCTTGTTGTATAATTTATGTTGCAAATCTATCCAGCAAGTCGTGATTTTGTCGAATTAAGCCATCAGTCAAAAGAAATGTGTCTGTATATACAAGCGTGTGATTTCTGTACTGTTTTGTTATATTTGTGTTAAACAGCCCGGTCTGTTTAAGAGGCCGAGTGTGTTAGTGCAGAATGTATAATTTATGTTGCAAATCTGTAACAAAATGTTATGAATTTCATGTACAAATATCAGCCAAAAATGGTCTGTTGGTTATGTCACTGGACTAGCAGCATAAACGTCCAGGGTTCGATCCCAGGTTCAGGCAAAAGGTTTTGTGACTTATAATCAGTTGTGTTGCATCATGGGATTAGTCTTGTGACCTCATCCACTGTCACCTTCAGTTTGAAAGGTCTCCAGGTTGGAGAAACATTTCATGAACTATTGCAGAACACAGATGTAAGTTAATAACCTGCTTATTCATATTTATACAATATGTGTGCATCTAAATAATGTTGAAGCTATCATTTATCTTCAAATGATATAATATTTGTAGAATTTTGTATTTGTAACAACTTAGCCAATTCACTGTTTACACTGTAACTTAGCACATTTTCTTGTTATTTTCTAGTTTCTTGAACCTCAACACTGTTCATTCAAAGCTAACGTTCAAAGGAAAAGCATGTTAACAGATCCAAACGAATGAGCTTTTCATTTATTATTGTCAAGGAATAAGAGACAATAAACATCAATTGAGAGTATCAAGACTGTTGATTTCTGCCATAATATAGTTCAAGAAAATCTTACCTGCATCTGAATGATTAGGAAGACATTGTGTAGACTGTTGAACGTAGACTGAACATATTTTGGATTTTGAATTTTGTGAATTTTCATTGAAGTTTTGTGATTGTTACAACATCATGAATCCTAACGGTGTATTACCCAACGACAACGCTCTAGATGACAACAGAGGCATAGACACAGAAGAAAGGATGCTGATAGATAGTGGTGATGAGACTGCTACAGAACAGAAACAACTAGCTCAAGGTGCAAGTGTGATTGAGACTGGACAAGGTAATGAAGTGAGTAATGACATTCAGGAGGATAGTGTTTCTGGTGGTGAGAACATTCTACGTCGTTCTGTTCGTCAAAGGACACTTACTGAGAAAGGGAAAGCTGAACATATTCGTTTGTTGAAAAACAGACTGACTGGTGTTCTCTCTTCTCTTACTAAGAAGAGAACAAAACTTTCTAGACTCTTGTTCAGTTGCAGTAGTGACAATTTGCATCTTGTTAAGCTTACCTTTGTTGAATTTAAAGACTTGTGTCAAAGGTATTCTGTATGTTTCACAAATTATTATGAAGAGCTTATTTCAGAGGATGTGCAGAGTTCAGAGCAGATGCGTCACCAGGAGAGTGAGATTTCCATTTTACAGTTTCGTAGTGAAGTAGAAAATTGGAATACTCTTATGGAGAATGTCCTGGCGGATCTTCTTGAAAGTGTGTCTTCTAGAGAATTCAATTCATCAAAAAGTTTCAAGTCATTGAGACATTCCAGGAGTTCAACCAGGTCAGCATATACAAAGGATCGTGCAAGGTTGGCTGAACATTTAGTTGAAAAGTCTTTACTTGAAGAGTCTAAGAAATTGCAATCTTTGAAGTTAGACATTAAAATTGCTAAATCTACGGCACGTGAGAAAGTCTATGCTGATTCACAAGCAGACACAACAACTAATACGCCTGGCGTAGTGGAGTGTAATCCTTATGTTTCTGACACTTTAGTTGTTCATGATAATAGGATCTCTGTAGCATCAAGATCTAGTGTCAATCCTATCATGCCTGATGTCAAGCCTTCCATGCCTGATGTCAAAGCTACTGTGCCTGATATGTTAAGATCTCCTGGCAACATGCCCCAATGTCTTGGAGTGGGTAGTTCATATAGTGCTGATTTTAAGCTCCAGTTGTCAGATGCCAGTATTGTTGAAAGTAGTAACCCCATTTTGAAACCTTTTTGACAAAAGACCTCATCTTGTATTCATACATGAAACTTTGGACGATATTGTGCATCAGAAAGGGCTTAACCCTAATGCTTCTGACTTTCAACCATCCTTTTCAAAGTGTCCTGGTATGGAAAGTTCCAGGACAGAAGATACATCCCAGCATTTACATGATCAGAATGAACTGATTTGCAAGCTCATAGACAGATGGCAACAGTTATGTTGTTACCTCAGCCTAAGGTGCCAAAGTTTAAAGGTGACCCTACATAATATGGTGCATTTATCATGTCTTTTGTTGCCCGTATTGTTCCTCACACTAGCAGCTCTACAGATCGACTCTACTCTCTGGAGCAGCAGCTTGAGGGAGAACCAAAGGACTTTTTGATCGCTGGATGTCTCTACATGGATCCAGAGGAAGGCTACACTAAGGCCAGGGACCTGTTGAGTAGTGAGTATGGTGACCCATACAAAGTTTCAACTGCCTATGTTAATCAAGTTCTATCATGGCCTCAGATCAAGCATGATGATTGTCATGGACTTAAACAATTCTCTCACTTCCTCATCAAATGTTTTCATGCAATGAAGACTATGTCACACATGACTGTTCTTAATCATTCTGTTAACTTGCAAGCTGTTGTGTTGAAGTTGTGTTGGGAGTACTGGCTGCTTTATAACGGAGGATCTTAGACAGCGACTTGAGACTACATCAACAGAATCTTCACTGAAACTTCGGACTATGCACGGACTTCATGTTGTGAGTACGCATGTTTTGGAAGGTCTTGTTGGGTCAGATCTCAGTGGTGATAATGCAGTGACGCTTCCAAGAACTTTCACTCGAGAAGTGATAGTCAGATTCCCAATCTTGACATTCTGAAGAAATGGCCTCATCTGTGTGCTATGGCTGACAAGTTGCCCAAATACCTACCTCATCTGGATATTGGTCTTCTTATTGGGAGTAACCGTCCTCTTGCACTACGACCTGAGCAAGTGATTCCATCTCAAGGTGAAGGTCCTATTGCCGTACTCTGCAGAGATGGATGGACTGTCAGTGGGCCGCTTCATATCAAGTTCAACCCATTTGATAATACGCTCACATGCAATCGTGTGCTCTTCCAAGAACTCACCTCGGCAAAAGAATGTCTCACTGATTTGATACTGAATATGTTCGAAATGGAGTTTAACCCCAAGGACACTGGAATGTTATCTGGTGAACGTGGTGTATCTAGAGAGGATGATCAGTTTATTGACATAGCAAATAAAGTCATCGCGGAAGTTAACGGCCACTTTGAATTGCCATTACCTCTCAGTGATCCAGACATTGAGTTTTCCAACAACAGAAAGCAAGCCGAGAAGAGAGCAATGTGGCAAAGGATGAAAATGCTACACGATGACGAGTATCATGAACATTATACTGCCTTTATGGATAGTCTTCTTTCCAATGGATATGCCTACAAGTTACCAAGTGATGAGCTGGCACCTGTACCAGGAAAGGTTTGGTACCTGCCACACCATGGTGTATACCATCCGAAGAAACCTTCAAAAATCTGCGTAGTATTTGACTGCAGAGCAAAGTTTGAAGGGTTTTCTTTAAATGACAGACTCTTGAAAGGACCTGATCTCACGAACTCGGAGCTACATGAGTATAGGATGGCTGTTCACATTTTTGGAGCAGTTTCTTCCCCCAGCATATCCAACTTTGCTCTCAAAGCTGATGCAAAGAAAGCTGAAGAGAAGTATGGAAGCCTTGCTGCTGACACAATCTGCAACAATTTTTATGTGCAGAAGGTGGCTTCAAGCTTACTAAGTTCACAACAATCTTCTCAGATCCATACCACAGAAACATCACTCAAAAGAACCCCAAACACGTGATTTAGACTATGACGGACTGCCTGTTGAACGTGCTCCAGGGATGCAGTGGCATATCAACGGTGATGTTTTTGGATTCTCAGTTCACCTGAAGAGTAAGCCATTCACACGAAGAGGACTCTTGTCTACGATGTCGTCACTCTACGATCCTTTAGGAATTGTTGCACCGGTTTTGTTACCAGCCAAGAAGATTTTACAGGATCTGTGCATCAACAAGCAGCTCGGATGGGATGATGACATACCCGTGGAATACAAGGCATCGTGGGAGCAGTGGATAGAAGAGCTTCAGCATTTGAATACACTACGGTTTGATAGATGTCTCAAACCTTCTGATTTTATACATGTTGTTTCTGTTCAACTACATGTATTCTCCGATGCAAGCATTGTTGGTTACGGTTGTGTAGCATAACTACGTATGTCTAACGATGAGGGCGGTATTTACACAGCTTTCTTGATTGGAAAGTCTAGGCTTGCTCCAGTGAAAACTATCACTGTTCCCAGGTTGGAATTAACTGCAGCCACTGTGTCTATTCACATCGGACAACTGTTAATGAAGGAACTGGAGACTACACCTGAAAGTGTCACTTACCACACAGATTCAACGACGGTGTTACACTATATCAACAATGAAACAAAGAGGTTTCCAGTCTTCGTTGCCAACCGTGTCAAGCAATTCAGAGACTTTTCAGAACCTACTTAGTGGAAGTATGTAGATTGAAAAAGCAATCCGGCTGATGTTGCATCCAGAGGTATATCTGCATCACATCTGCTTACCTGTATGAATTGGTTTCATAGGCCCAAATTTCTTTCTTCTTCAGAATCAGAATGGCCAGTACAGCCACATCTTATCCATGATGAGAAGATGCTTGAAGAAACAGTCACAGCAACCGATGCATTACAGGATGACTGCTCTCACAACACTGTGAATAAATTGTTCGAACGTTACTCCAGCTGGTATCGTCTCAAGCGTGCTGTAGCCATAGATAACAGATTGTTTGACTCACTCGAGCCACGGAGCGATGAACATCAATACAACAATAAGAGGCATGCTAAAAGCAACAGATCTCTTTCTGTGGAGGACCTCAGTCGAGCAGAGAAGAGTATTCTTCAATGTGTGCAGACAATACACTTTAGCAAAGAGTTTGAACTGCTTCAAGGATGTGAAGGTACACGAGGCCGAGTTCCAATGACAAGTTCAGAGTATAAACTTGACCCATTCCTTGAAAGTCGAATTCTCAGAGTCGGGGGTCGCATTGGCAGAGCTAATATCCCCAAGGAGATGAAGCACCCAGTTATACTTCCTTACAGAAGTCACGTGACGTCACTGATTATTACAGACCAGCACATAAAGCTAGCCCATGCAGGACGTAACCATGTACTTTCCATGCTGAGAGAAACCTACTGGATTATAAAGGCTAACTCTGCTGTCCGCAACGTCTTGTCACACTGTGTAACCTGCCGACGTCTGCGTGGTTCAACATATCAACAGAAAATGGCTGACTTGCCATCTAGAATTCAAACCTGCTCCACCCTTTACCTTCACCGGTGTGGATTTTTACGGACCCTTCGTTATCAAAGATGGACGCAAGTACGTAAAACGCTATAGTTAGCCGAGCAGTGCATATTGAAACGGCAAATTCACTTGACACTGACTCTTTTATTCATGCTCTAAGACGCTTCATAGCACATAGAGGACAAGTGTCAGAGATATGGTGTGACAATGGCACCAACTACAGAAGGCTGTGTCAGTAATGGATCAAGATAGTATCAAATCCGACCTGTTGAAAAGTAGCATCAAATAGAACTTTAACCCTCCATCGGCCAGTGACATGGGTGGCACCTGGGAACGGATTATCAGAACAGTTAGAAAAACCCTGACTCTTGAAGGATTTTAATGAACGCTTGGATGATGAATCGTTCCGAACTTTAATGTGCGAAGTTGAGGCAATTGTCAATTCACGGCCACTAACCACAGTATCTGACAGTCCTGATGACCTATGTCCACTTACTCCAAATAATCTCCCACAGATGAAAACTAGCGTGTCTGTACCACCTCCTGTCCAATTCCAGAAGAATGAAGTATACATGCGGAAAAGGTGGAGACGGATCCAATATTTGGCCAATGTCTTTTGGTCCAGATGGAGAAAGGAGTAATTGGTGTCACTGCAACGGCAAAAGTGACACGATCCCAAAACGGAATATCCAAGTGGATGACATTGGCCTGATAATGGATGACAGTTTACCGAGACTATTATTTTCTAGTTTCTTGAACCTCAACACTGTTCATTCAAAGCTAACGTTAAAAGGAAAAGCATGTTAACAGATCCAAACGAATGAGGTTTTCACTTATTATTGTCAAGGAATAAGGGACAATAAACATCAATTGAGAGTATCAAGACTGTTGATTTCTGCCATAATACTTGCCATGCTTCGCTAAAATTCAAGTGAGCTGATGTCCTGACTTGCTTGTCCAGTGTCCGTCGACAGCAGCAGCAGCATGGGGTCATCTCATCAGAAACCATGGACATTTGAAGCTGAAACCAACTATGCCATGGCAGCCATATCAACCCCAATTAAAGACCATACTGTGGCCGTCTTTTGACCAAATGTAATGAATTATGGTGTATTTGGAGTTAGTAGTGGTTCTTGATTACGATATTCTATACATTGACCTTGATACCACCTTTACCACGTCCTTAAATTAACTATCGATATCTAAGTACAATAATCCCCATTTTATGTCACCACACCTTAAATTATCACACAAGGCATTCTCAGCTCTGTAGAGAGCTCCTGTGAAACTTCTGGAGTAATGAAACTGACATTTGACATGCATGCCCCTTCTTATGATGACATAATATTTACTTCAAATAACTGATTTTTTCAATGTCATATTTTTGTCGTAAGCTGTTTTAAAATTGAATTTAACAAAAACGTTAAAAATCATATTCTCAAAAACAAACAGATACAGAAAGCTGGAATTTTGTGTGAATGATATAACTTTATTCAAGTTTGTTCATCATCAATCAACTCCTGTGTCGTAGAGATTTTTGTTTCCACAAGGTTGAAGTGGATCAGAAATGTATAATTTACTAATTTAGCCTAAATTAAAAAATCAAAGATGTTAAACAATTTACTTTTCAGAATCCATGCAGCCATTAAAGTGCAAAATTGGAAGAGTCTACCTTAGACCCCACTGCAAACTAGCCTGCCACCACATTTCAGTGAATGATCTGCTTACATTGAGGAGGAATGGTAAAATGTAGGCTTTCCTTATATGGTTACCATGGAAACCCAAACAGGAACGGTTCGAGCAGAATAAGGTGATGATGTAAGAAGGCTTGGCCTTTATTGTTTTCAAAAATTATTGTGAAACAAGTTTAAGCAGGGTTAAACTGTCCGTGGACAGGAGGCCAGCATTTTGTTTAGTATGTCCATTAACCCTTGGGACCCGTGAAGATTCCGGGGTAGAATAGGTCCAGCAGCCCTAGATTGCCGTAAAAGGCGACTATGCTTGTGGTAAAAGGCGACTAACGGGATCGGGTGGTCAGGCTCGCTGACTTGGTTGATGCAGGTCATCGATCCCAATTACGTGGATCGATGCTCATGATGTCAATCACTTGATTGTCTGGTCCAGACTCGAGTATTTACAGACCGCCGTCATATAGCTGTAATATTGCTGAGTGCGGCCTTAAACAACAAACCAGCCATCCAACCAACCATTAACCCTTGGCTGGTCAAAGCCAAAATATCTATTGCTTCAACTGTAAGGCAACTCAGTCTACAGAACCAGTTTTGCTGAGCATTGATTGTTGTTGCCATAACAAGGTTGCGTCTTCACCAATACAACAAAATTATACACTGCAAAAAAATACAAGAAAGCAAAAGTAGTAAAATCTGACAGAATGTTGTAGCTATCCATACCAAATTAATACCAAAAATGAATTATGGTGAAAAGATGGCAAAAACACAACCACGCGAGGGCCGAGCGCCGAGCGCCGAAACACATCAACATGATTGCACGTGCAACATCACTTGTTGGGCTATTAAAACGTTTTGTTTTCATTTGCATGCCACCACAATCTTACCACTGTTGTCAAGTTGGCAACAGGGGAAACTAGTCCCAGTAAGTGACATTAAACTTATATTTAACATAACCAACTGTTAGCAAAACCACATGTCTCCACTGTTTGGGAGACGTTTGTAAATACATTTGTATATACTTGTGGGTTCATTAAAGGTGTCAAATTTAATTTGTCTTGTCATTTTGGATGGTGAATTAATCATCACTTCAAGTGAATAGCGAAAACATGCCACGGCTGACGGAAGCCCAACGAAACAACGACATTGGCTGACATCAAACAGAAGAATCATCTTCAGCTAAAGCCAGGTTTTTCAACGTAGCACCAATCACCCTTACACGACTGAGGAATCGTTATCAGACATATGGGACAACACGGGACAACCAGATCCGGTCGACTACATATCACTACTAGATCACGGATCCACGTGACCACGTCACTTAAGTGAAAGAACAACCACGGTCACCTCTACGACTACGACAATACCAGGATAGGATATCAGCCTTGACAGCGAGGAACAATTTACGCGCTGAAGGTATTCGTGGCCAGTTCGAGTTGTCATTTTGACAGATCTGCATCATCGGCTTCGACTTGCAGATGGTAGACGTCGTGTTTATAGGCATCGCGGGGAACATGCCCGAAACTGCATACGTGAAGTGGACAGTTTCGGTGGAGGTAGTGTGATGATGTGGGCGGCCTACACTGGTAAAACAGACCTGGTTTAACGGGACAGCGTTACACGGATGAAATTCTTCGGCCACAGGTGCAACAAGCGAACATCATTTTCCAACAAGACAACGTCCAACCTCACACGACAAGACTGGCAACAGCCTTTTTCAGGAATCACAACCACAATTGATTGCTTCCATGGGACGACAATGCCGGTCTGTTTTGGACTCTAATGGTGGCCATAAATCATACTGAGAACAGATGATCTACACATAGAATTTCTACTGCTCCACGTGTGCCACGTGGAACCTGGGCCAAAGACAATAATGATATTTACCAATTTTGAACAATCGATTTATATGTGTTAATTATTTATATGAAATATAAAATATACATCTTAAATCACTTTGCCTCTCCCTTTTTGAAGAGTATATATTGTACTGTTGTTGTTTTAAAAAATAAGGAGAGATATTAAGAATCAAGGCCAACCGGAAGTGGCACCTCTGACAATGACATTGAAAATATAACTTGATACAAAGTGTACAAAGATCGTTTTAATTGTCGTGAAGTACTGATATGTACTGTGATGTTTTCCCTGAAGACATTGGTACTATTACAATATAATGAGATTGTGGAAATGGAGAACTGGGTGTTGATTAGTGGATCACAGTGGTGGGGCATCTGTGATTGTACTGAAATCAAAGGGGATATAACAGTGAGAATGTATGTGGTCTACAATGAACCCAGCGGTGAATATCAACAGGTACCCATTAGTACAAAATAGAAGATTTCTTTGATACTTTGGCGGGTGGACACATCTTGCTTTTGGCATTGCCTCTGCACCAGCCAAAATAACTTGGACAAAGTATTGTGTCATCAAGATGACATTTTGGTGACAGGATTAAGTGAAGAGGAACATTTCAGAAAGCTAGAGGACACATGAGATGAACATTATTAGCCAAGTATCTTGTACAGTCCGTTTGGCTCAAAATGAGAATGATGAATCGCATAAAAACTCAAAATAGGGAACTGCCTTCAAAAGCGACTAACGGGATCGTGTATTTGATGCATATCATCATATCCGAATTGCGTGGATCGATACTCATGGTGTCAATCACTGTATCGTCTGGTCCAGACTCGATTATTTACAGACCGTCGTTATATTGATGAGTGCGGCCTTAAACAACAAACAAAAACAAAAAACAAAATAGGGAATAGTTTATTACATGTCAATGCGGTACATGGCAATGAATACCCTGTACCCATCAAGATCTGCTGTTTGTTATTTCTATTCCCATCAGTGGAACATGTTGTTTAAGAAACTACATTGTTGTTATGTTTACAAGTTGACATCTTGAAGGAGGGGGGCGCAACGGTAGGAGAACCCGAGCAAATACGCAATGCACGTACTAGATAGTATGCATCGTTGTTGACTGACAAGATGCGCTACCCAGTTGATGTGAAACAATTGATTTTCACTATTTTGAGTTATTTTGCAATTCATCGTTCTCACTGGGAGCGAATCAGACTGTATATGTTGCTGACTGCAGCGAAATATTCATTCACTCACTCACGTCAATGTTTATGAAAATCCGAACTCATCGGTCCAGTGACCCAGGCATGATCAATGATCCCAACAATTGCTACGACAGAGCTTCATACGTGGTTGATGTTGTTTGGACTTGATATTGTTGTGGTTGTTTCAAGTCCTATAGGACCCAGTATCTCCTGTACACATCTAAAATATGGATCTGGTCTGTAGCGACACAAGTCACATTGACCACGTGATCAGATGACGTCCCATGTCAGTTGTACCAGACCACTGAGAGCCATTGACAGAAGGCAAACAAAGAGACGCAGAAATCTATTTATATACTTTTGTTTAGTTTTAGCTTATTACAAATGCATGTAGCTAATCTATGCAAGGTAAACAGGTTCATTCATACATTCCCTCCGGCCCACATCTAAAATCGCTGTAAAAGTACAGTGTAATTTACACCAATTCTTCAACAAATTATGTACTTATATTTAAATTTAGTTGAAATGGTAATCCGTACTGACAAATAAAACATGTAGTAGACCTGAGTTAAAACAAGTGGTTCTTCCTGGTTACATCAGTTTTCAGAAATATGTGCATATTGTTTCCTTGTCGCGATTCATGTTTTGTTGTTGTTCATGTTTTTCTGTGAGCGAAACGAAGCACGTGAGTGTAAAGTTGCAATCAGAACTGACGTGATAAATACTACAGCTCAAACACGTTTATGCCCAGTTTACTCATATACCATTCCCCCCGTTCGATGTTATGTTTCCGTCCGTCGAACACATGCTCTTGATACAGTTGGAATCGTTCAATGGCGTCTGCTTTTAGCTGTTTGATTTGACTGATAAATGTGCGTTCTCGATGGTTACTGTCACAGCCTTGTTAAAGACAGATGATGGTGGTCAATCGCCTGTGTGATGTACATCTACCGAATTCAAAAGCGCAGAACATAAATATGATTTTTTCTTCTTGTTTGCATTTCGATGGTGAACGACTGTTTGTGGCGTAAAAGGTTAGCACTGATATCTTCCGACAACCGAAGATTGATTTTTTGGTGTGAGGCACTTGTTACAGAGAGTGAAGGCACAACATGCATTATTTTACCATTTTTATGTGTTCTTCAAAAATATTTGCAGGACATGCATCTACATTCGAATATCATGTTGCTATTCCATCTTTTCTTTCATAGGAGGCAATGGTGAAATATCAATATTAGCCAAATTGTAACAAAGTCCACAGTCCTGATGGTTTTCGGTAGTAAGTTAATTCGGAAAGGACAATCAACATTATAAACATGAGCCATGTTAACTCAGGTGTCATGTTAATTCGGGTGCCATGTTAATTCAGGTGCCATGTTAATTCAGGTGCCATGTTAACTCAGGTGCCATGTTAATTCAGGTGCCATGTTAATTCAGGTGCCATGTTAACTCGGGTGCCATATTAACTCGGGTGCCATGTCAACTCAGGTGCCATGTTAACTCGGGTGCCATGTTAACTCAGGTGCCAAGTTAACTCGGGTGCCATGTTAATTCTGGTGCCATGTTAACTCAGATGCCATGTTCACTCAGGTGCCATGTTAACTCGGGTGCCATGTTAACAAGCAAATGAGAAAATTAAACCTCAGCTGGTTTATGATACCACATTTGATGATCATGTAATGAATCACAGGAACTCGATGATAGCGTGTATAGCATAATATATCCGTATAGACAAAAAAAACTCTCTCTATATATAGACAAGGAGTGACACCCGCCATCTTGGTTCTTATTCAAGAAACGTTTGCTGAGTTCATACCCGTGTATCGCCGTAATTTCCAGCCACCTTTTTCTTGTTTACCTCGGCGGCGAGGCTTAGGGTTGAGAATTGATGGTTGTTTTAAAATAAATACGAGGTGAGTTGACCACAGATGAAAACACGATTGTGTTCCAATAGGTCGAATATATTATGCTATACACGCTATCATCGACTTCATGTGTTATGAATGTATCAAAATACACTTAGACGCAAATGGGATCCAGATATGCTATATTTGTTTTACATCGAAGTAATGTTTTGCAAATTCACGCACATGTTTATTATATTTGAAAACTAAGTTTTTGGTGTTGTTTTACTACACATGTAGGTTTAAGACTTGTGACAGAAACAATAGTAGAGGTAGAGCTATAATGAGTGGAAAAGGGCAATTTTCAAGAGAAGATCTAAGCGAGTAATGATCCAATTACAAGAGGAATACTTGCAGTAATTCCGTTCTCTCTGCATATACATCTGCCAACAAATAGGCTATCTGATGTTTAATACTTTTGTCCATACTTTTGGTATTGTTTTAAGTCTTAGGTTTTGAATTATTGTAGAGAACATTGTATTATTCTAATTCACATGAACACACGTCAAAATGTCCAAAATGTTATGTGAGGTGTGTCAAGCAGATCTTGGAGGACGAAAATTGTGCATGGTCATTTGCTGTTCACCTCACACCCTGGAGTATTCAGGCTGGACTCCCCCGAAAAAATCTTTTACAAGCCTTTCTCTGTCAATACACAAAAACAAGACAAATATTAAACACATTATCCCCACAGCGACCCAACCCATGATAGCACTGATGTAGTCATTCACTTGGTAACTGTGCATGTTCCGGCGAAAAGCGGAAGTGCCAGGAGGGTATAGTCGAAGTTGCTTCTCAATCCTTGCAAGAACAACCTGCAACTGCTCTGTGGTCATTTGCGTTGACATCTCTGTTGAGTTTGCGGTCGCCACGGCGGAAGTTGCTATTGCCGTTTCTGTTGTTGTGAATGTAGATGTAGCGGTTGTAACAGCAGATGTTGGACATTCCTGTTTGGTTGTGGTTGGCGATTCAGTGTTGAACTTTAAATACTGATCCTCCCAGTATGATTGGTTGTAGAGTCCAAGACACGGATTGAAAGCAGGGGGAATGGTCCTGGTCCAGTTCTGTTGAAAAAAAAGAAAGATGTAGATTCACCTTGAAACCTTACTAGCATTGACACTGGTTTAATGGAAACCCAGACACTGAGAACGTCTATATGGACAAAGTGACATGATGTTGTAGCCATCAGCAGTTGATCTCAATTTGTTCATCTGGGTATTTAACTGGGTACAGTACCGTCCAGGGTAATGAGATTTTACAATGGTTTGACAAGAGTATCATTGACGAATACGATGCAAATTAACAAATATATATTAGATACAATTAAGATGATGTTTCTTTATAGTTATGACAATTTTATATTTTGTCCCGATGATGTCTTTCATCAAAACATTTTCAAAATGCAAATTATTACCAAACCGTAAATTGTGGCTTATGGTTACAATCTAAAGTTTAGCGTTATACATCATACAGAATGCTTTACCGTGTTGATGGGAAGCAGCCTCATTCCAACTGGCATGCAGTAACTTTCTATATGTCGTCCACTCATCAAATATGCAGCAAAGGTCGTCGAACCGCTCACCCTGATAACGTTTGTTTCATTAGTGAGTAAGAGATACACTCCTACAAGACTGGATTCATTGTGGTACATCCAAACCGTCTCTTCTGGCAAGGCTTCCCCATTCAGAGTCAAGGTTTCTCTGAGATCAGCAGTACCTGTGATGACGACATAATTGACGTCATATCTTCCATGGAGAGTCGCGACTGTCTCTGTTATCCACTGTTCTACTGGAATTACCATCATCATGCAGGGGTCTGTAGTACTCTTCCCGTCGTCCCCAACTACAAATTTCACCAGCAATACCGGTTGATCTGAGATCACCGAGAACATAGATTCAGAACTGAGATTAAATTCCGCAAAGTTGCCCTCATGCTCCAGGAATACAGTCTCATTGGGCAGGGTTACCGTGGTGTTGGATGTGCTGGTGATGATTCTATAGAAGTCGATGAGAAATTCTTTACGGCCTGGCGTTATAGGCGTTAGAAACGTCTTCCCCCATGTTTGCACAGACGGAATCTGTTCCACCAGATGTTCCCTGCAACAGGTCCCAGTATAGCCCGTCTTCTTATTACCACTGTAAAAGGCAACAGGCTTTTCTGCATGTATGTAGGAGCCCGTGAGGTCCTGACTTGTTTGTAGTTGAAAGGTTTCATAACTATCAAGGGTGATGGCAACGGAGCCTTTTATGTCCACAAGAACACCGTCAAAATATACGGGGAATTCACTTTCGAGAGATGGGAGTTCTATACGGACATTGGTTGGTTCAGAGCCTGATGTCACAGCAAACTGACACCCATTTTTGCACCGACCATATGTGACAGCATAGTAGTCCATCCCAAGGGAGTTGACAGGAAGGGCAAGGTAACCGTCAGCTGAAAGGTGTTCAATGTTGATGGCAAATACGGAAAAGGGAGCATCTCCAAGCATGTGAACAACTTTTTTTGATTTTCCCGTTCCCTCTGTTATGATGTTATTTGGTAGGGTGATTCTATATTGGCCGTCACTAGGGATTGTGATGGTTTTATCGGTGACATTCTCGCCTATGTCTTCTTTGAATGTGACGTTGACGGAAACGTCATGCGGTAACGTCGATACCAATAATATCTCCTTGTCTAAAGGGGTCCCAATCGGCCTTGCATCCAGGAAAGTGATGATAAATTCGTAACCAGAAGAATTTTGTGCACCTGTAAGGTAAAACACTGTAAACTTCAAACATGATATTCTTGCAATATTGGAGTTAATACAGGACCCCCCTGTCTTTGGATATCAAAATACATCAATACAAATCGATTAAATAAGCAAAACTCAGAGGCTATGTCAACGAAACACAAGGATGGGGTGTTATGTTTTTTCACAATATTATTGTCAATAATTAAGAACAAAAACAATGCATTTGACATTATGCAGAGTCAAACATAAAAGATATCTTTGGGCTGATACATTATTGAAATGCGTTTATTGAAAATGATATCATGGCATCGATTTCTCAATTATATATTGGCAGAACAAGTGCATTGTTGGATGCTTTTATGTTTATGAGTTTGAATTATTAATTTATTAAAGGAGAGTTGTGTCCAGCACGTAAACATCCATTCAACTGTGATTCCCTGCAAGGCATGTCGCACCCATCATACAGATGTACTAACTAAAGAGGAAGAGAGATTTAATTCTCAGCTGAATTAAGAACGGTTTGGTTGAAGGACGATCAGTTCATTAACTCCCAGGTGCATAATAGCGATGGTGTTGTTTCAGGATCACATACTCCCAAACAGCTTATAATGGAGCTCTTTATGACTAGTTTATATTTTATGGACGTTCACTCCGATAAAGGAAACGTCTTTACCTTAGGGACCGGCCACTTAATATTCTGGAGAAATAGATGTCTGGTATTATTTCAAGACATACGAGGGCTGGTCAAAAAGTTCTAAGCCTAACAAACAAAACCAACAATTGTGAAAGTGTTTTTAATCATATTTTCAACATAATCTCCCTGTTTTTCAATACACTTCACATATCGATAGTGAAGCTTTTCAATTCCAGTCAGGACGCTGAAGCCACCCTGAAATACCCATTTACTGCAGCTTTGAGGTCAGGTCCGGCGAGTATGGAGGGCGAGGAAGCTCTTTGAACCCACATTGTCGTACAACAGTCTTTGCAAGTCGAGAGGTGTGAGAAGAGGCATTGCCATGAAGTAAGTAGAACACCAGCCGTGACCTCGACGCTTTTTTAAAATAAAGATCTTTGCTTAAATCAGTCAGGCAATAAGCAAATCAGTAGAGTAATCGCCGTTAATCGTCTTATGACTTTCTAAGTAATCAACACGGATCACACACCCTTTGCATCCCAGAATGCACTGGTCATAACTTGCTTCACTGATATTGAAGACTTAATTTCTTTTGGTGCTGGAGAAATTGAATGTAGCTGTTCCATGGATTGACGTATTGATTCGGGATCATGGTGGTAGATCCTTGTTTCCTCATCGTTACTAATCTCTTTTTGAATTTGACGAAATCTTCCTGAATTAGCTCTTAAGATCAGTGGTTAGCAACTTTGGCACCCAGCGAGCAGATCTATGGCTTAGACCTGTGTCTTCCTCAAGATAAGCAATGGTAATACTTCTATCTGACAGTAAATGTTTTTCCATCTTCTTGACTGAATCTTCAATGATGGAAATTAAGGGACGTCCAGATGTAGGCTTGTTCTCTCTACATTAAACATAGCTGCCCAAATGTTTAAGTGAAATATCTAGAGCACTCGCCCAAAGTTTAACAGTGAAATAGCTAGATCACTTATCCCCATACACTTGTGACGTCTGGTCATGAATTTCTTGGGGAGTATTTTTCTCTGAAGTAAAAAACTTGATGACTGCTCGGTACTCGTTCTTTTCCATTTCTGAGTCCATTTGGACCCCTATCACGTTCAACTGGCTGTCACTAATATACAAACGGCCTCAAAAGACCAAATACACTTGCAATGAACTAATCTAACAATGTACTACATTGACTTTGTTATGGCCCATAATTGAGAGTTAGTCAGACTTAGAACTTATTGACCAGCCCCCGTACAATATTTTTTCACTGAAAGGAGAAGCCAACACTTTTACTGGATCCACGTCATATTTATTTTAACGACGGCCAGCAGTGTTTTGGTGGGTAAAGCCTGAGGCTTTGTTTTCCAGATTTTCCGAGTATCAAAATATTACTGCGGCGCCTTAGACGATTAGCTAACCGCCCCTCAACTACAAGATATGCATGTCTTGGGAGGGACAACATTAACTGCTTATACAAAAGGCAGTACATCAATAAAGCTTTACTTGAAGGTATTGACCAAACTAAAACAATGGATATTATCTGACTCACATCTCTTTTCAAGGATGCTCTATAGTTGACAAAGATCAGTGAACTTTAGTTCATAAATCGCCATTATGTTTATTTTTGTTAAAATATTAAACTTTCAGCATTTATAAGTTCAAAAGGTGTTGAAGGAGAGGGGGTTCATTGAATCTGAAAGACGTCTTTAGTTTAAAGGCAATATTTGATAGATATTGAAGGACAATATTCAACTTACATGTTCACAAGTATATACATCATATCACTAAAGCAACCTGGCGAACCAGGTACCTTCCAAGTGAATTGTTTAAGTAGCGAAATCTTCAGCCATTAAGTAATGTGTTATATGAGATAACATCATCATCACAATGTAATCAATGAATTTAAAGAGTATCGTTATGGAACACACAGTTATAAGAAGTTCCCCAGCATCTGGTTAAGCAGTGGCCAAGATACATGTATTTTGATTTGCGCAACATCGTCAACAATGGCCAAAGTGCAAATTTGCAGTTCCAGCTAGATCACTGTGATTTACTTTTTACCTTTTTGGGAAATGAAAGTCATGATTACAGCTGGACCCCATCGCAGCTCCCTGAAAACATTTTGCTTATGTGAGGTTGTTTTAGACAGACAGACAGACAGTTTGATTGGCAGGAAGGCCATCAGACCCATAGTTCAAAAAGGTTTACAAGTACCATATTACAGAGAGTTATTTCTTGAGGGAAGATAAACAGGTGCTTTAACTTCCTGTGGAGATAGAATTCAGGAACCTGGCAAAGTTTAACCTGACATTATCATCTGTTGACTGACATATTCTTTGTAATGAAAAATAGTTATCACTTGCAGTTTGGGGAATTAAATATTTCCGTTTTTTATCGTAGAGCACACCTTAGTATATGACATGCATTACGTCTTCAATTACATTAGAATGCTTGCACAAAGCATTTTGGTCATCACAGCTTACTAAACCTCTACGAACCAAATGAATATCAAGGGTGTTATTACCACTTCAATTTAGTTAGTAGTCGTTTATACTCCCAAATATTAGTATTTAAAAGATAATGTTCACAAGTTAAATTAAACTTATGAGACTTATAAAATTCAGGTGATATGGTATCTAGCGATGCAAGCCAATCTTAAATTGTGCAGTCATAAACTCTTTCACTAAATTTATAAACAAAAATATTGGTATCACCCACATCTTGTGCAAACCAGACGAAGCCAAAACCATAACGAAATAGTTAAATAGTTCACAGAAGTTGCCCAATCAGGACGTTTTCTGTCGGCCGTTAACAATAACATTTTATAATAATGTAATGGATACCAACTTGAGTGCATTTGTAAAATTTTGAGCCAGTACTTAATAAATTTAATATGATAAATAGTATGCAGTGGAACTCTACCACATTCTCCATATGCTACTGCATTGGCTGCCCTAGTACCCTGTATGTAACAAACATTTGCAAAACTTTCGGTGTACAATTTCGATACCTTCTCTTTTCTCCAAACCCCAGATTTCTGCTCCATATGTTAATATTGGTACAATCTTCTTATCAAATATATTAAAAGCTTCTTTAATTGATAACTCATAACGTCTTATTAAAGACTTAACTGGAAAGAGAGTTTTACTAGCTTGCTCAGATAAAGTTTTGCAAGCTTTTACAAATTATTTATATGCGTTAACAGTTTTCATATTTTAACCATTATAAAACCATGTTTCATATTTTGACAATGGACCACCCATTTTGAAAACAATAATTTTACTTTTATCAGTATTAATGTCCATGCCCCACTGATGACAATATAAATACAATGCATCTAGTCTCAGCTGTAGCTTAATTACTATGTCCGCCACCAGGATCAAGTCATCGGCAAACAACAGCGCTATGATATTTAACATTTCCTCAGTGATGAAAATACCGTCATCAAGCTTTTCTTCTAAAGATATGACAAGTTCGTTTACAAATAAAGAAAACAATGTAGGACTGAGGATGCAACCTTGTCTAAAACCACAGGAGCTGTCAAAATATTTGGTCAATCTTTTACCATACTCATAAATTACTGTTGTGGTTGTTTTAACCGTGTCCAACTATCTATTTGTTTGGTGATCACATATAATGAATATGTCCAAGTAACATCAATTCTTTTACAGATTACTTTATGAAGTTTCAACTCTCTGGACCTTGCTACTCAGATGCAGATGCTTTTTCAGATTTCTTTGTAAAAATATTTGACTTGACAGAATATTTTTCACAGTTAAAAAAAGTTATTTTAACGCCACGTAGTCACCTGAGTCCTATTATTACGGTGGCACGAGTACAGCGCATAGGTCACAAAGCAACGTTGGTCACGGAGAGTAAATGGATGGATGACCTCTTGACTTCTGAGATTTCTAGGGCTTCGGTCCTGACCCAAACTAAAACACATTTAGCACATGTGTTGTCTCCTTTGGCAAGTGCCTCTGTCAACCCAGCAGTGATTAGGTACCTTTTGAATAAGATTGTAATGTGACTGTTAACCTTCTAGCGCCTCACAGGCAGCTTGGGTTGTATAATTCATTCGGAGCTGAGAATTAATCGAGTGCACACAGTGGACCTTGTGTGGTGTTGAACATAGCACAATATGAATGGCCTATTATTATTATTTACAGATTAAAGTAAGAAATGAAGCAAAGTGGGGTTGGGTGATCCTGGCACAGACAGGCTTGTTAGCCTCATCATCATCATCAGCTCAGGACCCTTGCAGCCCGAAAAGTGTCGAAAAGTGAACAATACAATTCTATTATTATTATTATTTACAGATTATAATACAAAATGCAGCAAAGAGGCTTTGATTTATCCTTCTGCCAGGAAGCGCTGCCTAATCGAACCCACCTAAAACTCCTCGGAGTATGTGAAGACGCCCCAACACTGCAGCCTTCTGCATTACCCAGATTGTCAGAAGTGCTAACCCGGGTACTCTCCTAATGTCGGTCAACAGATTGGGAGGTGCCAAATCTGAGGCACTGAGAACAATGGGGAGTCGGACAACTTTGTACGGAGAGTATATTATTATTATTAACATTATCATTATTGTTATTAATATAACGTAAAAGCAAAGACAAGGAACTCCCGCCATGCTACAGGCTTACTCGGACGTTGATGCAGGTTTATTGACACCAATCGGAAAAATGTGGAGTCAAGGCGCGCTATGCTCCCTGTTGAGGACAACGGTTACAATACAAGGGGATTCAAACCAAATATATACTCTTCAAAAAAAAAGAAACTTGACATAAATGTAAAACCACTTTTTGCCAATTATCTAAAATAATTACATTAAATGAGAACCAAATAAGTCAAACAGAAAGATGATGTGTCTATAATTCGCGAAAACACATGCAAAGCACGTAAACGTAGCGTTTGGGGATCAATTTTACAGCTTCATCCAAACGCAATCGCCTGTAAAAAACGTGCAGCACAGGATCCTGCATTTAGGCATGAACCCCCCCCCCCCCCCCCCCCCCCCCATCCCCCCCTGCTGAATTGGTGAAAAAATCCACTTCAACGGCTGTTCATGCAGTCCTTATAACGACAGTAGAGGCGGTGACAGAATGCTAAGACTGAATGCAGCTCAACGGAACAATGCCATTGGGAGATTACAAGCTGGAGCAACTCAGCAAGAAGTGGCCAGGCACTTTGGCGTATCCAGACAGACAATCTCCGCACTGTGGACCCGATACAACACCAACAGAGTTGACGACAGACCAAGGTCAGGAAGACCAAGGGTGACAACCCAAGAACAAGATTGATACATCCGGCTGCGACATCCCCGAGACCATGAGTACAGATTTCATGAGTACGCAGAATATCAGATCAAACGGTACGCAACAGATTGAGGGAGGCTGGACTTTTTGCACGAAGACCTGTTCGACGTTATGTATTGACCTGGCGGACCGTCTGCTTTGGTGCCAACAGAGGGTTAGATGGACACGTGCAAGGTGGGGCAATGTACTGTTTACTGACGAGTCCCGTTTCTTACTCACACCTGCTGATGGGCGCGCACGTGTCTACAGACGTCGGGGTGAACGTAACGCCCCCAACTGTGTGCAGCAGGTTGTTCCATTTTGCGGCGTGAGTGTTATGGTATGGTATGTCGGAATTCATCACGGTGGTAGGACGCCTCTCGTGCATGTGGCAGGTGCCTTGACAGGTGTGCGTTACAGAGACTTGATCCTACAGCCTTGCGTTCTTCCTCACGGCAACGTTCATGACGGACAGTTCCAGCAGGACAATGCTCAACCGCACATTGCACGTATTTGTCAGGACTTCTTACTGCACAACAACATCCAGACATTACCTTGGCCAGCCCGGTCACCAGATTTGTCCCCGGTTGAGCATCTGTGGGACGAGTTGGATCGACGCGTTCGCAGAAGGAATCCACCGCCCCAAACACTTCCGGCGCTTCTTGGTGCACTTCAGCATGAATGGCAGCACATCCAACAGCGCGTTATTGACAACTTGATTGCATCTATTGGTCGTCGGTGTCAAGCGGTGATTGATGCACGTGGTGGGCACAACCGATACTGACATTTTCTGTACCCCTGTGACATTAACTGTATCGTGTACGTGTGTCTGTCCAGGAGACACGATTAATGTTTTGAACATTGTGTACATTGATCTTCAAACAGTGTTTCAATCATGGTTTCTGTGTCCTTTTTTGAAACAATCTTTTTTTGAAGAGTATATAATGGATGCGGTAATCTTGTTGCCATGCCAAATGCCCTTTCCTTCAAATTTAGGATATGATACTTTCAGCAAAAGTATTCATACGCAGTTAATAATTCAGAAAATGTCCGGGGACCCAATCAGTCAGCAAATATATTTTCAGTATAGGATAAAGCACGTACGCCTCCGAGGTTCTGTTTCAAAATGTAAACCCGCGAGTGAGGGAAAACAGGGGCCGGGGGGCCCCGAGTGCTTTTCCCAAGGTCAAGGTTGTACATTTTCAAACAAAACCTCGGAGGCGTACGTGCTTTATCCAACTTATGAACCGACTAAATGCACACACACAAAACCCCCAGAAAAAAACGACATACCTCATAGTGAAACAATACAGTGTATCGCGGTATAAAAGGAAGAGAGAGGAACCACGTGCAAGTGTGGACAATTGGAATCATGACAGGATAAACGTAACAGCTTGACATCACCAGTCCCGGCCGCTCAGTGGGGAAAACTGGGTTACATAAATTAGCACGATATGAGGTTGCAGGCTCGATCCACACCATGGAATTTTCATGTTCAAATTTTTTGTGACTTTTAACCAATCACCAAACACAATTGTGTTCACATCAAGAGTCAAATTAACGAAACGAGAAATTGTAAAACCTACATTAGGTATTACAATTGAAATGTATTCATCAGGTCCGGGGCATAATTGTGGTATATGGTTTTCAAGAAGTGTATATCTTTTCATACATATAAATTCTTACCTATAAAGTCAACGTACTGTATCAGTGTGTCTTACAGGTTGGTGTTAAACAAAGTGTGAAAGGAAGGCCACAAGCTAAAAAAGTTTGCATAGTTACAATTTGTAAATGATATTACCTTTGTAGCATTGAAATAACTAATGATCTCGTGCTGTCTGTGTTCAAAATGTGGCATTAATCCTTTCCTACATTGTCTGTATATTACTTGTTTTGTTATTAAAAGTACAATATTCAATGGGCTGTTGTGTTTGCCTTGAAATCCAAACAAAACATTTTCTCTTTTTAAATCAATGGTTCCTTCCGCAACGGATTTTATCAAAATGTCGAGTTTCTCCCAAATCTTTCTTACATGTTCACAATCATATAACTTATGGATTATAGTTTCAGGTTGATTTGTACAGAAATTACACTTGGAGAATCAACATATCCAATTCTATATAGATATTTGTTAGTTGTAAGAATGTAGTAAATAATTTTAAACTGAAACCTTTACCTTATCCTCACTTTGAGTGCATCTTTTTGCCATCAATATACACTCTCCAAACGCACAGGTAGTATGGAGTTCATTGACCCGGACTACACAAAAAGTCCGGTATATAAATAGAATATAAAGTTTTATGTTATTGTAAAATGTTGGTGGCCTGATGTTCGGCAAACGGTACGTCAAAACGTAGTCATTGTCGATTTGCAATGTCTTAAACGGCATCGTTTTCACAATGAACAGTTTGCAATGCCTTTCCACAACGACAACATGTGACTATCGAGCTCCAAAATTTCATATTTGTATCTATGATATTACATTAAGTACATCGATATCAACACGTTTACTAAAAATCTACCTGTGCGTTTCTTATTTTGAAGAGTGTATATGGTCTCTGCCTAGAGCAAGTGTGTATTCTCGTGTGTGTGTTTTATTAGTGTATGTCCACAAGTGTCGTTCTTTATTGCCTTCTACCTAAGCGACAAAGGATCTGGATGACGATCAATGTGTTGTAATGAAAACGCTATTGACAAATAGAAAACATTGACGCAGTTAGTTCCTCTAAAGGAACACTATCTATTTCATTCAATGAATGTATTGAACATCGACTGTGTTGGGTATCATAATTACTGCCATGTTATGTAGTTTCTAAGTAATGTCAATATACCTGTCGTGGAACACAAACACACAGTAGGGAAAGGAAAATAGGGTATTAAACTAATTACATATATCAACCAGAAACCAATGAAGATACATTTACATAGACCAATGCGCAAATACGTAAGGTAAAATGCACATTGTTCACGAACGCGTTTTCTTTGGTAAAAGGAGTTCACATCCCGATATATCTTGGGCTTATGCCAATTATGAGATTAAATATACAAATAAAGAATTTGTTTCATGTCAGTAACAAATTCATCGCGATAATGATTCATGGTTAATAACCATACCTTGCTCGTGGGTATCCTCGTTTAACCAGTGCATTATATCGCCATTCTATTATGCTAAATACCCTGGGCCTAGTCGCCACCATAGTTTCGGTATCTCGTCACCACCTCCATCGCTCTATTACTAACCACAGAATAATGCTCGCTCGTGAGAGTAATTTTATTGGACGAATATTATTTGCGTTGTGCAATTCCAACAGGGCTCAATCGACGCTACGTCAGCGATTGGGTCGAGGGTATTAAACATAACAGAATGACGAAAAAAATACACTGCATAATCAAGGGTTTCACAAATGTTATGTTATTTTATTTTTTGCAGATTTCCTTACACCAGAAGGCTATCTAGCTGAACTATGAAGGGAGAAAGTAACTTTGGAGAGTTTTGGTATCGATCTTCGTTCTGTTTCTTATTGTCTGAGGACCGTCGAAGATTCGAATATGGTACTTGATGTTATCTTGCTTGATACTCTTGGCTAGAACAAGAACTGGTCGGTGAGTGAATTAAATTTGTCAGAGTAGGGAATCCAAACTGCGGCATGACTTAAGTGGGCTAACCCTATAAAACTGACATTGTCTGGTACAAGATGACACACGCACACACGCACACACGCACACACACACGCACGTCTTTTTAAAAATTAAAATGATTATTGACAAAGAGATCTGACGTAGAAGTCTATAATGAGGAGTCCTTGCTCCATGTGTCGTTTGGCACTGAACATGATGGCCATGTAATATAGTAACATCTATCTGCAAAGGTTCACCACTACGACTTCAACTTTACAATAGTCAAATTTCTCTTTGTGTCGAGCCAATTCCAGCAGCTCCAGCCTTTGATGTATATTTTTCACTTCTTTTGAAGAACCATAGAGCATGCTCTTTCCACGAACTATTTAAAGAACCATTCGCATCTTGCTCAAAAGTTGTTTGATCTTACATGTCCTCAGAAAAGCTTTCGAAAGCTTTGTGGAAGACATTTCTAAATTAAATGTATCGATGATAAAAATGGTGTCCGATGCAATTCCTTCTTTCGACTTGTACCATATGTTCCAGAGGTTTTTAAGGTAAACAATTGTTTTGCCTTTGCGTGTGTTTGTGACTGGTGGGGCAGGATGCACTCACCGTTTCGCGAACACCTGGTATCATCACTATTAAACTGAAACTTTTGCCCTTTTAACGTATTTTGGTATGACGCGGCCACGGACCTTCCGCTCCCCGGGCGGACGCTCTACCACTAGACCACGGAGGCGGTCTTTAACCTCTTAGACAAATGGGCCATAAGACCAATATGTTTATGAAATATCGGTCATGAATAAATGTAACTGATCATATATTGAGTATATATTGAAACAAAACAAATTAATCATTATAATTCGCGCACATTAACACAGTTCAGAACAAACCTGTTTGTGTTACTTGTTCGGTACACGTCACACAACTGATGATGGAATTAGAGAGAAGGAAAGTATGGAATACCACACAACAGAATATTTACCGAAAATTTGAAAAATATAAACTTTGAAAATTCAATGAAAGACATTATATTCGACGTGAATTCTTAACAAGAACTTCCAGACATAATTATATCTGATCACTGACGTCGGAATGTTATATACTGCGTTATTTCTTCCCAGACCTTTGAAGGCAAAATATATACATAAACTGCGACATATCCTGAAATAATACATACCTCGAGATACAGTATTATATAAAGTTTTAAATATTACATCATGGCATTCTGATAACACATGACACACGCTCACAGAGCAAAACAAAAGCTAGAAATGACATAAACGAAGACTAAAGCAGGTATCTTACAAACTTATCAAATATTCCATCCAAGTCGGCGTTTCATGCCACAGTAAGTTTACCAACACATAATAACTACAACGGTTCTTACCTGTATGATCAAACGTTGTATATAATATTACCAGTAGAAAATATGTCTGTTTCTTCATCTTAAGTTAGCGACTGGTCTTCGGAGAACCTTTCCTCTGCTGCATGCTGTGAAAATAGCCAGCGCGCCCAGGACGGAAGAGCAGCTACCTAAGCATAACCACACACCAATCGATACTTCTTGTTTACTGTTATCCCTATAGAAGCGACGATTCTTTTATGTATGGTATGGTTGGTGGAGGGGCTGTCGGGTAGCCTAGTGGTTAAAGCGTTTGCTCGTCACGCCGAAGACCCGGGTTCGAATCCCGACACGGGTACAATGTGTGAAGCCCATTTCTGGTGTCTCCCGCCATGATATTGCTGGAATAGTGCTAAAAGCGGCGTAAAACCAAACTCACTCAATGTGGTTGGTGGAAACGGAGACTATATATAACTCACTATATATCTCCCGAATATGGTTCAATCTTGCCTTTTTGTCACTGTGTGATGCGTTTTACAGCCAAAAAAAAAATTTGTTACCTTCAACATATATAAGTACGTATTCTACCTTTACGTCGTATGTTTTCAGCAAAGATTCGGAGTGACATTGTAAATAAGGAAAGATCCTGAATCATACCATTTACTTGACGTTTTACTTTGACTTATGTCTTGAAGTTGTTGTTGTTTGTTGTTTAACGCCGCACTCAGCAATATTTCAGCGATATGACGGAGGTCTGTAAATAATCGGGTCTGGACCCGACAATCCAGTGATTGACATCAGGCGCATCGATCCACGCTATTGGGATACGTTGACATGCATCATCCTGACCACCCGATCCCGTTAGTTGTCCTTTACGACAAGCATGGGTTGCTGAAGACCTATTGTACCCCGAATCTTGGTAAGGCTTTAAATCAAGTGCCGTTGATTGGTTCGAATCCAAGTTTCGCCCCAATTAAGTTTCAAGGTTTGTCAGCACCATACCCGTACTTGTTGGTTTCACCAAAGCGGTAAATGTCTGCATCCCTATAGGCCTTCATTTCACATCAAGCTGGCGCGCCGTCATATAACTGAAATACTGTTAAAACAGGAGTTAGGCATTCTTGGGGACGGCCTGTGGTTTTATCGGGGAAATGAATATTGTTCCCGAAAATTCATGAAAACAATGCTTCAGACTACGAATACCAAACGCTAGAGTATAAAAGTATCCCCCCCCCCCCCCCCCCCCCCCCTTCACGAAAGTAATCGAAAAGGGTGTCTTCTTTATACAATAGGTTCATTTCACGTGTACAGTCATAACACATTAATCATACATTACACCTATGCCAATATCCTTGTGTATGTGTGTAATGTTAAGATCTATGACGCGTGTAGTGTTGTTTATGAACAGACCAGTAATGCACATGGGATATCACCTACACAGTATAGGTGCTATCTAGGGCACTGTTGGTTCTGGTTCATATACCATAAGACGTCGTTATAGTTATTTCCCCTCAACAAATCCCGCATGACAATTCCACACTTCGGCATCGACTAACACATACCTTAAACAACCTTTAGCAAGGCTGCTTTGTGAAACGAAAATCGTTCCTGTCTTTTCTATGTACTGACGAAATAAACAGCCATGTATAAAACATAGTCACTGAAGCAAAGAAATTCTGACTTTGAAGCTCTCCTCTATCAGATGACATGATCCCCGAGAATCTGTTTGTCAAAAGCCATGGCGCACGCGTTTCAAGTATTTCAAACTACCAAGGTATAACTAGATATTTTTGGGGAAAAGTAGTATTTCTTGAAATTATTCACTGATTTCTAGCAAACCATGTTGTACCCTGACTAATATGCGGGTGCACGGGTGGAAACGCAATTGGCTCTGCAGGCTTGCTCCCCTTGCACACGCCAGTAACGTATGATTGTGGGTTCGAATCCCGGTCCGACCTATTATGATTCTCGGTTTGTCAGCACAATACCCGTGCTCGTGGATTTCAGCAAAGTGGTAAACGTCTGAGACCTGCATCGCTTTGAGCTTTCCTCCCACAGTAAACTGACACGCTGCGATATAACTGGAATACTGTTAGAAGCGGCGTTAAACCCAACTCATTCACTCATTCACTCAGTTATATGTGTCATGAATTTTCGAACTTCGTAAAGGTCATATTAAGGGACAATCTAATAAGATAAAAAAATACAATTACAGAAAAATTTACATTCTTATTAAAAACGACATTCTTCCGTTATACATGTAAATACATTATACCATGTTTATGAAGATGGGATTCAATAAAACATTAAGAAAACCTGTAACCATCAGTTTTCTTATTGAGATATGACAAATACCGGAGGTGGTTAGCTAGCATAATCAGAACCTGTAGACTATAATCGCAGTCCGCGAATCTCTTTGAGCACGTAGGCCTGGGAAAGCTGCTATCCCATTCAAGATTCATAACTAAGCATCAATAACGATAAGATGTGGGAGATGTTAGTTGATCTGTATCGTGCGGAGACTTGGTCCAGTGGGATATTGGCGAGGTGACCTGAAATGGGGTGTAACGTCTCGTTCCAGATTGCACTGTATAAACGTGTTTGTGGTTGCTTGTACTGGTCCGGACTTATACACAAGGTTCATAGCACTAACCTACTGAGATACCATGCTGTAGTTGTAACACGGATACCCAACTCAGACGCAGTATACTGACTCCGATCCGACCAGTCCTGGTTTTAGCCCCTTAATTCCGAGCACAAGGCAGGGTAACATCCAGTACCATACCACCAACCACTGACCTTCCGTCCTCAAGGGGGACGCTCTGTCCACTAGACCACGGGGGCAGTCGAAATCTTTGTAGCTATTGTGTCAGGATCAGTGACTGTAACCTGACACTTTTTTCATATACCTGTTCTTTCCAAAAAATAAAAAATATATTAACATTGTAAAAAGGACCTCCTTCTCTGAAACTACAAACAAAGCACACCAATGCGTGATTTGTTTTTAGCATGGAATTTTGAAATTGAAAACCACAAATTAAGAATGGTTACTACTCAACGGTCACAGAAGATGAAAATGACCAAAACAACTTCAAATTCGTGACAGGCTTCACAATCTGCAATATTGGATACGAGTACAACAGCTGTGGTAAGCGTACCCCTAAGTTGTAACTAAACGAGTGTGATGTTGACTTGACGCTACACAGTGTTACGGGCTGTCTCTAACTGTTTTTCCTAATAGATTCCCAATCCAAATCTGCATCACACTTTATGTGCTTCAGCAGAGTGCATGCGTCGTGATCAAGCATAATTCATTTCCTAAGACACTTGACTTCAAATACGAGTACTTAGATTTGAGATTGTGCACCAATATATTAAATTATCGAGTTGGAAACCGGACTAGTAGAGCTTTGTATCCGCCATTGCGCTCAGCGACTGCGGCCATGAACCTGTACCCTATCGGTGATGATTCCAACCACATAAGTACATAGACAGTTGCATGATCGACAGTATAAGTACACATAAATCTAAAGGCCAGTGGTTTAGGAAGCGAATCTTGTTGCAGTTTTCGTGGGACAACGATTGGTGTACGTTATGGCATGGTTCCTAGTACATTATGTTCCCAATCGGGAATCTATTTACACAACCGCAAAAGATACTAAATTGCGTCTTTTAGTTATTCAGTGTCTTAATTGATAGACAAACGACTATTTATTATGTCTTATAACCGAACAACTAGCTCTAAATGAATAGGTAATGCTGAAATTTGTCGAAAAGGCTAATCTCAGAGGTTTTACAAGAAACGTTTTTTTTCTGATATTTGGATATGACCAAGCGGATTGTTTCAGATGATGTAAAGACACTTAGAACATATTGTAAATAATTCATCTTGGGTCACGGACTTGCTCATGCTTCGCCTCAATTTTGAAATTCTACCTTTTTTACTCGTTCTAATGGCCTTGGTCATGCCAGAAAAGATTGGTTGTCAGCCAGCTGAACATGTATGACAATTTTCTTTCCAATATTTAAAAGTCTGTTTATCAAACTAGAAATGGCGTCTCCCTCCTAATCAGGACCTTCTTGTGCAGTAAGTGTACGGTTTTCGACGTCTACTTCTTCAGATCATAACTACTTTCTCTCTGTTCATGTCTCGGTGGTGTTTACAATGGTTGTTTCCCAATGTTTGTCATGTACCATAACAGTAAACACGATCGTGAATTTGTCTCTCATGAAGTGAGGTTCACAGTGTGTGTGGTGTGTGTGGTGTGTGGTGTGTGGTATGTGTGTGTGTGTGTATATATATATATACATACTAGTCAGGACTAATGCCGAATTATAGTGCCAGCTCACTGGCCGCAGATTAACAGGAATACGCCTCTCACACACAGTATACTGACTTCGAGCCGATCAGTCCTTAAGTAAGACCCTTAATACCGAGCGCCAGGCAGTGTAACAACAAGTAAAATATTTTAACGTCTATGGGTATGATGCGGCCGAGGATCGAATCCCGGACCTTCGGCTCTCTGAGCGGACGTTCTACCACTCGACCACGGAGGCGGTCTCAAGTTCAGGAAGTAGGCTGACGTATGTGGAACATAGTGTGACAAGATATCAAGTGGTCTTTTATTCCGGTCAGCATGTGTTTTTATTATGTACGATTATATACTGAACCAATTAAAAAAACTTCACAATCCTAAAATTTTAACCAGTTATCATTGTGGGCCCTTATTGTGTATTTAAACAGTAATGGCCACGTATTGTCTTCAGATAACACCCGTTTTTGTGCAAGTGAATCGATCAAAATCATGTGCACAGCACTATAGTGTCAAAAGTATTTTTTCACGTGCAACTGGTCACGTGGCCATAATACCGCACGTGTTTTCAGCCACACTTGTTAGCAGTCATTAACAACAAAAAAACAAGAAAACAAAAGTCTTTACGACCATTTGTCATGCCACGCCTTTCAAATGTGCAACGTGAACGTGCCATCGGCATTTTGCAGACGGGAACGTCCGTAGCTGAAGTCGCAAGGACGATGGGTTGTAGTCGACGGACTGTTTATGATTTACAGACGCGTCTACAGCAAACCGGTACCACCGCTGATCGCCCTCGGCTAGGTCGACCACGTGTGACGTCACATGCAGAGGATCGTCAGATTGTCTTACGTCACCTCAGAAACGAACCAGAAATGAACTGTTTAGGGGTAGACTGTGTGCGCAAACTGTTCGAAACCGTTTGACAACTGCTCACCTTCAAGCACGACGGCCATACTGCGGGCCGATTCTGACTCAATTACACAGACGTCAACGTCAATTGTGGTCACAGCGACACTTACGATGGACTCAGAGGAATTGGAATCAAGTCGTCTTCAGTGATGAATCCCGATTTAATCTTCGATTTGCTGATGGTAGGGCGAGGATGTGGAGGCGCCGTCATGAACGTTACGCCCAGTTGTGTTTACAGGAAGTTGACTGATATATTAGGGTGTGCTTAACTTCTTTCTTTGTGTATAGATACTGCTTCACCGCTAGTTTGATTTGTATGCACAGGGATGTAATGACGTGACGATATCAATGTTGTTTTGCGCCACAGTCGGTACAATTCCAGTTGTATCACGGTGGCCTGGAAATAGCCAGTGGCTGATAGTATAGGCAACGTCTCACGCCGTCGGGGTACACTATTATCCAAGTGGACCCATGAAGATCCGGGTAAGAACTGATCCTCAGCTGACTATGCTTGTCGTAATAGACAACTAACGGGATCGGGTGGTTTGGCTCGGTGACTTGGTTGACGCATGTCATTGCATCCCAGTTTCGTAGAATGATGTTCAGGATGTCTATCAATGGATTGTCTGATCCAGACTCGATTAATTACAAAACGCCGTAACAAAAGCTGGGTTATTGCTTAGTGCAGCGTTAAACGACAAATAAACATATATTAGCCAAGTGACCGAGCATGGTCACACCTTCTGGCCTCAAGCAATCAAGTCCTGAGGACTTATTCTAACCCGGGGTATAACGCACCAGGCATACATGGGAAAACAGACATCAACAAAGATCTGAAATATTTATTGATTTTGTTTTAGATTAATTTACATATGAATGAAATAAACAATAATATTAACAGTTTACAGTAAATGTATATACAATAAGGTAACATTTATTATGGGAAGGGGTATATACAGTCAAATCATAATTATAATAAAACCGATATCTTTCAATTCTGAAAACTAGGAAATGCATAATTCATAATATCCATTTGGTTAATCACAAGGTTGGATGAATATCACTGTTAAAACGGTATAGTCGAAGTCGATATATTTAGAAATATACAAGCATGTCGACTGCTTACGAGCTGAATGTTAAAAACGACCAGTTTGAAGTCTGATGTAAGATTGGACACAAGACGGATATATCGTGTAATATTCTTGTAGATGTCATTGGTTATTAACCATTTAACGAAGATGTGAACTAGAATATAGAAAAATAGGGCCAGTATGGTGTGTTTCCTCTTGGTTCTTGTCTTTCAATCTCATTCAGGGTGACTGGATGGATTGGGTTTCAAACCAATCTGAACAGTGTTCCAGTTGAACTTAGCATGTCAGCTTGATGTGGGAGGAAAGCCCGAAGTGATGCAGGTCTGATGTTTACACTTTGTCAAAACCCACGAACAGGGGTATGGTGCTGACAATCCAAGTATCATACCCTCGGCAAATATGGGAATTGGAACCCACGATCATAGGATCCTGGCAAAGCTAAGGGACGCAACTCTGAATAGCTCATTGCGGCGTCTTAATCTACTGGTCGATCCAGTGAAGTAAAAAAGACTAGCACATGTTACTGTTACTTGAATTTTGTGAAAATAAACCGTAAATTGAAGTTATTTACACAGTCCAATGAAACTACTAATCGGCCTTTCTGTTCTCAACCCAGTAGCAGTTTATAAATCAACTAACAAACCGGATAAGACAACACTCTGATATGATTCTGCCGCACAACACTAGATACGTGTTAATATTCCTTACGTTAGTTTGTTCGTCCGTACTGTTAAATGCAACATGCAGCAATATTCCAATATGACAGCGGCCAGTTAATAATCGACCAGACAAACCAGTGATTGTTATAATGAGCAACGACCAACGCTGTCGGGGCACGACATAGGTCACGGAGCCTGACCACCCGATCCACGAAGTCGCCATATACTACAAGCTTAGGTCGTAAGGTCCTCTTCTCACCAGGAATGTTGTTAACAGCCTATTATTAATGCTACAATACCACTGTCCTCGAACTCAAATATCCCACTTTCGTTGATATTATGATATAAACACATTTCACCTCAATGTAGATTTTATCAATAAAAGCAACAAACCCCTTTCTGTATTGATATGAGATATCTGTACATACGGCACGTCAAAATTGGGCATGGCATCGGTCATCATTTTGGGCGCTGATACGTCAAATTTAGGAATGTCCTCCACATGTTTTGCATAAAGCTTTTTGAAAGCTTTACTGAGGTCTTGAATGCTGTAACATTGATCAAACAACTTCTAAGAAAGAGTTGTATGACGCTGAAATCTTGGTAGAAAGAGCATGCTCGATTGCATCTCAAACGTTGTGAAATGTACATACCAAAGGGTAGAGTTGACGGAATATTGCTCGACATAAAGGGAAAGTTAAAAAGTCATCCCTAAATTTAACATGTTGATGTATCGCCATCAACTACACACCTATAGTTTTATCAGTCGTTACTAAATGACCTCGTACCGGCACACTAGCTGCTTTCTGATTTATTCTTTGAATCAATCAATTTACACCAGGTAACTATTCCTGTGTCATTGTGTAACATTATATACATAATGCATGTATCAGGTGACATCCGCGTGGCGTCAACTGGCAACGCAGGGCTTACATACATGTTTAAGAAATAGCCGACTCATGCCATTTGAAAGGTTTCTGGTGGGATCTATGTTCTCATTGTCACAACAGTTCGGAAACATCGCCTTCGCGTACACAGCGACGGTGAAATGAGCCGAGGGAAGTTTACCCAAAGCCAAATGTCCGGATGCATCCTGGTAACACTTGTTGTATCACAAAAGGATTTACTACTCCCAAATAGCTGCAAGTTTACCAGTCCTTTCTTCAAGATGCTTCTTTGATGTGTTCCAAATTACATTAATGCATGTTCTGTTATTCCAGAGTCCCACGTCTGAGATTACCCAAAGTAAAACACAATACAGCATGTGAGCTCCGAATGAATAACAAAATAAAGAACTGCTACAGAAAGCCTTTGCCATTTAACCATGAAAGAAACAACTCCAGTAAGAAAAGAAATAATTTATAAAAATGTGGGATTTGTAGATCTGAGTGGTTAGGTTGAATCAATTTTCTGTGTTTGGTGTAATAGAAATACTGTAACGAATACGATCCGTTCAGGGGAGTATGACAAACCAGAGTACCCAATTTACTATATCTACCAGTGACATTTGGAATCAACAAGACGGGACAAGATATGAATTGAATAATTTTTCGACCACTTAATCTGCATTGAGAAATAAATTGAAATGAAATTTAAGAAATCATGCTTCTAATAATATTCCCAATCGTAGAAGCTAAAATAGTTACATTTTCGGGTAAACAGGCCCTTATCTCCCTTTTAGACAAGATTCTGTATGCCATGTTCCCATTAATCTAAAACGCCCCAAATATAGAAATAGAAATGGATCCAATAACTTTTAAAGTTGACATTGTCAGTGTAAAACAAGTCATCGCTCTACCTCGTCTCTCGCTGATATGATGGTGTAATTGTCTGTATTCCAGATCATTGTTATTGCCATATGGACTAAACAAATGCCCTTCCTTCTAAGCAGCCTAAAGCATTTACCCTTTAGCATTCACAACACTTGAAGACAGCGTGAAAAATATCAATACCGACGCCGGTCGATACTGTCTTATTGTATAACGAACGTATACCAGTTTCAAGAGATCTAATATAAACGACTGTCACACGAAGCTTTTCAACAGTGTGAAAGTAGTACTTGGGTCCATTAGATTGCTATTCACTATAAATACATGAATTGCAAAGAAAAAGTAATTCTTTAAGGACCCTGGTTCATCAACTGCTTATGTATGTAAAGAGTATGTTTGATTATAAGACCGGGCGCCACGTAGTTCTCGAAAACCTATTGCTGACGTACATGACATACATTATTCTCCGTCACCATGTTGAACAGACGCAGGACGCCCTAACATAGTGTGCATACTCTCATTGGGTTGTACAGTTCAACACACAAATAACGACATTCAAATCCACACATTGAACATCAGATGGACAGCGGGTCGGTGAACAATGAAATGGATATGTCAGTCGGTACAGTCTTAAAAACTGTTGTTAGGGATAGCAAATATTTCGGTTACTGTTTCAAGGAATACACTTTTATATCTCAGAATTGAGCTCAATAAATATTTTCCTTAACACATTATTTTTAATACGTCCTCACAGGCGGATCCAAGATTTTGAAAAGTGTGATTGTGTGTGTGATTGTGTGTGTCTGATTGTGTGTGATTGTGTGTGTGTGTGATTGTGTGATTGTGTGTGTGTGTGCGTGCGTGTGTGTGTGTGAGATTTGGCCGAGTATGCAGTTAACATCTAAAGTATCTGAAAAAGGGGGTGCTCTCCCTTGCATCCCCTTCTGGATCCGCCAGTGGTCGTGCGAACAAATTTTGTTGTAATTTCTAATGAAACTTCGTCCCTAAGTATGAATGGACATTACAACAGTAGACATACCAAATATGATTCAGAAAACATCCTATGAGATTACATTATGCTCCACGAAGAGCGTTTTGGGAATGTTATACTATGTACAAGTTACATGACGTTGGTGAAAATATTGGCATAGAGATAACATTAGTGTCAAATGCTCTCCTGCGAGGGACTGGCGGGATAACATTTATCGACTGTAAGTATATTATTTGAAGAGGTCTTCCTTCGCCGCTTCATCCCGCTAACTGCTGGGGTAAGTCTCGCCTTCAGATTCTGTTGTGGAGTGTTCATAATTGCTGGACTCGTACACTTGGGGTAGATGCTTGCTGCGTCCGGTGAGAGACTCCCGCGGGGACTTCTGGGAAGGTGAAAGCTCATCTGTTCCACATCCGGAGTCAATCATTTCCGGTTCTGAGCTATCTTCGGATTGGATAGTCTCTGACCTGCCTTCGTGTGACCTGAACGTTGATCTTGACACCGAGGTCGTCAGTAGGTCGGCGGTTGAGGTTTTGCGGCTTATGCCTGAGAATTGTACAAAAAAAATTATACTGATATAATAGGTGTTGCATGAAAAACACGTAAGATTAGAAGAAAATAGATTATAAAAGGGTAGTTTGATGAAAATGAACCACCTTGTTTATAACATTTTCGGTCTCCCTTTGAGACGTGTATGTTAGTGACAGCGCTTTAAGAGTTTATCTCAGTTAATGAAAGGATGAAACGTTGAAGCAAAGTCAAAATTTGATCATTGGAAACTAAGGCAAGTACTTAATTCTATAGCTTGCACTGAAGCAGATTTCATATTGGCTCTTTGTATTGCTGCGTTCTTTTCCCCTTTCGTCGAGTGATATTAAATTACTTGATATATCATCTGACATGAGAAAATATATTAATCTTCAAAACCCATAATTAAACAAATATCATTCTTTCGAAGAAAGGGGAGAACAAATAATAATAATTGTTATGGAGTATCACGTTTTATTTGATGGAAGAATGTGTGAGTGAATAGTATTTAAACTTTGATTAGTAATAACCCATCGGTAATTCAACGTTGATCAGAAAAGACAAGTGTAAAATCGAATCTGAGTATGATGACACTCAAGGCTGGATTCACACCACGACCATTTTTGAAAGCGTTGCTTCGTGCGTACGCACAGAATACTACACAGACGAAAAATCAAGATGTGCCATCCGATGCGGTGAGAATAAATGCTCCACCTAGATATGGTACGCGGATGTAAACTTACTGGGAAATCAAATTATGACTTCATACTTTGCACGTAACGTGTGGTGTTTCCCCCTAAGTGACTAGGTGTCTTGGTGTCATCTGCCTGTCTGCATTATATCTATGGTAAGCTGTTCACTGTAATGGCTTCTATACATTTATAACAAAATTCTTCGTGCATTAATTTTTTTTATTGCTATGTTATTGTTTCTACCGTATACGTATATTCATTTTACAAATAGAAATATTGCACTTTGCTATCCGTTTGTATGTTAAGTTCATCGCAAATACATGCGACTTAGCACATGATGTGCTCAACTGACCTCGACACATGAAACAGAATCATCAACTATCGCGATGATTAATTTACAAACATAGCTGAATGTTTCCTAATACTTACAAAGTGGAAAACAAGCCATTCCGCCGATACGGAATATTACATACTGTAATGAAAAAATTGGTATGTGCGCCATTTTCTCAGCGATAATTTCAAACATCATTGAGTTTTGATCACGTGGTTACAATTCGGGTAAGAATCGTCAGTCAGGTGACTGCGGGTAGTTATATTAAGAAGTGACATAGGCCACTTTTGACACTGAGTGTTTTTCTTTCAGTTCGTGCTGATAATGTACGTACGCTGTACACGCTGCTGAATAGTGTCGCTCCAGTCACCTGACTGCCGACCCTTAAACGGATTGTGACCACGTGATCAAAACTCAATGGTGATGTTTATCGCTAAGAAAATGGACATTTCTTGAAAAGTGCACTTTGCCATTTCTTGCATTACTATAAGTAATATTCCTAATCGACGGAATGGCTTGTTTTCACTTTAAATGTATCAGCACACATGGACTTATCTTTGTCAGTTAATCATCGTGATATTTCGTGATTCCAGTGGCTCAAGGAATCGAAGTTCCAATACACATGACATTTAGCTAACGGTCGTGGTGTGAATACATGCTGTGTGGGAGATTTCACACGTGAAAGCTAAGTGCCATGCTCTGTAGCCACAGTGACTGTCCGATCTCAAATGGAGTTGTCTCATGGCAAGCACAACTATATTTGTGCATTCTGTTAAAACTTTCTTTGTTGTGTCGCGTTACACTCAGCAATATTCCAGTTACATGACGACGACCTGTAAAACACAAGTCTGGACCAGACAGATACTCTAGTGATCATATCATGAGCATCCATCCACGCTGTCGGGGTACGATGGCACACTATCAACCAAGTCACCGGACCTGACCACCCGATCCACTAAGTCGCCTCTTACGACCAGCATAGGTTGATAAACAAGTGATTGATATTGTGAGCAACGATCCAAGCCGTCGGGCACGATGCCACACAACCAAATCACCATGACTGACCACCCCATCTATTTAGTCGCCTCTTACGACCAGCACAGGTTGACAAACCAGTGATTGATAAAGTGAGTAACGATTCACCTGTTGGGGTACTTGTTCTTACTCGGGATATTTATTCCAACTTGGAATCCTCACGGCGTCCAGCATTCATATTGCGGATTATTCGTTAGGAAAATGCATACCATGCTAAGATATTGTGTGATTACATCTGTGAAGGTTATTTTTCAGATGCCTTAGTTTGGAAGACGTGAAAATAACATACACAATTTATCTCGTGGAAACACAACAAATGATTGATACTCAAAGGTTCCAACAAATACATGGAAACGTTGGTTTTTTTCAATTACACTTAGATTCAATGCATATATCACACACAGACAAACATTTTCATATACTGTTGCGGGGAAGAATAAACTGACATATATGAGTAGGACAGAACATGCGACAATCTTAGGGCAATAGTCAGAGAGGACATGCTTGAAGAGAGTGAGAGATATATTTACTTACCTTTACATCAACCTTTCATGACATAAGTTTCGTAGAGTTGCTATAGCAACATCTTGCTTATGGTGGTACCTTGACGGTTCATCACAATCATCATGTGTGTGTGTGTGTGTGTGTGTGTGTGTGTGTGTGTGTGTGGTGTAATATTAATGACAAATGATTCCCGATTAATTAAGAAAGCAGTTTATCATAAACTGCTAATAATGCCCTATCCGGTGATGGTTTAAAACCTTGGGTTCATTCAACCACCTCTTCCATATGTGCATCCTTCAAGTGAAGGGGTCTACCTTAATATTGTTAATAATTCAGTTTAAATCTAAGGCTTGTTGAAGTGATATTAAAAGTATCGGCATACTGCTGACGTTAATTGAAAGTTGTGTTAGATGATGTTTCATTACAGAAGACAAGGGCCAGGTTGCTGGAAAACTACAAGGAGTTACCTAGGGTCCACTTGCACAAAGTGATTTAGCGCTGCAACGATCGTAACACCCATACTTTAACACAGACTTACGAAAGGGGTATGGCGAAGATCGCTTTGTGACTCCTGAGAGGTTCATTTCCCATTTTAATGGGTACTAGATTCCAGGAGGTCGTAGTTTTGGTAAAGCAACCAGAATAATTTGACTTAACACCACTTAAACAGTACTTTTGCAGTTCTATCAAGTGTTATCCCTTTTCTAGGGTTGTGACAAGCATTTTCCGTGTCATTTTCATAAGTAATGGCGCAAATCCTTATCAGACCTTCCCTTATGACCCCAATAGATATCATAACCACCTCAAGCTTTCAGGCTTGTCTACACAGATAAAAGACTGATCCAGGTGTAAAACCATATAACCCACATTATTATCATTATTGGAAAAATTAGAAAGACATGTAAAACTTATTGAGAAAGAAAAGTTGGTCCCTGTTATGCAAAGTCATCTTATATGTAGTTGAAGGTCTATGTTCAGGTATCTGATCATCTAGCGCTAATATCACAGCGTAGAACTTGGCCCTGGTGTCTCAGTCATGAGTCCTTGATATACACTTGAGGTTATCTTTCATGTGTATTGTATGTCTATAGTCGTCACATCGATGACAGAAAGTTAAATAAACAACTGTCAACCATACCTGCAATGTTTTTTCAGAATGTGTGTAATATATACTCTTAAAAAAAGATAGGGGATCATGTAAAATATATGTTAATACCAAGTATAAGAACAAAGATAAGTGTTCACGACAAACATAACATGCAAGAACGTTTGTCTGTAAACCTTAACACCAAAACACATCCGATAGTTTGCACGCGCCTCACGCAGTAACGCCACACACGTGAGTAGGGTGTCATTTCTTATTGTGACACTTTCAAAAGACGGTCGATTAAATCATTAATTCTGTCAATCTAACTGATTCTGCTCGTCAGAAGTCATAGTACTTTGGCTAATACGTTCAATGTTTCATAGACTGTTTTCAGATGAGTTCCGATTCACTTTTTTGCACTTCCTTGATAGGCGTGGTCGTGTCTGGCGACGTCGAAATGTAAACCTGAGACCTCATGACAGATTTGGCAGTGGATCGGTTATGTTGTGGGTGTGGTGTCACCATGACCTGACCGAACCCCACTCCATATTGTGCAAGGAAGGATCAAGGAAGGGTTCTATCTGGACAACATACTGACACCCTTTCTTGTGCCATTCGCAAGGCGCGTGGGTCGGTCTTTCAGGACGACAACGCCCGGGCACACCGTGCACGAATCGTCAATGCTCAACTCCAACAGCACAAGATCCATAGAATGCCATGGCCAGCGATGAGCACAGATGCTCCCCCATTGAACACGTCTGGGACATGACAGGGAGGCGTCTGCGTCAACGTCATAGACCGCCACCACGTTGGCGCTGCAAGAGGAGTGGGACAGACTCCCTCAAATCGCCATTTGGAGGCTCATGCAGCAAGCCTCCTCGAGTGAATGAATGTTTCACACATCGTGGCGGTACTACGCACTACTGATCGAACACCGTCAACTTTGAAACGTCCCATCTCCCCACTATGGTCCTTCAAGATCGTTGGCGGTCACAACATATACTGTTATACTTTACTACTGGTTGCAATATGTTCCCAGTTCGCTCATTATTATCATACAACGATTACTTGAAACTAACATGTCTTACAATTTTTGACATTTCTAGTTATGTCCGTGTATCCCCTACTTTTTTAAAGAGTATATATTGGTGTAAAGCGTCAGCAGAAGCTAGGATCCACATTAATATTGTTTCTTTTTAAAGCCCGGTCACATCAATCTGTCTGACAATGAGTTACAACATTAACCCTCGTGTAGAATTTTACCAATAATCTTTGGTTGGGTTTCAATATGTTAAAAATGATGGATTTTCATTAAATACATGTAATGCCACCGTTCTACATACTTCGTAATCTGGAGATTATCAGGTACAAAAAGAGTATATATACATCAGGTATGTGTTACTGTATTTTTTTCAAATCATACAGTTTCACAAAAGTTCATTAGTTAATGATCAGATGTTTTATTGTCAGTCATTTAACTTGACATTTAATAATTCTTGCAGGCAATAGAAGATGAAGTTTGACATGTAATTTGTAACATAACTTCACCTTCACATAGCAAATATTAAGGATTATTACAGATTCTTTGGTTACTTTTTAAAGGTTATTTTCACACATGTTATAAATATAAGTAATCATAAATATTATATATAAGAAATATGAAATTTATATAAATGGTGCTTACAATTTATTTATTGCTACCCTAGTACATGCACTTGTATTTGGGGACAGAAAGGGATTTCAATTTCATACATGTACTTCTATAATGCATAAAATTGATAACGGAAGTAGTTTGACAGAATCCATAACAGGTACTGACATGTAATATAAAATTAAAGGATGTTCTTAAGTAATATGGAACATAATATAAGCATATTTGTATTTCTTACTGTGTGTCTATTCAATACCTCTAAAATAAACTCTTCTTGTCCAGGGTGTTGTCAATTTCTCTGCCATCAACAAACACAAACAACACATTGTGCATACTCTTTAATCAAATGATAATGGATCAATAATATTATTTAACAAGAGATTCAACAAAATGGTTACAGGTTTCATTTACATTCATCACAGATGTCCATTAATCCTTGACAGGTACATATGAAATAAATCATGTATATTTCCAACAGGATTCCTCTAGTCATATGGATCAAAACTTGCATAATGTTTCTTTACCACTGTATACTACTGTATACATGTACGTCTTGCCTATAACAGGCCTGGAAGAAATCAAATGCATTCACACAGCCTTATCACTACCTTCAGTGCCCCTTCTGTAGACGTACATTTCGCTATGAACAACTGTACACAACAATCAATAACACCTTAACAATCAACACTGTAACAATTAGGAACTTTTTACACTTTGAAAACAATGTCTGAAATTAATTATACAAAAGTATGAATTTTCTCAACAGTAACTATTGATATGTGACACTGGAAATGAACAGGGTCAATGCTCTATGCATTAACACCTCCAGATTCTTGAAGCTTTACACAAATAATTGTCTTGTGAAGATTTATACAAGATAATGCCATATTCTACAGAAAGGGCACAATAACATATCTGGTAGACAATCACTGTTAAATTCCCTACTCTCTTGAGTTTGTGACAGAAATTTTCTAAAATATTATTCAATCAAAACAATTTTGTTTACTTTATCATTAACACAGAATTTAAATAATATGATTGCTTATTATACTCTATGATGAATTTTCAATACGTCAAAAATTGTCAAGTCTATTTCTAAATGAAAATTCAACATTAAATTCAATTCAATCTAATCTAAGTCCATGACTACGAAGTAACAAAAGATGAAATAAATAAAATCTGATGTGTGTGCAAATATATCTGCAATACTGAGGGCAGCTATATCAAATGTCAATGTCAGAGTTCTCTCCCCTATTAAGTCTTTATATCAAGTATGATCATCCCCCCCATGAGGTATATATTTTGTGAGTATTTTCTCAATGCTGTTTTCTGTTGGTGAAATAACAAAACTCCTCATTTTCGGATGTTCTGAGATTTTCGAATAACCGACTTGTGGACTGAAAAAAGGAAATAATGACTCAAATTTTAAAACAATTGGTTTTTTTTCTGGAAATAAATAAATTTAATTTTACATGCTGGTTTATATATATATATACATTTGAAAATAATAGAATTTATAAATCTAAAATAAGATAATAACTAAGAAATTTGTAGAACTATTAGTTGTGTGAAAACAATTGTGTTAGTTCAGAAAGTGTGCATTGGAAAAAAAGTGTGCTAGGTTAATTCAAATGCATATTTTAAGAATGTCAATAAATTGCACATTCATATATAGCAATGTTTGGATACAGTAAGCAAATATATATTTGATGGCTATATCTAAGAAAAACATTCCCTAAATGTTACAGTATGGTATCATGAAACTGTCCCTTGGCAAATAATAATGAACGTGAGACACAAAGTGAAAACATTTTTCAACATAACAATTACAATTAATTGGTAAGAAAATATTTTCTTTGCAGTAAATTTTGAGTCAATTTCTGGCATATATTGAGGCCTAATGATCCTGACATATATTTCCTGTCACACACTCAAGAGTTATTCCCGTATTCCCTAACACTATAAGAGAACAGATCAGTGGACTGATCACTTCGCTCGTCTATGATAGTGACATTCTATAAAATTTGATGATAGAGAAAACTATGTTACAACTACAGGTCTGTGAAGTCATAGACACATGGAGATATATCACATATGATTAAAGAAAAAAATAGTTAAAAATGTATGTACAGTCAAATACACTCTTTCCCTTAAATAAATAGAAATGGGAACATGTGTATTTCAACATCGTCAGTTGTAGAAACATGCAACCGTGACGAAAAGTCTTGCATATTTCATCAAGACTTGTTACACGTAATTGGATCAATAATAGTGTAATAACATCATAACTAGTTAATATCATTTGTGAGCTCCAATCTTGTTCATTTGCCCTTTAATAACTTGTCAAAAACATGCTGCATATTTCTTTCTGATTATATGTAAGTGATAAACATTTGTTGAACTAAATCAGACTTATATACAAATTATATTTTTATTAAGACATTATTTTGCTTTTCTTTCTTTATTTTTCTGACTACTGAAATCAGATGTCGAAATTGACATGTGTTCATTTCTCTGGTTGCCGTTTGCCATCAATCAAACAAGTTCTAGCAGGATGCTGTTTGGCACTTGATGTATATTTCTCTCTCCCATTAATTGTGGCATTTTAAGAACATTCTGACTGGAAGTTATTTCACATGAATATGTTTCAATAGCAGTTTAAATACAGTTTAAATGGCCTTTTTTCTCTCATCAAAAGTGCATGTCAACATCAAAATAATGAAATTGAAACATAATGATTTGCTTCAGCATCGAAAATTCAAATTGTGCATTAAGAGATGTTGCTGATAAGAATGTTTATATCATACCATGTCTGAGAATACCTAAATTAATATACCTTTACACCTAAAATGCATGATGATAAACTTATGATATCACAATAATCAACCACATTATCATAACAATCAGTAAATAACTAACTGGTTAATCAAGTAGAAGACTAACTAGTAAATAACATAACAACATGTTAGAGAACAGGTGAACTTGGATTATTAACTGTTAAATAACATAACTTTATGTGTCTATATTTTCCCCTTTTAATTTCTGTTTAAAAATAATAATACTTTACTTATTCAATCATAATTCATTTACAGAAAGAGATCAAAACATAAATTTTCCTTATCAACAATCATGTACTTCTTAATATATACTCACAGCCAAAAGAAGTGTGAATAATAGAAACATAGTATCTATGTTAAGAAGAGATGTTTCCAATGTGTACCAATTAATGACACAACTAATAATCAGTCAAGTGTTACAACAGTGCCCTTATTCTTATCACGATATACACATGATTTCCAGACTTTAAACACTAATCCTGCACAAGACAAATGCATGGTGCATCTTGAGTCATGGCTCTATGACGTCACATGATGCATTCATGAGTATCGGTTCACACAACATGACATTATGTTCGTTTGTACATCGATCCAATCTAATATCTCTTGAATATGAGTAAGTCTTCATATATTTATCAACATGCGTAGTATTCTCGTTTCTGTTGGCAGTGAGTATATAACACAACCTATTTAGTAAGTTTATACAAGTACAAAGGAGATTTAACTGAAAATAGTAAAAACAATTATATAAAAAAAAATACTTTTCAGCTGTACAAAAAAATTATTGTTTTCATAATATTGAGCAGAATATATTATTTGTCTAAACATTCTATCATTTAATCTCTTTGAGCTTTGGTAGGAATGTTGTTTTCACAATACTCTTAATTAAATTAGATTCTTTGTAAACATTTAAGATTCCAACAGATAATATATTATATACATATGAAAAATCAGATCAAATATTATGTTTGGTATCAGGGGTATATATTAATTCCACCTAGTCATAGACTATTCACCTAACAACTACCTAGGGTGGATATCAGCACTACTACTTAACAATCCTATTATCGTAATGAAACAATAAATAATAATGGCAAACATCACATTTTCACATATTTAAAATAAATGATAATGCATAAATAACGTTGTAACCTTGATGGTCACACTGGTTGACAATTTGGCAAGTTTAGTATGTGGACAAGCACTGATAAAAGAGCAAAAAAAAAAGTTAGGGCTTTTGGAGTGCATAGTAAAACCCTTGCTTTCCCTATCTCTAGATCACATGCATCCTTTCTGATACCTCGAGATGAAGCCTTCCTTGGCCAACAGTGGGCAGAAAGTAAGATCTATGTACACATCATGTTCGTACAAACAGTTGTTATGTAGAAGTGATCTGTGGTGCAGTCCTCAGACGAGTTCATGTCACACATGTACGTACGCAAGCACGCACGCACGCAGGTAATTCGCACACAGATGACGTACGCACCGAGATTACTCCACAGAAGAGGGAAGAGAGATGACAGGACGAAATGTTTTGTTCAACAAACAAAGCAAGCAGAAGGTAGCTCTAAAATATTTCCAGAAGTCCTGAGATGAGCTCAAGGTCAGAGGTTGCAGGGTTAGGTCAAGAGGTCAAGGTCAGAGTTCACAAGACGGCACAGAAATATGGATATGATTTTGTTCATTACAAAATGAAGTTTTACACTGATCACAGATGAAACATTCCATCACGTACGGACTGACCTCGAGGAGAGCGAGAGAGAAACAAAGATGCACTAGGAGCCAAGGGAGGAGGGTGATTCACGGCACAGTTTGTATGCACACTGCCCTACAAGTAGGTACGCATGTACAGTTGAGGAGTTCACGTGGCCAAGAGTCACACAGAGTCACTGACTAATGCCACGTCACGCACGCGCACAACATTGTGTCCATTAGTTCTTACCTTTCACAAGTGGCCTAATACTGATACTGTCTGAGTTCATGGCACTCGATTGCTTATCAGACTCTGTTGTCGAGTCTTTTGTCTCATTTTCAGGCTCAGTTTCTTTGGCCTGTTTTTTCTCTGAATCTTCGGTATTGGATCTGTTGACTGAGTCATTTGCAATTGCTCGTGCTGCTGCTAGATGACGCTCCTCAGCATCTTGAAAACAATTGCAAAGGGCATTCAAAATTGAAATACTTCATAACAATGAATGCTGTTTTAATATACAGAAGATGTTTTTGCTGATAATTTGAAAGAAAGTATTCAATATTTAACTGTATAGCAGCAGAAACACAGAATCTATGAAATATTGAGATAATTGTTTTCACTATGTGGGTTTAATTTCAAATGACATCACTTATCATTAAGATAAGTAAATTTTCAATCATATTATTCTAAAAACTAAAATAGTTCACCAGTTATACAACATTAACCCAGCAACATCCTATCACAACCTTTCAACGCCTTCTCCTTCCAGTTGACTTTGTTGTGAGACAGACACTCAACCCATGGCCGCTTTAACTCGTATCGTCCTCCTGACAACAGATATTGAAATGATTACACACATCGTCAAGTGTTTGTCTACAAAATAAGAGTCTAAACAAGTCCAGACCAAAGCACCATAGTCAAAGCACTTAACCAAGACTATATCTAATGTGTAATTTAGTAGACTAAATCAAATCCTTTGAAAACTTGATTACATGCTTTATCCCCAAATACCCTCTACAGTTCAGGGCCCTGATCCACAAAGTGATATCAGAGCTGAGGTGATTGAAACTCCCATATTTAACATAGACTTACGACTGGTGTGGTGCTGTGGTCGCTTTGTGGAACAGGGTCCTGTATTTTGTATTGTTTAGAAACCTGACATCAAAATGTTGAAGCATGCGATCTGAACAAATCTCACATGTTGTATCTTACCATACACTGAAAATGCCTTGTGATATGACAGTTAAACTTTTTAGTCATTCGATACAAGGCATTGACCTGGGATCTTCTTTCTCTTTAAAGATTTAGTAGAAACTTTGTTACAAAATCTAACTTAAGGACGATACAATTGATGCAAGTCCTTGAACTACACAGAAACCATGCTATAGGACTTTGATGTAGTCATCTGTAAGGAAGAAGTGTAGAGCGGGTGAGGCTATAAGTCAGTGCCTCCATCTTGAGTGTATATAATAGAAAGGGTAACCATAAACGTACATGCAAAATGGAAATGAATTGAATTTTAAATTCAACTAAAATTGATATGTTGATATGCAGAGCTGACACTGACAAAGGAATCAAAGGTTGACCATTATTATCAAATTACCATTATAAAACATGCATCTTAGTGGTTAAACCAAACTGATAAATGGACATGAACCAGAAGCAACTCAACATAACTATAAAACACAATACCTTCACATGTTCATGGGCAGTACTGTTTCACACTGGCACACTAACTCTTTTTCATGTATAGATTAACAATGGGTTAACATGGAAAGCTATGTGGAAATCTATCTGAAGTAAAGTGTCTGTTACATCACCTGTTTTAATCAGAGGCATGTTGTTGATATTTGAAACCTCTAAGTGGAATTTGAGTATTTTCAAAAACCATGGTTTCAAGTAAGTTAATTAGGTTTCTTTATATAAATATATCAGACCTCTTTTGCTAATTGGATAGAAACAATATATATTTGATTATATTCTTTGCTTATCAAAAAGTAGTCTGAATATTGTGTACATGTAAATCGGGATGTTTAATAATTGCATGCACAACATGTTGGTGATGAATCAAACTAGTGCTTTGCTTAAGATCTCATAAGACCCGTACACTATTTGTTTTAAAGGTATTGATTGTGTTGATATTCCATATCGTCTTGTTTAATACAATATTCACCACTTAGGAAAATATAAAACTATTTCTTCATTCATTGATACATAAATGATGTTCCATGTGTTTGTTATTTAATGTCATTTAATTAGCAATATTCAAGCTCTATGATGATGACCTGTAGACAAGCGAGTCTGTACCAGACAGTCCAGTGATTGATAAAATGATTCACGATGCACATCTTTGGGGTACATTGACGTTAACAAAGTCCGCAGAGTCTGACCACTCAATCCATTAAGTCACCTCATTACAACTACCATAGATTCCTAGTGACCAATTCTAACCTTGAATCCCCAAGTTACCTGTCTCTTACAACTAGCAATAATAGTATTCAGTATTTGAATTGTATAGGATGGAATTTGATGACAATACCAGACAACAAACAGTGGTAGGAGATCACGAGACTATGCCAGGTGAGCTAAAAGCCATATCTGCATGCACACACTTCAAATCTGGTTAGTAGCTACTCTCTATACTCTAACTTACAATGAACAGAGAGCATAGAACCAAGAGTTGGTAATCACTCAAGCAAAGCTTTTTAGTCTAGATAGACAGGCCAGCAAGTTGAGAAGATAGACCAGGGAAAGGATTTCTACTTGATAGTGAGCCAGAAATTGGGGGAATAGATAGCAGTTTGGGGGGATGAAGACATCTGGATGACATTGTGTTGAGAAACAGGAATATGTCGTGATTGTTGTAAATAGGAGAAAGACAAACACAATTTGTGTTGGGTAAAACAAAATAGGAAAGGTATTGCATGTATTAAATATTGGTAAGGTGTTGACATTGGTTTAGATTTCAATATCTGAGGTTTTTTTTAGATACAGTTCATTATAAGTTTGTTGTTAGTACACTAGCAGGACCAGATATCTGCAAGTAACATGTCCTAACAAGAATCCTTACCCTACACCAGATGCATTTAAGATGTTCTGTCTGAAATATGAACTAAATATACAAAAATACAGACATACATGAGCACATAGGTATCTCCTCTGTTATATAAATTAGTGTGGTCAAAGGTTTGTTTGTTTTGTTTATTGTTTAATGCTGCACTCAGTGATATTCCAGTAATGGACTGTACATAATCAAGTTTGGATCAGACAGTCAACTGAGTGATATTATGAACTACGATATACACCATCAGGGTACGATGACATGCAATCAACCAAGTCACTGAGTGTCAGCACTCAATGTATCTAATTGCCTCTCCCAACATCGCAGGTTGCTGTGAACTAATTCTACTTGAGTCTGTTCTCAAAGAAAGTTTAATAGTATCCATAGTAACTAGAGTCACAGACTGCAAAAAGATGCCAATAAATATGTTCCCTGCAACTGTTCAAAGGTACTAATTCCAGTCTTGTGCCAAATATATATTCAACCAGGATCCCTCATGTATTTTCATGGAACATGTAATTTTGTTCCATTATATAAATCCTGTAGGAGATACCTATGTCACACATATACTTGCAATACAAAATACATAACTAATTCTCTTGAACTAATGTTAAAAAACTTCTGCAGGTGGCCACCTTTTTCCTATGAGAAACATAAATTTTACACAGATAACACTTTTATAATTTTAGAAAAAGTCAGAAACAATTTGTTTTCACTCAAGGTGGTTTTTGTGAGTCGAAAAGAATATTTATATGACTAAAATCAAATTTTAAATAATTGTCTTTCCCAAAGGCATAAGTACCTATCCAATGCCTCTAATCTGTAGGAAAATCTTGCCAAAATATAAGAAATACATTATACTGATATTAAAGCTAGGATAAGTTCATAATTTGATGCTCACACTCTCACTGAATTATATATAAATTCAACTGACATCAATAAAATATCAACATTTAATTACATTATGGAAAAAAAAGACTCTTATTTCCTGTGATTAATAATGATGAATGTACCATAATTTCTTTTTTTTTCATGACAATTGACTTGCCTTTGCATGAGTTTGTGATGAGGCAGGATATTCTCACCTTTTCGTGAACACCTGGTATCATTACTTTTTGATAGTGATTTATAAACACATGCTCATAATATAGTCGGAATGGTACAATTGACTCTGCTTTATGCAGAGATTTCTATTGGATATGGAAAGCTTTTTGTCGCTTAATTTTCACAAAATACTATTCCGTGAAAGTGGAGTAAGCTAAAGTCTGCACATGGAACAATGAAATATCTGGTCCAGCTATGTCTAGGCTAGGGTACCCGGTGAGAGAGGTGTTTTGGGCGTACTCGGACGACTACTCAAGCTGGATCCGCCCGATGATCGGTTGACTTTGTCTTCAAACACTTCCTCTGAGATGGCCTCATCAATGTTGCGTGCGGATTGCTCTTGCTTGTGAAGTGGGCTGAGTATTTTATCCAACATATCCCCCATCACCTGGAAGCTGGGGTCGACTATGAAGTCAATGAAGCCTGTGCCAAAAAACATGGCTTCATAAAAAATCACAGAATCGAGATATTTTAGGCCTTTCTTCTTTGAATCAGATTGTTTAAAGGCTCTTCTCATAGGGTGAATGTTCGGGTAAAAGCTAAGGAGTTCATGAATGAGTTACAACCTTGTCAGATTGAAGTTTATTTTGAATGTATTTCAAAATCAAAGGCCATTCAAATTCAATTTTATATATTTTTCCATTCATAGTTTGTTTTGGATTCGGGCATACTCAACAGAAACTGCCCAATATTAAACAGTAGATAACCCAATGGTTATTGATATATAAATAGTTTGTATTCAACACTTTTCCTAGAATGAACAGTTTTCAAAAGATGTTTTCGAACAATAAAAAGATACATTCATTTTTTGGTAATTTACTGCATATGGGAGGGGTTAGGAAAGGAAAAGTTTCCCTTTTCAAGGGATATATTTCATGTCTGTGCAAACCCAGGTATTCTGACCCCTGAGATAACATGAGTTTATAACATAGCTCAAGTGAACATTTGTTTGTTGGTTGTTTAATGACACACTCAGCAGTACTCAGATGGTGGCCTGAAAATAATCAAATCTGGGCCAGACAACTTGTGATTGATATCACCTAGTAAAGTAAGTCACTGAATCTGACCAGTGCATCCATTATGTCGCCTTGTATGACAAGCATAGCCTATTAGGTTGCTGGGGAACAGTTGTATCACAGACTCCTCTAGTGAAGATTGTGCACATCGCAACCTCTCCCTGAACATCCACATTACCAATTTGTGACTCAGCCACCAGGGTGTTCTTCCTATCACAGAGAGGTGAGAAGGGCAAACCCAGCTCTTGTTCACGGTCACCCTGAAAAATACAACATGGACGTGAGGTGCATTTCATTGACCAACATACTGTGCCTTATAAGGACAAGGATTTCAATATATGCAAAAAATGAATGAAAGTGGTTCATGATAACAATATGGACCGGACATAAACATGCAGGAACTAAGCTTCTGTTGAGGCTCTGTCACTATAGACATTGTCCACTGTTCTCATGGGGGTCTAGGGGACAACAAATTTATCTTACCACACACCTAATTATATTGTAGGTATGTCTTATGCATGCATGCTTTGGTCTGAATCGGCACTGATACATCGAATAGGCACGCCGTTCATTTTTCACATTCATCGTTAAAAAGCAGCCAACGGAAAACAAACATAAGAGTTATTCCCCTTAGATCTATTACATTTGGAAAATATTATAAATATACAGATGTCTCACATCATTCATGAAACAAAATTGTGGTTAGAATGGTACAAATGTAATGCCAACAGTTCAGCAACTAGAGAGGGGAACATGAGAGTCATGTACCATACTTTATTGCATATAGTATGCATCCAAGTATAATACACACCCCTCTCTAGCGGATTCAGTATTTTGGGAAAAACAATTGGGATATTATTCATAGAACAAAATTCATTGGACCCCTTCAGCGAATTCCTGTAAACGAACGGCTGATAAGAAACTTGGTCAGTACAAATTTGAAATTTGAGATAAAAAAATCACCAGAAATGTTGATTTACTGTTTAACTTGTATTTTTTGTTTTGCTAGGCATTGTTTTACATGAAAGGATTAAGATTACTTTGTGTATTTTCTCGTAAACTAAGGCAGAAACTGTAATCAGCTGGACACACGTTTTCTTGGAGTCTACCGGTGATTCGGTTGAAACTTACCCAATGATATAACTTTAAAGGATTTTGATGCAAGGATTGGGAAAAATTGTATCTGAACCTTTTTTTTATCAGGATAATATATTCCAATATCATGTTATTTTAGTTGCAGCTTTTACTAAATATATTTAAAATAATAATAACCCTAAGCGTAGCACTTTGGTGCAGCTGATCGCTATCGCCTGTTATTTTTTTTTCACATGGAACAATTCAAGGCTCCCGATCACATGATCATGAGATCTACATGTTGACATAGAATCATCAAACTACAGCAAACATGACTTAATGAGCCAAAGTATGGCATTATTATATATGCATCCATTCTCGTTCAAATAAAGATCATTTCAAGGCGTCAATAGCAGTAATCTGGTCGTGGTTGCTATTAATAATGGTATGTTAGCGGGGTACATTAAAAATAACAAAATGGTTCTCCACCAAATAGAATCTGACACGCATGTGTAGCGTAAGATAATAGCCAATGTATCATGAATTTTGGAAGTACTGAATACAGATGTGAATCTGGAGTGACCAATAGCTTGACCATATGATATGGCGACCTCCACTGACCTGTCTAAAGAACTCTTCTAGGAGGAGATCAGTCCACCTCTTGTGGAGATCCCAGTCTTTGGAAGGGTGGCTGATGTCTGCACAGTGTAACACTAATGACACGGCTTTTGACTTGTCAATACTGAAATGTACAATATTGTGAAATTATGAAACCTGCTTGATTATGTCAGTATTGAAATCAAAAGAACGGGAAAACTATTCTGAAATAGTCTGAAAACAACCTGCTACTGAGTTATCAATACTGAAGTTTTTAAAAAAAACACTTCCTGTCTACTGAAGTTCAAAATATTTTCCCCAATCTCTCTAGGTAATACCAAAATTAGTCAAAAAGAACAAATATTCTGAAACCTATCCTACTTCAAAACTGAAACAGAAATAATTCTGATATCAGTTATGTAATAGATGTATTATTTGATCATTGATAAAACTAATGAGGACATCAACACTATTTCTCTTCTGAAAATTACATACATAAACACATACCAAAAGATTTTTTTCACTTTACAATGAAAATAATACTATTCTCAGCTCGTCTTACTTTTCTGGCACAGTAAGAAGATTTTTCATATTTTTTATCTGCTGAAAGTGGAAGGACATATCTGTTGCCAACACCATGTCTATCACAAGTGTCCGGAACTCCCTGAAACAATCAAGTCAACACATGTACAATCTCTAGAGCTATCAATAGTCATCAAGTGAGTAAGTGAGCGAGTTGGTTTTTACGCTGATTTTAACAATATTCCAGTTATATTGCGGCATGTCAGCTTAATGTGGAAGGAAAGCCTGAAGTTATGCAGGGCTCAAACGTTTACCATTTCGGTAAAACCCACGAGCACTGGTATGCACGCTGACAAACCTAAAAACATAATATGGGCAAACCAGGATTCGAACCCACAATCATAGGTTTCTGGTGTGCCAAAGGGATGCAACTCTGCACAGCGAATCGCAGCACCTTTGGCGGCTGGGCAGTAAAGTCATCAAGTGTATCAATCTCTAGAGCTATCAGTAAAGTCATCAAGTGTATCAAATCCCTGGAGCTATAAGTAAAGTCATCAAGTGTATCAAATCCCTGGAGCTATAAGTAAAGTCATCAAGTGTATCAAATCCCTGGAGCTATAAGTAAAGTCGTCAAGTGTATCAAATCCCTGGAGCTTTAAGTAAAGTCATCAAATGTATCAAATCCCTGGAGCTATCAGTAAAGTCATCAAATGTATCAAGTCTTGTGAGCTATCAGTAAAGTCATCAAGTGTATCAAATCTCTAGAGCTATAAGTAAAGTCATCGAATGTATCAAATCTTGTGAGCTATCAGTAAAGTCATCAAGTGTATCAAATCTCCTTGAGCTATAAGTAAAGTCATCAAATGTATCAAATCTTGTGAGCTATCAGTAAAGTCATCAAATGTATCAAATCTTGTGAGCTATCAGTAAAGTCATCAAGCATATCAAATCTCTAGAGCTATAAGTAAAGTCATCGAATGTATCAAATTCCTGGAGCTATAAGTAAAGTCGTCAAGTGTATAAATCTCTAGAGCTATAAGTTAAGTCATCAAGTGTATCAAATCTTGTGAGCTATCAGTAAAGTCATCAAGTGTATCAATCTCTGGAGCTATAAGTAAAGTCATCAACGAGATTGCTGGCATACTAGTTTGCCGATATTCTTCCTTGCTAAGATTCCAGGAAATACAAAGAAGACTAGTTTACTGATATCCTTCCTTGCTAAGATTGCTGGCAATACTAGGGGGGTTAGTTTACTGGTATTCTTCCTTGCTAAGATTGCTGGTAATACAAGGACTAGTTTACTGATATTCTTCCTTGCTAAGATTTCTGGCAATACAAGAAGGATTAGTTTACCGATATTCTTCCTTGCTAGATTGCTGGTAATACAAGGAGGACTAGTTTACTGATATTCCTCCTTGCAAGATTGCTGGTAATACAAGGACTAGTTTACTGATATTCCTCCTTGCTAAGATTTCTGGCAATACAAAAAGGATTAGTTTACCGATATTCTTCCTTGCTAAGTTGCTGGCAATACTAGGGGGGTTAGTTCACTGATATTTTTCCTTGCTAAGATTGCTGGTAATACAAGGAGGACTAGTTTACTGATATTCTTCCTTGCTAAGATTGCTGGTAATACAAGGAGGACTAGTTTACTGATATTCTTCCTTGCTAGATTGCTGGTAATACAAGGAGGACCAGTTTACTGATATTCTTCCTTGCAAGATTGCTGATAATACAAGGACCAGTTTACTGATATTCCTCCTTGCTAGATTGCTGGTAATACAAGGAGGACTAGTTTACCGATATTCTTCCTTGCTAAGATTGCTGGCAATACAAAAAGGACTAGTTTACCGATATTCTTCCTTGCTAAGATTGCTGGCAATACAAAGAGGACTAGTTTACCGATATTCTTCCTTGCTAAGATTGCTGGCAATACAAGGAGGATTAGTTTACCGATATTCTTGATTGCTAAGATTGCTGGCAATACTAGGAGGACTAGTTTACCGATTTTCTTCCTTGCTAAGATTGCTGGCAATACAAAGAGGACTAGTTTACCGATATTCTTCCTTGCTAAGATTGCTGGCAATGCCACATTCCTCTTCCTTCATAATGCGGAAGGCAGCACTTATATGGTGGTTCTCTAACACAGCCCGGTCATTGTACAGTAATGCCACTTCGGACCTGAAACATAACCAGCAACTTATTTCACGCTGACACAAACTGAGATCAGCTTAGCACTGTCTAATATAATTAATTATGTCTCTGGCCTCATCAAAATCTAAAAAAGTGAATACCAATATGTGTTGCTTTATCGAGTGTTAACACATAACATACTTTAGCATTTATTTTTCTTAAAACCCACACAATCTCAAGTGAAATAAAACATACACTGATTTTCACATATTCTAGCTAATCTTCTAGTTAAACAAACAAACAAACAAACTATAAAACCCTCGAAAAGCTGTGAAAAGAGATCAGTTATCTCCCTTTTTCCATGGTAATGTGTAACCCTACCAGGGACGTACCCGATGCCAACTCCAGCATCCCATACATGTAACAATTGAAAATAATTGCAAAGGAAATGCTGGTCATTCACAGTTTGCTAACTCCTGTAACATTTATTTCCACTGTGCTTGTGCAATTTTATATCACTTGTGGCAGAGTACTGTCTCCATATTGATTGGGGTGAAGTGTATGTTTCACAGCATGGCAAAACAACAAGATTTGCAACTGTTTTTTGGTGGGTGAAGTTTGAGTACTTTTTCAAGCGCAAAGAAATGAGTAAAAATTATATATGACATTACATATATCATAAGATAAAAATAATCTAGGAATTAACCTGCTTGTTTGTTTGTTTGTTTGTTGTTAAATGCCACACTCAGCAATATTCCAGCTATATGACAGCGGTCTGTAAATAATGGAGTATGTACAAGACAATCCAGTGATTCACATCAATTGGGATACAATGACATGCATTAATCAAGTCAGCGAGTCTGACCACCCAAGTCTGTTAGTTGCCTCTTTCGACAAGCATTGTCACAAGTGTAATATTTAATTTATATTTTCATACTGTATTTCATCCTGAATACATCCAATGTTTCATTATCAAATGAATCCCTTCACCGCTGCAGAAAAGGTTCCATCTACACTATCCCACGCCATACAAATTAACATAAACAGGAATACATTATCAATGCTATATACAAGGACAAAATTCCTACCAAGAACACTTCCTCTGTGTCTATAATCCACTCACCCTGTATTGATATGGAAGTTGTTAGTCGTTCCAGTGTGCTCAAAGTCATGTATCAATGCTGCCACAATGGTTGCAAAAATTTCTAAGTCAGTCAACCAGTGCTGAAACAAACAGTCAATAAATAATTAAATCTTATGTATTATCTGATTTGAGAAACAGAAATAGGATTAGCTATTCAGAGTATTTATCAAAAAATTTATTTGGCCATTAACCAAATTATTACTATAATCAATATCATCTACACATAGGAAAGAATGGTATGGTATGGACACAACATAATCCCGAACATGCCAAAAAGAAGAGTTTTCAAAGGATCCTCCAAATTTCATATGAAGTTTATGACCATGGTTCTATTTTCATAACAACATACCAAATAACATCAAAATTTACTTTGATCCCCAATTTTTAAACATACTATAGTACAATATGAACACTCAAATAGGATGCTGTCAAAACAAAGAAAACCTAAGGCAGGACTTGAATATGATTGTCTAGTTTTCAAAGCAAATCTGGAACCATGTCTCTATTTCCACGACTAGTTGTCCTACAAATAGTACACATACTGCAAGCTTGCTCTGAGACAGAACATAGTGTACTGTCTGCGCAACGTCGGCACCATGGAGGAGGTTGTGGTAGGGGTTGCGGTACTTGCTGTAGCCGGACTCCAGGGCAAACAGGAAACTCTCCAAGACTTGGGTGTTGATTTTGAACTTTGTGATAAGATCATACTTTTGCAGCAGTGTGAAACCTACGAACTTCAATGCATGGCCATCTGATGCATCATTCACAGCAAAGACATTGAAAGACCAGTCATCAAGATGCTGAAACAGATTGACAAATGGGTCCAGCATGGGTCAGTTAATCACTTGCCAACCATATTCTTATTGCAGAAATTAATCAAATCCGTTTTCTCTTTCCCACTGACCAAGAAGGGACGTTTCACGGTTACTTCAGAAGTTACCAGGTACATTGAATATATGATGAGCGCAATGAAACTGGCCTTCATTCTTCAGAGCTTACCTTTAATTGTATTAAGACATGGGGCGGCACATGTATTCCAACAGAGCTAGATAACCGCCGGTATATCCTGAAACAAAATCACCATTTATGAAAACTGTTGCTGTAACTAAGAATGTTGTTATAACTATTCCCAATGGAAAAATAATTATTTTACCAAAGAACCAGAAATTGTAAAAAGCTAATCTCCATTGCACACAACTTGCTTGAAACAGGTGTGAGATGTCTGAGTCTGCAACTTCAGCACCAGTCCGAAGTCTGAGTCTTGAAATATTCTGTTTGGTCCAGTAATCACAGCTTGAAATGATCTAAAAGTGCCATAACCTTTGACACAACCTTAATCCCCATTTCACCTCACCTGTATTGACAGCATGCAACATTTGAAACTGAAACTTCTTTACCAATAGTTTCTAAGATTTAGATTCTTAAGTACTTACTGTTCACTTACATTTAAGATACATGTAGTGATCACAAACAGAAATAATTATTTTCTTCTTATTTTGAATGAGATTACCTGTCCACCATAATCCCTGCTCTTATTGCATGTGCAACACTACGGAACTTGGGTTTCTCCTCTCCTTTCCGCTTCATATTGCTCATAGAGCGTGTGAAGGTCAAGGCCAGCCAGTCTCGCACCTCGCTTGGGACGGCATCAGGCTCCACCTCACTCAGTTCATCATCTTCCTCACAGAGACGCCTACAACACAAATGCTCAAGTTGTTCCGTAAAACTGGCAGGATACACAACAAGCTGAAAGCAATATGCTGTGTAGTTCTAATTGTTTAATACATGACATCTTATCCTAGACATTTTCTAATTAACAACATTGAGAATTTCTCTTATAATAGAATTGATTTCATGCAGAAAATCTGCCAAAGCTGATGTTGATTCAAATATCACAAAACGGCATGTGACTGAAAATATGTATATCAAGAAACAAAAATAACTGGACCAAAAACATTGAGACTGATATATTGAAATGATATGAGGTGTGCAATTACTTGTGCGTGAAAAATGTGCAATGCTGAACAATACTGAATCAATGATGATAAAATACCATACAATTCTTGTGCAGTAATCATTCAATATAGTGTTTATCATGAAAATGTGCAAGATATCCATGACCAACCAACCTTCTTAATGCAATATAATGAAATAATAAAAAATAAATTCTTCAAATGAATTCCTGAAATGGACTAAGAAAATATATATATATGAAACCCATGACAAAAATATCAAAATAGCATGTCTGATGAAAAATATAGCTAAATAATAACACCATGTATCTGAGGAAAAACACAAACATACCAAATGGAGTAGGCAACACCCAAACATATACATTTATATTGTGGAAACCACTAAAACATTCACATCCAAAATAGCCAACTAAACACAAAAACACTTCTAAAAATGGGTACATGTATATGATGTCTTTTGCAAAATCATAAATCACATGACATGACACGTCCTGCTTGAAAACTCTCCACAAACCAAAGTCGAAAGTCTGGTAAATGAGCTTTTGTATCGAGAGTTACTTCCCTTGTATTTGCGGCCGAACCCCGACCTTTCTCCTTGGATGAAATAGGATCTGTCTCTTTGCTGAAGGCGTAAAACATTTATGACGCTAAACATGTCAACGTGAAATCTACACAAGCCTACCAGCAATTAACACTCGTCAATAGCAAAGCAAAACATGTATATCTCATGGGACAAAATTCTTTAATATTTACTTCAAGTTAGCAAAAAAACAGCATTATTACAATAAATGTTTCACAATCTGGCATGCTCACATATTTATTTTAAATGTCCCATTTGTTATGTTCAATTTAGTTCACTCAATACTTTAATTTTCTGGGGATTCATAATTTCAAAATGCTGTCATCAAAAAGATCTGTTACTAATAGCTGCATCATGCCATTACAAACAACAATGTTGTTATTAAGACCTAAAATTGGTTAATGTGTTATACATTCTTTAGCATTCCTAAGTTATAAATTTAGATTTCCTAAATCTAAATTATCAAACCCAAGGGTACAACACACGCTATTTAAGTGCTCTAATGTTGTGGTTTAGTAAGTTATAAGTGCACCTAAGTCTAGATGTGTATCTGGTTAGCTGGATTATAGATTCCGCGACATGTAGAGTTAATGTTCACACACATCCATCACTATAGCCTTTTTAATACAAAGAAGTTTGAACACTGATGCAAAACAATATGTAAAATCAAATATGAATCAAGATGCATTCTATTTCCATCTAAATCTAACCTAATGATAATTCCTATTAATCTTATGTTAATTCTTTAATTGCGATATAAGATGACCTTTGAGGAGCTACCATGCAATGTAAATGCTTGAGTTGGTTCATACATAGTACATCAGAATTGGTCAGTTCAATACATGGCATTTCCTACAGTCTGGCAATGGGTACATCTAACATAACATATCTAATTTACCTTCCCAGTGATTTGCAATGTTTCATGACAACTATGATAAATCATCAATGATTTGACATCTTTTTTTTTCAAATGTTTGCTTTTAATATCACCAATAAAACACATGAACATTGCAGATGACAAAGAAAACAATTATGGATATATACTGATTTGAACGTGCATGATATCACAACAATAACATGTGATTTCAGAAAACTCCATAATATTTCAATTTGTAGTCATCATATTTCCTTTATTCCCGAATCATTTAGTATTACGGGCATATCCTTTCATGTTCCTGGTGCAAATTGTTTAACATGTGATCAATCAATTCAACACATACAACACGAAAGTTAAAGAAAACCTGATTCTTTCATATCAACATAGTTAACCTGTCATGACAAATGAACTATGGTAATATGAAAGAATTTGGTGTTCTCAAATGTGGGAGGAATGCCCGAAGTGATGCAGGTCTCAGACGTTAACCACTTCAGTGAAACCCACGAACACGTGTATGGTGCTGACAAACCTAGAAACATAATCGGGGCGAACCGGGATTCGAACCCACAATCATAGGTTTCTGTCATGCCTAAGGGACGCAACTCTGCACAGCGGATCGTGGCGCTTAGACGACTGGGCCACCCGTGCCCCCGTAAGTTTGAAGTATGATATCATCAGCATCATATCACTAGCATGAGGTTTCAGGAATGAATTAGAGGTATCAAATGCTGATATAACTTACACCTAAACATACATGTGTATATATCTATTCTACCATGATAGTTTGAACTTGAACACGGTGTGGGGCTGTTGAGATGAATGCTGTAAGTGGGATGCAGGTAAGAATTCAGTGATAACCAATTTTCATCTTTGTACTTGTAACAAACCATTGGAAAATTCAAAACAGTCATTCTTGAAGAAAAAGCAATGTAAGATTTAGTATCAAAGTCAACTTCTGCAACATGAAAATACAGACCATCTAATTTAGGCTGGTCAAATGAGTCACAATTAACTTATACGGTCATTTTAATCAGTGGAGTGAGTGAAAGAGTGAGTTGGATTTAATACCGCTTTTAGCAGTATTCCAGTTATATCATGGCGTGTCAGCTTCATGTGGGAGGAATGCCCGAAGTGATACAGGTCTCAGATGTTTACCACTTCGGTGAAACCCCCGAGCATGGGTATGGTGCTGACAAACCTAGAAACATAATCGGGGCGAACCGGGCTTCGAACCCACAACCATAGGATTCTGGCATGCCCAAGAGACACAACTCTGCACAGCGAATTGCAGCGCCTTAGCGCCACCCATGCCCCCGCTACTCAGTGGATCAGGAACAAACAAACCAGAGACTTCTTTATATTTACTTGGTTCACAAATCCACAACCCAAAATCAAAATTTTAAGAAAAGTCTTTTGTCTTCCAGTCTGTTAATTAATTTCAGTAATGAAAACAACCTGCAAAGCAGATCAGTGTAGGAAAGGAAGTAACTATGTCATTCCTAAAAGTCAATTCATGTGTTCTTTACGGCATCCAACCAATTTTTGTAACGATCAATTGAAAGAAATTAGTTTTTGAAGTATCAAGTTTGAATTTGTGTTGACAAATGATCCTACCATTCTTTTTTAAACTGTGAAATTAAAAGTAGAGAGGCCTAGTTGTTTGACCACCAATCTACTAAATGAACCAGGTCATAATATCTGGTCTTCCAGGATGGGAACCCAACCAGTACTCACCACACTTGCCAGCCATTGCAATCACTCAATACCCACTCAGTTACCTCATTCAAACAATGGGTACTGATCAGCCCTAGATTTCCCACACTTTAACAATTACACTATTCCCCTTGTGTTCAATGATACCTAGCATCATCTTATTGTACCAGTGAGTTAGCACAAATACAAATAAAGCCAGTCAAAGTGTTGTTAAAAGTTAAAGTTATATGAGTTTTCAAATTCAAGCACTGAGTTATGAAAAAAGCATATACTAGCTGTCAAAACTGAAATGTATGAGTGTCAGTCACAATAGCTGATGTATATATAAGTCAGTAGTACATTGCATACAAGCTATAGTGTTGCAGTTGAGCTATGGAGGGGATACAGCTATCTCACAGGACATCCCAACTGTGACAACACAGGCAATGTTGGATATTTAGTATACTATATATTTTGAGGGTTGCAAGCTCTATATTGTCTCTGCCTATCTTATTAGCAAATCCTAGCTTATCATTTCTCTGTCCTCGCAAAAATGGAAATAAGGTCTTAAAAAAATACTCTTTGCCACAAATTATAATTACCGATGCTTTCAATTCCTCAGACCACTTAAATCCGACTACACACTCTCAAAGATCACTTCTCAAAAGCAAGAAGACCTTGCTCTGACCCCCAATTTTTCTTTTAACTGACACACAAACTGTTCAACATTTCAACGGATGTCATGTTTAGGTGAACTGGCCCTGTAGTGGGCCTCCCAAGATGATCCCTTCCAATTTCAGAAAGATACAATTAATTTTTTTGTTTAAAAACTTATTTTCATTACAATACATGAATTTTTTTTATATTTTCTTAAAACATAATAACTATACATGACAGAATTTGAATTAAATTTGTCACGGAATAATATGAGAGAACTAAGATTTGAACATTTGAAGTACAGTTTGACCAGTTGGAGAGTTGTGTTGGAGATAGATGTATCCCTGCAAGAAAACTGTGGTTGTAACAAACAAAAGTGGTATTAGTTCTTTTGCAAAATGTGTTTAATATATTTTAAAATTACCGAACTGTGGCTGGTTGTTTTTTGCTGTGAATAGAAAAATCACCACAGAATGAAGAACTTAAAATACAGCCATGCATATGTTTTTAACAAGATATATATAGGATTTCTTGTTAAAAACATGCATCAAATATGATATTTCCATGTTGATTTCCTCCATCAAGTGCAAGCAGAAACCTTCATGTAGTTTGATGCATATCATTGTTTATAGTTCCATGAAGGTTGTGAACATATAGTGGAGACAATTATCACCATGGTAACCAGATGGTCAACTAACACCCTGTTTTCACTTTGACACAACTAACCCATCACAAACACACAGGGATTATTGCCTGTATACCAGACACTAGGTCAAAGACAAATATGAGAAACACATGATTTGCACTTCCATTCATATCACTTGCACAGAAACAGACACCATTTTGAAGGGACATAACTTTTAATGGTTTTGTTTCTTTTCCCTCAATTTGCAGTTTCACTGACTGAATTGGCATGTATGTTGTTATTAAGCAGGTGTAAAAATAGGATTAGTAAGAAAAACATGAAAATAATAGGAAACTGCTTGTATCTGTAAGTGAAAGTTCAATTAAACTTAAAATATCTTATAGTTAGAATCCTAAATAGCTGCAAGGTGGCTGGGGGTGACTGTAGTGTGATGGAACCTTGCTGTGACTAAAGGGCTTGTGGAAACAGGGGCCAGTGCGATAGGGTACCGTGATTAAACAGTCTTATATCAAACCAAAAGAGCCAACAATAAATACTCACTTGTCCACTTAGAACAATATAAATTATCAAATCATGTGTTTCTCACACTGATGTTGCTTTCAAATCATGACCTTATCAGTTATGAATCTGCCTAAAAACATCTATCAAAGCCAAAGTAACATATCAGTTAATCTCTGTATTGTGTACAACAATTGTTGTGAATAAATATTTATTTATAGATTCAACAATTTTACAAATATACACTAGGTTTTGATTTCTTAAAGATAATTCCATTACAAAAAGATATTAGAACTTTTTTAGAAAGTCAAAACATAACTAAATCAAGATTATTGAACATATTTAACAACACATTTGTGATGCCATCAGGAAATACAGATTCAGGACTATGATTGTCCTTACCAATGCCATGGAAAGTCCTGTTCCAAAAGGCAGTTTTAAACTGAAGTACCGGTAACTCTTTCTGAAAAGAAGTCTACCACCAGGAGATTCAACTAGTCCTCATGCAACTTTACTTGACACAGACTTCAGGCCAGGCATTCTACTTCATGACTAAATAACCTTTAACATATTTTAAACCTTTTGAAACAAGTCAATTTCAGACTGCAATTTTGGAACTAAGAACAGAATCTTTGTCAGCTATTTTGTTATTTTTGAAGAAACAAGAGAGGTTGTTATTGTAGCCACACTGTTGTGTGGGTTATGGGTTAAATCCTCACAGCAGTTAGAGAATGACTAACACATAGGAGGCAATATACACCCACTTTAAAATTCCATTTCAACAAAAAAAAAACCAGCTAACTGAGCCATTATGTCTTCTAAATATATAATCAGTGATTCATTAATTAAGTCTAGCTAGGTCTGGTTTGTGTGATTAGTTGGCAGAATGGGATGATAGCACTGATAGCTAAATACCACAGAACTTTAAATGTGAGAAGTTACATCCAGGATTCTCTTTAAAACTCTCAAAACTGACCTTTGCCATGTAAACAACTTACACTCAATGAACCTGTCAACTTGCACCTAAGTGTTTGTTTTTATCCTATTTATTTTCAGACTATGTGGTTTAAGACTTCAGATCCAATGACTTTACTTTGTGGAATAGAATGGTTATGAAATTTGACAGTGTGCAAGTTTTTCATGTGCCATAAAAAGGGGTCATAGGAAAGCAAAAAGTCTTCAAGTAAATGAAACATCCTTCCCAATTCAATTTCTTTTTTGCTTGTAATTTGTTCATACTGAAAGACTGAGAAGTCTGTGACTTAAGCCACTTGTCCCAAGACAGACCAGTAAAATATCTTCCAATCTAGAAAGATTTGCTAATAAAGTCCATGTACTAACACTAAGGTCTACAAAATATGATGTCAAGTGACAGATTGGGTGTAGTTGATAGCACAGACTGATATATACGTTTAACCCAGTATAAAATATGATTTAACACAAGGGTGTGTGTTTCAAGTAATCGTGTCAATTTTACTCCCCTTTATGAACCGTATAATATTGAAAACTAAAATCTCATCAATCCAATCTTTCAATAGGTGAAGAATCACCAAAGTGCAGCATGGAGATATCAGCAAAATATATATATATATATATTCAAACACTAAATTTTATTCAACAACTCTCCCTCACAACATCTCTCTACACATGCAGCAAACACTGGTCTAGAACCATCACAAATCTCAAAATATGATATCTAATCACACTAGAACGTGGTGACATGGACAATGGAATTATGTTTATGCTGTTAATGGTGACATTGGCATGAAATTGACGATGTTAATTGCATATCAATCATGGTGACATGGACTGACACATACACAAGGGTGAAAAACATACATCAAAGATTGGGTCTTCAAACAGGGATGAAAACATGGGATGAATTAAAAGAACAGACTTTGTTTCTTTATTTTTAGATTGGACAAAAATCGAACAGATCCTTGCCAGGCTTCAGACACACATATGGTTGTTGTTGGTGTAAAGGTGACTTTGTTTCTCATATGACAACAATGATGTCACACTTGCATGATGAAAAATATACAAATCTACAACCAAAATATCAAAACCATGCTAATAACAAACCCTAGTAACAGTGAAACATCAGAGAAGAATCAGTATACTGTTTTATTAAAAGAAAAACCTTGTTTAATAGAAAATATGACACATCTTTGCAATGAAATCTACTTTCTATATGTATTTTAGCACTTGAAATGTGCAAATGTATTATGTTTTAAAAAAAGAATCGTAATAAAACACCTTTTTGCTAAATCGAACTAAATAACATTTTCTGAGTTTGATCAAAGCAACAACATTGGTTAATGCAGGGGCATGATTTATTTTCAATTTCCTAAAAAGAATAACCTTATAAAATTCAACAACTTTAACCATAACTGCTTTATCATTGCTTCAATGAAGGAGCATCAGGTTAATTTTTCCTGAAGTTAAATTATCAACAAATATTCTAACATCAATAACTGATTTATGACACACATATTAAGTTGTATCACAATATTTTTGTGGATAATCATTAAAATAGGAGCTACAAAATTCAATTTCACAACTTGGTATGTCAAAAAATCTCTGATGTTTCAAGGTCGGTGAACAGTAGATTCTAACAGCGCAGGCTAAGTGCAGTTCTACGTGCGGGCATAACATACCTCTCCAAGGTCTCGGGTCTGCGATAAATCAAATCAAGTAATTATTCACCTCATATATATTCATATTTCATTACACTGGTGACATATGTCAAAACACAAAAATAAGAGGAATTCTCATCCTTGAAATAATTGAAACACAACAGCCATTAACCATCAAACTGGACACAAATAGTGTGGTAGGAAGAGGAGCCAAAACATTTTTGTTTATTTTCATAACAATGTTTTATTCCAGCAATTTTTATTTTATGTCAAACAATTTTTTTCCCCAGTATTTTCTTGAACAAATTATTTAAACAACGCACGCACGCACGCACACACGCACACATGCACGCCACGCCCCCCCCCCCCCCAACGCACAAACAGAGCCCTTGAACCAGAACATCAGTCTCTTACACCGCAGTCAGCAATATTCGAGCTATATCATGGCAACCTTATCATTTCTTGGCCAGGCAAACCGATGGTTGACAACATGAGAACTATCGATGCTGTCATGGCTCATTGACGAAAATTCAGCGAGAGCAAATATTGTGACCACACCCAATCCAAACCTCATTAGTCCACTGTTCTTAGCACTCCTTATTGCTTATCAACACAATGCTTGCAGGTTCTACAATTGATCAGAAAATACAAAGGCTATTCTTTGCATTATAAAAGGGTCAATCTAATGACTGACTGCTATAAGCTTCCTCATCAATAGCATGCAATGAACCATTTAAAAACTCTATGAAACTCTTCACAGCCATGTCGGTCATGTGGAAATGACATGAAACTGATGTCATGAATTAATTAATTTCCAATTATATGCCACAATACAGGGATATAACAATCCAACAGTTCATTTAATAACAATCCCCAAATAACAACAATTACTGCAATCAGGACATTCCAAACTTGTAGAGTGAAAGAACTAGAATTTTCACATCTGAGAAAGCTCTTGATCTACTACGTGGTTAATACTTTGCAACACTGAAAATACTCCTTTTTAATCAAGTTTACAATTAAGGAATATCCCAAATAACTTTAGCAGAATTTACATATAAGATGATTAAAACCATTGTTCTTAACTCTAATATATTTTGAAATGTTGATTGAAATAGTGAGTGAGTGAGTGAGTATGGTTTTACGCCGCTTTTAGCAATATTCCAGCAATATCACGGCGGGGGACACCAGAAATGGGCTTCACACATTGTACCCATGTCGGGAATCGAACCGGGGTCTTCGGTGTGACGAGCGAATGCTTTAAACACTAGGCCACCCGTCCGCCCTGATTGAAACAGACATATGTATGTTGCAATCAAGACTAACACTACGGACTTGATAAGTGAACAAAAATATCCCAATGACTTTAGTATATAATGCAACCCTGCTCCAGACGCATCCAGGATGTAAGATGTCACCTATTTCTCAAAGGAAGATTTGAAATAGTGATCTGTCGGCACTTGACAAGATATTGGTATTCCTGAAGGCAAGCACTGTCTATTTTAATCTGAGGATGTCACTTTTGAACTAGACGAAGCCATCCTCACAATGCCAGATGTTAAATGATGGTGAATATCAATAATCATGTTATTCTGAATCAGCTGGTTCTATGTAAAACATTTGCTTATCACGCAGCCCAGTCACAGATATGTTGTCTTTCATGTCATCTTTTGTATAATCTGAGGGTAGTTATGATCATATTTATCTAGTCAATATCAGAAATGTCAGTCTCCAGATTTGCCTATCAACAGCTTTTGAATTATAAGCATGATCAGCAATAAAACATACAACAGTCACACAAAGGTGATTATGTTGCCTACACATCAAGGCAATGTCACAGTTCAGAATCAATATTCATCAGTAAAGTGGGTTGATGTTATGTTCCCAGAGACCACCAAAGAGTGAGACAGTAAGATGAGCCAAACCTTTGAACAATATTTCAGTTAGTGTTCAAATGAAGGGGGCTCCTGGTGTCCTGGAGGCCCTGTCCTATGGCATTGGAATCACGGGAGCCCCTAAATTTTTAACTTTAATCATTAGGGACCCTTTGACCATCATGCCATATGATCAACACTGAGTTTTACTATTGCATGTCAGCAAACAGTGAAGAAGTGATGCAGGTCTTAGACGTTTTACACTTTGGTGAAACCCATGAGCATGGTTATGGTGCTGACAAACCAAGAAACATTATCAGGGCTGTTTGAGATTCAAAACCACAAAAAGGTATTCTATACTCAAAGCCTTAGACATATGGGGCACCTGTGCTCAATCTACTGCCAAAGATCTGTGATTGGTTCTTGACATGAGTAAACTATGCAGGTTTAGAAATTTATTGTCATTTTTACTTGTCTTAGCTAAACTTCAACCATTTGCCCATCAGTGTTTGAATTCTTCTATGGTATATGAATCTAGGGACCCCCTAAATCTTCAGTGTTTAACACTGGGGCTATATGACATAGACACCTTGCTTAATTTCAAACACTGTTCTGTGGCAACCAATTTTGTTTTCTACAACTAAAATTTCTAAAAGGATCAAGATACATGTAAAATACAAATTTAAGTTGAAAGCTGGCCTAAGGTAAAATAAAATTTGAAAACTAGAATGACATTAATATTGTGTTTGCTCCTTGTTCATTTTCAACATCAACCAGAACATCCCAGTCCAAATATTCCTGCACCTATTTCTCCCGCCAACATCCCAGTATCTGATTCTACTGTGCAATGCTCACAATGGTCAGTTTGTAGCATGACTTCTGGATATAAGCACAGCATGGTCATTTGTTTGGATGGACAAATCGTGACTCCACACGATTCAGGAAATTAGAATACACACTTCCAGATCATTTCAGCAAATCACAGGATATTAAGACCTCACCTTTTCCCTAACTAAACTACGGATATGTTTGGACACACGACCGTGAGGAATGGAAAATCAACAGAATCGAGGTCGATGAGTTTGTCAAGGGTGGAAACTAACGCGTATTTGTTATCTCCATGGCTATAAGTGGGATGTTTGATATAATCTGGCTCGATGGCCAGAATCTTATGATGGTCATGCCATACATGACTTCAGTTGTATTTCCGTTAGGCACCGTACAGTTTAGGTAACTAATACAATCTTCTAGAGAGAACCAACACAATATTTGAAAGCCATCTTTTTTATCAGTATCAAATTTAATTATAATTTTGAATTTTTTTTAATACAAAAAATATTATTCATATATTAACATCAAACATATGAAACTTTCTTAACATCAAATAAATTTCCTTGATATTTGAAATGTAAACTATTTTTCAAACAAAAATCCTGCTGAGTTCTGAATGTTGTGTGCAGTAACCATATATTGCACATACACTATGCTCAGCTCGATGATTGTCCCACTTGATCTTGTGGTGCATCTGATACATCAACCCCCATCCCTATTCCACTAATGTTGTTGGGTGAATGATGGAAAACCTGTCCAACAGTTCGATAAAGCCATTCAATTATGACAAACATGTGCAGAGGCTCTTGGGAGTCCAAGTTGAGCGAGATTTCTGCCACCATTAATTACATGATGTCCATTTGAATGCAACATACACAGAATCTATGAATGCTCTCATGCCATGGAAATTCTTGCACACATTAATGAGAATATTCGGAGGAGGGGACACGACCCCTTTGCTGTTCCTATCGCACAGCCGTTATTAGGTTTGGAGCCGAAAGCAGATACCACTGGTCAGTAGTTGAGCCTCGAACATTCGATAAAGGACGCAAATTAATTAGATTGGCTCAATCTCATGCGATCGACAAAATCTAAAATACCGCAAGAGCTTTAGTCATACTCAAAAGAGCACATAGCTTGTTTGGCACTCTGTTCAACATCCTTGATTATACCTTCTAGGTGGGTGAATATTCTTCAAGATATTTCTAATTTCATTTGTTCAGACTCATAAACAGTCACTAAATATCTCCGAAAATAGAGTCTGTGACCTTTAAAAGCATGTGTCTTTCAGAATGTTACTTTGATTTCTAAAAGCTTTTTTCAAAAGATTGCTGAAAAGACGTTGAACTTTTGGACATATCTCTAACCAAATGATCCTCTTGGTACGATAATGTGAATTATTTGTGGGGACTCATTTAGCTTCAGCTAATCTTCTCATTTTGGGATGGAGAAACTATCACATGGAGCAGTTACCTCAATTTTCTAGATCTTGAATTCTTGATTTGCTTTTCAAAGAAATTAATATGTGAGTAATAAAATGTAAAAGCTGAAATCATGAAAAGAAAAAAATCCTAATGATAGGGGAGAAGCAGCCCCAGACTAAGTGAACTGGAGCACCGGTGCCGGGGCCGAAATGATACCGTGATACTGTACGGTACAGTGATGGTACAAGACATTGCTATAAATCAATAATTTAACATTTGTAACTAAAGGTCAGTTTGAAATTAAACATATTTTAGTGTATTTTACTGTTCTGAAACAACTTTTTTTGTTTGACCTCTCCGAGCCAAAAGACATATTTTTTATGCAAACTGTTTCACAATGACAAAAGAAACTATATGCTGCTTTAGCATTAGAGGAGATGATCAGTGTTTGAGTAAGGGTTAAATAAACCATATCAGCTGGATCATAAGAATGGACTTTGCAAATAGCATATCAGTCATGCGAATATAGATTTGTTTCAAATGGAAGTCATATCAAGTCCTAGGACACAGTTAAAGAGTTGTCTGAAGAACCTGATTCAAACTCAGATCGTATGATGTTAACCCTAAGTGTATAGAAACAAGGCCTCAATATCATACATGGCACAGATTCAAAGATCAAGCCCTACACACAATGTTGACAGCAGACTGTGAAGCCTGGTCTTCCACTTTAGCCACTAGTCTGAAGACTGAGACTAGTAAATATTTATTCAGTCTAGCAAGATCAGCTGCCACTAGTCCAAATACAATGAGAAAGAGTTATTGAAAATGATGACAAGATTGAAGTTTTGACTAGAACACTCAAAAGCTTTTGGCACAGACATCGAGTCTAACTAGGTAAAATTATGTACGACCATAATAGCAGTATTCCATAAGAGCTATTGGTAGACAACTGATCAAACGTAGGGTTTTATTTGTTCTTGAAAGGACATTTAGGAATGCAGATCTACAAATAGAGGGGAGTCCAGGGTTCCTTGAGGATTTCTGTTATGTATCCATTAATTCAATAATATTTACCAGTGATTGAGGGAGGTGTGTGTCTAGAGTCCATGGGTTTTGATCCCATGACAAGGACCCTTTGGCTTTCATGATTATTTTGGAATACTGGGAAAAGAAGGACAGTTACTGAGTTGAATAGAGGCTGCATCGCCTGAAAACACAATTGCCAAATGAAGAATATGAGATTGTTACTAAAAAGAGCATGTTTATGCATGTCTCCATGGTACCAGTGGACCATACCCTGGAACAACCTATTTCCCTAATTCTTCTCCTTTATCTCTTTTTGCCCTTTTTCATCACTGGGGTGCAAGATATTGGGGTTCCCATGATCAGGTGCATATATAGTAACAGGTCTTGTTCATCTATAATTATTCTGAATGATCTTATTTTGCCTACATTTCAACTTATTCAGAGATAACCATTTGACTCCTGATCAAAACAGGAAGTCTCTCTTATACTTGTGCACATTGATGACATCATCAAAACAGGAAGTCTCTCTTATACTTGTGCACATTGATGACATCATCAAAACAGGAAGTCTCTCTTATACTTGTGCACATTGATGACATCATCAAAACAGGAAGTCTCTCTTATACTTGTGCACATTGATGACATCATCAAAAGGTGTGATGACAGCACAAAATAATTCATGATGCCTTTCTGTTGTTGCCATAACAACAGCCTAATCTCAATATAATGGGTTGTTATGATCAAAGGTCTTCATAAGTATTTATCTTAACATTTTCTTCAAACTGACTATATAATTCCTTTTGTTGATGTTTTTCTAAAAACAGCTGGTTTGATTCATATGTAAGGTGGCAGAAAAAGGGAAAGCAATGTTAAATCAAACCAAGACTATTAAAGATTTCAAGGCAAAAAGATAATAATAAAGATAAATAATATTACATCAATTTAACATGGATTGAGGCTGGAAATTAGTTGCATTGATATCAGTCTTTTAAAAATACTGTTTTTGATTTTCATTCCTTTCTAATTTACACATTTTTTTGTCATTTTCCAAATGTAATATTTTCTTATTGCAACATTCTAAAATTGAAACTCTGAAATGAAAAGTTACACAACAATCTATGCTAACTGGATATGTTTACTTACATTTCCCATGCAATAGTAATGAAATAAACACAAATTGGGTAATGTATTGCAATAATGTAAACATTTCTCACCTCGTCTCATCTATGTACACGGATTCTAACACTGACGCTGCATATTCCAAGTTATTCTTTAAATCTTCTTTGGATAAATCATCTTTTTCTAACCTCCGCACAAGTTGCCGTAATCTGATGTAAACAAGAATAATGATAATTATCATAACAATGATACTTCAAATAACAGTCAAACAATCACCCAACAATGGCAAGGAATAAAAAATTGAAAAAAATGTTGATGCATCAAAATATTCACTGACACTGAAATTGGCAATTAACATCTAAAAGAGATATTTGCACAACAAACAAACAAACCAGTGGTTGATATTCTGAGCATTGATCCACTCTATCATTGTATGAGATAAGGAATGTTTTTTATCATGACTTTATAAACTGACTGGGAAGGGAGTGAGCATCAATTTATGAATTATTTCATTTTCATTAAGATTCAAATCAATAACATGATATTGATCCATATGTACCCCTGCCGCTCAAAAGATGAAGCGATGTATGAAGAGACGTATAAAGAGAAGTTGGAATCTGGTGCACAAAAAAGAATATTTGACTTTGGAAGGTTGTTTCATAACTGGGCAAAAAAAACTAAACCATTATTAAGAGCGGGCAGGGCACTTCCAAGAAGGGTAATTTTACAACAAGCTACCAAGGGCTTGCGTCGACACAAAGAAATTGACTTAAGTAGCTCAGCGATTGCTTTGTGCAAGTGTCACCTGGACACAACTCATGCTGTGTGCCAGTCAGCAATATCGTAGCCACATGACAACCCAGATGGGGCCAGTAGGAGCAACAGTCATGGGTAACTTTGCACAATCAGGTACAATGTGTAACAAACCAATGGTCATTATTATAAGCCCTTAAACGTCATTAAGAAAACAAAATCATCATCTTGGTCTTTGCTATGTCCAAAATGTATAGAATGACATAGTATCTGAGTAATCAGTAACTCTCCATCTAAAATATGAAAATTAAGAAAAATATTTAAAACAATTATCTAATTATTTCAATTATATCATCCTAATGTATATTTTTTAGCAGATTTGGAGATCCATGACAGTAGGGACATTGCTTAATTCACATCCAGGGTAACCTTGACAGGGGACATAACTTTACATAACTGTAGAGAGCTGTTGAAGGGAATGTAGCAGAGTTCTGTCTCCTACCTAACTGAACACGCATGGGAGGCTTCGGGAGCATCAACTCCTGGGAGTTTATCCACGCCAACATCGATGGAGGCATAGGACTCCACGCTGTCGATGCTGATACTGGAAGCCCTGCTGCTGCTACTCCCCGTCTTCCGGGAGTTGGTTCTCCGTAACACTGTGAGAGATCCCGTTCCTGAAACACACAATACATTCAGTCCACCAACTATCCCTTCAGCAAGTGAGTGAGTGAGTCTGGCCACTTTGAACAGTATATCACTTAGGCTATATCATGATATGTCAGCCTGCAGTGATGCAGATTGTGGACATTTACCACTTTGGTGAAATCCCATCCCAGCATGTAATAAGGGCAAACCTGTGGGCAAACAATATTTCTTTTAATGTTAAACTAAAATCATCATTTGAGAAAATACAATGAGGTCAGTCATATTATCATGAAGGAAACCAGTGAAGTCTACAGGACTAGTACACCATCTTAAAGTCTGTAAATAAAATAAATTTAAATCAACCAGCATCAATAAGCATTTACAAACTACTGTCCTGTTCAGTGAGATTTCAATTGTATATTTAATGTTTTGTTCTCTAACTGTATGGCCTATGACCACACCTTCTGCATATTTGACAAAAAATCCTTAAAAATCTTCAGTTGAGGTTGTTACATAGTCCAAAATGCATCAAAGTCATGCTAATGGTACCATTGAGGGGATTAAAACATGGGATTTGAGACAAGACACTTTAACCACTTGGCCACAACACAAATGCTGATTTTCTACATAGCTCAAAGACCATCTTTTGATTTAAACAAAATTACAAAAAAGTGAATGACATTATTTAAGACTTACAGGGCAATTGAAATTCACACTGTAAGAATTTTCTTTATGTTATTCATGAAGAGACAACTTAAAATGACATCACGATCACGACAGGTTCATGTATAAATATACCAAAATGACAAACAGACATTGACTTGGCCGTTGATGGGGACATGGTGTCACTTAATTAACCCTTTGGAACCGTCTGTTGTAAAGATACATAAATTTATGAATATGACCGATATGCCCGCAATGAATGAGCCCAAAATGACGTACAATCTACGCATATGGATCATATTCTTACCTCCTGGTGCCCTACATCACAATATCTCCTACTCTAGGTTGATTTACGCAAACTCAAGTGTGACGTCAAGAGACTTAACCAGATGGCGTTTGCAATAAACTTGATTTATAATCGTAGCGAGGAGCTTGCAATTACAAGCTGAGTTAATTTGGTAACACTCAAGTTTAAATCAATTGGATGGCATTTCTGCAGAATACGTCCTAATTATGGACACCATGCATGTATTGACTCAGTCAGATGTCTTAAAGTGTTGGATCTTTGCTGGTTGATATTTAGATGATGGAAAACATGTGTGAGGTGAACAGTATATTTCAATACACCATTGCATGACAGCTTAATGAGACAAAAACAGAACACTTTTACCACACACATATGGTACGGACAAACCGAGGATCATAATCTAGCCAAACCTAGGATCTGAATTCATAGTTGCAGATAGCGCACCACACTATGCAACCCATGGCGCCTTAGGCCAATGTGCCACTTGTGTCCCCTGTGAGAAAGGAGATAGCAACAGTGACTTACGTGAAAGCTGCCCATTCCTGGCTGTAGCTGTTGCTGCTGCTGTGGCAGCAGCTGTTGATGACCCCACACTGCTGTCATCTTTTGACTTGTCAGGTGGGTTTGCCACTGAAAAAGATAACATGTCAATTTCATCTGATGTCATTGGAACATGCAGCATGCGCACATATTCATTTTTAAGTAAATGTGGAGTTTTAAGTTAAGAAAAAATGAACTCACAAAGATTTACTTCTTTTTACTACTAAATCTAATGACCATGCCTAAACCAATGTGCAAACCCCACGACACCAAGGCAACTCGCAAAGAGACCATAAATATCCATAAATCCTTCTTAATGACTTTCTCCAACTATATTCAATTATACAATGACACACATGTGACACAGGTCCAATTAAGCTCCATTAACAACCAAAGACAACAAAAACCTCATGCACCTTTAATATTTCTTAAACTTCAGATCTCTATTTAAGACACTTAAGCCCAAAACAGCATGGCGACCACTTTCTGCAGTGAGTATTTCCCCAATGAAAACCAGTCGACAGTATGGTCATAAGGGGCTCCTGAAACACCACTGAAACTCTTCCTCCAATGCATTTTAAAACAGCAGTGATTTGCCCCTCTCCACTAGCCAGGAACCTTCCAAAGATTGCTCGTCTACACATATTACAATCGCTCTGTTGCATTTCGACCTGCTTTGGAGTTAGCTTTGGCAATTTGCGTGCCATTGTGGAGCTTGATAGAACGATGGTTTGGAGGCTGGCCTTCATGGAGCCAGGGTACTAAGGCCTCTCTTTAAACAAAGATCCAGCAGAGATGGTCATAGTGGTAATTTTCTATCAATTTTGTCTGAAAAGTTGTCACTGATCAAAGAGGATGTTCAGACAGAGACTTAAAACTGCAGTGTGAACAAAGCAGCAAATCCTTCCTGCATCTAAATTTGTCCATCAGTAGCCAGAAGGAGCTAGTGCAGGCGGTTGACAATCAGAGATACCCCTATCACATACATGATGTCTCTCCCAATAAGTTTTCCCAATAACTTTGGCTATCATGAACATGGTATTTCTTTGCGCTGGAATAGATCATGTGGGTCCTGACATCAGTACAATGAGTGAGTGAGCGAGCGCAATAGGGTATTGTAAAGATGGTTGAGGGAGAGGTGACAGAAAATTGATGGGTAGGTAGGACAGTGACAGAGTGAATGAAAGAGTTATTCTAACCCTGGATCTCCATATGAATGGTAGAGTCAGTGTGATTTTATGCTGTTTTTGACAAGATGTATATAAGGGTGATAGTGTGAGCACTGATCCATGATGTGAAGTTATTGACAAAACACTCAGTAAGCCAGGTCAACTGTGCAGACCAGTGGCTGATAGTGTGAGCACAGATCCACGAAAACAGGGTATGCTGACTCACTTGGACTAAATGTGTGTTAAGCTTCTTCCCAATATCACATAAAAATGAGTGCGACAAAATGGACAATAATAACAGTGATTTCACAGTGATTTCTTTAAGGTCATAAAGATTCATTTTTTTATGTTTTCTGATATTATACATATACGGTAGCTATTTTGACCATCCAATCAACAGTTTCATTTATCAGCCTGAGTCAGTAGGTCAGCAGAAAACAAAAACCATCATTTAACAGCAGCTTAACATCAAGTTTAATATGAGACTATGCAAGAGGACAATCATTTGCCTCAGAAGGTTTGAAGAGCATTCCTTGACTGACTTATGACAAATCAATCACTTGCCTTAATAGCAAGATGACAATGGACTTTTATTCCAATTACAAAACAAATTACGACCGACACCTCTTTATGTCTTCAATTCAACCCTAAGCTGACAATTTCGTTATTGCATAATGATCAGACGACAGACAGATTGTATATGGATTTCAGGATCTGTTCACAGAAATTAGACTCAGCAAGCAGTCCCGACCAATTCATGATGCATTGTGCCTAAATGTAGTGATTGCTCCTATCAGGTGCATCACCACAAGTCAAATCAAGCAAGGGACACTTCAAACTTCCACCCACACAGATTGGCATGCTGAAACCAGTTTCTAGAATGACGGGAAATGTTCTCACTGAGTAGAGACATCAGATTCGACACATCAAAGCAGTGCATTTTTCCATTTCACAATTCCATTTCTAAAAACAGATTGAACCTGTCAACGTTTTTCTATAGGAAAGGGCACTGTATCATAATTTCTCTAACTGTTACAATCTGGAGTGCTTCTGACACATTTTTGTTTCCTCTATAGCTTGATAATTGGGTTTTTGACTGAAAAACATTTTTTTACAAGTAGATAGAAGGCCATGTGTAAACAAAAAACTATCTTGTTTCCTGTGGTGAAGAGTTTCAAAACCATCTGATATCTGTTTTTTTGGCAATGAAATACAGAAACCCTAGATACAATGACCGAGCTCAGTTACTATGGCTACTGTATCCAAGGATATCAATAGATACTAGTTAACATCTGTGCTCATGTGCTTGCAGATATTCTTTCACATAATCTGTAGCATCCACAAAGGACACACACACACACACACACACACACACACACACACACACACACACACACACAGACAGAGTATCAAGACAGATGTACACATACACAAACACTATCTGTAGTATCAGGACAGATGTACAAACAACAACATACACAAACAATATGTAGCATCTCTGCAGATGTACGCACACACTAGCACTCACACCTTCTGTAGCATCCCCACACACACCATCTGTAGCATCCACACATATGTACACACACACCCATCTGTAGCATCCACACCCACACAGCTGTACACAAACAACGAACATCTGTAGCATACACATCCACACAGATGTATACACACAACAAACATCTGTAGCATCCACACCCACACAGATGTATACACACAACAAACATCTGTAGCATCCACACCCACACAGATGTGCACAAACAACGAACATCTGTAGCATCCACACCCACACAGATGTACACACACAATGAACATCTGTAGCATCCACACAGATGTACACACACACCCATCTGTAGCATCCACACAGATGTACACACACAATCTGTAGCATCCACACAGATGTACACACACACCCATCTGTAGCATCCACACAGATATACACACACACCCATCTGTAGCATCCACACAAATGTACACACACCATCTGTGGCATCCACACCCACATAGATGTCTACACACACAACCATCATCTGTAGCATCCACACAGATGTACACACACACAACCACCATCTGTATCATCCACACAGATGTACACACACACCACATGTAGCATCCACACATATGTACACACACCATCTGTAGCATCCACACCCACATAGATGTGTACAGACACACAACACCCTTCTGTAGCATCCACACAGATGTACACACACACACCACATGTAGCATCCACACAGATGTACACACACCATCTGTAGCATCAACACCCACATAGATGTGTACACACACACAACAACCATCTGTAGCATCCACACAGATGTACACACACACAACCACCATCTGTATCATCCACACAGATGTACACACACACACATGTAGCATCCACACAGATGTACACACACCATCTGTAGCATCCACACCCACACAGATGTGTACACACACACAACCACCATCTGTAGAATCCACACAGATGTACACACACACAACCACCATCTGTATCATCCACACAGATGTGTACACACACACCACATGTAGCATCCACACAGATGAACACACACACCATCTGTAGCATCCACACCCACAAAGAGGTACACACACACCCAATCTGTAGCATTCACAGATATACACACACAACCACCATCTGTAGCATTCACAGATATACACACACGACCACCATCTGTAGCATTCAGACAGATGTACACACACACAACCACTATCTATAGCATTCACACAGCTGTACACACACACACACACACAATCTGAAGCATTCACAGATATACACACACAACCACACACACACACACCATCTGCAGCATCCACACAGATGTACACACACACAATGAACATCTGTAGCATCCACACATATGTACACCCACCATCTGTAGCATCCACACAGATGTACACACACACACCATCTGTAGCATCCACACAGATGTACACACACACACCATCTGTAGCATCCACACAGATGCACACACACACACCATCTGTAGCATCCACACCCACACAGATTTACACACACACCATCTGTAGGATCCACACAGATGTACACACACCATCTGTGGCATCCATACAGATGTACTGACACCCATCTGTTGCATCCACACCCACACAGATGTACACACACACAACCATCTGTAGCATCGACACCCACACAGATGTACACACACACACACACAATCTGTAGCATCCACACAGATGTACACAGACACCCATCTGTAGCATCCACACAGATGTACACATACACACACAATCTGTAGCATCCACACAGATGTACACACACACCCATCTGTAGCATCCACACAGATGTACACATACACACACACACACAATCTGTAGCATCCACACAGATGTACACATACACACACACAATCTGTGGCATCCACACAGATGTACACACACACCCATCTGTAGCATCGACACCCACACAGATGTACACACATACACACAATCTGTAGCATCCACACAGATGTATACACACCCATCTGTAGCATCCACACCCACATAGATGTACCCACACACCATCTGTAGCATCCACACAGATGTATACATACACACCATTTGTAGCATCCACACAGATGTACGCACACATAATCATCTGTAGCATCCACACAGATGTACACACACAATCTGTAGCATCCACACAGACGCATGCACACACTGTAGCATCCATAGCATCAACATCTAACCACAAATGTGCTATAGGTGGATGTTGATTTGACACACTGAAACATAATCTCACTCTTGCTTTCAAATTTAGCAGCATAAACCCAAAAGATACAGACAGTACACACACACTAACATCCTTCATGCCTATTCACTGTCACACACATTTATTCACACATTATGTGACAAGACCACAAAGAAACAGAAATGCATGGACACACATATACAAACGAGACAATAACACTTGCTTGGATTTGATCAGGACACGCAAATGTTTCGCTTTAAGTCATCGGGGACTTCATTCCAAGAATTAATCAAGCTAACATGTGAAGACGCAATCTCATCATGCTCTGGGCTAACTGCAGCTGCTATCTTGGAGACTGCAGTACAAAGCTCCAACGTGTCCACTCTAATTTTTAAGCACGCCACTTTGAGCTCTAAGCTCATTCACTGATTGTCTATTTTCCTTGGCTAGCTGCAAGGTTTCCCTCAAGAACATAGATCAGTCCAGGGAAGATAATATTGCAGAGTGTCTGATTAAATTCCTCATCCTCCTTGTTAGTTACCCTAAATAAGAACGGGACATCTAAACAAATCATCCAAGTCCATCTTGGGCGCTAGCAGAATCTTGGCTTCATCCCTGGAAAACTAAGTCCTCACTAACTTAATCTCCTTTGAAATTGTCCAACAGTAGAGGCTGACAGAGCGATCTCTTTGTACTGATTTGCTGCAAAAGACCTATTTGCTCTTAAAAGCACAATAACAATAAACATGTTTTCACCATGTGTAAGATACATTGTTTATCAACAAGAGAGTTCTGATTATATGTACAAAAGTAAACATGGTGAACAAAGAAGAGGCGGAAGCAAGATATTATCATACAAGAATTTACTTTTCTGTCTGTCGAATATTTAAAAGGCCAACATTACAGAAACTATTTCCAAAGAGTAATTTTAACAAAGCACCACCAACAAAACTGACAAAAAGTAAGTTATAAATTATAATTATAATAATTATATAAAATATGAACCAAATATTAATACCATATCATATTCCCCAATGAAATAAAATAAAATATACAAATGGACAGATATATGGAAGGTAATAAATACAATTTATCCTTTCAACATATCATCATGGCCATCTTGGTCCAACATGCACCTATCCACTAGAAAACATACATTTGGATAAATGAAGGGATTGAGATATCTAACAAGCAGTATTTTAGCATAAGAGAATATAATATTCCACAAGAAGAAATACTACTACTTCAAGTTGTTACACCAAATATATTTTATAATATAAATATATTTCACATAAACTAGGTGTAATTAATAATATTAGTTAGTCATACCTTGAGTGGTGCCAGCCTCACAGACAAACGAAAAAGCGTTGTCGTGATCAGATAACTTTACACAAATATTGTTTCTGCGTCTGGCTGGGGCTCAAGTCTGATTGATAACAGACAGGATAATCTGTTATCACAAGAAGATGAAAATGACTGATCCAACCCAAAGGATCAATAAGTCCAGGTAAATAATCAACTGTTGTGTTTTTCTCCAATGGTTGTTATCAAAAGCATAGGCTCTAATCATAAACAGTTGTATTTGGTTACCACGACAACGTCTGTTGCCATTAATCGAACAAAGTAGCCCATGTTTGATAAAAATAACTGAGCACATTCTGGGCCTAATCATGGCTGATTTATTCCAATTAAATATCCAAAGCTGCAGATATAATTGCAAAACCTTATTCTGTAAACAATGATGTTTTTCCGTGCTTCAGATGGTATCAAATATGTCCACCATGGTAGACTTCAGCAAGACTTCAGCAAGATTTCTAATCAAACCATTTCTTAGTATACAATGAATACTTTTTTCATGTTAGTATAATGAACCTTCACTGAAGATTAATGAGACATTGTATGGAAGATGACTTGTACTGTTTTAAGTGTATTAATTTTGTCCCTTGTTCTAAAAATTTAATCACTGTTAGTTGTCTATAATTGATCATAACCGAGATGATCTCAAAGATGTGGCTGCTCTTGAAAAGTTGATTGCAAAACAGCTTCCTTGTCAGACTAAATGAGACAATTATGATTGATTGTAAATGTCCTTTGTCATGGCAATCAATTATACTTCGCTAATAACAGACAGATGCACTACTTCCATGTGGTGAATAATAGACAGATGCACTACTTCCATGTGCTGAATAATAGACAGATGCACTACTTCCATGTGGTGAATAATAGACAGATGCACTACTTCCATGTGGTGAATAATAGACAGATGCTCTACTTCCATGTGGTGAATAAGACAGATGCACAACTTCCATGTGGTGAATAATAGATGGATGCAATACTTCCATGTGGTGAATGATAGACAGATGCACTACTTCCATGTGGTGAATAATAGACAGATGCACTACTTCCATGTGGTGAATGATAGACAGATGCACTACTTCCATGTGGTGAATAAGACGGATGCACTTCTTCCATGTGGTGAATAATAGACAGATGTACTACTTCCATGTGGTGAATAATAGACAGATGCACTACTTTTTATGTGGTGAATAATAGACAGATGTACTACTTCCATGTGGTGAATAATAGACAGATGCACTACTTCCATGTGCTGAATAATAGACAGATGTACTACTTCCAGGTGGTGAATAATAGACTGATGCACTACTTCCATGTAGTTAATATGATACAACAACATTGAGAGCATCTCTAGTCAAAGACAAATGCTTTTATATTCATCCACATTTCACCAAAGATTCTTCAGTCAGGGACAAATGATTAGTAAACCTAGTAAACCTTACCCCTTATCATAAACTCAAGCAATATGTTCAGCTTTGATGGAGTACTCAGGCAATAATAATACACATGTCTGCATTACATACCCTCACAGAGATTTACAACCTTTTCTTGTATTCAAAGCACACACTTATTCGAAGAAATACAGCTGTGTAGAGTGAGGTGTGCATTATACATGAAGATAATGAGATTTCATTCTTTTCCCCAAACCAAAGACATTACCGCTGGCACATAACACTGAAAATATCGTGTCAACACATCTGTGCTGAAGTATGTAACTTAGTCCTTTCATTACACTACCTAGTTATAAAAAGTGTTCATTGCATATCTAGCTTTATGGTTCAAATATTTTATATTCACTTTATTCAAAATTTCAGTTAATTCTGTTAAGTGATCGCCAGATCGCACAAACTCACTGTTATTCACAGCGTCCATGATCAGATTACCACTATTGATGCCTTGAAACAAACATAAGTTGTCAGGGAATGGATTCATATATCATAAACACCATAATTTGACAATAAGTCTAAGTTGTTGTTATCTGACTGTCATTATATTTTGTTTATGCTATCGTCCATATGCAAAAAAAACCCAGAGACTTTACCCTTATAAGTTTTCTTTTAAATAACAGCAAGAGCAGCAACTAAAATAAAAAGATATAAGAATATATTATAGGAGGTTCTTAGGCATGAAAATCGGAGTACAGTGTTTGAGGATCTTATGATTATTATAGATGGGGTTTTAATTGTTTATATATAATCAGTCATTGAGAACAGAGACTCTGACATGGACAGTAAACTGTATGTGCATGATACCATAGATACAACTGAACTATCATGATGACACACTTTTTCTTATCCCATGAAACTATTCTTAATATTTAGTTAAATAGGATGCAATATTTGATCCAAACCCAATGTCAAAATCACTGTTTTTGTAAAAGAGTCTTATATTAGTTATATCAATTTAAGGTCTCATAACACTAAACTCCACTTAATGATTAGACAGTAATCCATATGTCTAAACATTGACAAACATTTGGTCAACTAAACATTCAGACCACTTAAATAGATAGACACAACTAAGAGTACATCATTAAAATATGTTTTATTATCAAACCATGGACCTCCCTCATGTAATCTCCAACAGTACACATCCAAACAAAGTACAAAGCAGACAAAACATCCAAAAGTAAGGCATTCAGCTGGAAGTCCTAAAGCCATACTTTCCCTATTATCAGTGGACAGGGAAATGTAATTATTTTTATCAGTCTTTCATTACCATCACTGTCACCATCAGCACAAACTGAGCCCTTTGTAATTACTGGTCAGGTGATAATTGTCTTCTGACAGGGGACAGGGCAGGGTGGAAGCATCAGATAGATACCAGCACGTCCTCCCCTAGGCTCCCTCAGGCCTTATCACAGTTGTATGCAAAATGGGGACAACACTTGGCCTCATACATCACCTGGTGCCACAGACAGACAGAATGATGTGACAAAAGGATATTTGTTGGACTGCATTATTACTAGATAAATAAATTGCAAGTGATTACCCCCCCCAAAAAAAAAAAATTAACAAACCAAAATTGGCCAATCCAATTGGCCATCACATTATTGTGTTGAATGACTTTGTATTGTCACCAACAGTGTTTTATGTGTTGAGGATTAAATAAGCAGTCTGTAAAATTATTATTGTTCAAGTAATTATCTATATTTGCGTCAATGGAGTCATAAATGTTAAAAAAACCTGCACACTTTGCATAAACTGCATAGCGGATTTACTTAGTATTCCCACAAGTTTTTACATTTATATGCCCACAAATGCAAAATCTATTGAAGTCCATTCTTACTGAACTTTAAGAAGTTTTAAAAAATGAAAATATGCTATCTCAGAAAACATTAAATAGAAAATCATCATTGTAGGGAACACATGCATCTGGCTCATTAAATGTTTTTCTTTTGAACAGGTGATACAAATCATTTAGATTTATAAAAAACAACCACACTCAAGATGACTGTGCTGTACATTGTATTGAGCTAGATATTCTTGGCACCATTTTTTCTTTGAATTCAACAGTACAACTCCCCTTGATACCTGATCAAGGGCAGAGCCTTCAATACCCTGTTTGAGAGGTGAATTTACCACAAAATGTGCAGTTCATATGCACGTTCACCTTGTGGTATCTCGATACAGCAGCCCATTCTGGCTATGTGCTTTTGCTCACTAACTTAATAAGTTCTTGTTTCCTTTCAAGTTTGCAGTCTATCCCCCCCCCCCCCCCCCCCACAAACACCTGTGTGAATGCAATGTTGACTAAGTCACATCACTGTCCCTATCTGAAGTCCAGGTTTCTGTGTCACGGAGTGTTCTTGGATCATTTGATCAGGCTATCAGACTCTGGTTTGTCTGACCAGAGTATGTTCAGTTAGACTGCATCATACTGCTCAAAAGAAGTTAAGGTACACCTGATTTATTCATAAAATTATAGTTAATGTGTAATGACTGGTGGGTATTTTAACACACTGCCTTCAAATTGTTGGGTGTTCTCTAATTTGTTTTGAGTAGCAAATACATATGAAAAAATTTAAAACATTAACATAATGGACATAAGGTCCCACAGAATCCCAATCAGTTATAAAATGCATCTATTTTGATGGGGATATTTCATGCACCATTTAACAAATTACAGTCTTGAGAGCACATTGTCTTCACTTGTTTCTCATCATTAATATCACGTCAATTTCATGTAAATGTTATCCACAGTAATACATTCATGGTTGACCTACTCTCACCTCTTTAATTTCGCATGTCCCATACTAAATCAACGATGGATCTACTCTTGACAGCTCATCTATTTCTTAATGAGGATCATTTCCAGACCACGGAGTTACAGTAACCCTCACAGATAGAAATTAATTGCTAAATTAACCAGCTTCTTTAAATACTGCTTGCTACATTTTGTCCAATCATCCTTAAACATTGTGATCTAATTGTGAAACTGCCCTCCTTCTCACAGCCCTATCACTGAGGATACTTCTGACAGTTATGGATATCTGCACATGATAAACACTTGCATCTGTGATTAACTTGTCAAAACTTGAGACGCAAATATGAAGGTCGCCATACCCAATGGCGTCATTACGACAAATATTTGACATTAATCATAATATGAATTCCATAATATGAAAATCAAATTTCCTTTTGGCCAAAATATGGATATGGAATTGCATTACAATAACATCATTGGAATCCTCCATGTGCCTTCTTGTCACCCGCCTGTAAGTGGAACGTTTCATGACAATGGGAAATTAAATTTACAAAGTTTTAAGTGGACCCTTCATCTAATGAGGAGCTTTAGACCCTTATAATATTGAATCAGTATGCAAAGCTGTTCATTTGGAGCAAAACTGACATCAGCCAGACATTTAGTCTTCCAACAAATAGATTTTGTAAAATAAGTCAGTGTAATATCAAGTTTGTGTCCCAAACTAGAATATACATTATGTCAAAAATCAATTTGGTAAAGGTGAGCAGATTCTGAGCTGAGATTTGATTAATAGGCTCCTATAAACCTCAATGTGTGACAACCTTTGTAATGAGTAAATGTTTTCACAAATGGACCATAAAAACCACACCGAAAGTAAAGTGATAAAGTTGTGGTTAAGGTACTTGGTATTTCAGGATTAGAAGATTGGTGTAAATTTCTACACCGTCAACAATATGTGCGCAATAAGATTATATACTGACTTAAGATACAAGCTGACAAAAAAGGCACTGTGAGACAAACTGCACATGATAGGAAGACGAACTGTTCATGATAGAAAGACGAAATAAGCATATAGGAAGATGAACTGTGCATGATAGGGAGACGAACTGCACATGATAGGAAGACAAACTGCACATGATAGGAAGACGAACTGTGCATGATGAAAGGAGTACTTGGCCAAGTACATACGTGCACCAGTATTCAACACTGACAGTCATTATTGGGTTGAGGACTAACTGGAGAATTTACAAAGAACACAGTAGAGCAGCGGAAATACATGCCTTTTCTCTCATTATTTTTCTGGCTGTACCAGTCATCAATTCAAACACCATTCACATCCTTCAATAAATCAGTCATAGATTCAATAAAAGCAAAAGATGATTTTTCATATTGCTCCCAACAGAGACATCTGGTATTTTGGCCATTCTTCCACCAATCCTTCCATGACTACAAACCTGTCATAGCAAAGGCTGAACAGAGAAGATGCTAGAAGCTCAAGATTTAGGTTAACATGAATTGGAATTGTTGTACATGAAGCTCAGTTCACAAAGTTGCCACGATCCACTTATTCCAAGTATACATTGACAATGAGCCTCACTTCAGCAATACTTAACAAGTTCCAGGCCGACAGATCCTTAGAAGCACTCCTGCATCCCTCCCTACCTCATTTAGCAGATTGGTTAAATTGGGGGATTAGTATCAAAGGGGAATATTTGTGTCTGGGTAATGCAATTCCTGCTTGTTTCTCTTCAGTATTAAGATTCTATAAGAATGCACTTCAGTAACCAATGTGATTACTGTGCTGTTAGTGTCCTGATGAAAGACTGAAAATGGTCATTACACTTAGTTGTCATCTCATGTATCATGCCCAAAGTGATCAATAAAACCAATCATATTGGAATATTAGAACATTAAGGCACGGAGGAACTGAATCTTACAGTTCATGTTGGTGATTCCCATTGTTGTTATTTCTTGAATTAATTCTACTGAATTAACAATTAATCAACTCAGCAATTACTTACAGCCATCCAATATCAGATTATGCAAAAAGCACATATACATAGTTCATGTAGATTGGCAAGATGAGGTGAAATGGGGTTTAACATAGCGTTCAAGATTATTGCACTCATATAGCGACGTAAGTGCATGTGTTGCTGCTTGTACTAGTCAGGAATAAGCTGATTTTATAGTGCTAGCCCACTGCGATACCAGGCCACACTTTAACATGAGTACGATACTTACCATAGACACAGTATACTGACTCCAAGCCGATCTTGTTTAAGTCCCTTTATACTGAGGGCCAGGCAGGGTAACAACATGTATCATCTTTTAATGTCTTTTGGTATGACGCGGCAGGGGATCGAACCCCCAACCTTCCGTTCTCTGGGCGAACACTCTTCATCATTGGACCAATTTGTAGTTTGGGATTTCTTAGGTTAATGAATATATTACATCAATATCTGCAAAGTTTTGCTCAAACGCAACCTGCACAAACAACTACTAAAAAACAGGCAAATGACAGAATATTTTGGTACCAACTTTTAGATCATGTGGTTTGGACTTTCTGAAGCTCATAGCCACTGACGCTTAATTGCATCAGTTCCTGGAATTCAACTGATGTACCAAAGTTGACTAGCAACCAAACAGTGAGAGTCATTGACCGGCATCTGACCGAGACAGAAATCTGCCAATCTTACAAAAAAATGTCCTCCAGAAGTAAACTTGGAGAGGGTTTAAAGATTCATCTGAATGTTGTCTCAACAAATCAGATAACGAAATTGCCGAAAATACCCCAAATGTTTATTCTCTGTAGAAATGTCATGTTTAATTTTCCAGCTGACAAAGTTGGGAAGGTTTTCGCTGAATGATCAGTTGTGAAGGGCATTTTTGGCTTGAGTGGTCAGCTGATTAATTGGTCGACATTACAGATGTAAAGGACTACCCAGTGACAGGACTCTGTATCGTAACATGCTATACACTAAGATCCCACCACACAGAATGTGCAAATTACTGGAAGAATCCAACTATCGAAATGAAAGGGTAAACAGGATGTTGTGTCATGTGAAGGATTCCACATGGGTGATATTCACAAAGTGAGCTTAGCCCTCACAAAGTGAGCCCTATGACTATGTTAAGTCTATGTTAAACAATAAGACATATACACATGTATACATGTGTGTGATGTGTCTTGCATGTATGTGTGTGATGTGACTAGATTTCTACTGTTCATCCAACTGTATGGGCACACGTACATCACTGATAACATAGATTTCCAAGAACTAGATGAGACTTCTTCATGTCAAGGGACATACATCCTTTGGCTTTTTGCCCTGGTTTTGTTTTTTAAGGCTGGTGGGTTTTAAACAAGAGTTGAACATATTTGTCAGTATAGGCAAGCAAAGAAATTTGATTAGGCAGGAGATGAGACCATAAATAATACCAAACCCATGATGTAAATATTACTGGTACTATACCAAACAGTGTTTCTGTGAGTTCCTATTGTGTTAAGGAGACACTATGGAGCCCCTGTCTGTACATGGTGGTTGACAACAGTGCATGGAGATTAACACATCTTGTTACTGATAGTGGCTTCTACACATCTGATCTGAACACACCAGGGGAATAGTCACCATTAACATCTAATCTAACTGAAAATTATGAAACAAAGAGTGAAAGCGAAAGTAAATATTTTAATCTGTAGCTAAAGATTAGCTGAAAAACTATATATTTCTTGCACATCACACACTTTCCCTCATATGACAGTTGAGGTTTAACAGGGCCTAGCTACTACAGGTATAGTAAACATACATCACAAAACTAACAATTCAACAATTTCTCTATCTTTCATCATATATTCACAAAAGGCCATTTAAGCATTACGTAAAATCAATTTGTCTTATCGGCATACATTACATGCTGCCAACATCATTCAAATGTGATATTAACACTTGTCAATAGCACTCATTTACTTGTATATTTTACTTTACAGTCATTATACTGACAAGTACACATGATCGGTACCTTGACATATCAGAGTACACTGTAATCATATCTTTCAGTAAATATTGAAATTTCTTACATACAGTGTCAAACATCACGAAGCAAGCCCCCTGACTTACCATAATACTTAGTATAGAACATGTTAGCATCCATTGTAGTATTTTGTTAAAGTTTTCCAGGAGAACACTCTGCTGACATCCCCATTTATACAAAATAATTTACTACTATTTTGAAATAGACTTAACAAGATCCTGTTGAAGACTCAATATTATTGGACAGCCTAATGAAGACTAACCTAGCTGAGCCTGAGTGTGCAATGCATTTACGCAAGCAGCATCACAAAGTATGAGCCAGCAATTATTTTCTTCAGAGAAGACATTAGTTCTTTTTACAATTTCAAATCATACAATTTTTTTATCAATGTATTTACTTATTCTAAATGATTTTTCACTGTTCTGTCATTGCTATGCTACATATTTCTTCAGTTCTTTAATCCCTTTGCACAGTGGGTACAGAAAGTCCACAAAGTCCAGGCTTTTCCTATATCTTGAAGAATTGTTTTTCTCCAACCAATAGCGACCTTCTTGTTCCCTTTGTAGTGTAACTAAAGGAAATCTTTTGGAAATTCTCTTGGTATATGGAGTTACACAAGGTGAGTTCTGTTAAATATTAATCTGTTTAAAGAATACAGGTAATGTAGTGTGAGATTGCAAGACTTAAATCTCTTTTCATTTATTTTTAAGTAATATTGCAACTTAATATCACACTGAGCACAGATACTAACCTCCCTTTATTTCATTTTCCATGAACTTATTTCTTTAATATCCTCATAAGGGAACTTAATTTCTCACCCCATGAGTTGAAAACCAATCATCCTTATAATACACTATTTCAGAAAGAGTAAATTTTTTTTATAAATCTCAAATTTAGAATTTAGGAAATCAAATTCATTAACAATCCAAGAAAGTTGAAGATGTTACTACTTACTATTCATTTTACGTCGTCTATTGCGAGATACTTCCAAGAGATCCATGCCTATAATCACGTAAATTTCTTTCTAATTAACAAATGCCAGTTTGGTCATGCTCAGCTTGTCAGCTCAAACTGTATATCCATTCCCCACAGTCTTGACTGGCTGGAATAAGAGATGACTGTTAAAAACTCAAATGTTCCAGTTTTACCCTAGCTCTGTCCGGTGGGACTTCATACCAATTCCATAATGACGTGGGAAAGGCGGGGATTTTTTCCTTCCCAGTATGCAATAGACGACACTTTCAATCAATTGGTCAAAGACGAGAGATGTTCCATTGCACAGTGATGAAATACACTGTGTCTATGTCAGTGGCAAAACTTAGCTAACAGATTACTGGTCCATTTCTTCCCTACTCCAATATAACCCTACCAACAGACAGTAGATGGTTATTGTTTATTTTATGGGTAATATATTTCATCTTAAACATTTTCAATATCAGATATCTGTAAGTAACAACTTAGCTTTTGAGAATAAGGTATTAGTATGCGTTCCATTTTTCACTTTGATTTATTTTGAGTGTAGACTTTATATTGCCATATAAACATCACTATATATTTATTTGTTCTCAAAAACGTAAATAAAAGGCACAATTTACAGTTGTCTGAGACAAATCATCAAATCTGAGAGCAAACCATATCAATAGACAACAGATTAAATAAATATTTCAGAAAAAAAAACATTCTTCCAGATGAGGAATGTTTAGTTTTCAAACATGAAAATACTTTCCGGAAACCTTTGCATTGGCTTAAAAATAAAATTCAATTTTAGTAACTGAATTTTTACATTTATCGTGTGATGTTTCATCAATAAAAAAGATGAAAGAAATTGAGAAAAATAATAATCCAATCATCCACGACTTTCCTATTAAGCAAAACACTCTCAAATGAAGGCCATGACAGCATGAACACGGCCATTTTTATACCGTCCAATGGTTTTAACATGCAATACAATTACTTAAGCACCATGTGTATAAATACATTGATTTTATATCTCACACAGTGAAGGTTCATACATTAACCTCTAGAAAAAATATGATTATTATTCATATATAATTTCATATTTCAAAATCAAAATTCCTAATAATCCAAAAGGAGTCTCTTAAAAAGTGACAAGATAACAGCAATGCAATATATTTATATGACTTAAAACAGCAAACATGCACCCTAGATTTCACCTACCTTTCAACATTTTGACTTTCCCAAACTTCTTGAATAATCCAACAAAATACACCACAACAAACACCAATCAAGATTGTTCACTACAAATCCCAAGCACAGTTCCCTGCATGCAGATGTAAAGTGTCACACTCGCAACAATCTGGACCATCCGATCAGCGCGTATTCCGCATGGTTGCCGCGTACAACTGCTCCGCGTCAATGTAATTATGGCTGTAAGGGTTGTCCCACAATCAGCTAGAAGTGTGTGAAATGAACCCACACTCACCAAAATGGCAAATGCAGAATTTTATTACCACTGGGTCAAAATGTCAACTGAATGAGGGAATATGGCCCTCGTTATTTGGAGGGAAGGTGCATATTACATGTGCAATATTTTCTCTCATTTTGAGATAATGGCATCAATTATGCATTTCTATCAACTGGCTTTCCCAGACCAACTGACAACACTGGCTATTGGATGTCACCAGGAATTCCCATTATAACTCATTTCAAATAAACACATGTACATATAACCTTGTCTATTGCTGAAACTGACACTTGCCCATGCCATGTTGGCAGGAACTCTGATCAATGCTGGCCAAATAAACTATTTCAGTAGAAATATGATACTGAGTGCTTGAGTCTACCAAATAAGGTGACCACATTGTGTTTGAGTGAAATGTCTTCGACTATCAATTTCTCAACTTGATAATTGGAATAGAAGTCCTTCCATTAGCAGTCCATGCCTACATTAAATAAAGTCTCTGGTAACAAGCACTGTGCAATGGAACATCTCTCATAACAAACTAGCAAATGCATTGTGACCATCTCCGAGGCTCCTATTGTCTAATGCTATAAATCATCACAAGACGGCTTTAATATGTATATGATAGGCACTGGTATAGCAAGGATAACCCATGTCCTACAAACATGTTTATTGCGTGCCTTTTTACATACGACAACAATATAGCTCGATCCATACCATTGTCTATCACACAATCAATGATATCAACACAGCTGGTTTTTCATAGGGTCCTACTATTCCCTTATATCCATGACAAGAGCATATCTATTGAGTCCCAGTACAAAGCAATAAATATTAATGATTTTTTAATATTTGAAACAAGTTGCATGTATTAATGGTTGAATGTCGGTAGCAAAGCTAAAACCAAATTCAACCTTAAATTCAATAAATGTAATAATTAAATATTATTTCACAATTGTATGACATTACACATAGCAATATGCTCCAACCTGCATGTCCACCAACAGGTTACATTTACTGTTATTGTTGGCCACCATGTTTAAACTACAGAGGGTCCATGTTTTATAGTAAGTTGGTGAGAAAGGTTTTCCACTGCTCCTTGCAATATTCCAGTTTATGATGAGTGTGACACTAGAAGTGAGCTTCCCACACCATGTACTGGAGACCAAGGAACAGGTTCATTACTGTAATTCAAAATGGCCTAGGGCTTAAGAAATTTTGCACGAAAGTATTTCATATTGTTCATTGAAGGGAAATGGCAGAGGCTCATCTGATATCCACAATCATAAAACTCTTAGTTCATTTTATCTAAATTTCATTTTTCTATGCCAGATTATTATTGTCTATAAAATTCCATACTACGGAGATAACAAAAAGGTTGGTCCCATATGAGCTGATGTTATATGTAACCAACTGCTACAGTCCTCCCTACGGGTTCGTCCAATCCAATCCCCCAGCTGGGGGCCTCTGTCAGTTGATGCCTGTTGCCACAGTCTGAAGCCTTCAAGCCGCTAGTCATAAAACCATAGATGGAGATGTTATGAGAGAGTCTAGACAGATACTAGTGTTTCCTCATTGATTTCTGGGGACCACTAAAAGAGCTTTGACAAAAATAAGTTCATTTCAAAGGAATATTCAAAAGAATTGCATAAGCCGGAGGCAGTGCTTTTTTCAGATGAGTTTAAAGGCTGATCAATAAAGATCAACAAGTGTGTGTGTGTGTGTGTTTGTGTGTGTGTTTGTGTGTGTGTGTGTGTGTGTGTGTGTGTGTGTGTGTGTGTGTGTGTGTGAGGTGTGTGTGTCTGTGAGGCGTGTGTACGTGTGTGTGAGGTGTGTGTGAGGTGTGTGTGTGTGTGTGTGTGTGTGTCTGTGAGGTGTGTGTGTGGTGTGTGTGTGTGTGAGAGAGAGGTGTGTGTCTGTGAGGTGTGTGTGTGTCTCAGGTGTGTGTGTCTGTGAGGTGTGTGTGTGCGTGTGTGTGTGTATGAGGCGTGTGTACGTGTGTGTGTGTCTGTGAGGTGTGTGTGTCTGTGAGGTGTGTGTGTGTGTGTGTGTGTGAGTGTGTGTGAGATGTGTGTGCACGTGTGTGGGGCAGTATATGCTCCAATTGGTATAATATGCACCTGACATGTGGCACTATATAGACACATAACATGTGGCACTATATAGACACATATAACAAGTGGCATTATAGATACACATATAACATGTGGCACTATACAGATACATATAACATGTGGCACTATATAGACACATAACATGTGGCACTATATAGATACATATAACATGTGGCACTATACAGATACATATAACATGTGGCACTATATAGACACATAACATGTGGCACTATATAGACACATAACATGTGGCACTATACAGATACATATAACATGTGGCACTATATAGACACATAACATGTGGCACTATATAGATACATATAACATGTAGCACTATACAGATACATATAACATGTGGCACTATACAGATACATATAACATGTGGCACTATATAGACACATAACATGTGGCACTATACAGATACATATAACATGTGGCACTATATAGACACATAACATGTGGCACTATATAGACACATAACATGTAGCACTATACAGATACACATAACATGTAGCACTATACAGATACATATAACATGTAGCACTATACAGATACATTTAACATGTGGCACTATATAGACACATAACATGTGGCACTATACAGATACACATAACATGTGGCACTATACAGATACATATAACATGTGGCACTATATAGACACATAACATGTGGCACTATATAGACACATAACATGTGGCACTATATAGACACATAATATGTGGTCCTTTAACATCATCTGAAGCAATTCTACAATTCTTTGGCAAGCCTAGTTTTTTCAGTTTCAGGAAACTGAAGGTATTTTCTTTACTCCTTTCTGAATATTTTCATTACATCACTTCCCTCCCATCTATCACATGTCTCTTGCTGCCAAACTTTTGTGAAATAAACCATACATCCCATTTGTTCCTTTCCACAGGTGCTGCAATCTTCTACAATTATCACTGTGCAATAAATAATTATTCTTTGACAGCCAAGTGCAATATTCCTTTAATCGCACTAAACTAACACAATCTATTCTACCTTTCAACAACCAATAAATGGTGCTTTATCATATTAAGATGTGTACCCAATATGGATGATAGCTTTCATCAATATTTTCACAAGATATAAATAACAGTTTTATGCTCATTTCATGTCTATTTAAGCCATAGATGGAGACACAGTTAACTGATACATTTATAATTCTTTCAAATTCATTCAGCTCCAGTCCATTTCATAAACACTTGCATGTGTAAGACTGGTAAAATATTACATGCAAGTTCAAATAAGGCTTCAAATTAATTATACAGTTGATCATATCATATCATTGTTTATAATCTTCTGTTCGCACAGTATGAAAATAGCAAATGGTTTGTGCCATCATTAAATAGAGAGGAAAGACAAGAGAGGAATGGGAAAGAGAGGAAGAAAGGAGAGAGTGAGTAAGTGAGTGAGTGAGTATGGTTTTACGCCCCTTTTAGCAATATTCCAGCAATATCACGACGGGGAACATCAGAAATGGGCAAGAAAGAGAGAAGAGGAAAGTGGAGAAGAAGAGTAGAGGAGAGAAGAGAGGCATTAAGGGGAATGGAAGAGAGGAAAAGAAATGGAAGAGAAGAGGCATGGAGTTGAGAGGAAGAAAGGAAAAAGAAGAAAGTGGAGAGAAGATGAAGAGAAGAGAGGCGATGAAGAGAAGAGGTGTTTAGTGGAAAGGTAGAGAGGAGAGGAAGGGAAGAGGGATGAAATGGAAAGGAAGAAAGAGTAAGAAAGGAGAGGAAGAGAGAAAAGGAAGAGAAAAGGAAGAGAAAAGAAGAGTGGGATGTTGAAATTGAGGATGCTGGTCTGGATCTCTGTACAACCTGCTTGACCACCAAATCCCCACATCTCCTGCTGTGATGCACACGCTCCAGATAACAATATTAGGTTCCAGTTTAAACAATATTATTTACAATATCAAATAGTTCTGTCTGGGAAAGTATTTCCTGGCACAAAATAGAAAAATGATAACAAAAGAAATCATATTGGTAATTTCAGTTTTAATCTGAGTCTTCAATGTTGTGTTTATTTAACAAAGACCAATCCATCATTTATAAAACCCGAATTCATTATTTTCTTTCAGTAGCCAAACATAAGACTCCCTGACTAGATGGAGTCAAATATCAACAATTGTCAATTTCATATTTGATCTCGGTCAAATTACGCTTTGCACACGCTGCACTGCTGAAAAGCTCTTGCACATTATTAACTTCTGAGCAAACATCAAAACTGCAGAATAACTTGCAAATATTTACCAAGAATCACAATGACAGATGCCTAGGGAAAGGATCAAATGTAGATTTCGATATTAGCGTCATAATCGGCCCTTCTGTGCCCGACAGTCCTAATCATGTTCCTATTGATTTCAGCCTGGTGGATTGTGTAACTACAGCCTTCCAGGTTGAATATGTCTCTATATTTCATCTCTCCTCATTCTGCACTTAGTCTCACTTTACCACTTGATTCCCTTCACTAATTATGCTCACTAATCACCAAAAGAGCTGCCTTGAAATGCCATTAGGTCGACATTGCAGCTGGGGTGACTCCTTGCTCATCAAAGGAGAAATGACCAGCACATATTTCTAACGTCATCACACACATTTCTTGTTCATTTCAATGATTTCATGTAATGGTTGGGTTGCCTGTGTTTACCCATAGGTCCTCCAAGTACTCAAGCTGGGTGTTTGACTTGACCCTTAATCGGAATACACTATTCAGGGATTCACAATTTGATTATTTACTTTAATGAATACCCAAAATAACTTCTACCTTCACACTGACTGTCAACAGTATAGCTCCAAAAAACAGTCAACAGTAATGACAATTAATTATATCTCACGGGACGTAACCCCAGTTTATTTCTGTTTGTTTATCTCAATAATTCTCATTATACATATTCATCAAAGCAATTTCTGGCTGAATACTATAATCAGAGTGATTTTGATGAAGGTCATTGGAAATGTCCTGCTCTAAGTTATGCCGAACTGTTCCTTGTCTCTTAAATAATCCCTAGAACCTGAGAAGAGTCTTTAAAGATAGGCTTGTTTGCATCATATAACATCAACCAGTTTTCATCACACTATTACATTTAGATTTCTATTCAATTAAGATGTTATTTCCAATTTAAGTTATGTAAAAACACATTTCTTGAAACAAACTTACAGAATTCAAATATTCTAAAAGGATAATGGGATTACATTTTTCAGGTGAACTTCCAAATGACATTATATATTACATTGGTTCTCTAATACAGTGGCTTCAGTAGTTGGATCAATACATTTACTCAACACAGTTTGCGGGATTTGATCAAGTCTGGTTAATTATAGCACTGGAGACTTCTTGTCTTAGATGTTTACCACTTCTCTGAAACAAATGGAGCATGGTTATGGCGCTGACAAACCAAAGATACTAATAATCACAATAATCAAGGTTTCAAATACATCTCCAGCAGATCCTGTCATCTAAGGGAGACAATCCTGCACATGCTTCAAATAGCAAAAAAGAAAAGAGTGAAAATACAACTCAGAAACACCTCATTTCATGTATATGCATACAAAAAAAAAGTCTAATGATAAGGTCTATGTATGGATCCACAAGTTATAACCAAATTGTCTCTGCATAAAATGATGAACAAGCTATTAACATCAAACTGTTACTCAACCAAAATCAAGACTCAAAGCTTCAGTGAAAAGTTTTCATTTCTTGATTTCTGTTGTTTGATAATATCTGTCATGAGATAACAAACCATAAGTGTTCCACAGTTATGAACATTTAAAAAACGATGACCTGCGATGAGCAAGACTCCAATTTCATTCATACATGAATAAGTATCTATACAACACTCAGACAGGGAGATTCTTGTTCACTTCTCTACTCAGATGTACATTGTAAGCTCTTAATTGTGCCTATATATATCAGGAATATTCTTCAGCGCCAGGAACCATTTCCACAGAATAGTGACTCCATTCTTGACAATGATTAGACAACTTTCTCAGTGCTGACATTTTGCTGGGGTCAGCATCAAAGCTGAAGATCAATGACTAGGAACGCTACTATCAGGATTGATTGGCTCCATGGAAAACAGGATTAAGGACGGAAAACATCTCCTGGTATACAATTGCTTATGTTAGACAGAGGGCCACTTCCAGCCTCAGCAGTGTTAAACCAGCTCGAGTCTTAAGAAAGTATAAAAATATGAAAAGGATCACTCATATATATATATATATATATATATATATATATATATATATATATATATATTTGGATCATATAATTTATGCACCATACAAAGACAGCTATTGTGACTAACAGACTAAATGATTCTACCATGACAAGCTCTTTTAAATAAGATCTGTTACTCGATCATGATAATTGTCTGTGTGGAGAGTTGAGGTAAACGTTCAAACAGCAAATCAGTGTCAACATTCCAGACATCTTGGTATGAGTGAGAAAAGTATTCAGACAAGCATATTGCATGTGAGAAACCAGCTGACAAGTTGTTTTTGCATGGCATGTTTATTGTTCACAGCTGATGTTTTGCAATTCTCATTTCGTTTGGTTATGCGATGGCAGATAATCATGTGAAATGTCCACAAAGATATCAGTATTTTCAATTTGTGTTCAACAAAGTTTGAATCAAGATCTGCATTTGAATTTGGGCTTTTACTGTGCCTTGTTCTGTCCAAACAACTTACTATTAATTTACTGTCGCAGTTTTGGGTATATTTTTGATTTGTAGGCTTTGTTTAATCAACACAGTAAAATGTCCTCTTGAGTCTAAACATTTGGGGAAAAGCATAGAACAGGAACTTGATGGTAGCCAAAGTCAAGTCATGTTAATCCAACAGGGTACGATAATGTCAGATTAATGAGTATATCGGATAAACAAAATGAAGTTATATCAACATTTGCAATAGAAAATCGGACAACTACATGATAGATAACAATGCATATACGTTGAAATAAAACAATGAAGAAAGAAAATATTCATGATGTGATGTTATATTATCAGCAGAATATATTTTCTAATCATGCAACCTCTAAAGCTTAACAACGGGCATTCCGAACTACTGTTATGTCCGGCATGATTGATTTCAAATGTTTTTGGAGTGTAGTCTGGAATGGAAGTCACCAGTTTGAAACTAGTGCTGCAAAGCTCAAGAAAGATGCTTTCCTAGCAGCTAATGTCGACTTCCTACTAGTCATTTTATTGGTCTGTCCAAGTTCACAAAAGGTTGTTCTGATGTGACTTGTAATATGATGTCTTTAGCGGTAGTGATTTTAAGCATTAAATGTTTATTGTTAAGTGAGTTATTCTCTGCAGCCATTGTAATATGCAGCAACTAGCCAACCTCTCATCAAAACACAGGCTGTGTACTCAGGGCAGTCATGACCACGGAGTACGCTGATCACTGTGTTAGATTAATGAGACTGATTTAACAAGTGATTTCGGTAATTCGTTGCAAATGAAGTGTGTCAGAGTCAGAGTGTGACACTGTCGGAATAACTTGTCAAAAAGGCACTGACTTAATCGGTTCCCATCTTTGGTGTTGGCTAAAGCCAACTGTCGGATTAACCAGACTTGGCTGTATATTGTATTAACAGTTCAGGCTTACAACAAACATACCCTTCATAAGCATGTCTAGAACAAAGGAATTAGTCAAAATATATCCATCACTTTTAATCATAACCAAAACACTGTCTTCTCATGATCAGGATTAACTAACCACACCTGTAACTTGGCATGCCCCAAAAGCTTTATTAATTCCAAAATTATCATCATGAATACAAACTACCAATCACAATGTCAACAAACACTGAAAAGGCATACCCTATTCCTATATTGTGAGTGGTAAAGTTTCAACTGCCCTGTATTGTTAATATACTACTGAAAAAAGGTAAGGGTCACCCAATTCTTTCATATAACTATAGGACAGTGAGTGATGAGATGGGTGTAACGCTGCTTTGAACAGCAACTGTATGACAGATTAACTAAAGTACTCACAGAAATGAAGAAAAACCCTGCTTTTTTTATCTCAGATTTTAAATAAATGCAGTTAATATACAAAATATATAAATATTCAACAACACAATTAGTACTAATTGGGCCTTGGCTCAAATACAGCGTATCAAAGGTTTTTATGTCTTTTTACATGTAAAAGTGTGTAAAACTATGAACAAAACAGACTATTGTTAAACTGAGCATAACCAGGTGTTAGTAGATCAAGGTGAATGTCCATGACCTATGACACCTTGACAACAGGTGAAAACAGGTGCTTGAAACCCATGTGCATGTGATTTGTCAGTGGTTAGTGATTTGTCAGTGGCATTGTTGGATAGTGAATCATCGTCAAAATATCAGAACGTAAATGTAACATATTCCCTTCTCAAACAACAACTTACATGTCTTTATTATTATGTACATAAACATAGCTGTTATTTTTATTGTTGTTTTGATAACTTTTTTCCAGGCTAATTTGCATAATGCCTATAGCCTGTTTCTGCCATGTCAATTTGGACTTAGTTTTATTTTTGAATGTTGAAAGTGACTACAAATTACCTCCTGTAAAGTACATTTTGTATTGAGCACTGAGATAAAACTAGCAAATCCAGACTAGTTCTTTTCTAGTTGTTTTGTTATTTCGTATTTACATCTACGTAATGCGTTGTGTCGATTATTAAATCCAGCGAAACAGTTTTTTTTCATTTCCACGAGTACTTTACAATCACATGAAAATATCGGGTGATTCTTAACATGTTTTGAGTAGTATACTTACAAAGTACCCTGACGTTCCTGTGCCAGCTGTTTTCATCAGAGTTGCAGCCGGTTGATAATCACCAGCTCATTACAATTTCTCCTGGCTTACATACATCACAATTATTGTCCACAGGATGCACCTGACAGGCCCGAGGCAAAGAAGGTACAGATTGGACACTGACTGATACCTACCAGTGTTGCCATGCCAACAAGTCACTCTCATCTCAACAAGACCAACATGAGCAGCATGTTATGGCACTGTTACATTGTGTCAACACAAGGCTGATTATGATTTTATTAGCAGCTAATTTTTCTCTGATTTTTTCATTTGGCAAGTTTATATTGTGATGTGATCGGACCTGCATGGGCCTAATTCTGGAAACATGCTCCCTGTAGGTAAAACAACATGAAAGCCTGTTAGTGAAACAACAAGATCCTGAGTGATAGCGACCCCCAGCAAATATTGCTAATTCACATCAGTCTCCTGATGACAAGAAAATCAGTTTTTGAAACTTACTTTTCATCCCCCTGTCTGACATGCTTCCAGTCTTCGAGTCTTGCTGCTATTGACAAACAATATCCGCAAAACTTCTTGAAATATCATCCATCATTAGGAATTGGCTATTAATTCTCAAAACACTGAGGCTGCCAGTGGCGATGACAGAGCTAGTAAATAGCAGGGTTTCAGCATGTATTTCTAAATTTACAAGCAGCATCAAAGGCCGATTTAGCAGGTATATGACATTATCACGGAATTGATCACACCAGCCCTAAACGAGGGCCAATTGTCACATGTGATGTAACTCTGGACACGGGCTAAGTGCCCCCTGTTATCAAGAGAAAATAAGCTTCAGAGGAAGGGTTAATGACATGCTATGGAAATGAACACACATCAAGTCATGTAACAAGAAGGGCTCTAGTATAATGTGCATTGATTAGCGACAAGCAATATTGACCTACATGTACATTACATGGACTACCAATTCACGCAGGCGTCAAACTACACCCACACTTTGTAGAATATATCCAGAGATGGTGGTGTGAAAATTGGTTCAATACACAGCTGTCACCCTGTATAATTTTAAGGTAGAGGTTACCTATTTCACCAATACACCGCTGTTGGCCTGTATACTTTTAACGAAAAGGTTACCTATTTTCCCAAAACATGGCTGTTGGCCTGTATGCTTCTATGAGGAAAAGGCTACCTATTTCCCCAAAACACTGCTGCTGGCCTGTATACTTTTTAGGTAAAGCTTACCTATTTCCCCAAAACACGGCTGTTGGCCTGTATACTTTTGAGGTAAAGCTTACCTATTTCCCCAATACACGGCTGTTGGCCTGTATATGTTTTAGGTAAAGCTTACCTATTTCCCCAATACACGGCTGTTGGTCTGTATACTTTTAACGAAAAGGTTACCTATTTCCCCAAAACACGGCTGTTGGCCTGTATACTTTTGAGGTAAAGCTTACCTATTTCCCCAATACACGGCTGTTGGCCTGTATATTTTTTAGGTAAAGCTTACCTATTTCCCCAATACACGGCTGTTGGCCTGTATACTTTTGAGGTAAAGCTTTCCTATTTCCTCAATACACAGCTGTTGCCATGTATGCTTCTATAAGGAAAAAGCTACCTATTTCCCCAATACATCGCTATTGCCCGTATACTTCTAAGGAAAAGGATACTCATAGCTCATATGACAAAACCATACCAGACCTTACCCTTTTATTTCTACTTATATGTTATGGTCGCTAAGTCACATGTAGCCTTCATTATAATATGTATTACCATGAGGTTGCATTATTCGAAGATAACCAAGAAGATAGAAGAATGTACAGATTATCTGCCCAAGTGAAGGATCGTTAGTCCAACCCAATATTCACGAGGGACAGATACTCCCCTTAGTAATTCAGTAGGGCATTCTAAATATACTCATTGGAACTTAAAGTTGGGTTTAACGCTGCTTTTAACAGTATTCCAGTTATATTGTTACTTGTCAGCTTTATATGGGAGGAAAGTCCAAAGTGATGCAGGTCTCAGACGTTTACCACTTCGGTTAAACTCATGAGCACAGGTATGGTGCTGACAAACCTTGAAACATAATCGGGGCAAACCGGGATTCAAACCCACCTGGAATTTAAAGAACAAGAACATCTATGCAGGAATGTTGACACAGAAAATGTCACTAATGTCTTTGTTCCAAATACAAAATATCGAACAGTTATTACATTCAATCTGTTTATCCTTATGTGATACTACACGACATAAACAAAGGGAAGGATAAGAGATTCAAGCAAAACAAATCAAGTAAATTGTAAGGAAACACTTCTGACCACACGTTTCAATACATCTTTTTTATGTGTGGTTTTGTATCGATACATAATCCTACAGTATGATACTCATTTTGATAGAAGGTAACATGATACATATGTTGGTAAAACAGATCTGTTATCATCAAGTTACTTCCTTTATCTGTACAAGTCATTATCACCAGATAACCATAATAATATTCACTGTGGCATCTGATGCAGTAGGCTTACAAAACATGATAATTTCTTCAAGCAGTTATCTCATGCAAGTCAATGACTATATCTGTCAAGATTCCCACAGTGAATGCTATCAGTCCTCAATTAATCTACACTGATTTAAGACAGAAGACACATTTAAGAAAAAAGACACATTAACAGGATAGTCAGCAATACTGTAGTCAAAGTCCGTCTGAAGTTATGCTGAAGACCTCTAGGAATCAACCTTTAGCTCCCCAGCAACCTGTGCGTGTCATCAGAGGCGACAAAATGGATCAGGTCACTTGGTTGATGGTCATTAAATTGTCATTTGCCATTACTTGGATCAATGCTCATGATCTCCATCACTGGATTGTCTGGTCTTGATTTGATTAAATTATTTACAGACTGCCACCGTATGGCTGGAATATTGCCGAGTGTGGAGTTAAACAACAGACAGACATGATATGCTGAGATTTTATACAACTTCACAATCCATCTACCTCAGTGCATTCACTGAGAATTCTACAGGGTTGTTTCCCTTGGACCACACAGATTGACGTGTGTTCACATCAGGTCCTTCAACAACATGAACGAGAAATGATATACAGATTGTCCTTGATTTAAGCTGAAGCTGCTTCCCCTATCCTGTTCATCAACCAAATCCTGATTGTGTATCTTACCACAAGAGTACTGACTTTTTAAGTTACTCTCTATGACATGGTGTACATGAAGTGTTGTAAAATCACTCAGACTCCAAAATAGCAACAGAGGTGTTTGTGTGTACACAAGACATACTGTCAAAAAGGAAACCACAACACACATGGACAGAGCAAGCTCCAGTACCTTTTAATATTTCACATATTTCTGCAGGGTTTGCTTGGCAATCAGGCAAGAATGGATGTATTCAATAATACAGTTAATCATATCTTGTCAATGGGACCTCTCCATATGAGAATTTAGGACCGCCTCCTAGGTCCCGTTGTCCCGTGGTCGAGTATGGGCCTGGAAAGCGGAAAGTCCAGGGTTCGATCCCCGACTGCGTCATACCAATAGATGTTAAATATGCACATACATACATACATACATACATACATACATACATACATACATACATACATACATACATACATACATACATACATACATACATGTCAATATATAAGTGCAACAATCTTGCATGTGACATTTTACCACATTTCACCTCACCTCACCTCACCCATATGTTAATTTCAAATGGGTATGGGTGTTTTTCATTCCCTTGTATCCAACAAAAAAACCTTGATCCACCACTGCATAGGTAACTTGCTAGAATGACTGAGAGTTAATGTAATTCATGAGATAGCTACAGTGCCAGCTTATTGCAGTGTGTAAATTCATACAAAGATCAAATTTAACCCACATGTGCATAAATTGAACTTGTCCGACATTGCCACAGTCAGATTCTTTTCAGATTCTATTCATTACTTAAAACAGGTAAATATTTTAAAGGGTGTACTTTTTGAAAACATCCTTAAAGATGCTGTATGTAATGTTAATATCTCATATATGAAATAAACAACTTGTGATCGTTGTTTATTGTACAATGGAACACTACAGGGAGCCCCTCATGGTTTACTCTCCCTGCAGTGTTTTATGTATGATAAACAACTCCCACCTGTCGTTTATTTCTTAAATAACAGATAACCAGTGCGATGTCACCTTGTCTGATGAGCTGTTGGATCACCCCCTAGTTGAGGCATGTGAAAGAGTCAGCGAACAGCTCACAAATACCAACAATACTCGCTGTCATATAAACACATGGAGCTTTGAATTTTGGCCCGATAAAATTTGATACTATTTAATCCTCTAGTGCAGGTACTTTTTTACCTGTAATTATTTGTCATCTATCTTTACTTCCCATTCAGTTAGACATGACTGACAAATCATAAATATATGATGATGAAGTTAGTTAAAAAATCAAAACTATTCCGAACAAACCACATTGTCAAGAACAGTCTCCCATTGCCCCCTCTGCACTGGTGATATATCTTTGAAACATCTGTATGTTTTCTCAGGTGCTTAACCTGTCAGCTTCTCCTTCCTAACCGAGATTTTGCCTACAATCAAACAATAACTACTACTTCTGAATCTCACAACTAGGTCACAAGTAATAAATTTTAATCATTTTTTTCTGATTCTGCTTCTTACATAAGGGAAATAATTATCAAAATTTTATATGATTTGGAAACAGACAGTTACTCAGTACAGGCTAGACACTTTTATCACTAAGAAAACTGCACTAACAAGATGCTTTTTAACAACAAATATTTGTCTATTTCTTTCATGACCAGCATGGGTACAATGTGAGAAGCCCATTTCTACTGTGATATTGCTGGAATATTTCCTAAAACCAACATAAAACAACTCACTCACTCGTTCATTTTCATGACTCTTCCATAAAATGATTCCTGTTTGGGAGCACCTGTGGGTAGTACAGAGGTCTTCAGCTGTCTGGATCAAGTATTTGTTAATTTCACAAATGACAAGGTTATTAGCAATGTACATATGTCAGTCCTATTGTATTTGGGTGATCACCGCTTATATGAATAATGCATCTGTACTGCAATACAATAATTGTGCTTTCTTTCATCTACTTCATCTACTATGAAACTGTGGGATACTGAACGACGTATTCCCATCGAAGCACCAGCTGTCTACTACATTAAAGTAGCCAATAAGGTAACAGTAAGCAAAAGCTGACATGAAATAGGCAATAATGTAGCTCTTCAAGGTTTACTTTTTTATTTTACCATATTTATTAAAATCATCAGTAGTCATCTATCCAAATACCATTCAAACCTTTGTGGCAATAATAATAAAAATGACAACAACATCAACAACCTATAATATGTAATCATCATAGTGGTCTCAAATCTTCAAAATTGGCATTTAAAGTTAGAAATCTGCAAAGTCAGCATCAGTTACCAAACAAAGTGCCTATCAAAACCAGAGGCCATTCGGCACTGGCTTGTCATTTGGTTATATGATAAATATGCTGTGTAACATCTGACTGATTCGGCAACAGGATCACCATGGGGGTATAGCTTTACACTACATAATGGTATACGTACTTTAAAAGGATATTTACAAAAGAAACAGAAAGTCTCGAAACTAAATCTGTTTTCTTCAGTGAAGTATACTTGTATCACTGTCTCTCTTACCGACACCATTTTCAGGTTTTTCATTTTTCTCACCTATTTCTTTCCTCCCTGTAACTCCTCTATCCAATCAAATGCTTCAAGACAAATGTCAGAGCGTTCCCCTCACTGCAAAGCGTGTTGATGTTCACATTGTGTAAAAGCAAGGAGCAATTAACGCCACTTAGCTCGTTTTCATGAAATGTATCTCTTGACGAGCCACTCAAACGTTCCTCAGTGGTGCCAAACACAACAGAGGAGAGTGTTTTTGGTGAAATGGATGCATCAATAATTCATGTCATGAGAGCTTTTCTTCACTCTCTTGTCACAAAGCCCTCACCAATATTATGTCACCCTTACCCAAAGTGAATCTACCTTTAGAGTGACGCAAGAGATGGTTGCATTGACTGCACACTTCCAATGTAATTTTCGTTAAAACAATTTCTGACAAAAGTTGTCTTCGCCTGGCTGATGTGTGGTTTTGTAGATAACACAACACAACTTTAAAGACCTACCCCACAGAGAATTAAACATGGAAAAATGATAAGGGTTGTATCGCTGACAGAGAAAGAACAATAATGAGTCCTTTAGGGGCCAACTGGAAACAGTAACTTTAAAAGTAACACAAATAAATTGGTAAGAATATCATGACAATTAAGTTATGAAAAAAAGCCCTTTCTCTTCTTATCAATGAGTATGTTGATAGTGACCTTACATTCATTTATTTATTTCTGCCTGCACAAGTTATGTTGTTGATAGGTCCACACAATGGTGGATGGCTATGAAGCTGGATATACAGTCAACAGCTTCAAATGTTAACATACACACTTTCAGACAAACACAGTTGCTGTCTGAGCAATAAAATAGTCAAACATTTTCTGTATAAGTGCATGCTGAGGACTAAAATTCTAATGTTTTGAACAAAATATGATGTCATCATCAGGAGAAACATACCATATTCGCTGAAGGAAGCCCCCTTGGTGTTCAGCAAATTGACAAAGTGGGGACACTTATACAAGTCATACACAAGTGCCCCTCCTAGGCTGCTGTATAAAATATATCCACAAGAAAATATGGACTGTCATGTAACTGTTCACTCTTACTAGGGTGCTTATATAGGTTATGTATGGGTTAGTATGGCGCTCAGCATACCATATAGGGTATGGTCAAAACAAAGTCAAAATGTAAACAGTTGCACCCAAAAAATTGGAACATATGTTATAAAGAACTTCCAAATTTTCATAGACTCTGAACAAAAAGACTAAGAAATGGCCACAAATAGATTTTTCAATATGGCTGTTGAGTAAGATTGGATTTTGAAAAAATTTTAGGTCTCCTCATTGGTGAGGACATCATGTGAAATGTCCAGTGCTTTCTGAGATGTTAACAAAGTTGGGCTTAGAAAGCAAGTGCTGAAAAGAACAAATTAAGTCTAATTCCCAATCATATGAATACATCATCCTATTACTTTCAAAATGATTTGTAAAAGTTTAATTTCCTAAATTATGGAGCTCTACAAGGTGACAAAGTTACCTCATCCTATCTTGACCTTCCTTGAACTTCCTACAACTGTTGTCATGAGATAATGATAAGTGAAGCACTCAGTGTTAGGTACAAGTTTTATTAACTTCAGTCATGAGTGAGTGAGTTGCGTTTAATGCAACTTTTAACAGTATAATTTAAGTTATATCACAGTTTTTAAAATTAATATGGGTGGAAAGCCTAAAGTGATGCAGGTCTCAGATGTTTACCACTTTGGTAAAACCTAGAGCACAGGTATGGTGCTGACAAACCTAGTAGCATTATCAGGGTGAACTGGAATTCAAACCCTCAATCTTAAGTTTCTAACATGCACACCGGAAGCAGAAAAAAGTGAATGAGTGAATGTTCTTCAATGCCAGTCAGTATAATCTAGCTATAACACAATGGCTTGCAAATAGTCAAGTTAGACAAACCAGTGGTTGATATTGTGAGTAACAATCCACACAATAAGGGATTCATGAAAAGCAATCAATGTCACAAAGGCTGACTAACCAAGCCATTCTAGTCAGGTCTTAGGTCATGTATTGGTTTACTGAGGATCATTTCTACCCCTGGATCGTCACAAGGTTTGTTTATAAGAACAGTGACTAAATATTGAATATGATAAGGTGAATGAGGTGAAATGGGGTTTAACGTTGCGTCCAAGATTATTGCACTTATATAGCGACGTGCATGTACGTGTGTGTGCTTGTGTGGCTGCTTGTACTAGTCCGGACTGATGCCGATTTATAGTGCTAGCTCACTGAAATACCATGCTGCAGTTTAACACGAATACCCCACTCAGACACAGTATACTGACTCAGAGCCGACCAGTCCTAGTTTTAGCCCTTTAATGCCAAGCGCCAGACAGGGTAACAACAAGTACCATCTTTTAACATCTTTTGGTATCACAAGGTCAGGGATCGAACCCTGGACCTTCCGATCTCCGGGCGGACGCTCTACCACTAGACCACGGAGTCGGTCAATAAGGTGAATGAGAGGGGTGAGGTGAAATGGGGTTAAACATCACTGTCATGGCAGAAAACACTGAGCCCACTGAGATACCATGCCATAGTTTAACATGGATACAGACACTGTATACTGACTGAGACAAACCACTGCCCTTCAACTCTCCAGACAGATTCACTATCCACTACACTATTGGGAGGTTTGAAAGTGAGGGAATATAGTATATGAAATATAGAGCAATGGTTCAGATATTTCATAATGGTCCATCTGGTGGTCAAGGCCGGATCAGACAAACAAGTGTTTTGCAAGGACTTTTCTTTTTATAGTATTTGCCTTGCAAAGTCAATTCCTTTTGTCGGTCAACATAAAAATACAATTATATCCTTTAATTGTTTTATGCCCAAAATGGTTGGCCTGAAGAAGAAAAAAAAGTTTCAAATTATCTCGTTTTAATTGGCATTTCTGTGAAATGTGAGAGGAATGATAAGAACTTCATAACAGTTACTAGGGAACAAGGCCTGCACACTGCCTGGAGTAGCAGTGAAGGGATGATTACAGTTCATCATGGCTACCTCTCTTTTATCACTTGTCTGGGGCAGGCAAGGAAACAATTTGGGACTTTTTTCTTCCCAAGAGCGATTATCAGACCAGACGGTAATGATAAAAGCTTCAAACTGAACATTTTTTTAAAAACATTCTTGATTTTGAATGTTGGCGGATCCAACTAGACAAAGTAAGTAAAACACTCAACGGTCATTGTGATTACCTGGTGCCAGGGGATTTAATAAGAATCAGTTATAACAATATGTTCACAGTGACTACATCTTTTTAATCCTAAACAAAAGGGTTGAGAACAGCAGGTAAATAATTGGATTCAGTGATCAATACTGTGAGCAATAATCCACATCATCAGAGAAAGAAGCCACACAATAAACAAATCCACAAAGCCTGGCCATCGGATCCATTTGGTGCCAGTTAAACCATCATAGGCTGCTGGGGACATTTCTTAACCCAGATTCTATGCAGGGTCCATTTTTATAACAAAAACAACAATAGTTAATACATAGAGTAACGTCACAAGCTAAGAGGACATACAAGCCCCAAGAAATTAATGTTGGGAGTTACAATCACATAATCGATTCTATCAGGATCAATAATCCATAATTCTGTGATGCTGGTTATTCTCAAAGTTATCTCTACCAACAGTAGCTTATTCAGTCAGCAAAGGCCACAGATTTTCAAAATGACAACACACAGAAGACAAAAGAAAGAAAGAAAGTCTGAAAGATTGTTTTCATTTTTATTTACCATCAAACAGGACAAAATGCTTTTCAAAAGCAAATTTTCAATCCAACCTGATATTTAATTCGTTATTTTTTAACTTTTGGACAGAATCATTTGAAAAAATATAAAAAAACTTAGCTTGCCCCATCTAGACTTTTGAAATTTTTGAAAAAACCCAAAGAAATCAATAAATGACCTTTGTTGATTGACAACCCAGATCAACCATGATCCTCATCAACATCACCAAGACTCAAATATACACCACCATTAAAGGAACACACTGAATAAAATATCCTACATATGATAATAGACATCCAGCCATCAATCAAGAGTCAGAGATGATGAATCGATATACTGAAAATATATCAGCCAGGTATATTACCATGCTGTGAGCTACAAAAGTCCCTAATGAATTTTAATCACAAGGCAAGAAATGAAGGAATTTGATTCAGTATTAGAATTCCTGAAGTGGAGGTGGCGTGTGCTGGCACGCAAGGGACAATGCAAGGGACGAGGCCAGACTATGATGCAATGTTGACAGAGATCTCTTTATATAGAGAGTTATAATATCTCTGTTAACAGCAATGCAATCAAACCAATAGTTACCAACTAATAACTCCACTAAACTAAGCAATATTTGGATTGTGAACACAGGTTATTATCTTGATATCCCAAAGACATGCCCGAACACATGACCCAAGTCACGAGTACCAGTTTCACCCTGATTATGATTCTAGCTTTGTCAGAACCTTTCCACGCTTGTGGGCTTCACCAAAGTGGCAAACATGCATGATTTGCATCACTTCAAGCTCTGGTGTAAATTATGAGCACAGGTATGGTGACGACAAACCTAGAACATAATTAGATAAAAACAGGGTTCAAACCCACCAAGACACATGTGTCTGGTATTCATAAGGGAGGCAACTCTGCATAGTGAATTATGCATCTTAGATGACAGAGCCACCTGTGCCCTTCAAGGATTCAAATCCATGATCATTGGAATCTTGCATGACTAAGGGATATAACTCTTCACAGCCAATTGCAGCACATTAGAATGACTGACTGAGGCTAAAGTCCCTCTTCCAAGTTCATGGAGACCTACATTCAGTATTAATCATAAATTTATAATCATAAGATATGACACTAGATGGTCAAGGTCAATTTGTCCACGATTTACTTTTCTGTCAGGTATGACATTTTCAGAGTGTGTAAAGTTAATAAAATGTGTTTTTATGCAGTGTTCTATGCCTGAGAATGAAAATTCTACTTTAGCCTAAGGACTAATCCATGTGAGTTGAGAAATGTTTTGTCAGGAATCCTGTCATCCAGTATTGAGTAGCTTCATTGGGGACATCAAACGATATTTATGTCCAGTTTTTCTTATCTTGTATGACTATGCAGAAACAAGAAGCTTACGAGCTCAAATGATCAATACTCATCTGGTTGAACCTCAAATCAGAAATGCATACTGAGAAACACTGTTATAAAGTAAAGCAATCCAAATGAAAACCACAGCCAAACAGCAGCAATTGGATCAACTCAAAGTTTAAGCGACGCAAACCTGAATAACAAAATGACAATTACACATATTTCAAAATAAACACTACAGACAAGGTTTCTTGCAACCGTGTAACAAACTTCCCTTAATATATTGTGCATTTTACTCACAAATGCATGTATTTATTCAAAACAAGAAGAAAATGAAAGCAACTATTTCTCTGCCCTGTGTCCCTGCTCCTCCAGTCTGCCTGCTAAGTGATCTTGTCAATAGCTACTTTAGGAAATCTACATGAAATTGACATGGTATTTTGTGGACCAAAGAAATATCAGCCACACTGACAGGCTGGACATGAGAACTGACAACGTAAATAACCCACTTTTTGCAATCTCAGCTGCTGTATCAGGGAATATTTATAAGCTAGGAAGACGACAGTCCTTTGCGGGAGAAAAATCAATAAATTGTGACACTGCGCGAGACCGCGCGTACTGATCAGCTCAGTTAATTCTTAGCAGCCAGTACAGTAGAAACTGATGAAAGAATGACAAATGTATGTGAAATTGTGAATCACATGACAAAGCTGGGACTTAGATATATATATCATTCTAGTGATTTGGACAATGATCTCTTATTATTTCTTCATTCCTAGTAGTTGTATTTTGCTATTATATATATTTATTCCTTTCTTGTTCGCACGTGTGTGGGGTTGACTGGGCATCAGTCTACAGAGTAGACAGGTGGTCACTGATTTGTCATAGGCTGTAACTTTCCAGCTGCAGATGTCTCCATCTTTATTAAAATATATAAGTAAGGAAGCCTATGCACTTGCACCACCATATAACCAGAAATGGTACAGATTTAGTCCACTTTTCTTAGACTTCGTCTGTTGGCTAAAAGTGCAGCTTGTACCAACAGTGGAAAAAGTTCAAGTATCAGTCTAGAAATCAATATACATACAAAGATTGTTAATAAAAGATCATGTTTCTAGTGTGACCTGAAGACTTGTTTTTTGCTCTTATTTTTAGTGTTTACAAAAATTAATTGCGACATAATGCATCTGTGATACTAAAAAGGTATTTGCATGTAAACTTGCACTTATTTGTAGGTCATAAATCCAGTTATGAGCCCTTAATGCACTCTGCCATTAGTGGGATTAATGCATAGTTTATATAAAGGCTTTCAGATGTCAGATAAAGTGTGCTGCATGCTCCTAATGAAATAACTTTCATCAATGTCACGTCAATTTCACTTGGAAGTATTACACCACTAGCCAATAACACAGGGGACAGATGATGGTGCACAGTAGGCTGGGTTGCTGTTGCATGTCCATATCACATAACCCCATTTCATTACGTCAGGGGGAATGATGCAACCAGGCATTATGCTGGGGATTTGCACTTCGTCTCTGATCAGAAACACTGCTCGAAGACATTGCATCAATTTCTTTGTGGGAATACAGTTTGCGCCTCCAAAATGTACAAGACATGATAGCTTAGGACAGTCATATCAAATTATCTTCTACCAGTCACTATTGGTGAGGTGAAATGGGGTTTAATGTCCTTTTCAGGATTGTTTCACATATATAGCGACAGGCTAGCACGTCTGTGTGTGTGGCTGCTTGTACTAGTCTGAACTTGTCTTGGTTTTATAGTTCCAGCCCACTGAGATACCATGCCACAGTTTAACATGGATACCCCACTCAGACACAATATACAGACTGCGAGCTGACCAGTCCTTGTTTTAGCCCTTTAATGTTGTGATTAAAGGTTAAACAAGTACAGCATCTAACACTTTTGGTATGAAACTAACTTCAGGAGTCCAAATCAATATAAAGCTACTTTTTTAATTTTTTTTGTACAAGACACATCTCATCTTGTAGTCGCAAACACATAATCAATGATGTTTGAATTAATGACAATAAATTGATTTTGCATCTACAAAAATTTATATTCCTTTATCGAAAACATCAAACATGTGGGACAGATCTATTATATATAAGTAGAAGTAAACCATATATATTATTGATCCAGTGTGGATACTTGAGACGATTCAAGATTTCCAGTAAACCCTATAATATCATTGATCGAATGTACCCTTGATGATCTGGGTTATAATTGGTATCAGCAACCCATGCTTGTCATAAGAGGCAACTACAAAAGGGATCGGAATGTTAGACTCACTGACTTGGTTGATGCCTGTCATTATATCCCAATTGTGTAGATCAATGCTCATGATATCAATCGCTGTATTGTCTGGTCTAGACAGAATTATTTACAGACCACCATGACACAGCTGAAATATTATTGATTGTGGTGTAAAATAACAAACAACCATTGATCTGAAGCTGACAGTGGAGACAGAAAATATTTGAAGTAAACCATATACATCATTCATCTTAACTTCATGCCATTGACCGATTAAAGATTTCGAGTTAAGCACATACATAGAGGTTATCATGCGAGTGTGTTTGGGGATGGTAAATATCCTGTATTAGGAATTCATAGTGTTTATTCCTAATACAGGATATTAACCATCCCCAAACACACAAGCGTGATAATCTCTTTATCATATAATGTCATTCTTCAATTCTGTGCTTGAAAATCACTTTCCATCTTTCACAAACATTACCGAAACATTGCAAGTTTTCCTGGAATGTGAGCATTAATATATGTTACGTCACACAGTAAGTGATGTGTCAGTCGGACAGTGACGGTAGCCAATTCCATATAGTTCCAGCTGAAATCTGTTTCTTATACAGTGGCGAAACAACATATACGCAAAACAACAATTGCCTGCTCAAATTGTTTTTACTTCCCTTTCACTGCAATCCATCAGTCTGTCCGCTAGAGTAAATGTCCTTTGTCAAAGGGAAGCTACTCTAACCCTAGTCATGGCCACGGTCAGATGTTGTTGACAGTCTGTCCTGTCATAATGTTAAGAAGTGCAGTCAGATGTACACACAGCGACAAAACGATTTTTCGGCCAAATCCAACTATTCATATTGATGGAAAAGGTTCCAAGCTGCAGAGGTCTACAAGCACAGATAGGTCTACAAGCACAGATATGGCTACTGATACCACTTTGCTAGTGCCCTCGCAAAATTGTTTCGTATGGATCCTCAATCTACACCATGTTTGTTTGTAAACAGTGAAAGTAGTCCCTACTTGACCTTTGATATTTGCATCTCTATCTGCATTTGACCCCAACGGATCGTTTTTATCTGTTGGCTTTATCCTGCTGAGAAACCCACCCATTATATGATAATATCAAAGATCTAATGTTGATACAGATAAGAGGTTTGAGATAATCTGTCAACGCAACAGTCCAGGAAGAATAGTGCTAAGGCTCTGTTGCTCACCATATTAAATGTAATTAACACATGTTTGATGATATATGCATTGATAATTTCAGCCAAGAAAATATAGTGTAGATGTTATGATTGTTTGTTTGATGATTAACCCTACACTTGGCAATATTCCACCTGTATGCAAGGTTGAAGGCCTTTAATGGTAATTAGCTGTGTAACATCAACTGCTTGATGTAGGGGAACAGTATGGCATCAGATTGATATTTAAGGAACTAGAGCATGATGTGAAACATCATTACAAAACTTCACATTTAGTGCATATTTATACACAAAATCATGCAACAATGACCGACAGCCAATGTGATACCTTATAAACATTGAAACCTCTCCTCAATACTCTCTGCTCTCTGAGTCTGATAACATGGCTTCAGTTTGATTTAATGAAATTCTAAAGTTTAATGCCACAAATAAATTTGAGTTCAGTTGTGAGTTTAGTCATTTCATATATTTAGCTCTCAGTACCTTGTGGCTTCATGCTATGAATATATCCCTGTTCCTTACAACCATACCAGAGGAGGTGAGGTGAGTGAGTGAGTGATGTTTTACACCGCTTCTAGCAATATTCCAGTAATATCACGGCAGGGGACACCAGAAAAGGGCTTTACACATTGTACTCATGTCTGTAATCTAACCCGGGTCTTCGGCGTGACGAGCGAATGCTTTAACCACTAGGCTACCTGACTGCCCCTGAGGTGAGGTGAGGTGAGGTGAAATGGGGTGTAACATTGCGTTCAAGATTATTGCACTTATATAGTACGTGGCATGCGTGCTTGTGGTTGCTTGTACTAGTCCGGACTAATGCCGGTTTTATAATGCTAGCCCACTGAGATACCATGCCGCAGTTTAACATGGATACTCAACTTAGACACAGTATACTGACTCCAAGCTGACCAGTATGGGCACCAGGCAGGGTAACAACAAGTACATCTTTTAAACCATCTATTGGTATCACACAGCTGGGAATCGAACCATAGACCTTCCACTCTCCTAAACCATACTACATATATATACATATCCACATACAATAACCCTTTCTTTAAATGTTGTCCTGTATTCATAATTGTTGAACCAAATTTGTTTTTGTTTCCAAATTGTCACACTCATACTGAAATACAGAAACCAAAATCAATTATCTAATCATGTTTTGTAACTGGTCCATGGCAACTGTAACTTTTCCTCTGCTTTTTTTCATCATAGGATACAACTGAGAACTTGCGTTCATCTGGAAAAACCTACTGCGTTCATGTACTACATGTGTAGCAGATATTGGTGATACCTTACATTTAGCAATATCAATGTCAAGAGTGGGGATTTCCAAGAGATGGAGGTGGAAGTTTAGGATGTATGAGAATATAGACAGGGTGATGCTGCACACTTGTTCAGTGTATATTTCAGTATCCTGGGTCTTGTGATGTCTGAGAAGACTATTCTGCAGCTGAACAGAATGAAGGATTGTGCAAATGATAGAATCCCAATCCCAAACTGAGCAAAACAACAAACAGAAGCATAATGTTAGTGGCTGTATAAAAACCTCACAATGGTAGTCACTGATTTACAAATAGCAACGGCATAGACCATACTATAGGATGATGTCACAGACAAGAAATGTGATGCCAGTGATGTAACATAACAATAGAATAGACAGCAGCCTGTCATTTGGGAAATGTGGGCTGCTATCAAGTTAAAGTAGCCCACAGATTTCTGATAACAAGCAGGCATACTTATGATAATTCTATTCATTTTTTCCCATAAAAAGCATCAACATTTCATTAGTTTATCATTGTTTCAAAGAATATGAAACTTCTGATTTTAACACTTAACTAATCCTTTTAAAGTTTCAGCTTCACACTATCAGACATCTTTAGAAAGGAGCGGAATGTTAACGAGGGATGACATTCCATGCCACAACCTCACCTGAACCTTCAGTCCTGGTGAGCAAAAAATGAAACTTACAAAAGTCCTACAAATACCAACACACAAATCAGCCCTGTTAATGACAACACCAGATGTTCCTAATATGGGGAGAATGTGCTGTAATGTGTGTGAATGTAATGCAATGGTTCTCATGTCAGTGACAGTTATATGTACACAAATCAAACCCACTGAGGCTGAATACTTGGTATAGACACACTCCATGACCTCCTTCTTACACCATACCTCAGAGCCTTGGCAGCAATCCACAAAACCTACTTTTGTACTTAGTTCACCAAAAACTGCTAGTGTGAAAACTATAAGAAAACATATCCAACTCCAATTTCAGTGCCCCCTGCTGGGATTTGAACCCCAGGCATTGTATCCAGAAGCGGGCACCTTGTCTGCATGACCATCCGTTGACAATCAGTGTTATGCAAGTCCTCAATTCCTGTGTGTAAGGAGAAAAATCTTACCACTCTATCTCCATGGTATACAGGTATACAGTAAAATCCATATTGCAAGTGGAAATCTTTCAGATCAGACTGCTATGGAGACACCATGATGAAACACAAGTGATCTGTACTTACCTGAAAGAAATCAAAAGAAGATTTATAATGGTGAAAAGGACATACATAACAATCAATAGCATCTTAAATCTTAACAGCTAGATGTACATCTTTGACAATTGTTATATAATAATGGGTGGTCTCGGTTTCAGTTACAACATGAGGTCAGGGTCAGGGTCAGGGTTTGGGGTCAGGGTCAGAGGTAGGTTTAAGGTCAGGATCAGGGTCAGAGGTAGGTTTAGGGTCATGGTCAGGGTCAGAGGCAGGTTTAGGGTCATGGTCAGGGTCAGAGGTAGGTTTAGGGTCTTGGTTGGGGTCAGGGGTAGGTTTAGGGTCATGGTCAGAGTCAGAGGTAGGTTTAGGGTCATGGTCATGGTCAGGGTCAAGGTTTGACTTGGAGCTATGAACTAGGTTGTAGTTTTTTAAGTGTTCTTTGTGTCTGCGGGAATGGAAAACATACATGTATATTGTTGAAAATAATGGTCTGCAAAAACTTGTTTTTTTTAAGTGAGTGTTGTATATTCTGTATACACTATATTCTGAGCAGTACTGCAGCAATTTCAAAGAGAAGGCCATCCTATATTGAACATCAAGCCATGAGTCTTCTCAAGCCAGCCAAAAAAATATACATTGAACAGCCCTTTGTCTACACCTCCCTGCATTACAATATTCATATTTGATATATACCATAAAAAATCTGGTGTAAAAGGGAATACATGGAAAGCAAATATCAACCCATATTGGATCACTTTTTCCAAATTATTCAGCATACTCCATTAAAAATTCAGGAAACATGAATGGTCTTAAAACATGGGTCCACTATTTTAAAATCGGGACTAACATTTCAACTATCAACAAGGAGGATGTAAACACCTAATCAATACCATCAGCAATAAATGTAACTTCAAAATGCAACAAGTTGCTTGCAGCTCATGTCTTATTTATCACATAGCTGCAAAACACATTTAGAATGCCATTGCAGTTATTTCGAGCTCTCCACAAGAACATATATGGATTACTGTCAAACCAAAGCCAGGCTAGGTCTGCTGCCTTCGATATCAGACAGATCAGGAGGGAAAGCTGGTAAACATGTCGCCAATGTTCTTACAAGCAGTATTGTGGAAACAAACGCAAGCATATGCCAGCCATTAAATAATCTTTCTGCAGGTAGGTCTACGATTCCTCTCCTTTATTATATTGCTTAAGATCAATGGAAATCAATAAATAAAACCGTTCCTTGAATCCCTGCAAATATAACATTGTGTAAGCCCTTCTCCGACACTATATCCCATCTCATAATCAACATTATCCGACTGGTGTTTATTTTTAATGAGCACTTGTTCATTTCAGAATCTGAACACGATTGTGAAGATGATTTCAAATCTTTGATTAACTGATATCTGATATTCATGGACTAATAAAAATTCTTTGATAAATCGATATGAAACAAAAAGATTTATTTCGGATCATTTTGAGCTAGCGATGCCGAATCGGTTCCAAGATTCTTTCCCCGTATTGTCATGAGCAACCTGCAAGTCCCATCTCTGACGTCATTGCCTGCAATCTACAACAGAATCACGTTCCTTGCAAGGAAACAGGTTTCTTGTTTCCGGAATGCAATGAGCATCACGATTCAAAGAAATATCAATCAATGCCAATTTCTCTTGAAAAAGATATTTCAATTTTGGTCGAGGTGGTGCTTGAATATATATGAGCACTTCAATTCTCCCTATCTTCATAAGCACCAAGATTACTTATTTTGTGCTTTCAACAGGCACTGCATGAAACAAACCGCCTCTTGTACAAACAATTAATATTCCTAAATACATCTCCAATCAAAAGTAATAAAACAATTTGAATTAGAAATCAGTTCAAGAAAATTATACAAAACTGTTACATGCTGCATGAACCAAACAAGTGTACTGTTTTGCTAATATACCCCATTTTACATTAAATGAAGACTATCTGTTTCAAAGTACTAAATCAAAGATGAAATATTAATGCATTTACTTTCCTCATCAACTCTACACTTCAGTTTAACGTCTGACATATCGTCAATTTCAGCTGAAGTCGATGTTGCAAGAGGGACAGATTGTGCCGATGATGTCATTGTCTGTGGCCGCCTCCTCTACCTCCAGAAATCTGTGCACTCCACCATATGGACTGGTCTTGTATTGTCAACCACCAACATAAAACACTTTCTCATCGTGAGTCAGAAATGGACAAATTCCGTGACAGCACTTGTGGTCAGGGTGTTTAGCTAATCAGATTGCCAGGAATAAGCTATGAGGAACAAAAGGCAATTTGGCTGTAGAAAATGATACTGTCCCAGGAAATGAGTTTAATATAATTGTAGCATCAACTAGTGCCCTCAGGTTCAATGGGGTCTGTTTTCTTGCTTCATTGCAGTCAGGAATATATTCTTGTCAAGTACAAAGCAAATGCGTTCTAGTGACCTACATCATCATACGACTTACACTGACTTGTAATAATAGAGTGAGTTAAAAGATAAACATACTGTGTTTTCAATGTAGAGCTAGGTTACCTGTAGATTTAACAGCGCTAAATTGAATTTGGAACCAAATGCGCAGTGTGAGGTTTCAAATGTTAAATTTAGCAGGGTTAAATCTACAGGTAACCTAGCTCTACACTGAAATCATTGTATGTTTATCTCTATTCTACCATGACAACTTGAACTCTTTGGTGTCAGAAAATATATTGAGTGAAACGGCATGGATTGAGTCCAGTGTTTCGAGTGGGTTGTCGATCAGAACTTACATCATCACCAACAGCCTTTAAACAGAATATGGTGCTCTATATACTCAAGCAGTTGGTTTGACAACCTAAGAATCAAGAAATTTTCAAATTCATGATAGAATTAGATTCAACATTGCTTTGAACAGTATTTTAGTAAATTACGGCTTATCAACTTAATGTGTGAGGAGAGACCAAAATGATGCAGCTCCTAGATGTTTCATTCAGATAAATGAAATGGAAAGACTGCAAATGTTTCAGGTGAATATAACATTGCCAGCCAACAATTTCTTGCACTGTGATGTGTTGGGCCCAAAACATGGGAGCCGAGTATGGAGCCATCCAACAGATAACCTCTTTGGTCATGTGGACAAGGTATCTGGTCTTTTTTATAGTGACAACATACATTTGAAAACAGACTGAAACATCAACTTGATTTTTGGAATTTTTGGAACACTCATCAATAAAAGTATTAAAACTCAGTAAAGCTCTGAGGTTACCAATTCAACTGACCAGTACTGATATAGTTATGAAGACAATTTTCTTAATTTTCATAGAATTCTTTTCATGATAGCCATCATTGTGATTGATTAGAGAATTTAATTACTTGTGAAAAAAAAGTTGCAAAGAAATATATGAATATGAAGAGACTGACGTTTTTCAAAAAAAGATTATTGACATTCGAAGATAACTGGGATTGATACATAGGTCCTAGGACACTGTAAAATGGGGATAGAAATGTTCGAACCAACATGACAATACTCCAAGGGATCTGCAATATACATGTGTATATTGCACATCAAAGTAAGGGCACAAACAGACTTTGTATAGAATGTATGTACAATAGAATTAAATGTTCCTCCTTCAAGTTAGATCCTGCAATCAACATCCTCAAGGCAATGATTCACATGCAATATTTACAACCAGGCAAATGTAGCCATTTCTGAAAGTTTCAGCCATATCACATGCTCATGGTGGCCGAACACATGTCAATTTACACTGCTGACGAAATTGACACAATCAAATTTGAACACAGCATGTTCAGGTTCTTTTTGCAAAAAAAAGAAAATACTCAATTTCATATCGGCAGATTCTGCCGTAAAACACAAATTTTCTGCCTGTATTGGCCCACTGCCATTCAGAGTGTAAAAGGAAATTGTTCTCATGCTCAGTCCATTGTAACATGGCAATTTTTTCTGTGAAATTAACCATGTTTGCCCCCATTGCTCATGTACAAAAAAAACCTCGTCATTAACTATTGATGATTCAGCACATTTACCATCAACAGCAGACACCATGAGGACAGATCAGTTCTATTACACAAACTCCCATTCAACACCCAGAAATATGCAAAAAAGAATCCTGGGATTATATCACAGATAAAAAGTTAGCAAAACTTGTCTATTTTTTTTATCATATTCTTGTACAGCAAATACATAATCTTTTACAGGATCAGGGATGCAATTGGCCCCGGCCCCACTTGCCTGAGTCAGTTTGTATAACATCAAAGGTAAGTAGAATTTCAGGCTTTCAAGGTGGCATTCTTATGTACTGGTATTCAAGCTAGTAAACGTTTCAGGTTAAGCTGTATCTCTGAGAGTGTATTTTAATACATTGACAATGGTTTAATTAGCTTAACATCTGCAACAACAAACTTGATTCAAAGAAGATCAATGGTAAACAAGTTGAAATTGATCACTGGTTTGAAAGAGCAACTGATGATTGATTAATGATTGATTTGATGATTGACCATGTAGGCAATTAGACAAACTGTTCTGCTGGTGCATACTTTCTGACCATCCTTCACGTAAATAGCAATAATAAAGCAAACCTCAAAACTGATTTTTGTTTTTCACTTTACCCACACTTAAAACTGAATTAGAATTTGTTTGTTCGCTTTATAGCATCAGAAAAAAAGATTAAATGTGAAATTATTAGACACAAAAGGCCCCTTCTCTAGAAAAAATAATTAATGGCATCAATTCTCGAACTCAGTCTTGATAAGTATCTCTTAGATAAGCTAGCTTTGGTAGTTTCTGAGAAAACTTGTCCCATTGCAGACACTATGCACTTTGTAAATTAACATGGATCAAGGGCCATAACTGTGTATGCTCAAAATCTAAAAACATGTAGCAAGTAAAGTCACTCATTTATGGGACCAATTTTTAAACACTGTTTTGACAAGTATCTCATAGCTAAGCATAAAAAGTTAGATTAAGGTAACATCTGTAGTTTCTGAGAAAAATTGTCCCCATTGCAGACAACATGCACAAAGCATGGTGAAAGGGAAGTAACTCTGTAAAAAATAATTTACGGTTCCAATTTTTGCACTCAGTCTTGACAAGCATCTCTTATCTAAGCATGCAAATTTTCATTCATGTAACTTCAGTAGTTCCTGAGAAAACATGTCCCGGTTTCAAGTGTAGCAGGGAGTGGAGTCATCCCAAAGATGACATCCATACCTTAATTGTCAGAATGCTGGCGGGGTTAACCTCATTGGTCATGTGGACAAGGCGTCCGACCTCTGATCAGAAGGTCCGTGGTTCGAATCCCATCATGGGACTCAGAAATTTTATGGCTACTACATTGGTGCCCAACTTTGGGTTGAGCATGTTCATATTAAATTTGAGCAAAATAAGCCTGAGAGTACCCTACTATGAGGCCTGAGAGTACCCTACTGTTGACAGGGGAGTATGTAGCAGGGCGTGGAGTCATCCCTCAGATGACATCCTTACCTTGTCAGCTTGCTGACAGGGGTTAACCTTTTTGGTCATATGGACAAGGCGTCCTACCTCTGATCAGAAGGTCCATGGTTCAAATCCCATCATGGGACTCGGAAATTTTATGGCCGCTACACACGCAGTATACACAAAGTTGAAAAGCATGGAGCAAAGGTCATAACTCTGTAAAAAATGATCTTAAGACACCACTTTTCGAGGATCATGACCAGTAATATCAGTGTGTAAAATCTCATTTCTCGTCCTTATTAAAATAGTTTTGAAGAAAATTATTCCCCTTTGAGAAGCAGACACTTCGTGGCAGGGAAAATAATATTTATTTGAAACATGTCTTCCAATGTCCAAATGATTTCATATTGATGAATCCAATTAAGGCCATTGTAGCCACATGGTTCTCATTTTGGCAGCCTCTTATGAAAACAGGGACAGAGCCATCAGTACTGGAAATATATATGCAGAAATATTTATAATAGTATCTACAACAATGACATTAGAAACGGGAAGGAAAGAAGGTTTATATCTTCAGTAGTAAGTTGCTGTGTAACATGCTCTCCTGTAAAAAATGGCCTATGGACCTCCCACCCACATCAATGCTCACACATTTTAGGCTACTTACACAGGAAGTTAGCATGGAAGTAATCGGCAGAAATGATGTGCTTATCTGGCAATGAGAGGAGATTGCAGGTAGGACATGCTTCCTAATATTGCAACCGCCACCTTTGAACTTTGCACGCAAAAACACTAATCAGCCCCCAAAATGTGTTTCACGTGGAAATTGCTGCGTCTGGCGGTTCAATCACTGGTGATTGGCTTTGACAGGCCCCTAGAGAGTTATGTGACCAGACAGTAGCTTTGGTCATAAGTAATAATTACAATCTGGGTTTTGACAATCTTTAAAGGAGGTGTTGGGGTGCAAAGGGAGGGAGCGTAATGAAAATGAACGATGCTTGTAATTGATGAACACTTGCAGCAGAGACACAGAGTCTGTGCAGATTGATGATGTCATAGTTACATCACCTGTTGTTACATCATAGGGTGAGGGAGGAGTGAATGAAGGAAGGGGGGGGGGGGGGGTAGGGGTGGTGGTTGCAGCAAGTGTATGAGGTTTAACTGAAGTGGCAGGTAGCAATATCCCAAGGAGCCGTCAAAATTGAGTTTGAACCAGGCAAACAGTTGGTTGACAGTGGGAACAATGATCCATAATGTATATAATCATGATGGCATACAGTAGTGAATGGGTTTGGTTTAACTCTGCTTTGAACAGTGAGTTGGTGGACCTAAGATGACAGGGCATACTGCACCCCAAACAATCATCAAGGTATGATGACATTCAATCATCAAGGTTCGATGAGTGAGTGAGTGAGTAAGTTTGATTTTACGCCACTTTTAGCAATATTCCAGCAATATCAAGGCTGGGGACACCAGAAATGGGCTTCACACATTGTACCCATGTCGGGAATCGAAGCCGGGATTTCAGCGTGACGAGCGAACGCTTTAAGCACCAGGCTACCTGACCGCCCCAAGGTTCCATGTCATTCAATCATCAAGGTACGATGACTCTCAATCATCAAGGTATGACGACTCTCAATCATCAAGGTATGATGACTCTCAATGATCAAGGTACGATGACTCTCAATCATCAAGGTACGATGACACTCAATCATCAAGGTATGATGACACTCAATCATCAAGGTACGATGACTCTCAAACATCAAGGTATGATGACTCTCAATCATCAAGGTATGATGACTCTCAATCATCAAGGTATGATGACACTTAATCATCAAGGTATGATGACACTCAATCATCAAGGTATGATGATACTCAATCATCAAGGTATGATGACACTCAATCATCAAGGTATGATGACACTCAATCATCAAGGTATGATGGCACTCCATCATCAAAGTACGATCGCACTCAATCATCAAGGTATGATGACACTCACTCATCAAGGTATGATGACATTCAATCATCAAGGTACGACGACACTCAATCATCAAGGTATGTTGGCACTCAATCATCAAGGTATGATATTCAATCATCAAGATATGATGGCACTCAATCATCAAGGTCAGATGACACTCAATCATCAAGGTCTGATGACACTCAATCATCAAGGTCTGATGGCACTCAATCATCAAGGTATATTGACATTCAATCATCAAGGTATGATATTCAATCATCAAGATATGATGGCACTCAATCATCAAGGTATGATGACAGTCATCAAGGTATGATGACAGTCATCAAGGTATGATGACACTCAATAAGAAGGGTATCATTTATTCAATCATGAAATATTCTGCCACACACGAGGTTATATCTATCCACTAATATGCAAATAATATCCCCCACCCCTATCTTGTGCAGTTCAGAAATGGAGTTTGGACACTTATACTCCACTTTTGGTTCATTGCTACTGGATACACTGATGGAAAAAATAATGCTGTTCAGTATTTTCAAAATCCCAAATCATCAAAAGGCAGCAGTTCAACACTTGACTGATATGTATCACAAGTTTTAACAAGAATATTCAACAGGCTGAGATGGACATGATGATTGCTGAATCCCAGCATTTTCCAAAATGGGGAGATGATAATCAAGCGCATGGGTGGCCGAGTTACAGAGGTGCATCCCTCAGACAAACCAAGATCCAACTGTCACGAGGAGGACACGAGATTTGCAGTGGTTATGATTCTTGGTTTGTCAGCACCATGTTTATACTTTCCGGTTTCACCAACTTCTCAGATCTGCCTTGCTGAGGGATTCCCTCCCAGAGATTTGAATACTGTTCAAAGCAGCAATAAATCCAACTCACTCACTTATATCAGTATCCATCTGAAATTGCCATCTACTCAAACAATACTTTACTCAACACATGATAATGTCAACACAAATCCTATCATCGCTTAAACAAACTGAGACATTGAATACCCCTGTAAACCATAACATATCCTTAAGTTCTTTCCAATAGCAAAACTTAGGCATTAGACATCTGTTATTACCATCTGAAATGTGCATACAATAAACAAGTGATTAACATCTGTGTGACTTGGAGAGACATTATAGTTATGAAAGGGCTATTATGACAAGGCAGTAAGTGAATGTTAGGAAGCAAATAAGCAAAGTCCTTAACACATAGCCGAGATGCCAGATTCACCCAACTCTGCCAAGTATGTCGCCATGTTACAAGCTGGCACTGCTAAGGTCATCAGCAAGCTGAAAGGTGGCAGATCATTGCCACTTTGTTTATTTCTTGTCATCATTATCACCATCATTACATGCTAACAGGTATAGCTTAACCATCTACAGAACACAAATACATCACCGGGTTGTATAGGCTTGCTTAATATTTGCTTTCACAATAGAACGTATCATTCTTAAGATGTTCAACTAAATACAGACAGTTTCCTTTATTCATGGTGAAAGTAAATATTACCCTGATTGTATTATATTACTCTCATAGTATAGTCTATAAGGCTGCCTAATTCATACATACAAGCTTCAACACTTTTCAAAAATGAAGGAAACATTATTCCAAAAATGAGGCTCATAATGGGTCAAGGGATTAGTTTTATCAAGAGACTTTATGATTTAATATTGTTTGTATGTTGTTTTACGTTTCACTCAGATATTATGACCATTTGTCATCAATTAACTCTAGACCAGACAATCCAGTGATTGACATCATGAGCATTAATCCACACAATTTGGATAGGATGACATGCAAAGAACTAAGTAACCTAGCCTCTGTACCAATCCATTTAGTCACCTCTTACAACAAACATGACATGTGCAGATCCAGGTTGGAGTAAGTCGTCATCAACTCATGCTTGCCATAACAGGCGCCTATGCTTGTCATAAGAGGCGACTAACAGGATCGGCTGGTCAGGCTTGGTTGATACATATGCCATCGTTACCCAATTGCATAGATTGATGCTCATGATATCAATCACTGGATTGTCTGGTCCCACCTCTATCAGTGAGAGACCCCCCATCATATGCTGGAGAGATCCTTCCAAACAAATCTAGATTCTGAATCCATATCAATGGCCTTAATTTACTCATAAAGGGTCCGGGAAGCCCCAAACTCAACATGTACCTAAGCATCATCAAATATATCAGGATTGTTCAATATCGCCTGAAATGTACAATCATCTCGACAGTAATCTACAATCGCCACTACGATTCTGAATCCATATCAATTGCTATAATTCAGTCATAATTAAAAATTGAGTGGGTATGATTATTTGAAGAAAAAACACCAACTGCATCTTTCCATAATATTACTTCAACATTGAATAATCTTACATATTTTGTTGGTGTTTAAGTAAACATAGCTACCATACAAGAAATCTTTGTAATTCTGAAGCTTGAACATCACAACAATATTTTCCAACTGAAACTCACTTAAATCCACATGGTTGTTCAAATGTTTGTACAGAATTTCAGCCTGGATTGACTTGATATGACTGCAATGTCACAAATAATCTTCAGTTCTTACTAGGAAATAATCTATTACTGAAATTAATTATCAAGCACCTTAAATCTGTCACTGATGCACTCTTCTACCAGATCTATCAAATTGTGAAATGGACGACTTGCAGTGTTTGAAGACATTGTTTTTCTCATCCTAAAAAATGTTTTCTGTCCAATTAAATGGGTCCAGGAAGCCCCAAACTCAATATGTACCTAAGCATCATCAAATATATCAGGATTGTTCAATATCGCCTGAAATGTACAATCGTCTCGACAGTAATCTACAATCGCCACTACGATACCTCTTGTATATTGCCACTATTTCTAAATGGGTTTTCAGCGTCAATATTCTCTAATATGTAATCATGATCAAACACCGCTAGCCAGATTTGTCAATAATGTGATTGGCCACCGCCGTCCCGCAAGAACAGTGATATGGCAGTCTTGCTGACTGCAATGTACATACAATGGAGGGACGATGGCACGTCAGTTTCGTTACTTGAACATAGCACATCATCGACTAAGCCCAATTCCTCCACTCTTTTCTGCCTGTTTACCAAAGGCACTGACAATCACTTTCCAAGAGTTCTATAACAACTGATTCACAATAAAGGAATTAACAATGTTTTTATGAAATGAGCAACTTTAGCTTGCACAGAGTTGAATGAAATGAACAACAAATCTGGCATTATGAACTGAAAACATTTTTAGACACTTTACACCAGATATCAATCACGAAATGAAAAGTATTAGCCTGGGAACTGCTCATATTGAACTCAATCTTCCAAACAAAGCACACACAGACAATATTAAGGCCATCAGAAACCAAAATGCCAAGTATCTTCTTAACGATTGTCAAAGACACAAGTCCCAAATAAGATCTGTGATGATGGCGCCAGCCAAATGTCACTGTCTAGTTGTCTTGACCCTAAATGACCCTACAATTATCCAATCAGTGAGTGGTCAGTACCGGTCAATAGACGACAGCGGTTAACTCTTGTGACCGATAACCCTTGTGCAAATCATCTAATGGGAGAAAGAGGTGGGCCGATTGGTTTGTCTACTAACATCCCAGAGGCCATGTGCCAGGGGATATTGGTCATTGTAGATTTGAATCGTGATAAAGGCTTACACAATCAAACTTTGTAAACATGAGGGAAGAATTGCATCCTAAAAGAATCAATTGAACAGAAACTAAAATGAGGGAGGACCACTTTGTTGAGGAGAGTTTGATTTAGGAGATTGGAGGAGAGCTGATGAGGAGATTGGAGGAGAGTTTGATGAGAAAAGGTTGAGTAAAATTGGACAAACAAAGGCGATCATGAGGTGTGACAAGAGGAGAGTGCCTTTGATGAATTCATAGTTAAAGGTTACAAGGAGGGGGAGTTAATGCCTCAGGCTAATCAATACTGCATGGAATATATTGCATGGTGAACATAACTCACCAACACATGGTGATCTCGCCTGACCTTCACCCTGCCATACTATAAATAGTTCTCAACCCTGCTGCTTTCTCATCATTATTCATCATGCAACCTTGACCTTGACTGGAAATTAGCTCTGGTCTCCTGCCAGTGACCAAATAATGGTGACATTGTGGCACTACAGTTTAAGGAAGCATAATGCACTGAGAAGAGTTCCTCAATTCGCTGAGAGGATCTTTTGACCACAGGTTCAAACCTCAGCTTGGATCTTGCTGCTTTCGGGAAGTGGTAAATGTGTCATTGGACTGCAATACTATTTATTATCCAGCAATATATTGCCATACTAAGTAGCATTAAACCTAGCTCATTTCCTAAATCATCAATTGCCATCAATCCCTCATTCTAACTTCCTCCTCCCTCAGATCAACCCCTCTTTAGGCTCTCTATCCTTCTATGATCTCCTAATATAACCATCCCTTTTCTCCAAAACATCACACATATCTCCATCTCCTATTTATTCAGTCAAACCAAGAGAGAATTTCAGGACAAAATGCATAACCAATCACAACTGCTTGTCAAGCAAGAGTCATCAGGAGATTACATGTTCCATCCCACCACTGCCTGTACACATCAACCCCACCACTGCCTGTATCCATCCCACAACTGCCTGTATACATCCATTGCACAACTTCCTGTATCCATCCATCCGTCCACTGCCTGTATCCATCCATCACACTACTGCCTGTACCCATCCACACCACAACTACCTGTATCAATCCATCCCACCACTGCCTGTACACATCAACCCCATCACTGCCTGTATCCATCCCACCACTGCCTGTATCCATCCACCCCACAACTGCCTGTACCCATCCACACCACAACAAGTATTTGTCACAAAGTGACGAAATGTCCCCCGCCTGTATATACACCATAGTACCAAATATGAAGACAATCCAGCGATTTGCCTGCTGTGACCTTGAAAATAGGGCCAAGGTCACCAAAACCGACTGGTGTCTGCGGTGTCTGTATATACACCACAGTACCAAATATGAAGACAATCCAGCCATTAGTTCTTGAGATATCGCGGCAACACCGTTTTCCAACTCCAAAAGCAGATTTGCCTGCTGTGACCTTGAAAATGGGGTCAAGGTCACCAAAACCGACTGGTGTCTGCGGTGTCTGTATATACACCACAGTACCAAATATGAAGACAATCCAGCCATTAGTTCTTGAGATATTGCGGCAACACCGTTTTCCAACTCCAAAAGCAGATTTGCCTGCTGTGACCTTGACAATGGGGCCAAGGTCACCAAAACCGACTGGTGTCTGCGGAGTCTCTATATACACCATAGTTCCAAATATGAAGACAATCCAGAGATTAGTTCTTGAGATATTGCGGCAACACCGTTTTCCAACTCCATCCCACCACTGCCTGTACCCATCAACCCCACCACTACCTGTATCCACCCCACCACAACTACCTGTATCCATCCATCCCACCACTGCCTGTACCCATCCACACCACAACTACCTGTATCCATCCATCCCACCACTGCCTGTACCCATCAACCCCACCACTGCCTGTATCCACCCCACCACAACTACCTGTATCCATCCATCCCACCACTGCCTGTACCCATCCACACCACAACTACCTGTATCCATCCATCCCACCACTGCCTGTACCCATCCACACCACAACTACCTGTATCCATCCATCCCACCACTGCCTGTACCCATCAACCCCACCACTGCCTGTATCCACCCCACCACTGCCTGTATCCACCCCACCACTGCCTGTACCCATCCACACCACAACTACCTGTATCCATCCATCCCACCACTGCCTGTACCCATCAACCCCACCACTGCTTGTACCTATCAACCCCACCACTGCCTGTATCCATCCATCTCACAACAGCCTGTACCCATCCATCCAACCACTGCCTGTACCCATCCATCCAACCACTGCCTGTATCCATCCATCAAACCACTGCTTGTACCTATCAACCCCACCACTGCCTGTATCCATCCATCTCACAACAGCCTGTACCCATCCATCCAACCACTGCCTGTACCCATCAACCCCACCACTGCTTGTACCTATCAACCCCACCACTGCCTGTATCCATCCATCTCACAACAGCCTATATCCATCCATCCAACCACTGCCTGTATCCATCCATCCAACCACTGCCTGTATCCATCCATCCAACCACTGCCTGTATCCATCCACCAAACCACTGCCTATATCCATCCATCCAACCACTGCCTGTATCCATCCATCAAACCACTGCCTGTATCCATCCATCAAACCACTGCCTGTACCCATCCATCCCACAACTGCCTGTACCCATCAACCCCACCACTGCTTGTACCTATCAACCCCACCACTGCCTGTATCCATCCATCTCACAACAGCCTATATCCATCCATCAAACCACTGCCTATATCCATCCATCCCACCCATGCCTGTACCCATCCATCCATCAAACCACTGCCTGTATCCTTCCATTCATCCCACAACTGCCTGTATCCATCCACCAAACCACTGCCTGTATCCATCCATCACACTACTGCCTGTATCCATCCATCAAACCACTGCGTAGTATCCATCCATCCCACCACTGCCTGTATCCATCCATCCCACAACTTCCTGTATCCATCCATCCATCCCACCACTGCCTGTATCCATCCATCCCACAACTTCCTATATCCATCCATCCATCCCACCACTGCCTGTATCCATCCATCCCACAACTTCCTATATCCATCCATCCATCCCACCACTGCCTGTATCCATCCATCCCACAACTTCCTGTATCCATCCATCCATCCCACCACTGCCTGTATCCATCCATCTCACAACAGCCTATATCCATCCATCAAACCACTGCCTATATCCATCCATCCATCCTGTATCCATCCATCCCACAACTTCCTGTATCCATCCATCCATCCCACCACTGCCTGTATCCATCCATCTCACAACAGCCTATATCCATCCATCAAACCACTGCGTAGTATCCATCCATCCCACCACTGCCTTTACCCATCCATCCATCAAACCACTGCCTGTATCCTTCCATTCATCCCACAACTGCCTGTATCCATCCACCAAACCACTGCGTAGTATCCATCCATCCCACCACTGCCTGTATCCATCCATCCCACAACTTCCTATATCCATCCATCCATCCCACCACTGCCTGTATCCATCCACCAAACCACTGCGTAGTATCCATCCATCCCACCACTGCCTGTATCCATCCATCCCACAACTTCCTATATCCATCCATCCATCCCACCACTGCCTGTATCCATCCATCCCACAACTTCCTGTATCCATCCATCCAACCACTGCCTGTATCCATCCATCAAACCACTGCCTGTATCCATCCATCCCACAACTGCCTGTACCCATCCATCAAACCACTGCCTGTATCCATCCAGCCCACCCCATTTTCAATCTTCGCAGTGCGCCTAGCTCTTTTGGCATGGGTAAATATGGGGGTGGTGAATATCACTTGCAAATCAAGCTCAATCAATAGTGCTGCCGGGGACCGACCGGGCTGTGGTTCATCAGTGACTGAGGAATGATAAACAATTAGGTTAATTTGGGGACTAGTGAGCAAGGAGGGAGACTAATTTGAAAATTTACAGTTGGAAAGTTTTCCATTGAAAGGATCTTCCACTGATGATCGATCAAGGGTTTCAAACTTTTTTACCCGATAAAGGAATAGGATTTCAATGTTTTTCGCTAAATGGAAAACTAAGGTTAACAGATTTATATTCTTTGACTGGTTTAGAGAAAGTTTGGAGGTTGTTCATCGAGAGAGAACATATGAAAGTCTGAAGGATCTTTTTCTATGGTAACTGGCAATAAGGACTTTGAAAGTAATTTTCAGGAAAGGCGTTCTTTGCGTGGAAATGTCACAAACACAGACAGCTGGTTTTGGAGAATGGTAGATTTCCATTTCAGAAAAAGAAAAGGCTCGACTTTTCTGAACAGGAGGCAGACAAAGATCTGCCAACAGAATCAAGGCTTGGGAGAGATTTCGAAGTTTCTATTTCACAATATGACAACAAAACAAAAATTTAAAAAGTTGTTGAATCATAGCAAACAATATCAAGAAAATGAATTAGCATCAATTTACCTGTTAGGAAAATGAATGAAAATATACACATTACCAACATAATAAGAATTTATACAAATATATGGGTGTTTCTGGGCTACAACAGTTGGTTTGTTCAGTAGAGGTTTGAACATGACTGCTACAAAAAGAGGTCAGGAGTGGTCAACATGCTACACTCAGCAACATAACAGTGCTCAGGCCTTGAACAGACAAACTGTTGGTCAATAGTTTTTAACAATCCATGGAATTCTGATTCTGGATATGGTGACACACAAATGGTAGGCTACAAATGAATGAGTGAGTGGGTGGCCTAGTTGATAGCTCAGTGGGTGGGAAAGTTGATGGATTGGTGGGTTGGTGTGTCGATGGGAGAGCATCAATCTATGCAACTGGTATATGGTGACCACCTGATCTCATTAGTCGCCTCTTATGACAAGCATAGTTGCCTCTTATAGCAAGGATAGGTTGCTGAATACCTATGCTCTACCTGGATATTCACGGGTCAATAAAGCGGGGCCACAGTTGGGAGCACTACCACAATGTGCAGTCATTGTAACCATCCAATCCCCAATCTATTCTAATCCTCTTTTCAACAAGCATCCAGCCTTGAAATCCCCATCGGTAGGTTGTAAAGGTTAACAAGAAAAAGTGCTACTGCTTCACCAGGAAAATAAGGTAACTCTAAGAAAACTCTGCATTTGGGGGAACTAATCAGATCATTTGATTATTTTTCTCTAATTCTTATTTTGTTTAACAAAGATAAAATTTGAAACACAATGAAAAAATGTCAAACAACATTAACTAATAATTTTGTCAAATCAGTCTTTCATATACCTCCAACATGAAACATTTCAAGATATGAACAAAAACATCCATATATTACATAAAATACACATATAAACAGTTTTTCTAACTTTTAACAATAAAGTGAATCAATATCACATGGAGAGCACCACCAGAATTGAAATGAAATTGGAATGTGCATACAAAACAAATCAATAAAGTTTCCCCAAGCATCAAAATGTCAGACTGACTGTGCGTATACAGATGAGACAGGCGCACACTGTTAACTGGAACACTCATGTCACAGAGGAAACACTGTAAATTCCCCAGTAGAGACCAGACCAAAAACTGAACTGTAAGATACTGTAAGCAGTGCCTAATTCAAGTCCTTGTTTAAGTCAATAGCTTATGTAGAGAAGTATTATTGAACACTTATAGGATGTATTTATCTATTTCAGACATTGAACATTGTGCTGACTACAAAAAGGCAAACAGACAGGTCATGAAGAAAATACTCTTAAACATTTTTACCCTTTGTATATATCAGGATATATACAATCATACTTCACTCCTTCACACATTCTATGATTGGTTTGTCTGTTTGTTGTTTAATGCCACACTCAATATTTCCACAGCAATATTTCAGCTATATGACAGCAGTCTGTAAATAATCAAGTCTGGACCAGACAATCCAGTGATTGATATCATAAGCATTGATCCATGCAATTGGGATATGATGACGTGCATCAACCAAATCAGCGAGTCTGACCTTCCTATTCCATTAGTTGCCTCTCACTATAAGCATAGTCATCTCTTACAGCAAGCATGAGGTGCTGAAGACCTATTCCAACCCGGATCTTCACGGGTTCACATTCTAGTTAGATGCAGAGAATGTAAAAGGCAAACAATCAAGTTTGCAATGGAAACCATATTTGTTACTTAGGCCAAGATTCGAGTTAGATAAACCCTTGAGTATTGTACACACTGGCAAAGAAGAATATACTTTGACTTTTCATCTGTTGGAACACCTGTGCACATGCAAATTAATACCTGGGCATGTGCAACTTCTATTGTAATTCATGGATATGAACACCTGTGACAAACACTAGGGCTAGTGTGTAGAAAGAAATGCTAAATGTTCAGGTTTTATAAATACTATTACAACTGCAAAGTTTGCTTAATTTTCTGCTCCAACCTCATTCATAGATGTATGCTACTACCATAGTTTCTTGAGTATAATGCGCATCCCCCTCTTGCAAATTTAGTATTTTGGTAAAAGGTTTTTTCAATTATTATGTGCAGAAAAAAATTACACCGCACCCCTTCAGCTAACTCCAGTACACAAACAGGTGATAATAAACTTGGTCAGTATAAATTTGAAATTCGAGATACAATATCACTACACATATATTTGTAGAGTTAAATTGTACGTTTTATTCTGCTAGGTATTGTTTTACATCCAGGGATTAAGATTACCTTGTGTATTTTCTTGTAAACTAAGCTGGAAACAGCAATCCGCTGTACACACGTTTTCTTGGAATCTACTGGTGATTTGGTTATAACTTCCCCAATGATATAACTTTAAAGGATTTTTATGCAAGGATAGGGAAAATTGTATCTGGAACTATTTTTTTATAAGGAATAATATATTCCAATATAATGTTATTTTAGTTGCAGCTTTGATTAAATATATTTAAAATAATAAGCGTAGCACTTTGGTACAGCTGCCGGTTATTTTTTTCACACGGAACAATTTTAACCAGTCGCCATTGAGGCTCCCGCGCACGTGATCACGAGAACTACATGTTGACATAGATTCATCAAACTCGACAAATATGACTTTTAACAAGTCAAAGTATGGCATTTATGACATATGTATCCATTCTCTGTCAACTAAAGTTTGTTTCAAGGCTTCAGTAGTGGTTATCTGACGGTGGTTGCTATTAATAACGGTTAGTTGTGCGATCTTCCGATCTCTTCAAACACGATTTCGCCAAAATTAATTGAAACAATGTTAAAAGGAATTTTGAATAAAATTTATTAAAAAAGTTGTAACACAAGTCCAGATGTAAATAACCATGTCTGACCAGGCAATCTGTAAATAACCAAGTCTAACCAGGCTCCCTGTAAATAACCAAGTCTGACCAGGCAACCTGTCAATAACCAAGTCTGACCAGGCAACCTGAAAATAACCTGTCAATAACCAAATCTGGACCAGGCAATCTGAAAATAACCAAGTCTGACCAGGTTCCCTGTAAATAACCAAGTCTGGACCAGGTGACCTGTAAATAACCAACTCTGACCAGGTGACCTGTAAATAACCAAGTCTGACCAGGCAACCTGAAAATAACCTGTCAATAACCAAATCTGGACCAGGCAATCTGAAAATAACCAAGTCTGACCAGGTTCCCTGTAAATAACCAAGTCTGGACCAGGTGACCTGTAAATAACCAACTCTGACCAGGTGACCTGTAAATAACCAAGTCTGACCAGGTGACATGTAAAAAAACAACTCTTACCAGGCAACCTGTAAATAACCAAGTCTGACCAGGCAGCCTGTAAATAACCAAGTCTGACCAGGTCTGACCAATGCATTTTCATGCTGATAAAACCTTATACCTTTTGTAGGCATGTGCTCATCATTTAATAATCAATCTTACAGAAACTATAATTCATCATTTGTCATGTGAGCCATTTGTATCTTCTGTAAGCTAACTAAAACATTCATCTAAGTAGCCAATATTGGTCAATTTCAACCAATGAAATTTATGCCCGGGAAAGAATTTGCATGAAGCTAAATTTCAAGAAATCAATGTTGTGGTTACAGGTCCTGTATGGCATTCACTAATGCATGTCACTAATTATAGGAATTATGATTGATAATGACACATGTTCCATTTTACAGAATGAAAAATGTATGATTTGAATACATGTACCAGTATATCGAGTGTTGCTTCATAGAGTAAAGAAACAAGCAAACACACATCTGTTGATGGTATTTATATCTTAAGATTGTAATCAGGTAAAAAATTTACCTAAATAACAATCAATGAATTATTAATCACTAGTAATTATTCCATGATGAAAGGTACAAGAGAGAAAATGTGTAGTGTGATTGTTACTGTTGCTAACAGGTTGACATGGTGGACATCTTGGCTACCAAATTATTTTAAGACAGAAATACGGCCACTCATGGAAAAATAGCTCCTACTTTTGATAAACAAGACAAAGAGTGAGCAGGGCTAACTGATACCCCCGACTTTGACTCCAACATATTTTTTAGTTCAAAACATGAAAAAAGCAATATTTTCTTGGACAATCCGTTTATCAAAATCAAACTTTGCACTGCATCTCTCCTATTGGTATATAAAGCGTTCCCCAAATTAGAAAAGCATCCATGAAGTTGTTTTCAAATTATATGTGCACAAATGTTGAAGTAAAAGAATATTCTGAGTTGAAAACATGAGAAAAAAATCATATTTTTTTCCAGAAAATACACATATCAAAATTAAATTGTACAATGCACCTCTTCTATTAGTATGGAAACTGTACCCTTAATTTGAAAAGAATCCAAGAAGTAGTTTTCTAGTTATAGGTCACACAAATGTTTCAGTAAAAAACTTCTAAGTAAAAACATGAAAAAAAGTAGTATGTTTTCAGAAAAACTCCGCACTGCACCTCTCCTATAGGTAAAAAAGTCTTCACCAAGTTTGAAAAGAATCCACGTGGTAGTTTTCAAGTTATAGGTCTCATACAAAAATGTCCTCGGAAGGACAGGACAGAATTCCTTGTTTGTATACCCCTACCCTTTAAGGTCGAGGAAACAATAATTGAGATATACCCCTATGGATGTATACCTGAGACACTATGATAATGTGTAGAAATCTATTCTGTGATCTATTTTTAGCCAGTAACCTAGATGGAGATCTCCTTTCCTCTTATTTATTGGATTTCAAGCTCTGATTTATCGATAATAACAGCACAGGGACTGTTGCAGACTAGGAAATATCACAAAATGATCAAATAATACAACTTGCTAATATGCATCACTTGCCTTGTAGCTGAGATGCCCTTATTTCGCTGAATACAGTTAATATTATTGACAAATTATCCCATATCATGTAAATCTGTCCTAACAGTAGCTGGTATAAGACTATATATTTAATATACTATAAATATAATATGAAGATATTGTTTTTTACAAAAAAGGTAGATTAATGAAAGTGACAAATGTAGTGAAATAAATGAAACTACACACAATATCAAGCAATGACATGAAGCTGTCAATAGACAGTGATTTCAGGGAGTAGTTGTACATTTCATCCTGTGCAAGTCAAGTCCGCATTAAGAACAGGACTATAGCACTATTGCCTGATTGCAGCTATTGGCGCTGAGCTCGCACATAAACATAACAACCTCTCGTGGTCATGATTTTTCCAAATGGCCATTGTTTGATTAATAAGATTAGCTTGTCATCATATGCAAGCACCTAACAGCAAATCAGGAGCCGTGAGGAGAGCAGCATGTGCCACTGCAATTCCCTGGATGAGGAGGAGGAGGAGAGCTGGGGCAGTTTGGATGGGTGAAGACAGGACCTGGGGTAATCTACACTGATGAAATCAACAACCAGGAAGCAGGCAATCAGCTGTTGGATGTCAACAGCTCAACTATGAAATCAATGTCTCCACACAAGGCCTTTTCAGTAAAGAATAGTACAATAAATACAAGATACATTCTGTAATAACACATAAATGCACTGCTTCACAGTTAAATGAAATGTAATTTAAAAGGCCTTGACAACCACATGTACACAGTGAAATATAGATCTGTTTGGAATTAAACTGACATTAGAGACACCTGAATGAGTAGGACATATGTTCCTGTTGCTCTGTTATTAACATACATCTGGCAATGAAAATATTATCAATATCATTAACAGATTTAACCAATTCAGGCCAAACAGTTGGAAAAACTCACACTATACAAAACAAATTCTAGCTCCTATTTGGTGTTTTTTTAATAAATAATTGCATTTATTCATATATTCATTATAATATAAATTATGATGTGAAATTTTAAGTTATAACATCAACATTAATTTAAGCCGGTCCTCATTCTGTATGTCAAGTCAATACTGATTTCCTTCTACATCTTTTAGTGTAAGAACCCTTGAAGACAAAAAACAAAATGAGTATTACCTCAGGAATAACAACATATGAACAATATGGCGAATGTTATCACTGTCTTCTCTATGCCTCCGAGAGACCTGATCACAATATACCCCCAGCATACTGATTGCATGTAAGAGTTACTATTGGGTTGTGTGTTCTTGCTGAGTGTCATGGTGGATTGCACGTCATTGTACCCAGACAGCGTGGAGCATTCCTCATAGCATCAACACCTGGTTTGTATGGCATGTACTTAATTCTGTCCAGACTGTTGTGAAATAGTGGAATTGCTTGCCACAGCATATAAAAACAACAACAAACAATCCTTCTAAACAAGCAATTAACACTGTTTAATCAGGGCGTCTGTGCAGTAATGCATGCATGATATGTATAATATTTGTCAACTCAAATGTCAAAACTAATATCAGCTTCACTAATGCAAGGCCTGCAGATATTTTTTTTCATGCGTAACATCTACAAATATTCCGAAAGCTAAATCTTACCTAATCAGGTAGTTTTATCAAAGGTCAGAAAATGTCACGCATAATCCTCCTTTGAACTAGGACTATGACCAGGAGTAAAGTATCAGTAATTGATAACAAAAATCAGATTGTGCTTTCAATGATCAATGCTGGCCCCGGGAGGTTTATTACAGCAATAATGTGCAGTCCTAGCTTTATTCCACTGTTCTCGTAAATTCAACAGGTCATCACTTTTTTGTAACCAGATCAATACGCTAAGTCCTGACTCTGTTGAGCAGACAAGGAGCATTTTGTGCGGTTGCCTTGGCAAAAGACAATGCTCGCATACGTCCATCGCAATTTTATCATCTGATCAAGAGAATCGGAGCAATTACAGCTGAAAGATTCTCAGACCTCGAGGCATTTCTTATCGGAGGGATATTCATATATGAGGCATATTCATATCTGAGGCATTTTCATATCTGAGGCACATCCATATCGGAGGCATAATCATATCAAAGTCACATTCACTTCAGAGTCATATCTGTATCGAGGCATATTCATAACTGTATATGATTTTGAGTATTTGCCCGAGTCTTCTTATGAATATGTATCTATTTGTTTAATTATTATGTGAACTCATTAATATTGCAATTTCTCAATCTTGGATAATTAGGTGTATTGTATGTGATGTCCAGGCTCGCATGAATTTGAATAATGTGGGAAATGATCAAAATACAAAGATTTGGAGATGAAGATGACAGCAGTTCTGCAGAAACAGGCAAGCTGCAGACTCACAATGCTGGAGGTGACCATTATAGTCAGCCAGATTAAGGTGAAGGGGAGATTTGCAACACTGTCAGAAATATGTAACTCCATAACAGTCTGTTGTCCAGTTTCATTCAATAACAGATCAGTGATTCAGAATTGTAGTAAGTGTATAGTCACTTGTTCATTTGTCATTCAATCATTAGCCCACCTTGACAAAATCAAGAAAGTAGAATGCTGTTTCAAAACATCATGTAACATTTGTTTGGAAAACAAAACAATTAAATGTCTCATCTTCATTTACATAAATAATGTATTATCGATTTGACTTACAGGGAGGCAAATCATGGGCAGTTGTTAGTTTGTTTCTACAGCCTACAACATCACATTGTTTCACTGCTTAATTAAAAATGTATGATATATATATTCTTAAAGTAGTTACTGATTACCCCATTACCACCATGCCAACTGACAAGGCACTATTTACAATGTTTAGAGCAGCAAACAGAATATGTAACATGTCTCTCCTTCATACCACTCCTGACACTTGAGTGAGTGAAAGACCAGGGGATACTGTAGTCAAGAAATAACTGTTTTTAATATCTTAATAATCTTAGTGACACGTGAAAGGCATTTTCCTCTCTCGACTCATCCTCGATTATCCAAGGCATTATATCAACATTCTATTGGGATAGATACCCTTGACCTATTTGCCACCACAGCATTTGTTATGTGCCTATCTTCGTGCAGAGAGTAGTCTGTTACACAGTCCCTGAACTATATTAATTTTCCCTTCCACCCAGCCCTAACTGGTATGCTTAAGCCCTAAATGAAGCAAGTCTAGACTTACCACATCAGCCTCAGGATCTCCCACCTCACTGGGGCTCCTTCTCAGTTTAAATGTAGCTGCTAGTTTCTCTCAAAACCACATAGTTTCGGAGACTAAGCCTTAGTCTATGGAGAGAGGTATTGTGTCAGAATAAAAGATCTGACTGTAGACTGTAAATACCATAATATAAATCCAAGACCAAACCAGTTTGATGCCACAGTTTCCTTATTTTATGTCAGTAGTCTATATGAGTAAATATAAAGTTCATAAATGAACACCTTGACTAAGTGATATACAAGTTTCTTCATGCACAGGATAATGTTCAGCTAATAGCATGTTATCAAGATTATTGCTATTAAAGGAATGGGGTACAAACTGTTTACAATTGTATACAAGCTGCTGAATTCGTTAAAAGAGCCAAAGTTAATCTTCTTTCCTGACATGTCAAAAACTGAATCATGTCAATTTCAGCTGATGCATCATAAATGTCATTAATATCCTTTGCAGGCATGCTGATCAAATTAACATGGAGGATTTCCCAATTTTAATCCTTAACGTGATGTATGACCAATGTTGTTAGTAGTGCAAATCTCTATGCAAACATTATATTGGCTACAGTGGTAATGCTCCTCCAATCTTATTAGTTCTGATAAGGCTCCAAGATTCCAAGACCCCTGCTTATGAGGAATCAGTGGATGAGGAAATAAAAGGTGACATCCAAAAAAAGTCAGCTGATACCTCAAGGCTTGGAAAAAAATTAATTCTGGGAAATGAGAATTTCAACAAAATACACTATGGAAGAAGTATAGGGTAAAATCAATTTTGAAGGTTTCGCGTGTAGTAGAATCCCAGGCATCTTTAGTGAAATCTCATGACATTTAGAACAAATCTTATTGCAATAGTTACACCAGCTTACACTGTAGAAATCCCAGAGAAGAGAGAAATCCCATCACATTCTCTAATAAAATTTAATGTTTTTCACACTGTCAGTCAAGACTTGTTTCTAACTAACATTTATGAGAGTATTGATTGTGAAAAGCTGGCAATGAAGCTAAATCAATTCCCGGATTTTTTAAACAAAGAAATGTACATGATACATGGGGAAATGTACAAGACTTGTGTTTCATTTCAAGAAACGCTGGGTTTTGCCTGTGCAGTCAATTAGGGACTCATTAGTAGGTGCTGCGACAGTTTGATACTGACTGTGCAATGATACAGATTGCGCTCCCACACTGTACTGTAAGGATGCTGGGCAGGAGGACGGAGATAGAGATATACAGGGATGGAGGAAGATCCACTGATGGATGGAGGAGTAGACAATAAATGAGATAGATGGATAGATGACCACAGATGAATAGACAGATGGGTGGATGGAAAGACAGAAGAGTCGGTACAAAATTAATGTCGTGATCGTGTTGAATTTAATGCTGGTTTGAACCAGTATGTCAATAATGTAAGGGTGGGAAATTGATGATTAGATGGAGAGTGAGTAAATAAGTGAGTTTGGTTAGATGGGGAGGCAGATGTATGGTTAGATGGGGAGGCAGATGTATGGTTAGATGGGGAGGCAGATGGGTGGTTAGATGGGGAGGCAGATAGATGGTTAGGTGGGGAGGCAGATGTATGTTTAGGTGGGGAGGCAGATGTATGGTTAGATGGGGAGGCAGATGTATGGTTAGATGGGGCGGCAGATAGATGGTTAGGTGGGGAGGCAGATAGATGGTTAGATGAACAGGCAGGTGGATGGTTAGATGAACGGGCAGGTGGATGGTTAGGTGGGGAGGCAGATAGATGGTTAGGTGGGGATGCAGATGTATGGTTAGATGGGGAGGCAGATGGATTGTTAGATGGGGCAGCAGGTGGTTGCTTAGATGAACAGGCAGATGGATTGTTAGATGGGGAGGCAGATGTATGGTTAGATGGGGAGGCAGATGGGTGGTTAGATTGGGAGGCAGATGGATGCTTAGATGAACAGGCAGGTGGATGCTTAGATGAACAGGCAGGTGGATGCTTAGATTAATGGAAAGCAGGTGAAGCTATTGACGGAAAGGACAGATGAGTGTAGAGTATGGATGGATAGGATTATGAACACATGATGACTGACACATATACATAAATATATGTCATGTGCAGAGAGGCAGGTAGATTGATAACTAATGAACGGATTAGACCCAAGGATTATGGAATATTATGGCGGGGATATTAATGAGTGGCTGGCTGGATTTACAGATAGGTTAATTAGGAGCCCTTCATACTGTTACTTCTCCATAGGGTAAGGACACTGCAACCTCCTCAATTCACGAAGATTGCTAACCTATTCCTCCTGGTGATTTAAGTGGCAACACATGATGTACATTTCACTAACACCTTGCAAATAGTGAAATACATTCGGCCTATTATGTTCAAACAACGTGATACATTTCAGCCCAGACACCACTTAAGAAATCTAGTTAGAGAAACTGTATGAAGCAACTCACTCAGTAGGCTTCCTGCATCTTTTCAACTATCTACTGCACATGTGGTTAACAAAATTACATTAATTGCTTAAGGGCTGCCATCTAAAAATACCCTGGCCTCCTGTATGTTTCCCCAGCCATTGTATCAGCTGTGTGGGCAATTGCAGCAACCACAGTTCTAATGGCTGAACTCCTCCGACTGGCACAAGACTGGGTAGTGATGTTCAGGGGATGTTGATATATGGTTCACAGGAGTCTATACACACGGTTCTTAGGCAACAGGGGCATTTGGAAACTGGAGTCTATAAGCATAGGAAACTGTAGTCTGGAGAAACTGTTGTCTTTCAAGAAAATAGTAGTCTTAGGAATCAGGAATCTTAAGAAACAGTAACCTATAAGATAACAGGACACTTCGGGATTAGATGAGCTTAATGCGGAGGAAAGCAGAAGATGTCATGACTAAACCATTTACAGAAAATCTTAACTGATGACAGATGAGGGACAACTCTGCACAACCAACTGTGTTACCTGGAACAGTTCAGATGTCTATACCATCACAGACAAGGTGAAGAGGTCATTGCGACATTTTCAAAGCAAAACATTAGTGAGGCAGTATGATTTTTTCAGAATGAAAATATTTCTTGCAATCACATCCCACTTAACATGGCTCATGTCTGCCACAAGCAAGCAAACCATCACTTAGTTCCTACCATTAGCATAGAGTCAGAAAAACAAAAACATTACAATCTACAGAAAATACTTTTTGAGATAATGGCACATAGACTATTTCTCACAAGATCCCAATCAAATAATAATTAACTGATTACTGATAATTAGAAACCTGTCTTTCCCTACATTATGTATCAGTTTGCGGTATGACCAGGTTGAGATGTATTATCTGGTGTTCCTCTCAAACAGATCATTTATATATAATGAAGACCTCAATAAGTCATTAATTTTGCCAAGTTAGCAAATACCCACTTATTTCCATCATATTGGAAAGCTTCAAAGAAGTCTTACATTTACCAGACCATCATGGATTGGATATTAATGTTGGATGAAATGTTGAATCAATTCATTTTACGAAGCAGTAAATACCTCTACCTTGAATCAATTTACATTTATGTGAAATCAGCAGATGTAAGTCAATGGAATCAGACATCGTGCCCGTAAAAATATACATTTGTACATAAACAAATATTGACATTGAAGTAAATGAGTTTTAAAACGACCTTGATTACCTCAACTTCAGCTACGCTAATTAACAAACATTAAAACTTGCAGGAAATAACTGCGAACGAAAAGCTAATATCCTCTATGAGTGCGAAAAGCTACAAAACTAGCACTAAATTCCTGGTGCAAAAAGTATGATATTTTACCACAAGACTCATGAGATAACGTGAGGCGAGGCAATTTGGGGTTTCCTGTTAAATGAAGCACTAGTGAAATAATGAATTATTTATAGGGGGGACAAAGACCAGTGTGTCTTTGTAATTATTCCTACACTATTTGCTCTCCTAATGGCGGAATACTTCTTAAAATGGCCGTTCCAGATCACTGTAAGTTTCCACAGAAGCAAAACACTTATTAAAGGGGCCATTCCAGATCACTTTTAGTTTGAGCACCAATATACTTCTCTCCTATACAAGGTCAACTTGTCAAGAATATCTTTTAATTGGCCTATAATATTTAGTGTTTATTTTAAAAATATTAAAACAATCCTGGTTCTGTATTTTAAGCCATACATCATGCCACAGTTGGTTAAAACAAGAATTAACAAACTTGGGTCAAGTGATTCAAAACAGATGCTCTTCAGGATTCATCCAATTAACAAAACACCATAAAGAAATCCCATTTATTCAACATAGGAGGCACAAAATATCTACAGCAATTAATTTCTTTCCTTTCTTAAAAATGTGTTCCGCTGCCTAGGAAATAATTAAGAGGAAACTGGTATCGTTTTCATATTATTTTTGACCAGAATCTGACATTGTACATAAACATCCCATGCTTTATCTCCAGGTACTTGATATCAAGTCTCACAAGATCAGCACAGATGAGATCAGCTATAACAACAGAGAACTAAGATCATCTACTCGCAGCCATGGCGCCACATAAGACCATTCCCTGAATAAAGAAAATAAAAATAAATCTCTCTCATGGATTTTGAAAGAGGTGATGCAAATTGAAATAGACACAATTTGAAATGCACATTTTGATCAGGGTGATACTCCCAGATATATACACGTTAAAGTACACAAATACTTAATGCTGCCTGGCTTAAACTGCTGTATATTTCAAAGACGCAGATTCATTCCTTTGCAAGAGCAGGTTATGCTGGTACTGGTCCTGTTAATGTATAAACCCTGAAGGTGAAACGGGAGCAAATGCCAGAAACGGAAATATGAGACATCCGTTTTTAATGACAATACCACTGTTGGAAGTGGATGTAGATTGCAATGTGAGCAACATCATGACAAAGGCCTGATAAAGTCTATTTCAGGATGACAAGAATACTTCTTAAATACTTACATAATGTAGCTCTGTTGCCAGAGACGTAGTTTTACAACTGCATTTTAAGTCACCCCAAACACCTATTGATCCTTTTTATGCATTTGCCCAATGTGAGAATGGGGTACTGGGGCTGATTATGCCCCTTGGTGAGAAAATGGTGTTTTATGTATTCCAGCTATATCTTTGCAACATGCACATTGAGTCTGAGAAAGAGAAAAGAGGTTGACAGCATGTGCACCAATCCAGCCATGGGGCATGATGGCACACACACTATCAACCAGGTCACACACCGTGACCACCCAATCATAATTAGTTGAATTTCACAGCAAGCAACATCCTCTTCTTCCCCTGAATCCCCACAACAGCAATCTGCAATAAATGTTCTTGTTTGTGAATGTGAGTCTGGGTGTCCACATATGAAATACATCCCACATTGAAGAACACATGTAGTGTTTGATTTCCAGTGGAGATGAAGCCATCAACTCCATACTTTGCTCATGCGTTAGATGATGATGGATACGAAAATACAATTTATTACTTCCTTTGATGTCGCCTCAACAAACTCCACATCACTCAACATTGAAACATGGTCATATTGTATTTCACCCTCACAGCTGACTGACATGCAAATAAACAATGCATACATAATTCCCATCTTCTGAACACTTAAACAACAACTTGCTTCTCTCACCCAGGGCTATAATATATAAAGAGAAAGTCATATTTCAGTACTCTTGCTAAGCGCGAGATTGTGTAAAGTGCTTATCTCAATTGTTACAGCATCACACATATATTGTGCCACACAAACAATGTCATCTGAAGCCAAACACGTCAAAGTGCTGCCAGGTCAGGTCTGTACATTGTGTCACAGTGCTGCCAGCTCATGTCTGTACATTGTGTCACAGTGCTGCCAGGTCATGTCTGTACATTGTGTCACAGTGCTGCCAGCTCATGTCTGTACATTGTGTCACAGTGCTGCCAGCTCATGTCTGTACATTGTGTCACAGTGCTGCCAGGTCAGGTCTGTACATTGTGTCACAGTGCTGCCAGCTCATGTCTGTACATTGTGTCACAGTGCTGCCAGCTCATGTCTGTACATTGTGTCACAGTGCTGCCAGGTCATGTCTGTACATTGTGTCACAGTGCTGCCAGCTCATGTCTGTACATTGTGTCACAGTGCTGCCAACTCATGTCTGTACATTGTGTCACAGTGCTGCCAACTCATGTCTGTACATTGTGTTACAGTGCTGCCAACTCATGTCTGTACATTGTGTCACAGTGCTGCCAACTCATGTCTGTACATTGTGTCACAGTGCTGCCAGCTCATGTCTGTACATTGTGTCACAGTGCTGCCAGGTCATGTCTGTTCATTGTGTCACAGTGCTGCCAGGTCATGTCTGTACTTTGTGTCACTGTGGTGCAGAGGGCATTGATATGCATCTGAGTCCTATCTGAGCAAGCATTCTGCATCAGAAGCATGTGTGTTGCAACCACCATCTTTTTTTACTTTGTACAGATTTTTATCCAACAAACAACTATACACTATGGAATCTTTCATTACGTGATTGTGATGATTTTTTTCCTTTCCTACTATTTGACATTTTTTGTCTACTTATGTTCTTACTTTATCATTTAGTCATTCCTTCTGTAAACTCAACCTTCCATCCATCCATTCTCTACCCATTACTCCATCTTTTATCACTGCATCGGGAATCCTCTCATTCTCCAACTATACTTCCATCCCCATCACGAATCCATCATCCATGCATTTCCAATCTTTCCACCCTTCATCAGTCCATCCTCTAACCATCCATCCTTCCTGTCCAGTATCCATTGATCCATTCTCCATCTCCCATTGATCCATTCTCCATCTCCCATTGATCCATTCTCCATCCACCCATTGATCCATTCTCCATTCACCCATTGATCCATTCTCCATCCACCCATTGATCCATTCTCCATCTCCCATTGATCCATTCTCCATCCACCCATTGATCCATTCTCCATCTCCCATTGATCCATTCTCCATCTCCCATTGATCCATTCTTCATCTCCCATTGATCCATTCTCCATCCACCCATTGATCCATTCTCCTTCCACCCATTGATCCATTTTCCATCCACCCATTGTTTCATTTTCCATCCACCCATTTTTTCATCTATCACTGTTTACATTCTCCATCTCCCATTGATCCATTCTCCATCCACCCATTGATCCATTCTCCATCCACCCATTGTTTCATTCTCCATCCACCCATTGTTTCATCTATCACTGTTTACATTCTCCATCTCCCATTGATCCATTCTCCATCCACCCATTGATCCATTCTCCATCCACCCATCGATCCATTGATCCATTCTCCATCCACCCATTGATCCATTCTCCATCCATCCATTGTTTCATTCTCCATCCACCCATTGAACCATTCTCCATCCACCCATTGAACCATTCTTCATCTCCCATTGATCCATTCTCGATCTCCCATTGATCCAATCTTCCAACTCCCATTGATCAATTCTCCATCCACCCATTGATCCATTCTCCATCTCCCATTGATCCATTCTCCATCCACCCATTGATCCATTCTCCATCCATCCATTTTTTCATTCTCCATCCACCCATTGAACCATTCTCCATCCACCCATTGAACCATTCTTCATCTCCCATTGATCCATTCTCGATCTCCCATTGATCCAATCTTCCAACTCCCATTGATCAATTCTCCATCCACCCATTGATCCATTCTTCATCTCCCATTGATCCATTCTTCATCTCCCATTGATCCATTCTTCATCTCCCATTGATCCATTCTCCATCCACCCATTGATCCATTCTCCATCCACCCATTGATCCATTCTCCATCCACCCATTGATCCATTCTCCATCTCCCATTGATCCATTCTCCATCTCCGATTGATCCATTCTCAATCCACCCTTTGATCCATTCTCCATCTATTGAATTTATCTGTTGTTTTATCAACTGTATTTCAATCATCACATTGTGATTGAAAATGTCAACTACAAGTTTAAAATGTTTCTTCTAGATGGTATCAGTCTCCTTTTCACCACTGTTGTTCATGTTTCTGTGCTTAAACAACATTAAGATTTTATCTCTGAAAGACAAACAGTAATTACACCTAAACTATTTTTTGATGAAAGAGATCAGCTCGGATTTCTCTCATTCTTTCTTGCCTATTTTTTGTTGCGAAAATATATATTTAAACCCATTTTGAAAGTAGTTGGTAATCGCTCACTTTGAAACCTCCTGCCAATGGTTTGTGTGTATTACCACAAAAATGAAGAGTATCAACAATTTTTTTAAAAGTGGAAAATGGAGAGGAAGATTTATGTGTTGTGCCAGTGAGATAAGCAGGAACTGATGCCAAGCTTGTGTAGAACCTTGAATCATACATGAAATACACGTGTTAGTCAACATAAATCAGAACTCTCTCTGCAGCTGAACCTAATAATGCTTGCGTCATAAACACAAAAAACTTTTCGGGAAAAGATACCTGGCAACAGGGTAGGAAACATGCTCTAATAACAATTCCTTACTTGCTACAACAGTTTCTCACTTGCAACAACAGTTTCTTGCTTGATACAACCGTTTCTCACTTGATACAACCATTTCTCACTTGATACAACAGTTTCTTACTTGATACAACAGTTTCTTACTTGATACAACCATTTCTCACTTGATAGAACAGTTTCTCACTTGATACAACTGTTTCTCACTCTATACAACAGTTTCTCTCTTGATACAACAGTTTCTCACTCTATACAACAGTTTCTCACTTGATACAACAGTTTCTCACTTGATACAACAGTTTCTCACTTGATACAACCGTTTCTCACTCTATACAACAGTTTCTCACTTGATACAACCATTATTCAGTTGATACAACCACAATGCACATGCCAACAGTTTCTATGTTGACATTGTCTACATAATAGATATGTTTTGTTTGTTTGTTTGTTTAACGCCACACAAAGCAATATTCCAGCTATATGACTGCAGTCTGTAAATAATGAAGTCTGGACTAGACAATCCAGTGATTGACATGAGCATTGATCTATACAATTGGGATATGATGACATGCATCAACCAAGTCAGTGAGCCTGACCACCAAATGCCTTTAGTCACATTTTACCCATTTTATCCTGGATCTTCAAGGGTCAATATATATGGTGAGTGAGTGAAATAGGTCATAGATGTTTCTTTACCACTTAAGTGAGACCCAGGCATCACAATGGAATGATCTCACCATCGCAGGATTCTGGCATACAAAAGGGATGCAACTCTGCACAGCAAATTTGGTCACCTACATATATAGGCAAGACAAGTAAAAGCAACAAGACCCTTTCCATATATGTGATCAAATATCTGATCTAATGACAATTTCAAATTTGGAAATCAACATATATATTTAAATATATTCAAATCATCAATATAACACCCGCCTCATTAGAACAATCATTATATAGTGGCAAAAAAACAGATTTATTTAGAACATTTATGAAATAATTATTATTTATGGAAGATGTTTGAAACAAAAACTATTTACCCACTGCTAATCATGCTTCTATAAACATATGCTTCATCAGAAAACGTGGTTGCCAATAAACGCTCTGAAAATGGCATTTAGGAAAAATACTTCAAATAGACATAAAACCCAAGGACTGAAATAGCAACCAAAGAGATTAGCCAAAGATTATGACAGATAATATAATTACTGTTGGCACTGATTCTACCTAGACCACACATAAAACTGGTACCATCATAGTGGCAATGGAATGACATTATTAGGTTCTGCTAAAACTGCAAAGAATTCTCAGTATTCAAATAAATTGTAAATGAAAAGCAAAAAAGTACTTTCTGTTGTCATGAAACACAGCTGTAAATTGTTTCAACAATATCTAAATACAACAAGGGTTGTGAAAATTCCATTAGAACCAAACTGAAAGTCCTTGTTAGGAGTGAGCGTGTGTGAATAGGTTGAACAACATTCTGATACTGCAGAGGGGACTGAAAGTCCTTGTCAGGACTGAGCGTGTGTGAATAGGTTGAACAACATTCTGATACTGCAGAGGGGACTGAAAGTCCTTGTCAGGACTGAGCGTGTGTGAATAGGTTGAACAACATTCTGATACTGCAGAGGGGACTGAAAGTCCTTGTCAGGACTGAGCGTGTGTGAATAGGTTGAACAACATTCTGATACTGCAGAGGGGACTGAAAGTCCTTGTCAGGACTGAGCGTGTGTGAATAGGTTGAACAACATTCTGATACTGCAGAGGGGACTGAAAGTCCTTGTCAGGACTGAGCGTGTGTGAATAGGTTGAACAACATTCTGATACTGCAGAGGGGACTGAAAAGTCCTTGTCAGGACTGAGCGTGTGTGAATAGGTTGAACAACATTCTGATACTGCAGAGGAGACTGAAAGTCCTTGTCAGGACTGAGCGTGTGTGAATAGGTTGAACAACATTCTGATACTGCAGAGGGGACTGAAAGTCCTTGTCAGGACTGAGTGTGTGTGAATGGATTGAACAACATTCTGATACTGCAGAGGAGACTGAAAGAAACTAGTTTGAATTCACGACCACCAGGAAACCAGGAAGAAGCTGTTTACTAAGATATCAGCATTCAGATTGGAATAAAATCCCAGTTTTCAAAGAATACCAGAGCACCAGGAGAAATTGGTTTACTTATGATTTTTTTCCAAAAGCTATAATAAATCTTGGTCTTAATGGAAAATAACAAATATAGCCTGCATGGCTGTTTGGTGCCAAGTTCAAAATGCAAAATGTTTCACGGGGAAATTGAAAAGGGACAACATTTACCCATTTCTGCCAAAACATTTTTATAAAAACATTTAAAAATATATATATTTCCTTGAAAGTCAACATGTTATATAGAGCAACCTGCTTAAACAAAAGAAAAAGGGAATTTTCACTTTGCAGGAGGTCTTCTACTTTCAGTGTACCAGCATAAACTACCAATTGCCATGAAAGCAGGGAAATACAGTATAGTTTTCTGTTAAACTCATCAGTAAGATACCTCAAGATGGTTTAAGTTTACAGATAAAAGAAGGCATTTTAAAGCTTCTTGTCAACAGCCCTTAATGCTGGAGATACAGTGGAACTCAATTCTGATGGCTTGACACACCAAACATATTCCAGACTCCCAGCATGAGGCACTTAACAGTGCTACCCCCCTCAAACCTGCGATAAGTGGCCCAATTCCTCAGCTCTTGATCACAACCACTATGGGTCCTGTTAAAGACATATCTTCCATGGGCACTGCACTTCAAAGGACACTGCTATGCAACTAGTGCAACTTAACAGATCATGTTCATTCTATAAATGCCTATCATAATATGAATATATGTTTCACAAAATAGATGCAAGGTTTAAAGAGCTTTGAATACTAGCATTGTAAACATTTAGTTATATTCTAAATGTACATATATATGAATAAAAGCTGTACTTGAAAAAGATGAGCAGGATTTTTTCCATGTAAAATGACATTCACTAGTCATAAAAGCTTATGCCACATTACTTGTAGGTTGGTGTGTTGATAGCTTCCTGTCTCCAACTAGGTGATATGTTGATAAGTGTTCTAATGATAAGAAATAAACATGAAATATACATGATAATCAACCTCAGTGACATCTGATGACTCATGCAGTAATTCATAACATGTCTGTGCAGCTAGAAACCTCTGACACAATCTTGAGTGAGTTTCTGTCATGAGTTGGGGTGAAATGATCTGTCACAGATATGCTGTCCATCTTGGTGTATATCAGTTTCCAAGTCTATGAACAGGGAAAGGCTCCTACCCTACAGTACAAACAAAATACACAAGGAAATTCTGTTTTTTATTTAATTTCTATGTTAAGAACATATATATCTTATAATCAAATTACCTGAAGGCAGGAGGAAGAAAAGAAATAATATCTTATTTAAGTGAAAATAATCTAAGACTAAGTTTATTACTGCATATTACATTTTGAGATGCATATTTTAGGATGAAAGATGCTTTTCTTTCTTCCCATTACCAAATTATTTTTAGTGTGAAAAATACTAAAAACTACAGGTGTTTTCATAAAAGTAATCAAATTGATCTGGTAAATGAATATGTGATGAATATACATGTATCTTATTTAACTGAGGTGCATACTTTCACCTAACATCAGTGTCTCTGTGTGTTTCAAGTAGCCATTAGGTGCCCAAATAGGGTCATATTGTCAGCCAAAATGTTTTCAGAAGTAGATTTTGTTACATAGTGATCTGCAAATCATATCTATACTCAGGATGCAGATGCAGACATCGTTTCAAAAGGAGATAACTGTTAATACCTTAATTCTTCTTCATCAGCAACCTTTCTCAGGTCTGGTGGTTATGAGTTGGAGGAATTAGAAAAAAACATCTCCTTTTCAGTTGGAAGAGAAAAAATGTTTAGTTGAGTGATGAGAAACATGAAAATAAAAAAAACGGAGCCCTCATAAATGTGAGATATATAACCTTATAGCTGAACCTATCACAAACAGTCTGTAACATAGAGCAATAACTTAATTTGACTTCTTGAAACTATGTTCTTGTGAAATTATTAACATAATTTATGAGGAAATATGCTATAAACTCACATGAAACCATTTCTATATTCTCCAATGAAATCATTGCCACACTTACTAGATACAATCGTTTTTATTCTCGTAGGTCTAAGAAAAAGCTGTTCCTATATCTCAAATTGATTTTATCTCAAGCATAACCATCTCTATAATCAGAAATCATCACCCAACCACTAGGAAATCATCCCTAGACTACCAGGAAATCATCACTAGACTACCAGGAAATCATCACTAGACTACCAGGAAATCTTCACCAGACAACCAGGAAATCATCACTAGAATACCAGGAAATCATCATCAGACAACCAGGAAATCATCACTAGACTACCAGGAAATCATCACCAGACAACCAGGAAATCATCTTTAGGTTGCCAGGAAATCAATTCTGTCAGAGAACCTGGAAATCCTGCATGACACATGCATTGCCTATGTTGTCATGACACATAGCTGAATGTGTACCCTAAGTCAGGAACGTGAACCTTTTGCTGATGGTTCAGCAGGAGTAGTTACCTATGATGCATGATTAGATCAGCTTGTCGCACATTTCAGCTGACAAGTACCAACAGTGAGCAAGTGTCAAAATGGACTCTAAACTCCTGACAATCTTTCTTCCATCAATTGCACAATATCAATTATTCATGGAGCTACTTAATGCTTCTGTTAAGACTAATATTTTTGTAGGCTTCGCTCAGATATCAGATCCTCCTTGAATCAATTCCAATTGATTGCGCAAACAGAGATGTCTTTGCAACAAACACCTTTTCCCAGTCATGCACACAGTGAAACACAAAAGCGTAGATCATCAAATATGCTCATTGACTTGAAACAGACACTCAATGAAATTCATTGACTCCTATTTTCTTTCCCTTTTTTTGATCAATATGAACACAGAAATACTATCAACATCCATAGCGGAAATAGTCTTAACAGAGACTTATTGAGGATCCATGCCCAGATCTTCCCCAAGTCTCCAGGAATCATTTGACTGCTTGTCATTTCAGGGATGAGGTGAATGTCTACAAATTTAGATGTTTATTTCCCTGTATGACAATCAATGAAATCAGTGTGATCCTAGTGTTGATTTCACTGTCAAACTGTTGCATATATGGATCTTTGTTCCATGTCTATTGTGAACAGGAATGTCATTTTCAGAATTTCTCAAGAAGTATGTCTGCGGCCAGTACTTCGTTGGTAACGTGTGAGTGAATATTTAATGCTACAGTAAGCAATATTCCAACTACATCAGCCTGTACGTCGTCAAGTCGGGAAAACCACTGACCAAAAGCATCAACAACTATCCACGCCATTGGGGTACAATAACAAGACATCTCACAAGTGATAGAACCAGACCACCTAGTTGTACAGGTATTGTTGTGTGTGGTATGTAGGTCGCAATCGTCATCATCCCATATTCTTTCCATCAAACATTACACAATCAACTTACACAAAACAGTTTAATTCATTGTTGTTATTATTTCAGTGCGCCAGTCTATTACTTAGGTAAATATCTTAGTTATCAACAGTAATAGAATTCAGCCTGTGCAGTTAATCTGTTCCTCAGCCAAATCATGGGGAGTCTGTTTTGGTAAAATGGAAGAACACAATCCAAAAAATATGTTTTAGTGTGGATTGTACTTACTCCATGATAGGCAGGGTTACAAAACAAAGAAACATCTTTTATGTTTGATCATGAAGAGAATAGCTTATTTCTCTGTGTTACAAATACAAAAACAATGGTCAAAGTAGGTAGCACACTTGGGTGCCAGATGTACCCAAGGTGCTTTCATTGTGATATATTCTTGCAGTCCTACCTTAGCCCACTAGAGGAAGGTATTCTGTATCAATGAATGTTTTCAGCAATAATATGCAATCACTTTTGTAAGAAATACTAGTGTGTGATAACCAGTGCTCTTAAAGAATACAGTCAAAATGATTTCAGGAGAAATATGGTTGATTTGGTGTAAGCAAACCAATTGTGTGAACACACATTTAGTGTTTATATACTGACAGAAAGCTTCTAAAAAAAGGCATGCTGCTGACAGATCATGATCAGGGTTAAAGTGGGATTCCAACCCTCAATCAGCGACTGATCTTGGCAGCGAATGGAAACAACTGCGCAAAGTGAACTGAGACAATTGGGTAAACATCCCAGAATCAGTCTCTCAGATAATTATCCATCATACCATCCATTTCAGATGGTAATACTAAAATTTGTTCCAGAGAATTCATAGGCCCTTTGTTGTCATATCTGTATCATTTGTTTAAAAATGCCACCACAGAATAATTTACTACTGATGATCAACACTGAATCATCTGTTACCGATGGTCAACACTGAATCATCTGTTACTGATGGTCAACACTGAATCATCTGTTGCCAATGGTCAACACTGAATCATCTGTTACTGATGATCAACACTGAATCATCTGTTACCGATGGTCAACACTGAATCATCTGTTACCAATGGTCAACACTGAATCATCTGTTACTGATGGTCAACACTTAATCATCTGTTGCCAATGGTCAACACTGAATCATGTTACCAATGGTCAACTGAATCATCTGTTACCAATGGTCAACACTGAATCATCTGTTGCCAATGGTCAACACTGAATCATGTTACCAATGGTCAACACTGAATCATATGTTACTGATGGTCAACACTGAATCATCTGTTACTGATGGTCAACAATGAATCATCTGTTAATGATGGTCAACACTGAATCATCTGTTACTGATGGTCAACACTGAATCATCTGTTACTGATGGTCAACACTTAATCATCTGTTACTGATGGTCAACACTGAATCATCTGTTACCAATGGTCAACACTGAATCATGTTACCAATGGTCAACTGAATCATCTGTTACTGATGGTCAACACTGAATCATCTGTTACTGATGGTCAACACTGAATCATCTGTTACCAATGGTCAACACTGAATCATCTGTTACCAATGGTCAACACTGAATCATATGTTGCCAATGGTCAACACTGAATCATGTTACCAATAGTCAACACTGAATCATATGTTACTGATGGTCAACACTGAATCATCTGTTACTGATGTTCAACACTGAATCATCTGTTACTGATGGTCAACACTTAATCATATGTTACTGATGGTCAACACTGAATCATCTGTTAATGATGGTCAACACTGAATCATCTGTTAATGATGGTCAACACTGAATCATCTGTTGCCAATGGTCAACACTGAATCATGTTACCAATGGTGAACACTGAATCATCTGTGACCGATGGTCAACACTGAATCATCTGTTACTGATGGTCAACACTGAATCATCTGTTACTGATGGTCAACACTGAATCATCTGTTACCAATGGTCAACACTGAATCATCTGTTACTGATGGTCAACACTGAATCATCTGTTGCCAATGGTCAACACTGAATCATGTTACCAATGGTCAACACTGAATCATCTGTTACTGATGGTCAACACTGAATCATCTGTTACTGATGGTCAACACTGAATTATCTGTTACTGATGGTCAACACTGAATCATCTGTTACTGATGGTCAACACTGAATCATCTGTTGCCAATGGTCAACACTGAATCATGTTACTGATGGTCAACACTGAATCATCTGTTACCAATGGTCAACACTGAATCATCTGTTACTGATGGTCAACACTGAATCATCTGTTACCAATGGTCAACACTGAATCATCTGTTGCCAATGGTCAATATTGAATCATGTTACTGATGGTCAACACTGAATCATCTGTTGCCAATGGTCAACACTGAATCATCTGTTACACATGCCCTACAGATGTCTGAAAGTTTTCTCTAATCCATCAGTTTCAGATGGTCATCACTGATTCATGTCGTCTGAACAGAACCTCAGACTCAAGGTCACATGCAGCCTAATTACCACAACAAACATGAGGAATACTTGTTTACACCGAACCCTAATTGGGGATGCTGGGAAGATCTGAGCCATCAATGGTAGCCTAGGGTGTTGCTTCAGGGTTGATTCTCCCTTCTCATTGGCTTGCCATTGTTCAACATACTGCTTCATTCATTTTCACAATGACGTACACGTGCAACACAGTCTACAGTGTCTGTCTGGTTGCGAGAAATTTGAAGGTCAAGGAAATATATATATACATACATCTATCAATGTACTTTTTTCCTTCAAGGCATTAAGACATATATAAACTGGTATATTTGGTTTTCTGGAAATGGTTGATACATCCAAATCACTTAATCCCTTATTATTTTGTCATGTAAGGCAAACATTTCCATACAGATTATAGAATGAATATATTTTACAGAGATTATTACACAATGTGTGCTATACTGATGCTATGAAATTAGCATCAAGAAAGTTTGTTTTGTTTGTTTGTTTGTTGTTTAATGCCACACTCAGCAATATTCCAGCTATATGATGGCGGTCTGTAACTAATCGAGTTTGGACCAAACAATCCAGTGATTGACATCATGAGCAACAACCAGAAAGTTTGTAATTGACACAAATTCTGTATTGAAATCTGTAAATACATATACAAGAGTCGCAATAAAACATTTTAGTATTGCATCATAAACCAGCATTCAAATGTTAGAACCAAAATATCTAAATCAATTTTACAAATCCATTAACAATCGTTATGACATCAGAAAGCAGTATGGACCCTTTGCCTTTGGCATTCTTTGATGGAGCAGGAATTGGTTAAGAAGAGGAACCCGACCATTACAACCAGTTCTTTAACATGTGATGGATTGCTACTGAGACTTTATGTACCTGACACTGCAGCCAGATCTCTACCACGACAAGCACAGCTACACTTCTTATCAAAGTGTTCAGATGAGGACACTTATGACACTGACTGTTTGGCACTGCATGACTTTTACATTCAGCAGAATGACATCTATCATTTTTATCCTCCATTTTGCCTTTTCATGAAATAAAACGAATACTATAAAACTAGGTGGTATTCAGTTCTAAAATCTGACTTGGATGTAACACTCAATACCTCAACATACACAGACACAAGTCTCCAAGTCCAAACCTTGTACACATTGAATGTCTAAGCAAAGTTCTACTGCAGCGCTTTCCAATGATTTTCATTGAATGAGCATATTTGGTGTTCATATTAGTATTCAGTGAAAAATCATGTAAAACCACTCATTATGTAAATAAATAAATAGTCATCAAACAAATGCTATTCATCAGGGTAAATATAATTCATCATGTAAATGTCCCGTTCATGTGACCATTTACATATCAGGCCCATATATCAAATTCTCAAAAGATATTATCAATGTACTGGTGCCCCGAGTGACCACTGTCTTCAATCTATCTATGTCAGTAATGCAAATCACAGTGTTTCACATCAATGTTTTCTACCATAACCCAGGATCTCTTTCACCACGTAGGAAACAAATCACCTGAATATTCAACATGTTTCCTAAATTTTCATCAGAAAACCTCTTCCAACATTTATCAAATGCTTCATAACACATATGATGAGATTATTCCTCTGTGAAGCCTTCATCTCTTCCTTCCTTCCTACACTCCTATAATTCACCATTTAAACAATTCATCCCGAAAATCATCATTTCCCCCTTAAAACTCTTTAAAATAGTTTCATTGTATCATAGCACTTCTTCCTCTCAGTGTACTGCTCTGATCTTCATCTCCCCTCCATCTTCCTAAATTTTTGTTCAAAGAAATATTTAACTAAAATATTCAATATTTTACCTAAATTGTCTTCTAAACAATTTTCATATACCAACCAGTTTCTCTAATTGCAGAAGTATCACAACACATAGATTGGAAGGCCCCTCCCTAATTCCCTCCCTCCAAACCCCCTTCCTCCAGGAATGGTTGCATACCTCCCCCCAAGGCAGTTCTACATTGCCAGTAACCCTAGTCCAACTTTCTAATTGACAGGCTGACCTTTCTGGCTCCTCTGATGTTTGCTGAGGTATTAGTAGAAATGATAAAACAAAGGGTTTGCGCATTGGTAAACCGTGATAATTACAGCCTCATCTCGGTTGTCCAGCGATGTTGTGTGTTGCTTTGCTAATGGCGACATCCTCAAGGAATGGCAAAACTTTCAACGTCATCACAGCTTTTATTGTGGCACAGCATGTTGCACTGTTTTTGTACAATCAGGAAAAAACAAAATCTTATTGTGTGAAAGCATTGCAAGATTCTTATCTATTAAACATCAGCTTTGTTCATATTGTTTTGGACACTTTTGAATTATTCTGGACACTTTTGAATTATTCCAATAGATTTCAATTTGTATGAAATTAACACACATTGACGTCAGACATTTCGTCATCAATTACAATTGAAATTGACAATGAATGACACTTGTAGAAAAATATCTGCATCAATACACTCAACATCACGAAGTGAAATCAATATCACATGCAACCTTCGGTGATGTGATACTGAATTCCAGGTCAAGGTGTAAAGAGGGTACTGTCAATATCTTATATTGTAATTCAGATCATGGGATTGATGAATGAATGTCATCATGAGCACACATACTATTGACTGCATTGTCATTGAACTGTGCCTTAAACAGTAACTCTGTACAAGGAAATAACAGGTATCTGGCACACAAGATGTACTGGATGTTGGTTTCAAAAGATATATCAGACAACAATATTTCATACATGTGATGAAAATACATCAAATCGAATCTGATGCACAAAATATTGACAAAAGAGTTGTAGTTTCTGTGTTCACTTTTAAATTATGAAATCTAACATGGCTTTCATGGTGGCTGACAGCTTAGCACCCTTAGTAAATTACAACTGGAAGACAAAACAATGTCTTAATTACAGATATCTTTTAGTTTTGTTCTAAAATGACAATAGCAAAAGAAACTAAGACAAAATGCATTCTAGAAAGAAAGAAAACTTTAGAAACTGAAAAAAAAGAATGGGTAAAATGGACGATAATTAAGGACATTAATTTGATGACCAGCTGAGCTGATGTTTGACCCAGGTGGATCTGAAGTTCAGTCTGCAGAAAATAGCCAGTTTGCTTAAACAAATGCCAAACAGCATTTTATAAACCAGATGTGTCCTTGCTGTCCTTGTGGAGGTGACCAGTTGAGCTAAGACGAATTACCTGAAAGCCTCACACATCAATCTCTGAACAACCCAGAAGGGCTTCTTCCTACCAGCAATGGGCTTACACAAATGTGCTTTTTATGACTCTCTTGGTTGTAATCAGGTATTTTTATTCCTCATTCCCTGGCCTTGTTCCTTAGGATGATGGCTATTTTCAGCAGCATTCTGATGGATTGTAGGGGACACCCAGGACTCACTGCTGGCATGGCAGTAAATATATATTGTGTCCATCCCATGTAATGGATGCAGTAAATAACACCATGGCAGACACCAGTGCAGGGTGGTCAGTCCTTAATGACCAAATACACAGGGCCTGGGACAGAACATATGAGCTTCATATCAAGTTATTAAAGAGTCTGGCAGACACTGGTGAACTCATTACACTGCAACATTTAATTTGCCAAAGGTACAAGATTGTAATTATGATATCAATGATGGTGGTGGGGCTAAGTGTTTATCACAGTATTGGAGTATCCACAGCCATGTCCTTATCAAAGGATAGGAGTATCCACAGTCATACTGGGACAGAACATATGAGCTTCATATCAAGTTATTAATGAGTCTGGCAGACACTGGTGAACTCATTACACTGCAACATTTAATTTGCCAAAGGTACAAGATTGTAATTATGATGTCGATGATGGTGGTGGGGCTAAGTGTTTATCACCCATTGGAGTATCAACAGCCATGTCCTTATCAAAGGATAGGAGTATCCACAGTCATACTTCTTTATCACAGGAAAGGAGTATCCACAATCATACTTCTTTATCAAAGGATAGGAGTATCCACAGTCATACTTCTTTATCAAAAGATAGGAATATCCACAGTCATACTTCTTTATCATAGTATTGGAGTATCCAAAATAGTATCTCTGTATCGGGGGATATGAGTATGCTCAGTCATAACTCTAAATCTGATATACAAATTAAATTTATCTTTCTACCCCTATCAAAATTTCATGGCACAATGTGTTCTACACTGACCAGATATTAAATTTGATGTACAGCGATATCTGAAATGAACAATCTACAACCTGCGTTAATTTCAGCTCTTAACCAATCTCTTAGCATCCAATTGAAAGAAATGTGCAATCTGCATCAGGAGATATACAACAATTTGAAGAAACTCTTTCATCTTTGAAATAAGCAACTTATTGTTGGCAATGTACATCAACAAGCAAGCAGAGTCAAGGCCAATAATGTGCTATAGCCGATGAGCCGAGAGCTACAAGCACCTGCCTATTGATCCTGCAAGGCCCACCAGATACACAACTTCGTGACATTTAAATAGCCGACACATCCTCACAAATTCATCCACATTTCAGTAACAGGTATTTGAGATCTGTGGATATTAATGAGGTATTGCCAACACATGTGAACTTGCTAATCAATAATTTCTGTAAAGTTAGAGCACTAAATCTGTCTCCTCCATGCAACTTGAAAATCAATTCATGGCCATATCTCAGTCTGCACTCATCAAACAGATCCATGGAAGGCAACATACATACATTCTGAAAAAAACATACAAGTGTCTGAATGCTGAAAGGCGATTAGTCAAATAAAATCCTTTCCTGAATCAAAATGCTTCACACTGCTGTAGGATATTTTTAATTCCTTAAGACAAATAATGCGAGCATGAACACCTCTGTATCATCACAACTTCAAGTTCTGACAGTCGTAAAGAATTGTACATTTCCAATTGACAATAGTGCTTCCATTTGTGATATGTGACATCAATATGTAATTTATGAGTATAGCACTTACATTTGTAATATGTGCCACCAATATGTGATATAGGAGTATGTGGTGTGAGATAAAATGGGATCAAACATCAAGTTCAAGATTATTGCACTTAAATAGCGACATTCGTGTTTGTGTGGCTGCTTGTACTAGCCTGGACTTATGCAGGTTTTCTAGTTTCTAGCCCAATTATATACCATGTCACAGTAAAAATAACACACAGTATTCTGGCATGCAGCTGACAAGTCCCTCTATTATCTTCTCAATGCTGAGTGTGAAGCAGGGTAACAACATGTACCATCTTTTAACTTGTTTTGATATGACACGCACCACCAACCTTCCACTTTCTGGTCACTAGACCAATGAGGTGGCCCATGAGTATGTATAGCAATGACATATTGTATCAAAAGAGAGATTTGAAAACAAGAAAGAAAAAGAGTGGATGAGTGAGTGGGTAATATTCAAGCAACATAACAAGTGGGTGTGGCTGTGTGGCTGTGTGATGGTGGTGGGTTGGGTCACCAGAAATAGGCTTCAAAACCATTGTATTCATGTTCGCGATCTTGGGCTTTAAGTGTTCACATTTTAACCACCAGGTCACCCTATCATTCTGTGGTGAGTGTCTTAGTGAATGAGCCTGTAACAATTGAGTCTCACCATGTCATGATGGTCGTGTGTAGTAAAACTAATTAAATCAAAGAATTAGTTTCCAAGAAACTATTCAAAACACAACTGTCAACTATATTTCAATGTGAATCTCGTGATTTTGGTCCCCAAGTACCTGTGACCTTCCCTGGGACTGTCACATGGAGCCCACAGATCCCAACTGTCTAATTTACGCAAGTGCTGAAATCAATTGCAAACCTTGCGTCAATGGACAGTCGTCCCTTTCATGTCGGCCTCACAAATGAAATTCATGTACGCACACAGGACATTTTACACTGAGCTGAAGGAGTCACCAAGGGCTTTGATACTCCTTTAGCATGTATTATAGAGGTTATAAATAATGCCTTACAAAGGTAATTCCAAACAAACTGATATTCATCTTTGTCAATATCCCCCTGTGAAAGAGACTTGTGAATAGGAACATACGTCAATAACACCTCCATGTGGTGCATATTCCACCTTTCACAGATGGAATGTGAGGCTCATATACACAGCCCTAATCCTGGTTCAGCCCACCTCACTCACTGCCTGACCCTGTGGTCCCAGGGCAGTAACCAAGGGTTAGCATTTCAACAATAATCCCTTAGCATTGTCACTTTTCAAAGCACCTGGTCAAAGATCTATGTTACCAAACCTCTTTAGTTGAAACCACAAATAACCTTATCAGAAAAACATTTCAGACTATGGACTGTTACATTATTGGTGAGGTTCGTACTCATGAGTCCCGCCGCCACCGATAGGACTCGACATATGACCCTGGGTCCTTACAATGACTGCTACAAACAGCTTTGATAGGGCCAACAAGTGCCTGTGTAGCACTTGTAGTGAAAATATCATGAGAAACAGCAATCACAGCAACAGGATAAACACAGCTTGCTCACTATGTTTACTATCAATACTAATATTGTGTCTCAAGATGGTGCTAGCTGTCATTGATTGGAAATTTCAGTACCTGACTGAAACCATATGATACTTAACAGTTTTTAACATGTTTCAGTGTCAATCACTGGTAACTGGAGAGAGTTGTAACTGATTGGAAGCTCCAGAATTGTATACTGAGCAAAAGATTATAATACATCAATTTATTACATACATAAGTGTGACATATGCAGTTGTGTGAAAAGAATAAAAGTCGTATTTTCATGAAAAGTCATATTAAACTGTCGTAAAAATAAAAGCCAGTATTTTCATGGCCCGGGGATGACGGAACTAGTTTCATCCGGAGTTACCGTCCTTGAAAGTTGTCTCCCTTAGTTCGTCTGCTAGCATAAAACCGGAAAAAAACAAGAGGAGTAAGAACCTTTCACCTTGTCATATTGCCTTCTTGATGTCATATCTATCCTAACACCATGCTGTCTGCTGTGTTCTTGTTTGACACTTGAGATATACATCGTATTTGACAAAAAGCATTATAATATATTAATGATACAAGTTTATACAAGACACAATGGCTGAATAATGTATCTGGAGACACAATGGAACAATTTAGTATTGCGACTCAGGAGACACATTGTATTAATACAATATAAAGAGACACATTGTATTAATACAATATAAAGAGACACATTGTATTAATACAATATAAAGAGACACATTGTATCAATATATTTTTTGGAGACACAAGGTATTGATACAGTATCAAGAGATATTGTATCAATATAGTATCAGAAAAGACACTGCATTGATATGGTATCCGGAAAGACACTGTCAATACAGTATCAGAAGACAATCTGTATCAATGCATTTCTTATGCCTACTATCATTATCTTACTTTCTGTTAATGTTCAACAACATGAACATTAATTACAAAGGAAAGAGAAATGCGAATCAAAGCCGAGTGGTGACATGAAAATAATATATTTAAATCCCACATTTTACAAACATTTCACAAAGGAACATCTTTGAAAGCAGAGAAACTCACCACTCATATTTCAGCAACAGCATCACAACATAATGGTGATGAAATGAATTGTGACTCAAGTAATGTAACACCCTTGATTTTGAAACAATCAGCTCCTGCCATTAGGTTTAATTACACCTGGTGATAAGCCCCACACCATTCTAATGATCCCGGTCCAAAATAAACTTCAGCTCAATGCTAGGCTGAGCATTGCAGACAAGCAATGTACATCAAATCAGGTGTGATCGATAGGGGACAGACAATGACAACCTGAAACTTACAATGCCATCGCAACAATGAATGCCATGTGCATGAATCAGGTGTTCCTGTCAGGTATCACCTGAACACCTCATTAATTAAGTAGACTGAAATACGGGGCAGTTTACTAATCAATAGGCACACTGGTGTTGGTTTTAGGCATCCTGTTCATGTGTCCGAGACTTGACCACTGGTCACGCTGCCTTCAATCCAGGGTCAAGGCAATCTCTCTGCCTTGACAAACACAACAGATCAGGGGTCTACAAGGTCAAAGGCTCAGATGGCAGGGGTTAAAGGACATGCTTCTTCCAGGGTAAGTTTCACCCACCCTAAAGCAATTCTTGTAAATATTTGCTGATTGTAATGTGAAAGCATGTACATTTGTGAATAAATGTACCAGTGTGTAGCTGAATATAAATGAGGTTTGAATCTGATGCACATAACACCTTGTAATGTTTATACATTAGTAATTGATGAAATGAAATGTAGAGTCCTGTTGTTCATTAAATATACACGAGTCTCCTGGGATGTAGCCAAGAACAGGTTCATTTTGTAAGTGTTAGTAGCAGAGTGCTGCAACATGGCCAGATGCTTGTAGTCTCTATTGGTCTCAGGTCGTCCCTGGACTACATCAATAGTGAGTGAGTTGGGTTGAAAACTGCTTTCAGTGAGTGAGTTGGGTTGAACACTGTTTTCAGTGAGTTGGGTTGAAAACTGCTTTCAGTGAGTGAGTTGGGTTGAACACTGCTTTCAGTGAGTGAGTTGGGTTGAACACTGCTTTCAGTGAGTGAGTGAGTGAGTGAGTTGGGTTTAACGCCGCTTTTAACATTATTCCAGTTATATCACAGCGTGTCAGCTTAATGTGGGAGGAAAGCCCGAAGTGATGCAGGTCTCAGACGTTTACCACTTGGGTGAAACCCACGAGCACGAGTATGGTGCTGACAAACCTAGAAACATAATCGGGGCGAACCGGGATTCGAACCAACAATTATAGTTTTCTGGCGTGCCCAAGGGATGCAACTCTGCACAGCGAATCGCGGCGCCTTAGACGACTGAGCCACCCGTGCCCCCTTCAGTGAGTGAGCTGGGTTGAACACTGCTTTCAGTGAGTGAGCTGGGTTGCTGCCATAGGCATGCCATACAGCAGTGTGCTAGCCTACACATGGTTACTGCAGTGTTCCCTGTGTTGGACATGTCAGTACCCCAGTAAGTAATCTTATAACATATCCATCACTGACTTCACAACCTAGGGAAGGCCTTCCCAGATAAGAGAAGGTACTCAGGTTAGTCTTCTGTTTCCTCCTGCTGCTGCCTGGTGAGCCCATGTATCTGACAGGGAGCCTGACTGACTGCAGACACTGAACATAGGGGATAGAAGGGTGGGGCAGATGGGAAGGGGTGGAGCGAGATTGGAAGGATGTGGGCAGAGTTTTGGAAGGAAGGCACTAGGAAGAGATGGCAAGGGTGTGGGGAGATCAGGGGGCTGGGTACGGAAAGAGTTGAAAATGGATGGGTGGGGGAGAAGGGTATGAGTAGATGGAGATGGGTGTGGGAGAAATTGGGATGGATATGTGAGTGAGTGAGTGAGTATGGTTTTACGCCGCTTTTAGCAATATTCCAGAAATATCACGGCGGGGACATGAGAAATGGGCTTCACACATTGTACCCATGTCTGGAATCGAGCCCGGGTCTTCAGCGTGACACACCCGTCTGCCCTGGGAGGGATATGGGAGAAACGGGGAAGTGGTAGAGAGATGGCAGAGAGGTGGGTAGCAGGGATTGGGAGGGAATGGGTCTGTGAGATGGCAGAGAGATTGGTAGCAGGGATTAGGGAGGGAATGGGTCTGTGAGAGGGCAGAGAGGTGGGTAGCAGGGATGGGGTGAGATGGCAGAGAGATGGGTAGCAGGGATTAGGGAGGGAATGGGTCTGTGAGATGGCAGAGAGATGGGTAACAGGGATTAGGGCGGGAATGGGTCTGTGAGACGACAGAGAAGTGGGTAGCAGGGATGGGGTGAGATGGCAGAGAGATTGGTAGCAGGGATGGGGGAGGGAATGGGTCTGTGAGATGGCAGACGGATGGGTAGCAGGGATTTGGGAGGGAATGGGGTGAGATGGGAGGGGGATGGAAGAGGTATAGGGAGATTTTGGCAGGGGTTGAGAGGGTGTTGAGATGGGATATGGGGGGAGAATAGGGGGTGCATAGGGATGGGTGCGAGAGTCATAGTAGGGGTGGGATGGTAGGGGAGATTTGGCTCAGTGGAGACACTGGGTGAGGTCATGGGTCCAAGAAACCTGTGGTGGGGCAGGGAATATATGGCAGTGGTTGAGAGGCTGTTGGGGTGATGGGAGGAGGGAGGACTTTGGGAATAGATAAGGCCGTTGGAGAACTTGGTCAGCTTGGATAGAGATAGGTGGGATTGAAGGGATTTAGAGTTGGGGAGAGATAAGCATAAATAGGAAGGATAAAAATCTTCAAAATTTCAGTACAGGCATTTACGGAACAAGATATGCTGTTTCGAGTAATGAGATAAGCAATCTAGCAGCCATAATGATACTGATGGTAGAGGCTCTCTGGAGAAGGAGATAGTAACACTGTCCCAGACAGGTGTGTTGTGTCGGTGTGACAGCAAAGGTGTGGGAGGATTGCTATTTCTATGTTAACACATTCTTGCTTTTCCCCCGCCTGCACTCAGGTGGGGAACTGACAGCAACAATTAATGGCGCTGACTCAGAATGGTTTGTTTCAATCACTCAAGCTCAACCACTTCAGGTAATGTCTTTCATAATGAGACAAGGCAAAGTCTATCATAATATATACATAGAACTTATGAATGGGTCCAAAATTCATTTTACATTATCAAAAATAAACCTTTCTTTTTGTTGACATCCACACCACTAGAGGTGCAAAATAATTTTTCCAAACCTTGTTGTTGTTACTGAAGTAATTAGCAATCATTCTACCTTCGTGGTCTCTGACCCTTCATCATCACACACTACAAAATTGTGATAGATCATGTCAATTGCTTATCCATAGTAAACTACAAAAGCACAGACTGCACGAACACCAGAAATAAACATGGACAAGTGATTATGTGCATGCAATGGTCTGGCTGGCTCACAAGTTCAGTTTAAAGAGGTGTACATAAACTGTTGTACATTTCATTCCTGTCAGTCAGTTATGTCCTTCTGGAGCCCCAGACATCAAAGCTGGCTGCTAACTTCAGAAATAACCATCACCACTACATCCATTGATGTGTTATCAACCGGACTGCTCCCGTACTTCAGTGCAGGTGTAATTAAGTGATCATATTACTTAGTGTTGATAGCTGAAATATACATGCAATGTACGTAGGTTGGGACTAACAACCACAGGTCTCTGTATTCTGACTTAAAGAAATATACATTTTGATGACAAATGCATATTACGTGATACATGATACGTGATTATCTTCATATCTGAGTTTGACAAACTTAAGTTCGAAATTGTTACATATCTACCCTAACATTTTCCCTTAAACTTGAAAATCTATTTGCTTATTTTACTTCCTTCCTGAATCTGTGAAACAAAACACCAAGATGCATGAAAGAAATCATGGTAACATAACCTACAACATAGCCTTTCAAGACAAATCGGTTAAAAGATTTGGTTCAAATATGTTTTCTTGACAAAAAATTTAAATGGAGTCATCTTGTCTGAAAGAAAATCATCTTCACTCAATGAATTTCACCTAAACATTCAAAAGAGTGGCCCTGTTCATTATAACCTCCCACCACCTGCAGACCTACATGTTTTTTCTATGGATGCTCAATCAAAAAGCACATGTGTTAGGATGTTTTCTACATGAATCATTGATATATTCCACAAGAGAAATAAACATGCTTCAAGTACATTAACTGTTTAAGAGTTCTGTGAAACAGTGGATGTGTGAAGAGAGCTCTCATTAGCTAGCTTCACGGAGCCCACCGACAGATCATTCACATCACCAAAGTTTACTTTCTTCACATGTTTTACCAATAGGAGAAGTATCTTCTCAAAGAAGGAAACATACTTTTTGATGGGAGTGTTCACAGCAAACAATTAAGGTCATATGTATAAACAAAAATGCCATTTCTTGAAAGAAAAAAACCTGTTAATATCTATAGGCCAAAATAAGGTTTCATTCCTAAATGATCTTAGATGGTCTAATATGGTCATAGCTGTTTCAGAGAACAATATATCATTGGCAACAAATACATATTGACATAAAGATAAAAAAGAGAGAGTAAGAAATCAAAGGTTAAGATGATATTCAAATTACCTGTTTCACACATTAAACATCAATTTGCATTGACAAAATTAAAAAAAAATTCCATAGTGATGATATAAAATCTCCAGTGTACAAATGCAAAACACAAGAGAAATGGCAAATTAAAGTTCAAATACAATTTGTATTTTCATGAAATCCAATTTTTGTTTATGAATCTTTCGATAATTTGGAATAGAAAAAAACTTCAAATAAAGATTTTCATTACTTAAAGGTCATATTTTCCATCTAGTTGAGTTTTCAGATCGCAACCATGTGCTGAAGCAATCATGTGTTGAAGGGCTGGACGAAGTCTATCTCAAGTGATGGTGAAGATGCGGGGAAAACTCTACATGTCAGATGCATCTGGCACTGGACAAGACAGGTGATTTAGTGGTCAAGCATAAACTGACCATAAACATGTGCTGCAGCCAGGGAAAGGAACACTGGATGAGGGTCAAGACTGACCATAAACTGGTCATAAACCACAACCAATCATGGACACCAACAACGCTGAGATGGTGATGGTGATGGTTATTGCATGTTGTTGTTAGCTGTAATGATAAGGATGATAATGGTGCCAAGGTCTGTAAACTATATCCAGGTAAGATATAGTCCTTAATCCACAAAGTAAACCCTATACAACTGTCATACATTCTTACCATAGATTTACATTATATCTTATGTGGCTTGAACCTCAAAGCAAGACCTGTGACTGTCATCCTACCAACCATGTCACACTTCAATAAGACAAAAATAGTTCCATGCAGTGATCTCATACTAGGATGTAGTTAAATGTACATGAATTCTCTATAACAATGAGTCTTTACTTGTAATACTTTGTAAGTCCTAATAACTGTGAAGCCTTAATTAGAATGACCTTGACAGTGACCTTTGACGAAACAGAAGATGGTGATTAAGATCTACATAATTCATAAGAACTAAAAGAAAATTTCCCAGTAATCATGAGAACAAAGATGACCAGGTAAATGTCAAGGGGTTATCAAAGTTGCTGATCTTAAATTACATTGACCTTGGCCTTTCCTGTATATTAGCTAACATTAATGAGATGGTGCTTCTCAATTTACTATAATGACACAGAGTTGAGGAAATATATAAAATTTCATTTCCAGTTATTTCTGTTACATGTTAACTATTGGTTTAGTTCCATATTGAGTATCAGTATGATCTCCTGGAATATAGGTAGTGTCAAAGAGCACCAGAATATTGATCACTTCATTGATGTTTGTTCATGTGAAACTTGTGTCATTATCATTTTAACCTCCTGGCACTTATAAATAATTTGCAACCAGTCAAGTTTGATCTTGTTTGAAAAGGCCAAAAATAATGATATAAGAAACATCTTTGAGACAAAACAGCAATACCAAGACAGAATTTTCTTACTAAAGGCAGCACTGTAGCTCTTTTTGTAAACCAGCAAAGTTTGATCTTGTTGAATGGCCAAAAATAATGAAATAAAAACTGACAAAAGGCATCATTATACCCCATAATGTATTACCATAATGCACTATAAGACTACAAGGCCACATGAACAATATGTGAATAGAAATTTGATCCATTAAAGTCAACATTTCACAACAGTGAATAGTTCATTGTTTGTGGTATACATTTTTTGTGTAACATATTTCTAGACTAGATCCATAGCCTTCACTAAATCATTTGAAATGCATCATGTCAATAAGACTGGACATAGCACCAGCTATATGAGGGTTAGTTCTGATCCAGTAGACCAACAACTAGTCCCCAATGTACAGTTATGAAAGCATAAAGGAAATCAAGATTTAAGGAATCCTCAAGTCTCAGGACAAGGTGGATTAGGGGATGAGGATAGGTGCAAGAGCTGAGAATAGGATGAGAATAGGATGAGAATAGGAGTGAATGTTTTCATACAAGTATGCACTTGGGGCTGTGAGAGAGACTAACTGTTTGTGAATATCACATAAAAAAAACAGGTTTCTTGAATTTTGTGCATTCAGAGTTGACTTGCAAATAGATATATTTAGGTCAAATAATTGTGTAAGAATCACAGAATTTCAAAATAAAGTCTTTAATATGGTGTCTGTGATTACAACATTCATGTCCAAGACCTCCCATCTATTCTACTTTACAAGAAATCCAAATACCAAATCAATAAGTATGGTTCTAGGGATCAATCTAGTTGGACAAATAATGGATATGACAAAACGTCTCCAGTCTTACAATGGCCCAATTTGTCGGCTAGTGTCCTTCCATGTTGTCAAGAACATCTGACAGAGCAACAGCCCTTGGTGCACGGTGCTTCCATCAAACCTAACACAAGACTACCAGGCCGGCTCCCTCCTCCAGCTGCCGTGGCACCAGAGTAGCATAACCTTGCACAAGCAGATCACCAGAGGAGATTTAGACTCTGCCCCTTAAGTCTGGGTCAAACTGTTGGCTCCAAACACTACATGCAATGTTATCAGCATGAAGGTCTAATACTCAGTTAGGATGATCATTTGCTCTTGAAAGAGATAAAAAAAATCCATATTTTACCAATGCCATGGGATGTCTTTGATCTTCACTGTTTTTTGTGTGTATTTGTTGAAATACTTTATCCTGTTATACTGTGGGTGAATTTCTTCTGGATGTCTTGTATTTTGAAAAGATTTTTGTATGACAGACATTGGTCTGGCATCCAAGCATGGACTGTGCTGTTATATTTTGTATTCTTCCAATTATTGATCCCACTTTGATGACCCAACACTGTGACCATAGACCTTTAACCATCCAAACACAATGACCTGATAAACAAAACCAGATACAAATAGTTTTTAAAAACTAAAATTTTAAGACACCGCTTATGGTGTTCACTATTCCTTCCCAAGACCATTGACTACACCACACAAGATATTTGCCTATGCTCTCAATAGTGTACAACATACCAATATGATATCTCACGTGGGACCCATCAAATGTTTGTGAATTATCTTATTCCTTTTACTAAGCATATTTAGGGTTTTTCAGGACCCTCCCCATTTCTTTATTTTAAGACATGTTTTTGGGTGCTATCTCCACATAAGTGACAAGTCCCTACCCAAGTCCTGTCTGCCTGACAACATTTAGTAGCTACATTCACCTTGAAGCCAAGTTGGAGTACAGCTCAAGACCTCCTTGTACATACTGAGCATCTGTCACAGCTGCCATTGTCTCACTGACAGCAGAAATCATCTCCTCACAATCTTCACTTAACAACTAGTTTGCTTCAGGTCCATGCTCTTCAACCTTTCATTTATGTCAGTTGGTGGAGTTAAATATATACAAGAATCACTTGTTTTAATACAGCACAGAATAGTTCTTGGTTTTAAAGGACTGGCATTTCATTTTAGGGCTGACACGGAGGGTGATACATAAAAAAATACCTGCAAGAAAGGTTGATTCTACAGCAGTACAGGTTAAACATAAACAAAACAGATAAACAGAACTGCTTGAATAGGTACGTTTTTACTTATATCGTTATCTTACACATATCTTCCAATCACAGCATTCTATAAAAGTTGTCAAGATCTATTTTTTTCATATCATATTAAACAACTTCACAAGACACATACTCCTGTTCCAATTATCACAATAATTCCTGTTCAAATCAACAGAATATTTATGGCACATATTCCTGTTCAAATCAACATAATATTTATGGCACATATTCCTGATCATAGCAAAAAAACAATCAATTATGCACATATTTCTGCAAGAATTGATAGTACCACACATATTCCTGTATATATATGAATAAACATAATATTTTATCACACACATTCTTGTTCTGATATGAACAAAAATATGTGTCATAATTGTGTCACCCATATTTCATACCATCATTATGACACATGTTCATAATGTTTGACATGTAAATGTTCAGTACAATGATGGAAACACCATTTAATAGGAAATATAGAAACAGCTATCACATGAAATCCTAATCTAATATTCCAGAAGTCATGCATCATTAACATATTAGCTGTTTTTATGACTTATTTCAGCAAAGACCAGCACTACCCCAGCCACGCTTACCATTGCATGTCTTAGTTTGTTAATAAGCTTGTACATTCACTGTAGTGTATCCCATCACTACACTGCTAGATCATACTGATCAGCAGGAAAATGTGTACAGTGTTGATTACATAGTACATTCAGGCTTACGAGGATAATACAACAGAAAACTTTTCATCATTTCAGATCTGGAGTACCCTTTCAACATTCTTCCAAGGAAGATAAAAAATTGTCAAAAACTATAGAAAACTAATAGCTTGTATTTATAGCCTACTTCAATTTCCCCGGGAATTATTATTCATGAGCTATTCGGTCTTGTCAATTGAGCTTGACCATTAGCGCTGACCATTCTGGCTGCTCTAGCCCATACTATGGCTCAAGAGAGAAGTATTCCACATGCAAATGCCCAGCCATGTCTACTACTGGCTGTAATAAATGTTGACAACTAGGACGCACTGGTCAGCTCATCTCTGGGGTCATTTGAAAGATGACCGCTGCTATCTATATCCAAAGCATAGGATCATGAGGCCAAATGACCAGTCCCATCCTTATTCCTGGCAACACACAGGGTCACTTGTGGCCATTTTTATAATGGCTATTGGTGATCAGTGGACTACCATGCATGCTGGAGATGAAACTTGGCCAATATATAGTCTAACACTTTCAAGATGCCAGTGGAACAGCTTTGAAATGTATTGTTTGAAGAACCTTGAAATCATCATTTGGAAGAAAGTAGTCCAAAAAGATCATAGCCATATTCTCTTCTTAGAGTTGATGTTTTCATCAATTATGGTACAATTCATTTTGTTAATGTATAAGATATAACCTATATGGAACAGAGGCAATTTTGTAGACATACATATACTCAATTGACATAAGACATGTAACAGGTAGAGAATATTTACAGAGGTTAAGGAAACAAAAAAGAAGATATGTACATATATACATATTACTTAATTTTTGCCCAAAATCATACACATGGTGACAGATATTATGTATGATATTCAAGTCATTATTTGCTAAAATGTATAAGAATAATCATTTTCATCATTTTGTCTAAATGTTTTACAAATTTTCTCTTCCACTTTATATGGAAGAATTCTTTGTTGATTATGTTTTGTACAGTGCAATATAGAGTGTTTTTCATCTTCAATACTAGTAATTGCACAAAGCCGTGGATTAAAAAGTTCAGGAGATCTGGAACGTCATCCTAATTCTATGTTTAATTAGTTTGCGGTCACTTAAACGTGGTTCAGCAAAATGAACACAATTGTATTTATAGTATTTTTGATAATGTAGCATGGGCATTTCTTTTTGTTCCATTATTGATTAAACCTCCTGAACATACATCATTTCTTATGGAGATTGTATTCCATTGATTCCTACAGTATCTTTAAATTGATGCAAACTTTAATGAATTTTAATTTAGAGTCATGGCAAAAAAGAATATCAATAGTCCATATGTAAAAGCAGCTTTGATCATTAATGTTCATAAATGTCAGTGTTTACTAGTTTGCTTGACAACAGCTGTGTTCAATCAATTTATATTGTGGAAAGCAAACCAAATTTGGCTTAGCCTCCTCAAATGCATTTTCTTGTACTCAGGCACACTTTAGTTTGCTCACAAGATGAAGCACCAAAATGGGATTATGGTGATAAGCACTGGAATACTAATGGCAGTTACATCAACATGCAGGAACAGATACCATCACTGACAGGTCCGTTGTCTCTTTATGTAATTCACATGCAATATGTTACAGAGAAAGGTTTTTCCTCGATACACGCATCGTAACAGAGGCCTTGCAAAGTATGCCTCCAAGGTGGTCTTCCGAACAAATGTACTTAGCATGGGAAATTGCACTTGGAAGAAAATTGAGTAAAGAAACCTGTTTCAAGTTTCTACTGTCAACAAATACGACTGAAATTGATGAGGAAGATCAAACCAAATGTCTTGTGTATCTAATGTGATTATTTACAAGATTGATCAGCTGTGCGAAATGAAAGATATTTCAACAGACACTGCTATTTACATGGCTATGATGCAATCTGCGACTGGGTATAATTGCTGACAGTTATTGACACAGAATACTCTTTATAAAGTTGCATGTCATACACTGTGATGTGAAAATCAAATTAATTGAATATCTTTTATCTTGAAAATGCTGCTTTCCATTCAACTCATTCCAGTTACACACTCATGTTCAATTAAAGCTTCCATCGATACAGATTTTTAAACCTAATGAAGATATTTACAAATCAAATATTTTCTGCGTTATTGTATTTTTGAAATCTCTGAACTTCTATCTATATTCACACTAAAAATCAATTTTTATTTGGCAAAGGGGCCTAAATGCTATTATTTAGAGGTCAGCAACACATACAATGATCAAGCTTGGACCAAACTCACAAGGACTCAATATTGTGAGCAATGGTAAATGCTGTCTTGGTACCAGAACAGCAAGTTCACAATTAACAGAAACCATCCAATCACCATCCACAAACCTGGCATAATAACCATCCAATCACCACCCACAAACCTGGCATAATAACCAACCAATCACCACCCCCACACATTAGAATAACCATCCAGTCACCACCCATACAAACCTGTCATAATAAGTATCCAATCACAACCCACAGCCCACAAACCTTGCATAAATGTCCTGGAACCCCTGCTGGTGGCTTGAGAAGGCGTTTACACGATCTCCAATTACTTTGTATGCAAATCAAATATAGTTATGTGCAACGGCCTTCTGAAATGTAACATTTGCTTAACTGTATGCCATTAGTCTAGGTAATAGATTACAAATGGCCCCATACCCCGATTAGCTCAAACAGTTAAACTATTCAATTATATTATCCATCAACAACTGTTACTACTTACAAATCTTCCAAGACATAAATGTTTCAATTCTTTTTTCATCAATCAGTCAAGACAGAACTCCACCTGTTTACTGCATCTATGCAACTTCTGTGGCATATCCAAGCTCATCATAATCTGGAAGCAACAAGCTCCTGCCAATTTTCTTGCATAACTGTTCATCAACATTAGTGAGCTGCCTTTCAACTTAAATGTCAGAATATTGATAATGTCAGGAAAAGGCTATAAAAAAACTAAACACACCTTCTTCGTGCGACCACCAAGTGATTTTACTCCTAAACCCCAAAGGAAAATTGCCTTACAAATATAGCACCATGATCACAATCTTGCTGGTGCCTTTGGCTCTGAACAAAATCAAGGACAAAAGGTCAAATATTGAACTGGAACCAGCACTGATTGCATCCTATTGGGTGATCAGTTCATGAGAATCAAGATAACCTGTAACCTTGGCCCCAAATTTGGCTAATTAGCATCAGACTTCAAGTTTCACATATGAACACAATTACAAAAACAGGAAGTTGCAAGTTTTGTCATGCACAATCTGACAATCTGATATGGATTCTGCAGCAGCACAGCTCTACTGTAACTGCTGCTTTGGTGCAAGTATTTCATATTTTCTTCAACAGACACAATGTGTGCTGCTGGAACACACTGTTCATATCAAATAGGTACATAAGTAGAATCTTAAGAATATCTGCTGGTATGATTTTGCTATCACTGTGCAACTGTTTTTATCAGGAGTCCTTAAACAATATTGTAGTAAATCTCACACAAATTATGAATCACCGTAGCTAAGAATCATGGACTGAGTGTCACATTGTCAGAGATACAGTGTCATATGTCAAAACATATCCCCATCTTACAACCAGGTTGTGTATTGCTTACAGCAAAGTGAGTGAGAGGAGAATAATCTTTAAGCTATGACATCACTGCATTGTAACCTTTTGCATGTCATCATAGCACGGTGAGTGTGTGAATGTTAATGTATGTTAGAAATGCACAGAAAATGGCACAAATAGAAAGTATGTTTTGCTTTTAGATGAACCTTCTCTAGATCAGTGGTAAAAATAATTTATATATTTTGATGAGGAGATAAGGAAACGGATGATATGCTATCACTAAATACTCACACATCTTCTTTGTTTTGATTCTAAAACTTGATAAACTTTCACCCCACATTTGCTTATTTGTATGGTTTGTTGATATCGGTAATGTCTAACTTTTAACCCCTGCATGACAAATTGAATCTCTCTCACATTTAAGTGATGAACTGGAATATTTGTCAAACAAGTTCTCATTAAAATGTGAGATTTGTGGATATCTTGGAATGATTTCAGCTGTAAGTGCACTTCCTGCTTGAGTGAAATACACATTTCAGTTAGTGATTGTCAGCAAGAAGGATATCAATCAGATATTGTTTACATGTACGATGCAAGTTTTCTGGCAAGATCTCATCAAAGATAGGTCTAACTTCAAAACAGGAGCATTATCTGTTGATTTGATGAAGTTTGGTAGTCATGGAAATTCTCTTCAATATTTAAAGTTAGCCGCTAAAGAGAAGCTGTCCAAAATTATGTTTTTAATAAGACCTTTCAAAGAGCATTTGTCACAATATTTTTTTGTCTTCTTTAATGTTGAGGGTATGGTATCCCAGTGTTGTTCATGATGCCAATATTTTGTCAATGGTGTCCCAGGATTTTGTCTAAAGTGCCCCAGTGTTTTGTCCATGATGTCTTAATGTTTCATTAGAGCATCAAACACTGCAGACCTTGAAATGAGACCTACAAAATCTCTGCATACATGTATATACATGTATATACACGATCAAAGCACAAATGCACTGGCATTCCATAAAACCTAGCTATCTGACAGCTCAAACAGAAAATTGGACATTGAATATATGCAGGCATGCACTTTATAACAGATATCATGCTGACTTAGAATGAAAGCCAGCTATCAGATGGTTCCAGAAGATAGCCAGACAATGAATATGTCAGTATCATACAACATTCTAACATGTCTGGGCCCATGAGATATAGGACACAGATTTACTACAGTAATCTGAAAGAATTGGCAATTGTTGTTTCCAACAAACCTGAATCTGCTTGTTGAAGATATCAGTCAAACAAGTCAGAGATTAGTAATGCCATGAGTCAGTCAGACTGATGACTGGACCTCCACTGGAGTTGATTACAGAATATGTAACATGTTAAAAACCCAACTGAGATTCTTGTATACTAATTCACTGATGCAAGAAATGTACAAGTCAAGTGTTCACAAATGCTGATTTATGTGGACAGCTCTACTCAACCATGAAGATCCAACAATTGGCTTGCTAGGATTACCCCCAGTGCATTGCTGCTGAAGGGTCAAGTCATGATTTAACTACCAACATAGGTATTGACTTACTTAGACTCACTATCAACTAACGATTAACATGGATTCAGATTATCTCTTTTCATAGGCTAATATTTGCCTCAGATAAGTGGGCCATCCCCATGGTATCTAATCTACTAAAGCTGCATTTTCTTTGCATTGTGAAAACACTGGACAGTTCTTATATTCCGGTAAATCAAAATAACCTTTGACCCTTTTGAAGTGTTGGAACAATGTCTGTTTGAAATGAAGGCCTCAGGTTCTAATCTGTGCATTATCCATGTTAGATGTTTAAAAGAGCTAGCTAACATATGATCTTTTTTACATATCTTACATATCTTACCCACTTCCTCACTAAATGTTAACCCAAGGACTATATGACACACCAAAAGAAATACTGCTGCTTATACAAAGAAATCACTGCCAATTGTGAGATAGCTGTCATTGGAGAAAATGACACACATTTAATATATTTCTGTCCCTGGTGAATTAGTTTAGTATCCACATTATTAACGGTTACGGATTTTGCTTGACATATTTTCAATCATATATTCCCTTTAGTCTGATAATCTTGATTGCAGAAAACTAAACACTCTCCCCATTTTAGCAAAATCTGAAACAATCATGAGAATATATTCCAGTTAAATCTAGGTTAACACATCTTGGTTAAATCTATGAGAACAGATTGTGGTTAAATATACGTGAACATATTTAGGTTAAATCTACATGAAAACATATTGGTTAAATCTACGTGAACACATTCTGGTTAAATCTATGTAAACAGATCTTGGTTAAATCTACGTGAACACATTTTGGTTAAATCTACGTGAACACATCTTGGTAAAATCTACACGAACATACTCTGGTTAAATCTACGTGAACACATTCTGGTTAAATCTATGTAAACAGATCTTGGTTAAATCTACGTGAACACATTCTGGTTAAATCTATGTAAACAGATCTTGGTTAAATCTACGTGAACACATTTTGGTTAAATCTACGTGAACACATCTTGGTAAAATCTACACGAACATACTCTGGTTAAATCTACGTGAACACATTCTGGTTAAATCTATGTAAACAGATCTTGGTTAAATCTACGTGAACACATTTTGGTTAAATCTATGTGAACACATCTTGGTAAAATCTACATGAACATACTCTGGTTAAATCAACATGAACACATTCTGGTTAAATCAACATAAACACATTCTGGTTAAACCTATGTGAACACATTCTGGTTAAATGTACGTTAAGTCATTTTGGTTAAATCTACATCAACACATCTTGGTTAAATCTACGTGAACACATTCTGGTTAAATCTATGTGAACACATCTTGGTAAAATCTACATGAACATACTCTGGTTAAATCAACATGAACACATTCTGGTTAAATCAACATAAACACATTCTGGTTAAACCTATGTGAACACATTCTGGTTAAATGTACGTTAAGTCATTTTGGTTAAATCTACATCAACACATCTTGGTTAAATCTACGTGAACACATTCTGGTTCAGTCCAGCTTTTGGTTAAATTTTGGTGAACGCTCGCGGGTCAGATACTGTATCCATTCCAACTAACCACATCTCAGAGTGTAGTGGGATTTTGACATGTGACTTGGCAGAAGCCATGTTTTTTGGCCAGATTTCTTCAAACTGCCATGATTAGGTGTCTCAGAGGAGCTTAAAATTTGATGGTACTTTATCTTTTCTATTTTCAAGCTTATTTTAGCCCCAGTTATCGCCTGTGATGTGCAGCCAAAGACAAGGCTGATACACTTTCATAACACTTCTTTTTGTTGAACTTTTCAGATCAATTTCAGATATGTACTCATAGATTCCACACGCAGAAAATTTTGAATTCAGAAACATTCTCACATTTATTTTCCCTGGTGTAAAATACAATATTGAGAAGAAACTGTGTTTTGGATGTGTAATTAACAATCAAAATTTAGGATATATGTATATAAACATCAAAGTTACCATCTGCTTTTCAATACATGTAATGAACTTCAAAACTGCTTTAACTCAAAGATTACTCAAGAATGTACAGCACACACATACATATATAATGACAATGGCATATCCAGTCCAAAAATGAAATTATTTTGATAGTTCGGGAAATATCTGACCAGGCAAAATAATTAACTTTTAAAATAATACATTAAAAGCAGGAATCCGGGAATGGGTCTGTGCGCCGGACTTGTCCGATTGTGACTGCAAAATAGTTCAAACCAGACATTTTAAAATTCAGTCAACAGCAATCACCACAGGCTCACTGACCAACACCCTGATAGATCTAATACATACAATTTCAACCATTGTATATTGATCGAGTGATGTAGGCTATAAAACAAATCGTAGATCTATCCCTTCAGCGAATTCAGGTGAACGAAAATGTATAACAAACTTGGTCGATAAAAATATGAAATTTTATATAAAACTTCGCTAGATATGATGATTTACCATTTTAATTGTATTTCCTGCTCTCCAAGGCATTGTTTTATATGCAGAGGTTACCGTGTGTATTTTTCTCGTAAACTAAGCCATAAAGCAATCAGCTGTGCACACATTCTCACAACCAATCTACCAATGATTCAGTCAGTACCCAATGATACAACTTCAAAGAATTTTGATGCAATGGTTGGAACAAACTGTATCTGAAATTATTATTTTATCAGGAAGAATCTATTCCCAAATTGTGTTATTTTAGTTGTGGCTTTTACTATATACAGTTATAATTATAAGACCCATAAGAGTAACACTTTGGTACAGTCGATTGCTATTGCAGGATATTTTTGTGTATGGACCAATTTGACACCGTAGGGACTTCCTGCGCTACATGTATTTCGATCACGAAAACGTAATGTTGACATATAATAGTCACATTGCCACAAATATGACTTTTAACAAGTCAAAGTATGGCAACTAAAGTTCGTTTCAAGGCGTCAAAAGTAGTAATCTGACCGTGGTTGCTACCAGTAACGATGAGTTGTGCGATCTACCGATCACTCCACACATGATTTCGCCACAATTAATGTAAACAATATGGAATGAAATTTTGAATAAAATTAATAAAATATATTACAAACATAAGTCCAGATATACAATGAACACGATTTTATAACCAGATAGCATAATAATGGGATTGCATATTTCAGTTTGGATTTGTTGACTGGTATTACTGGTGTTATTATCAGCTGATCGTGTCAGTGTAAACCTTAGAGTTTATTAAAAATGTAAGTGCGGAATAGCGAGGAAACACTATATATGTTATTAAAGTGACACCTGAGTTTATTCTTTTTGTTCATACATCCAGCACCTCAGATGTGAGGTGGGTGTGACCAAAATGCAAATGTTCGATTGGCAAAAAAATATTTCTGGATCTCTGATTAAAAGTATATGTCATCCAGTGGTATGGATTTTGGACAGTTTCTGATATTTCTAGATTTGAATAATTTTGGCATCAGCTTGTAAGAAGTTATCATTGAAAATGTTCTGTTGATGGAATAACTGTAGTTTACTTGAGGCATTTTTGGAAAGTTTGGATAATTATCCACTGGATAATTCCAGCAACAATTCTAAGAGCAACTGAAGATAAACAAACTTTAATTTTGTGGCATGCTGTTTCATGCAGATCCTAATACTACTGTTTCAGTTCTATTGCTGTGGGTGACACAGGTGGTCCTGTCATCATAGATGCCACAATTTACTGTGCATAGTTGCATCTCTCAGGGATGTCAGAAGCCTTTGTTCAGTGTTCCAAATCCCTGACTGAATTGCCCTGATAATATTTTTGTAGGTTTGTCTGCACCATACCATAGTTACAACATGGGAAACATCTAATGCCTGCAATACTTTGGGCGTCCCTCCTATGTCAAGCTGACACAGTGATATAACTGAAATACTATTCAAAGAGGCATTAAACCAACTCACTCACTATAGAAAGGTGTGTCCACATTTTTGAGGATGAAAGACAAGTCATGTCATAGAAATTTATCATTTAGGTAAAACCAATATTTGGGTGAAACCCATGTTCAGGTGAAACCCATGTTCAGGTGAAACCAATGATCAGGTGAAACCAATGATCAGGTAAAACCAATGATCAGGTGAAACCAATGATCAGGTGAAACCAATGATCAGGTGAAACCAATAGGTATGGTTGTGGAAAGAAAAAAATCATAAATGGTGAATCATGATTTGAACTAGTAGACCTGGCAGCTTAATTGAAGTGCCAAATATAGGTCTGTCTGAGTATTTAGTACATTCAGTACCAACAAAATTACAGAAAGCAACTCGCATTAAAATTAACTACTTACATGATCTATAAATTAAGGAAAAAACAATTACGGTGAAGAAATAGTGGATTTCACATTAATGTCTGCCAGAGTGAACCAGTTGTGGAGTAATCAGTTTTTCATGTATCATATGGACCAGACCTGCTGCAGGAGATGAACTAATCCTGACACATCTTGTCACGTCTCTGCTTACCTTCATAGGGATTATCTTAAGCCTTTAGCCATGGGTCTCTCTGATCACCATAACAGATTAGACATATATACTCCTGAACATTTAAGTCTCAAATATACCTAAGAAATAGCAGTGTTGAGAAAACAGTCATGGAGGTTGTTTTACCAAACTTTTATGTGAATTGAGAATTTTTGGAGAATTTGTTTTCCTATTTTCTCTGTGTAGTCAAATTACTTTGATGGCAATTTTCTCTTAGAATTATTATTTGGAACCTCATAGAAAGATCAAGAAAACAAAGAAATTAACTTGTTGTTAATAGTAATAGGAAAGAAGTACTTGGTTAGAACTAGACGTTTGCTTCGTGACAGCTGTAACTTAAACTGGATATACATCTATTCCACTGTGATGAAACATAGAAGCTAACAGACTTCAGGACATGTAGTTCCTTAGTGTGTAGAATACAACAAAAAACATAAAACACTTGCTCACTCATCATTATGTCAACTCAGACATTCATTCAACAACTCATCAACTCAGCTACTCAACCAGCAACTCAACAGTTCAACCCAAACACTCAATCATTAACTCAACAACTCAACAAGTCACCTTACCAAGCATCAATCCACACAATCAACATCTCAACTTCTCAATACTGAATAACCCATCAGCCATCAACTCATCAACTGACACAGAATAACTCATCAGGAACTCAGTCAATTCACTCACCTAATCCGTCATGCCTAAGAAAACTGACAATTCTGAAACTAACCCTTTCTATTGCTGCATCCCACTATCTGCCATAATAAATAGATATTATCCTCAAATAAGTACAACAGTGTGTTTATTTATTAAACAACTAATGTAAGTATTTGTTTAACCTTAACCAACATCATATAACAAACACCCAACCATTTGACGCCCTGCGTGTCATTTGAAAGTATTACCAGCTGTGGATATGAAATGTACAAGTTGTGGAACATGCTTCAGGCTCCCTCTCCAGGACAAACGGCTTCACAGCACCCTGCCCCTATACACGTGCTACCCATTTCTTCCAATATGCTGCATATAATACTTCCCATACTTATTTAATGTACATAATGAGAGGCAAATGGCAAGACCACGTCAGTGGGAGTTAGACTGTTTTCCTCCTGGTTGTACACACACTTGGGAGTACCCCCCACCCCCTCCCTCATGATGAAGCCCTAATTGTATGTCCTTCAGGATATACAATCCTGATCCCCATTCCACAAAGCGATTGTAGCCAATGACAGTTGTAAGTCTATGTTAAAGTATGGAGTTACGACAACCTCAGCGCTACGATAGCTTTGTATAACAGACCCCTGAACTTACATGTTTGTGAAAGGTGTGAGGGAAGGAGTGTGCAAGAGACAGAGTGAAGAGAAGGTGTGAGGAAGGGAAGGAGAGCGGGAAGGGGTGAGAAAGGAAATGTGAGGGAAGGAGTCAAGTCAAAGATGAAGGAAAGCAGGAAGGGGTGAGAACTTAGGAAATGAGGGAAGGAGTCAAGTCAAGGATGAAGGAAAGCAGGAAGGGGTGAGAACTTAGGGAATGAGGGAAGGAGTCAAGTCAAGGATGAAGGAAAGCAGGAAGGGGTGAGAACTTAGGGAATGAGGGAAGGAGTCAAGTCAAGGATGAAGGAAAGCAGGAAGGGGTGAGAACTTAGGGAATGAGGGAAGGAGTCAAGTCAAGGATGAAGGAAAGCAGGAAGGGGTGAGAACTTAGGGAATGAGGGAAGGAGTCAAGTCAAGGATGAAGGAAAGCAGGAAGGGGTGAGAACTTAGGGAATGAGGGAAGCTGTCAAGTCAAGGATGAAGCAAAGCAGGCAAATGAATGGATAATAAGTGAAGGGAGGTTTGAGTTAGGGCAGTAAAGAAGGAGGTAAGGAAGGAGAAAGAGAAGGTATTAACGGGCGAGGGAAGGAGAAGGGAATGAATAAGGGAAACAGAAGAAGAAGTGAAGAAGGGAGTGAATGGGCCAAGCTCCTTCCCAGCGAATGACATCTTCATTACACTTTTGGTAACGATGCTGTCGTCAGTGTGGGTGTGGCCATTACAGGAATCTGGAAATTTGCCCTCTAACCTCAAATGTAGTAATGTTTAAACTTTTGGTGATCCATCACAGTTGGGGAGCTTTGACTGGTGGCAGTGATAGTATATAGAGGGAAGAAGGGGAAGAATGGGCAAGGCAAAGCCAGGCTGAGCAGGAGAAATGAGAAGAGTTAGATAAGGAAAAAAGGAAGAATGGGAGAAGGAAGGAAGAAACCAGGAAGTGCAAACTTAACAACAATGTAATTTCCAAGCAACTAGCTTCACCACAGAATATAACAGTCACAGATTCTCTATTCCTCACAGTTATTACCATGCAAATATATTTGGGGTTATTTCAAATTCTACACTGCATGACATTTGAGTACTATAGTAAAAGGGATGCTTGATAAATTAATGTAAATATCAAGATTGACATTACTGGGCCCTGTTCTGACATTCAAATTATGACATCTTATATGAACCTGCATGGTATATTTTGACAATAACAGCTTATTATTATAGGATTTGACATGCTGAAATGAACATATTCTGATAAATGTCAACCCCACACACCTGATCAATGACTCTACTGGATGAAGAACTGGGTCAGTCCACTACTATATTTACAGGAGTTTGGGGCAATCATGGATTGTATAAACAGGTCCCACATCTAGTTTCAAATCTACCAATACCTGAGTTGCTTTCATAGCTATCCTTTCCACCAGAACACAGTGTAATACAGACCAAACATCTGTTGAAGTTGTCTTCATATGAATAACTGTGTTGCCATGGAATCATTATTAATGAAGGGACATAGTGGATGCTGCTGGACAAACCTTTGATTGGCTGATGACCACAGTCCACAGTCTTTCCTTAATAATGTTAACATCAGTTACCATCACACAGATGGTATGCTGTGACCAATGACCACAGCTGTTTATTACACAGATGGTGTGCTGTAACCAATGACCACAGTTGTTTATTACACAGATGGTGTGCTGTAACCAACGACCACAGTTGTTTATTACACAGATGGTGTGCTGTAACCAATGACCACAGCTGTTTATTACACAGATGGTGTGCTGTAACCAATGACCACAGTTGTTTATTACACAGATGGTGTGCTGTAACCAATGACCACAGTTGTTTATAACACAGATGGTGTGCTGTAACCAATGACCACAGTTGTATATTACACAGATGCTGTGCTGTAACCAATGACCACAGTTGTTTATTACACAGATGGTGTGCTGATGACCACTGCTGTTCATAACAGATGATGCAACACCAGCTATTCCCTCATTACAAGTAGCTTGGGATAGCCACAGAAATCTGTTACTCATTGTTAGAAAAAATTGACAGATGTAAAAATCATTTAGAAATTATTGAGGAATCCTATCTGCCTCCCACACACCCTAACAACCCCATCATTCATCATGTGATTAGTGGCAATCATCTCAGTAATACCAGCCTTTGGCACTTGTGCACTTGATGTCAAGCGAGGGATGCTGGCAAAACATGGCTCAATCCACTACACATCCTTGAAATATACATCAGTCTTATAGCACCACAATGTGACCTTTCTTTCACAATGACACCAATGATATCAACACAACCACAATCCCCGACAATATCAGGGTCAATACAACTACCACCATCAACATTACCACCAATACAATGGCAATGACCACAACTAAAACCAAGCATGTAGAAAGACAACTGATTCTAACACTAATCCCACCGCAAAAGCCGACACATGTTTGGGTGTCAATGATCAGACTATCTGCAGTTGGTACGTCCCATGAAGAAGCACTAAATATTGACTGCCCGATGTTCCCATTGAACGCTGATCTACTACATGAGTAACTTTATGCAAAATGTTGCTGATTAACACATATAAACTATACTGTTTATACACATCAAGAGCTTTAAAGGCAATGTTTGGAAGCATTTCTAAGTCACAACTCATTTTCTGGTACTGTCGGTTCTCCAAACATTTGAAGCCCTTCATGGTATGTGTCTTTATACTCTCATACGTGGTACTCAACCAGTGCTGGTCATAAGGGGCAGTTAAATTTGTTTGTTTGTTGTTTAATGCGACACTCAGCAGTTTTCCAGATGGCTGTCTGTAAATAATCGAGTCTGGACCAGATAATACAGTGACTGACATCACAGGCATCAATCCATGCATATGGGATACGATGACATACTTCAACGAAGTCAGTAAGGCTAAGCACCCGATCCTATTCACTGACTTGGTTATTTGTGTGTTATCCTACCTTGACACTGTGGACACATTGCTCTCAATATCAAATCACTGGTTTGTCGGGACCAGATTAAGCTATTTACAGACAACACCATATAGCTTGAGTACAGCTTTAAATATCAAAATACAAACAAAAACTAGCCTATACATGGTCAACTTTCTGCTCAATAAATTACTTATCAAGCCGATTTAGGGGGGGGGGAGGGGGGGGGGGGGAGGGGGTTGGCGGGGGGGGACTGTTGTAACTGCTGATGATGGATACCAGAGCAATAGTGTAGAATCTTCCAATAATTGGCCTCCTGTCTAGCATTTCAGCACACAATGGTGTGGGGATACAGTGGTCCTGATCTGCTGACCGTTGGTCACTGAAGCTCCCCTTCAACATGTATACATCTTTTGTGACGGGTTATTGATACTGGTGAGATCCTGGCAGACCATGTTGTCAGATTGTACTGTGTACAGATTGGCATTTCTATAGGACCAATTTATGGCTGCTACAATTTTGAATACATGGAGCAATGAGGTTTGCTGTTGTCACGATCATGAACACAATCTAAAAGACACTTCCTTCAATGTCCCCTCAGCCTTGTATATCTGTAGGTGTATTAAAAGGATAAGGTTGGACATGCTGTGTACAATGAATGGGGAATATCTGCTTTTAACTTAATCAAGCCAGATAATGAAAAAAGGCAAGGCTTGATAGCCAAAGAAGCAAACGAAAAACAATTACTGGTAGAGGAGAAAAATGTTGTGTGTAATAAAATATTTCCATGTGATTTAAATAAAAAATTGTACAATAAATATGTATCCAGCAAGTTTTTATACAATCTACATACCTTAAGAATAAAGTATGGTAGGGTCTCATATGAGAACCCTGTTGCAATCTTTAGATTTAGTGGTGACTTGGGTTATAGTTACCTCTTTTAGATTATTTCCCCAAGAAATCCAATGTAATCCAAAGTAAATCCATATTTTTGTTGAGATTTGTCTCACATTGAGAACAGGTGCGGAATCATGTGACAAAGTACAAGTCTCGAGAGTTCGGTATTTACATCAAACATTCCACCTGATACATTTGTGTAGTACCTGTGCCCACTCGTGAATTATAAGTTACTGTTTCCCCTGAAATAATGAAAATATCCACCAAAGCTCCAATCCTGTTTTCAGTAGTTTAAAGCCTCCACAAAGACAATCCTGTTATCAGTAGTTTAAGGATCCAAAGAGACAATCCTGTTATCAGTAGTTTAAAGCCTCCACAAAGACAATACTGTTATCAGTAGTTTAAAGCCTCCACAAAGACAATCCTGTTATCAGTAGTTTAAGGCTCCACAAAAACAATCCTGTAATCAGTAGTTTAAGGCTCCACAAAGACAATGCTGTTACCAGTAGTTTAAGGCTCCACAGAGACAATCCTGTTATCAGTAGTTTAAAAGCTCCACAAAGACAATCCTGTTATTCGTAGTTTTAAGGCTCTACAAAGACAATCCTGTTATTAGTAGTTTAAAAGCTCCACAAAGACAATCCTGTTGTTAGTAGTTGAAAGGCTCCACAAAGACAATCCTGTTATTAGTAGTTTTAAGGCCCTACAAAGACAATCCTGTTATTAGTAGTTTAAAAGCTCCACAAAGACAATCCTGTTATCAGTACTTTAAAGCCTCCACAAAGACAAACTTATTATCAGTACTTTAAAGGCTTCACAAACACAATCCTGTTGTTAGTGGTTTTAAGGCTTCACAAAGACAATCCTGTTATTAGTAGTTTAAAGGCTTCACATAGACAATCCTGGAATCAGTATATCGTTTAAAGGCTCCTCAAGATCCTTTCAGCAATATGTACGCAATTTTTCAAAAACAAACATCTTAAATGTTTTTTTAATTCTGGTCTAGAAACATGCCAAGGTATTATAGTTGTATTTGACCTTTTTTTTCATGGGAACATTTTGGTTTGAAATTTGAACATTCTTCACACCAAAATGAATATTGGCTGTAGAATTTCAAGAATCCAATTCTGATTTTTTTAGTTTGAGTTCAGATATTAACCAAACCCTCTTTGTTGCATTTACGTATTATAATAGTTCTTTCATATGTTACTTTTCTATGATATTGTTTATCAAGAGCATATGCAATGACTTCTTGTATCAATTACCACATGAAACACCACCTTACTAAACTCAATACCTCATAACAATCTGTGCTTCGTGGAGTCAGCTAGCAGAAATCAAGCAATGAAATACATAAATAATGATCACCAGCCTGAAATATACATTAATCTGCAGGGTCAGATTACAAGCCATGGATCTCTAAGAGGGCACCACAGAAGAGTCATACAATTTGGTATGTAAATAATGGTATCAGTGTATTCCATTTCATTATGAGGGCAAAACAAATGATCAATATGTTGATTAAAAACTTGCCCATAACTGTGAGTGAACCCAGACCCTGGACCCAGTTGGAGAAATGTGACTTGGAGCAAATGCTTGCGCATTCCTGGGAGGTTGTGGGTAAATAATTTATTACAAGAGTCTAGACCATTGTCTAACCCTCAGCAATACTTTAAATGTTTCTTGAAATATTTATGAGTTTGTTGACATGACAAGTTGAAAAAATATATAATGTCTATGAAATTGTTTTCAAATGAAGCTTGCATGAGTGACATACCATGTACTTCCATGGTGCATGTAATTAACCCACTGTGAACGGTATTTTTAAATAGTATTCTGTCTTTAAGTAGTGAAGAGCCAAAATTGGTTTTAAATTTCTTCCCACAGAAAGGATTTGCTTTGTTAAGGCATGTTATTTTTTTTACCAAAAAATTGGAACAAGACCTTTTTCAAACTTTGTCCAAAATCATATGTCTTTTAAAAAACAACATCGTATTAGAGGTTTTTAATATAAAAACATTGTGTTGTCAATGTATCCAATAAACTAAAAGAGAAGAAGAACTAATTATTACACTACATTTTATGTGTCAAGCATATTCAAGAATGCCTCTTACAGGCACTACTCTCCCTCTGAGAACCTAACTGCACTACATTCCTAGTTGCTTCTGCCCCACACATTTCACTACCTGAATAGTTTTCTCCTTTCTGTGAGATATGGAACATTTCGACACTAAGCCAGGAAGCTATCTGATGCCATCATTTATGGCTGTGACCGCTGGTCAGGCTGGCACCACCAGACTATTTATGGAGGTCAGGCCGATGCATTATTTACCAAGAAGGTGTCATTTGGTACATTTCAGAATAGTCAAATTTGGGGTCTGATATCAAATTATTTATTAATGATGATACATTTAATATCCTATATTTGATGCTACCCAGTTTACTCATCTCTACAGTATGAATCAGGCCAGCTGTCTCTTACATGAGCCATTGTGCGTACATTCAGGTGAAGAAGTTGTGCTTACATTCAGGTGAAGAGGATGTGCTTACATTCAGGTGAAGAGGATGTGCTTACATTCAGGTGAAGAGGATGTGCTTACATTCAGGTGAAGAGGATATGCTGACAGTCAGGTGAAGAAGATGTGCTTACATTCAGGTGAAGACTGACTGACTGACTGACTGAGTATGGTTTCACGCCGCTTTTAGCAATATTCCAGCAATATCACAGCGGGGGACACCAGAAATGGGCTTCACACATTGTACCCATGTCGGGAGTAAGGTGAAGAGGATGTGCTTACATTGAGGTGAAGAGGATATGCTGACAATCAGGTGAAGAGGATGTGCTTACATTGAGGTGAAGAGGATGTGCTTACATTGAGGTGAAGAGGATACGCTGACAATCAGGTGAAGAAAATGTGCTTACATTGAGGTGAAGAGGATATGCTGACAATCAGGTGAAGAAAATGTGCTTACATTCAGGTGAAGAGGATGTGCTTACATTCAGGTGAAGAGGATGTGCTGGCATGTGAAGAGGATGTGCTTACCATATTTTTCTTGAGTATAGTGCGCACTTTTTAAAAAAAAAACCAGTTGTGTAGAAGGGGGTGCGCATTATACTCGTCATAATGAGTTTTGATGTGTTTTTTCAAATCAAAGCAAAGACATTACCGCAAGCACGTAACACTGGAAACACCGTACTGAAGCACGCAAATTAATCATGTAATTCCACTGTCTGGTTATAAAAAGTGTTCATTGTATATCTGGACTTACATTGTGTTTGTAACTTATTTCATTAATTTTATTCAATATTCCTTTTAATATTGTTTTAATTAATTTTGGCGAAATCGTGTGTGTAGCTATCGGAAGATCGCACAACTCACCATTATGAACAGCAAACATGATCACATTACCACTACTGAGGTCTTGAAACAAACTTTTAGTTGGCAGAGAATGGATACATATAGCATAAATGCCATACTTTGACTTGTTAAAAGTCAGAGTTGTTGTAGTTTGATGATCCTATGTCAACACGTACTTCTTGCGATCATGTGCACGGGAGCCTCGACGATGACTGGTCAAATTGTTCCATGTGAAAAAAGAAATAACCGGCAATAGCGAACAGCTGCACAGAAGTGCTATGCTTAGGGTTATAATTGTTTTAAATACGAGTATATTTAGTAAAAGCTGCAACTAAAATAACAAGATATTGGAATATATTATTCCTGATAAAAAAATAGTTTCAGATACAATTTTCCCGATCCTTTCATCAAAATCCTTTAAAGTTATATCATTGGGTAAGTTTTAACCGAACCACCGGTAGATTCTAAGAAAACGTGTGTACAGCTGATTGCTGTTTCCGGCCTAGTTTACGGGAGAATACACAAGGTAATATTAATCCCTGCATGTAAAACAATGCCTAGCTAAACAAAAAATACAATTTAAACGGTAAATCAACATGTCTGGTGATTTTTTTATCTCACATTTCAATTTTGTACTGACCAAGTTTCTTATCACCCGTTCGTTTACCAGAATTCGCTGAAGGGGTACGGTGTAATTTTGTTCTGCTCATAATATTAAAAAAATAATTCCAAACTAAAGAATCTGCTAGAGGGGAGTGCGCATTATACTTGGGTGTGCACTATATTCAAGGAAATATGGTACATTCAGGTGAAGAGGATGTGCTGACAGTTAGGTAAACAGGACATTCTGACAGGTGAAGAGGACATGCTAACAGCTAGGTAAAGAAGATGTACTTCGAGCTAGGTAAAGTGGATGTGCTTACAGATAGGTAAAGAGAAAGCCTATAAACAAACTTCATACAGCTTTACAATGTATGAACAGTCGAGATCATGCAGTCAAACCGCTGAGATCACACAGTCAAAGCTATGAGATCATTCAGACTAAAGCTAGGGGATCATACAGTCAGACCTCGAAAAGACTTCAGTCAAACTATACCAGATCAAGCCTATGCCACGTTTGAAATTATAAAACATTCCAAAAGATCTACATTCTGCAAAGACTATTTAAGAACTGAGTCAGGAAGATAAAACTATAGAAAGTAACTGAAATAATGCATGTTTTGAGTATTTTAAGCTTTATATTTCATAAAACAGAATGGAAAAATACTTGTTCCTATTTCTGATGCACAATAATTCTGTTCATCTAATCTTGAAATGATGAATTGCTGAAGCCTTGTTTATTCTGAATTACATCTGTTTCAAACAAGACTGTCAAAATTTGGTTTGGTGCCCAAAATGAGTCATCATCAAAATACAAAATTTGTCATAAATGATATAAGAACAAAATAAAATTATTCCATTCGTAACATTTGAAATAGACATTGTGTTTTCATTTCTATTTTTCATTTCCAAACACACACCTGCAATAAGTTGCAATCAAACAAATAGGTGACAAAGCCATGGATAAACCCCACTGTATTGGAGAATACAATGAACACATTTTACCTGTATTCTACATTCACGATCATTTAGATTCCCATGGGTAATGTCAATTTCATTTAGATTCCAATGACTGATGTCAATATCACAATATAGTGTCACCAACAGCTGTTCGTTTCAATTGAATATGCCATGCTTATTTCATTCCCATAAAATAGGTCTGCATAAGTACCATATAACCCTTGTTATCAGGAAACACGGACACATTTTCTTCGTAAATATGGCCTTAATATTGACTTAACTTCAATCCTGACAACTTTTACAAAATACGAGGACACATTGCAGAACATTCATACCCAATAGTATACAAATACAGTGATTTATCTTCATGTACAGGTGATAAGCCAAGCAATACATATCAGACCTAGATATCAATGTTGGCCAAGTATGATATATGATATACAGAAGCAGTGGCTATCTACAACATGTACTCAAAGAAGTGTCCGTTACCAAACATTTTTTAATGCTTTCACAAAGTTAATCATGAACCTCATAAATTTCATTAGGTGTATTTAGTTCTTGAATACTTCCTGTGTTTGTTTGTCTGTTCTTGAATAAGTGATTGCCTAAATCCAATTAGGTTTCCATTTTAAGCCATGATAAGACACATGGAAAATAACGCACATCTGCAACTCTCCATGCACACCCACATATATTCATACATATCGACTGCATCCTTTAGTATATTAAAGTAAATAATGAGAGGAGTCTTTTCTGATTTTAGGGTTTATTTTTGTCTTGTGTATTTCGTAGGTAGGTCAAAATAATTTATTAAATAGTAGGTACTATCTATCATTTTATTTGAATATGACGTTGTTGGTAAATTTAGCAGAGGAAAATAAATGCTGAATGTGCGAAACTGTGCAGGATGTTTACCTGTTATACAGTAACATTTATGTGTATTTATTTCTTTGAGAAAAATGTTTGCAGTTACCTGAGACTATGTATAATGTATGTTATTAAAGACCTAAGAGTTACACTTTGTTTGCAGTTAGAATCAAATAATGTTGTAGTTGTATCTTATAATTTCCTAATCTATCAAAGATAGAGCAGTGCGGCAAATAAAATTAACCAGTTATATTTTCTCACTACTCTCCAGGCTTCAGTTTATTCAAACCATAAAAAGTAAGTGCTGCCTTATAATGTCTTTATAAGGAAGTTATAATAATAAGTTATAAGCTGTAAAGTCTTAAATGCTTCAGCCGTGTTTACAGGAAAAGTATTGAGATGAATATCAAACTAGAATACTACTTGCCACAACATAGGATATATTTCAAATGCTGATTACAAATAATAAATATTTGAAATATGGCAGCAAGATAATCACAGAGCCATATTATATTTCATGACAACAGATCAACAATTTATATCAATAACAAACGACATATATTCAAATTTAGAAATGTTACAAAAAATGAATTCTTAAACATTGCCGAAACATATTTTGTTATTTTCAACAGCTATGAATTATGAGAATGGCTATTGATGTGGTTTTGCTGCAGCATAAGAAATCCATACAAGTTCTATAAGAATTTATCAGTTGCTGGCACCGTTCTGCATAGCAAACACATGAGCTTTATATTGCAACATCCACGAAAATCTGTCATTGACATGAGCCTAACTGAGCTTGACGACTTAATTGTCTCATTATTGAGGTGTATCAAACAAATTCAGCACATGCACAATGACGGCACTGTTAGACCTACTTCCAGCACCGCTAGAATGTATTAATACTCCTGGTTTTGTGACAAGATTTAATACGCTTGTCACATTGAACTAGCCATAGTATAGAGAAACAGGTTAATGCGTTTATTTCACAGCTGTGTGATATATACATGAGTTTGACCCTAAAAGAGAAGTTGCGCCCACCTATGCATGAAAATTGATTTCACAAATATTTCCAAGCAGTTGGTGTGAGCTTTGCGCTGACTGATTTCCCTTTGTGCAACGACATTGTGTTTTTCATGTGTATGTCTTTCTTTGGAGGATATTGGCAATAGGATATACATTTCTCAAGCATATTTTGTCTCTATTCCAGAACAGGCTCCAGGTCTTGTGACGTGAAGTGGATTCCGGTGACGTCAAACGTGTTGCATTTTGACAAAATAACACCCCATAAGTCATTCCATGAACCAAACACAGACAGGGAAACTGGCAAGTTACTTACTTATGGTGGTACAAGTCTCACAGTGAACACTATCAGCTGCCGAGGGAAATGGTTTATTTAAATATTGACTGTAGCAGAACAATAAAGTACAACTGTTTCGTTACATTGTATATGATGTTCCTATAAACAATAAAAATATAATTTCTACCTGAGTGAGTGAGTGAGTGTTTCAGTTATATCATGGCATGTCAGCTCAATGTGGAAGGATAGGCTCAAGTGAACTTGTCTTGGAAAACATATAAATAAAGTAACATGCAGTTAGCATGCATGTGTCAACTGAAGATGAAATTTGACAAAATATGTATTTCATTCGAATAAAATGCTTCAGCATAGCCCCTATTTATTCCCCCTTTTACCATGAATCTATCAATAAACATGAACCTTATCATAAATTTACATGAACAGACAGAGAAGAATACAGAATGTGAATGAAGCATAAAAATGATGCTATCAATCAAGCATTGTTAATTTTCATCGCTAAAAACCACAAGGAATTCAGTAAAAAAATGGATCTACTTCATATCTCATCCTGGGGTATAAAGCTGTCAACATTAGTTTGAACATTCTGTATTATTGACAGAAATACACATGTGTCCATGTACACCATCTGGAGGTATTGATTGAAGTCCTTTTTCTTTCAGTGGGCTTTATGCGACTAAAGCTATGTGGTCAATTTTTCGTGTCCCTGAAATGCACTTCGCTTCTCATGGATTGCATCTTGCCCTAAATATATATAACATGTTGCCGCAATATACATCTGAGCTGAAATGGACACCATCCCTTAAGTATTCAGGGCACCTTGCTGAAAACAGCTAGTGTGACACATATACTGTTTTCCTGTTTTCAATATACATGAAACTGATGTGTTTCAACATCAGTAACTATTCGGGTTGAAATTCATGCAACAATATTATCTTTATAAACACAATTCAAGGCCATTCTCTCTCCTACACAAAACTGTCCATCAGTACTCAATGTTCAATGACAACAGTGTAATGGAGGTAAATATAAGGTGAGATTAGCCTGGCTATGTGAGCTTCTGTATCGATAAGAATTGGTCGGTGAGCCAACCTAAGTTAGTTATGTGTTAATTACAGCACCGACATGATTATCAAGCAACGCATCAAGCTATTAGCCATGGGGCCAGTGAAGCAGAAAAAGTCATTATGATGCCGAGTCATTACGATAATTGTGATGTGCAGACCGTTGCAACCTCAAGTGTACATTTCAACATGACACAATATCACACACCGTCTCTTGTCAGTCAGAGCATTTCAAACGATTTTAATCTTGAAAGATGTGAAATATACACCTCCTTGTCAATCATGTTTCTATTTTGGTTTGTTCCCAAACATTTTGAAGTACCTTAACAACATGCCGGTCATCTATATTACTATCATGACTGGGTGCTCACATTGTACATTCATTCCAAACACAACAAACAATTTAAAAATTGATGTTATATGCATGTGTATTTTACCTGGAATAATACTGGCAGTAAAAACATGGTCAAAATAACAACTGTAATAACAACTTCAATCAATAAGTGACTGAGTGAGTGAGTGAGAGAGTGAGTATGGTTTTATGCCGGTTTTAGTAATATTCCAGCAATATCACGGCGGGGGACACCAGAAATGGGCTTCACACATTGTACCCATATTGGGAATCTAACCTGGGTCTTCGGCGTGACGAGCAAACGCTTTAACCACTAGGCTACCCAACTGCCCTCTTCAATCAATGAATAATGGATACTTGAAAATGACACAAACTGACTATGTATGGTTGCATTCTGAAAAAACATCAGAAGCCATGCTACTTGCATGAAATCAAACATCATATATAAAGCAGGTTACTACTGGGAGCAGAAAGTAACATAATATATCAAGTTACTTAGGGTGCGAGGTATTAATACCAATGTATCTGTAAATTGAAGTGCATTCTTTCCATCATTCTAAGCATCACAATATTGTTTTTAATGCTCAGTATTTTGAAGGATTTCAAATAGTTATTTTTATCATGTGTTATGTTACACTCTGCTAAGTACCTGAAGCGTGCTTCCGGAACGTACATACGTGTGTATTTATTGAAGGAATAAACATTATGTGTTACCAGCATGTTGTTTTGTTCCATTTATGAACTTCAATTCATACATTCAAATTGCTTCTGAATTCCAAATTTAGAATTACACAATATATCGGGATATGTATCGCTATACGGGCTTGTGCATCGTACAATATTGTGATATGCTTTATCCTTCAATTCCCATCCCTACAAGTTACTGAAGTGTGAGTTTCTTGACTAATACACATTTACCTGATATTTGAAATATTTAACATGTTGCCATTATTCCCCATTTCTTGAATATGAAATATATGACACACAGCTAAATACTGTATTCGACCCATAAAATGCCCAGGGCGCTTAAAAAAAAAGACAGAAAGGGTGGGCGCTTATTGGGGACAATTCAGGTCAAATTGGCGTAAATTCATCAGTAAGCCTTACCGTATTTTCTTGAGAATAGTGCGCACTTTCTTTCCCCAAAACACAGCTGTGTAGAAGGGGGTGCGCATTATACACGAATTAATGAGTTTTGATGTTTTTTACCCCATGGAAAGACATTACTGTGAGCACGTAACACCGGAAATACCATGTCAACAAATCCATACTGAAGTTCGCAAATTATTCATGTAATTACACTGTCTGGCTATAAAAATTGTTCTTTGTATATCTGGACTTTTGTTTGTAACTTATTTCATTAATTTTATTCAAAATTCCTTTTAATATTGTTTTAATTTATTTCGGCGAAATCGTGTGTGAAGCGATCGGAAGATCGCACAACTCACCGTTATTAACAGCAACCACGGTCAGATTACCGCTATTGACGCCTTGAAATGAACTTAAGTTGACAGAGAATGGATACATATATCATAAATGCCATACTTTGAATCGTTAAAAGTCATATTTGTATTTGTTGGACGATTCTATGTCAACACGTAATTCTCGTGATCACGTGCTCACGTGCACGGGAGCCTTCACGGTGACTGGTCAGACTGGTTCCATGTAAAAAATAATACCCGGCAATAGCGATCAGCTGCTTTACTTAGGGTTATTATTATTTTAAATAGGTTTAGTAAAAGCTGCATCTAAATTAACAAGATATTGGAATATATTATTCCTGATAAAAAAATAGTTTCAGATACAACTTTTGCCGATCCTTGCATTTAAAATCCTGTAAAGTTATATCATTGGGTGTGTCTTGACCGACTCACCGGTAGATTCCAAGAAAACATGTGTACATCTGATTGCTGTGCCCGGCTTAGTTTACGAGAAAATGCACTAGGTAATCTTAATCCCTGGATATAAAACGATGCCTAGCTGAACAAAAAATACAATTTAAACGGTAAATCAACATGTCTGGTGATTTTTTTATCTCAAATTTCGAATTTGTATACTGACGAAGTTTCTCATCACCTGTTCGTTTGCCGGACTTCGCCGAAGGGGTACAGTGTAATTTTTTTCTGCGCATAATATTCAAAGTCACAAATATCTAAAATAAACAGAATACAGTCATGCCCCGCTTATACGGACTTCAAATATCCGGAAACTACGGTTCCCGGACGATATTCATTTAATTTTCGGAACCGGGAAGGGGGGGGGTGTCTCTAAATAATCGTGTCTGGACCAGATATACCAGTGACTGACATTATGAACAACGTTGAATCGTCGGGCAACAAAAACATGCAATCATCCTTGTCACTGAGCCTGCCCCCCCAATTTATATAGTCACCTCTTGCATCCAGCATAAGTTGCTGGGGACAAATTCTAACCCAGAATCCACACACGAATCTTTGTTCACATATTGATTTATGATTTGATGTGATGTAAATACACTGTTGTCCATTCAACACAGAACAATCACCAAAGGACATTCAAAATCAATTGATAATTTCTGAAAAGTGACTATTCCAATAAACAATAAAGACGATTAACTTTGCTGACTGCATCAGGTGACTTTGTTACAGCTATTTATTTCTTACGGTCAACATTGGAGTTGATTGTGTTTACATAATAGCGGGTATTATACCTGCAGAAGACTACTGCTAGAATGGCCTCATTGAGAACATTTCATTAGTAGAGCAGGCATTCATTGTTCATTCAACACTGCTCACTCTCATCAGCACTCAGCACTAACACCAACACCCAATAATTATAGACTCCCTTTCTCACTCCTTATGTCATATAAATTGCATGTTCAGGTCACTTATATATTTGTCACCTGAATTGTGATTGTATGTTGCAGTCACTCTTTAATAAGCATTATGATAGGAGTGAGATGATTGGTTCTACAATCTATCCATAACTGGTTATCGGATTGATAAATATAACAAGCTGTTCTAGCAAATCTGATATTTGATAATGAGGTTCCCACAATGTATGTGTGACACCAAATTGAAAACCTTTGTTTCCAAGAAGGTAAGGGAGTGGGTGACACCAATTTGAAAACCTTGGTTTCCAGGAAGGTAAGGGAGTGTGTGACACCAAATTTGAAAACCTTGGTTTCCAGGAAGGAAAGGGAGTGTGTGACACCAATTTGAAAACCTTGGTTTCCAGGAAGGTAAGGGAGTGGGTGACACCAAATTGAAAACCTTTGTTTCCAGGAAGGTAAGGGAGTGGGTGACACAACATTGAAAACCTTTGTTTCCAGGAAGGTAAGGGAGCATGTGACACCAAATTGAAAACCTTTGTTTCCAAGAAGGTAAGGGAGTGTGTGACACCAAATTGAAAACCTTGGTTTCCAGGAAGGTAAGGGAGTGTGTGACACCAAATTGAAAACCTTGGTTTCCATGAAGGTAAGGGAGTGGGTGACACCAAATTGAAAACCTTTGTTTCCAAGAACGTAAGGGAGTGGGCGACACAACATCAAAAACATTGGTTTCCAGGATAGTGAGGGAATGTGTGACGCAACATTGAAAACCTTTGTTTCCAGGATAGTAAGGGAATGTGTGATGCAACATTGAAAACCTTTGTTTCCAGGATAGTAAGGGAATGTGTGACGCAACACTGAAAACCTTTGTTTCCAGGATAGTAAGGGAACGTGTGACGCAACATTGAAAACCTTTGTTTCCAGGATAGTAAGGGAATGTGTGACGCAACATTGAAAACCTTTGTTTCCAGGATAGTAAGGGAATGTGTGACACAACATTGAAAACCTTTGTTTCCAGGATAGTAAGGGAATGTGTGACGCAACATTGAAAACCTTTGTTTCCAGGATGGTAAGGGAATGTGTGACGCAACATTGAAAACCTTTGTTTCCAGGATAGTAAGGGAACGTGTGACACAACATTGAAAACCTTTGTTTCCAGGATAGTAAGGGAACGTGTGACACAACATTGAAAACCTTTGTTTCCAGGATGGTAAGGGAACGTGTGACACAACATTGAAAACCTTTGTTTCCAGGATAGTAAGGGAACGTGTGACACAACATTGAAAACCTTTGTTTCCAGGATGGTAAGGGAGTGTCTGACACAACATTGAAAACCTTTTTTTTCCAGAATGGTAAGGGATAGATGACACAACATTGATAACTTTGCTTCCAGGAAGGGAATGTGTGACACAACATTGAAAGAATTTGTTTCCAGGATGGTAACGGAATGCATGACACAACATTAAAAATTAGTAAATAGGACAAATAGGGATAATAGTACTATATTCCAAAGCAATAAGGTAAATTGCAACACTGGAAGTGCTTTAACAATATAAGATCCTACTGTGTTAGAAATGATACATATTCATGGTCCAGATGATGTGATAAGTTACTATTTTGCTTCAATATTGCTTCTATATCCCATTTTATCAATCATATTCTACATCTAATGATGTCAGTCATAGTCCATATCCCATCTGGTCAATAATAGTCTATATCCCATCTGGTCAATCATGGTCTATATACCTTCTCTGTCACAAATAGTCTATAGTCATATTAATCTTCCACAGTGTTAAATGTACTCAGCCGTGTCAACCATACCATGTCTAATTTTCAGTCATATAAAGTACAACTCAAGTGTGTTATGAAATGTATACCATCTTGTCAATCTTATATACATATTGTCAATTAAGTAATGAACTGTATCACATATTGTCAATCAAGTATGATACAAAATATAACCTATCCTACCTGCCATACAGGTAAATCCAGTTTGATAAAACATGCATCCCACCCTCTCAATCCTACAGACATAATCCAGTATTATGTTACACACATCCCACCCTGTTAATGACCTACATTCCATGCTAAAATTAATACCCCCATCAGCAGTCATACAAAGATGTAATGATACGCATAATAAAGTAAGCATCAAGATTGTCTTATTTAGTTATATGCAACAGAAACCACTTATAATTATATTCCTCATATATACAATACTTTAAACCCTCATATTTTCAACTTTTTGTAATACTTATTTACAACTAATATACATAATGCATACAATATCAACACTGTTCAAACTGAAATGTATAACCAATTCAGTCTCGAAAAACAGTGTCTTTTTTTAATAAAATAAATATCGTGTTCATGATATGTGATGAGGGAAGCATCTATCTGGGATGTGATATAAAGGAAGATGAGGTTTATTTCATCATTTGCCCTACTTCTGTCATCATTCAGCAACAATCTTAGCATGCCCTTGTTTGTTTGTTAGGTACCTCCATTATAATATAGACCATGACATCACATGTCTGTTTCACTATGCAATCAACAATACCGTTACATATGCATCATGTTTTTCAGTACAATGAATAACATGCTGAAAAACTCATTTGTAAAATGACAGCTGTGGACAGTTGTAAGCAATTATTTCTAAAATTAGATCATACACATGTCAATATGATCTGAATTCAAAATGATGTAATTTTATATTTATACAAATTTCTGGTTCATATTAACATCAAATTTAATATACTTATACCATGCACTATTGACAACACACCAACACATCAATTTAGCCATATATATTAATTCGTTTACTTGTATTTTTCAGCACGAACTCTGAAACACAATATTCTCTTTGGTAAGGATGTTTTTTCCTTGAATAATATATAACAGACATCTACACCAATAGTGTTCATTTCAACACACAACAAGCACATAGCTATAAACACTCTCAGAAACATAGAAAGAGGGACATATGTCACATGTTAATTTCATCAACAACATGTTAATTTCGTCAACAAGCATGTCAGTTTCAATAACTCCTACCTTCAACCACCTCTCCATTAGGAAATACGACAACCACCTTGTGTGTTTTACTGGACATGTAAATCCTGGGACGGTCAGGCCGTGGTTTCAGATCCATGTCAGACATGATTGTTTCTTAGTATATTCCTCGATCCTTCATGAAAAAACAACACCACAGGCTGAGTGGCATTAATTCTCCACAACCGTTATCCTCTGTACACAATACAATACTTTCCCCTGAAACACCAGCGTAGTACTCAGTGATTCAGGATTCCCCAACAATATCTATATCCATAGTTGTCATAATGCCAGTGGTGTCTCTCCTTATCGAATAGAATGGACAAAAAAATCCAGATAAACAGTCAGTGGGGGAGGTTTCAGCTCTCCTAGCTTGGCTTAAAGGACAGATACATTGGCTATATCTACTGCTAGGTGCGACCATCTTTGAGGCAGTATAATCCTAGCAACATCCTCCCTCGACTATAGGAGACATGTTCCGTATGGCAAGCACTACACCTCTACACCAATCTCAGCCATATGTCTTGTTCTTCCTGGCCTCAAATCACCTTCTGAGGTCCGCAAGCACACCAACCCCTCACTGACACCAAACTCACATTAATTACCGAGAAATATAGAGAATATCTCTCCCAATAGTCTTCAGGTAGTAAACAAGTCAGATATGGCTAAAGCCAGCCCAAATGAAAATGAGCCCTCGAATTCACTAATCTATCCCTGAGGGGAGCACACATGTTAATTACCGAGGAAGCAGCATACTCTCAGGTGTGCTGGGAACACTTCAGAGTTCGTGGGGGAGAAACAATATCCAAATATAAAATATCCACAAGGATAATCCTACCCTCTATGAAACATGTGGCCGACGAATTTAATGAGCACCCAAAAGCAGCACATCCTTAAAACTCTCGATGATTTTTCTCATTTTGGTAATGGAATTGCTGTCTCCATCACACTATCCGTGTTTCCTCTTCAAATATTTCCCCAATGTCCAAGGAATCATGGCTGACGGTCTCTCCCTATAACAACAGCAGACGTGAAATCCGTCTGTTAATTTTCTAAGCTTGCATTACAGTAGAGCTCACAGTGGAGGGACCACAAGGCTGGTGAGTTAGTGAGTACGCTTGTTGCGGCCTAGCCGCCTCTGTGTATGTATTCAGTTGAAACCAAGCTAGTTGCTATTTCGACGGTTCCGTGGGCATTATCCAATGTTGGCCAATTAAGAAAAGCAGCAAGGGAGTTCTGAGACGATATGACGGCCGATTTCTATCGTCACTGACTCTGTTGTGAGACACACATAGAGAATTCCTTTATCCCATGTTTGTGTATATACACACCGAGATGAATTGCCGATCATCAATACCAACCCTAGCTGTATAGCCGACTGACTGTAGGGCTGGTCACCAATGGCCTAGTGCCTTGTGCTTAGTGTAGCGTTTACTAGCTCCCAGTTTAGCAGGAACAGCTCCATGTTATCACAAATGGCACACTGCTTATCCTCATAGTCTTTTCTAACACAGCTGGGGTAATGGATTCACACAAGTGGCCCAGAATGTACAGTGGCATATTTAACACAGTTGCGGTTTACAAAGTTCATAGGAGTTTTTGAAATGGCAGGTGATCTAGACTTTGATCTAGTTTGTTGTCAATCAAGTTATTGTAAATATTTACTTCAGTTACCTTGACCGGTTTTGTTACTTCAAGTTGATATAACTGAAGTGCGATATTGATATGGATCTCAAGCATGTTTATCAAAGTTATTACTATCATACTGCAAAACGTATGATAGTATTTGAGAAAGAGGAATTTAAAATTAGCAAGTTATTTACTCAGTAGGATGTCTTATTTTATTTGCAGAGTGATTTTCATATTTATTATTTTGTAAAAAAACATTGTGTTTGTTATTCCCTTACAGGTATGGCAAATAAATGACTTCTCTGTGGAGATCTATACAATAGTGTCTAAACAATTATCAAAATATCAAACCAAAGTTTTATCTATCCAAAACTAAGACAAGGTCTGTCAGTGAAAGAAAGATTTCAACAATTTATTGAATAGAAAGCAAGAAAACACATCTGAGACTAAACAGATCATGTAACAAATACAAAACTCAATATCAACCCTAAAACTCGGAATATATAAGATTGTTCATCTGTTATAGTGCCAAGCAGAAAGGATTGTATTCCTGAAACAGATATCTATATGATGCTGGTCCCTTGGTGTGAAAACTTATGAATAATTAGTGTAATGCTATAAACACCAGCTTCAGTTGATGCCCTGTCAATCACACTGACGGAGTGACAGAATACTGCCTATGTTCACAGCTACTTAACAGACAATGTCTACATCACAAACATCGCTTGGGGTGTGGATATTGGTAGGAGATGATGTTGGGTCAGGGTGGGTGGATATTGGTGTGGTGTGAAGGAGAGGGCACAGCAGTGGGCATGGGGTGGGAGTCAGGGAGAGGGTGTAGGAGATGATGTAGGGTTGGGGTGGGTGGCTATTGTCGTGGTGTGAAGGTGAGGGCACAGCAGTGGGCATGGCATGGGAGTCAGGGTTAGGGTGTAGGAGATGATGTATTGGTCGGGGTGGGTGTATATTGGAGTGGTGTGAAGGTGAGGGCACAGCAGTGGGCATGGGATGGGAGTCAGGGAGAGGGTGTAGGAGATGATGTAGGGTCGGGATGGGTGGATATTGGTGTGGTGTGAAGGAGAGGGCATAGCAGTGGGCATGGGGTGGGAGTCAGGGAGAGGGTGTAGGAGATGATGTAGGGTTGGGGTGGGTGGATATTGGTGTGGTGTGAAGGTGAGGGCACAGCAGTGGGCATGGCGTGGGAGTCAGGGAGAGGGTGTAGGAGATGATGTAAGGTCGGTGTGGGTGGATATTTGTGTGGTGTGAAGGTGAGGGCACAGCAGTGGGCATGGCGTGGGAGTCAAGGAGAGGGTGTAGGAGATGATGTAGGGTCGGGATGGGTGGGTTTTGGTGTGGTGTGAAGGTGAGGGCACAGCAATGGGCATGGCGTGGGAGTCAGGGAGAGGGTGTAGGAGATGATGTAGGGTCGGGATGGGTGGGTTTTGGTGTGGTGTGAAGGTGAGGGCACAGCAGTGGGCATGGAGTGGGAGTCAGGGAGAGGGTGTAGATGCTGTAGGGTCCGGGTGGGTGGACATTGGTGTCGTGTGAAGGAGAGGGCACAGCAGTGGGCATGGGGTGGGAGTCAGGGAGAGGGTGTAGAGATGATGTAGGGTCGGGGTGGGTGGGTATTGGAGTGGTGTGAAGGAGAGGGCATAGCAGTGGGCATGGGGTGAGAGTCAGGGAGAAGGTTTAGGAGATGATGTAGGGTCGGGTGGGTGGATATTGGTGTGGTGTGAAGGAGAGGGCACAGCAGTGGGCATGGCGTGGGAGTCAGGGAGAAGGTGTTGGAGATGACGAAGGGTGGGTGAGGGTGAAGGGAGGGAAAGGAAGGGGGCGTGGTGAGGGAGAGGGAAAGGAAGGGGGTGTGGTGAGGGAGAGGGAAAGGAAGGGGGCGTGGTGAGGGAGAGGGAAAGGAAGGGGGCGTGGTGAGGGAGAGGGAAAGGAAGGGGGTGTGGTGAGGGAGAGGGAAAGGAAAGAGGCGTGGTGAGGGAGAGGGAAAGGAAGGGGGCGTGGTGAGGGAGAGGGAAAGGAAGGGGGCGTGGTGAGGGAGAGGGACAGGAAGGGGGTGTGGTGAGGGAGAGGGAAAGGAAAGGGGCGTGGTGAGGGAGATAGAAAGGAAGGGGGCGTGGTGAGGGAGAGGGAAAGGAAGGGGGCGTGGTGAGGGAGAGGGAAAGGAAAGGGGCGTGGTGAGGGAGAGGGAAAGGAAGGGGGCGTGGTGAGGGAGAGGGAAAGGAAGGGGGTGTGGTGAGGGAGAGGGAAAGGAAGGGGGCGTGGTGAGGGAGAGGGAAAGGAAGGGGGCGTGGTGAGGGAGAGGGAAAGGAAGGGGGCGTGGTGAGGGAGAGGGAAAGGAAAGAGGCGTGGTGAGGGAGAGGGAAAGGAAGGGGGCGTGGTGAGGGAGAGGGAAAGGAAGGGGGCGTGGTGAGGGAGAGGGACAGGAAGGGGGTGTGGTGAGGGAGAGGGAAAGAAAGGAGGCGTGGTGAGGGAGAGGGAAAGGAAGGGGGCGTGGTGAGGGAGAGGGAAAGGAAAGGGGCGTGGTGAGGGAGAGGGAAAGGAAGGGGGCGTGGTGAGGGAGAGGGAAAGGAAGGGGGTGTGGTGAGGGAGAGGGAAAGGAAGGGGGCGTGGTGAGGGAGAGGGAAAGGAAAGGGGCGTGGTGAGGGAGAGGGAAAGGAAGGGGGCGTGGTGAGGGAGAGGGAAAGGAAGGGGGTGTGGTGAGGGGGAGGGAAAGAAAGGAGGCGTGGTGAGGGAGAGGGAAAGGAAGGGGGTGTGGAGAGGGAGAGAAAGTGGGTGTGGGAGACAATGTTGAGGTAGAATGGGTAGCATATGGGAATTATTTTCGTTGACTACAATATGACCTAGCCTCAAACACACATTAATACTAACTTTACACTAAGTTACATTGAATGAGTTCATGGAAGGACCATGGAAATAAAAATGTTACAGTTTTAGAGATCTATTTTCATAGATTTCTTGAAAGGAAATCAGAAAATGATAAATTTGCCTTTCATATTTTTCACAAGTTATAACACGGTTCTCTTTTAACCTAAAAGCTATGTTCAACACAGGCGCTGTTATATGTAACGTTCATTTACATGAACAAATTTGGTCTAATCATATCAATATTTATTCAAGTTATCACCTGGAAACCAAATATATTACCAGGCTGTGTGACGTGTAAAAAATCGACAACTGTGTTAATAGCCATGCACCATGCAACGCTCTACTGATCATCAAGCAGCCAAGAGATAAAAGTGAACATGACTTGACCATGGGTTGGACAAATAATGCGTAATTTGAAAAGCTCTACTGGTCTACAGTCAGTTGAGCCAATCAGCTCACCTGTCATGGCAAATTAAACATTTACTCAAATTCCAATGGAATCATAACTAACTGTGTCAATCATGATGCAACAAAAATAGGATTTCCCAATCAATAGAATTTCCAAGGTATTATCCCTAATATGGCAACATGTAGTTTCCACCTTTATTTTCTCTTCTTCCCGCCAACTTCTGAACCCTTATCATCCGTGCAAACATGATGGCTGTGGACTTAATAGATTTGAGCTGGTGGCAGGTTTGTAGGGCAGAGAGCAGATGGAAGCTATTGGCCATCTCAACATGTTTACTCCAAGATGTTATACAATGAACCTGGCTATTGTAAACATTCATATACATGATGTAGATTACGGATACAATGTTCCCAGGCAGATCAAGGGCGCCACTGGCCCTCCCTAATTGTTCCATATCATCAAAATGGATAGGAATGTTTCTTAAGCCATTTTATATACTGCTGCTGAAATTTGGAACACTGTAAAACTGTGGAATGGCAATGCCTGGGAGTAAGGGAAGGATGCTGAGATTAAGTCCATAGATGGTAGTTACTGATGGATGTTGAACACTGAATATATGCATGGCTAGATTGGGAGCCATTGTATTTGTATGAACACAAAACATATATAGATGAATTACTGTTGTACTGCAAAGATGTGGTGCTCTATAAATAGTACAATAATGACTGAATGATAAACATGCAAGGGGGGAAATTGTAGCTAGTTCACTGACCATCTGTCATCTTCAAGCAACATCTGCCCGCCACAGATGATTATCAACCCATCATAGTCCTCTATCAGCTCAACATATACTGCTTTCAATGATTGTTTCACAAACTCCTGCAAATGATGCCGACATTCCAGGGTTCAAACTAGGAGGGAAACAAGACAATCACATTCTCGTGAGGAATTATCTTTTATTTACCATATTTTCTTGACTATAATTCGCACCAATGCATTATGCACACCACACACCTCTAGGAGACGTAGCATTTTGGAGAAAAAAAAACTTTGAAGTAATAAGCATAGTAAAAAACTACATCGAGTTGAACGAACATCAGAAAACAAAGTTAGTAAACAAAAATGTGAAATTTGTGAAATACATTAAAGGAATCTGAAATTATTATTTACCAATATCATTTTCCAATATCGAGTTATCTTAAATGCAACTTTTACTATAGATATTTAAAATAATAAGCGTAATACTTAGGTTTTGAATGATGTTGCCGGTTATTTTTTATGGATGGAATATTTTGACCAATCACCTCCGAGGATTTCCGCTGTCTTGCTATTCCAATCATAAAAAACATTGTGTTGACATTTACTAGTCAAACTACAACAAACATGACTTTTAACAAGTCAAAAGTATGACATTTATGATATATGTATCCATTCTCTGTCCACATAGGTTCAATTCAAGGTATCAATAGCAGTAACAATGAGTTGGTGCGACCTCATTGGTTCACACATGATTTCACAGAAATTAATGTAAACAATAGTGAATGAATTTTTTTTTAAACTACATCGATTATAAAAGTAAGTCCAGTTGTACAACAAACACTAATATATCACCAGATAGAGTAATAACAGGATAAAATTGCATACTTCAATATGTTTTTTTGGACAAGGTATTTCCTTTCATACATGCTCATGGTAGGCCTAACGTATTTGCATCAGGAAAACCCCATCAAAACTCAACGAGGCATGTATTATGCGCACCCCCTCAACACAGCTGTATATATAGTGCATACAAGAATACCGTAGTCACTCTATTAGAACATGGCAACAGCAGAGCTGAAAAATTTACTTGACTAGAAGGTTCATATTTCTCACCTTGTAATCTAACATTTGCTCTAACATAATGTTGAAAATAAAAATCAAACAATAACATGCAAATGTTAGTTTCTAGATTTTAGCTGCAACTGATTCAGTGTAATGTGATATTTGTGTCAAATAATATTTGTACAAGATTGTGACTACTGACACGCATGCTAGCATGGATATCCCTTGTTGATGCAAGTTGACATCATGTCCATGACATCACATGATTTTAAGATTAGATAATAACTGTGATTGAGCTTTGCACAAACCAACTAAATATCCTTGCACATTTCTCTTCATGTTGTGGGTGAGTGAATTGACAGTGTGCAAGCATGTGTGAGGAAAGCCTGAAGAGATGCAGGCCTTAGACATTTACCTGATTTGAACAAAAAACCATGGCAAATACCCGAAGTGAGGTAAAAGTTCCTATACTGGTAGATCAGCATCAGGAGAGACTCTTTAGTGTTCTTTACTTACTTTGTCAGTCCACTTAATGATAAAGTCTTTACAAGATAATGAATTAGTTTTACCTGTTTTGCAAAGGTATTTAAGTCACATGTAATGGTGTGTCAGCAAGATGTGGGGGGAAAGTTCAAGATATGGCAGATCAGTGTTGATGACTCTGGTGAAAACCATGAGTATGGCACTAACAAGGATTACACACAGATCAAATCTGTCATTCAAATCATTAGATCCTGACAGCAATTAGGGACAGAACTTGGAGTGCCTAAGACCATTGGTATTTACAACAAAACCAATGTTCTGTAATGGTCAAAAGCGCAAATGGTCAATCCCTTCTGTGTATAATCCGCAAACATTCCATATGTGCAAACAGAGAATCAGATTACACACCACACCGCTCCACCAAGGAAAGCTGATTAACCTTGGAGTACAGGAGGTTAATGTCAGCATGGTCTTATCTTCTCAAATATGGAGATAACCTGCTAGGTGCAAATAATCCTAATCCACAACTGGTCAAAGTTAACTGCCCTATCAAACAGTTAGAGTGTGTAAGACTCACGGACAGAAGCTCGACACCGAAACTATAGCTGAAGGGGTCATCTGTGTGGGTACAACAGTTATACCCGGGCGGTAAACCTATCACGTATATTGACCATTGATTTGGATGTTACTTGTTTTTTCGAAATTACCTCTTTGAAAGTTTTACTGTTTCTTAGTAAGCCCCAATCTGAGGTTTTACTGTTTACTGGTAAGACCACGTATGATTTTTTTTCTTGTAAAAAGTTATGAGTAGAGAAGCAGATGAAGTTTGGACTCCAATGTAAAAAAAACAAAGACAAGAATTTCAACATTTTCATTATGGAAGACAGGAATCAAACCCACAACCTTCTCATCTGTAGTCAGGCAAACTTACCATTAGACCACAGAACTTGTTGAAGATATGTGGGTCATCAGAAGGTACCATGGTGAGCACATTTCTACATAACATTAAACAAATTTTGCGAAATGTTGTTTTGATGGTTCATAAGTCGAAAAAAAAAACCTTTTCTGTTTTAGTAGACAAAGTAAAACCTTCAGGCAGTAGTGACCTCCCTGGTAATATTTTGGTCTTAAGTATGCCGTCAGTTTTATGAGCGCAATCATTGCTTCCCTCAGGTACACCTATGTCAACTAAAACCTTGGTGTCGTTGTTTATCCTTGACACATGCACCTCTAGGTACTTTTAGGTATCCAGAAATGTACCGTAGCCAAAATCAGAACACAGAACAGTATGCACAGATTTTATCCAGGAAACCTCGCCTTCCAGATGATTACCTCTCGGAACACTTGTAAACATGTACATAGAGATGACTCCGTATCTATGATTCATTAGTTCGGACAATAGGTAATTTGAGCAATTTCACAAGGAACGCTACTGTCTGGATAAATGGGGTTCCACTGTATTGTGCTATGAATAACATGACTAAGTATCATGATAAATATTGCATCATGAGGTAGGTGTGATCCTCTCCAGCTTGACAATGGTGTAATAATCTATATCAAAACATCGCTGATTCCAATAAACCAGAAGTTGCTATCCATAAAGTATGTATTCTCAAGTTATCCCAAATGGGATTGCCGAGGCTACAGAGGGATGAGGATTCTGCTAGAGACACAGGGTTACATTGTCTTCAACAATATTTCAACTTAATGATTTTCAAGGACACATGGTTTTCCTATGTTAGTTGAAATTTCGTTTTTGCAAAACATCCTCAATTGACTAGTGTGTGATTGATGCTTAAGACAACATATTAAAAAAATGGAACTTCTTATGGTGGTATTCCTTCATACAAAGTTTCAGTTATCTGAGTCTTGGCTTGGGGGAGATTGGATCTGTAAATATTTTGCTAAATTTGAAAAAAGTCATTCAATACAAGCCAGACCAATGTATTTTCTTGTTGATGGGTTTTCTTGGTCAACATGTAACGCAGGAGGTGAAAGAAAAGATGTTGTCAAGGTGCATTAGAGTATAGGGTTTCTTGAAATGAAATACTTAAAGACTAGCTGGTGGGATCCTGTCCTTGCCATTTGATCCTGAGAAGTACATTTGTATTCTGATGCATGTGCTGCAGTCACTGCATGATTCATATAGCATATATGAACTGCATATGTACTGTACATGCATTTCAAGAAACCCATTATAGTCATAGTGGTGCTTGATGTATCATTGACAAAAAGAATGTCAGATGCAATTCCCCAGTTAAACTTGTACCATATGTTCCCGTATTTCTTCAGGTGAACAATAGATGTGCCTTTGCGTGTGTTTTTGATGGTTCCACAGGTTTGGATACATAGGCAGGATACACTCATTTTGTTGTGAACTCCTGGTGTCATCACTACTTTCATGGTTTGTTTGTTGTTTAACAACGCACTCAGCAATATTCCAGCTATATGACGTGGTCTGTAAGTAATCGAGTCTGGATCAGACAATCCAGTGATTTACATCATGAACATCGATCTACGCAATTGGGATAAGATGACATGCATCAACCAAGTCAACAAGCCTGACCACCCGATCCCATTAGTTGCCTCTCACAACAAGCATAGTCGCCTTTTACAGCAAGCATGGTTTTCTGAAGACCCCTTCTAATCTTCACAGGGCTATTTTGAAAGTGATTCGTGCCCATGATAGAGTTGGAATTGTACAATGGACTCTGCTTTTGGCAGGGACTTATTATGAATATGGAAAGTGTTTTGTTGCTTTTATTGAAGTAAGCTAGCGACCAACTGACAGTTCATTGTCAGAACCTAATAGTTCTGATCTGAAAATAGTGCTCTACTTTGCATTTGGCATTTTTTCAGTGGCTGTACCTTTATCTCCCGATGATCAACAGTTACTTGTCCTTTATTACAATACTGAAATAAGCATTCTTCTAACCAAACAAACTATGTTTCTTATTTTGTGTTTACTATTGTAAACTGAAGGACCGTGCAGTCAGGCTCACCATTAAAAATAATAGACATGACTCAAAGAAAAATCTTGATGTTTTTAATGAATTTGAACCCCCATCATGACTGACTTTTTGCTGTTTGGACTGTGTGTCAATTGAAGTCCTTAGTTTCTTCACTAACATATACACCACTGATGTAAATATTAACATTACCTGAGCCTTTAACCCAAACCATTCCAAAACCTTCCACACATTTACAGTTTGGAATCATTCAATACTGCTGCCTGCATGCTTTTATGTAAATTGCAGTGCCCATGACAACCAACTCTGTTAGTTTATAGTTGAAGACAATATCTTCCGAAAATATCTTCGACCAAAATGTCTCAATTTGCAAAATAAACACTGCAACACATCTTTCGAAAGTCGCCAAATATGAAATAAAAAACACATTTCCTTAATCAAATTCATATTCATATCACATGCTGGAATTGTAGCTGTCATGACATGCATGCTGGCGCGAACTTCAGCTGATGGAATGGACTATTTTCGTCTCACATTTTCTATGCAACTGGTCAGCACGAGTCAATTTATTGGAGGTATGTATTGTGGAAGATGGGGTAATTAGAGCACTGGACAGCAATCCGTTAGCTATCTTGTCTTCCCAAGGTTGGCGTGGTAACGAAAATTGGACATGGCAACACAGATGAGGTGAAGTTTGACGTCTCTTTCCTTCTAGAAAAAGCATCGGCTAATTTGATCTTGCTTTGTCGCTGCAGGAACTCACAGACTCTGAGCTTCAGGAGACATGCCAACCAACAGCTTGTAGTCACGCTGTACTTTCCTAACCCACATATACGTATAAATATATTTCTTAAATGATATATATGCATACATTATCATATCTTATATAATTTACTGTTGTATATCTAAGATCATTTTAAAGGTGTACTCCAGTAAGATTTATATCATTTATATTTGTTACAGTTAAACCTGACCTATTTTGTTCTTGTTAGTACTACTGTTACTTTTTAGTCATTTTAATTCAAGGCAATTACAGAAATAAACAAACATTATTATAAATATTTATTCAAACAAAAAATGTCCTAAATAAATTCATGTTATGCAAGAGACTTTATGCCTGGACTTAGTTCACAGTGTGCAATAAGTAAGGCAACTTGCACTTGCTGTTACAATAAGTATGGCCTGGTCTAACATTGTGATGCACACACAAAGACAAAATGGAATCATTGCCTTCAAAATTGATACAAGGTGTGAGGTGGGGCACCGCTCAACTGGTTCAAGCCTGGCTTGGCCATCAGAAATTAATGTTTATTTTGTCTCTTATATTGCCTGCCAAATCAGAATATAATTGGCACGAATAATTTCTGGTAAAGCAAATACATAAGCATGAAAATATTGTGTTAAGTCAACCCTAAAATATTAAATTGACAGCCTTCATTCCCTCATACTATCTTCTTCTGTTTGTTGTAGAGTATTGATGAACTAATTTTTTCCCATTCTCTGAAATAAATATATTTGAAACATTTTTTTGTTAAATTGTCTTATAATGAGGAAGAAGCCAAGTATTCAATTCATTGTAAGCACTGAAGACATCTAGACTTACAGGGAAAATGTTGGCTTCACAGTCTGTACAAAAGTCTAGGGTTAGAAAACTGTACTTAATTAAAGTCTGTCAATAGTTATTTTGCAGAGAAGTAGTTTTATTACCTGACAGACTGTCTGACACAATTTGAAACTGTCCTGAGATAACACAAAAACAGCCTCATAAATCTGTCTGATTGAGCATGCATAACTTCACAATGTACAATGCATGCCAGGTTTGCAATGACATATGAAGTATTGATGAGTATTGGGTTATTTCTGCAGTATTCAAACTTGGTCAATAAAGTCAGTTTTGTGCTATTAAGCCAATAAAAGAAGCTAGCCACTACAAATACCACAAATGTAACTAAAATTTATGCAATTTTCTTTCAATGTGAAATATTCTATGATGTTTTCTTAAGAGCTGTAATCCAAAATGACTCAAAGTTGCATTGGACTAAAAAACTATTATATAAGCCACCTTGAGGGTGGACTGACTCAGAAAGGAGGTTAGCAAATCTACAGCTGGAATTAAACCTGTGCTTAACATTCAGACAAGATGATACAAAACACATCATGACTATGGCTTAAATCTGAATATGAGGTTTGTTGAGGCCAGAGAGATATATACATTGTATTTGACAGCTTATCACCTAAAACGCTCCTTTTTGTTAGATCTTGGTGGTTATATGTTTTTATTTTTCTAATCTATCAAATATATAGTGTGATTGGGCAAATAAACACAAATTTAATTTATTTTTACTTGATCCATAATCTGAAAAACAGAGTGTTGCTCCTCCCTATTTAGACATATTCAGTAAAGTGAAACCTTGGTAAATCTAACATACAAGTATATATATTTCATATATGAAACATAAAATTCGCCTGTTGAAACACTACAGGAAACTTCTAACTTTCAGAAATACACTATCACCTTTTTTTTCATCGGACAATGTTAAATATCATATATTGATTTTCTCATTCTTAGGTTCACTTATAGAAAATTGCTCCCATTCTTGCAGTAATGATAACATTCAACAGGGAAAAAGCTCAACAGCCAGTCACGGAATTAACTGATCTCGTTGACCAAAAAAAATGCCATCAAACAGCTGAAGCCACAGGATGCTATAGAAACAGCCTTACGATAACAATGTCAAGGTCATTCTCTGAAATGTCTTTACGCTGCAAGATATGGATTGTTATAAAATATAAGGAAATGATACTTCTTATTTCGTTTAACCAAAATAATCAAAGTAAATGACATTTTAATTTTGATAACATATTGGTAAATAATGTTTCAATAAGTGTTTTCATTAACTTTTACAATGAAATTAATTGTGAATTATTTGTGGTTGACAGCTGAAATAAACTCATTCTTAAGTTTTATTAAATGGATTCATGTCTGAAGATCAGAAGAGTGGGCTTCAGAAGCAGGATTTCTTTACGGAATATGCATAAGATGACATTACAAGTGAGTAGCTTGTGCAAGTTATTGTGGGAGCAGAGACATCTACCACTTTACTGAAATCCACGAGCATTGTCACAAACCTGAGAAACATAATCAGGGCAAATCTGAGATTTAAGTCAGATCAAGGTTTCGGGCAACCTAGGAATGTAACAGCAATTGGCAGCACCTAAGACAACTAATGCTTCCCAAAGTGATTTGACTGTCTCCGTGACCTAGAGGATAGAGTGTCTGCCTGGACAGCAAAAGGGCGGCGGTTCCATACCCAGTTGCTGGTCGAATCGGAGTCAGTATACATGGGATATACATGTTAAACTATGGACTTGTATATCTCATTTGGCTGGTACTATAAATCCAATACTAATAAATATTCAGCTCTTCTGTATATTTTCCCAAATTGCAGTTTTAACTATATTTCATACTTTCCCTCTTTCTGAAGCACATCAAGAAAGATTAATATGCAATTAGCAAAGTACATGTACCTGTACACACTTTTCGTCAACTGACAAGTACAACAGTCTCATGGATTTTTCCCTGTTGCACTGAAAAGCAGAAAATATTACAAAAATTGATTATTGTTGGTGTTATCTTTGTGATCATTATTATTCCATTAGCACTGAATCTGTGACCTCAACTTACATCTGCATCAGCCTGCAAAGTAACAAAAATCTAAATAAGAAGTAAGTAAGCTTATCTACACCACTTGTGATACTTTAAACACATCGAGATGTGTTGTTAACTTAACAAATACAGTACGACCACACCAAGACAAGGCAAGATTAAACAAAACATATCAAAGCAAACATCAATCTTAAGCACGCTATTGAAAAGAGAACCTGTTCAAAATTTGTAAAATTTCCTTGTGCATTCTTCCTCAATGGTACAAAAACACAATGTTATATATTTATCATCTTTGCATCATACCATAAACAAAAACTGTCTTGGACATTCTGAAAATTTGATAAAGGAGTTGGCCTTTCTTATAAAGTTGATAGAAAAGCAGAAAACAGAAAAAAGTTTTTGGAAGGAAAGTTGAGTTTTTACAAATTTAATAAGTGTTCTTTTAACAGCTGAGAAATGATTTTGTTCCCAGAACCTGACATAATTCATCAACGTTTGACAATGAATGTTTTGTCAAGATACTGGTTTCAAGTTGCTTGCCTTAATGACTGGACAAAGCTTCATATTCAATAATTCCTGTTTGTCTTCTTCAAAAGAACATAAATCACAGAATATAGATTTGTCAAAGTCACTCTTTCATTTGTCTTTTCTATGTAAAAACTTTCATCAGTAAAAAATCAGATTCATTTCTGTAAATTCATCAATAAATTTATATTTATTCATGGAACTATTCATAAGTTTTTAAGACTTTTCCGTCTCTACATTATTCATCTAAAAAATTATTTAATACATGTATAAGCCATGTTTATGTTCACTACTTGTTCACTTGATATTTGTTTTAAGGCTTAAATTAATAGTACAAACAAAACTATATAACAGATGGCCTTACAAATACCCCTAATGGTAAAATAAACCTTAAAACAGGTCAAATTCAAGACATTATATAGACATAAGCATTTGGTTTATTAGATTTACATAAGAATTTTTGCATATGTATAAAACTTGACGCAGTTAACATCACATTTTCTAGATCTCATTTTTCTATAAATTTGACCATTTTACAGGTCAAGGAGTGATGTGATGTCAGGGGTTTTTTTTACGTGGAGTGATCATGGAAAGTAAATCTTATCTTATCTTATCTTATTGCCAAATCCTTCATGTTTTGTTTTGACTGATGGTGTTCCCGGTCATATATAACCTTCAATGTAGTTAGTGTTGAAGTTGTTGTTCAGAAAAATGTTCCCAACTCACAGATTGTTACAAATGTGGTGTATTTCATACACTTACATCTTGAATGTTATCATTGTTTCCACTTCTGTATAGCCTTCAATAGCAGGTACCTCAAAGGAGATGAAATCAAATGGGAACATCTATTTGTTGAGGACATTGATAGATATTGTCACCATTCCCACTGCTTCCACCTTTCAGGTGCCTCTATTGGCTCAGAGGAAACTCAATCTGTCTGCTCAATGTGTCATCTGCTTCACAACCAGTGTCGTCTGTTCGCGACAAAATGGCCGCCATAGACTTCTGCTGATCAATGGCAAGCTTGTTAAAAGCTGAGGACTATTGGGGCAGCTGTTGACTGCATAGTCTCGCTGGCTAGCAGATGTGTTAGCTTCTAAATCAGCCCATCTTGCAAAGCGACACTGGACACTTAATTGCTACACGATGCAATATTTAAAGCGCCATTGTCCATGCTTCTGGAAACAGGGTTTGCTTGCTTTGGTTGAAGTGGAGAGAAGGTCATTTTGGTCAATGTGCCTTCATTAAGATGGGTTTTTTTCAGGACAGTGGCTGATTGCTTGGCCATGCTACTGATTTCAGAAGGATCTCAAGAGTTAAACATCCTGACAGAACAGTGCACCTGCAGGATTGTTCTTCACAAATGACAACTATAGGCACCTTTGTCACATCAACTAGGAAATATAGTTGCAAGGGTATGGTTAAGTGTGCAGTCAGCAATTTTTCAGCTACATCAAAGTGGTCTGTGAATAATCAAATCTGGACCAGGAGAACCAGTGACCGAAAGCATGTGAATCTTCCACACTATTAGGGTGCAGCTTCCATACCATCAGAGTATGACATTCATCCAAGTACCCACGTCTGATCACCCAATCCTTTTTAGTTTTGTGTGGTGCCACCAGTGCAGCAGGGCACTCTCACCTTTTTGTAAAAATACCTGATAGTGATTCATACACACATGTATATGATATAGTCGGAATTGCACAATGAACTCTGCTTTTAGTAGAGATTTCTTATGATTATGGAAAGGGTTTTGTCACTTTCAATTAAGTATTATTGTCATTGTATCATCTGGAGGTTCCATTCAAAGCAGAATTGGGCAACATACAAGGTGTGGCTTAAAATTCTGAACCTAATTATGATGGCCTACATTGATGGAGTTGGTTGCTGATTATTTTTCAACATAATCCCCTCCGAGGTCCACTGCTTCTTCCAATAATGCCTGAATCCTACTAATGTAGAAGGTTTCCTCCTGGTGGTTTAAAAAGTCCTCTACAGATTTGCATGTTGCTTGCCAGACCTTTCTTTTTTCAAGTTTAGAAAGAGGTGGAAATCTAATGGTGCCAATTCTGGTCAATGGGAAGGTTGAGTTCAAATGAGTACAAAGCGACAATGACATACAATTTGTAGCCATGGTGACAACAGACCTGTGCACAGGTTCTGGTGGATGTTTAACCTTGATATTGAGTTGCCTAAACTCATCAGCCTTATATTGTCCATTAAGGTCTGACCATGTGAGAGGTAGTCTACCAGTAGGATTCTTTTGGAATCCCTGAAAACCAAAGCTGTCACCTTGCCATGGTTACACATCGCTCAACAAAATCATCTTGATCTGTTTCTAAATGATGTAAGTTCTGATGAGAGATGATAAATCTGAAGTGTTTCTGATCAGGTGTCAGAAGGCTTGGAACTCAGCATGCTGAAACCAGTGTTCTCTACTCTCTCTCATGAGAGATGCCTATTGTTTGGCCATGTGACATATGTTGAGTCGGCGATCATTCATAATCATATCGTGTATTTCATCAAAATTTTACTTTGTGGAGGCAGTGTAAGGTCTTTCTGATCTTGGATCATCATTGAGGTTCTTTTTTCCCCTTCGAACTCTGCTGCCCACTTTTTTGCAGTGGCAAAGAAGAGCATCATCCCCTAACTTTGACACCATGTCATCATGAATGGTTGTTGGAGTTAGTCCTTTCAATCAAGAGATGATGACAGTGCAGAAGCAAATTTGTCCATTTCCACCAACAGAGAATACCTCATTTGATGCCATCAGACATATGCTGCCTGTTTGTGTATTTGGTTTCAATGCAGCTTGTAAGCATGGAAAAAGTAGTTTTTTTATACATGCAAACTGTTAAGGGAGTACTATACATCCTTTGTAGTTTGGCTCAGAACTTTTCAGCTGAACTTTTCAGGTCCTAAATATTTAATCCCATGCTTGGCTGAAATCTGATAAAATAGAGATGAAGTGTCAAAATATGTGTTGGGGCTGAATATGTTCCATCGTATATCAATGGCATGTGTTGTTGGTCATGATGTTTGTCTGATTATAGATTTGGCTTATTTACAAACTCCAGTTACATGATTGTTATATTATTTGCTGCTTACAATAATCTTTCCTGCATGCAAGGTGTCTGTGAGTGGATACCATACACAGCGATATTACAACAGCAAACGAATAACGAGGACCAGACAAAATAGTATGAGCATGCATTTATCCACATGGTCAGTGTGTGATGCCACACATTCAGCCAGATAACACCTTGTAACAGTGAGTATTACAGCAGCAAGCGAATCTGAAACTTGAGGTCAACAATGCAAGCAAGCACTGCTCCATGTGTCAGGCAACAATCAATGACACACAGCCAGGTCACAGAGTCATTGTGGCCACCTACTGTTCCACATTTCAGTTGCTTCTCCTGGCACCCACAAGGGAATGATGCAGATATTCTGTCTCACAATTCACACTAAGGACCAGCAGTCAAGAACACCAACAAAACAGATCCAAGTAAATGGTTCTCCAGGCATTACTCAATAATAGAATCATGTAACAATGTGGACCAACATCAAAGCACACTGGGAGTTCAAAGCTATCTAAATCAAGTAATGTAAATCAAGATCTGTCCTGATGCTAAATAAGTATTTCTTCACTATCACAATACATTTCAGTACTGTTATACAACATTAGCACCGAAATACTTCTTAAAGATGGATTAAACACAACAAGATCATTACCAAATGGTATCCAGATTTACAAAAGCAGTAAATCTTATGGACGGAGGACTATATTTAGACGAGGTTAATATTCGTAACGTCAAGGGTGATCATCTGATTTCCCAAATGGAGCCAGAGGCGGCCATAAAATAACTGTTTGGTGCTCGATGAATTCAAAATCAATGATGCAAGCCTCAACAAGATTGTACATCCATTTTCTACAGATTAAGTAAGACTGAAGAGAACCACGAAGGTGATTGCGAGGCGTATTCAGCTTCATGTTGATACTAACCATTGTATAATAGGGCCTTGCTTTGAAAAAGACTATTTGTGTTGGCAGTACCATTACATGGTCAAGTAGGGTTTCTGAAGGACGAGGCTCAGAACATGATGAGAATGAGGGGAACTAGGATGAGCCATTGATGGTGCTCAAGTGTTCATTTTTCCTAATTTAAAAAAACCTCCTGTAAGTGTATTATTTATCATTAAAATCTAAAATTGACATTTAAATTTACATTTAAATATTTGTTCAAACTAAGTATAACATTTAATAATGACAAATGTGTAATATGTGAATTTTGTTTCGTTTTGTTTGTTTGTTGTTTAACGCCGCACTCAGCAATGTTCAAGCTATATGACAGCAGTCTATAATAATCGAGTCTGTACAAGACAATCCAGTAATTGACATCATGAGCATCGATCTACGTAATTGGGATATGGTGACATGCATCAACAACATCCTGACCATCTGATACCATTAGTCACCTCTTACGGCAAGGATGGTTTGCTGAAGACCTATTCTAACCCAGATCTTCACAAGTGCAGTTTGTTTCTTTTTTAACAGGATTACATATAAACATATATGGAAACCATACAAACATACTATGAAACAAATGATTAAGCATGGTACCTGTTACAAGTATTCCTTACTCAACACTTTTAAAATCGATAGACACAGCCTTCAGTTAATTATCACTCAAATGGTATCACATTCTGCTAACTATATCTGTCAATTCAGAGGGCGATAATTCAAAAATGTTGAGAAGCTTCAGGCAAACAGTATCTGATTCAAATGTCCATGTCCAACAATTGTGGCTGTTGAAATTTGCAACTTCTAAGACACTTGTCAACTTCATCGGTGTCTTTGTATTGACAAAAGCATCTTGTGTTCAACAAACACGTGATCACTGCCGATTCGTACTCAACACGACACCATTTTACTAGATATCATTGTTTAGAGGTTGACGAGGGGGGCTATATTTCCTCTATGGCTCCGGACAGACCGATCTTGATATCCAAACAGCCCTTATTGATTTGCAATTAACACAGCCATAGCACCAAGGCACTTTTTGCAGGATAATTATCAGTCCTTCACATAGCTGCAAAATGATGAAAATATAGAGGGCAACATGATCATTGTAAACATGTTACTCAGGAAACGTTTTTCTCTGTCGATCATTCTGTCTGCCTCTCAATAGATGAAGTCTTACAAAAGCAATTCAGTGCTACCACAAATTGCCTAGAGGGCAAAGATTGCATCATCAATTTCTTCATTTGTCTTACAGAATATGAGTTTAAGAAATATCATAAATCAATAAATGGAAGATATTCATCATGACATTTAAAGCAGAAATTTGATATACAGAAAAAACATGAATAGTGATTCATTAATATTAACAAAGTTTCTGAAAGAAATTATATTTTTAATGATGTATGATCCTGAAGATAAAGACTGACATTTAGACTAACACTTAGTCAATGAAAACATGTCTTTAAAATAATAAAGCTATTTCTTCGAAAGAACCTTTCCTCTTCTGCTGTTTTCACTGTTTGTGGAATCAAGCAAAATAGACTTGGTTTGTTTGATCTAGACTTGCCCTGGGCTTCTGGTGTAAAAAAATATCTAAAAAATATAAATTCCACAGTCATGGTGCAGAACTAACACAGGACATTGTGCAGGACACTCTATAAGGTTCATAATAAACAAATCAGTTGACACATCATGTACAAACTGTTAGATATTCCATATACAATGTTACCTGATTCATTACAAACTAGTTCAGGACATTTTGTCTCAGGTAGGTACTCTGCTTATATGATAAGGACGTTTTACTGTAGTTATCTAATTATCCCTGTGGTTAAATGAATTATCATGAACTGGTTAATGGACTCATAATACTACTTGGTTAGCTTCATATTTCTTTGATAGTGTGCTTACAGGTAAAGCAGTTAAAGCAGATAACTAACTGGTTCAGTAATCTGCAATACTACAGCACGTAGTATGACTAATTGCAGGAATTTCTGTTCTGAAAACATCAAAATCAACAGGCTCCTTCAACAAGAAAAACATTTGATTTAACACCCTTTTGAGAAAACCATTAACTAAAATATGCAATTAAACAATAAAAAAATGATTAAATATTGTTTTGACACTAAAACATTTCAAAGCAGAAAAATCAAATTCTGTCATAATTATTTCCCAAACATCTGTAAAGTTTATTCCAAAGATAAAAAACTTGGAATCACAAGCTCTCTGAAGCCTTCAAAATCCACTGAAGCAGTACCCACTCTTCCAAATATGTTTTACAACTTCCTTGATGGCCGCCACTGTGGAACTCTGCCACATGGATGTGCAGGTAAAACACGGCTGCTGCACCGGCAGCATGACCCATTTCCTAGTAGCAACTCTACCACTGCTGCTGTATCACCTCTCAGCCTCACGTGGTAATAAAAGTTGATAAGGACTTCGAGATTAGATTATACTTGCACTTTGCACTTCAATAATCCCTATATCTGGTAGTCACATCATGCAAACTTACTACCAAGTAGTTTCTACTATAAACGTAGGCTCAGAAAACTGAGACAATCACATGATGCACACAGATATAAATGTATTTCAACAGACATGCTTACTTCCATCCTTGTCATGTATCATAGTTTCTCATCATACAATGTTAGAAGGCCTCACCATAGTTTTTCATTTCAATGATGTAGATTCAAATGAATACATGTTTTGTCTACATGCCATGTTGGAACAAATAAGATGGGTTTAATGCCCCTTTGGACAGTATTTAAATTTTGTAATTGACTCTAATGCTGTTACCTAGAAAATATGTCTAACAATAAATAGTATTGGCCTGGCTGAAGAAAATAAACCTAAATTGGTGCAATGTTGCAGTCTGTATCCATGGTCAATAGGAATACAAGAGACAATGTGTAAGTCTGGGTGTACGTGTGTGAAGAAGAGTAAAGACTGTAAAGAACTGTTTGGTTATGTCATTTCTGAACATAGTTTTAGAACCCCAAGGGAATTGTTTGAGGCACCTTCAGTTCCATGGTGTTTGAGGTCGCAGGAAGGACCCCAAATCTAAGAAACGTGATCTCTCTTATATTCCTATCTATAGATAATGAAAACAAATACATACATGATTCTTGTTGACAGGAGGAAAGACCATCAATTGATGTTACTTACCTGAAAAAGATAAGAAAACAATGTAAACATCAACATGATTATGATAATACCTGGTACAGGTAACATGTGATCATGATAAAATTTCTTTCAATGGCTCCAATCTGCTATAAAAGCTTAATTTTACCTCAGAAAGTAAATTTTCAATGTGATTAAATAAAGGCTTGATGTCATCTGAAATAACGATAAAGGTTCCATGAAAACCTGTACAGTCTGTCACATTTACCTTCAAGTGTAAATAAACATGAATCTATCACTTGTTCTTTCATCAAAACAAAAAAAGTTTCATGACAGAACCAGCCGACAGATTTAACAAACAAAAATTAAATATACCTGACAGTTTCATCGCCATGTACATGTCTTTCCGAAATTGACGACCAACTGTGTTTATGACCCTGTTATCAATTCCACAGCAATATTGTTACTGAACTTGCTTGTGACAACAACCACAGAAGCATGGGGTTGATACACAAACGGGCTTATCATTATTGGTATACTTATGAAAACATGGATCTATTACAAAGCACAGGGTATGACCTGCACCTGAAAGGAGGGCTGCTATATACGCCAATAATTTGGAAACTTCCCATTCAGTCCCAAACACTGGCTATATACGTGGGTCTGGCTGTCACAGAGAATGACGTGGGCATTCACCAAGATCTTTAACTGTCCATTATCACCTTGCACAGTTAATGTATTTGACCATACCCATTAACTGTCAGCCTGGCGAGAAACTAACACCCTGGATGGTTTTAGTACTCATACCAAAGTATCCCCTATTTCTGGAAACACAACAGGAATAATTGATAAGTTATGGTGGAAAGTGTTTTGACATAGGTTCTAAGTCCTATTCCACAGAAAGATATTTCAGACCTTGCCATTTGAAACAGAATCACGAAACAGTGCGATGATTAATTAACGAAGATAACTGCATTGGTGCTAATAATCATAAAATGAAAACAAGCCATTCTGCCGAAAAAGAATATTACTTACAGTAATGACAAAATTTGCAAAGTGAGCTTTTCAAGAAATGTCCATTTGAGTTTTGATCATGTGCTTATAATCTGACTGAGGATCGGCAGTCAGGTGACTGTGAGCGACTATATTTAACAGTGTGTGTACATTACAAGCGCAAACTGAAAGAAACATATGTGCAGATGTAGTATTTATAGCGCAGTTGACCAAGGTCACTGCTCAAATATAACTGCACGCAGTCATCTGAATATCATTTCTTACGGAGATTGTAACCATGTGATCAAAACTCAATGATGGTATATATTGCTAAGAAAATGTCATTGCATTAAGTAATATTCCTTAATAGCGGAATAGGTTGTTTTCACTTTGAACTATAGGCACACAATCTTTGTTAATTAATCACCAGAGTATTCTGTGATTCTATCACTGTTATTATAATTCCTGTACTAAGATTGCTAACGCAAAGACTGCTTGGTGCTAGCAGAGACCATATAATATATGGTCTCTGGTGCTAGGAACACTGAGGCAAAGATTCCAGAGCGGAGGTTGCTTTGTGGTATAATTGCTAAGTATAAGATTATCAAGTATAAGATTACTAAGGCTGAGGTCACTCCGTGCTTTGAAAACCAAGACTATGAGGTTGCATTGTGCTAAGATGACTCTGTGTGGACATCGTTTTGTGCTGAGACTGGCTCAAACCACGAAGGCAAAGTTCACTTGTTAAGAAAGAACCCTGAAGAATGTATCATACCCATTAATCATATCAGAAGTAGAAAGATTTGACTTTTGTGACGGTATGTTTAAAATTATTTCACATTTACTCCAACAATATCCCAACATGGGAAAACAAGACAAGTGCCAATCAAAAAGAAATTGTACATGGTCTTTGGCATATGAGCAGAATTCTTTTTCCACTTTGTCTCTATAAATACTGTGGCAGTCTTTAGATATATGGTTCCAGAGGGAAGTTTCTATGGTGACAAGTCATGTATGTGCATGACAATGTTATATGCCTCTTGGGCTAGCTATTCTTACCACAATACTGTCTTTATTTTCCACATATATGCCATCCTTATGTATATACAAACCAGTCATGACAACTCATTCATATTGAAAGGGAAAGAAAACAACACTTAGCCTATGGTGATATATCTATTAGCACTGCTAAAGCCATCTGAGTTGGCTGTTTCTAGCATATATATACCACTTAACTCACACATCTGTGTGTATATAGCAATGCTTAAAGCAATATTTGTTATCTTCTTAAATCATTCAATAAGCTAATACTAGCATTAGAGACAATGACAAATAGTCACAATGAGATTAGTAGTAATAATGAGATTAGTTGCAATAACCGACTTCTTGTTGCTTCAAAAAAACGATAATGATCCCAAGAGAAAATCCCAAACTGATGCAGGTCATCGATGTTTAACACTTTGGTGAAACCCTCAATCATGGTCCAACCTGAGCTGATGCTGGCATTGAACCCAGAATCAGTGCCAAAGCATGGAAGTCTAAATATGCTTGGGTCAAAATACAATTTTCAATATATGATGGCATAGAAGTTATGTTAAAAATGTTACAAATTCTGAGAGCGATTACTGGATGACACCAATTTGCTTGGATGATCAATGTAAATGCTTTGATTAAAGTCCTGAAAAGCATTTCTAAATAACACTATATGTCAGTTTCAGACTGAATATTGCAAAGGGTGTTTGAAATGTAGAAGCTAAAAAAGGTTTGCTCAGATATGCTCATATAAACCTCTTGTTTGGTCAGCTCATGGACTCTAATATTCTAGTGTTCATGGTCAGCGTCAGTAGTAATTACAGTTTTAGTTGCAGTATATCATATTTAATCATTTCTGACTTACACAGTATAAAGGAGTGACAATTTGATATTTTGTATTGAGATTAAGATATATTTTCAGCTTCAGCCACAAAACCAGGTATATTTTTATTTAAAACTATGAGCCTGATTTTTTTTAAAGAAAAAATGTAATTTTGTGGCAGGCAATTTTTATTTTTTTTAGCAGAGGTCTGAAACAATTTTATTTTTCAAGAATTTGCATGGACAATACAATTTTTTCACTAAATCTAGGCCCGGCAAATATCAAACGGTCAATCCCTAGATATATAAAACAATGCTGACATGATATTCTATGATATCTATATTCCAAAACTCAGCATCAGCATCATTCACCTTGAAGTTTGCCCTTGCAAAGTCATCTTCACTGCTGGCGTCTTAAAAGCAAAGTTGTTCGACTTTTAACAATAAAACTATTTCCCAATTTTGAAAGGTATATCAAAAGATATCATACTAAAAAGCATCATCTCCACTTCGCAGCTGTATCTGTCATACCATAATGATCAACCCAAACCAATAATACAAGATGTTCTTCATAAATTGGAAAATATGACAAAGGCAGGTGTTTAATGAGGCAAAGATCACAAATTTTGGTCCAAAGATAACGAGGCCTGAAATAACAGCCCCTTCTCATTGGTCATCAAGCCTATAGTTTATTTTGAATATTTCCGACATTTTCATTATTGTGCACATATTTTTAGCCGATACCTCCACAATCAATATGGCCGACTTGGTTCCTTGTTTCAATTAATGTACACCATACATAGCGAGAGAAGACCTAGCTAAAGGTCAACGCTGATTCAGTATAAAAAAATCAATATAATACAGTAAACCTTCTAAATACAGCAGGGATGAAACAAGATATAGTGCAGTGTCATGTCAAAACTATCTCACAAACAAATCTCCCTTCATATGGCTTTCCAAGTACACTGAAATTCCATCTAATGAAAATACAGCAGGAATATATTCTGAATTGTTCAAATTTATTTTTCGAGGATATGAATCAAATTCCATGATTTGAATCAGATTTGTTAAGCAGCACCATCACTGAAATGGCTAACTGCATTATACATAGTTTTGCATCATGTCAGTGCTTCATTATATTCAACAATTATCTGTGATAATCGAAACGGGAAGAAAAAGTGACAATTATTTTTAGTTTGGATATATATAATAAAAATTATATGGTAATGTGACTTAACCAATCAATACGATTATACAGACTTGATTGACATGCAAACAAATCCATTAATTCCAGCAAAATGTTACTTGAAAAGTAGGCGGTAAATCTATCTAAAATTCCTCTCATAATTCCCATCCTTCTCAGCATGATGGTATTTCCCAATTACATTTGAAACAGAATAGATTACATCCAATCAGTTTGTAAATTGGGTAATATTTTCTCAATGATAAAATATTATTGAAAAATATTACCCTCAATCTCCAAACATAAATAATCAAAGATTATAAGTTGTTCCATTTTCTAAAATATCACATGGACCCAGCAAAATAAAATATAAAGATAATTAAAAATATTTCTCAACAGGTATGTTTTCACATAAAATATCATTATTGACCAAAGCCTCCTTTGCCACTTTATATCTTAATCTGTGAATGAGCTAGAGAATATTGGGCAAGCTTGACCACACCTGACACCCCTCAAAACTATAACAAAATGACCCATTACTTGTTCATGCTATGATATGTCAGGTCCAATGATGAGAGTGCAGGGTCGTGAAACAAGCAAGGGCAGTATTCATTAGATCCAAAGCCCTATTCTCAGACAAAATCGGACAAAAAATTGGGAACTGAAATCATCCGTTGTAATTGATTGCATGATATGATTGTTCAATTGGAGAATTACCATAGAGATAGCGCAACCTTTATTTGGCAAACAAGCCCGCCGTTCGTTGGCTTAAGGTGTGGACAATCACTTGATCGCTATTTTAGCAATCTGCCGCCTGATTGACGCTTTTCTTTGTCGACATTTGCATAAATTTCCTGAGTTTGGAAAACACAAAATCCCCGAATAATGGTAATGCCGGACAGAATTACTCTCTGCATGTGCACCTGGCATGTCAAGAAGAACTTGTTCCAGACTTCACACATGCAGTGGGCCCACTTTCATACCAGTACAAATTGTATCTATTAGTTTCTGCTTTTAACAAATGACAGATTTCTCTGAAGACAAAAATTATCTTAGGACTAATTATCTCATTTCGATGGTGACACCTCAACCAGTTGCAATCTAACCTGGGCGACGGCTGGAATCTCCCGCAAACGACCAATCAGCTTTGTCTATATTTATAAATTGACTCTTCGCCGAATATGATTTTGAGGGCAAAGTCAGAGAAATTCCATTTTGATGTCCTATCTGATTTGGTATTGTGTCAGAATGTCCGTGTCTATCATACACACTTATGGAAAGTCGGCATCGACATTGATACAAAATTGGCGAGCTTAATTACTCTGTTCTCTGACTCACTCCTGTAGTACATTACCAAATGTTGGATCTCCCGATGACCATCACATCATTATCGTGTACATGTCACCACTGCACCACAATGTACAACAACTGCGCTTATTTTGACACTTAACAGAGTGTCAATTTCAGTAAAAGTACAAATTACAATCTTGATTGAAATGTATAGACAAGAGATTTTTTAACATGTCACTTTTGAAATACACACCAAACGAAAGATATACACTTGATTATGTTTGCCTATCTTATTGCTATCTGTGTGAAATATACAGAACAATGGATTGTCTAACAGGTAAGATGGAATATATTTAGGAGATAAGCATGCATACTATGTTTTCAATGAAGAGCCAGGTTACCTGTAGATTTAACTGCGCTGAATTGAATTTGGAACCGAACGCGCAGCATTCCTACAGGTGTACATGTACAGGTAACCTAGCTCTAGATTGAAAACACAGTATGTTTATCTCCATTCTACCATGACTAAATAAAATGCGAACTCTTTGGTGTTAGCAAATATACTGAGTGAAGTGGCTTGGGTTGAGTCCAATGTTTTGAGTGGGTTATCGATCTGAATTATGGAATCACCAAACAAAATATGTTGATGTATATTCTCAAGCAGTTTGTTTACACCGTAATACTTCACTCGAACATATGACAGGCATTGAAAGCATATAAGCATGGCAACTTGGTTAGCTAACATGAGGTGGGCATCCTTAAAGAAACTAGGCCAGCTTTGCAAGGCTTTCGCTCTACATCGCGCGTCACCATTATGACGTCATATCACTCATTGTGACACAAAAGATATGACGTCATATCACTCATTGTGACGCAAAAGATATGACGTCACAGTTGTATATAGAAAAGCGGCAAAATTCCAAGCTTTGTGTTGTCTCCAAAACGTAAATACACTCCCTTTGTAGATTTATGTCATGTTTTCTGCGTGAGATGTATTGCCACACATCCTTTGAATATTGTAGTAACCGCATCTGTGCATTTTGTTACCTGTAATTGTAGATATAATTATTTAAATATGCCTACCGAAAATGACTGAAAAAAATACTTTTCTATGAATAGTAGCTTCCGCAGTGATGCGGCCGTCAAACCAGCTGTTTCAATCAGAGGGGGGTTTATTGTGATTTAAAAGCCTCTGATTGACCAATCAGAATCGAGTAAATTCCAAATTTGTGGTAGAATTCTGGATAAATCTGGACATGTGAATGTACTGTCTTGGTAATTTCCTTGCTGGATACATTTATTCTTTTTTAATTGTCCAGAATTATAATTAATACATAAGAAACATGTAATTAATTATTCTCCAATGAACATATGTTTTTATTCAGATTTTCATCCTGCCTCACTAGCAAACACACATAATTTTGTCATCCTTGGATACCTACAATGAAAATGGTGGTGTGTATTACTTTCTTTACTTGATGAAATACATAAGTATGTTGTCCTACCAAAAGTTAATGCTTCATGTGAATCACAAGTATCCAGTTAATGTACACTGATACCTCAGACAGTTTGTTTGAGATAAAAATTTCTAAAAAACCCAATTGTAAATGAAAATCAACGAATTTATTTAATATGACCATATGTTTGCCAAATGCATTTGTAAAGAAACTGGTCGAACAAAACAACCTGACATGATTGCAAAACATACATTACAAAATAAGTTTTCAAATTTCTTCAAACATACTTACAGTAAATAAAAAAGCTTAATAATTCAATAATTCCACAAAAATAGGAATATATTATTTAGCATATTCTCTTTCTTTGTCTGAGCATAACTATTTATGTCTGTCCATAATAAGTATTTCTTATATATACCTTGCAATGATCTTTCGCTTTCGTCTTGGGACAGAATCTAAGTGAGCTCATTCTTTACCACCCCCTCACCATGCTATCCTCACCCACAAAGGATTGATCACACACTTAAAAAGGTTAGTAGCTTGAGGGCAACAATATTTGTGTTTGTGTTTTACATACAGACAAGTTCAAAATCCTGGTGGTAGGGGAAAAATATATATTATAAAAAAATAGTTTACACTTGATCTTTTTCCACATTTGTGACACAAAGTAGGACATAAAAATAGACACAGTCCCATCAAGGGACATAACAATCGGACACAGTCCCATCAAGGGACATAACAATCAGACACAGTCCCATCAAGGGACATAATAATCGGACACAGTCCCATCAAGGGACTTAACAATCAGACACAGGCCCATGAAGGGACATAACAATCAGACACAGTCCCATCAAGGGACATAACAATCAGACACAGGCCAATCAAGGGACATAACAATCGGACACAGTCCCATCAAGGGACATAACAATCAGACACAGGCCAATCAAGGGACATAACAATCAGACACAGTCCCATCAAGGGACTTAACAATCAGACACTGTACCATCAAGGGACATAACAATCGGACACAGTCCCATCAAGGGACATAACAATCAGACACAGGCCCATGAAGGGACATAACAATCAGACACAGACTCATCAAGGGACATAACAATCAGACACAGTCCCATCAAGGGACATAACAATCAGACACAGGCCAATCAAGGGACATAACAATCAGACACAGTCCCATCAAGGGACTTAACAATCAGACACTGTACCATCAAGGGACATAACAATCGGACACAGTCCCATCAAGGGACATAACAATCAGACACAGGCCCATGAAGGGACATAACAATCAGACACAGACTCATCAAGGGACATAACAATCAGACACAGTCCCATCAAGGGACATAACAATCAGACACAGTCCCATCAAGGGACATAACAATCAGACACAGTCCCATCAAGGGACATAACAATCAGACACAGTCCCATCACGGGACATAACAATCAGACATAGTCCCATCAAGGGACATAACAATCAGACACAGTTCCACCAAGGGACATAACAATCAGACACAGTCCCTAAAGGGACATAACAATCAGACACTGTACCATCAAGGGACATAACAATCAGACACAGTCCCATCAAGGGACATAACAATCAGACACAGTCCCATCAAGGGACATAACAATCAGACATAGTCCCATCAAGGGACATAACAATCAGACACAGTCCCATCAAGGGACATAACAATCAGACACAGTTCCATCAAGGGACTTAACAATCAGACACAGTCCCATCAAGGGACATAACAATCAGACACAGTCCCATCAAGGGACATAACAATCAGACACAGTCCCATCAAAGGACATAACAATCAGACACAGACCCAATAAGGGACATAACAATCAGACATAGTCCTATCAAGGGACATAACAATCAGACACAGTCCTATCAAGGGACATAACAATCGGACACAGTCCCATCAAGGGACATAACAATCAGACACAGGCCAATCAAGGGACATAACAATCAGACACAGTCCCTAAAGGGACATAACAATCAGACACTGTACCATCAAGGGACATAACAATCAGACACAGGCCCATCAAGGGACATAACAATCAGACACAGTTCCATCAAGGGACATAACAATCAGACACAGACTCATCAAGGGACATAACAATTAGACACAGTCCCATCAAGGGACATAACAATCAGACACAGTCCCATCAAGGGACATAACAATCAGACACAGTCCCATCAAGGGACATAACAATCTGACACAGTTCCATCAAGGGACTTAACAATCAGACACAGTCCCATCAAGGGACATAACAATCAGACACAGTCCCTAAAGGGACATAACAATCAGACACAGTTCCATCAAGGGATGTTACGTACGAGCAGATCAGACAATAAAATAAAATAACAAATATTTGCCACAAAGGTGGCTAACTCCCCCACAGAGATTAGGGAAGAATAACTTGTGAGGATAGATTGTGTTTTATATGTTCTGCTATATTCTACTGGTCATTTGAATGATTCACATGATTTGTGGTTAATTTATGGTGTAATTAAACTCTACCTAGTCACCACATTGAAACACTTAAAATAGACCTAAATGTGTGGTTATATTCTCATTTGGATAGCCCATTCCAATACAAACTGTAAAGGTATATTTGTTTTCTGTTGTGAGATGTTACCAAACCTTAACTATCATTATCAGGTGTACATAGTATTTAAAGCACTATTTACCAAGTTTACTGCTACATATAACTGCTCACAGTCACCTGACTGCCAAATCTTACCCAATCGTGACCATGTGATCAAAACTCAATGATGATGTTCATCGCTAGCACAAACATTTCTTGAAAAGCGCACTTTACAATTTTTGTTGTTACTGTTTATAATATTCCTTATCACCAGCATGGCTTGTTTTTCGTTTATTATAGTAGCACACATCCAATTATCTTCAATAACTAATCATCGCGAAATTTTGGGTTTCTATCTCAAGTGGTGAGGACTATAGATGACTGGGCCACCTGTGCCCCTCCAATGGCTGGAAATAAAACTTCTCTGCAGGTAACAGTACAAACCATAAAAAGAAGAATTCTTTTGGTTTGTGCTTCACTGTGGGTATAGGTGGTGCCCATCACCTGTAAACATTCACCTTTGTTGTTGACAACTCTGTCTGATGTAAACCATATTTCAGTATATCTTGTGATATGACCTTTGAACTTCAAAATGACCAATTTTGCTGGTAACTGAACCTGTCTCTTGAGAGAGACAATAAATCAAATTTGCTAAAAAATCAATTCATATTTATTGCAGTTATTATCCAGAAACCATAAATGGCGACTGGATGAAGGACGAAACTATTGTACAGGCTGTAATGGCCCCTGACCAGGTAAGTTGATTAGCAGCAACAGCTGATACAGCCGTGGATTAATGGCTGGATTAATGGGAGTGGGCATGAAGCAGGTGAGTGGAGGTCAATACACTACACAATGGGACTATAGAGGGAGAAAACTGACAGCTTTCAATTTCATCAGAACGATGGAATACAGTCAAATCCTCTTAAATAAAATATGCTGTTGGTTGGAAAACTATAGGCAATTCAAAACTGCATAAAAATAATAATTATTAATGTTTCCCATCTTTAGATGCATAACAAAACTACAAATTTATGTATTTAATAGCGAATCAATTGGTAAACAAAATGTGTTGAGATATCTACCCCTACCCTCCACTCCTTTTGAAAATCAAATGGACCCAATGACAAAACAAACTTTGGAAAATTCTGCTTTTCACTTTCAAATTCAAAGATAAGTTTTGTCACTATGTGCATACCAGAACTTATTCAATATTTAAATATACAGAGGTAATGTGAAGGAAATAACCAAACTATTTATACAATATGTATGCATTTGGATTCTCAATAAAATCAAAGAATAGATTCCATTTCTGCATATACAACACGTTTAAAAAGAGTGATATTAATCTTCAGACAAAAAAGACATATCCAAACCTGTGCGTACTTGTCTATTTGATTAAATACCAGGAATGTTCTTCACACAATTGGAACAATAATTCGAAAACACCACTCATCAATGTTTGACTGATTCCAGGAACAACAAAATATAAGAAAAAACAAAATATACAGAAAGTATTTGATTATTGTTCTCAAATGTCTCTTATGCAGCCAAACATGCGTCAACTGTGTAAGTAGTCCTGTAACAGTTGTCTCCCCTGCCCTCTACAAAATATGTTATGGGTGCTTCTTTCAATAGCATTTCATATTGACTCTTGCAGACATAACACATGATGAAAGCTCAAATATTACTTTTTTTCATAAAATTAAACATGTAGCCAATATGTCGAATGTTTCATTAATTCATTGTCATGAAATTCATCTTTTGTTATTCAATCCATCCATCTACTAAGATTTCTTGAACTCAAGATAAATCGATGTAATTTTGTGCCACTGCAATCTCAAACTTTGTTTGTTTGTGTTTGTTTGTTTGTTTAATGCCACACTCAGCAATATTCCATCTACATGACGGCAGTCTGTGACTGATATCATGGGGATTCATCTGATGATGTGCAATTGTCCCTGTGACAGTAACAGATTTTACATATATCTTGGATTTGACATATTAAGTATTTTAGTTTTATTACTTTTAAGGATTTGAGCTAGTATAATTGATGTTAATAAATAATAAAATAATGCTCTTTCAATTAGTTTTACTCATCTTATTTCATCTTATTGCTCAGCCTACTTCAAACAAATACAAATAGTCACTGTCCCTTCACTATAAGCATGTTTACTGCATGATTAGTTTGTAAAATTCACACACTAGGCACTGTCTAACACAATACCCCTTATCACTTTCCCAACTCAAACCCTTTTGTCTTTAAATGGCTATTTTGGGTATGTAACTGAGCTGTACAACGGACACTTCAGAATGTCTGCGGTGAGGTGAAATGGGGATTACACTTATATTACACTTATTGGTGTGCATGCGTGCGTGTACACGTGCGCGCGTGCTTGCTTGTCCAAACTGATGCTGATTTATAGTGCTAGCTCACTGAGATACCATGCCCCAGTTTAACATGAATTCCCCACTCAGACACAGTATACTGACTCCGAGCTGACCAGTCCTTGTTTTAGCCCCTTAATGCCGAGAGTCAGGCAGGGTAACAACAAGTACTAAAATGAGTGTTTAAACATGAATACACACGACGGTGGATTTGTGATTCCTATTTAATTTCTTCAAACAAACAATTAATAATCATAACTTCATAATTATAAACATTAAACTAAATGTGATATAAGAAATTTACCATAGCTTACACATGCTACAAGCGGTTAGGTCCATCAAACATGCATGTGAAGAAAGAATTAAGGTTAGCATGAATGAATGAAGTATTTTATAGTATTGCTTTATCATGCTCAGCTATACTTGTATATATGATATTATAAGTCGTGGAATAAAACCTAACAAGCTTCGCATAAATTCACATACCGCGTACACCCCTTGTGATACTGCTACAACACAGTCATCTTGCCGACATGTTTCAATCTGCCATTGTAAAAGAATTAAGACAAATTGAAAATTGATAGAAAGCAGTTGTGCTATTGAGCTGAGATTAATTTTCATTGACTTGAAAACAACTTGCAGCTTTTACCTTTGTAGTGGGGCGCAAGTGATTTAGTCTCCAGCTCATAAATCTGTGAGCAGTCTGTTTTCTTCATGACAAGGTATAAGGGATTTATTCTCAGAAGTTCAATGTTGACACAAAGTGACTACCAAAATCAGCTTGGTAGTTTTATAGAACCTATCTGAAGTTTGGCATTCACATAAAATATAATGTTAACTTCTCCTCCAATGGGCGTTGTGGATTTAGTCGATTATATCAGCAAGTTGGGTGTCAATATGGCTGCAAACCTCCTACAACTTAAGCTTCCCTCATTTTTTCCCAGATTCTTCAAACTCATCAATTTAACCTGATATCATTCAACTGTTTGGCAACTATATTTCAACATGTGACTGATATTTACATGCAGTAAATAGCTCCTACTGCACTCAACTCTCTATATGCATCTCACATTTAACCTGACACAGCTCACTGAGAGCAACAAAACTGTTTTGCTCACTGTGGTAGATGCAAAACTTCACTCAGAAAATAGACTGCTCTGAACTGATAGATGCACCAGTAAAATCTATTTTCTCTGCTACAACTGCCGCCAGAGACATGCAAGAGGGAGATGAAAATGTTCAGCACATTATAAGCCTCTTACTTATTATTATGGTTGGTTTATAAAGCAAACCAAAAACCACTGAATTTAGAAAATATTCTTTTCACTGTAATTATTTGTGGGTGTATACATGCAGAGATTCAACCACCTACATTGAATATTGGGCCAAAATATTTATAAACCGAACTAACAACACATACAAGGCCTAAAAGCATTTGAAGCTTCAGAATTTATTCAGAATTTAGGTGAGGTGAAATTGGGTTTAACGTCACGTCCAAGATTATTGCACTTATATAGCGAAGTGCATGTATGTGTGTGTCTTTGTGCGGCTGCTTGTACTGGACTGATGCCGATTTATAGTGCTAGCTCACTGAGATACCATGCCGCAGTTTAACATGAATACCCCACTCAGACACAGAATACTGACTCCGAGGCGACCAGGCCTTGTTTTAGCCCCTTTATGCCGAGCGCCAGACAGGGTAACAACAAGTACCATCTTTTAACGTCTTTTGGTATGAAGCGGTTGGGGATCGAACCCCGGACCTTCTGCTCTCCAGGCGGACGCTCTACCACTAGACCGCGAGGCGGTCTTTAATATGTGGGAAAGCAGAGATGCAGTATATGTAGATATATATGTTACAGTGAATGTTTATAATCAGGCAATATATTAACTGATTCACTCAGGCACTGTATATATTGACTGAAAAATGAGACTGGAGTTTCAGGTTGACTGAAATGAATTGGACTATGTTCTGTTTGTTGTTTAACATCGTACTCAGCTATATTGCAATCAGATGACGGCGGTCTGTAAATAATTGAATCTGGACCAGACAATCCAGTGATTTACATCATGAGCATCGATCTTTGCACTTGAGATACCATGATATGCATCAACCAAGTCAGTGAGTCTGATCACCCGATCCCATTAGTTGCCTCCGACGACAAGCATGGGTTGCTGAAGACCTTACTAACCCATAATCTTCACAGGACCAAACAGATATGTAGATAAAGAAGGGCTCCACATGTTTCCTTCCTTCACTACTTCACTGTACACAACCAACACACAGTCCTACCATCCTACCTACATCCATCCTCACAGTGAATCACTTCCAGGGACAGTTTAGACCTTGATCAGTTTAACTTCTTTGATAGGCATTCTTTGATGGACAATTCTTTGACCTGAATGCCAAAACATCATAACCCCAACAACGATTCTGAATGCACATTCCTCCTAAAGATCTCTGTCTGCCGTCATCACAGGATCTAATGTGGAGAGTAGCGACATCACCTTGAATGTCAGGGTGAATTACACACTCTCCACATCTAACAATTACACCTCTCCACATCTCCAAATCATATTAAAGGTACAATCAGCTGTATGCAAGCTCAAGTTAACATGAACAAAATGTGTGTTTTTTTAAGCTGTCACTTAAAACATATTTCATTCCTTGAACACACTAATACTGTCCTGACCACAGAAAAAAGGCAAGTTGTCAGCCATATGACCAACCATGTCTGATTATTTCATGTCCAGATTTCAAACTTTTCCTAAACTTAATATCAACATTTTCAGTGGATCAAATAGGTTCCTTATCTGACCTTGGCCTTTCTATTTAGCTGGAAGAAACACTTCACCCAGATGTATTTCATTCAACTTTCATCAACCTATAATCTGCTGAAGTTCTTGCATACTACTTAGCCAACCTGGTTGTTAAATTTCAGCAACGTGGGTGATTTTAAACGTTAAGTTTACAGTTGTAAACAGGGTGGGGGGATTTTAAACATTTCAGTATACAGTGGGGTAAACAGAGCCGGTGGTTTTAAACGTGAAAACCTACAGAAGTGTAAACAGGGCAAGTAATCTTAAATGTTAACAGCTTCATTAATCAAGGACCAAAACAACAAAAGCTTTACACACTGATTCCCAATAGAACATTACACATTATCTAAACATCTGTTTTTTGTATCAAAATGTTTCTATAAAACAAAAATAGCAAATTGTGCAAATTCACTTCAAACCTCCATGCTGCAAAAAACACTCAATCAAAATCTGTAGCTGGACATGCAAGGATTGCCCTTGATGTGGCTTACTATAACGTCAGCCAAGTTTAAACCAGAGTAAACAACAGTCAAAGAAGGATACCATTACCATGCCGCAGTCAGAAACAGGCAACCAATTACTCATTTAATTATCACATACAGGCCATCAAACTTGCAAATTCCACACCAGACAACCAAGTCGTGATAGAGGGTCTTTCGGGAGTCTTTGTTGGGCAATTCAGGCCCAGTATTTGAACCTTGGAGGTCTGTATGAATAATGAGAAGGGAACTTAACCAGCGCTACCTACAAAGATAAAAGTCTTGACTGCTTCTTGGCACTGGTGGAAAACTAGCATGAAATCTATGGGAGGGAATTACCATATATAGATTGTATATGTTATGTGCTAATAATTGTACAGTTATCTCCTTCATAAAACACATAGTTCCTGTCATGTAGATTAGGATTTGTTGATGCCACTGTAGTTACAGTTTTCATAGATTCATAAAACTTTTCTGAATGTTTTTGTCATGAATAGCCACATTCTGAGGTGTTAAGTTGGAAGATTTTGTTAAAAGGTCAAGGAGGGAGTTTGTTTATAAGGTTGTGCATATCGTTTGGTATGATGCAGCCAGGGGAAAGAGCTACTGGCTTTTAGCTCTCCAGGCAGGTGCTCTACCACCAGACCACGGAGGCGGTCTCAAGTACCAAGTATATTGTTTGGTATGATGCAGCCAGGGGAAAGAGCTACTGGCTTTTAGCTCTCCAGGCAGGTGCTCTACCACCAGACCACGGAGGCGGTCTCAAGTACCAAGTATATTGTTTGGTATGATGCAGCCAGGGGAAAGAGCTACTGGCTTTTAGCTCTCCAGGCAGGTGCTCTACCACCAGACCACGGAGGCGGTCTCAAGTACCAAGTATATTGTTTGGTATGATGCAGCCAGGGGAAAGAGCTACTGGCTTTTAGCTCTCCAGGCAGGTGCTCTACCACCAGACCACGGAGGCGGTCTCAAGTACCAAGTATAATGTTTGGTATGATGCAGCCAGGGGAAAGAGCTACTGGCTTTTAGCTCTCCAGAGCTCTCCAGAGCTACTGGCTTTTAGCTCTCCCGGGCAAGTGCTTTACCACTAGACCACGGAGGCGGTCTCAAGTACCAAGTATATCTTTTGATATGATGCAGCCAGGGGAAAGACCCTTTAGCTCTCTGGGAAGAGATCGAATGAATGGGTGAACAGATAAATGATTAAATGAGTGAATGAGTGAATGGGTGAATGGTTCAATGAGTGAATGGGTGAATGGGTGAATGGTTTAATAGTTACAAACACCTTCCACCATGTATGCAATATACAACACAGGAGCATGTTAATGTCTTGTGTGCAGGTCACTGACACCTGTTACAAACACCTTCCACCGTGTATGCAATATACAACACAGGAGCATGTTAGTGTCTTGTGTGCAGGTCACTGACACCTGTTACAAACACCTTCCACCGTGTATGCAATATACAACACAGGAGCATGTTAGTGTCTTGTGTGCAGGTCACTGACACCTGTTACAAACACCTTCCACCGTGTATGCAATATACAACACAGGAGCATGTTAGTGTCTTGTGTGCAGGTCACTGACACCTGTTACAAACACCTTCCACCATGTATGCAATATACAACACAGGAGCATGTTAGTGTCTTGTGTGCAGGTCACTGACACCTGTTACAAACACCTTCCACCATGTATGCAATATACAACACAGGAGCATGTTAGTGTCTTGTGTGCAGGTCACTGACACCTGTTACAAACACCTTCCACCATGTATGCAATATACAACACAGGAGCATGTTAGTGTCTTGTGTGCAGGTCACTGACACCTGTTACAAACACCTTCCACCATGTATGCAATATACAACACAGGAGCATGTTAGTGTCTTGTGTGCAGGTCACTGACACCTGTTACAAACACCTTCCACCATGTATGCAATATACAACACAGGAGCATGTTAGTGTCTTGTGTGCAGGTCACTGACACCTGTTACAAACACCTTCCACCATGTATGCAATATACAACACAGGAGCATGTTAGTGTCTTGTGTGCAGGTCACTGACACCTGTTACAAACACCTTCCACCGTGTATGCAATATACAACACAGGAGCATGTTAGTGTCTTGTGTGCAGGTCACTGACACCTGTTACAAACACCTTCCACCGTGTATGCAATATACAACACAGGAGCATGTTAGTGTCTTGTGTGCAGGTCACTGACACCTGTTACAAACACCTTCCACCGTGAATGCAATATACAACACAGGAGCATGTTAGTGTCTTGTGTGCAGGTCACTGACACCTGTTACAAACACCTTCCACCGTGTATGCAATATACAACACAGGAGCATGTTAGTGTCTTGTGTGCAGGTCACTGACACCTGTTACAAACACCTTCCACCGTGTATGCAATATACAACACAGGAGCATGTTAGTGTCTTGTGTGCAGGTCACTGACACCTGTTACAAACACCTTCCACCATGTATGCAATATACAACACAGGAGCATGTTAGTGTCTTGTGTGCAGGTCACTGACACCTGTTACAAACACCTTCCACCGTGTATGCAATATACAACACAGGAGCATGTTAGTGTCTTGTGTGCAGGTCACTGACACCTGTTACAAACACCTTCCACCGTGTATGCAATATACAACACAGGAGCATGTTAGTGTCTTGTGTGCAGGTCACTGACACCTGTTACAAACACCTTCCACCGTGTATGCAATATACAACACAGGAGCATGTTAGTGTCTTGTGTGCAGGTCACTGACACCTGTTACAAACACCTTCCACCGTGTATGCAATATACAACACAGGAGCATGTTAGTGTCTTGTGTGCAGGTCACTGACACCTGTTACAAACACCTTCCACCGTGTATGCAATATACAACACAGGAGCATGTTAGTGTCTTGTGTGCATGAAATTGACATATTATTGTTTGATCCAGCAAGCGCCTGCAGCACACTACGCCTTACACAGGAATAGTGTAGATATTGAAAACCTGACAACAATGTTGGAAACTGCATTCAAGCGTGTTACAGACAATGTTTGTAACCCATCTGAAGCCAAATCCTGCCAATCCTGTAACCCTGATGTCCATAATGATAACAGTATGCTGAAAACTTGCATAAACAGTACTAGCCTTATTACCACATTCATCAGTGTATATATACAGCCTATTAACATCAGTGTCAGCAAGGCTGATATCCAAACCCTTGTAGATTACACTAATATCAGTGGAGGATATTGGAAAATGTCCATGATTAGACCAGCTCTACTGTTTACAACTGGGATACATTTCATTATGATGGTTTGCGATTCATAAACCTGTTGTCATTCAGTGATTGATTTCTTAGATTGATTCCATGCATAACTTCGCAGCCATTGTGGGCGCCCAATTTCCAGTTTATTTAATTTTGAGTGAAAGCAAACAGTGACCTTTTCTGCTAATCCCTCTGTTATCTTCATACTGGAGAGTGAATGAGTCAGCAAGCTAGCCGTTACACAGATTTGAAAAGTATCTCATTTATATCATTGCATGTCAGTTTAATGGTGGAGGAAAGCCCAAAGAGATTCAGGTTTCAGATTGACATTGATCCCTTTTGTGAAACCAACGAGTATGTTGCTGACAAACCAAGGATGATAATCAGTGATTAGCTTATATTTGGACATCAATCTGAAAATGAATTGTTCAGCAATAGATGACTGCATCATCCATGCACATGGAGAATGGAAGATGAGAGCTAACATTTTTTAGGAAATTCAACTTCAGTCTATTCCCTTCACTTCCAAGTTAAACTGGGAGCCAGGCAGCGTAACAGCAAGTACCATCTTTTTATGTCTTTTGGTATGACGTGGCTGGGAATTGAACCATTAACCTTCCGCTCTCCTGGTAGACGTTCTATCCACTAGGCCATGCAGTCGGTTCAAACAAAACAAGATGTTTGAATTATGTCAGCAAGACTCCTACACTGTGATATCCACTTCATGTTCCCAACTGCATGTTAACAAATTGATGTTCTTCATAATTAGTAGCACTAAAGAACCACATGTTGGTCTAAAAAAAACAGATAAACAGCCACGGGCTCTGTAGCTCACCTCTTTTCATCAAGAGGAACAACAATCAATGCAATTGGTTAAAAAAGATGTGGGGAAAACATGCCACAGTGTTGAAACTTACATACTGGCCACATTATGTCAATAAAGGCCAAAATAGTTTTTGTTTAAATTGGTTGCCATAGAAACAAGACTAAACTATGGATAAATATGAAGTCAAACGTAAAGGGAGTGTTAGTGGAATCATCCATGCCAAGTTTCAGCTTGATTGCCCGATGGTTCCAGAGAAGAATTTCATTATATAGAATTCAATACTGGATGATGGATTGGCACCAACATCACAAGAGATGAACTGAACATGTCTGTACTAGGGTCCACATTTCGCAGTTACAGTGGACACACACAGAAGGAGTTCAATATGTAAAGAAAAGCTGCTGATGTTGAAAAGCATCCCAAGACAGATGATGGTGGATGAATCTCTACAAGCTTGCAGGCCCTACTTCACATGTTTGTACAGTGAAACCTCATTAATCTGGACCCTGCTGGACCAGACAGCTACCGTCAGGAACGACTACCTATACTCCCAAAAGATGTTTAGGACCACCTGATTCTTTCTTGTTATAATCATAGTTAATCTGTCATGGCATGGTCTTTAACTTTCATTAACTGGTATATATACAAAGGACATTACACATACTACGTTAAGACCACAATAAATGTTTAAAATCAAATATCCATGTTGTATAATTGACATGGTACAAGCATCTCAATATATTATTTTTGCTGATAAAGTGAGGACTAATATCTATACAAAAAATGGAATTACAAGAAAATTGCAGTCACAAGAATTTTTTGTGGGACTTATTTGCCATAAAACACGAATAATGGAATATATTTCTAAACGTGTCAGTCACACAGGCAGATCAAAGGGCAAACTTGGTAGGGCAGTACCCAATCAATTGCCAATATTTTCAAGAGCAATGTTTGAATCTAATGACCCAGCTTTTTTCTGCAAATGCTCAAAGCAAGACTTAAATGCTTCAATAAAACACTCATCTGAAACTTCAAAGAGATACAGATTGACTTATGAAACAATATTTAGACATCAAACTGCTCAAATTAGATTTCTCCTCACAACAGGTCAATATAGCAAGACTGAATTTCTTCAGTATTACTTTTTGTTTATTATCGCATAACATTTAGAGTTACCTGCCCTTGGCATATTCAATCATACAAGCAAGAAAAATATTGTAATGTAGACAGAAAACAAATATATAGGTTTTAGAATTCAAAGTAGTCAGAGATGAATCTGGTTCATGCTGAAAGTAAAAAAACTGCAGGTCACAGCTCACATAGTATTACCGTATTCGACATAATAAGTGCCCCTCTCTAATAAGCGCCCACGGCGATATTTGCTGATATATTGGCTAGTGAACAATCCCAATTAGCACCCCTTCTGATTGATCAATGTACACAAGACTTAATTATGGGCAACTAAATTCTGGAAAAATAAATCTGTCATACATAAACATTTCAGGCTGTCAACATAAACCATGAAATTTATCTCTCAACTCTTGTTTTTTTTACCAAAACAATATTCTTATAAGAGCCCCCTATTTCTAATTTTGAGCACGCCCTGGGCACTTATTACGTCGAATATAGTATTACATTCAGTGTTTCACTAAATCCAGATATACCAATGGTTGCTACCAGAAGCTCGTTAATTGTCACCAAGGATGCTCGTTTAACAATTATTAATATCAGTTATTTGTGTACAGATGATACATTTTCATCAGCTATTCAACTCAAATAGCAAAAACATAATTGTGTTCTTCCTCTGTATAATGGTGTTGACATTACCAATTTTTGTTTTCAAATCTTAAAATGAAAGGTTCAAGCTGACTCATGTGAAAGTGTTGATTTGAACTAAAAGCATCAAGGTAGTTTTATTTATCGTGTTTGTTGTGTGCTGAAGATCTTATAACATAGGTGGGTCTAGAGGGGGGTGCAGTATAACAGAAAAAAAGTTCACCATCCCTACACAATTTGTTTTAAAGAGCATTGAAAAATGATTATGCAACATAACTATGATGAACATTTGGAACCAATTTGGGGCACTAGACTTTTACTCATAGGTTAAGTTTTACCCATCCTTTTTGGATCCTTTATACTGTAACATAAATATGTCCGATAGTTTTTTTCTTATGTTATCGTAAACAAATACCTAAGAATCCAACTTGGGCCAAATCCATTTTTTGTAAACATCCCATGCCAATCATCCAGTTGTGTACATTTCACATAGACACTGTCGCTCACATACAATAGTGGCCGACTGGGAATAAATCGGTAATTAACCTCTTGGAAGATATTCCCCACAGATCAATCAACCAGGGATTGAGGAGTGTGCATTTCCCAACATGTGGCCTGTATCTACCAGCTGATTAATGTCAATATCATATCTCTTAATCTCTGGCAATTCTATACACGCAGGAACCAGTGGAAGGAATAGTCTGGGCATGATAAACATGAAATATACAAATTACAGATTTGGTATGATTGATCAAGCTATGAGGTCAAAGACAAAGTCTAGAATTATCTATGGAAATATTCAGCCATTAAACACAGGAAGATTTAACATACACCATGCACACATCATTGCACCGTTACATCTCTGACAAGCTGAAAGAAAGATACACAATTTATGGAAGTCAGGTTTAGTGTTAAATGTTTATTGTGGCTTAAAGAACAGATATATATGTTGTATAAATGTTCTTGGTTGCTGCTGACAGATCCAATGGCATACTGAATTAACATGTCGCCCAAACAGCTACACCATCTGGTGTCTGCTTCTCCTAAGAGAATGGAATGGGATGTTGGTACTGTTGGCACACTGTTTGCTTTGTTCTGAGGTAATAATTTAGTTCTGAATTTGCTTTCAAAAATAAATTTTAAGAAATGTTGACTGGAATATGCAGTCAAGAATGTTTCAGAAAGTATTTCATAATGACATATCATTTAATAATAGAGAGATAGAAAGAGTGATAAAAACGTATGATTGAGTGATGAGGAAATGATGACAGGCAATCAACCAAGTCATCGCACTATCCAATTAGTCACCGTCTAAAATAAGACTAGGCTGGTGAAGGTGTAACCTGGAATCATTTGGTCAAGGCTTACATACATATCAGGCCACTGAAATCCAACTTAGATAGACCTAATCTGAGCATAAAACCACCTTAACTAAAACTACTGGTTGAAACAAAGTGAAAGTGTAGTGGCCAGTCTATATTTCTGGTAACCCTGGTAACTGACCTTTGACTCAAAACATTAGAATCGGACAGACCTATCACCATGTTTGATTAGTGAGTGTGCAATCTGGAGTCAAGGTGATGGAAATTCCCAGGGCCCTGCTGCCAGCCATTAACTGGAATATTACACTACTATATCACTTTGTACTGGCACCTTCCTAAAACTAACTATGACATTGGTTTTAAGTCTGGGCCTGCCTCACTTAAACGTGAATAGTTTCAAATTAATTTTAAATGTGTTGCATCTGAAACACAACATTAGAGAATTATTGAAAATATGTCATTGAGTGAGTGATTGAGTTTGGTTTAACACTGCTTTGGACAGTATTTCAGTTATATCATGACGTGACAGCTATATGTGGGAGGAAAGCTTGAAGTGATGCAGGTCTTAAACATTTACAACTTTGGTAAAACCCACAAGTATAGGCACGGTTCTGACAAACCAAAAATAATAATTAGGATGAATTTTGTTTCAAAAACTAAAAGAAGGCACGGCTCAGAGTCGCAACTCTCCACAGTAAATATCATGCATCTGAGATGCCTGGGCCACATGTACCCCCGGCAGTGATGGATTGAATAAATGTGATTTGAAATGCCTTTCAATCATACTATCGGGAAGATTGCCCAATGGGACACTGTGGTTTTACTTCTGAGCATGGTGCTAAAACCAAGAATGTTTAGAGGAGAGAATCTTGGATTCAATCCAACAACCAGTGGATCCTTGCACAGCTAAGGGGTGTAACTCCTGCAGCAATGTTTACTACCGAGCCACATTTGATAACAATAAAAGTATTTCAGTAATATGATGTCATGGAGAAAGGCAAACAAGAGGCAGAGCATAGATGTTAACAATTTCCACATGTGAGACACATACATCAGCAGCCATTGTGACCAATCAATTCCCCATTTCAGGTCAATTCATAATAACCCTGGATTACCACTGACCCCTTTTACTCAGAAATGTTTCCCACATAAAACACATTATTTTCTTCTCAAAAGAAATTGTAAAGAATAAACAGCCAAGTATGAGGAGTATATAAGGTTTGGAAGAAAATGTCATACTTGGCTATCAGAAGGATCAATGAAATATGCATTGACCACACAGTTATAGACGTAATGCATATGCATGAGGTGCCAAGCTCAGTAGAGCCCCTCTACAAAATAGCAGGCCTGTTGTGTCCAGGAAGGATTAAATGAATAAACATGAGTGGTTGCAGTCAAGGTCTGTAAGCTTTTATGGCTAAGTGGCTTGAAGCTGTGACAGAATTAGGTATTCAATAGGAAGACCCCCATTTATTGGCTTTGACCTTGACTCAGGTTAGGTAACCAGTAGTCCCCCAATTAAACAACCTTGATAGCGCTGCATAACATACAGCCTCCAGTGCAAGTTACTTTCCTTTACTTCCACAGTTCCATTACAGGTGGCAAGGACTGTGTTGGAAATTTATTGGTGTTTTTTTTTACCCTTTGGTTAACAAATATATTGAGTGTGAGTATCACAGTGAGATAAGTGTAAGGAGGATTCTATATGAACATGTAATTTTGCAATGTTTTGTTTTTTAATACATCATTGTTGCTTTATGAAAAATATCGGACAATTCTTTAAGTGATATACATTCTCACATTCCAATGATATCCATTTAATGCTTACCAATGATATACTGGGTGCCTCCAATCCATGTTGAGAAGGCTTTCCTCTTTGATTCCGGTGACCCCGGGTGTGACCGGGAGTGAAACTGACCATCAGCCCCAATGTCAGACATCGAGTGGTGTGGGAGGTCATCCACATCAGTCACCGTCACGGTGGGTAAGTCTGTCAAAGACTGACTGTTGTTCATCCTCAAAAATAGTTCTCTGTTTCTCAATCACAGTCCTTTGAGTTTAGCAGGTCATTTCTTGCATAGATATATGTACAAAATATACGATGACTGACAGACGTATTTCACAAATCATCTGATCCAGTTTCCATCTGTTCTGCAGCTTCAAAACAATGTATATGTCTCAAGCCTTCCAATTATAATTGCACACTTCCTGCAACAAGAACAAACTCTACACCAGGGCTTCTAATGTAATTTTCATGACACTGACAAGCTAGCTACTTCAATCTTGTAAGGTGTACATTCCAGCATGTTGAACACATTACATGGAACATTATGTTCATGAAACGTCTTCAGATTCCACATATCTACCATCTCATCCATTTACAGACTGATGAACAACACAACCTCCTCACAACTGTTACTCAACCAATACAAGTATGTTATAAATGAAGAGACCTTCAAACTATCCAAACCCAGCAAATGTGATCAACACAGCACAACTTGGACAACTCTATAAACACCATCAAAACAGAAACAATGAACTCCTCACATTGACAACAGAAGCACTAGGTATGACAAAAAAATTAAACAACATCATACAAAAACATGTTAATTTAGTTGGACATGCAGTTATGAAGTCATTACAACACTGTTAGTGTTTAAATCTCCTGCTGTCAGTGTGAAATGTACGCCAACAAGTACATGTCATTAACAATTACATCACTTGTGCTTCTACATTACATAACTGTGCCATGCAAAGCAACCTGAAACTAAGTAATTCAACACATCCCAAAGTAATCTGTCTTCAAGACCTGGAGAATAAATTGAAAAATAAGTCCAACAAAGTCCAGAATGATTGGTGTGTCTTGTTTAATTTGTCTCACCTCTGAAATTAAGCATTGGTCTGGGCTCCATTTGAATTATATTTTTCTATTTTTGCAGATATTAAGTTTTAAATAAGAAAACTATATTTCTGGAACTTAACATCAGTCTTACTCTAAAGGTTTGATATAAGGAAACAGTTGCAGCTCCATTACACATGTTGAAAAAATAAAAATATATTGATAATAATAATAATAATAATAATAATAATTATCAAAAAACAAGATTATCTAATGAATTTAATGAGACTGTCCAACACATTGTCAGTGGATGCCCAGCTTTGGCACAAATGCAGTATCTTAAACGACATGATGGTGTAGCGCAATCATTATGTTACTGTCTTTGGCATGCTTGTGGTATTGACAGAGAGGTCCACCCATGGTACGACCCGGAATATGTAGAGGGCATCATGGAAAAGGATAAATATATAATTCTTTGAAATAGGCCCATTTACAGCCTCAGATGCATCCAGGCCAACAAACCTGATCTTGTCCTTTTTGATAAATCCAATGAACTCATTTATATCATTGCATTTTCTGTCCCTTTTGACACTAATGAATAATAATCCATAGATACTGAAAAAAACAAGTGTGTTTGAGACAGGTCAAATAATAAAATGTCACTTCATCGATCTATTGCTGAAAAAGAATGATTCTTCAATCAAAGGACATCATTATAAGGGAGCATTATTGTCATTTAAGATAATTCTTACAGGAGAATATTTTCAATCAAATGCTATCATTGAATAGTAGTTTATTTACTTATGGTAATGTCATCATTATTTAAGAATTTACAAGTTTTTAATTAAATAAAAGCACTTCACAGTCCAAGTATTTCATTAACATAGCCCCTGTTCAAAAGGCCTACAGTTAAGACACAGATAACACACAAGCCATGAGGCTTTCTCAACTTAATTAATGTTGTAAGTCCCAATTAAGCCTTGATAATATGGCAGTATATCAAACTCATGATGGTTAATTAAAGGTTTTCATGAGTAGCTTAAGATTTATATTATCCAAGATGACATTCAGGTGAAGGTTGTTGTTAATTAGGACATGTGGCACTGGACACTGGGAAATAATTACTTCAAAATCATTTCACCTTAAAGCTGAAGTTCCCATGACATCGTGACCTTGGACATAAAGTTGATTACTGATGTATGCAAAATGGGTTTGTTTGTTGTTTTACAAGTCTGGACAATCCAGTGATTGACATCATGAGCATCGATCCACTCAATTGGACCATGTCAGCAAGCTTGACCACACTCGATCCCTTGAGTCGCCTTTTAAGACAAGCATAGTCGCCTTTTACATCAAGCATGGGTTGCTGAAGACCTATAATACCCTAGATCTTCACGGGTCGTATGCAAAATGGGAACAATTGTACACCATGCACTTCCTGTAAAAAGATGACCTCCTACCAATTTTGACAAAATGACCTTAATCTCTGAACTCTTATAACTATGAGGGCAAATTCATTTTTTAAGTTACTTTAAGTGATGGATAAAATAATACATCTCCAGCAGCATACAAATCATCATTCTGAAGAGATAAGCAAATTAGTTTCATAAACATGTCCATGTTATCAGGTAGACAAACTGGAATCTGGCACCATGTCATGATATCAGGAACAATAAAACGCCAAACATCGAGGCAACAAATAGACACCATGTGCTACATCTCCAGATAGAAGAAAAAGAACCCTTGTGAAAAGAAAATTGGAAATCTTCAAACTGTAAACAAAGTTTGAATCCCCAAACACTCTCTACACAGACAGGTTTCCAGCAGATAACCGTACCATGCACTTCATATCATTTTCCCGTTATTTTAGTTATTTTCATTAGGCGTGTGTTTCTGATATGATGACAGATTTTAGAATGTTCATAGTTTAAACCTTAGAATTATTGCAAATAGCTCGGAGTCATGATGGATTTTTTGTGCAACATTTTCCAGAGTAATTTGGAGAGCGGAACACATGCTGTTTATTACGTAGTAAACTGAACATAAGATTCGGTGATGGCTGTATAAAGGCCTGGCATCAAATACGTTCGTTGCATGAGGCATCATCAACAATGGCAGCCAGATATCTCCAAGATAGAGGGTGCACAGAATAATATTTACCATAGATATGAATACCAATAAAGACTTAATCTTGAATATTATGAATATATTAAGATAATGTAACATTTGGCAAAAAACAAAAACAAATTGAATAAAATCACATCCCTCATAAGTTGCTCACACATAAAGAAGTTATCACCAATACAGAAGATATTATCATCAATAGATATTTCCAGTACTGACATTATTGTCAATACTAAGGTTGACATTATCAATACTACATTTGATAACAAGAATACTGAAGTTGATAACAAGAATACTAAAGCTGATAACAAGAATACTGAAGTTGATAACAAGAATATTAAAGTTGATAACAAGAATTATAAAGTTGATAAAAACAATACTGAAGTTGATAACAAGAATACTAAATTTGATAACAAGAATACTGAAGTTGATAACAAGAATACTAAAGTTGATAAAAAGAATACTAAAGTTGATAGCAAAAATACTAAAGTTGATAAGAATACAGAAGTTGATACCAAGAATACTGAAGTTGATAAGAATACTGAAGTTGATAAGAACACTGAGGTTGATAAGAATACTGAAGTTGATAAAGTAAGCTACCTCAGTGAAAATCAGTTGCATATAAGGGTACCAGAGAGTTTAAAATTCAAATTCAAATTCAAATTAAAAAATGAAATCATCAATTTGTAATATATAGCTATCAAACTAGGCATATAGAATTTTCACCCCAAGAAATGACTTACACTAATTACATCTTTAAATCAACAGTAAAAAGTTTTAAGTTTTAAGAAAGTATTTGAAACCAAGTTTCAGTACATAACTCATTCAATAGGGTAGAAAAGTGTTTCCTGATTTCAGTCTTACAAGCCTCCAGTAAGGTTTGCCTGTGTGAGGATGTTGGAAGAAGTATCACATGCCTTCTGGCCACCCATGCCCCTAACTAGTATTATTTAGTTGTGCACATTATTGATTTGACATACCACTATTGATTTATTTTTTAATAGATTGACCTTCATTGCATAATGATAGGTGTAATATAATAATATAATCCTGAAAATGTACTCTTGGCCTCCAAGACAAGCCAGACAAGTGTTTTCTTTAACTTCTTTTGAGCAGTATATATCACAAAGATGAAATTGAACAGAAAGGAGAATGTATCAGAAACCTCACTGGTAACAAAATCAAGTGATCATTGATTTCATTTTCTGTTGTTATAGATTAACATAAGGAAACTGGAAATTTCAAGAAAACCATTCATCACCAGTTCCTGAACTACATTCACAGAAGCCAATCTCAATTTCCCAGAAAGGTCATATACAGTTTCACAGGCCAGGATAGTCTTCTTTGATATAAATCATTGATTATTCTTATCTGTAAGCTATATCTGACACTGGCCTGGCCAAATCTACCACTGGGTTGTCAGTTGGCAATTGTTGTTAATCAGATAATCAAGTAAATACATTCATTATCTCACCAGTGATTAAGGGAGTGAGGCTGGACTTATGCAGGAACTGCACAGTCAGACGCACGATTGACACAGTGTGCACATAGGTTTTTATGTTCATACTTTCAAAAACACAAAATAATAATGAAGTCAGTCAATAAAGAAGTCAATTGATAAATAAATAGATATGTGTTTGTGTTCTCAACCTTTTAGGAAACTTACTAATTTAACATTATACTGTTATTAGAATCAAGTTTATCTGTGAAAACGAATATTTTGTATAATTTGACCTATTCTGTCTCTGACCCCAAATTATTCACAGTAGTTAAATTTTATACTCAGCACTTAATGAGCTAGTGCTTAACCTTCATTTGTGACATATATATTTTTAGAATCTGTTTGCTGATGATGAACTAATCCTGAATAACAGAAACATGCATCATATCCAACCCTGAGGGGAGCAGGATATTTTTATTTGAACAGTCTACCTACTGAGGGAACCAGCATTAGCAATGCTATATATCGAACTCTACTTAAGGCACATATATGTAGTTATGTGCTTACGAGCTCTCAATTTATATTTGTTGCGTGGTAATATTTGCTCTTAATTGATATTACTTCTTATATTCTTTCACATTGTATCACCTTAGGAAAAATGTATCCCTTTTATAACAGATAAAATGCCAGAAATTTGATTATATTTATTATTCTTGACATGGCTATGTGTGCAACAGTGTTCAGCCTTTAATTGTGCTTGTCTTATGAGGACGAATAACATACTGGCTAATCTATTGCATGAACATAAACTGAGACTTAGGGGCACATTTTAGGGGCAGGTGCATAAGGGTGTAACAACTGAACGAACTCTCAATGCATTCCCTATGTCCATGTCCCGATACAAATACATCAAAATAGCTCTACACCATCAATAGTATTGAGAAATGTAAAAATACACATATATGATAAATTCTTAACGTTTCATTCATTGTGAACAAAAACAGTTTTGCGAAGTGGTATTTCTTCGCAATATGTTCATAAATTTAGATTTGATAATAATAATCAGAGAAGCTTCAATTACAGATAGTCACGGCGTCACACCAAAGGCTGTATTAAACTGAACCTGTGGCCTGAATACATCATAATCAAATTACTTTTCTGCACACATCAGAAGATTAATCCTGATTAAATGTTTCTCACAAAAGATGGAATTAATTGGGTAGACACTGTATAGTGCCCTGTGTTTTTGTTACACAGCCTAGAGAAGCCATTTGTGAAATGAGCACTTGATGGATACCGTGAACTCCTGCAGCTGCAGCTGTGGTGCGTGGGAGACAAGGTTTGTCATTGTGTGGAACGATGCAAGGGATGTTACCATTCTATACTCATCATAGAAAAAACTATTGCAATAGCCACCCCCACAGGTGAACAATGAGAAAAGACTTTTACACTTATTGACCCAGAACTTCTACAGCACATTCAAACCAACTTTCTACAAGTTACAAGACTTCATCGACAATTCCAGTGCCAGACAAATTGAAAACTGTCTGAGTCGTAGCCAGGAGTGTAAGTATAGCTCTACAGACAGTCAGGCCTTAGATCAATACATTCAGACACATTTTCTATGAGAATATACCAACAGTATAATTTTGATAATTGCAAGTGGTGTGAAAAACTTTTGCCAATAACAAGAATGTAGAAATGGAAGAATTTAAAACATACATAATGACTTCAATCATTTAAATTGTGTTTAGACGGGATTACTTCAATCTTTTTACATCCTGCATTGGTTGGAATACATTTGGGTTAGCTATGTTCAGGATACAATCAACATCATACAGCTGCTTATGACTCACTTGTACTGAGGCTGAAACATTTGGTAAGGCTGCTGGAGCTGCCAATATTCTATTGTGCAAGAAATGTTGCACCATGTGCAAGCTCGTGTCCTACACAAACTAAAAACTGACAGTCTCTGATAACTATCACCAAGCTATGAGGTATTACTTCATACGTATATCCCCTCTGCAATTTGGAATAAATGTTGTCAAGGAATTGTCCCATTAGTTCCCGAAGGAAGATAATTTGTAATCCACAGCTGTGGCAGGGTTATTACCCAAGATGAAAGCTAGGAATAGTATGTGGAGAAAACATGCATTGAGATCTTGCAGTCTTAGGTTTCTGCCATGTTCTATCTACTGTATGACATTAACCAACTGACAAGCATAAAAATAATTAAATGCAAGAACATTGTAACATGACCCCAAATACTTCTTTAACCCTATCAAATTCTTCTTCAACATGAAATTCAGAAGGAGCTGCTGCTCACCATTAGGTAACACATTCTCTTTTCTTTTTCAGCTTATGGATTCAACTGTCCAGGACCAAACAATATAATAATAAAATAAAATAAAATAAAATTAGTTTCCAATATTTTTTATTTGTCTGACCTTTGACTAATTAATGAAATAAACCACTTATGAAATCGAAAAATTAGTTATCTGTTAATTTCATAAATAATATTGAGTCAAATGAATTTTATAAAGTTTCTGGTCACAGCAAACTACCAAGAGAAGCTTCCTCGGACAGATGTTAATATAAACCTTTTTTAGAATTACTTTTTAATTTTTATTTTGACTCAGCCAAGATAATTATACAGTAATATACTGTAAATCATGAAATTAATATGAAAAATATGAATGTCTTGCTCACATTACTGAAGTGACATATTTTTATCACAGCATATTGGAGTCTATAGTCATGTCAGGTTCACTACACATAAGCCGAAACACTGACATACATAAAGCTCACATGTAGCAAAGTAAGGGTGTCAAGTTCATCAAGCAGTCATTATAGTCGCCTACCTTCTACCCAGTGTTGTGCATGACTTTTTAAAATGGTGTACATTATATAATTTTGATGTCCAAGGTCTGTGAAGAAATTAGATATTGCTGTGTTAAGTTTGGGAAATTTGTAAACAGAAAGATCAATGTATCAGTCATCAATATGAAGCTTTACCACCCACTGACTGAAATCATGAGCTACAGTCCACATAAGGACACGCTATCAGCCAAAACCTCACAGCCTGACCAGTCTGTCACTGTAGTCAACCCTTTCAACAAGTATGGGATACTGGGGACCTATTTTTCCTGACATTCCCATTTGGGTGGCCTGTATCGGTGTTGATGATTATGTGTCATTTTCAGACAATAAATCGACATACCGTAATCTTTCCATTGAACATTAAAAAAGCTGGATATAAACATGATTGAGAATCTTATACTGTTTCAACCTCAAAGAAAGATTTTGCTCTTTACTCAAATGTCAATCATTAAAGAGCATGAACCTAACATTGCATCTACAGACAGTGGTATTTCATCATCAGCTTGCTGCTGTAATTGCCACATTATGAAACATACAGCTCAGGCCGGTGACCTTAAGTGCTCTCTTCCCATAACATGAATAGTTTACTACTTGAAGCATGAGAAGGCCCGACTTCATGTTCAGTTGTTCAGTGGGTGAACATTGGTTTGTTTGTTTGTTTGTTTAACACCGCACTCAGCGATATTCCAGCTATATGACAGCGGTCTGTAAATAATCTGGACCAGACAATCCAGTGATTGATATCATGAGCATCGATCCACGCAACTGGGATCGATGACATGCATCAACCAAGTCAGCGAGTCTGACCACCCGATCCCGTTAGTCACCTCTTACAACAAGCATATAGGGGGTGAATGAGTAGATGCTGTCCAACACTACTGTCAGTGAAACTAAATAATAATATTGTCCAGGATCTTGTTTATACTCACGGATTATAGTTTTACATCCCATTTAAGAATCTTTTAAGAAGAGTAGATTGTCCGTAATTGGATACATAAATTTGGTATTTGGTCAAATAAGCTGAGGCTTTAACCACTTAGCTACTTCAATTGAACATGTACATTTGATATGAACATGTTTATATAAATTCACAAACTGTTATCTATTTCTCTCAGAGCAGTATTTATTATCAGCAATGTTTTGCTTCTTTACCAATCTGGATGTCATTTATGAAATATAATATGCTGAAACCAATGGGAGTTGAACATGAAAGCAGGGCAGGCTGTCCCATGAACCACTTGGCCAACACTATTCAGATTTTCAGATTTATTGACCAATACAGATCAAAAGTAATCATTATACCAATTTTTATTAACATACCATTGATTTAATCACTGTTACAGCATCATGGAAAATTTGAGGGAAAATCAAATTGAACTTTCAAATCTATTTTTAAAATTGTAAATGAATAGATAATAACATTGGTCTCATCCCATGCAAATACTGATTTGATTTTTAAAATAATATTTATCTTTACAATATACATCTCTAAAAACAATCATGTTTGTAGTTTCATAAACGCATAATTTCATTGCTAATGCTATCTTGAGTTCAATAGTATCAACAGTTTTTAACTAAGTGTGGGGTTCACCTTAGAGTTGAGCAGTAAACTCAAGCTTTCAATTAATGCATGTGACAAAACAAAAACCTTCATCTTCAGCAAAATCACTAAACCATGATGTCCTGCAAGAGCAGAATAAAAGGACTCCTGCAAGATATTATACTTCAAATAGTTCCAACACATACTAAACGTACATCAGAAATTAGCAGAAATTGTCAGAAACTGGAACTTACTGATATGAACCAAACATCTGCAACAAATAGACATCACCTGAAGATTCCTGAATCAACACCACTGAATCTACAATCCATACGAAACCAACAGAATCTGTCAACACTTGTTATGTATATCCTGACAACACCACTTCACATTCCCAAATCCAGACTCCAAATAGAAATTGATGTGAAACGTACACTATCTGTGTTGAATAACAGTGAAACATAACATTGAATAAGTGAAATATACACATGGCAGAGAATGACATCCACAGTGACCAAGGCGATCTTGACTTCAAGAACACACACAGATCAACCGAAAAATCACTTGAGTATAAAGATAAATTTCAAGCACTGCTATAACCGCCACCAAACAGAATGGGCACTTTAGGTGCACAAGCGATCGACACTCACAAGCCATAACTTGGTCCTCTCTCAGAAAAAGCACAACATTTCTGAAATCCAATCCAACCAAATTGAAATGCACATGAAATATGCATCACTTAATCTGTGCAAACATGCAATTGACACCCGTCTGATATATACAAACAATGAACACAAACAAGGGATTGCTGCACATCCCAACTGCCACTCCGTCCCAAGCAATGCAATCCTCACACTGAGATCTCCCTTTCCACTCAACTACTGCAGATATAGCTCCCAGTAGACATATTCCTCGTATATTTTACCCTCTCCACAGCTTTAAGTCTTCAATATCACCAAACAAACTGATTTAACATACACTACCAGCGAACCATGCACTGCATACTAAATAATTACAGCACAGGCCTTTTGTTTATATATCGCTAGCCAGTACACTTGATAATCGTTAACTGAATTGCTCAAGGCTTGCGACTCACTTACGAGAATTCAGTCGTGTGAACTCAGCTAAGTGTCACAGGAATTGCTTATAACACTTCATTATGGGGAATGAACTTCAGTTCTCGTATAGGGTAAGCTGGTATTATTATGCATGTAAACGGTGACTGTATCGGTACAAATCTTTATGACCCTACTATCTTACATCACCAAGTGTTGTTACCATAGAATTGCCTGAATGTCATAAGCTGGGAATTGGATAAATAGATTATTTACATTAAGGGAGGGTTTAATTTCAAATGGATGCATAAAGGGCCACTGAGATCCATCAATACGTTGTCATCATCATACATGATATTCGCAAAGTGTCAGTGTGTGTGTGTAACTGATGTTTTTGTTCTGAATGTATCTGTGGATAGTATTGATTTTTGTGTACACTGTCTTTTATTGATGTTAGTTATATGAAATGTATTATTAAGTGAAACAAATATGCTCATGCTATTTATATTTGTAATCTTTCCATTATGTTGTCATCACGATATACAACTCAACATTTGATAAGGACATTCTGAGTGTCCAGGTGGGAGACAATTCTGACTGGATGTTTAGAGGTGTCGTACGAATAGAATGCTGGCTGGATCTGATGGATGTTAAGTTACATTAAATAAAAAAAACAGAGGTAAGCATTCATATATGCTTTTGTCTCCTGACTTTCATCATAGTGTGCAATTGGACAGGTTCCCCATCAGGAGTTGAGTGACATTGTTCAGATTCATGCATTCAAGTGAGTTTGGCATGAATGCAACAAAGATTAACTTCATTTCCCATTTATTGTTTAAGTATGTGTAGTGGCCATAAAATTTCCGAGTCCCGTGATGGGATTCAAACCACGGACCTTCTGATCAGAGGTCGGACGCCTTGTCCACATGACCAAAGAGGTTAACCCCGTCAGCAAGCTGACAAGGTAAGGATATCATCTGTGGGATGACTCCACGCCCTGCTACATATGCAATACCTATTGCAATATTGCGGAAATCTTCTAAAACTTTGCATTCATGCTCCCCAGTTCATTTTTGTTTATTATTACTTGAAGTTAAGATTAATATGCATCAGTTACTTGCCCAAATCACATCCTATTCGTACACCCAAATTGCATCCTATTAGTTTCAACCAAATCACATCCTATTCGTACCCCCAAATCGCATCCTATTCGTACACCCAAACTGCATCCTATTCCTACACCTAAATCGCATCCTATTCGTACACTCAAATTGCATCCTATTCGTACCTCCAAATCGCATCCTATTTGCACACCCAAATCACGTCCTACTTGTACACTAACATCTCCAAACATCCAGTCAGATTGAGCCCCATCTGGACACTCAGAATATCCCTATTAAGTGTTTAGGGCTTAGTACTGTATACATAAAACAATAAGAAAGGCAATTACACATAGTATTGTTCACAGTATTCACAATACAAGGGTTGATTGATAAGTTCTAAAACTCACATAGAAGGAGTCGTGTAACGGTGAAACCTTTTTTTGTGTTAGTGAGTGAGTGAGTTGGGTTTTAACAGTATTCCAGTTATATATCGGTGTGTCAGCTTAATGTGGGAAGAAAGCCCGAAGTGGTGCAGGTCTCGGATGTTTACCATGGTGCTGACAAACCTAGAAACATAATTGGGGCGAACAGGGATTCGAACCCACGATCATAGGTTTCTGGCATGCTCAAGGGACACAACTCTGCACAGAAAATCGTGTCGCCTTAGACAACTGGGCCAACTGTGCCCCCTCTTTTTTTTGTGGGCATTACATGAGGTATATCCACAAAAGAGGTCCCATTGTGCCTGCAGAAAGTAGGTGTAGGCACATGGGATATTATTTTCTCCCCTCTTAGAATAACGGAACATCAATTACATGAAGCGGAAGACATTATTTCTCGGAAAAACAGAACCTCCCTGATCGCTGAAAGTATCATCAATTACATGAAGTGGAAGACATTATTTCTCAGAATAACGGAACCTCCCTGATCGCTGTAAGTATCATCAATTACATGAAGCGGAAGACATTATTTCTCAGAATAACGGAACCTCCCTGATTGCTGAAAGTATCATCAATTACATGAAGCGGAAGACATTATTTCTCAGAAAAACGGAACCTCCCTGATTGCTGAATGTATCATCAATTACATGAAGTGGAAGACATTATTTCTCAGAAAAATGGAACCTCCCTGATCGCTGTAAGTATCATCAATTACATGAAGCGGAAGACATTATTTCTCAGAATAACGGAACCTCCCTGATCGCTGAAAGTATCATCGATTACATGAAGTGGAAGACATTATATCTCAGAATAACGGAACCTCGAAGTGGAAGACATTATATCTCAGAATAACAGAACCTCCCTGATCGCTGAAAGTATCACTGATTACATGAAGTGGAAGACATTATATCTCAGAATAACGGAACCTCGAAGTGGAAGACATTATATCTCAGAATAACGGAACCTCCCTGATCGCTGAAAGTATCATCAATTACATGAAGCGGAAGATATTATTTCTCAGAAAAACGGAACCTCCCTGATCGCTGTAAGTATCATCAATTACATGAAATGGAAGAAATTATTTCTCAGAAAAACGGAACCTCCCTGATCGCTGTAAGTATCATCAATTACATGAAGCGGAAGACATTATTTCTCAGAAAAACGGAACCTCCCTGATCGCTGAAAGTATCATCGATTACATGAAGTGGAAGACATTATATCTCAGAATAACGGAACCTCGAAGTGGAAGACATTATATCTCAGAATAACAGAACCTCCCTGATCGCTGAAAGTATCATTGATTACATGGAGTGGAAGACATTAAATCTCAGAAAAATGGAACATCCCTGATAATTATCATGTAATCTTAATCTCACTGTCACTTGGGCAATGTTTACCTCTGATGACATGCTTAACATGCTTTACCAGGTTGACACATGGTACATGGATGGAACTTTTTATGTGTGCCCATCCTTATGGAATCAACTCTAGCTATACATGTACCCATGCTCTCCTACCTAATCGAACCATGGCTACCTCTGTTAGATTTTCTCCAGACTGGAAGATAAACTCCATTACAGTTCGTAGACGCTGCTGGACATTTGATTAAATTAGCAAAATAGTTTGTAACCTTTGACTCTGGTAGCTTTCATGTCTGTGAATTTGACTGTGACGATATGATACAATGATATGAAATATTGTGAATTTAAATATTTCAAATTGCCATTTACAAGTTCATATTGATCATTCACTGATCATTTTGTACCAAAAACTAAAAAGATAGATGAATAAAACATAAAAAATGACTTTGACATTGTTCTTTATTTTTATCCATTTCCCAGACTGCCTCCACTTTGGTCGATGGACAAGTTCATTAATTATGGGTAAATTAGGTCCAAAGTTTTATACTACGACCATTAGACCATGTCATGTTGTCTCAGACTGTACACATTGGGAAGCTACCTCCTGCAAGGCCGGTGGCATTAGCAACACCATAATTGATCCAAAGAATCCACTTTATGAACATGACTGATCATCAAATGATTGATTCATTGAGTGAGTGAGTATGGTTTTACGCCGCTTTTAGCAATTTTCCAGCAATATCACGGCGGGGGACACCAGAAATGGACTTCACACATTGTACCCATGTCGGGAATCGAACCCGGGTCTTCGGCGTGACGAGCGAACGCGTTAACCATTAGGCTACCTGACCGCCCCTCAAATGATTGTGTGTCCTACTGATAGATCAGTAGGCATTTTCACAGAAACTTTGGCAATGAAAACCGTATCAGCTCTTTGGTTGCAAAACTTCTGACATTTGATAAAAAATGCACCAAGCACAACATGTCTCGTGCTAACCTATCTGTCCTAAGCTGATCCAGAAAGGTTTTTGCTATGATTGTGACTATGGATGAATCCTGGGTTCACCACCTGAGCTCAAACAACAATCAAACCTGTGACAGCCTTTAAATTCACCACCACTCAAGAAGGCAAAGGCTGTCACATCAGCTGGTTATGTTATGGCCTCCATGTTCTGGGATGCCAGGGGTGTCACCTTGGTTGACTATCTTCTGAAAGGCCACATAATGAATGGAGCATTTTATGCTACATTTTTGGAGCAATTACTGGATGATGTTAAGACGATAAGATTTCGTAAGCTGAGAAAAGGCCTGCTCTCCCATCGGGACAATGGGCCAGTGCATTGCTATGGCAACAATCCACAATTTTATCATGTGTCTGATCTTGTCTCCATATATAATCACAGTTCATGGGTCCATGGCAATGCATTTGATGGAATATATTGATTTATCTTTTCATATTTGCATTGTTTCAAATGTTTCATTTTTTAACAGTTGACAAATTTGTAATCCAATTTAAAAAATGAATCCCCTCACTACATTTGACTAAGCTTTTACTTATGAAAAGGAATGAATAATAAATTGAAGGTTGGTAAATAAACAAATCCACAACAACAGTTGGTTCACAGTGTAAACAATAAATTTGTAAATATATGTATCTTTACAAAGACACCTAGCCAAATGATTCTTTTGTAGTGTACTTGAGGTTTTTAGTGTACCTCCTATGAGTGGGGTTGGTAAAAAGTTTATAATAGGGTGTCTGTAACACAGGTCTTGAAATGGCCATACTTTCACACATACAGACAATAGAATGCCTCTATTTCTAAGTCTATTTGCCTGACTCCAACATATGCAGGTGCATACAGTTGCTGTAGACTGCTATATCAATAGTTCATTCTGTCAGACATTTGGCATTATCTTCGCCTGATTCACATCATTCAGATTCAAATAAAGACACACTTATCAAGCCCTTGTTTCTTCATTCCTATTTTGCATCTGAATACCAAAACAATCATTCCTATATGAAAATTGACAAATTTATTAATATATGTCAGTTGTGACAAGATTAAATGGTTGGACATCCCGGTTTCTTTATATGCCTCAAATGTTGTATGGTAACATACAGCGTTTAAGATCAGACCCAACTCTAAAGTAGAGGCATGGCAACAGCGACATGGTGGTTTTGTAGGCAGGGCAAGTGGGGTCTAGGCTATCATTAGCTTTCTTTGTTACATCAGTGTCTGCCATAAATATAGCTTGCCATACATAGATGTCAGCCTTAGTTACATTGAGCCATCTCAGAGGATCCAACAAATGCATACTACTGATGTAGTTGTTGGAAATACTAAATGTTTCATTGGCTTAACCAAATCTTCTTTTGAAGTCGAGCATCTGCAGCACACAGTACAATTACTTTATGAAGATGGATTTCTGGTCATGTTGGAGGACATGTTTTTCTCTAACTGTGGGAAATACTTATAGCAATGATGCCAGGCTACTTGCAGGAGAAATGCTCTAACCACTTTGAAGATAAAGCTTACAATGCTCTCACCCCAATGCTGGAAATGCTCTTACTACATTGTAAGAAATGCTTCAGTCCTGTGTCAAAAATTCTCTCACAACCTTCAAATTTTTTTTCTTACAACCTTCAAAGAAATGCTCTTACAATCTTAAAGGAAATGCTCCTTCTACCTTGAAGGAAATGCTCTTACTACCTTGAAGGAAATGCTCTTACTACCTTGGAAATGCTCCTACTACCTGAAGGAAATGCTCCTACTACCTGAAGGAAATGCTTTTACTACCTTCAAGGAAATGCTCTTACTACCTTCAAAAAATGCTCGTGTCACCTTGAAGGAATATGCTCTTACTACCTTGAAGGGTATGCTCTTACTACCTAAAGGAAATGTTCTCACAACCTTCAAAGAAATGGTCTTACTACCTTGAAGAAAAGATTCTTACTACCTTGAAAGAAATGCTCCTACCACCTTGAAGGAAATGCTTGTACTACCTTGAAGGAAATGTTCCTACTACCTGGTCAAAATGCTCTTACTACCTACAGGAAATGCTCTTACTACCTTGAAGAAATTCTCCTACTACTGAAAGGAAATGTTCCTAATACCTTGAAGGAAATGTTCTTACAACCTTGAAGGAAATGCTCTTACTACCTTTAAGGAAATGCCCCTGCTACCTAAAGGAAATGCTCCTACTAACTTGAAGGAAATGCTCTTACTACCTTGAAGGAAATGCTCCTACTACCTTGAAAGAAATGCTCTTACTACCTTGAAGGAAATGCTCCTACTACCTTGAAGGAAATGCGCATACTACCTTGAAGGAAATGCTCCTACTACCTTGAAGGAAATGCTCTTACCACCTTGAAGGAAATGATCTTACTACCTTCAAAAAATGCTCTTACTACCTTCAAAAAATGCTCTTACTACCTTGAAGGAATATGCTCTTACTACCTTGAAGGAATATGCTCTTACTACCTAAAGGAAATGTCCTTACAACCTTCAAAGAAATGGTCACACTACCTTGAAGGAAATGCTCCAACTACCTTGAAGGAAATGCTACTACTACCTAAAAGAAATGCTCTTACTACCTACAGGAAATGCTCCTGCTACCTGAAGGAAATTTTCCTACTACCTTGAAGGAAATGCTCTTACTACCTTGGAAATGTTCCTACTACCTGAAGGACATGTTCCAACTACCTTGAAGGAAATGCTCTTACTACCTTGAAGGAAATGCTCCTACTACCTTGAAGGAAATGCTCTTACTACCTTCAAGGAAATGCTCCTTCAACCTGAAGGAAATGCACCTACTACCTTTTGATAAAGGCTCTTACTATCTTGAAGGAAATGCTCTTACTACCTTGTAGAAAATGCTCTTACTAACTTTAAAAAAATGCTCTTACGACCTTGAAGGAAATGCTCCTACAACCTTGAAGGAAATGCTCCTACTACCTATAGATAAAGGCTCTTACTATCTTGAAGGAAATGCTCTTACTACGTTGAGGAAAAAGGTCTTACTACCTTTAAAACAATGCTCTTACGACCTTGAAGGAAACGCTCCCACTACCTTGAAGGAAATGCTCTTACAGCCTTCAAAGAAATGCTCTAGTCAACTTCAAGAAAATTCTTAGATTTTGTAGGAACAACTGCTGTCAATTTGTTGGATGTAATCTAGCTTCACGTTCTACCCACAACACAGCAAAGGTTTCACCTATCTGATGGAAGCATGTGTACCATTCTAAAAAGAAAAACTGTATCTATTTAACAATTCATTTATCTTACAAGTCTGAAAAAGAGGCACTTTTTCTCAAGAGGAAGTGCTTTAATCTGCATGCATATAGAATCCAAGTCACCAAAAATAACCCCAGTTTCCATCACAGAGGAAACTTACTCAGTACTCATTACTTGTTAATCCAATATGTGTTAATCAAGACAAATTTCATTGGGAGTGGTACCACTCAGAAAAATGAGGTGTTACTGCATTCATAAAAAAGTTGTTGCACAAGGATTGTTTTGAGTGCTCTATGTAGCTTAATTCATATAGAGTTGGACTAAAATACCTTCAGATGGGCATTTTAATGAGTGTAAAAAAGTGGAGTCCCTGGAATTACTTCTTCGCATATGTATCAGTAAGAAATGACAGAGTGGTCCTCCTCCTCACAGTGCTACACAGCAGCCAGTCTGGGAATGAAACTTGCGTTGGCATGCAAATTTGAAAATACCAAAATTCACATGTTCAGATGAGCTGCACAAAAATGAAAGCTCATGACATGTGACACAAATAGATTGTACACATATCTGTGTCAAGATTTTGTCTCACTGGGGCATTGTAGCATATCAGTTTACTGTCAAAGTGAGGCTATCAAATGCAAGAAGACAAAACTTTGCCACCATTCAAAACTGTACTGACCCTGTTGAAACTTGTGTAGCCAATGCTGTTTTATGAGCCAGCTGGACTGAGTATGAATTATTACAGGGTGCCACCAGAAATGATGCTGTGACCGAATTGATTCTTATAATAGAAAGTAAGTCTTCTTATAATAGAAAGTAAGTCAAAGATGCTTTACGCTGCATTACAATATGCCTGTTGAAGGATTTTGTTTGTTTGCTTCTTTTTTTGTTGGTTAACACTACACACAGAAACATTCAATATATAATGGCATCTTCAAATTATTGAGTCTGGACCAGACAAACCAGTGATGATATTATGAACAACACCCCACAACATCAGGATATGATGACTGAGCACTCTATCCAATTAGTCCCCTTGTACTATATGCCTAGGTTGCAGGGGGTTTACTATAACCAGGAATCATTTGGTCAAGAGGCTGACATACATATCAGATTAGATAGATGAAAACTAATCATAAAACCACCTTAACTAACTACTGGTTGAAAACATGAGAAAGTGTAGTGGCCACACAACAGGGATGTTAAACTTACAACATATTTCTGGTAACCATGGTAACTGACCTATGACTCAAAACATTAAATTCGAACCTGGGTCTTCGGCGTGACAAGCGAACGCTTTAACCACTAGGCTACCGAACTGTCTCATGCTGCTGTGGAGAAACTCACAAGCATGGGTATATTGCTGACAAGCTTAGAAACAATATCAAGGGGGTATTCAAGCTTATGATTATAAATTTCTGGCACATCTTACCATGAATTAGTGAGTAGGGTTTTACACTGCTTTTAGCCATATTCATGCAATATCAAGGCAGGGAACACTGGAAATGGGCTTCAAACATTCTACCCAGATGGGGAATCTAAACCTGGTGTATAAGGCTAACCTTCCCCAAGCCAGTTCTTCCCCATTATTATAAGGCCAGTTCTTCCCTACCTCTGGCCAGATCCCCCTCCCCCCCCCCTCCACCAAATCAAAGGTTAAATGTACCTGAGATTGTAAAGATTCGGCCACTACACCTTACAATGATGTTTACCACTTTGGTGAATTCAAACCCATAGTCCTTGCATGGCTTCTGACATGCCTGAGGGATGCATCTCTGCACATTGGCACCTCAGAAAGCTGCGTATGCCTCTCCCTCTTCCCCTCTCATTGGGGCATCATAAGACTGACTATAGCAATGAGCCACTGGGGTCATTCAATTGGTGAAAATCCTTCAGCACTGAAAAATTCAATCAATAGATTAAAATGGTTTTCTTTTCAATTTTTTAGTTAACCCAGTGTGACTTATCAAACTCTGGAGAATTTCACAAAAAGACACCATTTTATCCACTTATAGGAACCACGAAAAATACTCTGAACAGCGAGGTACATAGTCATTAATCACACAATCAACATGACGTGTGTGACAAATATTGTTATTTGTAAACCAATTTTCAAAATGAGGCCCTACCAAAGAGAAATTGACATGCTATTAGCCAGAATCCTTGATAGCAGCAAGCACTACCCACGCATGTTACATGTGGACTTTATATACAGTTCCCCAGCTGAGAGGAAAACTTGAGAATAACATGCTCTTTGGTGTAAGTGATCTTCTACGTTATTGACATCAAAATTCGGAAAGACAATGATGAACGAGCCAAAGAGTCGGCATTGACATGTAATCAGCTAAAAATGTGGTGTGATTTTAGGCCAGCGTGTTTGTCGGAAGCTGCAGGGCCGTGCAGAGAGGCAGAAAACGGAGACGAAAGATGGATAGCACTGTCCTGTGAATCCTTAGAGCATCAAGCAGAGATTCGTGGAGCCGATCTAGATTTGATAGTATTCTCAGAGCTGTGTTCTAGCCAAGATGTCAGAAATTCCTTCAGTTTCAATCATGTTTTATTACGTTCAGAAGCAGATGGGGATTCCACATCAAGGATAAATATGTCTCTTACATGTGACCATTTTCATCTATTTCTTTTGTTTTCACCTTGTGGAAAGGTTAAACAATCTGCTTGAAAGTCCACCAAGACTTTAATAAAAGATGTAAACATCGCATTAGTCCAAACTGTACAAGACCAATGAATAAATAAGTTACATAGCTATTTGAAACTTAAAATACTTTTTCAAACCAGGATTGTAGTCCTTTCTTATGATTGTAATGAAATATTGAAAGAAATGCTGAGTTTGCTCACAATCTCAAGAAGTAAGGGAAGTTCACCTTCAAATATTAAGAAAATGTTGAGAAAGGTCACATCACAATGTGATCTCACAGAAGTATGACTGTTATATATCAAAGATTCATGCTAGTTGCTGGGATTCTGGTTTAGAATTGGCCCCCAGCAACCTATGTAGGTCATCAGTATCGCAATATCCTCACTGGCAGCTGTCATATACCTGGAATCTTGCTGAATGTGGCATTAACCAACAAACAAACCATGCTAGTTGTGTTCAGGTATTAGATTGTCTTGCTGAATTGAATCAGTGGACATTCAAATTTCATTTTCAGCTACCTGTTGATTGTACAGTGATGTTCAACTGATCACCACACCTTCCATTCCTCCTGCCAACTGGATAATATCAATACTGCTTCTTAACACAAGAAAAATCGAAAATATTGCAAAAACATCAGAATCTAGACACAGCTAGCGCTCCACATGACCTTGACCTCCAAACACAAGTGGTTAATGAATACATGTTGGTCATATATCCATCTAGCAAACCTTTGTTGAACTCAAACTGAACAAATACAATTTGGCTCAGTTCAATATAACGTACTGTCTAATTGTTAAACATATTTCCAAGCAGTTCATTTCATCTAAATAATTCAACCTTTTGCCTCAAACAAAGTACTCACAAATGTAATTACTAAAAATATGACCCCAGTAAATATTGTACTTTGTATCGTTAATCAATAGGAGATTGTTCCATCAATTTTCCTTTTACCTCTTAACCAACAAATATTAAATGCAAATCAGGTCATCATTATGGCAGAATGAGCTTTGGAAATATTTGATTCCATCTAAACAAGAATTTCCTAATCCCAAAAGGCCACCTATGTTTTATGCCCAATTATGTTATATCGTTCGCGTCCTCTCTCCCTCAACTGGGTATGCAAGCTTCCAGCAAGTCAACCCTTCAAGCGGTGTCCCAACCCAGTATTTCCTCGTGTGTTGTTATTGACCCTCTTATCTGTCAATCAATCATCAAATGCCCCCAGAGACGTAAACTCGTTAATAGAGGGCGAGTGCAGCTATGGCGTCTCTCTGAATATCTACCAAAGTGCACGATTCTCAGGAAAGTCTATAACTCACATGCACAGCCTCAATTCTAGAAAATATGGTTATCTACTATTTGTAAACCATGTTTAATGATTTTTCCATTTATTATTACATAGTTTTTGACTAAAGTAAGGCTGATTATAAATCAGCCAGGGCTAATAATTTCTTGCTTCCTGAACTGCTATAACATTTATCACTAGGGGAGAAAAGATTTTTTAAGCCTTGCACTGTTTTCAATGGTCATATATGCCTGTGAGACACTATGTTCATTTTAAAACAGTACATCAATATGCCATACAGAGTACACATGTACTCACATATATTCAAATATTTGCCATTATATTTGTACCACATACATAATTAAACAGTTGAATTACTTATGATGTATTGATAAGGTGCAGACATTTTCCATTAAATGCCAACTTGGCAAGGCTGTTGTCTGTGTTAGACAATGTAATGTAGGAAACAAATACCTAAACCATGCTTCTTTATTTCTTTTTTCAAATTCAAGTATTTCATTTCCTTATAATGTTAACCAGCAAATGTTTTGAAGGGATGAATGAAACGCAGGGCCTATAAACTGGTGCTTACTAGACTGTTTACTTTGTTATGGCATAATTTTATTTCACTGCTTCATAAAACAGATGATTTCATAGAAACAATTGTATATTTGGTGCCCTTAATGTTAGTGAGAGAGGTTTCAATAGTCTGTCTCCAATTTGTCTCCAAGATTTACTGGCCAAACCAGTAATAATATTCTGAAGTAAAATCCTATTTCCTCATGCAATGTGAGTTTGAATTAATTCACTGGGGATCAGTGATCCAATCTTTCTTCAAAAAATATTTTTGGTAGCATTTGACCACTCTAATTATATAATCTGTGTAGCAATTATAAGCTATAGTTCTTTGTGATAATGCCAAAATATCATTTTCCTTTTGAAGTATTTCATACTTTTATTCCTGTAATTAATGAAACAAAACAGAATCTTTATCTTTTATTATAAATATTAAATTAAATTTTACACCCATTTATATCTTATCAATTTTTTTCCCTTTAGAAAATGGTCAACAATCACAGGACACCTTGAGTACCTCGTAACATTAACAATAGACAGTGAAAAGAACATTCTGATGAATGTTCAACAGTATTTCTTTCAGTAACCTAGGCAACAGTATTACATATGAAAGTTTTATGTGATGATCTCTAGTAACTCATAACAGATCAACATGTAATAAAGGATGACAACAGAAACTGCTCCAGTTTAACTCAATGATTCCTTTTATGTCCACAACAAGGTAGGACCTATGTATACTCACTATCTCTTTTTAGCATTAAGACGTTTAAAAAATGTCATTAGAGTGAGTGAGTATGGTTTTACTCCGCTTTTAGCAATATGCCAGCAACATCATGGCCAGGGTAACCAGAAATGGGCTTCACACATTGTACCCATGTCGGGAATCGAACCCGGGTCTTCAGCGTGACGAGCGAACGCTTTAACCACTAGGCTATCCGACTGCCCCTAGCTCATTAGACAAAACCAACTGAGGTATGACAACACTTCAAACCCACAAGCACAGATAATGACATATATGGTGCTGTGTAACAAAGGATCACAACCAGTCAAATCTGGGGTTATATTATGATCAACATATCCCTGTTCAACTAAAAGGGTATAATTCCACTGAGTGAATGGTGAGCCCTTAGAACACTGAACCACTTATGCTCCACCATAAAAGCTAACATTCAAATAAAATTATACATATACATAATATTGAAGTTTAAAACAAGAAGGTCCCATTGGGATATTTTGTTTTCACACATCATCTAAAGTAACAGGACTGGTACCATAATCATAATGACCTGACACATATTCACATCTTCTAACTCTTCCTCTGATTTCACATATCCAACAAGCAATCCCCTGAATGAGGTCCACATACCCATTAACCTTAGAATACAGAAAAGCAACTGATGTAATTAATTCGTATCGATCCTTCCTTGATCTGCATACATTTTGTCTGTGGGTGTATAAGCTTGAGGCAAGCACGGCGACAAGTCCCGCTCCCAATACATAACAAAATGAGAAAAGGAAGCTGCTTCAGGCAATCGGCGCCTGAACAGCTGATGAAATATGTAATCAAATAACCCCTTTCCTTTGAGCTATAATCCAAGAGAAATTGCATTGCTTGTGATTCTTTCGACCAACAACTAAATTGCATTTGTCATTGGGTATCATGGCTGACAAATGCCAAAAGTTGACATGGATGCACCAAAAATGAATTTGATGTGAAGGAATAATGAAATCTATGGATGGATATGTCAAATTACAGAGTCAGGATAAACAAGGTCAACTGATCATTTATTTTTTTAATTGTAAAAATATCCTCTTTTCTTTACTTGTGTGATGACCTGGCAAAATGTCTGTTCAAGGTTGCCATAAACTTCAAACAGGAGAAGTTCTTATAAGAACAATGGTCAATCTTTAAAGGAATGAGGTAGATTTGTTTTCCTTCTAAGGTCTGACGAGAGGTGGCTGAAAGGTTCTATGATGGACTGTATTGATGGTGTTCGTTGCTAATTATTTTCCATCATAATCCCCTCCATGGTCCAGACACTTCAGCCATCTATACCGGAGTGCCTGGATCCCACTGGTGTTGAAGGTTTGCTACTGGTGGTGCAGTTCTTCATTGCAAAAATGAGGTCATCATCATTTGCTTTAACATTTCCAGACAGTTCAATGTTCAAGTTTGGGCACAGTCAGATTTTCATCTCTTCACATTCTGGTGATTACGGAGGATGTTCAATTAGTTCAAAGCCTCAGTCAGGTAATGCAGACATGGTGATAACAGACCTGTGCACAGGTGCTTTGCCCTGGTGCAACAACACACCTTTGGTGTGTTTACCATGACGTTTAGCCTTGATATTCTCATGCAGCTTCATCAGAAGATTAGCATAATGTTGGCCCTTAATGGTCTGACCAATCAGGAGGTAATCCATCAGTAGGATGGAACATACTTTGCCTTTTTCTTTGTAGGAGGAAACATTAAATGTCTTCTGGGATGACAATATAACATGCTTAAATTTAGACATGTTTTTTTTATTTCTTTTACTGCAAGATGATATTGGCATAAGCAATGATATATGTACTTCTGTTCACTTGCTCTTTACAACCCAAGTCATGTGGATAGAGGGAAGCAATTGAAACACCTCAGTGATGTTCAAATACATGATAATTAATTCAGGAAAATAGTAACAAAATTAAACAAAGGCATTAAGATACAATAACAGTCAAAACGTTCTCCATTGATGAATTGTATGTCTTGCAAAGGCTAAAAATATTCCATAATCACAATAAATATCTTCCAACAAACCAAACTGATTAAATTGTTAAACAAGAACTACAAGAAAAGCAACCCAACTGACCCTAAATTATCATCTGAAATTATTGTGACAGTAAATTACTGAAAACTCAATCTGCCCACCCATTCAAAATTTCATAAATTCCAAAACAATTTTTACAAATGTTCAATCTTTAATCCACTTTCCCCCCTCCCCCCTCCCCCCCCCCCCAATTCCCACTCTTACTAAATACCTATGAATAGTCTGTTTTCCTGACTACATTAAATCATACGTAAAGTTTTATAGAGTTGCCTCCCTTTGTCTGTTTCTGTCTCATGGCTCAACAATCAATATCTTGTGCCTTTTTCTGAACATCCTCTCTGGATCACTGTCCAATTTGCTTGCATCATGTCACCAAGCTGTGTCTACAACTGATTTTGTTGTTGTTCAATGAGGTTTAACTGAATTTAGACAAAAAGCATTGGATGATTACTCCTGAGAAGAAAGCTAAAATCATGCTGAATTGTACTGCTAAAGATGCAAGATCAGACTTCCTTTTTCTTTTCTGTAGCCTCTTGACTTTATTGCAATTTTTTTGTCTACACATCCATTTGTTAGATACTTTTTACAGCTGTGAAGTAAGTTTGATTTAGTGCTGAGGACACATATTACTCTCATTCCCTGAAGAATGCCACTGATCTACACGCCAGTCTTGTGTGTATGCATACTTGTCCAATCTAAAAGTATTCCGAGTTGAGAGGGTAACAACAAGGTGACATTGCAATGAATTTCATACTTATAAACAAGATTCTTTTCCCCATTTATTCAAAGTCAGATAAAGAGTACCCTTTTATACAAGTTACACATCTTCACACAGAGCATGGGTATATTGTATTCACACATATCTTCACAAAAGGGCATGGGCACATTGTATTCACATGTTATAACTTTACACAGAGCATCAGTATTTTGTATTCACGTGTCATATCTTCACACTGAGCATGGGTATTTTTTATTCACGTGTCATATCGTCACACTGTGCATGGATATTTTGTATTTGCACATATCTTCACACTGAGCATGGGTATTTTGTATTCACGTGTTATATCTTCACACAGAGCATGGGTATTTTGTATTCACACATATCTTCACACAGGGCATGGGTATTTTGTATTCACACATATCTTCACACAGAGCATGGGTATTTTGTATTCACATGTAATATCTTCAAACAGAGCATGGGTATTTTGTATTCACAAATATCTTCACACAGGGCATGGGTATTTTGTATTCACACATATCTTCACACAGAGCATGGGTATTTTGTATTCACATGTAATATCTTCACACAGAGCATGGGTATTTTGTATTTGCACATTTCTTCACACAGAGCATGGGTATTTTGTATTCACGTGTTATATCTTCACACAGAGCATAGGTATTTTGTATTCACACATATCTTCACACTGATCATGGGTATTTTGTATTCACACATATCTTCACACAGAGCATAGGTATTTTGTATTCACGTGTCATATCTTCAAACAGAGCATGGGTATTTTGTATTCACAAATATCTTCACACAGGGCATGGGTATTTTGTATTCACACATATCTTCACACAGAGCATGGGTATTTTGTATTCACATGTAATATCTTCACACAGAGCATGGGTATTTTGTATTTACACATATCTTCACACTGAGCATGGGTATTTTGTATTCACGTGTCATATCGTCACACATAGCATGGGTATTTTGTATTTGCACATATCTTCACACTGAGCATGGGTATTTTGTATTCACACATATGTTCACATAGAGCATTGGTATTTTGTATTCACGTGTCATATCTTCACACAGAGCATGGGTATTTTGTATTCACGTGTCATATCTTCACACAGAGCATGGGTATTTTGTATTCACATGTCATATCTTCACACAGATGATGGGTATTTTGTATTCAAGTGTCATATCTTCACACAGAGCATGGGTATTTTGTATTCACGTGTCATATCATCACACAGTGCATTGGTATTTTGTATTTGCACATATCTTCACATAGAGCATGGGTATTTTGTATTCACGTATCATATTGTCACACAGAGCATGGGTATTTTGTATTCACGTGTCATATCTTCACACAGAGCATGGGTATTTTGTATTCACATGTCATATCGTCACACTGAGCATGGGTATTTTGTATTCACGTGTCATATCTTCACACAGAGCATGGGTATTTTGTATTTTTACATATCTCCAAACAGAGCATGGGTATTTTGTATTCATGTGTCATATCTTCAAACAGAGCATGGGTATTTTGTATTCACAAATATCTTCACACAGGGCATGGGTATTTTGTATTCACACATATCTTCACACAGAGCATGGGTATTTTGTATTCACATGTAATATCTTCACACAGAGCATGGGTATTTTGTATTTACACATATCTTCACACTGAGCATGGGTATTTTGTATTCACGTGTCATATCGTCACACATAGCATGGGTATTTTGTATTTGCACATATCTTCACACTGAGCATGGGTATTTTGTATTCACACATATGTTCACATAGAGCATTGGTATTTTGTATTCACGTGTCATATCTTCACACAGAGCATGGGTATTTTGTATTCACGTGTCATATCTTCACACAGAGCATGGGTATTTTGTATTCACGTGTCATATCTTCACACAGATGATGGGTATTTTGTATTCAAGTGTCATATCTTCACACAGAGCATGGGTATTTTGTATTCACGTGTCATATCATCACACAGTGCATTGGTATTTTGTATTTGCACATATCTTCACACAGAGCATGGGTATTTTGTATTCACGTATCATATCGTCACACAGAGCATGGGTATTTTGTATTCACGTGTCATATCTTCACACAGAGCATGGGTATTTTGTATTCACATGTCATATCGTCACACTGAGCATGGGTATTTTGTATTCACGTGTCATATCTTCACACTGAGCATGGGTATTTTGTATTTGTACATATCTCCAAACAGAGCATGGGTATTTTGTATTCATGTGTTATAACTTTACACAGAGCATGGGTATTTCATATTCACGTGTCATATCTTCACACAGAGCATAGGTATTTTGTATTCACATGTCATATCTTTACACAGAACATGAGTATTTTGTATTCACGTGTCATATCTTCACATAGAGCATGGGTATTTTGTATTTGCACATATCTTCACACAGAACATGGGCATTTTGTATTCACACGTCATATCTTCACACAGTGCATGGATATTTTGTATTCACATGTTATATCTTCACACAGAACATTCCATTAAAAGTTTCATTACAAAGTTTATTTCAAATCAACTTTAACATCTTTAAAACTTCCCTAAATTTTGCTTCCAGCAACTTGACCAAGAAAATCCATATAAAACCCATAAAACAAAATGGTATGGCCTAAATAAATTGACTTTAATTTATGCTTTTAAAAAAGCCACTTACCATGATAAAGAGATTTAATGTAGTTTTAATATGTAAGGCATATAACAGCCCCATTAGAGAAAGAACTAAATGAGGTATGTAAAAACTTCTGCGCAACCAGACCCCACAATCACATCCTTACAATAGGAAATCGGCTTGAAGCGCAATTAATCGTACAAAACGATTACCAACTCTGCCAAGCCGATCACCTGCCATTTCCATTCCCCCATTCTTCGTCCCAGATGACAATTTACAATCTATATTTAGCCACCCCTGGAGGGACACAAATTGAGCCTATTCAAGTGAAAAAGAGAAAGACTTTTCAAAGTTGTGGAGAGCTAAATACTAGAAGATGAAATTAGGTGCATTCAGGTCTGTGGTAAGCAATGTGAAATAAAGAAGGCTACCATTATCTATTGACTGGAGTGAAATGAGCGAGGTGTTACAGTGACAACCTCCTTAATAAGGATCATTAAGTTCAGAAATTGACATGGTTAATGTCTTTCCGAAAGACTTTCAAAGGTTAAGTTGTGACATTAGACTTAAAGGCATATTTAAAGTAGAAAACCATTTGGCAAGATAAAAGAGTGACTTGATGTATATGATCAGGGCAAATTAATGTTATGGAGGGAATTATTTGGACGATTTGTTAAAAGGAGATATATCAATTCTAAATATTGTCCAAATATTGCTCTTTCAGGACAGGGATTCTTAAAACTCTTTAACACATTATTATTATGATTTGTGATAAATCATATATATGTTCCATATATGTCAATATTTGGAATGAAAACAGCACTATAATCAAACAAAAAAAGTCCCACAAATCAGATTCAAAGAGTAGCAGATATGGAGATATCCTTCAGTGTTTTCTCACCACAGAGAATATGCTACAGTTAACTACAAACCACTGATTTCAAGTTTAGTCCATATTGTGAAGGATCCTTTGGGTTTTCTTTACAAACAACAGACTTCAAATTTTGGGTACATTTTGAGAGGTCCAATGGCTAGCAGAATTGTCATTACTGAGTGAATGTTATATTCCAGCTATATAATGGCTGCCTGTAAATAATGAAGTCTGGGTCAGACAAACACTGGGTTGTTAGCATCCACCTTATTGGGGCACAGTGACACACAATCAGCCAGGTCACACACTATGACAGACAATCTCACCAGTAACATCACAAGCACTGGGAACTGCACACCTATTCAGACCATGGAATACCCAAAAGGTAGAATATATATCCCCCACCTTGATGCAGTTTGGAAACAGAGTTTGGCTACCTATTTGTTATAGCCCACTTTTGGTTCATTTCCATTGGATACCTTCAGTTCAGTTAAGAAAACAAAAATGCTGTTCAGTATTTTTCAAAATCCCAACTTATCAAAAGGCTCCAGTTCACCACTAGACTGATCTGTATAGAAAGTTTCATCCAGGAATATTCAACGGTTTTGGAATTCTGCTCTGGAAACGAACACTACCCCCATTTTCAGTAAAGTCCAACTTGTCGTCATGAAAATAAGAAAATGAATTAAAAATACAAATCCGAAATCATCAATAGGCTCCAGTTCACTACTAGACTGATCCGTAATTACAGCAAGTTTCAACCAGAAATATTCAATCGTTTTGGAGTTCTCTGGAAACAGAAAACAACTTGTTTTCATCATGACAAATCATGAAAACAAAACAAAATAAAAAGAACAAAAATCCCAAGTCATCAAAAGGCACCAGTTCCCACTAGACTGATCATTATACAAAGTTTAAACAAGAAACATTATACCGTTTTAGAGTTCTTCTCCAGAAACGGAAAACAGATGGACGACGGATGGATGAACGGACATGGTGATTGCTATATTCCCGTTTTTTAAACCAGGGGGACAAAATAGGATTTGAAACAAAACACCCTTACATGAGGCAGAGTGTTTCTGAGTTAATCTGAAAACAACTGCAATCAACAAATTACTGAATTAACAAAACAAACACAAGAATAATCTACTTGTATATGACACATTGAAGAAATATACTACTCCTTTTTTATAAGGATATTGTTTACCTTTCCATGATTTCTCTAAATGTCAGTGTATATTTCTGAGTTCGGGGTTTGATTACAAACAGAAACGGGTCAACTGAAAGAAGCAAAGAAGCAGTTTCTTATAGAATTAAACCATTTTTCGGCATTATTTGCTCTGACGGGTGGCTGAGTGGCTGAGTGGATGAGTGGTTGATCTGACGGGTGGATGAGCGGCTGAGTGGTTGATCTGACGGGTAGCTGAGTGGATGAGTGGTTGATCTGACGGGTGGCTGAGTGGATGAGTGGTTGATCTGACGGGTGGCTGAGTGGATGAGTGGTTGATCTGATGGGTGGCTGAGTGGATGAGTGGTTGATCTGATGGGTGGCTGAAAAGGCTGATCTGATGGGTGGCTGAGTGGATGAGTGGTTGATCTGACGGGTGGCTGAGTGGATAAGTGGTTGATCTGATAGGTGGCTGAGAAGGCTGATCTGACGGGTGGCTGAGTGGATGAGTGGTTGATCTGACAGGTGGATGAGTGGATGAGTGATTGATCTGACATGTGGATGAGTGGATGAGTGGTTGATCTGATGGGTGGCTGAGTGGATGAGTGGATGATCTGAGGGGTGGCTGAGTGGATGAGTGGAGGATCTGACGGGTGGATGAGTGGATGAGTGGTTGATCTGACGGGTGGATGAGTAGATGATCTGCTGAGTGGCTAAGCAGATTAATGAGTCAGTGAATGGGTGGAAGGAGGTTCCGAAGAAGGGGTGGCTAGTTGACAAGTTTTATAGTCCATAAAGAGCAAACCATGAGTTCTAATTTTCCAGACAGGTATACCATGTATACATTTAAAGTTTGCAGTGCTCAAACACAGTTGAACACTGAGTCAGTTTGGTCCTTTAGTGAAGCAAGAGGCCCTACAATCATCCACACAGATTTTACATTGCCTGTCTTTTGTCCTCTGATCAGGAATCATTGAATCCCCTTTGTCTGCTTTGGCAACAATTTTTATCATTTTTTTACAAAGATTGATAAAACTATATATACTCTTTAGTACATAACAACTGCACTACATGCACCACACATGCACCACAACAAACCACACCGCAACGCACCACACCACTACACACCACACCACAACACACCACACCACACCACTACACACCACACCACACCACAACACAACACACCGCACCACAACACACCACAACACAACACACCGCACCACAACACACCACAACACACCACACCACAACACACCGCACCACACCACAACACACCACAACACAACACACCACAACACAACACACCGCACCACAACACACCACAACACACCGCACCACACAGAACCACAACACACCGCACCACAACACACCACTACACACCGCACCGCACCACACCACACCACTACACACCGCACCACAACACACCACACCCCACACCACACCACTACACACCGCACGACAACACACCGCACGACAACACACCACTACACACTGCACCGCAACACACCGCAACACACCGCAACACACCACTACACACCACTACACACTGCACCACAACACACCGCACCACAACACACAGCAAAACACCGCACCACAACACACCACTATACACCGCACCAGACCACACCACTACACACCGCACCACAACACACCACACCACACCACACCACTACACACCGCACCACATACACCACTACACACCACACCACAATACAACAAACCGCACCACACCACACCACACCACTACACACCACACCACAACACACGGCAACACAACAAACCGCACCACACCACACCACACCACACCACACCACACCACACCACACCACACTGCATGGCACCACACCGCAACACACCACTACACACCGCACAACAACACACTGCATGGCACCACAACACACCGCAACACACCACCACACACCACAACACAACACACCACTACACACCGCACCACAACACACCACACCACTACACATCGCAACACAACAAACCACACCATTACACACCGCAACACAACAAACCACACCACACCAATACACACCACACCACACTGCATGGCACCACTACACACCGCACCACAACACACCGCAACACACCACTACACACCGCACCACAACACACCGCAACACAACACACCGCACCACAACACACCGCACCACAACACACCTCAACACAACACACCACAACACACCGCACCACAACACACCTCAACACAACACACCACTACACACTGCACCACAACACACCGCACCACAACACACCTCAACACAACACACCGCAACACACCACACCACTACACACTGCACCGCACCACATCGCACCACAACACACCGCCATACACCACACCACTACTCACCACAACACACCGCAACACACCACACCACTACACACCACTACACACCGCACCACACCGCACCACAACACACCGCAACACATCACACCACTACACACCGCACCACAACACACCACTACACACCACACCACTACACACCGCACCACAACACACCGCAACATACCACACCACTACACACCGCACCACACCGCACCACAACACACCGCAACACACCACACCACTACACACCACTACACACCACACCACTACACACCGCAACACATCACACCACTACACACTGCAACACACCACACCACTACACACCGCACCACTACTCACCACAACACACCACTACACATCGCACCACAACACACCACAACACACCACACCACTACACATCACACCACACCACACCGCACCACTACTCACCACAACACACTGCACCACAACACACCACAACACACCACTACACATCGCACCACAACACACCACAACACACCACACCACTACACATCGCACCACACCACACCGCAACACACCACACCACTACACACCGCACCACATCACACCACTACACCTCGCACCACACCACACCACTACACACTGCATGGCACCACAACACACCACTACACACCACTACTCACCACAACACACCACACTGCATGGCACCACAACACACCACTACACACCACACCACTATACACCACACCACAACACACCGCAACACACCGCACCACTACACACCACACCACACCACAACACACCGCACCACACCACACCACTCCACACCACACCACTACACACCACACCACAACACACCGCAACACACCACACCACAACACACCACTACACACCGCACCACACCACTACACACCGCACCACATCGCACCACAACACACCGCAACACAACACACCACTACTCACCACAACACACCCAACACAACACACCACACTGCATGGCACCACTACACACCACTACACACCGCACCACAACACACCACTACACACCGCACCACACCACACCACTACACACCGCACCGCACCACACCACTACACACCGCACCACACCACACCACTACACACCACTACACACTGCACCACAACACACCACTACACACACCACACTGCATGGCACCACTACACACCACTACACACCACTACACCGCACCACAACACAACACTACACACCGCACCACACCACACCACTACACACTGCACCACAACACACCACTACACACACCACACTGCATGGCACCACTACACACCACTACACACCGCACCACAACACACCACTACACACCGCACCACACCACACCACTACACACCACTACACACCGCACCACAACACACCACTACACACCACATCACACTGCATGGCGCCACTACACACCATTACCTTCACCCTGACACACCACTAAACACCACATTAAACACTGCACCAGTAAACACCACACAACCATACCACCAAACACCACAACACTGTAAACAAAGGACAAACTTCAATGCATTATGGGTCTAGACATTTCGAAGCACAATTCAAAATGATTTTATTTATGATCGAAACCAATATTGTCTGCTGGTATAATTCAGACTGAAAATCTTATCACTTTGTGTTTTACTGATGAAAACTATGTTTTTACAAACATATACCACAAGGAATGCTTGAAAATGTGTTGGAATTGATATTTATACATCACGACATTCTTCAGTACTTTTTACTTGAAATTGGTCAATTCACAAAAACAGATTGCGATAAAATAAATCCAATACACAATGGAATTATGATACAAAACATGCAATGTTTGTGCATTGCATTTCTGTGCATTGCATTTCTAAGCATTTCCATACAAGCATCATTATGTAGGTATTTCATCTTTATTTGGCTTCAAAAGGGTTTTGCGATGTTTCATTGGTTATTATCTCCACAATAATTATACATCAAATGAACAATCACTATCCATCAAGATATGAAAAAAGAAAAAATGTTTGCTAATATGACATCAAATGAACAATTGCCACCCATTATGATACAAAAAAGCAAATTTCTCCAAAATGAAACAAAAGGAACAATTGCCCTCCAATATATAAAATAAACAATTGCCTTCCAATATCATATAAAATGATATGCACTGTGACACAGTTCAGTGGGACTGGTTGTTGCCTTTGCTTTTGTGATTTTCCCATGGATTCCCAGATTATATCCCAGAAATCTTGACTAGTTTGCAACCTGTGCTGCGCCAACCCTAAGTGCATTTGTTGCATTTATTGATAGTATTGGGGCGTATCGTCACACTGTATACAAAATGAAATACAGTTTTGTTTCTGAAAAAATAAGGAAATGTAGGTATCTTTGGGGAAAGCACTGGTATTATTGATGTATTTCATAAGTCATTGTATTGTGCGATTTTTGTTTACATTATTTTGAGTTGTAGCACAAATACTTCACCTGAGCATTGTTTATTTTATTGTGTGTATATGTTCTAGTCAATGTGTATAATTACTAAACATTTTACTTCAGCAATCTATTAAGCACCTTAATATTTAGTTATTTTACAAATTGACGGAAAAATCTGTCCATTTATTTCATTATGATAACAAATTCCAAAACATTTTTACGCTTAATTGCATCACCCAGTGCCTAAAACGATAGGATGAAAAGAAAAAAGAAAGTCAAGTACATTTCTAGATTTTTTGGCATCTAATCATAGCATAATTCGTCTATTGTGATGTTTGTAAACCCTTTAAAATATTTAGTCAACCCGTCATTTATATGGACAGATTTTTTAGTCAATTGTAAAATGACTGAAATATGTAGACATTACATAAATTGCCAGAGTGAATCACATTTTCCACGCTGACTAACATATACACACCTACAAACGAAAAGACTAGTGAAAACAACGATTAGTGTTGGTCTTGCATCGAAGAACTTCCCAACGAAAATGTAGAGGAACAAGAATGATTTGCTACAGCAAGTGAATGAAAAAAAAATGCACATATTTCATAACCTAAACTGACCAAAGTTATATGTATAATATTAGGCAGTTACCTTGTTTGAGGAATGTATCCATAAATATCAACATAAAGGAACAATATCCCATACGTCGGCAGCTGTACAAAGCTTCATGGTTCTTTGAAACAATCCATTGACTTAGATAAAAATGAGCAATCAATCTACGTATTATCGACTAATCCTTTGAATATGTATGTTGTTTTAACATGGGCACTTCACGCCCAGATATGGGTGTATTCTGTCAGCTTTTGTACACCCACACTTGTAAACACTTACTTCTGACAAATACACTATGCAAGATAAAAGTGATTAATCAGTCAAAATATTTTCTGTGAATCCTTTGATGGATGGACTCAACTGATCTTTCATCTCTTGCTTAGTTGTCATGTGCATGTACACGCATTTCACCCAACTGCAGACCTGGGGTTAGATTGAAGAATTACCCCAGACACAAGAAATGCCAAATGGGAACCTTTGTCAGGTAATCTGAGTGGTGCTACCACTAATTATACCTGTAATAATTTCATTAACTGAGTATCAAGTGATTGACGACAAATACACAGGAGTTGGGTTATACCAGGAAACATGGTTGACAACAAGGGAGTAGTAATCGTATTATCCATGTAGCAGTATGCTTGTAAATAGAATATTATTAGATTTTAAGGTATCATTATAGTAACCAAACATGAATTCAATTTATAAGCTAACCTAAATATTTAACATTTATTTTCCTAAATACTTGTGTTTACTTCAGCACTTGCACAAACCTACAAATTCACAGGTAAGCTAGTTTCTGTATAAAGCTTGGGTAGTTCAGCCATTTCGTTCTAAGATTCATGGCTATTGTCACTACATGGATCAGTCTCAGGCTTGACCTGTTATTAGGTGCTTATTGTTATCTAGCTTTTTGCATGTTCTCTGAAATCATATGGATACCCTGATCACAACTTCTGCTGGTCATGCAGTCAGCACATATTTCTCAGCACGTTCTCTACACTGTATCGTATAGGGTAAGTTCATCTAATTATTACTTTATTTATCAGGAAGCTTAGGTTACTATGTATTTTAAGCATTGTTGTTGTATAAAGTATAAAGTATTTAGCTAGCGTTGTATTATGACATTGTAATGTATTCTTAATTCAACTTAACTGTGTATTTGACTGAGGTATTAGCCAAGTGTACATTTTATAAAATAGATATAAACTGATTAGAAGTGATATTTGTATATGTATCGTGTATATATGTATAGTTTTTTGTAGAATTTATAATGCTTGTATTCCATACATTCTAGTGTAACTGTGGACATGTAGTATACTTATTTGTGCAGGGCTATTCACTGTACAGTAAACTACGGTTATAACGAACTCAAAGGGACCACTAATTTTAGTTCGTAATAACCGTTGTTCGTCATAAGCATATAAACAGCATATACACACCAAATGGCCGGGACTAAAAAATAAGTTTGTGTTATCTGTCAGTTCGTTATAAGTGTGTTCGTTATAAACATAGTTTACTGTACATCAATAAGGGAGGTTCCCTGAGACAAGGTATGCTATTTATATTTTATTAATTATGCATGATTAACTATATATAAAATGTAATTTGTTTTATCTGGAAGGATGTGTTCAAATATATATGCTAAAAGTAAGGAACTATAGATCTAAATGTATTGTTGTCATCTAGTGCCTTTATACTGTCCATACCCATGATGTCTATATCAAATGATGTATGTTTTAGGGCAGATCCGGACTACCGTGTAGTTCTCACTCTACGCCCATTGAAATAAATCCCTTTCAACCCAACAAGTACTCCCTTATCTTTGAGACGACCAGAGTACATCCACGCAATCCAAAATCCAAAAATGCTTTCTCTGCAGGGATACTTTTTTATATTAAACTATAACCATCAGGGGTATATCCAAATAATGACATCCGATGAGCTTCAACCATTCCATTGTCTGTTTGTTTAGGCTGAAGAAATTAACTAAAATGCGCCCTTTGTAATATCAAACTATTCATAGATCAGGGGTTACCAATCAGTGTTCAGATATGCGTATAGGTATTGCCTCAAACTAGACTGTCCTTATACAGACGGTAGTCCAGTTTTTTGTCACCCTCAGTTGCGTTAGCGAGCAAATCGATACACTGCACCTATATAGTGAGCCTTTGGGGGCAGTGTTAGACAGCCTGGGAAGAAGCCAGAGATTAGTGCCCCTTTAATGGATAGTGGATGATGTGGCTTCACTGTACTTAATTCCACTTCTAAAAAAAGATCGGTAATAAATCTATACAAATTACTGATAACCTTAATTCCTATCAAGTACTTACATTTTACATTCATGTGCAATCGTGTGCAGGCTTCTGATGTATCTTTTGTTTTGTCTTTTGAAAGTTTGAACAAAGGCTGAGGATATTTAAACTGCTGCATATCTCAAAACAAATTAAGCATGAACTCCACAAACTGTGGTAGATATTGTGTGGGAGTTGAGAACCAAGCAGTCACACAATCTTAAGTACTAAAACCATGAAAGAAATTTGATCAACAAGACTCTTCCTAAGTCTCTTATCCATGATAGTTTAAAACAAGTTTGTCATGTACCCTTCCACACTAGCACCCTAAAAGAACTACAGCAAAACACTTCATAGATCTCAATTATTTTTTTGCGACTTGAGTAAGTTATTTAAGAGCACAGCGGAGAAGAGACCCTCACAAGTGTTTGCTGTCCTCAATTCCGTGAGACAGACCAGCTGAGACAGCAGTGTCGTCAGTTTCAGGAAACTCACAGGGCTTACAGCTAGGTAATCTTGCCTTCATAGGATGATGAGCCATGCATGAACCTGCAAGAGACCCAGTTGGTCTGGGGCAACAGGGTTGGCCATGGAAAACACACACTAACACTACGGTACTGTGAATGTGTGAAAGAGCCAACACTTAAATCCCATGGCTACCCTGTTACTCCCTGCAAGATATAACCCTCCCTACACTCACACAGTTCTGCATGGAATAGATCATTGTTTTCACATTGGGGTGAGAAGAAAAATATGAGTGAGTTGGGTGTAATCCCTTTTTGACAGGTTTGTGTGTTTGTTTAATGCTGCACTCAGCAATATTCCAGCTATATAACAGTGGTCTGTAAATAATTGAGTCTGGGCCAGACAATCCAGTGATTGACATCATGAGCATTGATCTAAGCAATTGGGATACATCATCATGTAGGCAAGTGAGTAAACTGACTATAAATGTCCAGTTTCCACCCTTGCTGAACTAGGCTGGAATTTCGGAGCTATGTTTTGGATGGACTAACGAGTCTATGCATAATCCAATCAAAATAGCATAACAAAATCAACATCCAGTTCGTAAACTGCTGTGCAGATTTAGGTCCACTGCAGGATTTGCAAAGAATGTTTACAGTCAACTGGGCATCTACAGATATTTTCCAAATCTTTTCATGTTTTATACCAAGGTGCTCAGATAATTTGATTGACTTCACGAGGCAAGTCCCATTTTATTACAATATTGATATTCATCATCTATCAGATCATCTTGACTGGGCTCTGCCATTTTCTTTGAAGCTGATACAAATAATATGATTGGTGGAATCTGATTGGTCAATAACAATGATACAGAAGGGACATAACTTGATACAGCCTCTGGTGGAAATTCCAGTCAAGTCTTGCAAGGGTGGAAACTGGACTTTTAAAGTCAGTTTATTCCCTTGCCTCTAGAAAATGGAATACATTGACATCCACCAAGTAAGCAAGACTGACCACAGATGATGATCTTGTTTGTTGCCTCTTACAAAAAGCACAGGTTGATGAAGATTTATTCTAACCTAGATCTCCATGGGTATTTCAGTTATATCAAAGTATGTCAGCTTTCAAGGCCGTAGTTAACATTTTTGACAGGGAGGGCAAATATTTGAACAAGTATCCCTTGTCCCCAACTTGATTAACATGATTAAAAAACTGCCCTCCACCCCCCACCCCCTGGCTGGCTACAGCACTGGCTTTATTTGGGAGGAAAATGTAAAGTGATGCAGGACTCAGATGTCTACTATTACTTATGTCAAAACAGACAAGCTGGGATATGATGAAGTTACATCTAAGCTGTGACTGAAATAATATAAATATGGCAACCGAAACTATACATGTATACTGATTATATATTTGAACATAATTGAAAATCCATACTCTTGACCAGTACATGGACATACATGAATATATAAAACACTAACTTGTCACTATACAACTTAAACTGTATGTATTATCCTTGGTATAATGGCTCCTAAAATTCTAAAGAGCTGATGAAATATGGTTCCATGGAAGATATTTGGTTTGAGGCCTGAGAAGAGTTCCTCGGTTAACTCAATTCATCGTACAAATAGTAGCAGGCTAGTTGTTTGACAGTTGATTTTTTGTTTAAAAAGAATTTTTACTTACAGTGACATCTTCATTCAGTGCAATGCATGTACTTACCTGAAAAACAGAGGAAGAAAAGTTATTATGTTGTAAAGCAAAATATTCACATACATATATAAATGCAAAAAGTAAAAGTGTAAAAAAAATTACCATACAATGATCAATGACATTTCTCATTTGCATTCATAATAAAAGTTAAATAGAGTTAAATTAATGCAAAACAAATGTTCCAGCTTCCTTTTAATGTCATGGAATTAGTGCCAGTTGGTTCAGCATGAGGAGTGAGGGACTTAAAAGAATGTTTCAGTCATGTCCTAGCATGTCATCTTAGTGTGAGGAGAAAGGTCTATGGAAGCCCTGAGTATGGTGCTGACTAACCTAGAAACATAATCAGGGTGAATCACATATTCAAACCCACAATCACAGATTTCAGGCACACCTAGGGGACACAACTCTGCTCAAAGCTGTTTTAGCTTTTACTGGTAAAAAGTAATTTGGTCTTGTTCACTGGAAAACAAGGTGGTAAGGTTACCAAATTAAATTGTATGTTCTTGAGCAGTATGTGACAGAAACAATTTCTGTCTCCACCAGAAGTCCCAGATACAGACATCTTGACTATTTAAAATATTTAAATAAAAGGTAACAGTATAATCAAATATACTATGAAACCCCTTTTTTCACATTTTATTTTGTGTACATAACAAATACTGTAAATCTTGAAATTAATGCGAAATCTTGCGAAAACTGCGAGTAGTCCTTGTTCGCATTTATGAAACTTCACATTTATGTCTCCAAAATGACGGCCTCACTGCACACTTTGGATAGCAGAAATACCAACTTGAATATAAACACAAACACGGTTTATTGAGCAGCAGTATGACAATGACAATGTCATTCAAAGAATAGGAATTACTCCATAGGAATCAGGTGAGTTATTACTTTCAGGGTCAAGAATTCTACCTACTCGTGTCAAACTAGGCATCATTGACCACACCAGCAGTCCAGACAGACACCAGCCACACAACACTCCTTCAAAGGCCGACACAACCCAACACGTACCGATAGGCTTCATCACGCTCCTTAGATCTACAGCCTTTGTCTTAAAAATTGTCATCTGCCTTCAAGTCTGTTGACACCTAGCTTCTCCGCATATTAATCAGCCAACTGTTGTTGGTTCCATTATTTATTGCCTTTAAGCTTCCTTAATGGCAGTCAACAGAATACAAAATATAAACTATGTATTGTTTTTAGGAAAACACTGTATAGAAGTGCTCTACTCAGCACTATAATAAGGGGTGCTATTTGGATTAATTTAAGGTTGGATTAAGGTAAGGATATGTATCATTCCACTGGGGAGGGGGTGGGGGGTGGGGGGAGTCGCATTGATATTGAGTCGCATTTTGGGCTTGGGGTCAGCAGTCGTATTAATTTGGAGATGCATTAAGTTCAAGATTTACAGTACTTCAATATCAACACGTCCTCTTCATCTACATAGTTCCAAATTTATGATCAACTGAACAGCAAACACGCTACAGTACACAAGATCCTTGTTACTTTATGGGCCTCATATCAGCTTCTGAACGAGGTCAGGTTGTATTTCTTGTAAAAACAAAGTGCAGATCTAGAGTGCCAATTAGAGGTAATGCATCTTGTCCCTTTCAGTTATGCCAAGAGAGGTCAAGCACTCTCCTTCTGTGTCAGGGAAATGTCAAGCACACACTGACTCTCCAGTCCATTTCACCACTTACAAACATCAGCGCTGTAGATCCTACTCAAACCACGGCAGGTGCAAATATTCTACCACTGCACATTTCATCTCATAATCCTGAATATGGATATTGGGATTCAACCAATCTTGAAAATTACATGTCCTGTGATGTATATCAATTGCAATTCTTAAAACATATGTGACCTATATGTGTTGGTTCTTTGATGGAATTCCAGCATCTCCTGATCATCACAAGAGCCAATTATCATGGGGACTGAGTGGTCATTGTACCTCTGTGATTGGACTGTTGCCCATGTGCTTTCATTAACTGGTTCTCATGATATAGCTGGATTATTGGAATATTGCTGACTGAAACAAACATTCTCTCACTCGCTTGGCTTTTTCTATCATGCAACCTTTGCTGGTAGATCTGACAAAAAAGTCTCAAATCATAGAATATATTAACATCCCTGTCCTTTTTAAATATTTTACTGAAAGAGAACATAAGGACATTAAGTTGCACTAAGAATCACATCTCAGTGACCTTACAGGTAACTCCTGGTAAAACTTCTGACAAATGAGAATCATGTTGATGTTCAGATTATGTCACATAGGATACAATGTCACACAATCAATGATTGATATGATTAAATTGGTAAAGACGGCTGCTCTTCCCTCACAATATTATCCATCCTGAACAGACTATTGTAACCAGTCGATCCCCATTTTAACCTTTTTGGCTGAAGCTGGGGCCTTTGAAAAATACTTCGAGTATGGACACAATGCCATTTAGAAAGTGGTCAAATGTAACAAATGTTATATTTGGGATAACACTTTCTGAGTAAAGAATAGATTCTCGTATCACAATCAGAAAGTGTTATCCCAAATATAACATTTGTTACATTTGACCACTTTCTAAATGGCATTGTGTGTTCATAGCTTTGGACCATGGGAGCTGCACCAATTTACACGTGTCAGAGGGGTACACAAAGTATGTGATCTAGACTACCAGTTGACGGACTTTCATTTTTGTGGAAGCCTCGGTGGCTCAGTGGGTTAGATCGCTGATTTGTGTGCTGGCGATTTGGTGCCTCACTCTGGCAGTGTGGGTTAGATTCTTGGATGTTTTGGACATGTTAGGCTCGTCATCTAGTAGAAGAGTGAATGGAAACATATATGATATTAAGGTGGAGGGACATCACAATTGTGAAAGTTCTACCTATATTACAATAGTAATAACAAAAGTACCAAATAGTTTGTCATAAAACTGCCCTCCTACCATATGACATAACTGTAATACCCTAATGCAGCATTAAACCCGACTCACTCATGTCCTGATCTGTTTAAGTCATCAACTGTCACCATCTGAGCTCCACTGAGGAGAGTCACTGCAGACTCCGATATCATAAGCAATTAGACATTATTGATATCCCTCCCAAGCCAAATCCATCCTGTTTGGTGGACTTGGTTCCTGATCAAACGCCAGTCATGAACATAACTGTTATACACATCTCATCAATCATTTCCATTTGGTCTCAGAAGTTTGTGCTATCTACAACCCTCATTGCTGAAAGAAACTGATCAGCATATCTCTCTTGCTGGGCTGTTAACGACTGATGTCTGTTCATTTGATACGCTACAATAAACACCCCTACAAAGTACCATGGTAAAAACCAGCATGAGTGGTGGTATCTACACATCGGCAGAAAATCAAACATATCCCCGCATACCACAATGAAATCAATGTATATCAACATGCAAGGCACACCAGACTTGACCATACACTCTTGTGCTGGGACATGCAATGCACACTATATAATGTGGTAAAGCTTGGTGACTTGACTGGTGTGTCTTCATGATCATATGGCATATCTAGTTGCTCATGCTCTGAGTCGCTGATTTGGCTGGTAGATTATTTACAGGTGGAATGATCGTTTGAAACTTGCTGATTCCCACCCCCTCCTCACTCACTAGCATAAACACTGCTTCGTTGATATCTGCTAAATCAAAGATTTTGATCAATCAAGCAGTTAATGACTACATTCATTACATACATCCAGTTAATGTATTAACTTTATCCCTAGCGCTGGACACAAACATCTCAACCTTGGCTGGGACTGGGCTCCAGACTACAGACCATAGGCTTCAAGCTCAAGCCTGGAGCCAAGAAGCCAAGAAGTCAACTCTCAATAATGAACTCATTTATTGCATATCTCATCCAATCTAATCATGCAAAGTACAGTGATTTTTTTTAGTGCATGTTAATATTACATCATACACTTATTCATTTTCTGATTCCATCTTCCTAGTCAAAATAGTCAACGAGGCTGAAATCATTCCTGAGGGTCAAGCAAGGGTCAAACACAATGGTCTGAGACTGGTCAGAGGGATGTATGTATGATTAATTCTGGGCACAGAGGGAGAGCTAGGCGGCAATCTGATTAAAAGATATCCCCATTTCGTTTTTTTGCATAGTTGATGTTCCACAACATCATCACATGGCAATGACAGATTGTATCAACAACTGGTCAAGAGGAAATCAATCTATCAAGTTTGCTTCCTGATCTTCGTCCCAAAAATAAAACCAGGTTCTAAATGTGTGCGTAGTGAGATTGACACAGAAAAAAAGTGAACTAATTCAGAAGGTCATCTTGGCATCTCTACCTTCATGTGTACACTTGGGATCAGACAAAAATGACGGAGTCAGAATGGCACCCAAGTTGCCTGAAACGACATCAGAAAAAGGTGCTTGTACATTCCTGATTTGATGATATTTGATACATATAAATATTAATAACGGACATGAGGAAAGAAGACCATCTGATGGACAGATGGACATACTTAATATTGTGTCACCAAACACAACCAAAGATCATGGCAGCGGCCAAATGAACCATAGAACATTTGATTCGGTCTGAGAAACATGAGTTTCTCCAGCAACAAAAGCGTTTGAACACATCATGTTCAACTGTTGAGTCAATACGGCTCTAGTTGCCAATGTGACAACATGTGTCTAACATGTTTTGATGATGGGAGTGAGTGAGTGAGTGAGTTGGGTTTTACGCCGCTTTTAACAGTACTCCAGTTATATCACGGCGTGTCAGCTTAATGTGGGAGGGAAGCCCGAAGTGATGCAGGTCAGACGTTTACCACTTCAGTGAAACCCAGGAGCACAGGTATGGTGCTGACAAACCTAGAAACATAATCAGGGCGAACCGGGATTCAAACCCACAATCATAGGGTTCTGGCTTGCCCAAGGGACGCAACTCTGCTCAGCGAATCACGGCGCCTTAGACGACTGAGCCACCCGTGCCCCCCTTGGATGATGGGACACTGTTGGTAAAAATAATTATTGTCAAAAAGAAATGTTGTGTTAAGCAGCATGGTTAGAAATGAAAAGTGTGCATAACCCACATGATGGTGGGAAAAAAGTGAATTTTGTATTTACAAGAAAATGTGTCATTCCAGAAAAAAAACCAATCATGATAAAAATGATAAAATGATTTCTTGACACCTCCAAGAAACAAGCTTCAGCCTTAAGTATCCCAACTCACTCATTCTAAAAGTATTCCATGAAACTGATTCTTGTAAATTTCAGATTACTATCTGGACTTTTAAACATTGAAAAAATCTATTTTTGAAAAAAATAATTAAATGCTGAATTTTCTTGTGAATAAAATTAATGCCATTAAAGCAGTCAAGATAAAATCATGACATGCTCTCTCAACATATTTAAAGAAGTGATTTCTTGTTGCCTACAAGTCAAGTCTTCAGCCTTCCCTCAAACTGACATTCATATATCTGGGATCTACAGGTCGAGATAAGTTAAGAACAGTGTGGCATTTGTGCTTGATCCCCACAGAAATTGACACGAGATTGACTTCGTGTTTACTGATCAAATCTGCTGGTGGTCCACCAAGACCTTCCCACCAATGGTATCACAGAATCAATGGCAACACATCCACAAAATGCAATATTTGACTTTAATAATTTAAAACAAGTAAAGAGTGCCAGTCCTCTCCTGCTGGACCCTGAGAGAGACATGAGACCAACATTGTCGTCACCGTTGAGGTCCACTACGTGCCCCTTGATGCCTCGCTAATGACATTGATTGAGGTCTATTTACATGCCTCTGAAGTGTACTGACTTAAATAGGCACCAAATCAAATCAGACCAATGAAGGATGGAATTAACTATGCTATTTAGGTCTATTAATCTCCAGGAACAGCTTTTCTTTCCTATCTCACCTTGTGTCAAGGGACTGAGTCCCCATGCTGAAAAAGATTCGTACCTGACCTTTACAACATGTCATTGGAGGAGCGAGCATGTCCATAACCTTAGCGATAACTTTCTAAAAACTGTTTAAATCCTTTATCTCAAGGACTCAGTGTTGAAGTGGAGAGAGGCTAGCAGCAATATTGTTAGGAAGTGGGGACTATTTATTCCTGGAGTGATGAAGAAGACATAAAACCATTAACTTCATAGCATCAAGGAATGATAACAGATATAACTGGCGAGTATTTCCATGACATTTCACTGGCTTATCTTGGTAAGCGACTTAACCCTCCTTGACATTTGAGAACAAACAGGAATATTTTTATTGTTAAACAGCAGACACATATAACAAACAGTTAAATTTGTTCCAGTTTATTGCCAAAAGGAAACAAACAAGTATGAATTTTTATGATATAACACACTTAAGTTTCAGGTTACTGAGCTTTCAAGAAGCATCACCTTGGTCACTTTAGGAAACAAGTAAGCATATGAACAGCTATCACAAGGTAGATCATGCTTAGTCCCTGGAAATATAGAATTGAAAGAAACAAGCAACTACCAGTGGGAGATCTAGTCTTGCTTCAGTTTGGGCTATGGCATTACAATAGGGGCTCGGCGGAAGAGAAAACAATATAGTTCATGGACTGTGAGACAGACTAGCAACAAGGTTCAAATGTGTATTCCTGTTGTAACAGCTAGACAAGCAGCACAAAATTCAAAGCAACTTTACAAGCAAAAAACACCCACTAGTTTGTATGTTATTTTCTGTATTCAAAGTGAGTATGATTTTATATCCTTTGTGGCAATATTTCAGCAATGAGACAATAGGGGACAGCAGCAATGAGTTTCATACATCATGTACTAATATGGGGATTCACACCTGGATCTTCAGCATAACAAGTGAGCACTGTAACCATAAGGCTACCCCACTACTGCCAAATTTGTCAGGTAAAGACATGCTTTGCCAGCACATTACTGTCTTTTGACATGGTTTTAGTGTTCTGCACAGTAAATATTCATTTGTTAAAGAATTATTATTTTCACTGTATCAAAAAGGGATTCATTCACAAAAATACATTTTGAAGATATCTATGCTATATTTAATTATTTAAGATTTGGGTATTAATCCATGAACAGAAAAGGTTAACCACAATATTCCTACATGAGCACATAATGTGGTATATCCCTTGAAAAAGTTGTCCTGAAAGACAGTTACATTTGTTGATAAAAAAATAACTTTCAGCTGTCAAGAAGACAGCAATTTCAATCTAATATTTTTAACCCTGAATAACATTTTAGATAGAATGTTTGGTCAAAATTTAAATGATATATATCTTCCAATATTTCAACCATGAACAGAGAAAGCTAACCACGTTGTTCCCATGTCAGCACATAACACAGTATATCACGTGAAACAGCACTGGTAAATACAATAAACCACTGAAAACACCATGCACACTGCCCAGAATGTAGGATATCTGCAACACATTTATCTGGATAGAAATGCACTCAGTGTGTGTGGCCAGTTTGCAATCACTCAACTTAGTAGAGCTGTTAGGTTAGAAGTCCAAAGTAAGGTCACAATGTGTGACTGAGATAATGGTGTGGTGTGGACCAGGAAAGACACAATGTGTGACCTAGCTGATGGTGTGGTGTGGACCAGGGTTGACACAATGTGTGACCTAGCTAATGGTGTGGTGTGGACCAGGAAGAAAGACACAATGTGTGACCTAGCTGATGGTCTAGTGTGGACCAGGGTTGACACAATGTGTGACCTAGCTAATGGTGTGGTGTGGACCGGGGTTGACACAATGTGTGACCCAGCTGATGGTGTGGTGTGGACCAGGGTTGACACAATGTGTGACCTAGCTAATGGTGTGGTGTGGACCAGGGTTGACACAATGTGTGACCTAGCTGATGGTCTGGTGTGGACCAGGGTTGACACAATGTGTGACCTAGCAGATGGTGTGGTGTGGACCAGGAAAGACACATGCACAATGTGTGACCTACCTAATGGTGTGGTGTGGTGTGGACAAGGAAAGACACAATGTGTGACCTAGCTGATGGTGTGGTGTGGACCAGGGTTGACACAATGTGTGACCTAGCTGATGGTGTGGTGTTGACCAGGAGGAAAGACACAATGTGTGACCTAGCTGATGGTGTGGTGTGGACCAGGGTTGACACAATGTGTGACCTAGCTGACGGTGTGGTGTGGAACAGGAGGAAAGACACAATGTGTGACCTAGCTAATGGTGTGGTGTTGACCAGGGTTGACACAATGTGTGACCTAGCTGATGGCATTGTGTGGACCGGCGTTGTATGGACCAGGGTTGACACAATGTGTGACCTAGCTGATGGTGTGGTGTGGACCAGGGTTGGCACAATGTGTGACCTAGATAATGGCGTGGTGTTGACAAGGGTTGACACAATGTGTGACCTAGCTGACGGTGTGGTGTGGACCAGGAGGAAAGACACAATGTGTGACCTAGCTAATGGTGTGGTGTTGACCAGGGTTGACACAATGTGTGACCTAGCTGATGGCATTGTGTGGACCGGCGTTGTATGGACCAGGGTTGACACAATGTGTGACCTAGCTGATGGTCTAGTGTGGACCAGGGTTGACACAATGTGTGACCTAGCTAATGGTGTGGTGTTGACCAGGAAAGACACAATGTGTGACCTAGCTGATGGTGTGGTGTGGACCAGGGTTGACACAATGTGTGACCTAGCTGATGAAGTGGTGTTGACCAGGGTTGACACAATGTGTGACCTAGCTAATGGTGTGGTGTGGAACAGGGTTGACACAATGTGTCACCTAGCTGACGGTGTGGTGTGGACCAGGGTTGACACAATGTGTGACCTAGCTAATGGTGTGGTGTGGACCAGGAAAGACACAATGTGTGACCTATATAATGGTGTGGTGTGGACCAGGGTTGACACAATGTGTGACCTAGCTAATGGTGTGGTGTGGTGTGGACCAGGAAAGACACAATGTGTGACCTAGCTGATGGTGTGGTGTGGACCAGGGTTGACACAATGTGTGACCTAGCTAATGGTGTGGTGTTGACCAGGGTTGACACAATGTGTGACCTAGCTAATGGTGTGGTGTGCACCAGGAGGAAAGACACAATGTGTGACCAAGCTGATGGTGTGGTGTGGTGTGGACCAGGGTTGACACAATGTGTGACCTAGCTAATGATGTGGTGTTGACAAGGGTTGACACAATGTGTGACCTAGCTAATGATGTGGTGTGGACAAGGGTTGACACAATGTGTAACCTATATAATGGTGTGGTGTGCACCAGGAAAGACACAATGTGTGACCAACCTGATGGTTTGGTGTGGACCAGGGTTGACACAATGTGTGACCTAGCTAATGGTGTGGTGTGGACCAGGGTTGACACAATGTGTGACCTAGCTAATGGTGTGGTGTGGTGTGGACCAGGGTTGACACAATGTGTGACCTAGCTGATGGTGTGGTGTGGACCAGGGTTGACACAATGTGTGACCTAGCTAATGGTGTGGTGTGGTGTGGACCAGGGCTGACACAATGTGTGACCTAGCTGATGGTGTGGTGTTGTCTTTTGTGTATCACTCCTTATTTTCAATATACTACTCAAGGTACAAAATCAGTCTGTAGCATTGGCTAAAACATATTAATAAAAATGACAAAACTCATTCCATATCTACAAGAAATCTCTGCAACAACGAAGTCGGGTGGACAATTCCTACTGTATCATAACCATGTATTTAGGAATCACTATCAAATAGTGATGATAACAGTAAATCAATATCCACAGAAAGAAGGACCCACAAGGACAATATGAGCAATTCCTGTTTTCCCAGTTAAATGAATTTTAATAACTGTTTGAATCAAACAACTCTTTGAACCAGAAATAGATGCATGAATGATTATTTATAAGCTCAGGTGTTTCATTGCCAACACCAGAAGCCAGAAGCAATTAAGTTTATAAGGAAACCTCTAAATCTGGGTTGACGAACATTTCCTGAATTGTCAATTTCAGACACTGACAACAACGGTTTAAGTATCCAATTCCACAGCAGCTAACACAAATTATCTCAAACATCTACCCATCTGCAATCTTGATCTTAGAAGGAAACAAACGAAAGGCACAAGCAAAAGAAATCGGTGATCAGAGATGAAGTCGTACATTTCAATGTAGCATGCAGAGCACACACAGCTGAGGTAATTGGCGGTTTGTCAGAGGGGCGGGAGGAAGGCGCAGAGGATGTAAAGGTTAGCGGGGCACAGATTGATAGATAGTCGAGGCTGTGTCTCCATCCTGCCTCCGGGAGACGGCAGGAGACAGCATAGATTCTCAGATGGATGATCACTTCTGTTGTGTGTTTCAGGAACTTTGCATATAGAGGCTGCTTAATGTTGTGTTGAACAGAAGCCAGGTTTCCCTTTTGTATGTTTCCAAGTCAAGTAATGATGTACTGAAAATTGTACTCCCAAGAAAGCATGCTATAAACTTATAGCACCACATTATGCAAAGGTACAATGGGGTAGCCTAGTGGTGCAAGCATTCGGTCATCACACCCGAGGCCTGGGTTCCACACCCCACATGGGTACAATATGTGAAGCCCACTTCAAATTGCTGGACATGTGCTAAAAGAGGTGTTAAACCAAACTCACTCTTTTTCTTTAAAGATAGCACTGGTGTTGAAATAGGTTGAAGTGAGGTTTTAAAATTCTTTTAAGTCTGCTATATTGGAATTAAACAGATTCAGTTTCAAGTTCTGCATACATCAAGTTTATGCAAGTTGTGTTGAAATGTGTGGTTATTTATATCATCCATAAGAGGTGAACAGAAGTGTGAAAGGGAAAGAAGGATTCTGTTTAATCCTGATGTGCCATGAAATGGCATGATTCTAAGCTGGTCAGTCTTGACAACTGATTTGCAGCATTCACAGTTAGAACATTTATCAACTGTAAAACCATATAGTCTGTATCATAATTATTATTAACATTTTCAACAAAGCAGTGTCAGGGATGTTGATATGATCCCAGTTAATGAAATAGTGTGCAGATAAGGTGATGAGTTGTTGATTGGACAGTTGGCTGTGTGACCGGGTAGACATATCAGTGAATGGTTGGTTGGGTGGGTGAATAATTATGTGAGTGGAATAGTGGACATGTTTACGTATGAGTGAATGATTGAATAAGTGAATATTTGGTGGAAAGTTTGATAGTGAGTAGATGAATGTTTCAGTGAATGGTTGGGAAGGCGAGAGTGAGTGCTTCGGTAACTGGATCAGTTGACACGTGGATGGTTGAAGTTGGGAGTGTACCTGTAAGTGTTTCACACACTTATCATCAATATGTTATCTCAAACATGTTGAGAATGTGTTGATAAGGAGAAACAATATCTGAATCCTGACCAGTGGTAATTAACAATGTTGTTCATGTGACTAACACAAACTGGTCGTTCTAACGTGTGTCAGTCAGTGCATGGCACTGTCATGTGTATACACATGCACAATGTATATCTAAAGATGTGACTTAATGCATTGTTTTTATTTCAGTCCCTCTTCAGTATAAGTTTAAGATGTACAAAACTGATTGTCCTACACACGGGTTGCAATTCTCTACAGAGAAAGCAGGCACCTATAGCTTAGAGGAGTGGTCCACACACCCATTAAAAAGAGTATATTAAAGTTAATCCTATTATGATGAATATAAGAACAGCATCATGTTAACTTTTGTTGATGAGTATATGCACAGTACATACAACCATCCATCTCTCCCTACACCAATTCCCCTGTACCTGATCAGCCAGACTGCTTCTCACCAGCCAGCATGACCAGTGAACTTGAAGCCATTACATGCCATCAATCATCTCAAACATCAGCTAACAGCAATCAATCAATTGATATATACATCGTTAGTTACAGAATTGATGAGACTTTGATTTGGGCAATCTGCATACATGTTCCTTTAATAACAGGTAAAAGGCTCACAGTTCTGTACTTCTGTTACTATTTTTCTGCTTGTTAGAATATACTGAGAATTACTGAATGGGTTAGAGGGTCTTGTAGTTACATTATCCAACACATGATATCTACTGAAACACTGAAAGCTGTCCATCCACTCTTTAAGGCCCTCTGCAAATGGGCATGAACTGTTTTGAGGATCCTCCCCTGGAAGCCGAAGTAATTATTATTATGAGGGGGCAGCTTATCTATTCTGATTAGTGTGATGCATTTTCTGAATAAAATAATCTAATTCAAGAAATGTTTAAAGAAAATCATAGGTGTACTTATGACACAACCATGAACTGTCTCCAGCACTCCACAGATGATTAGCCAGGGTCAGATGGTCAGGCTCATTGTCTTGGTTGCTAGAGGATGTGTCCTTGCATGAATCCGACATGGAACATTGCTGATAAAATCAACCACTGTTTGTCTGGCCAAGCCTCTATTACTTACAGGTGACAGTGGCTTTAAAGAACAAAATTTTAAAATAAGGATTTCACCTTGTATCTTTTGAGGGAACTGAACACAGATCACATGTGCATGAGAAACAAGCGTATAGTCAACAAAGTCATCTATATCCCCTGCCTATTTTAAAACGTTATGGTCCCAAACCAGGTAACTGACCCAACATTTCTCTTAGCCCATGTCAAAATAGCTGCAATGGAAATTCTAAAATAACATTTCTAAAACTCCTTAATATCAAATGGCACCAGTTCAGTATGTGCTTTATATAGAGACATGCAATGTTTGGCAAGGAAAATATTTAACAGTTTATTTGTTACACTCCACAAGTGAACCCACCCTATATTAAAAATTAAATACAACTTGTTGCCATGGAAACATAAAAAATAAAAATTTATAAAATTCCTAAATAGCAAAAGACACTATGAGTACGGGACGCACATACACACCGACGCATGGATGGACGGGACCCATTTCAATATCCCCCGACAACTTCATTGGGGTGGGAATAATAAACACACATAGCTGTGCTACACCATATTGTATAACATTGTCAGCCTTCAATTTTACATTCAGAAGGAGGTTTTCTTCATATACTCAATGGATTACAAAAGAAATTAATTTCAAGTACATGTATTTCTAGTAAATTGACTTTCATTCCAATCACCCAAAAGGGTAGTTCAACAGCCATCAATTGTATTATGTCCAAACAATGACGAATAAATTACTATTCCATTGCATTACATCATGAAACCACAAACACCAAAGGAGCCTTGCTTAGTAATCAAGAACCTCTTATGAAACTCGTCTCATACAGTGACATTGTGTTGACATCTTCTGAACACATTTGGCAGAACAATATTTGACCAATATAACCAGCAGATGGGAGGATCAAATAAGATTGCTAATCTGCCATTTCTCTCATAATTATTCAGCAAATACCCTTCATAGCCAGAAAACAAGATGGCCCCTAATCTCCCCAGACAACTGTCAACTACGAGATTCATAACTGTACCATATTGTATTGATTCACAACACCGAAACCCCTGCGATTTCATTTAACTAATGGATTGGTTATAGGGTGGTGGAGATTATGCTGTCAGGATTAGATATCACAAGACAGGCGAGAGATACCAAAATATTTGCACTTCTCTCGACTTTCTGAGTGACATGAATGACTGGTAGTAATTGCTTTTACTTCACTTGCGGCTTACTGAACTTCATCGATTGTACTAGATATCATGTGATATATATGCCCACAATATTTATGGTTAATATCTTTTGAATTAAACTATATTAAGCCTGTATCTGACACCACACAAATACTCTAAATCAAAAGAATGTAGGTGTTGCTTGAAAGGTTGATTAACACAGCTTCACATTTGTGATGTTCACAAGATGACATGACACAGCCAGTGAGGTCAATTTGGACAGGTAGGATAGTTAGAATTGTTAACCAACACACTGAACACAGACGCCTATGAAACCCACCATCCTCAGGTTTAAATTATGATTCTTGTCAATATTGCAACCTTTTCATTCTTCTCGAACAAGCAGGCACAGTTACTTTCCCTGGAAAGGTCAATTGGCTTCAATTTAAATGCCAAAATATTGATTGAATCAGCAATTTCAATTCCTTTGCTGAACATGGTCTTTTAGCCTGCAGGAATAGGTTTTTAGTTCATGTCACACTTTGGAGCCTATTTCAGGTTTTTTTGGAGGGATACTTTCCTTCAGTGTTACACATGTGCTTTACTGTCCAGTGTTGCCATTGCAGTCACAGTGTGCACTGCTCACTTGTTAAAATGGTCTTATTTTGTAGAGGTGTGGTAACAGGGATGGTGACATTGTTTCTTGAGGTCATTGCATTGACACAATGGTCACATCCTCAGCAGTCTTTGGTCACAATAGCCACTGTCTATTTATAGTAGACATAGGTCATTCATAAGCTCATACCTTCATCAGTCATAGAGCATACAATTCCTCACACTGGTCATACCTAACAATGGTCACAAGTTACACTAGTTATTACTTACAATGGTCACAAGTTACACTAGTTATTATTTACAATGGTCACAAGTTACACTAGTTATTATTTACAATGGTCACAAGTTACACTAGTTATTACTTACAATGGTCACAAGTTACACTAGTTATTGCTTACAATGGTCACAAGTTGCACTAGTTATTATTTACAATGGTCACAAGTTACACTAGTTATTACTTACAATGGTCACAAGTTACACTAGTTATTATTTACAATGGCCACAAGTTACACTAGTTATTGCTTACAATGGTCACAAGTTACACTAGTTATTACTTACAATGGTCACAAGTTACACTAGTTATTGCTTACAATGGTCACAAGTTACACTAGTTATTACTTACAATGGTCACAAGTTACACTAGTTATTACTTACAATGGTCACAAGTTACACTAGTTATTGCTTACAATGGCCACAAGTTACACTAGTTATTGCTTACAATGGCCACAAGTTACACTAGTTATTACTTACAATGGTCACAAGTTACACTAGTTATTGCTTACAATGGCCACAAGTTACACTAGTTATTACTTACAATGGCCAAAAGTTACACTAGTTATTGCTTACAATGGTCACAAGTTACACTAGTTATTACTTACAATGGTCACAAGTTACACTAGTTATTGCTTACAATGGTCAAGTTACACTTGTCATTGTTGACAATGGTCGCAGGGTTCACGAAGTATTGTTACCATGTTTCTCAACATTGTTTGAGTGGTCAAGTGGGCTTGCGGATTTTCTTTGGTCCACAAACACCTCTGTCTATACTTGGGCATGCTGGTTCTGACAGAAATGGATGTCACATTCCCAGTACACCACCATCAGCAGCTTATTTTACACAGGTAGTAAACAAAAGCGACAAAAGCCTTTCATATTCATAAGAAGTCTCAAAATCCAGAGTAGATTGTACAGATCTGACCATAGGATGAGCATGTGTTTATGAATCACTATCCAACAGTGATGATACCCGTATTCGCTAAAAGGTGAGTGTATCCTGCCCAACTGGTAACACCCATCACAAACACATGCAACCGCAAGTCAACTGTTCACATGAAAAAGACATGGGGAACATATAGTTCAAAACAAAATGAGGAATTATTTTTGTCACTGATGTATCACCATTAAACGTTTTGAAAGAGGCCTTGAATCTTGCAACCTTGATCAAACAACTTCTGAGCACGAGTCGAATAGTACTCTTTTATATCTTGGTAGAAAGGCCATGCTTGATTCTATCTCTAACATTGTGAAATGTAAATACCAAAGGCTGGAGGTGCAGGAATATTTGCTTGACATGAAGGGAAAGTTGCATATTGGAAGGTGAAGACATTTCTCTCGTCATACTGTCTTGTGGAGAGTGCTTTGTCACTCTGAATCTTTACGCATAGATCTAAATACAAAGCGAATGAGGTGGTCTCACTGATCTCCTATATTGCTAGTTCAGGTGGGTAAATCAGTGGAAGGGAATTGGCTATTTGATGATTATTGAACGATATTAGATCACCAGTATACCTGAAGCTTAAGTTAAACTTCTTAGCCAAATTACCTAGTTTTGACTTTGACAACCCAAGCAGAAATTCCGATTCATGTGCATAAAGAAACAGATCTGCATGAAGAGGAGCACAATTGGTTCCCATGGGGATGCCTACTTCTTTCCTAATGTCTTATACATAAATTTTACATTTGTGTCATCAATTTTTATCTCAGTAAACTTCAGATGACATTTGCTTTCATTTTTGACAAATTATCCTGTACCTCTGAAGATAGATATGTAACTGTATCTTGGTCACCATGCTTTGTAAGAAAGCCCCATGGATCAAGGAAAGAAGTTTCTGTTTAAGCTTGTGTAGCTTGTGTAAATTTTATGGCCGCTACTCTTGTCATGTGGGTTAGTGGTGTACAAAGTTGAAAAATCAAATGTTTTGACAGAATTGAACTTTGTTCTTTTCTGAGACTACACAAAGTCAAGCAAATCTTTTGAGGTTTTAAGAATTTACATGGTATTAATTCCACTTGTATCAAAAACACTTAAAATAGAATTTTAAGACAGTCCTACCTTGATTGTATGAAGGATTATGGTTAATCTTTGAGATGTGGCATTATTTGTTATGTACCTTATACCAAGTTCCTTGATCAAACCATTAATGCAGTGATGCTTACATAAAATGGTTATGTTATTTCAGGCCTTGTCAGTGGGAAGAAGTACAGACATTTCATGTAGGGCAGCCAGAGTTTGGCTGACAGCTGCCTGGGACAGAATGGGTCTATTCCAATTCTGTGTCCTCTTTTTAAGTTTGTGCATTCTAAAAACATGACCAATGACAACATTAAGCACTGACCTAACCCACTCTGAAAGACATTCAACAGGTTCCTTTTCTCTTATGGGCCATTTTATGGCAAGAGAGTTCATTCAAATACTAAAATGCCTAAATAACCATGCAATGTAATTTTTTCATCATTTAAGGACTTTAAGAAACATGTTTTCAAATAGATACTTACTTTGAGCAAAAACAAGTCCCAGACCTCCAAACAAATCATGTCTCACACAACCAACATTTATTCCCAAACTTGCAAGCTCTTACACAAAGAAACTACAAGAATTAAAGTGATCTAAAAATGGCATCTATTCAAACTCCCATTTGGCCCTTGACCATGTGTCAGATTATCATAAGAGACAGACATACCAATGCAACTTGTGAACATGTTAATCCATAAATCTCTGGAATAACATATGTAATGGTTCTCAAAGAATGTTGAGAGTAATAACATTTATTTTTAATCGGTCATTTGTTGCATGCAATAGGGTTCTATTAGCTCTGCCTCAGAAGTTCCACAATGGCAGCGTAGCTTGATATCTACTCCCGGCATTGATTCCAGGTTGCATCAGATGCAGACATGCACTTCAAACAGCCCCACTCCATGCAGGATATTCAAAGGGAATGATTAGCCACTCTTAGGCTTGAAGCATTAATGTTGTGAGTGGTCTAAAAGGATGTCCAGTCGTGTGTTGAAAGGACTTTTGTTACTTACAGATGTTCTCCCCAGATGAGGGAGTATTTTATCAATCTTTTCTGCAGACTGAACCTTTTAAACCTAGAATTACTCCTCACTGAACAGGAGGAAGATTTCTTGTGCCTTTGTTACTGATTGGGTTGTGACATCCACACTCTCTGTGCCATCATGTCATGTGTTTAAATATAGATGTAGTTATGATCCTTTTCTTGTTCAAAACTTAATGAAATTGTTGAGTGATTTATTCATCTTGTAAATATTTCTTTGGACATCTTAATAAGCAATTTTCAGACTTAAGCTGATTTTATTACTTTGCCATGACAATAGTATTATTACTTTGCCATGACAATAGTATTGTGTGTGTGTGTGTGTGTGTGTGTCAAAAGTCAAACATCTTCAGTGGTTATACTTACTACGAAGAAACATGTAACGTCCAAAACAATGGTAATTAACCATGATAGGTTAATAATTTTACACAGTACCTTACTGCATGAAGATATGACAATATAGTTAAAATATGACTCCAAGGTGTCAGCACGCAGACAACTGAAGTCATGACATGTAAGATAAAACACCCTTTTATCACCTGCCCCAGTGGCCAAGGTGAGAAAACAGTGGGTTACAATACTAAACATGATATGTGAGGTTGCAGGTTTGACTCACACCATGGTGAGGTGAGGTGAAATGGTTTCAAGATTATTGTACTTGAATAGCGACAGGCATGCGCGTGCGTGCGTGCGTGCATTTTCTTGAACTAGTCAAACTAATGCTGATGTTATATTACTAGCCCACAGAGATAACATGCTGCAGTTTAGCATGATTACCCCACTCGGACACAGTATACTTACTCAGAGCAAACCAGTCCTTACTTTAGTCCCTTAATGCCGAGTGCCGGGAAGGGTAACAAGTACCACCTTTTTACGTATTTTTGTATGATGGGGTAATGGCTCTTAAGGCAGACACTCTACCACCAGACCACAGAGACTGTCTATTATGGACGTAGTATCAACATAAGAATGTAACATAACATTATTTCACTACAGTCAATTACTTTATAAACAATTACCTTATTAACAGTCTGCACCCCTAAATGGAAGTTAGTTGAAGACTGCTAGCCTGGTTCTAATGAAAACTTGTACCTATTTTTGGGAACCTATTTCCAGGGAAGTTTGATTGAAAACCTAATTAGTGTTTACTGTGCGTATGTGAAATTGAACAGCATAATCGAACTGCACTAATGATGGCTAAAGTTGAAACTCTGATGGCTTAACTGCAGCATTCAGAGTGAGTGAGTGAGTGCATGCGTGAGTGCATGCGTGAGTGCATGCATGAGTGAGTGAGTGACAGAATACAACCAGCAACTGTTTACCAAAGATGAGGTGATGTGATGTGAAATGGGGTTCAACATAGCAATCAAGATTATTTCACTAACATAGAGATGTGCGTGTGGCTGCTCGTAGTCATAAAGACATCTGCCCGTTTTATGGTCCTGTCCCAATGAGATACATGGACACCCAACATGGACTCATTGTACTGACCCCGAGCTGGCCACTCCTTATTTTATCCAACAAGGCCCATCATTTTACCTCGTTTGGTATGATGCGTCCAGGGAGCGAACAACTGACCTTCCGCTCCTCGGCAGATGTTCAATCCTCCAGACCAAGGACCTGAGGACTTGTACACATGAAAGTTGTTCCAAGCGTGGATCCCATTATAAGGACTGTAATTGGCACCCTTAAACTAATCAAGAACTTGACACATTGGTGACACACAATACATAATTGGCTATTTGCAGACTTACAAGTAGTGCAGAGAAGACAGAATAGTGGGTCGCACCAAACTGAAATGGCGCCATTCATACTGGACAGATATGGTTTAATGGTGAAAAATATATTAGCTGCTTCTACCAAGAAATGGAGAGAGAGATTGTGAATAAATGAAAGACATGGAATTTAAGGTAGGTGAGAATGTTGAGATGCAGTCACATATCTAAATTTCAAGGAGATCTCTTGTGAGTTTGGTATTCTGTTGCTTTGAACAGTACTGGTATTTTAGTTACAACCCACCAAGTCAGCCTGACATATCAGGAAAAGCCAAAGAGATGCAGGTCTTAGACAATTATGATGATGGTAAAACCTACAAGTGTTGCTATAATTGTGAAAAACCAATCCGAATAAAGGATTCAATCTCATCATGATTCTGGCTCAGCTAGGGAACACAACACATCTTCACATCAAACAGCAGTGCCTTGGACAACACGTGAAAGGGACAGTGAATGTTGTTCCATGCTGAGGTCAGCAATATTGCAGCTTTGTTGCAGTAGCCCATAATTAATCCAGTCATTGATGGCAAGAATGTGTCACACCATTGGGTGTGGTGATACGCAACCATCAAGCTCACAAACCAAGTCCATGTTTCAAACCAATTTAAGTCATTGGCCTGAGGTCATGAGATTTCTTAGCTGAAACGAAAAGGTTAACCCAGAAATTGTGACATCAGTAAATAACCAAACAAGATCAATGAATAATTAACAGATTATATTGAAAGATATATGATACACAAAAGGCAATACATTGGGTCAAACTTGTGGCACCAGCAATAAATAATATGCCCTATATCAATGTCAGTGCACTCACAAATGTCAAGAATTTGTCAAAGTTGAAAATCGTGAAAGAGACATGCTCTGTTCTTGCATATCCATTGTTTTCAGTGTTGGATCTGACAAGAAGTCAATGTTTGCAGATATGTATCCTGTCTGCACTAAGAAGGTAGACAAGCCAAAAGACACTGGTCACAGAAGGCTTTGATTCACCCTTGTCTCGCTCTTATAGGTATAGCCAGCCTTACAAAATGCTGTAGTCTGAGGGAAGCAGACTAACAAGTCAATGAAAACATGTCTTTAAAATTTTATTTTTTTTCTTTAAAAGAACTTTTCCTCTTCTGTCTCAATCAAGCAAACTAGACTTGGTTAGTTTGATCTAGACTTGCCTAGGCTTTTAGTAAAAAAAAATACCTTCAAAATATAAATTCCACAGTCATGATGCAGCACTACGAGGGAAGGCAACTCTCAACTTAAGCTACCATGGGGATGCCACTAAAACTAAACCAAGCTGCAACAGCAAATGACATTTTATGAGCGTTTCATCTGCTGCCACTAACAATCATCAAAAATAAACTTATAATGTCTCCTACCACATAACACCATCATGACAAGAGTTTATGTTACAGCAGTCATTGGTCATCTTGCTTCCAGGCATTCCCATCACGATTGAACTTTCATGAGTCAAACTTCAGTTGGGAGGTGGCTGATTTGATATCTCCAATTTACCTCAATGAAAACTGCACTTAAATTGTGTGATAACTTTGTTAACCTTTAGCACATCTTCTGACTGAAAATGGAAATAAGAAAACAAGAAAGGTTAATACTGAAATTTAAGAACGAAGTTTTCTCACACTTCACTAACAAATTGAAACTGACACTGGAGATTGGTGCATAGAATTGTTCAATCAGTGATTGGTTCTGTATTCATGCAAAAGGAACGAAAAAAGGCCCTGAATAGGGAATTGAATGTGAGGCATACGTTATGTTTCTATAGTTAAGTTGTATGCTTAAATTCACTTTTCATTTCATTTCCTATGTTTGATGTAATTATCAACAGTAAATTACAATATTTAGTACTCTGTGTTACACAATCAACCAGATGAGAAATACCTCTCACAGTTCAGCTGATTTGCTGACTTATATTCCTGTCCACAAATGTTAATTTGTTCTTCAACCCATCAGTTGTCTAAACATTAATATTTGATCTTCCAGTTGATCAAATCTCTTTCAATACACATTCATTTCCTTCAAAGCAAATAATCAAATTCATAATGCCATGTCTTTGAAAATGATCAGTTTTCCATCTAACCAATTAAGGCTGGCCTTTAAACAGTTCGCTGTGACTCACACTGACCATCAAACAGTTCGCTGTGACCCACACTGACCATCAAACAGTTTGCTGTGACTCACACTGACCATCAAACAGTTTGCTGTGACCCACACTGACCATCAAACAGTTCACTGTGACTCACATTGACCATCAAACAGTTTGCTGTGACCCACACTGACCATCAAAAAGTGTGCTGTGACCCACATTGACCATCAAACAGTTCACCATGCACTATACACCAATCATCACACGGTTCACCATGCACTATACACCAATCATTATACGTTTCACTGTGCACTATACACCAATCATCACACAGTTCCCATGCACTATACACCAATCATCACACGGTTCACATGCACTATACACCAATCATCACACGGTTCACCATGCACTATACACCAATCATCGCACAGTTCACCATGTACGATACACCAATCATTGTACATTTCACTGTGCACTATACACCAATCATCACACAGTTCACATGCACTATATACCAATCATCACACAGTTCACCATGCATTATACACCAATCATCACACAGTTCACCATGCACTATACACCAATCATCACATAGTTCATCATGCACTATACACCAATTATCACACGGTTCACAATGTACTATAAACCAATCATCGTACGGTTTACTGTGCACTATACACCAATCATCACACGGTTCACCATGCATTATACACCAATCATCACACGGTTCACCATGTACTATATGCAAATCATCACACAGTTCAATATGGTACCACTTGTCCAATGGTATGTCCAGATGGGTCATTGAGTGAGTGAGTGAATAAAATCTCTGAAAATTGTATACATATTCTTTGCATTTTTGTTCTTAAAACCAGTTCTTAATGTCCCCTTTGTCCCCATATGTCTCCTAATGTCCTCTTGTCCTCAGACATGGTCTAGTTGTAGGGCATCCTCCCAGAGAGCGGAAGGTCCAGGGTTCGATTCCTGCTGTGTCATACCAAAAGACCTTAAAAGATGGTACCTGTTGTTCGGCATTATGGGGCTAAAACAAGGACTGGTAGGCTCAGAGTCAGTATACTGTTAAACTGCGGCATGGTATCTCTATGGCTAGCACTATCATTCGGCATCAGTCCGGACAAGTACAAGCAGCCACACACACACACATGCATGCACAATGCTATATAAGTGCAATAATCTTGGACGCGACAATAAACCCCATTTCACCTCAACCTGTCCTCAGACATTATCTTCTTGTCTCCTTGACAAATTGATATTCCCATCAGAAAATATGAAAACAAAAAACACAAATCTAAACCCATATCTTTAGAAACACAGACTTGTCACCATCTGTTCTAACAGCATCATCCAGGTTAGTATTCATGCACACCAACCATTTAATATTTGACATGACCATAAAATCCTTCCATTAAATGCCCATACATCTTGCTACCCAGAGTATGGTGCACTGTAGGCTGAAGGATGCTTCTCATAAGCTGGATGCTTCTCACCCACAGGCTGCATGACCCAAACACATTAATTGCAGCCAGCCAATTTCAGCATCCAATCACTGCCTGAGACCTGCACATATCCTAAACTGAGACAAACTATTTACGAGGGATGGTCAGTGATCCGTGAGATCTTCCAGTGTGGTGCATGTGAAGATGGTTTTTAGGAGAACAGTGTTGAGCGATTGAAGATATCAGGTCAAAAGAGGCAGTTCCATCAGCCTCATTTATATCTCTATCTCCATCAATTCATTGAATCTCCAATGAATCTCCATTGAATCTCCAATGAATCCAGAGAATTTCTTTCCAACATTTACGTGAATTATTGTTCATTTATTGCATCATCCAGCACACAAGTCCAACACAAAATTCCATAATGGAAAATCTAGTATTCTTTGGAGGTTACTGACCTCTTTGTGCATTAGTTTGATGTCACCACCCACTTTTGACATTTGAAAATGATTTTCTTTCTTTTCTTTTTGTACCTTCCCAAAGGGGGAACACAACACAGCAACATGCTGCCTATATACATGACAAAAATAAGATTTGACTGTCATGCTATGGAATAATTTACTCAATTTATTTTCAACTCCCTTGTATGAGAATACAGTCATTATACAGGCAGGCTCTTTGAAAACTATTTCTTTTCATGTCTCACAGATTTCAAAATAAGAATCAGTACAAATGAATTTCGATAATGGAAATTTACATTTTTACCCAGAAACTTGGATTACATTCAAATCGCATGAGTGTGTGAGTTAATGTTTTTTCCACCTTGAAGCCACATTAAAAAGCTGACTATCTGCAGATCAAACACAAGCTCTCTGTGTGACAAGACAACACCAGGTTACTGGGTCACTCTGAAGAGTGATTATCCAGCAATATCACTGCAAAGGAGACAAGCTAGGGGAGCTTGTCACACTATTCTAGTGGGGATGGATCTGCAGCATTGCTGCAGAACATGGACCATCATATCTAGGAAGGCATGTGTTTTAACAAGCATCATTTTTATCAAAGCAGTCACTACAATGTAACTGGGCCTAAAACAGCTAGGAAAACAGAGGCCACAGGTTTCGGCAGAGACACAACACATAGACAACCAGTTTCCACCAGAGATTCTCCCATGTGGACATTTGTCCATGAAAATACTCAACATTGAGCCTGATTCCATATAAATATATTGCAAGTGATTCAGTAGCAAATGATTTGCTAACCAAGCAAATTCTTGGCATTTATGTTCTCATAAAAACTCATTTGGACAAGCCCACAAACAGACTACAGTTTCCTGATTGGCTGATAACAGAATGGGGCTTACATTGCACTGAACAAATTCACTGATTTCATATTTGTGTGTTTTTAATGATTAAATTGGCAGTCTGTGAATTTATTATTGTTGGCATATTATTGATAAGAATTGTCTTCAATATGAATTTGTGAAAATCTGCAATGCATACAGATTGACACAGTGTGCATAACGACATCCTGATTTACACAAAGTGTGCATACCCTTTTTATGTTTATACCTCCATAAACGTAAAAAAAATGACAGGATGGATAAGATGGTCTGACACGATGTGTTTTTATGATTCTACACTACTTTTTGCAATAGAAACAAGAACACACACATATATTTATATATATGTTTGTGTCTTGTTCACACTCAAGATCTTTTGATTAATGAACCTCAAATAAATCCTGCTATTTTCCAATTATTTTGTAACTGTCTTTCCAGCATCTTGGCATATTGAAAAAAGTATACCATCAAAAATTAAAGAAAAATATTTTTTGATCAAACAAGTTTTTTTTTTAATGATTTACATTTGAGATTAAAATCAAACATTGATGAAGGCTTGATAACTCTTAGCTGTCTTCCTGTGGTCCTGTATATCTTCAGCCATACATGTGTATGATCATCAGTTGACTCAGGTGGCTGTTAGAAGCCTCTCCTTTCTACTTGAGGATGTTTAAGAGAAAAATATGGAAATTCTTGGTCAGTGTTTACAGAATAACCACCATTTAGTCTGCCATGATGTTAAATATTCGGACGATGGTTTACATTCCCTTGGTATTTTGATCACCACTTTGCTATAAAAGGTCAATCTTGTTATAATTCATGTTAGAAAGCCATAAGATGCTACAAGTTCAAATCCAGCATTGCAAGATGTGCTACTCACTGACTTGCAGTTTCGGTCACATATTCTAACTCATGCCCACTGGAACCACATTTAGTCTCAGCGTCCGCATAATACCTACTGTTCTGATCCTAGAACTAAAACCACATTTAGCCTCAGTGTCCACACAATAGCTACTGGTTCTGATCCTAGAACTAAAACCACATTTAGCCTCAGTGTCCACACAATAGCTACTGGTTCTGATCCTAGAACTAAAACCACATTTAGTGTCAGTGTCCACACAAAAGCTACAGGTTCTGATCATAGAACTAAAACCACATTTAGTGTCAGTTTCCACACAAAAGCTACAGGTTCTGATCCTAGAACTAAAACCACATTTAGCCTCAGTGTCCACACAATAGCTACTGGTTCTGATCCTAGAACTAAAACCACATTTAGCCTCAGTGTCCACACAATAGCTACTGGTTCTGATCCTAGAACTAAAACCACATTTAGTGTCAGTGTCCACACAAAAGCTACAGGTTCTGATCATAGAACTAAAACCACATTTAGTGTCAGTTTCCACACAAAAGCTACAGGTTCTGATCCTAGAACTAAAACCACATTTAGTCTCAGCATTCACATAATAGCTACAGGTTCTGATCATAGAACTAAAACCACATTTAGTGTCAGTGTCCACACAAAAGCTACAGGTTCTGATCGTGGTACAGAAATCACATTTAGTCTCAGCATTCACATAATAGCTACAGGTTCTGATCATAGAACTAAAACCACATTTAGTCTCAGCATTCACATAATAGCTACAGGTTCTGATCGTGGTACAGAAATCACATTTAACCTCAGCGTCCTCGCTTTACACCTTCAAAGTTTCAGCCAAATACACATCAGACAAACTACCAAATGCAAAAGTCAAACAGACCATATCTTATTGTTTCTGAAATGAGTGAGTTGGGTTTAACACCACTTTTAACAGTATTCCAGTTATATCACGGCATGTCAGCTTAATGTGGGAGGAAAGCCCGAAGTGATGCAGGTCTCAGACGTTTACCACATCGGAGAAACCCACAAGCACCTGTATGGTGCTGACAAACCTAGAACCATAATCAGGGCTAACGAAGATTCGAACCCGCAATCATAGGTTTCTGGCGTGCCCAAGCGGCGCAACTCTGCACAGCGAATTGAGGCGCCTGAGATGACTCGGCCACCCGTGCCCCCTGATTGTTCCTTGAAGAGACACACATTGTGAAAGCCTTTAAGTCTCCTGGGAGTGTTTATCTTCCGCATCCTATGAATAATTGGTTATGTAGCAATGTTCCAACAGTAATGTGCTGCACTGCACCCATTAATAACCACATCGTAGATGTATTCCAACATGCAGAGATCTTGTTGTGCAGAGTAATCAACTTTCCAGAAATTGTGCTATTGAATAATTTGTCAATCAGGCAGTTGTGTAGTACATGCAGTTTGTCTCATCCCTGTTTCAGGCCACTATGTGAATATGTTTAATGCAAATAGAAACTTTCCTAATGGTCTCGTGAATAAGTGACAGACACTGTCTGTGCACATATCCACTGTGTCATAATGCTTGGCTCCACATTCATGTTATGAGGCTGGTCAGAGCCAAAGACAAAGATGAAATACATGTCTCAGAAACTGTCCGTGCGTCCAAAGAAAAGTATACCAGTATACAAATTGGTATTGCTAAAGTGTCCAAGTCATGTTGGGACTGTTATATTTTGGGATGGCTTAAAAACAGTTACCGTATTTTACATATTAAGCGTCCAGGGTGCTCTCAAAATTAGAAATAGGGGGCTCTTATTAGAATATTATTTTGGGGAAAAAAAAGAGAGATAAATTTCGTGGTTTATGCTGACAGCCTGAAATGTTTATGTGCAACAGATATATTTTTCCCAAATTAAATGCCCATAATTAAGGGTGCATATAACACACGAGTGCGTATTATGCGAGAATAAATAAGTCTTTGTACATTGATCAATCGGATAGGGGGCTAATTGGGATTGTTCACTAGACAATATCTTAGCAAATGTCGCCTTGGGCGCTTATTAGAGCGGGGCGCTTATTACATCAAATACGTTAATGCATGTTGGTTGGACTAAAAGAAATGTTAGGTTCCCAATCACATTTTTGTGTTCTTTCTTGTATTGAACCACAGCTTTTATCGCCATCCTCGTATTTTCTGTATTTTATGCCACTAGCATAATTTTGTGTGTGCGCCCCTTTTGATAAACCTGTCATTTTAAGACTTAGAAGAATTTAATTTGGTACCAATAGCATTAGCTGGAGATTTCAAATGTTAGAATTCAAACATAGAGTTTCCACAAATCTGAAAAACACATGTTTGTTGAATTTGTACAGTACAAAAGTTACCAGTACGAACTGGCTCTCTACACTTAACCACACAGTTGGGAGATGTCACTCTAAAATGCTATGACCTATGTTTCCCTTATAACTGAACCTGTTTCAAGTACAGAACGTGGGAAAAAAACAAAGCAAAGTTCTTCTGATAAATACTGATAAGGCTTAATACTTAATTTATGTTAAATTTATTTTGAGCACAAAAATATATTTGGGATTGAGAAAATAACAGTTCTTTTGTTTAAAAACATTCACCTGTTGCAGAAAGTTAGATTGCAGCACACACTTCCATTAACTTAACAATGCAATATTTGTTGATGGCTTCATGCTGAATGTTGAGGCATCTTGCATATTGGTCACTGCAGATAGCAAGCAGAATTCAGTGGAGTATTGGAGATGCCACCTGTTCAACATGCAATATATTCCATGAATGGCTGCAACAGGCATTGGCAAAGAGGTTAAGTTCATTATTTCAATGGGGATAACTTTGAAAGTTATATATCTCTGAAAAAAAGACATTGGGTCTGAGTATAGGTTCACATGATCTTGCTGTGTCTAGATGACAGTACACATATACAGTGAGACATTATCATGTTATTGGTCCGTAGTTATAACAAGAACAACTTCATAACTCAGGTCTATGACGTAGATCCTTAACTCATGTCTGCCGATCCATAAATTAGGTCTTTGGATCCGTAACTCAGGTCTTCAACATAGGTTAATAACCTAGGTCAATAGCACATGTCTGTAATGTTGATCCATAACTCAGGTCTATAATGTAGGTCAATAACACAGGTCTGTAATGAAGGTCAATAACTAAGGTCTATAATGTAGGTCAATAGCACATGTCTGTAATGTAGGTCAATAGCACATGTCTGTAATGTAGGTCAATAGCACATGTCTGTAATGAAGGTCAATAACTAAGGTCTGTAATGAAGGTCAACAACTCAGGTCTGAAATGAAGGTCAAAACCTCAGGTCTGTAATAAAGGTCAATAACACAGGTCTGTAATGAAGGTCAATAACACAGGTCTGTAATGAAGGTCAATAACTCAGGTCTGTAATGAAGGTCAATAACTCAGGTCTGCAATGAAGATCAATACCTCAGGTCTGTAATGAAGGTCAATACCTCAGGTCTGTAATGAAGGTCAATACCTCAGGTCTGAAATGTAGGTCAATAACTCAGGTCTGTAATATAGGTCAACAAGCATGAAATACTCATATCCCTGAGCTCCTGATCAGCTGCGTATCTGCATAAAATACGCATCAGAAATGCAGAAATATGCAGTAAAAAAAATCCAAGCGTATCAAATAAGCAATGAACATAACAGATATGCTACAAAAATAAAACTTGTGCGTATCATCAAAATATTGTGAAGTTACCCTGCATATTCGATAAGCAAATCAGCAACTTATTTTGAAATTATAAACGAGTATTCCGGCAACCTTGCCAAACTCCACAATGACAGTTACATCATGATCATTTGCGATCACACTTTCTTGTGGAAGTATCGTGGTATTTTTTAGTCCTATAAAGCTCTCGAACCTACACGCCACCATTTAACTTAACTTAAATACCCACAAGTGTAAAAACTAGTGGGTAACAGAAATTTGAATACCCAGATAGAATTACTGATACCCAATGATTTTAAAATGCATGGGTAAAATACCCACAAAACCACAGCTTATCTGGAGCTCTGTATCCCCCACCAATTTGACATGTCCGGTTGTGTGCAATGCATTAGCTTCTGTGAATGTGACAACTGTGTCCATGACACTTTTGGAAGAACATACACACAAGCGATGCAGAACTTACCAACAAGTAAGGAAATGTATTCAATACAGCGAGATGACACTATGTGCCAAGTTTGGTGAAGAAATACGGTACGGTTTTCAAGATCTGCTCTGGAAACGAAATGTGATGGATGGACGGATGGAAGGACAGAAGGAAGGCACCCTTTCCTATATCCCCCTTCCACTTCGTGGCGGGGGATAATAACTCAGATCTATAATGTAGGTCAATAACTCAGGTCTGTAATATAGGTCTATAGCTCAGATCTTTTATGTCAACCTGTACCAAGTCCCATCAGGAGTTGGTTACAAAACACATTCCTTTCAAAGGTCATGCAAATACCAATTTAATTACACTTCACTATTGAATGATCAAATCAAACAAATCAAGTCACTTTCAAGAGATTATGATGGTTCAGCAAGGCCTTCCATATGAAGGAAATTGCTTTTGCAGGCCACATTTCACAAAATCCATCTCGTATTGTGCTGAAACTTCATCACATATTGACGCAATAAGCACCTAGTTTCCGACACCATCAACAGCTGTTGGGAAGACCCACTTGGACTGAGGGATTAAACCTTGTGGAAAAATTGAAGATATTTACAACCAAGCATAGGCCTCTGCAAAGTTCTTATTAACAAAGATTTACATTTATGAAGAAATTTATCACCCTACATCTTGGTACATGATATTGAAAATGTCAACACTGGATTTTTTCTTCTGTCATAAAATGACCTTTTGCAAATATCCTGGTTCAGAGGAAACATGGCTGAGTTGATGGCGTGATCAATATCTAACCTCATAAATAAAACAGCAGAAAATTTCAGCAACATGCACCTGAAAATGACATTTCAGAATAAAATGTTTATGGAAAACTGTGATCAAATGTAAGGCAGTCAACTAGTTTGGGTGATATGGCCACTTGGGAGGGTGCCAAAGCCTGAATGTTGAAGTACAGAAATCTTTTAGGGTGGCTTTATGGTTGGATATGGCAATGTCACATGACTACTAAATAGTTATCAACAATAATAATAATACAAATAATACAAATAATAACTAATCTTCAACAAGCAAATAATAAACTACCATATTTTCAAAGAACAGAAACATCTGAGCAAACTGAGACCACCAATCAAATTAAGGTGCCTGGATTCTTTAGCCAAGCAGAAGTCAGCTTTCTAATATTATTCAGCATCATTTCTTCAACACTTTGATTCAGAATTTTTGAATTTAACAGAAGAAACCCCACACAACACAAATATTCCTTTGATGACACTGCATTTTGTCTTCAGATGCAACAGCACACAGGGTGTATGAAATATTCACATCATTATAATGACACAGCCTTAATTTATATTTGGAACTGTCTGTTTGAGTTCTTATTTTGAGATACTGAAATCGCATATAGTAATCTTTGATTGTGATTGGCTGATTACCTAACACCTAACACAACCTGCCGTCAGATTCTCAAACAAAAAGCTATCATATCCTGTTAGTACATATATAAGAACACTGTATATATACAGCCTGAATAGGTCTCTCTGGAAGCCCTCCGATGAATAGCTCCTATTTCTTACAAAATAGTGTCACAATCATTAAACTCATGGTTGGCCAAAACACAGTTTTCATGGTCAGCTGGTTCATATACAATTTTTGTAAACAGAAAATAGTCCCTTTTGATTAATAGGTAGCTGAAAACAATAAATGCAAATATATCACACTTAAAAAACTATAGGTGTCTGGACATGATCAAGCATAGACACTAAAATGGGGATTGGCCAGATCCTGATTGGTGGAGAATAGCTAGGATTAGCCAGGAATAGTTAGGGTAACTTACCGGTAACACTCATTTTGATTACAACACTGAGATTACTGCAGGATCTCAACACATTCTGAACAGATGTCATAAAAATGACTGTCAAGAATACTTAAACTAATATCATTTGTAAATATGCCAAAGTTAGCACTATGAATATTCTTAGAGGTCTTTGATACTGTGCTCTATAATAGAGTTACATGAGGATGTGGGTCAGCTGGAGGATAAAGCCATGTACCAATGGAGAAAACTTGCCTCATTAAATCTTTCTCAGTGCCTCAAACCAGTAATCATGATCTCTTTAATGCTACTACATCAACATCTTTTGGTCCACATTCCATTGGTTGGTGTACTTTCAATATCCTGAATAAGAAAATATTTCATATAAAAGAATAAAGACTTGCAAATCAAATTAATTTGGAAATTTTATTTGAAACACAATTCACCTTGACATGTATGACAGGTGTGACTACTGATAGCCATCAATATTCCGTCAATAACCTGCCTTGTTAATAGCTCGTCAGTTGTGCATGAGGCAACACCAGCTGTTTGTATGAGCGTCAAGCACTGTCGACAATCTAATCACCGGTGTTGCAAGTACCAGCAACATCATTAATGTCCAGTAAACAGTAAATGGTAAGCCAGGTCTTTTCAGTATGAAATTTCCATTTGCAAGAATCCATGCATGAATGGAACCAAGCTGAAATGGACTACGGAGGGGTGCTAATACACAGATGCAGTTAGTAGCACTTTTGTCGTGAAAACCGAAACTAGCTTATGATTGTCAATTTCCAGATTCAGAGTTTATTTGGTATTGATAAATTTCATAGGACACATAAGCGTAAGGTTTGAAAATTGAACTTGTCTCGATTTTACCATGACTTAATTAGCTCTTCCTTCGAAGTCTTTCATAGCATAGCATAGCATAGCATAGCATAGCATAGCCAGTGGGTGGGTGTGTGCGTGCGCGAGTTGTAACTTAGTTTAAAGTAGTTTAGTTTTATCATGGCAGGTCAGCCACTGGTACGTCACTCTTGCTGAATCTAACAAAAATCCTTATGCTATTGAGTTACATGTTTTCAAGATATTCACAAGATTTGACAGCTCTTTGTGATGCAAGGGACCTACATGACATCACATGAGTCAGATTCAGAAAGGCCCTCTGTTGTCCTTAAATATGAAATACACTCCCTAAATTGATTCCTGTCATATTTTCTGCCCCAAAGTATTGCAACACATACTTTGAAAATTGCAGTCACAACAACTCATAACCTATTATTGTACATATACTTATCTAAAAAATGCCTACAACAAAGATTAAGAATTAAGTACTTTTCTATAAATATTAGCTACTGAGATGTGACAATAAAAACCTCCAGTTTCAATCAGAGGATGCTATTGTGATTTGAAGCCTCTAATACACCAATCAAAATCCCATATTTTCAAAAGTGAATATAAATGAATAATTTTTAAGTATTTATAGTTTTTCCTGATATTATAATTACCTGTTTTTTCCTACACATGGTGCTACAACAAAAAGTGTAAGCAATGGTTCACAGGGCTACCAGAAACAAACACTCAGACAGACTACAGGTGAGAGAATGGTTATCCAAACTAAGCAGCCATTGTGGCCAACTGTTTCTTTATATTGGCCATCACTTACAAACAGCCCACCACATCAGCCCACCCCATCCCCATATAGGCCCATCACATCAGCCAGCCCCATTACCACATCAGCCCACCCAATCACCACATTAGCCTTCCACATCACCACATCAGTCCACCCAAGCAGCCCACCCGATCACCACATAAGCCCACCCAATCACCACATAAGCCCACCACATCAGCCAGCTCCATTACCACATCAGCCCACCCAATCACCACATTAGCCTTCCACATCACCACATCAGCCCACCCAAGCAGCCCACCCCATCACCACACAAGCCCACCCAATCACCACATCAGCCCACCACATCAGAACATCAGCTCACTCCATCACGACATCAGCCCACCTTGTTCCCAGTATCGGCCCACATCATCACATAAGTCCACCTCTCCTTCCATTAAACTCCCATATTACCACGTCAATCCAAAGCCTCTCCCCACTATTGCCCTTCCTCCCCTTGCCCTCGCATGTCTCCTCCAATACCATGTTTCTTCTGAGAGACTCATGTTTATTCAGTGAATGCTATTCTTACTGTCCAACAAAGGCAACACAAAGTATAGAGTTTCAACATTCAAGCAGAAATTGATATGCTATGTGTTTAAGTTGCTATAAATCATAGCAGCAAGTCATTGTCTTGAACAGGCAACAAAACCACAAATGACCCATCTCTTGTGTTGAAGACACAGACCTGCTTCAGCAGGGTTGGTTGTAAAATTCAGTAATATCCAACTGTCAAGCAACATCTAAGCCCTGGAAATAACTGACATCCATTTGCATGATTGTTATCAACAATGGTCACCAAATGCCACAGCTCTACCAGATTCCAACATTACCATTACCAACCTATCACAAATTGTACCAGTAGAAAAGAAAAGCTAGCCTTGATGTGCATACTCTCAGTGATGTTGATTTCACATGGATGTGCCTGTCAACAATGTCAATATCGCTGTCTGTCACACCTCTCACCTACAAATAACACTTGGGCCATTGTATGTCATTTCATGCCAAGGAACACACTGAAGATGGGGAAAGTAAAGAGGACTGGTGGCAAGAATTATCTCAGGGAATTCAGCTGTACACCAAAGTGTGGCAACCAACCAATATGCATCAAATCACTGCACCACTGGAGATAATTCATCAGACAGTCCAGCTTCATAATTAGCTTTACACTGGATGTTGTCCACAACAGTCAATCCAACGGCCATGTTACCTGGCTCCTTCAACAGGCATGGGGGCAGTAGGGACATATTCTGTGTGGATTCCCATGTTACCAGGCTCCTTCACCAGGCATGGGGGCAGTAGGGACATATTTTGTGTGGAATTCCCATGTTACCAGGCTCCTTCAACAGGCATGGGGGCAGTAGGGACATATTTTGTGTGGAATTCCCATGTTACCAGGCTCCTTCAACAGGCATGGGGGCAGTAGGGACATATGCTGTGTGGATTCCCATGTTACCAGGCTCCTTCAACAGGCATGGGGGCAGTAGGGACATATTCTGTGTGGATTCCCATGTTACCAGGCTCCTTCAACAGGCATGGGGGCAGTAGGGACATATTTTGTGTGGAATTCCCATGTTACCAGGCTCCTTCAACAGGCATGGGGGCAGTAGGGACATATTTTGTGTGGAATTCCCATGTTACCAGGCTCCTTCAACAGGCATGGGGGCAGTAGGGACATATTTTGTGTGGAATTCCCATGTTACCAGGCTCCTTCAACAGGCATGGGGGCAGTAGGGACATATGCTGTGTGGAATTCCCATGTTACCTGGCTCCTTCAACAGGCATGGGGGCAGTAGGGACATATTCTGTGTGGAATTCCCATGAGAAGGAAACCTCATTGTCTCTGACCTGTTGTTCCTATGATGCTCTATCATCTGATACAGCACAACCTCATCAGTCAAAGGTTTTAATTCTGAAATCCTGACATTGATTATCTTTTTTGTTATTCAAGAAATCTGATGATGACAGCCGCCATATGTCATGTTACCGGCCGGCAACAAGTGTCTTATCAAGGAAGGGTGAACTTTCGACCTTTGGACTGACAAACACTTGGTTAATGGATTTGACAAATTGATAAAAAATTGATTTCAAACCTGTTGATGAACATACAGGAACAGAACTGTTCCTATCAACAGTGGACCTTCAAGAGTTACTTACTCGGTATGTGGAGGGTTATCATTAATGAACATTTTGAAAATGCAGCCATTGTGGCTGCAACTAACAGGTGATATGTTTCATTGTTCATCTAGTTCCTTCATGTAAGAAGTCTGATAGTATTACAAATACCATTCTTCAAAGTAAAAATGTACCAGACAGTAACTGTCACTGCTGAATGAGAGCATTGGTTCACTTAGATCACTGTGCCAACACAGGGGGAAAGTTCAAAATGACTTATTGTAGTGCAGGCATTTATCCCATTTGAGAAATTGAAAAGCAGGGTAGTTATGGTGCTGACAGACCAAGCATCATAATGATGAGAAGTCTTAAATTTGAAGCAGTGGATCCTAGCTAATGTTGCAACTTTGGTCAGTGAAATACAGTGTCTCAGACAAGTGGGTCCTCCATTACAAAAAAAAACATACTCAGGTCACTTCTTCTTATCTCTGAAAACAATAAATGTTCCAGTCATTCCTTGACATGCCAAGTGACGTACAGTCTGTCTGTTTCCTCAGGAAGCATCAGACCAATGTTCAAGTCCTCTTATGGTTATATTATGCAATGCTTGTGCCTGGCCTTGAGGTTGCAGCCACTTATCCGCCTATTGATGCATTGCAATCGCCCATGGCTGGTAGCACTTCACTGTTGTCAAGTTAAACCTCAATAGTAGACATCAATAGTGTTCATAGTTTCTGAAGTTGTGGCAGAAGGTACTGTTATATACGTTTTAACCTATTTAAGATGTGTATATCCATTCAAACCATGACCATCATCATACTAAATCTACATCCAAGAAGTTTCACTTGTGACCTACAATTGTACAAGATCAGCAACAGTGTTTTGGACTGCCCCAATAGATCCCTGAACTTGGTGTTCCACTGGATACTTCTGCCAATATTACAAAGGACAGCATAAAATTCTCCTCAATCATTGATTTGCCACAACGGAAGAAAGTTATGTATATTTCATGACCATGCGTATGAGGAGAGTTGACCCTCAGTTTGTGTTCCTGCTCCCTGCACCCAACACTGGCAACTCCACCAATAACCAAGGAAACTACGCACACTGTGAATAAAGAAATGCTTAAGTAGCATGGCCTGCTAGACAGCCAAAGTGTCTCAACAGAATCCAATTTTGGCAATGTACAAATGCAATTGATAACGAGTCTGATTTTCTTATAATTTGTTACAATTTGTTACATCAACTTAGAATGAATTATATTACTTGTAAATTCCATCACGTCACAAGTCTGTAACACAAGTGAATAATTCATTCCCCATTATTTCAAAAGTTTATCATTTTAAATTTACTGAACTGAGAATGTACATAAATTTTAATACTACAGTGATTTCATCAATATGGCATATCAATGAGGCAATCCAATTTCAGTCTTTAGGTATTGTAACTGGTATAGCTGTCACACGTGTACAGTTGGTGTAAGTGTATTAGTTCATATTTTTTTCCTGTGTATTCCAATTCATACTTTGCATGCCTGATTAGTCTGCGTGGAGCAGTATCTACATTCAGGACAATATGCATGTACTTCTATATGAATGCAAATATGCTCATCAATGTAACCTTTCTCGATGGCACTGTAGTGACTCTTGGGAATAAATGTCTGATTGCTTCTGTTCTTGCATGGCAATTGAAACACTTAATGAGCTGCTTGTTACTTATTCTAACAGTACAAGAGATACTTCTCCGATAAAATGTGTGGTCAAACATAGATTTGATACTGGCATCCACAACCAAAGAATGATTCCATAACCATATATCATGCCACCCTAGGTTTGAGGCAGCTTGCTTGAGCTATCAGTGCTGGTGCAAATGACCTCCTACTTATAGCATTTCCTTCCACTTGTGAGGTAGATTCCAGTTTCAGCATCTCTAAAGGGATGGGAGAAAAGCAATAAGAAGGCAGGAGTGGTAGAAAAACATAGATAAGGCAGGAGCAGGACAAATCTGGAGTGAACAAAGCGTGGTCAAGGCAGGATAAGGAACAAAGTGTGGTCAAGGCAGGATAGGGAACAAAGCGTGGTCAAGGCAGGATAGGGAACAAAGCATGGTCAAGGCAGGATAGGGAACTAAGTGTGGTCAAGGCAGGATAGGGAACAAAGCATGGTCAAGGCAGGATAGGGAACTAAGTGTGGTCAAGGCAGGATAGGGAACAAAGTGTGGTCAAGGCAGGATAGGGAACAAAGCATGGTCAAGGCAGGATAGGGAACTAAGTGTGGTTAAGGCAGAACAGGAAACAAAGTGTGGTCAAGGCAGGATAGGGAACAAAGCATGGTCAAGGCAGGATAGGGAACTAAGTGTGGTCAAGGCAGGATAGGGAACAAAGCATGGTCAAGGCAGGATAGGGAACAAAGTGTGGTCAAGGCAGGATAGGGAACAAAGTGTGGTCAAGTCAGGATAGGGAACAAAGCGTGGTCAAGGCAGGATAGGGAACAAAGCGTGGTTAAGGCAGAACAGGAAACAAAGTGTGGTCAAGGCAGGATAGGGAACAAAGCGTGGTCAAGGCAGAACAGGAAACAAAGTGTGGTCAAGGCAGGATAGGGAACAAAGCATGGTCAAGGCAGGAGTGGGAACAAAGTGTGGTCAAGGCAGGATAGGGAACAAAGCATGGTCAAGGCAGGAGTGGGAACAAAGTGTGGTCAAGACAGGATAGGGAACAAAGTGTGGTCAAGACAGGAGTGGGAACAAAGTGTGGTCAAGACAGGATAGGGAACAAAGTGTGGTCAAGACAGGAGTGGGAACAAAGTGTGGTCAAGACAGGATAGGGAACAAAGCATGGTCAAGGCAGGATAGGAACAAAGCATGGTCAAGGCAGGATAGGGAACAAAGCATGGTCAAGGCAGGATAGGGAACAAAGTGTGGTCAAGTCAGGATAGGGAACAAAGTGTGGTCAAGGCAGGATAGGGAACAAAGTGTGGTCAAGGCAGGATAGGGAACAAAGTGTGGTCAAGGCAGGATAGGGAACAAAGTGTGGTCAAGGCAGGATAGGGAACAAAGTGTGGTCAAGGCAGGATAGGGAACAAAGTGTGGTCAAGGCAGGATAGGGAACTAAGTGTGGTCAAGGCAGGATAGGGAACAAAGTGTGGTCAAGGCAGGATAGGGAACAAAGTGTGGTCAAGGCAGGATAGGGAACAAAGCGTGGTCAAGGCAGGATAGGGAACAAAGTGTGGTCAAGGCACAATAGGGAACAAAGCGTGGTCAAGGCATGAGTGGGAACAAAGCATGGTCAAGGCATGAGTGGGAAAAAAGCATGGTCAAGGCATGAGTGGGAACAAAGCGTGGTCAAGGCATGAGTGGGAACAAAACGTGGTCAAGGCAGGAGTGGGAATAAAGCGTGGACAAGGCAGGAGTGACATAAAGTAATGTCAGAGTACATGTCTACATCTCCCAAGTGCTGGAAGATAGAGCCCATTACCTCATCCCTGCCAACTGACACATCATCATATCTGCAAATAATTTCAAGGAAGGACCTACATCCAAGGAAATACTGATGACAGTGTTAATAACTCCTCAACTAATCAATAATGTACATAAATCATAAGTCCTGGTTCCAAATAATCAATGACAGACACATGATTACGAAATCATTACTCTCTGACTTTTCCACAAGTCGTTAACTATTACATTATCAAGCATATCCGAGTTCAGCTCCTGCAATGATCCTTATTTAAAGACAAACATATCAATCCACATGTCACATTGGTGACAAGGGTCACCACTGCCAGCTTTGACGTGTCTGTACCAGCAACCTCCTGTTTGCACTTTCTCTGACATGGATATCACGACAATCTTCATGATAACTATCATCAATTTAAGTATTTATTTCCAAAGAGATAAACACCCCTGCAGCTATCCTGTATGATTCACTCAAATGTTGCAGCTAAGTACTAATCCACACCTGCAATATTAATCTGTATCAGCATCCTGCCATCATTATGTGTCAGTCATTGTCAAGCCTCACAAGATTTAGCATGGTAAGCATCAGGCTGCATGGTAGCTTTGGGCTGACAGGGCACATTCATCTTGTGTAAGGGGTACCCAGAAAGATGAGATGTGATGTGATTACTAACCTTCTAGCTCCTCACATGCACCTTGAGACACACACTGCCCAAGGAGCTGAGAACGTAATATGAGTGCTCACTGATACACTGACCCTGGCAATAAAATGTCACACACCTCAATTACATTATATCCCTGGGGTGGAGCTGATGCATTATGAAAGATCAGTAAATATTTATGACAATCAAACTTTATTCAGTACTTGTAGACCATTGGACTTTTTGTACAAACAAAATGCAATTTAGGTGCAAACAACATATGTTTTGACAATGGCAGTTTTAACATAATTGCATGTTATCAAAGTTTGAGTATTTGTGTTGTAACAGCATTGGCATGAAACAAGTACTTTGCTGAATTGATATTGATGATCAGCTCTTGCGATGACAGTAGTGTATTAATACTTCAGAATATTTGGAAAGATCTAAAATTCAGGGTTTCTGTAACTTTGCCTGTGAAGACTATAAGATGGACAAATAATAAAAGATTATACTCCTTTTCTTTATGGTTTAAGTTACAATCTTTACATTTTCCAAATTTGTGAGGAATATTAAAATGGCAACCACATTCAATGTTTCAATGAAAATTCAGACTACTTTCATCCTAATTATCAGTTAATTATCAACAGCATTATTGTAATTGTTGTCAAAGAAAGATGAAATAAACATTCAAAAAGAAGCAGCTATATTTATTCCATTAATCAATTGTATTATGTTTTTTTCTACGAGAATAAATACAATTAGCTCCACTTCATCTTGATACTCTGGTTATCTAAACATATACTTTGGTTGAAATGCTTCTCTATATAAGTGATAATGTATGCTGTGTTCGAAATTGACATCGGCCCTGAAACTGATATAAAGTTTCATGAACCTACCAATCATATCATTTATTTATTAAATCTATAACTTTTCACAGTCTAAGATACATATTTTATTTCAATTTATCATATTTTATCAATAGACATAAAATTATGAACTATTTCCCGTAATGTTATTCTGGGATACATGCTTTGACAATGGGTCCATATCAAACATGTCAAAGAGCAATATACAGATGTTTCAAGCAAATCATAAATAAAATAAAATAAAATCAACAAACATATATTTCTAAAAATTGTCGAACTTACATCTAAGCTACTATTTCCATCTATCGTGCGATCGTGTAATGTAAGTCAAATGAAATCTCAGCATTTGTCAATTGTTAGGCTCGGACACAATGTTCAATGCCAAAATATATGCATGAGAAATCTTTGTCACAGGTCGTAACCTAGCACCCTATGTCCACAAAGTTCCATACTTTTAGGTTGCGATTTCCAGCTTAAAACATTTAACCTAGACTTTCATCTACATCTGAATTATATACACGAAGACAGTATCCATTGCATAATTGATTGGCTGCCTTAGGTCATGTGCTTGATTTTGACAAATCATGATCCTCATATTAGAGGATACAGCAAAAGTGTAATTAGAAACCAATTTCTATTCAATAAAATTGCATGTTACAACTCTGAAAAATACTCTTGGCGAGGTTACTGTAATATTACTGATGATCAAAGCTGTCTAACTATATGAAACATCAAAAGAACCTTTGCACTGTTATTTTTACAAAGCTTCAAAAACGAAGGTATTTCTCGGTATTTTCTCATGTCTCTTAACAGAAAGTCACTATTATCAGAAAATATGTAATGATAAAGCATACTTTAAAATTCTTTTTAACACCATTTTCTATTTACTTTAACAAAGAATATAAAAAAGAAATAAGTTAGTGGATAGCTCTACTGTGAAATCTTAAAATTGCCAAAAATAATCGCAATAATTCCTTGATGCTTAATCTGGACATTATGAATGTGTTAGCTTCAATTAACAAACTTAATTAAGTTATAAATGATGTAAATAATGTGATAAACACAACTTTCATATTTATAACAATAGGATTAGACCTTTCAAATGGTGTATGACATGTAGTAAAAAGCAAAGGTGTTTTACAAGCTTATAATTTCCTTGATAAATGTAGGCTTCATCTCACCACCACAGTCTCTGGGAAGTCGGTGTGGAGCAGTAAAACATTCTGGTTGACTGGTTGACTGTTTGTGTTTTGTAATTCATAATGCATGCAAGAGTGAGTGAGTGAGTAAGTTGGGTTTAACGCCACTTATAACGTTATTCACGGCGTGTCAGCTTAATGTGTGAGGAAAGCCCGAAGTGATGCAGGTCTTAGACGTTTACCACTTTGGTGAAACCCACGAGGGTATGGTGCTGACAAACCTAGAAACATAATTGGGGCGAACCGGGATTCAAACCCACAATCATAGGTGCCCAAGGGACGAAACTCTGGACAGCGAATTGCGGCGCCTAAGACGACTGGGCCACCCGTGCGCCCTCATAATGCAAGAGTATGTCTCCCTGCTTCAGCTAAGATGTTTGAGCCTACAGTTTTTCCACTCGGCCTGAAGGCTCTCAGTTTACTCTGCTGAGTTTCAGACAGGGCCGGTATATGTAAAGTATGCCTGTTTCTCAAAGTCGTTTGTGGGCCCAAATGTTATTTTTGATAGGATATGTCAATAACTTAGTGTAAAACTAAACAGACATTTTCAAAGTTAAAGATCCTGTATGTAGAAGCATTTATTTTCAACCCAGACTGATCTTTCACCATTATGTTTTCATACACATCTGAGAAATGAAATAGTATTCTCTTTAAATTTCTAAAACTCCAGTACTTCCTGGTAACTGATACAAATATGATAACTGCACATTTCCGTTTGTGAAGAAAAATGTGACTTCCTGTATTTTGAAACAGCTTTTACAAAAATTATATACACGAAGACAGTATCCATTGCATAATTGATTGGCTGCCTTAGGTCATGTGCTTGATTTTGACAAATCATGATCCTCATATTAGAGGATACAGCAAAAGTGTAATTAGAAACCAATTTCTATTCAATAGAATTGCATGTTACAACTCTGAAAAATACTCTTGGCGAGGTTACTGTAATATTACTGATGATCAAAGCTGTCTAACTATATGAAACATCAAAAGAACCTTTGCACTGTTATTTTTACAAAGCTTCAAAAACGAAGGTATTTCTCGGTATTTTCTCATGTCTCTAAACAGAAAGTCACTATTATCAGAAAATATGTAATGATAAAGCATACTTTAAAATTCTTTTTAACACCATTTTCTATTTACTTTAACATAGAATATAAAAAAGAAATAAGTTAGTGGATAGCTCTACTGTGAAATCTTAAAACTGCCAAAAATAATCGCAATAATTCCTTGATGCTTAATCTGGACATTATGAATGTGTTAGCTTCAATTAACAAACTTAATTAAGTTATAAATGATGTAAATAATGTGATAAACACAACTTTCATATTTATAACAATAGGATTAGACCTTTCAAATGGTGTATGACATGTAGTAAAAAGCAAAGGTGTTTTACAAGCTTATAATTTCCTTGATAAATGTAGGCTTCATCTCACCACCACAGTCTCTGGGAAGTCGGTGTGGAGCAGTAAAACATTCTGGTTGACTGGTTGACTGTTTGTGTTTTGTAATTCATAATGCATGCAAGAGTGAGTGAGTGAGTAAGTTGGGTTTAACGCCACTTATAACGTTATTCACGGCGTGTCAGCTTAATGTGTGAGGAAAGCCCGAAGTGATGCAGGTCTTAGACGTTTACCACTTTGGTGAAACCCACGAGGGTATGGTGCTGACAAACCTAGAAACATAATTGGGGCGAACCGGGATTCAAACCCACAATCATAGGTGCCCAAGGGACGAAACTCTGGACAGCGAATTGCGGCGCCTAAGACGACTGGGCCACCCGTGCGCCCTCATAATGCAAGAGTATGTCTCCCTGCTTCAGCTAAGATGTTTGAGCCTACAGTTTTTCCACTCGGCCTGAAGGCTCTCAGTTTACTCTGCTGAGTTTCAGACAGGGCCGGTATATGTAAAGTATGCCTGTTTCTCAAAGTCGTTTGTGGGCCCAAATGTTATTTTTGATAGGATATGTCAATAACTTAGTGTAAAACTAAACAGACATTTTCAAAGTTAAAGATCCTGTATGTAGAAGCATTTATTTTCAACCCAGACTGATCTTTCACCATTATGTTTTCATACACATCTGAGAAATAGTATTCTCTTTAAATTTCTAAAACTCCAGTACTTCCTGGTAACTGATACAAATATGATAACTGCACATTTCCGTTTGTGAAGAAAAATGTGACTTCCTGTATTTTGAAACAGCTTTTACAAAATGGTCATCAAATGGTCATCAAGCATCCGCATTACATGTGGCATGTTACAGAGCTTTCCAAAGATCCATTAATGGTATTGTTCCTATTTCCATTCTTTTCCTACTTTATTTTCTAAATGGAATCTTTAGCTTGTTACAAACATAATAAGATGAAAATCAACAAACATCAGCAGCTGTCACATATACAAAATGTATTTTCATATGGAACCCTTTCAAAATTCCAATATCAAAACCAATGTCTACATCCTGTGAGGGACTGGGAATGTACTATGTGTGAGAAATCAACTTCTTATATACTCCATATTCTGCAGAAAAGTAACTTTATATTTGCGTTTTTGCTCAATGTAGTTTGTGGTTTGACCTTTATCATGTGCACACAGCCATTCTGATAAATGTTCTAAAAATCACCCAATTTCAATAGCCATCATTCCCAGTACATGCCGAGCCAGCCTACAAGAAGAGTAAATGGACTTTCAGGAAAAACTGCAGTTGTGTTGAAGCTTCCGCTAGCATTTACATGAACCACCACTTTAGCCAAACAGAACTGCAAGAACTCTTTCCGCTTGAGTTCCTGGAAATGATCTTTATGGCTCCATGTTGCTCTAATTTGGAGCCATTTTCTCACTCTCCATGGTTCCCACAAAGATTCTGATATTTTTTTTACAGTACAAGAACTCTTTTGTGATGAAAGTCTTTTTGTTCCCTTAGAGTCCAAAAGTTTGACATTTCTGAATACCACATCAGGAATAGGGGATGTTCCACCAAATTCTTAGACAGAATCTTTGACATAACCTGGTTTTTAGTTCTCAGTGGCAATTTGCCAAAAAGGTAACAGTTTGAGTGCACAGATTAGCGAAACATTTAATGAAACCTAAAAAGAACGTATTTCATGGAAGCAATTTTGACAACTCCGAAATGTTAAGTCAATATCACAGACTTGCATAACATAATATAACATTATTAAAAATAATGTGTTCTTCAAACATTGAGAATTGTTTGGCTGCAATTATGACATTTTTATTTCACCTTAAAACCCATGCTATTTGAAAACTACAATTTGGAAAGCAGGAATCATAAATCATGAAGTGTGGTGGTGTGGTGATGTGTGGTGTGGTGATGTGTGGTGAGGTGATGTGAGGTGAGGTGATGTGTGGTGAGGTGATGTGTGGTGAGGTGATGTGTGGTGAGGTGATTTGAGGTGAGGTGATGTCAGGTGTGGTGATGTCAGGTGATGTGTGGTGAGGTGATGTGTGGTGAGGTGATGTGATGTGATGTGATGTGAGGTGTGGTGATGTGATGTGTGGTGATGTGAGGTGAGGTGATGTGAGGTGTGGTGATGTGAGGTGTGGTGATGTGAGGTGAGGTGTGGTGAGGTGATGCGAGGTGTGGTGATGTGTGGTGATGTGAGGTGAGGTGATGTGAGGTGTGGTGATGTGAGGTGTGGTGATGTGAGGTGAGGTGTGGTGAGGTGATGTGAGGTGTGGTGATGTGTGGTGATGTGATATGATGTGAGGTGTGGTTATATGATGTGAGGAGTGAGTGAGTGCTTTAAGCAATATTCCAGCAATATCACGGCAGGGATATGATGTGAGGTCTGGTGATGTGAGGTCTGGTGATGTGAGGTGTGGTGATGTGAGGCATGGTGTGGTGGTGTGAGGTGTGGTGATGTGATGTGGTGAGGTGAGGTGATGTGAGGTGTGGTGATGTGAAGTGTGGTGATGTGATGTGAGGTGTGGTGATGTGAGGTGTGGTGATGTGATGTGTGGTGATGTGAGGTGTGGTGATGTGAGGTGTGGTGATGTGAGGTGTGGTGATGTGATGTGATGTGTGGTGATGTGAGGTGTGGTGATGTGAGGTGTGGTGATGTGATGTGTGGTGATGTGATGTGAGGTGTGGTGATGTGATGTGATGTGTGGTGATGTGAGGTGTGGTGATGTGAGGTGTGGTGATGTGTGGTGATGTGAGGTGTGGTGATGTGAGGTGAGGTGTGGTGATGTGAGGTGTGGTGATGTGAGGTGATGTGAGGTGTGGTGATGTGATGTGATGTGTGGTGATGTGAGGTGTGGTGATGTGAGGTGTGGTGATGTGATTTGAGGTGTGGTGATGTGAGGTGTGGTGATGTGAGGTGTGGTGATGTGAGGTGTGGTGATGTGATGTAAAGGGAGGTGATGTGATGTGAGGTGAGGTGTGGTGATGTGAAATGGTGTTAAACATCTCATTAAAGAATATATTTTTTATGTGATTTTACACAATATACTGCTTTTCCATTGAACAAAAGGTCGGTCACATGACTGCAAAACTGAAGTTCATAAGTGTTTGACCCACACATTTTGACATTCATACGTTTTGCACGAGACCGTGTTCTTGAAATGACGAAATCACTGACAGACTATTTCCATATTCCTCGGGATACCCCTGGGAATTCCCAAGCACGAATAAATACAGAAGCGTTGTTTCTCATTACTTAGACCCTTTAATCTTGAACTTAGCGTTTTAGCATAGTATACATTGGGATGAGTCAGAGAGTTTGATTGCATGTCCGTTCAAGGATATCCTCATTAAAACCCATCCTAGAGAACAAAACTTAGAAAACCACATCCAAACTATCGTAGTGTCTCTATTGGACAAATCTTTACAATCACCTTTCAATGATTGGTCAATAGATTAGTGATGATTAACACTTGTGATAGCCACAGGTTCATGAACAACTTTGAGAATCTCTCACGTCATGTTTGTTGTATCCATTGTCCATTTTGATGTCTTTCACTTGAAGTAAATGTATTACAATACCCTGTTGTTGTGACTGACTTACTGAGATAGTTCTTAACAGACCTATATTATTTGAATACTTTTGATATAAAGAAACTTCAAAAGTTTTTCATCTCTCATTTTGAGGAACTATCTTTTTTCCGCAATACAGCTGGTTGTTGAATGGCTGTCAGTCTAAACATGGACTCACATGTACTAAGTATAATTTGCATATATCTACTCCCTTTAGGTAAAAAATAGTGTTAAAAAATTTATAAGGATTGACTTTCACTTTGTGCGAATTCAGTGGTGTATAAAAACATTCATAGAGTGATGCATGGCCGAACATTGTATGAACGTCATTGCAAGGTCTGACATTCATACAGTTTGGCCCTCACTCTATGAAGGTTCTTCCTCCAAATGATCTCGCACAAAGTGAAAGTAAATTCTTAATTATTTCCCTGATTACAATGAGGTGCATGTTTTATGTATTAAGTGTGCCTGCTTGTACCTGTCGGACTAATGCCGATTTTATAGTGCCAGCCTACTAAGATATCATGCCACAGGGTAACATGGATACCCCATTCAGACACATAAAACTGATTCTGAGCTGGCCAGTCCTTGCATTATCTCTTGAAGTTAAGGCAGGTTAACAACAAGTACCATATTTTAATATTTATTTGTTACGACACATCCAGATCGTCCCAGCAACCATCTGGTCTCGCCATAACAGCACAGAGGCAGTTTGTAGTGATGAGAGGATGTACTTACTACATGATTATCTCATCATGTGAGGCCCAGCCAAGTTCATCTGAAGCTCTTTGTTTACATTTTTAATTAATCCCATGCAAGCGAGAGCAACATTAAATTTTCAAGGATGCTTGTGCAACCTAGGCACCAGGTTTTATGCCCAAGCCGTCTGCATTGAGTAAACGTTGTGAAGCTGCTGATGGGAAGCAGCACATTGCAGCTTTGTTCCATGGAACTAGTTCATCACTATGACAATCAGAACCCTGCTTAACACAGACTCAACATGGTTGGAGCTCTCAGATGGCTTGAATTGCAACTACTGTTGACACCAAAATGGTGAGAGTTTGTCAATGTAAATATCTTACAGCAATAATATAGCTGTTGTATATGGAGGCCCATCTTATAACAAAGCCTGGCACTGCAAACTAAGTGGCTGATAGTATGAACAAACATCCATGCCATCAGGTTATGAAGACATGCAATCACACTTCCACAGCTGAGATTTTTTATATTTTTAGTGGTCACTCATCCAAGTTCTATTTATACACCACAGCCAAAGAATGACTATGCTTAATGTCTGCATGACCATTTCAAGCCAAGATGTGTAAGTAGTGCCTGTGTCAAACTCATACGGTGTGTTATGTACAGTGTAGTGCATACCTGTACAGAGCAGATACTTCAAGGAGCTGCAGTTTTCAGGGCAAAAATAAAGACAGAAGATCAAATGTAAATAAATAGAGAACATAAACCTCTTGAGCTAATGGGTGATAACTACAAGTATAGTGATAGACAAGGAACTTGTTATACACGTTAAAATTCCCAGCAGCCACATTCAACATAAACACCAGGAACCAGAGGAACGGAATGTGCCATGACACTTAAAGGAAGCACTTGTATAAGTTAGGGACCATTGATTCAAGTTTACTGAAATAATTATTTCTCATGTCCTTTTAACTTTTTTAGTAGAAACTGTCCTTGGATTTGGTTTCATTACATTTAATCTCACAACTGAGAGAAAATAATTAAATACAAAAACAACATTTGTTTGTGACTAATGGCAGTTATGAAGTAGGTCATAGGGTCACAGGCATCTCACATTGTGTCTTCTGGGTACTGTTAGCTGGGTTTAAAACATGGGACTGCACCCTGAGCATCAAAACACCATTTCCTCTGGTACTGTTGCCTCGATCCAGTAGTACTGCCACTCAGATCCAGTAGTACTGCCACTCAGATCCAGTAGTAGTGCCACTCAGATCCAGTAGTACTGCCACTCAGATCTAGTAGTTCTGCCACTCAGATCCAGTAGTAGTGCCACTCAGATCCAGTAGTATTGCCACTCAGATCTAGTAGTTCTGCCACTCAGATCCAGTAGTAGTGTCAGATCCAGTAGTATTGCCACTCAGATCTAGTAGTACTGCCACTCAGATCTAGTAGTTCTGCCACTCAGATCCAGTAGTAGTGCCACTCAGATCCAGTAGTACTGCCACTCAGATCCAGTAGTACTGTCAGATCCAGTAGTATTGCCACTCAGATCTAGTAGTACTGCCACTCAGATCTAGTAGTACTGCCACTCAGATCCAGTAGTACTGCCACTAGGATCCAGTAGTATTGCCACTCAGATCTAGTAGTACTGCCACTCAGATCCAGTAGTATTGCCACTCAGAACTAGTAGTACTGTCACTCAGATCCAGTAGTACTGCCACTCAGATCCAGTAGTACTGCCACTCAGACTCAGTAGTACTGCCACTCAGATCCAGTAGTACTGCCACTCAGACTCAGTAGTACTTCCACTCAGATCCAGTAGTTCTGCCACTCAGATCTAGTAGTACTTCCACTCAGATCTAGTAGTACTGCCACTCAGATCTAGTAGTACTGCCACTCAGATCCAGTAGTAGTGCCACTCAGATCCAGTAGTACTGCCACTCAGATCCAGCAGTACTGTCAGATCCAGTAGTATTGCCACTCAGATCCAGTAGTACTGCCACTCAGATCCAGTAGTACTGCCACTCAGATCTAGTAGTACTGCCACTCAGATCTAGTAGTACTGCCACTCAGATCCAGTAGTAGTGCCACTCAGATCCAGTAGTACTGCCACTCAGATCCAGTAGTAGTGCCACTCAGATCCAGTAGTAGTGCCACTCAAATCCAGTGGTACTGCCACTCAGATCCAGTAGTACTGTCAGATCTAGTAGTACTGCCACTCAGATCCAGTAGTACTGCCAGATCCAGTAGTAATGCCACTCAGATCTAGTAGTACTGCCACTCAGATCTAGTAGTACTGCCACTCAGATCCAGTAGTACTGCCACTCAGATCCAGTAGTACTGCCACTCAGATCCAGTAGTACTGCCACTCAGATCTAGTAGTACTGCAACTCAGATCCAGCAGTACTGTCAGATCCAGTAGTACTGCCACTCAGATCCAGTAGTATTGCCACTCAGATCCAGTAGTACTGTCAGATCCAGTAGTACTGCCACCCAGATCCAGTAGTACTGTCACTCAGATCCAGTAGTACTGTCACTCAGATCTAGTAGTAATGCCACTCAGATCCAGTAGTACTGCCACTCAGATCCAGTAGTACTGCCGCTCAGATCCAGTAGTACTGCCACTCAGATCCAGTAGTACTGTCACTCAGATCCAGTAGTACTGTCACTCAGATCTAGTAGTACTGCCACTCAGATCCAGTAGTACTGCCACTCAGATCCAGCAGTACTGCCACTCAGATCCAGTAGTACTGCCACTCAGATCCAGTAGTACTGCCTCTCAGATCCAGTAGTACTGCCACTCAGATCCAGTAGTACTGTCAGATCCTAATGCCTCATGTTTGTCTTCCCACGAGGTATTTGGGGTCTGAATATAACCCAACATCTGGGGGTTGAATATTCCCAAGTACGTCATGTTTGTCTTCCCCCAGGGTATTGGGGGGTTGACTATTCCCCAACACCTCATGCTTATCTTCCCAGGGGTATTTGGGGGATGAATATTCTCTAATACATGTGATCCCTCGCTACAACGCTACCTTCGGGGTCCAAATAATTGAAGATCGTTATAGATGATCAGCTGTTTAACGAAGGTCAAGTCGTAGGTGGTAGATGACCAACAAAACAGTATACATGCTCTGCCATGATCAACGTTGCATGTTTCAGAGTTTCAAAAAAGAATAGAATAGAAGTTATTTATGATTCAGTGTAAAAAAAGATTTATCGAGTATTAATATGCGCTTTCAAAAAATATAAACACATGTACCCCTTCAAGTGAATAAATAGGTATAACAAATTTGGTCAATAAAAGTATGAAATTTGATATAAAACATCACTAGACATGATGATTTACCATTTAAAATGTATTTCCTGCTCTTAAATGCATTGTTTTATATGCAGAGATTAAGATTACCGTGTGTATTTTCTCGTAAACTAAGCCAGAAATAGCAATCAGCTGTGCACATGTTTCCTCCCAATCTACCGGTGATTCAGTTAAAATGTACCCAATGATACCACTTTAAAGAAATTTGATGCAATGGTTGGAAGAAATATAACTGATATCATTATTTTATCAGGAATAATATATTCCAATATCATGTTATTTTAGTTGCAGCTTCCACCATATATACTTAAAATAATAAGAACCATAAGCATAGCACTTTGATACAGATGGTATGAAGGATATTTTTTTACTTATGGAACAATTTTGACCAGTCACCATAGGGACTTCCCGCGCTACATGTATTTCGATTGGGAAATGTTATGTTGACGTTTAATAGTCAAACTGCCTCAAATGTAACTTTTAGCGAGTCATGGTAGGGCATTTATGATATGTGTATCCATTCTCTTGCAACTAAATTTCATTTCAAGGCATCAATGGCTGTAATCTGACTGTGGTTGCTTTTAATAACAGTGAGTTGTGCGATCTACGGATCACTTCGCATACGATTTCGCCTAAACTGTGAACATTATTATAATTGTTGAATGAAATTTTGATTATAATTAAAAATATATATTGCAAACATTAGTCCAGATAAACAATGGACCATTATTTTTATTACCAGACATTATAATAACAGGATTAAATTGCATACTTCACTTAGGATTTGTTGATTGGTATTTGCGGTATTACGTGATCGCAGTGATCAGCTGATAATGTTTTCTGAGATGGGGGAAAACATTGTGTCATTGGAAATCTTGAGTTTATTGAAAATGTTTGTAAATATTGGGAGCCATGCTTAACCGCGCGCTATAACCGACTTAGCGCTATATTGAAGGGTGCAATAACGAATGAACACTGTACCTCATGTTTGTCTTCTCTAGTGTATTTTGGGGCTGAATATTTTCAAGTATCTTATGCTTGTCTTCCCCTGGTATATTTGGGGGCTGAATATTCCAATGTATCTCATGCTTGTCTTCCCCAAAAGTATTTGGAGGTTGAATATTCCCAACGACCACAAATCTCAAGTATCTCATGCTTGTCTTCCCAAGGGTATTCGGGGGCTAAATATTCTCTAATACCTCATGTTTGTCTTCTCTAGGGTATTTTGGGGCTGAATATCTTATGCTTGACTTCCCCCCCTCCCCAAGATATTTGGGGGCTGAATATTCCAAAGTACCTGATGCTTGTCTTCCCTCCCGGTGTATTTTGGGGCTGAATATTTCCTAATACCACATGCTTGTCTTCCCCCAGGGTATTTGGTGGCTGAATATTTCCTAATACCACATGCTTGTCTTCCCCCTGGGTATTTGGTGGCTGAATATACCCAACTATAGTCTGGAAGGTAATTTAAGGTACCGACGTTTACTACAATATCTGAAAAACTATTGGACCTACTCCAGTCACAGTTGGTATGAGATTATTACATAACTGGATATTACATCTAAAGACAATCGGTGCATGAATAAAAAATCTGTCTATTTAGCTACCACTATATTTCATCAACAACCAGACCTCTGAATCTGAATATTCACTAATACCTCATGCTTGTCTTTCAAGAGTTACCAGTATTTGGGGGCTGAATATTCCCTAACACCTCATGCTTGTCTTACAAGGCCTATTTGGGGGCTGAATATTCCCTAATACCTCATGCTTGTCTTTCAAGGGTTATTTGGGGGCTGAATATTCCCTAACACCTCATGCTTGTCTTTCAAGGCCTATTTGGGGGCTGAATATTCCCTAATACCTCATGCTTGTCTTTCAAGGGTTATTTGGGGGCTGAATATTCCCTAATACCTCATGCTTGTCTTTCAAGGGTTATTTGGGGGCTGAATATTCCCTAACACCTCATGCTTGTCTTACAAGGGTTATTTGGAGGCTGAATATTCCCTAACACCTCATGCTTGTCTTACAAGGGTTATTTGGAGGCTGAATATTCCCTAATACCTCATGCCTGTCTTTCAAGGCCTATTTGGAGGCTGAATATTCCCTAATACCTCATGCTTGTCTTTCAAGGGTTATTTGGGGCTGAATATTCCCAAGCGCCTGAGCCTCATCTTCCCTGGGGTATTTGGGGGGGGGTGAATTTTCCAAAATACCACATGCTTGTCTTCCCCAGAGTATTTGGGGGCCGAATATTCTCAAGTACCTCATGCTTGTCTTCCCATGTGGAAATATAAGTAAGCCCTCAATTTCCCATGATGAAAAGTAGGGGGACCATTTTTACATTATAACATAGCATGGGTTGATTCATCAATACAGCCAATCACTGCTCTGACTTGGCCAGGCTCAATTAATTTCAGGCTGTCATATCATTGCTGGAATTTACGACTGTGGCGTAAAGCGACATTCACTTTAACTGCATCAAGAAATAAAGTTTTATGTACAGAGATCATGCACATTTCAGCAAGGAGAGACCAAGCTTCGACAGGTCGTAACCGCACACTGCTGCAGTGTGAAGTTGTGTTGTAAGAGTCTTGGCTTAATCAAAGCAACAGGTGTAAAGAGGTAACTCAGTTGTGAAAGTACTTGCAACTATCAAACATGAATAAAATTGATTGTGCTACTTATAAATCACTGACACAACCGATATGGAGTCCCAGCATCATGCAGAGGGCAGATGGTAGAACTCAGTATTCATTCTGTCAGTTACAGCCATCATATTGTATACATCTCAAAACAAATGCATATTGTCCATCTCTATGTTCATATATGTATATACATCTATGAACATGACTCAAGTCATCAGATTTAACAAACACATCGACACATTCATAAAGAAGCACCACAAATTTCAACACACTAAAATAATGAAAATACCTTAAAATATAAGTCTTGTGCATAAATATGACAAAACTGGAAGATTTAAATAAAGTTTGAAAAGTGTTGAATTTTTAATCCTACCTATTGTGTATCTGTGGCCATCAAGACGAACCACACATTTCCGTCGAGAAAATCCACATCCAAGACTATTTTGTCGTAGAAGTGCTGACGCATTAGTCTCTGCAGTAATTGTCACAGTAGGAGCATCTTCCTGATTTTCATCCATTGAACAAAGCTGGGCTCGATTGAGCATTTGAGGTAGTCTATTGTAAAACTCTATCCTTTCCTTCACAGTGCAAGCCTTCTCGTTCCAACATGGTGTCCCCATAGGTACCCGTAAACACGCCAATCGTCAACGGCTCATGTCAGTCTGAGTGGAGGGGCAAGCTAGGTAAATCCCCATTGAACAGTATGACATATGCGATCAAATGAACAGATCATTTAATGAAAATGTGTCTTCAGTGGAGACCCTCCAATGCTGAAGCCTAACACAGAAGAGTTACACCAGCAAAATTGATTTCTCCCTACCAAAGAGTGCTCTGTATACATCCGTATCGTTAATAAGAAAATGGCATATGAGAGTACCTCCAACTGTTGTTTTCCAAAATATTGAAAACGACAAATACATGGAGAAATTCCACTCTCGCACTCACCAGACAAACGAAAAGGTCAGTGTTTCACAGGTAGTTGTCAATTTCAATAGTAATTACACATCCATGTTCGTTATTGACAACCCAACTTCTGGTTTATTCAATTACATGAAGAAACAATCAAATTATTGTCATATCTGACAAGGACTGTGGGATTTCGTTTTTATTATGAGTTATTGAAAATTGCATAGATGTGGTCTTATACAGTTTGAAATTTACAACTGTTTAGATATTTGTTCGTATTTATTGTTAAATCAGTGATAAAACAATTAGTGAATATTAAAAATCTTTATCAATAATTAAAGGGTTTAATTTATCTTTAAAGAACTTCGCTGGAACAAAGGGAGCAGTGTGATAAAACCTGGTGACTAGATGAAAAGTATCACTTATCTCCATCAATTGCAATCGATGACATCATTACTCCATAACAAGTCACAGATCAATGAAATCACTTTCACACTTCCATTTCATCATATAAACCACATCCCCACAGTTATGAACTCTGCCTCCTCGATGATACAGATATCACTTCACCACATCCTTCACAGCTGTACACCATCCACTACAGACATCCCCATGAAATCGACGTCCTCCGAGATCATTTATCTCTCTCAGCTAAAGTAAATCCCCATTCCAAATTTGCAATCGGATTTCGAGCCAGTGAAATGGATTACTATCTTGTGTAATACTGTAGTAATGGGCAGCAGCAAGCAGAGTGTTAGCCAATCCAGGCAAAGGTAGCCGCCATCCCCGAAATACACACCAGTCTGCTACCAACGTGTACGTGTATGAAATGAACGAGTGAATGAATTGTGCCCTATCTCGTCAATAACGCCAGTGGTGACCTGGGGAGGGGCTCTTCACAGCATGTCTTGATCAACCTTATTGCCATATACTTCTGTGCAGAATATGTAACAAATACCTCTATATATTAAGCCATAAACTTATGTGCGGTTTATCAGTGAAGGGTCATTTCCCATAACAAGTGATATCCTGTAAATATTGGGTTAATGGAAACACAGTCATCCCTGTAAGGGCAAAGTTGATGCCTGCAATTCATCACTGGAACATGCCCTGGGTTTGTGTTTGGTTTCTATGAAAAACAATACTGTGGAAACAGACGTTTGAAAGTATGAATTTTCAACAGCAACAGTTTACCAATAATTTGTCTTTGCTTTCTTCCTTGCCTCTCATCAAAGCCAAGTAAGGACATGAGAGGATGTAGGAATAATTTAGCAACATGGTTTTCATGTTTTTTAACAAAACTGGGTGGAACTCTGTTATGCTTTGTCATAGATCCAGTGGGTGGATTTGAGTTGAATTACTTCTTTGTTTGTGTGAGTCATGAAATTAATGAATTCTGCTTATTCATACATATCATTTATAGGTAAACCAGGATAAACCAGGTTTAAATCAAGGTAAATCAGGATAAATCAAACAATGATAATACCCTAGTTAACTGAGTTTTTGCAAATCCAGTTATATAGGACAACTGTAAATTTCAAAAACATACTTGAACACCTCCAACTTCATTTTGTTGAGACTTTCCACATTTTGTTGAAGTACTTGGGATGAAGATTCAACAAAATTTGTAATTACAAAAAGAACTCAAATGTTTCACCATATAAAGACCTCATATGATGAAACATAATGAAATCTTCAACTCTGAACCAAACTTTTGACTTTTTGTTGTTGTGGTTTTAAATGGCTTCTTGACATTGATCGTGTTACAAGGGCAAGAGCATAACATTCTAATATCGTCACTATATCAACAGCACTATTGACATATATGCTAATCACCATATTGGGTTATGTAGGAAATATGCATCCACAACTATGTTCGACTTTTAAACATTGTCATCAATGAAATAAAAGCCACTCACAAAGTTCAGCATCATTACTGGACATACATTTTCCTTGATTGAGCAATTAGTCGCTTAAAAATATATACCCTGTGAGAGCAATCACTTATGCCAAGAACTCATCAATGAAATTATTGAATTATGTTGGGCTGACAGTTGACAGAATTCAGTTTGTCATGATGAATAGTATTGAAATGAACTTGGCTTGTCAATAACATGTATATTTCATGGCATCTGGAAATGACTGCAGTAGAGAAAAATACAAACATTATACACCAACCTGTAAATATGTTTCCATCTGTTGTATATGAACACATAAATACATATCAATTACAGGTACTTAATGATGCATATATAATCACCATCAAAAGAAACGCAAACCATAGAAACATATAGAGAAGTATATACTTCAAGAAAAGATGTTGCCAATGTTTACCACTTAATGACAAAACTAACAGTCAGTTAAGTGTTACCACAAAGTGTCTTTATTCTTATTACAGTATGCTGCAAGTAACTTCCAAACTTTACATGCTAATCCTGCACGAGACAAATGATGCATTTTGAGTCATGTATCTATGACGTCACATGTGATGCAGTCATGAGTGTCAGTTCACATACCATAACAGTATGTTAGTTGGTGCATCAAACCAATCTAAAATCTCTTGAATGAGAAATTCTTCATATATTAACCAACATGTATGGTATTTGCATTTCTTTTGTCGGTGAGTATATAATACACATATATCTATTTTCAAAACTATTAGTGAGGTGAAATTGGGTTTAATGTTGTGTCCAAGATTATTGCACTTATATAGCGATATGCATACACGTGAGTGTGTAGGTGCTCGTACTAGTTCACTGAGATACCATGTCGCCGTTTAACATGAATACCCCATTCAGACACAGTCTACTCCGAGCGGACCAGTCCTTGTTTTAGACCCTTAATGCTGAGCGCCAGAAAGGGTAACAACAAGTACCATCTTTTAACGTCTTTTGGTATGACACAGCTGGGGATCGAAACCCCGGACCTTCCGCTCTCCGGGCGGACGCTCTACCACTAGACCACGGAGGCGGTCTCAAAACTATTAAAGCATGTGATATTGTGATAACCAATACCCTGGTGAGAATTGTCTTATTGTTCACAGGGGTGGTTGAGTGGTCGAGTTCATGTGGTGTTGCTTGTCATGTTGAACATCCAAGTTCAATTCCCATCATACTTGTTTTGGGTTTGTTTTTTTAACGCTGCACTCAGCAATATTCCAGCTGTATGATGGCAGTCTGTAAATAATTGACATGATTGACATGATGAGCATCGATCTACACAATTGGGATACGATGACATGCATCAATCTAGTCACCAAGTCCGACCATCTATTCGCATAGTCGCCTTATACATCAAGCCTCATATGATACATGGGTTGTGAATATTGACACTTAAAGTACAGCTACAAATTCCTGTCACACAATTTAAGATATTGTAAACAGTAAATCTATAAGAGGTCCAAAAGATTCATTTTGTCATAATCTTGAAAGTTTTACGATTGTCCTTCTCTCAGCAGCTTCCTGTTTGGGTCGTTGTAGTAAAACAGTTTTCTTGTCGTGCTGAAGACCTGTTTTTAATTCTCCATATAGGAACAATGTGTGAAGCCAATTTCTGGAGTCCCAAACCATGATACTGATGAAGGCAGCGGGAATATCCCTAAAAGCTGCCTACATCCTCACTCACTCACTCACTCAGTGTTTTATGACTTTGACTCCCCTCCAGAACCATGGTGATACCATTCAATTAGAGACCCACTATGGATCTGATTCCTACATAAAATAAATCTCAATTCTTAGTCACAAGTGCTTCACTACTAAAACCAGCTAATAACTCACACAAAATGTTGGAGCATTCATAATAAACTATCTGCTTCTCTGAAAAATTGCATGCCCTGTCCATTTCTACATCCCATAATTATGCCCATGCCAACAACAGAATCATCAAATTAAAAAAAAGGTTATAATATTTCAATACGATCTGCCATGGTGCCATCCCAGTGTGAAATCCATCCCTAGGGGAGTTGCTATTGACAATATTTCCGACAGTCTATGTATTATAGTGTTGACATGATGTATGTGAACACACGTAGCGCATGTTGCCTGTTGCTAGCAGCTGTTCTTTAGAAATGTTCATTTCATGATCAATAAACTGGAAATGCTCAATGTCTGTATTTAAACAATTAATATCAAACAGACCGAAAACAAATCAGAAATACACAACATGAAATTGACGACCTTGAAATGTTAATGAATATCAAATTATATGAAAGGAACAATAACATACAATACAAGCTTCTTTGCTTCTTACATATTACCATGGCATACATTGTGGAAGAAAGACAGTTTGGAATGGTCTATGAATAAATACAAATCCAAACTGCATGATTTCCAATTTACAAGGCAATGTATGTTTTGCATATGTTATTCATGAACTTTAAGATTTTGAGACAGAGCTGAATAATTTGATGAGTAATTGTTCAATGTGCTACTAGGACTGGGAAACTGTCACTGCGAAATGTCATGATAATGGGAAAGACCATACAGGAGAGACCAGTAACTAATGCATTGTCGAGTCATATACGTTGTCAATATCGTAATTGACAATACCATGGCCCTGTAATCTCATCTGCAAGTGCAGTGAATTATTGACATAGACAAAGGTTAAACGGCAAAACCACAAATGCTGCAGCACAAAACATTTGATGTGAGGTGCTTTGCCCAGGGAATCATAAAATTGAAGAATCGCTAGGATGGACCTCTATTGCAGTAAGCACTCACCATGTCAAGAGGCATAAATAATCACATTGCATCACGAAGGAGTCTGGTGCCTACAGGATGTGCAGTTTTATTTAAACCAATAACTTTCACGGAAACGATCCACACAAATGTGGGGGAATTTCATGTGACAATATTATATGCTAAAATTCTTGCTGCCTGAGAAGTTACATGCACAAGCGCCAGTGTCCAATTTCTTGGAAAGAGTTCTTCCACTTCGTGGTGAATATGGATTGCTTGGGTTTAATCATGCATTCCTCATCACGAACTGCAAATGATAATGGGCTATTTTGAATAATGGCAAAACATCAAAGTCAGAAAAAGTACAATATAACTGTTGTGTATGGTTGGTGTTATTTGCTATCAGGTACAAAACAAGGTCGGGGATGGTGCTTTTATTGCAAATCAGAAGTGAGTTGTTAGTTAGATAAAGCACTGTTGACTGAATCAGTGACAGGTGACTAGTACTTCATCACGAAGCAAATCAAGCAGTTCTGTAGATGCAACAATCTGTTCAAGAATTTCAAGGTTCATTTCAAAATACATTGACCATGTTCAAGGCCTTTGCAAGGTTTTAAAGGACACTTTTAGTTTTCCAGTAGAATGCAGCTACATATATTTGTACTGCTTGTCCAATCTCATAAAAATCAGATCAAAACACGTCAAAATGTTTCGAACGAACCGTAGTCGCCAGTTTAAGGGTCATGTCAGAACGACCTTTCACGAATTTTGACCGACCAATGAAATGACTGACAAGAAATCGACATTAGCTAATCAGAAGGCAGCTTTCTCGAGCTTTAAGACACTAGTTTCAAACTGGCAACTACAGTTTGTAACATATTTTGACGTATTCTCAATTAAAAAAAATTAAAACTGATAAGAAGAACATTCTGGAATGGCTTATAGATGGCCTAGATTGTATGGATATTATCATAAAACCCGTAACTGTTCTTCGGAATACCCCGTGTTAAATATTTCGTGGTTGCATGATTAGAAAACACATTTAGACAGTCACTTTCATGATCTGGTAAGCGATGCTCTGATTGGTTGGATAAAAGGTCATTCTGACGTGACCCATAATGGGATGTCCTCAGATCTTTGTTTAGCTGTAGCGAAAACTAAGATCTGATTTTAATGAGACTGACTGCTTGTCTTGTCAGATTGTTGTTTGAGGCATAACAGCTGATGATCGTCACCACCCGATTCCAGTCCATGTATGTGTATAAGGTCTTAAAGGTTATAGGACCGCCTCCGTGGTCTAGTGGTAGAGCATCCGCCCGGAGAGCGGAAGGTCCGGGGTTTGATCCCTGACCGCGTCATACCAAAAGACATTAACAATTGTGTCTGGTCCAAACTCGATTATTTACAGACCGCCGTCATATAGCTGAAATATTGCTGAGTGCGGCATTAAACAACAAACCAACCAACCAACGTTAACAGATGGTACTTGTTGTTACCCTGTCTGGCGCTCGGCATTAAGGGGCTAAAACAAGGACTGGTCAGCTCGGAGTCAGTATACTGTGTCTGAGTGGGGTATTCATGTTAAACTGTGACATGGTATCTCAGTGTGCTAGCACTATAAATCGGCATCAGTCTGGACTAGAACAAGCAGCCACACAAACACACACACGTACATGCACATCTCTATATAAGTGCCAATAATCTTGGAAGCGACGTTAAACCCCATTTCACCTCACCCCACCTTAAAGGTTATAATAATCCTATACATATTTTCCTTTACAAATAAAAATGATACATGTAAGCTGATAACAAATTAGTCTGAAGGTTTAGTTTTCCTAGAAAACTTAATGCCCATCCTAATATCAATTGCAAACTTTCATTCTGATAATGTATTCCCCCCAACATTGAAAATATTAGTTATGATTGATTTACTTGTGTTGTGATCAGCAGTATTGAAGCTTATGAAGGCAAGTTCTGGACATGGTAAACTAGTGGTCAATAGTATGAGCACACAAAAGCAGCCAGGGCCAACTGAGATTAAGTCCTCCCTGTGGTGATACATCAAAACATTAATTATACTGATCAGCCATTGTGACTATCGGATCCTAATCATTACATCCTCAAATTCAACAAGCATGAGGCACCAGGGACCTATTCAGCCCTGTAATCACAAGAGGGTAACCAAATGAAATTGGCAATAATGTAAAACATTAAGTTATCATGTTCTTTAAGAGTATCACAAATCTCAAAGAATAGGATAAATGTGTCTCCAAATAATTATCGTATCATACCAAAGTGTATTCATGAATTTAGAATAAAAATCTTGAAGTGCTTTGTTACACAATGTAGTGCCCATGTCGCTGTCTGTCTCCTCTCTTTACTGATGAGATCACAACACAATGGAAACCATTTAAAAGCCCTCAAGAACAAGCAGGGAACATAAACCGCCCTCTTCTTAATTTAGTTTTCAATTATGATATTCACTGATGGCATCATCATCCACTATCATATGTCCCTCTGGACCTGCATGGATGGGAGAAATGTTGGATCAATCCAACAACAATCTCGCTAGACTTCCTTCACCATCTGATAATCAGCGACAGAACATTTACCAAATCTGCAGTGCTTTCAGAGCACTTCAGTGAAACTGAAGAACCATTTTCTTTCCCAGAAAGGGATAAAAGACTGTTTCTAAAGATTTACCAAATACATGATTTTGCCGCTAAAGAATTACCGCCAAATCCAATAAATGTCCAACTATCTCACAGACACTTGTTTGAAAAGATGGGAAGATATAAAAGATGTTTCTCCTTGCCAAGAATTTCAGTCTGAGCACCATTTGTACTGACATTTGGTAACCTTTCCTAAACATTTCCAGTAAATGTCAGTGCTATTGGATTTAGAATTACATAATCTCAATTTCCTGAAAAAAAGGCCAATTTCATATTGCCACAAATTTGTGAGGTTCAATGAGATGCGGACACCAGCAAAATCCAAACCCAATTGATTTTACTATGAAAGGAATCATCATGACATCATGACATATCACAGAGAGTCATGAGGATGGGGAATCTTAAATCTTGAGATCCTGGCCAAAGGGAGGCAACTATGCAGAGCAAATTCTTGCAACTTAGATGACTGGACCAGCATAATTTAATTATTTCTCAATATGAACATGCCAGTTTACGTTACACGTGCTGAACACATGGTTTTCCCCATCCTACTCATTCTCTTTCTGGTGCTTAATCGGCAAGAGGAATTACAAGCAGGGATGGATGGGTGGGCATATAGCATGTGAGATAGGATAAGTATTATAAATATAAAAAAGTTTACAAATTTTGAAACTTATCCTATCTCACACTATGCATATATCCCACGGTTGGAAAGTGGGGCACAATTCTATAAAGGCAAAAACAGTAGGACATACAAGAGGAAGCTGGAGAAAATCATTAATACAAAACCATATTAAGTAACACTGACTTGTGTCATAACACTAAGCTCGTGGCTAGAGATGAAACTCTCCCAAAGAGTGTTGTGACCCTGAGACATGAACAGAGGAAAAACATAAAGTCGTGTACCATATATGTTACATGTTCATTGTAGGATAGCGTAATCGTAAAGCCAAACAATACAATGCATGACTTACAGCTGATTTGGAATGAGATCCAGCCAATCAATTCTACAAGACTGGGGTCTTATCTCCCATGGAGAACAAGACGTAACCCCGCTTGGCATCTCTTTTAATGCTTCAACGAACCCTCAAATCCATGCAGGGGTTGGATCGATAGGTTCGAACAGGAAGAGGATCAATCGACTGCATCCACAAAATGATAGACGATCCAATACCCAACAACAAATGCCCAAAGCAGAGATGAGTGGAATAGAGGATTGGGACACTGGTAACCCTCTGTGCCACATGGCGACTTTGTGATGAAGTCTCTACAGATGAGTGAACAACATTCTCCAACTGAAAAATTAGAATAAACTCAAGGAAAACAAGTTCAAGGTTTAGTGTAACTAGAGAAAAACATGTCGTATCCATGATCTGCGAGGATTGGAGGTGACCTGAGCAGGATGACCAGCAGAGGGAAGGGAATGACCGAATGAATCCAATGCATGAATGCATGAATCTAATGCATGAATCTTGCTCACTCAAGCACCCTTCGCGAGAGCCAAAAGAAAGACTGTTTTAAATGTTATTTGCCGAACCTCTCTCAGCAAGTGCTTCGTAATCAGCTAAAGTGAGATGACAAAGTATGACGTTAAGGTCCCATGTCAGGGGACAAAATCAAGAAGACTGGTCTGCCAAACTGTATGACTGAAACAAAAATTGTAGTTCAGCCACCAAGGAGACCTTTGTGCCTGTTGTAGTCAAGACGACAGAATTAATCGCAGCCAAATACGTAGCTAAGGTAGAACCCTTAAGCTTATGGGACAACCAGAGATGGTGAAGATATTCAGCAGTGGAGAAGTGGACAGTATATTCTGTTGTGGAGAAGCAGTAGTGGGTTTAGGAATGCCATGTGTGTGACAGTGGGTCTCATGACTTTGTCGCATAATGACTTGGTGGACGATAGGCGAGCTTCAGACTGAGATGGATTTGGCTACCCTATGCAACAAGTGATTTCTGTAAATGCACCAAATGAACAGATTGAGGGTGTTGAGCAACAGATGAAGCAACTGAGAGTGAGGTTGAAGAAGAAGGTCGACCCTTAGAGGTAAATGATAGAACCTTCATTGTACTGACCAAGTTCGTCATCACCCATTGATTTACCTGAATTGCTGAAGGGGTAAGGTGTAATTTTTTGGGGCACATAACATTCAAAAAATCTTCTTCTTTTCAAAATACTGAATCCCCGATACCCTATACTCAATACAGTACATGTGGCAGGGCGGGGGTCCCCTGAAATTTCACATCAACAACCTACCTGTGAAGATCAGGGTTAGAATAGGTTTTCAGTAGCTCATGCATGTCGTAAGAGGCATCTAACGGAATCGTGTGGTCAGGCTTGCTGACTTGGTTGATGCATTTCATCGTATCCCACTTGTGTGGATCGATACTCATGATGTCAATCACTGGATTGTCTTGTCCAGGCTCGAATATATACAGACTACCATCATATAGATGAAATATGGCTGAGTGTGGCATTAAACTACAAAGACATCAACAACCAAGAGTTCAAAGTAGTCTTCTTGGCAGTTTCTCATTGGGTGCCACTTCTTCGCGACTCCAATCTAATGATTCAGTCGGACAACCTCTCCATCATCTGGTATATAAACGAAATGTATTCATTGTATATCTGGACTTTTGTTTGTAATCTACATGTTATTCAAAATTTCGTTCAATACAGTTGGTTAACCATGCTCATCCAACTCGCAGATGTTGAAATTTCACATTAAAAAATCAGCTGTACACACATATTCTTGGAATCTACCAGTGATTCAGTTAAAACTTACCCAATAATATTATTTTAAAGAATTTTGATGCAATGATCAGAAGAATTGTATCTGAAACACTTATTTTATCAGGAATAACATATTCCAATATCGTGTTATTTTAGTTGCAGCTTTTAATAAGTATATTTAACATAATAATAACCATAAGGGTATGTAGGGAACAATTTGACCTGTTGAGGCTCCCGCGATCAAGATCATGATTGCAAGAACTTTGATCACATATAATAGTCAAACTACAACAAATATGACTTTTAAAGAGTCAAAGTATGGCATTTACGAGATATGTATCCATTCTCTGTCCATTAAAGTTCGTTTCATGGCATCAATAGCAGAAATCTGACCGTGGTTGCTGTAAGATATACTCAATGCAATCTACTGATCACTTCACACATGATTTCGACAAAATTATTGTATGCAATATTGAATGAAATTTTGAATAAAATAATAAAAAAGATTACAATCATAAGTCCAGATAAACAATGAACACTTTTTATAACCAGACAGTGTTATTACAAGATTAAATTGTGTTCTTCAGCACGGATTTGTTGACCTGGTACTTCCAGTGTTATATGCTCACGGTAATGTCTTTGCGTTGGGGGGAGAAATGTTGTTGTGTACAATATGCACCCCCCTCTACACAGCTGTGTTTTTTGGTGAAAAACCTCCACACATCTCCATCCTGAGTCCAACAGAGAAAAACTGTGGAGCAATACAGTGTCCCGAGTTCTGAAGAGATAATGGTATATGTGGAGCCAGTTCCCTGTAGAAGGTGTGATGGGACTGGTGCACTAACAAAGATATCTCTGTGATATCTGATACATCTAAATAAATTGGATGCATGTAAAATATTCGGAAGTGGGAAATTTCTGTCAATGCGATGCCAAACCCAAATGATCTGCATTCCCTTGATAATGTCTATCTTGAAAGGGGTACAACTGCTGGTCTTGTTCGTTAATAAGTAGGCAATCTTCTTGAGCAACAGATGAAAGGAAAACGTTGAGTTCGGTGAAACTTTGAGGTAGGTAAGGGAGGGTTATATAGATTTTAAAAAGCCTTCAAACATAGTTAATCAAATCCAAGCGATGTTCAGGTAAATGAATGAGTGAGTGAGCGAGCGAGTATAGTTATACATTGCTTGCAGCAAATATGTGCATGCAGTAGAAATAACCAAACATTATACAATACGGGTGGATCTCGGCTGAATACTGTACGACTGTAGAAGGCGAATGTGTGGCCTTTCGCACACAAGCCATGGTCATTGTAAAGGCGGGAAATAGCGGCTGTGCAGAATGAAGCTGATAGTGTGTCCTCCTCCATCAAAGCTAAGTAATGGTTGATGATGTAGTCTGGGAGAAAGATGAGAGAGGGACGGTTATGAGGGAGACCCTGGATAGTACAGAATTCTTGAACGATGCATTGACACACTGACCCACCAAAGGGTTGTTTTAGGTGAAACAGCAGCTGCGGATCCGGGAAGAACAACATATGCAGAAATCGACAAGGGGGTTAAAGTTTCATGAGAAAATGCCAGTGGGTGACTAACACCAAGTTGTAACACAGTGAGGGTTATCCTGGCGACAATGGTCAGATAAACCTCAGCAGTCCATGCCCATAGCAAGAGTCCAGATAAAAAAATCATAAGAGTATCTGCGCAAAGAAAGGTACAAGTCCATGTGCTCGGTGTTGCGTTCCCAATTATGTGGGGGGTTCGTTTTAGCACTGTTGGGTAAAGTAGAAGCCGTAGATAATTTTACAAAGGGAACGGTGGAGGGAAGCCGGCTTGGTCTTGGGCTTCTTAACAATGGAAGGGCTATGCTCTATGTTTTCAGACTTTGATCGTCAGTCTTTGTAGCAGCATTAACAAAAACTGAAGAGTGATCTGTGAAATGGGAACGTGGAAGACACAACAAATATAACCTCCAACATGCAAATAGGGGTAGAAACATATGACTGCTTCCTTTTTTTAAGACATGTCAGGTGACAAAAAACAAAATGTATTCTCTAATATCATTACATGTCTCCACAGTGTGGGGATAAGAACAACTTTGCTTAATGATGTAAACACAGAATTTCTGCAATTTACAACCTTTACACAATGACATGAATAGCATTTATCTGATAAAGACAGCTGAAGATTTCAGTTACTGGTCTGCTATTACATCTCATTTGTTGCTGCTAAAGGATAAAAACATCTCATTTGTTGCTGCTAAAGGATAAAAACATCTCATTTGTTGCTGCTAAAGGATAAACACATCTCATTTGTTGCTGCTAAAGGATAAAAACAAACTAATATATCCAGGTGATAACTTGCACGCATCCCTGTGTATTGTGAAACAGTACACCCTGCTTTATGATGGTCAGGAGGTAACAATGTGTCACCTGGCTGTTTCACCATACCCTGGTGGCTTGGAATGGTGCTTCTATCATGAACCACTAGTTTGTCTGGTCTAGATTTGAATAATTACAGACTGGTGTGATATAGTGTGGATATTGCTGTCTGATGCATAAAACAACATTCACTCACACTCACTCATAAGTCACACATGAATGTTTATGGGATAAAAACATACACTAAAGAGACCACTACCTCGTTCCACAAAGCCATTCGAGCGCTGCATTTATTTAAGTTACCTTTTCAGCAAGTTCCCAGGTTTCACAAAGTATTGCTTGTACTAGTCATAGAAATGAATATGTTCATGCTGGCTTTTTCATGTATCTATTTCATTTGGTTTTGTCCATTTAAAGATAACCATCAGTGGACGCTCTTGCTGTTGCCATTTATGAAGGTATTTCTCATTTCAACTTACTTTTCATGATTAGAAAGTATGAAAACTGAGCATTTTTAAAATCCATAAATTATCTCTCATTATGACATCTCAACATGACCGCCCTCATTATCTGTGACATACTCTGGTCAACATATCTTATTTCATGGCTTACAAATGTCATTCTGACCAATTAATTTGGGTAGATCAAATTGAAAATACAAAAAAGAGCTTATGTATGCATCCTCATATTTTTAATACAATTTAATTAAGTTCTTTCGGTAGATCAGTTTTGAGGGGGCAGTAAATGTTAATCCTTTGTATAGAGCTAGATGTTGAATATGTTAGCAGCTAAAATAGATATTGATTTACTTCTGCTGGAGAAGGTTTCCAGGTGTTTGCCATATGGCCAAACACATATACATTTGATCCATAATCATGTATAAATGTAAAACTTCTTATTGTTGTATTTTTTTTAATCCTTCAAAGTATAAATATATATAGATTTAAAGTATTTTCATTCTTATTTTGCATGTGTCATTCTTGTATCAGTCACATCATCAAGTGATGATAAAATCTAAAAACTGCCACCTTTTTTAATGCTTATACCCACCCGCCCTATTACAAAATTTCTCTTCAGTAACATCTTGTCCACTGCCATTATACAAAAGAGTGAGTGAGTGAGTGAGTATGGTTTTACGCCGCTTTTAGCAATATTCCAGCAATATCACGGTGGGGGACACCATTGTACCCATGTCAGGAATTGAACCCGGGTCTTCAGCGTGACAAGCGAACACTAGGACTGGTTCTGCACCAAAACCAGCGCTATTTTAAGTTTATAGATGTACCAGCATTGAATATCTTAAAAGTGAAAAGGCATGTCAATGCACCGTAGCTCACCTTTATATGTAGTCAACAGTTTAAAAAGTCAACAAAGTTAACTACTTTAAAAATATTTTCTTAATAGATATTGAGGGCGAAAAACAAACACTAACATCTGATGATTTGAAGAAAGAATGATGTACATACAGATGTACATACAGATTCCTACATGCCAAAGTCCAACTTCTTCTGTCTGGCAATTTCAGAGAAAAGGTTTACAGCATAAAATGTGCATTTTGAGAGAATGCAAGATTATGGTCATAAAAAGGTAAACATTTAATATATTGCAAACAATGTAACAAACATGGTAATCCACAATTAGCTAAACACATACCACATTTCATTACATTGTTGTGTAAAAAAGGCTGAGTAATGGCTACAAAACGTTTTTTCAATTAATTCTGCCATGTTAACAAAGCATGACAGACTATGCAAGACACACAAATGACAATGGATGTTGGACAAACAGGCCAAGACATAATGTTACTTGACTTTCAGTCAGGTGAGCTACAAAGTAAGAATTCTGTGTTTTTTGTAAAATATGCAGTTTTACATATCTTGATACAGTTTAATTTCTATTTCCAATTTTATACAGGAAATAACCAACCATATTAACCCTGACTATCCTTTTGTTTATCTTGTCTCCCATGTCTTAATTAACAAATAGAGTGAGAAAAAAAAGATAACAGATTGTCCCACCTGTTCCATCATAGTCACAAGGGTAACTATTAACATTTTAAATCCTCATGTAAAAATAATGTTAAGTTATAATTAACAGCCCTAGGAGATAACACGACAGACACTGCCAGGTTTACAGCTGCATACTCATCAAACACTAAGTATCTGTGGGATTTACATCATTGTCATACTGTCTGACTTCTCCTACACAAACAACAACCATCAATTTCAGAGTTGTATGAATGTTTAACACTGACTGATCGCAACACCTGACATTAATTGCACAAAGCGACGTGATCCACTCCAGACAGTCATAAAGCGAAATCTATGAGACATGTTTAACAAGACATCAGCAGGTAATATACAGTTTGCAAACAATGCCATGTTCACTGGAGTCGCACAGAAATATCACAAGACTAAACATCCCATTATATAAAGGTCAGGAGTCAAGTACTGTTAAGCATAGTGAAATTCACATGACAGATGTGATGTATATTGCACTGTGGAGAGTTGAATGCTACTATTCAAGGACCCATGTCTCAAACACATTTCGGTCTGTAGGAAACAAACTCCTTCCCACTGTCATTGATTAGCCCCTAATGAAGTCCGGTCTCACACTTTACATGCCTCCATGTCCAATGCCGGACATTTGATGATAGCCGTAGGAACTATAATCCCTATCCAAGATGAGTAAATTCTAGTTGTGACCAGCTAGCATTCATTGTAATCATCAATGACCGAAGGTTACTATCCCTCAACATTGAATGGCTCAGGAGTCAATTTCAGTTAATTTGATGTTTTCAGACAGCTTCGAAACCAAAAAGAACTCCAATAAATCAGTATATATATATTTTTCATTAATATTTATACATTTCTTGGTTCATCAATTGTTTGTGAAAAATCCTTGTTGGTACTAGGATAATGACATTTCTGATTTTATGTTCTTCTTCCAAATGATATCTTAATATTTTGCAATGCAAGCAATCTAAAGTAAGCATGACTCTTGCCATTTAAATACTGTCTGTAAACAAACTTGTTGTGAACCTGTGAATTTGTATTTAACTGAAATGACCTTAATAGATTTTAAGTATCACCTTTAAATAAATAAATAAAATCAATGCAACAGATGAGATACATAGAGTCATTATCAATTGCATTATGAAGTATATTTGAGAAAATCTGATTTTACTTTCTCAATTGCAGATACTATGCACTAAACAAAAACATAACGTTGATCAAGGTCTGTAACTGTGCACAAAATCTAAAAACATGCAGCAAGGAACATAACTCTGTCAAAAAATCTTTTACGGTACCAATTTTTTAACTCAGTCTTGACAAGTATCTCTTTGATACGCATGCAAACTTTCATTCATGGAACTTAGTAGTTTCTGAGAAAACCTGTCCCCATTTCCTGCAGTATGCACAAAGTTGAAGGGCCATAACTCTGTATAAAAGAAATTTGGGACAGCAATTTTCTCACACACTTAAAGGGGCACTGATCTAACGCAATTCCCCGGACTGGTTGTTGACTTTGTTATTGTTTTTTACTCGTGAGTTCCCGGATGATTATGCAATGCAACTGAGCGTGACCAGAGACTGGGCTACCGTCTGCAAGGACAGCTAAATAAACTTGGAGGCTGGAGGCAATATTTGTTTTACGTATTTTTGAACACTGATTGGTTAACTGTGATCTATAAAGATTTCGACAAAGGGTGCATGTGAATTAATTTCTTCAGCATAAACAAACAGACAAAAAGAACGGCTGAGGTCATCGGATATCGTCATTTGGAAATACCCCAGATGGTTATAGTTTAATAATAATAAAAAAGTATCCATGCAGCGAAAGCATTTTCGGATTTCAGATTGCGTCGATTACTACTCCTTTGTTGTCATCCACGTTTTCAGGTACAACCCTACCCTTGTGTATTTGTCGTCATTCACATGATGCTCAGTTAATTAATTTATTACAGGTACAATTAGTGGTAGCACCACTTAGATTACCTGACAAAGGTTCCCATTTGGCATTTATTGTGTCTGGGGTAATTATTCAATCTATATCCAGGTTTGAAGTGAGGTGAAATGTGTGTTATGTAATATACACGTGGCAGCCTATCAAGAGGTGAATGATCAGTTGATTTACTTTTTTTGTAAATCAACGGATCGTTCCTAGTCATCAAAGGATTAACAGAAAATATGCTGATTGATTAATCACTGTTATCTTGCACAGTGGATATGTCAAAAGTGAGTGTTTATATGTCTAGGTTTACTAAAACAAAGGGAATACACTCATATCATGGCGTGAAGTGCCGATGTCATTTTGTTGATCAATCAACCTTATTACTACCCATAAAAGTGACTAATGCGCTTACGAATGGCGCAGCAGAGGTCGCGAACTAGTCAAGATTTCTGCTATACATCCGGGTACTCACAGGAAAAAAAACAATAACAAAGGCAACAACCAGTCCTGGGGAATTGCTTTAGATCAGTGCCCCTTTAAGATCATGACTAGTTAGATCAGCATATAAAAATGTATTTTTTAGAGTAAAGATATCATTTATACTTATCCTGACTCATACCAATGAGTAATAAGTATGAGTAAGGATAAGATAAAATTGTCATTTCTCTAACTTAAATAGTTTTTTAGAAAATTTGTCTCCTTTGAGGACAGAAGGAAGGACAGATAAAAAGACTGAAGGACGAACTCAGTTCCTATATCCCCCCGCCCCACTTTGTGGTGGGGAATAACAAGTCACAATATCTGCCAATGTTATGAAAATGTTGCCATGTGTACACATCAAATTATATTTGCCTCATCATTAATCCTAGGGTACCCTATTGTCTTGCAGTTTTACCTATATATAGTTCATTTGTTTGTTCTTTATGCAGGATAAATAATGCTTTTCAGACCACCTCAAACCTTTTTTTTAGATTAGCTGGAATCCACAAACAATGTCTACAATGAAGTCTTCTCTTATCAGTCATTTTATACATTTGTTCATGGAAGTAGACCACTAAACAAACAAAACTTATCACACTTGATCAATCTGGTTTGGTTTGGAGGAATCCATGTTTCCGCAATTGCATATCTTCCTCAAGAGCCAAACAAAAACACAGACAATAAAGTCAATAGAAAGCTTTCTCTTGTAACAGGCAATTTCCTATCTGGTCTAAGTTCAAACTCAACTAACCTATACTTACAGTCTGTAGCAAGTAAATATTTACAAAAGACAGCCCTGACAGATAAAATACAGGGTTCTTGGCTTAAACTCAACCTGTTTCAATTACAATCCATACAGTCTAGTTTCGAACAGGGCTTTCTTAAACAGGGATGGTTTTTCTAACATCTAATGAGGACAGTGCCGCATGATGTTGGTTAAATCAGATGCTCCAGCACATTTTTCCATATTTCAAGCAATTATTTATAGCCAAGATTGTCAAAAACACTTGACATGACAAGAGACAGCTGATTGGTTCAAGACCTCAATTATTTTGCAAGAAATGCAAGTCTTAACCTGATAATTTTTCAACTGACACTACTCTTTGGCACATTTGCCTCTATAATATGTATATTATAAGTAAAATAAACTGAGGTTAAATTTATTGAGTATATATATGTAGTGACATATATTACAGGGGATAATAACCGTTCCTTAAATCTTTGGTTGCACCGAGAAGCTTTAATTAAATCATTGTAAAATGGAGATAAACATGTTGAGCTTTCAACTTAGATTAATGTAACCTGTCTATTTGACTGATTAAAATTTAATATTTAAAACATCTTGCTGTAAGTTCAGTTCCAATTCACTCTTGCAGTCTACAAGTAAAATGCCTCAACAATGAAATCACAGTATGTGTTTATCTTTATTTCCAATATTCAAAGTCAGATTGACCTTTTAAACCCCAAGGGTAGATGATGCAGAGAATATCCGCTCCTTAGTGGACAACACAATAGAATCTATCATGTCAGGTACTGTAATTCTAACAATGCCATTAATACACAGAAAACCGCAGATAAATGCTTTGAACCAATTTTCTTTCTTTCAATCTATCTTAATAATCCCACTTCAAGTATATTCCAAATGTCAACTTTAAACTTCTTCAGTATTGCTTCAAAGCAGCCTTTGTACTGTGTTACTTTACCACTTCTTGGTAGGATCGCGAGCCAGTCATTAGAGATCTTTACACAATTCTTTTCAATAAAGGAACCCGACATTTTCATTCTGTGTGTTTTTGTGGCCCCATCGGTGACTTGCCACATATTCTGATATCTCAAGCTCTCTTCATCTGGCTTTGATCCCCTGCATCTTGTCTTCTTTTTATTATTCTGCTCACACAAAGGAATCTAAAGTAATATTCATTGAGCATACAGTTTTTCTTCTTAAAGATTCGTGGTTTTCAGGGACAAAGATTCATTCATTTAGGTCTGATACGTGCTAAATTTATTGTGGGTCAAAAGAATGTGGTTCTATTTGACAGTATAGAAATCATACAGATGCTGATCGATGCATGGTTGTCTTGAAAGGTCACATTTCACATGACACTAATGGACAAATCAATCACCATGGAGCTACATGTGTCTTGTGTACACTTAAGCTGTACATTGGCACACCCATAGCCACATGTTGCTAAGACTACATACATCCTCATACATACAAGAGATGCCTGATCCACGATGTACCTAAAAAATACCAGCTCTGCTTTTACTATGGCTGCAGTATCCTGGAATTGTATTAATGAATGGGTATAATTGTTCTCCCACCCTCCCCCAAACAAGCTCATACTGTATCTGAATCTCTATATTTCATTATATTGATCTTTCTATGAAAAAGAAAAGAACTCTATTTACCTTAGGCAAGATTTGATATATTTTGTGAAAATCCAGGTTGGTATGTGGAAATTTGATTTAACATAATGAGATATTTCAGATTTGTTATTGAAAGTTATCTGAAAACGTATCCATGTGTGTTAATTGAGCTTGTCTCCTTATTACCATGTCATTTACCATGCAATTTACCCCCTTGTATGCACAAGGTTATTGGCCTTAGGCTGAATAAAATAAAGTTTGCTTTTCAGATATATTTGTTTATGTTTGTCATTCATAATGTTAGGTTACAATTAACAACAAGAGTTTGCCACTAACGTGGCTATACCCTCCGCCCCTGTTGCAGAATTTATGACATAATTAAATCTAAACAAACCCTACCTTTTTTTAACCGAGGTGGAACTTGTCATGGAAAAAAAAGAAGAGTTTGGAACCTAAGTCCATCTTGCTGCCATGGAAACGTAAAAAAATAAAAATTTCTTAAATTTCTAAATACCCCGGTAAGAAAAAAAAGGCACCAGTTCAGCATGTACCTGACAAACCTGCAAAGTTTGATGAAAAAATATTGAACAGTTTATGAGTTATGCTCCGGAAACGAACCCTACCCTCACAGAACCTAAGTCCATCTTGTTGCCATGGAAACGTAAAAAAATAAAAATTTGTAAAATTTCTAAATAGCCAAAGGCACCAGTTCAGCATGTACCTGACAGACCTGCAAAGTTTGATGAAGAAATATTGAACGGTTTATGAGTTATGCTCCAGAAACGAACCCTACCCTCACATAACCTAAGTCCATCTTGTTGCCATGGAAATGTAAAAAATAAAAACGGACGGACGGAGCCCGTTTTTATATCCCCCACCAACTTTGTTGGGCGGGGGATAATAACGCAATAGTTCAAGATACAATTAACAAGTTACATCAATGAGAATTTTTCAGTTTAAATATCAAAACACTTATAAAATGTATTCTTAAACTTCTCATTTTTGACCCAAAACCAAATAAAGAAATATTTTTTTATGGTTTAAATATATCTTGTCACACAGCTTCACAGTCTCAATGTACATAACATCGAAATAACTATTAAATGGTTTCATTGCGATCATGTTTCATAGTATTTTGACTGAAACTGTGTTGATTAACTGTTAATCAAGAACTCTGTACCATGCTGAACTGGTCCATCACGTACAGGCAGCTAAGAGGGTCTCTCTGCTGATTAACTAATTACATAGACCTAATAGTCTTCAACACTACTGAGAAGGGGTTCTTGCAAGGCCTTTAGCCGATCTGTGGTAAGAGGCTACAGAATCTCATGTTGACAAAGATTGTGGCGGCATGCTTTTCCACATGTGGATTGTTACATTTCATCACAGACCTTGCTCTACATACACAATGTCCTAAGAGTCTGATGAACCCGTTCTCTGTAGTTTTTGGATCCAGAAAATTCTAAGTGCTTATCCCGGAATGTGTGAGTGTGCCAAACAACGTGTTCACATCCTTGGCAATGAGCAGTCTGGTAAACAAAAATATCAACGTCTTTCAGAACTAAAATTATGTTCTGACGTCATGTAGCTGGTAATTTGTACAGTGGAATAGCCATTTTTAACATTCTACAAATAAACTAGTGATGCTCTATTGAACACAGATAGCTGTAGAACTTAAAGATTTAATCAAAGAAATGAAAAGTTGTAATTCTTACAGCATTATTGAAAGTGTCTAAGCCTCAGTGTTTACTTCCACCTCCCCCACACCTACCTCCAGACAAGAATTCATTATTACATTACTTCCTAACTTAAAATAATTTCAAAATCTCACCTAAAACTTCAAATTGACTATATTCGCAGGTGAATGTACATATTGTGTTAATAAAGTAATCTTTAAAAGGCAAGCAAAATGTCGGCCAGAGGAAAAGGTTGTTAAGATACTGTAAAAAATTATATTGCACACAATCTGACCTTTCACCAGCTGCAAGAGGTGCCATGAAGGCAACTCTAGGTGCCCTTGTGAAACTTGACACCGCTGATGACAAGACATATGTATATCAAGAAAAAACGTCTCTGAAGCCTGATGGCCGCAGTGACACAAATAAAGACAAATGCAAGTCGAAGGAACAGATTTTGGCATGGCGATGTTGGATGAAGTAGAAGCTGGTGGATAGCTCATCTACATCATGTCGGTTGCTTCATGAGCGTGTACATAGCACTGCTGGACGATAGATAGCAGTGACAAGGATTTGTTAGTAAGTGCTTTATTTCACTGTAGGTTGGTGCTTTGTGGTAATCTAGATTTAGACGGGAGGGTCAGCCAGATGTAGCCAAATGCTTCTGTTCCTAATTTGGACCGGGGATTTGTTTGATGGAACTGAAGCCTCCTCCTTTTGTCTTTGAAGAATCTAAAGGTCATGCTGAGATGTTGCACTACTGAAAGAAAGTTAACAAGGTGAAAACATGTTTCTTTTTCCTTGAGTTTTCTTCATTAGGTACAAGGGTTTAATAACTGGCCATGAAACAATTGACCTGGGTGACCTCCAAAAGGACATACATTGGGTGAAGGATTTTTCTTGAGAACACTTGTGAATGCAATTCACCATGCCTCCCCCTCTACCAACCACATATTATTCACTGTACATGCAAAAGTAAACTGACACAAAGGCAAGACTGAAAGTCATGTTCTGGAATATGAATGTTATTGTAACCTTAAAAACAATTCACCCACTCACCACCCAATTATCACTTTATTTAGACCTGTAAGTACACATGGCACTGTCGAAAAAGGGGGTGCATGTGAATCAGTCATGATTGGAGCATCTCACCCTGCATGTTTCTATGTGATACATTGCCATGCACACTAGGGGTCACCAACACATTACAACAGTTGTATGGGACATACATACATATTGTCTTTATTAACCCATAAAACACCAATGGAGACTACAAGTGACTTCAATTACTTTTACTGGTTCAAAATGAATTTCATCTCAAAGTAGCTGATTTGACACTTGTAAGTAGGTGCTACTTGTATATTGATGTGCGAGCTGTTTTATAGATGTGCCAGTAGCTTTTAATGATGTACCACTTGTACATATTGATGTGCCAGCTGTATAGATTGGTGTTTGTTTGTTGTTTAACGCCACACTGAGCAATATTCCAGCTATATGATGGCGGTCTGTAAATAATCAAGTCTGGACCAGACAATCCAATGATTGACATCATGAGCATCTGTTCATATTGATGTGCTAGCTGCATAAATGGATGTACCACTTGTCTATATTGATTAGTCACTTTGATGTACCACTAGTAATAATCAATGTGCCACATGTATATAAATATGGTTTATATGCCAGCAGTGTCTATTACTGTGCCACTTGTGTATATTAATGTGCCACTTCTATATAAACAAGCATATAGTTGACAAAGTCATCTATATCCCCCACCCATCTTAACATGTTATGGTCCCAAACCAGATAAATGACCAAACATTTCTCTTAGCCCATGACAATAGCTGCAATGGAAATTCTAAAATAAACATTTCTAAAACTCCTTAATATCAAATGGCACTAGTTCAGTATGCGCTTTATATATAGACATGCAATGTTTGGCAAGGAAATATTTAACAGTTTATTTGTTATACTCCTTAAGTAAACCAATCCTACATTAAAACTTAAATCCAACTTGTTGTCATGGAAACATAAACAATAAAAATTTCTAAAAGTGCTATATATCAAAAGGCACCAGTTCAGTATGTGCCTGGTAGACATGCAAAGTTTTGTAAGAAAGTATTTAACGGTTTTTGAGTTACGCTCTGGAAACGAACACCACCCTTGTAGAACCTAAGTCCAACTTATTGCCATGGAAACGTGAAAAATAAACATTTCTAAAATTCCTAAGTAGCAGGAGGCACCAGTCCAGTATGTGTCTGGTAAACATGCAAAGTTTTTGTTGGAAAGTATTTAATGGGTTTTGAGTTATGCTCTGGAAACAAACTCTACCCTGTAGAACCTAAGTCCAACTTGTTGCAATGGAAACGTAAAAAATAAAAATTTATAAAATTCCTAAATAGCAAAAGGCACCAGTTCAGTATGTGCCTAGTAGACATGCAAAGTTTTGTAAGAAAGTATTTAACAGTTTTTGAGTTATGCTCCGGGAACGAACACCACCCTTATAGAACCTAAGTTCAACTTGTTGCAATGGAAACGTAAAACATAATAATTTATAAAAGCACACACACACGCACACGCAAACGCACACACACCCACACGCACGCACACACGGACAGAACCCATTTCTATATCCCCCGCCAACTTCTTGCGGGGGATAATATAGTAATGTGCAGCTGTACATATCGATGAGCCACTTGCAAATAGTGATGTGCATCTTGTATATATTGATGTTTTGCATGTTCACATCCTACTCACAAACATGCCATTTTCAGTTGGTACATTCACATGCAATCAAAGCCTGCAATCCATTTCAACCATCAATCAAACTGACTGAAATGCCAACCAGCATAACATCAAAAATCTGGAATCCAAACACTTATTCTTCTGCCAAAACAGTTGTACATTTCCTCCAAATTATCCTCCGTGACATGAATAGTGGAAAATAGCATCAGATCCTCCCCAAAACACTGATCCTCACCTACTCAATTACACTATGCTGAAGTGTGTCAATCGTGTGCCACTGTGGCATGTCTTCCAAGACTTGAATGGCTATCAAACACTATTGCTGACATATATTTCAATTTGCATGCATTCAAGCTCGAGTCCAATACAAACAAACACAAGGTCAGACAGACAAAATTCAATTTTCCATGAAATCTAGCACCTTGTTGAATAAAGAGAAGGAGTCAGGTCATGCAGGAGGGAAGACCAAGCTGGAGACTATCTGTTTCTGAAAAAGCTAATCAGTTTGAATTTGGTCTCTGCAATCCATGTTGTCAATCAAAATTACAGATGCTGCTCATGTTTTGGCATTTTAGATGGGCGACTTTCTAGGACTGTCAAGCATTTGATGTTTTCCTACAGTGATCAATACCAGAAAAGCATGGGATCAGTGTGGAGCTATGCTGGCTCATCTGTGTCAAGTGACGCGCACTGCACCACTTCCTCCAACTACCATGTACTTCACTTTTTGCACCGGGCAACCATCAGTGTGCACAAAGCATTTGATGGCCATACATCTATCAGCACAAGAGAGAAATGTCAGCAGGTGGTGAAAGATGCACACTTCACTGATTTGATACATTCAAACTGTTTTTTCTTCACATTTTTAATTTTACATTTTATTCTTGTTATATAATTTTTAGTTTCATTTACAAATCGGCATTTTCTACAGAGCATTTGATGGTCATACATCTACGATGGAAGTAGAGAACAATGTCAATTGGTAGTGAAGAATTTATACTGATTTGACAATTTCATACTTTATCTCTAATTCATTTTTTAATTTTAATGTCTTATTTATATTTTAAATTTTCATCTGTGAATGAATTTTCTATTTTGATAATGCAAAGAATGAGTTGGGGTTTTAAAACCCCATTGAACCATGGCATTTCAGTTAGTTGACAACTTGTCAGCATAATGGAAGCAGAAACTCAAAGTGACACACATTACTGAAATATATGTAGATAAATGTCATTTGAATTTCATGTACCGTATTCGACGTAATAAGCGTCCAGGGAGCTCTCAATATTAGAAATAGGGGGCTCTTACTAGAATATTATTTTTGTGAAAAAAACTGAGTTGAAGGATAAATATCGTTATTTATGCTGAAATATTTATGTACAACAGATATATTTTTCCATAATTCAATAACCCATAATTAAGGGTGCATATAACACATGAGTGCTTATCATACGAATAAATAAGTATTGTGTACATTGATCAATCGGAAGGGGTGTAAATTGGGATTGTTCACTAGCCAATATCTTAGCAAATGTCACCATGGGCGCTTATTACACCGAATACGGTAATATTTACCGTATTCGACCCATTAAGCGCCCAGGACGCTTAAAAAAAGACAGAAAGGGTGGGCGCTTATTGGGGACAATTCAGGTCAAATTGGCGTATATTCATCAGTAAGCCTTACCGTATTTTCTTGAGAATAATGCGCACTTTTTTTTCCAAAAAACACAGCTGTGTAGAAGGGGGTGCGCATTATACACAAATTAATGAGTTTTGACGTTTTTTCCCCCATGGAAAGACATTACTGTGAGCATGTAACAAAGGAAATACCATGTCAACAAATCCATACTGAAGTTCGCAAATTATTCATGTTATTACACTGTCTGGCTATTAAAAGTGTTCTTTGTATATCTGGACTTTTGTTTGTAACTTATTTCATTAATGTTATTCAAAATTCCTTTTAATATTGTTTTAATTAATTTCGGCGAAATTGTGTGTGAAGCGATCGGAAGATCGCACAACTCACTGTTATTAACAGCAACCACGGTCAGAGTACCGCTATTGACGCCTTGAAACGAACTTAAGTTGACAGAGAATGGATACATATATCACAAATGCCATACTTTGAATCGTTAAAAGTCATATTTGTTTTTGTTGGACGATTCTATGTCAACACGTAATTCTCGCGATCACGCGATCACGTGCACGGGAGCCTTGACGGTGACTGGTCAGACTGGTTCAATGTAAAAAATAATACCCGGCAAAAGCGATCAGCTGCTTCGCTTAGGGTTATTATTATTTTAAATATGTTTAGTAAAAGCTGCATCTAAATCAACAAGATATTGGAATATATGATTCCTGATAAAAAAATAGTTTCAGATACAACTTTTGCCGATCTTTGCATTTAAAATCCTGTAAAGTTATATCATTGGGTGTTTCTTGACCGACTCACCGGTAGATTCCAAGAAAACGTGTGTACAGCTGATTGCTGTGTCCGGCTTAGTTTACGAGAAAATACACAAGGTAATCTTAATCCCTGGATATAAAACGATGCCTTAGCTGAACAAAAAATACAATTTAAACGGTAAATCAACATGTCTGGTGATTTTTTTATCTCAAATTTCGAATTTGTATACTGACAAAGTTTCTAATCGGTGTAGCAGGGTACGATGTAATTTTTTTTCTGCGCATAATATTCAAAGTCACAAATTTATTAAATAAACAGAATACAGTCATGCCCCACTAAATATGGACTTCAAATATCCGGAAACCTCGGAAATAATTACTATATAAATTTTCGGAACCGGGAAGGGGGGGGATGGGGGCGCTTATTGGGGGAGGGGCGCTTAAAGGGTCGAATACGGTATTCCTTTTCTCAGTTAAATCTGTTGACACACTATTTCAATCTCCATTTTATAAGACAGTCCTCCATCAGTTTCACAAACTGATATAGACACAAGGTCATGACCCCCGAGTCGTCAGTTTCAGCAGTTAGTCGACACAGAGAGGCAATTGCCCACATCTATTGCTGCTATTTGTGACACTGATTGCATCTGTAGGTGGCTGCTGTTGATGGACAGGCCTTGTGCCAACTGATGTCAATTTCATGCTCGTGTTCATTTGTGTTGTCAATTTCAGGCATAGTCTCACCTGTTCTGTTAATGGCAGCTTGATTGTACCAGCACCCAGGGTTAAACTCCACTCATTGAGTTTTAGGCTAAGTAGATTCCTGGTGCCACAAGCCTGCTGAATAAACTGGGAATCAGGTGGTCACAATGGCTGGTGTGTAGGTATAACACAGCTGGTAGTTTCCAAGTACAGTAAACCATATGTTTATAACAAACACGCTTCTAATGATCTGACAGATAAAATGAAGTGTTTCTTTTGTCACATGAATTTGCTGTATATATGCTGTATATATGCTGTATATATGCTCTATATATGCTCTATATATGCGCATAACGAGCATCAGTTACAATGAACTAAAATTAGTGGTTCCTTTCAGTTCGTTATAATCGTAGTTTAATGCCCCATAAGATGGCCCAAAACCTGCATACTCACAAACATTCATATAATTTTCAACGCGGTTTTGTCTTTTACACCCAATGGAATCTGTTTTGGCAGAAAATCAAGACTGGTTAATCTCTGGCATTGACGTTTTATATTTATATAACCACACATTGAAAGATACAATTTCTGTTTTCCAAATGTCCTCCCATTAAACATGTAAAGCTGAGTGAGTGTTATAACAGAGCAGAGCAGAGCAAAACCCATTAAATACCATTATAACGGAGCAGGTGACAGTCCAGTCAGATACCATCTAGAGTTGAAAACCCAGTTGTCAATAGTGGGAGCACCAATCCATGCATTTTGGGTACAATGACGTCTGTAATTACCTGCCAGCTGATACATTCCTTCAAAAGTGACATCAATCTAATGACTAGCACTATTGTGGAGACCCAATCCCCATCATCTCAGGCCAATACTTTATCTCATTCCCACAGAAAAACTCCGAACTAAATCCATCTTTGTATCTTATTTTGGAGTAATTTGATATGAAACAAACTACTTCACCTTATGAAATAAAAGTTACATGTTTGATGATTGATGATAGTGGCATTCACATTATTTACTCATGACGATAAAAAAAAATATGACCCTCATAAACTGCATAGCATTTTTTTATGACCAACCCCTATCACATGCTTTTACAGTTTCACATTTTATAATTGAACCATAAGATTAAAATCCATTTTTTTAATCAGTCTCACTATAAATTTCATATCCAATCACAAAAATTCCTGTCCAGAAAACACCACCCATCTGTGAAACTATAATACAGGACAGGTCTCTTAATGCTGAAAGTTGTATAAGGGTAAGAGCCCCTCCCAAAAAATCTCCTTTTTTGTCTTCAATTGACTGATTATCATCTATTACATCCAAAATACATACCACAAACTTCACCCATTTTCTCATGCCAATAACACCATCAAGAGCCCAGATTTGTCATTTACAAATAGAATCAAATCATCATCCAAGACAACTGACAGGGCTAACATTTCCAGTTTCTTACTTAGCTATCAAATACAGTCCCCTCGTCACACCAGCAAACTTTTGATCAATAGTGCTTCTCCTCAAATTGCTTTTGAGGTGAAATATGGTCTGGCAATATGTGTGTATTTCCAAAGACTAATCAGGTCTGCCATATTGAGGTCATGATCTCAGAAATATCGTCTAATTTCGGCCCACCTATGAGATTCCATTAATGTCTTGACACAGACCTAGCTGTGTTAACATATGAACAAGTGGGGTTCACATGTCCATATTTTACAAAAAAACTTACATCTTGACTGGTGAGAGTGATCAATGCAGTGTAAAAAAAGTCGTCACATAACGCAATGAAGTAGTAACAGATCATGTAATGACAAGATATTTTCTGCATGGATGAATTTCTATACCTTATACTTGTCAGAAAGTTTATAGTGTTGATATGAAATAAATACCACTTTCTGTTTGATCTTGAACTTGGCAAGTGACACATAACAGAAATTAACTGGCATGGATTTCATTCAGCACTTCAGACCTTGCTGACTTATCATGCTTTTGAAGGTTATTATTTTGATGTATCCAAACTGTATTTCGTACATTAAGGAGCTAATTTGTAACACCTCTGTGACAAACATATCCATGTCAGTGTCAAACTTTCAAAGGATTATTGAATCATATTTAAGAATCTGAACATTTAAACATATCTGTCTCAAAACTTGATAGTCATTAATGTAAAGGTTAAAGGTCAAAGGCTACAGGTTAAGCTGTCACATCGCATCAATGCACCATCAGCAGTGAAGATGTGCTACAATCATCCATAGTGTCAGTGACATCCATTTCCATATAGATTTCATGTAGATTCATGTCAGTGCCACTGATTGCAAAATGTGGGTCAATCTATAAATAGATATCAATGCCATAGGTGGAAAAGGTTAAAATATTGAGAAATATCATAGTTCATTGCTATATGTGCTCATTGCAATGTAAGACTAAGCTCCTCAAATTTTCCATACCCCTTTTAAAACTGAGAATATATTTGGGGAATATGTCACTGTAGATCAGCTAAACCACTGAAATACCCATATATTCATTCTGTCAGAGTAATATCAGTTCCGTGAATCATCTGATAAACCAGCACTGACTTGAACATCTACGCCACCACATCCCTGAGAGCCTATATAAGTGCACTGGCACAAACCCTTCTTTTTTTCACCATTCTATTTCCAGCAGAATTTCTGGAACCATATGCCTTGCTCTGAATTTTTGAAATCACCTATTCTAAAGAGCAGGACAGCATTGTGTCCTGAGGGTCTGAACCAAGGAATTAGGAACAGAGGCGCCATGATGGCTCCCGATAGCACTGGGTATGTTTATTCCCATTGGTGTCAAAGGTGTTGTGTATTCATAGTGACAGAAGATGGAGGTTGAAATATGGTAAAACTATAACCTTTCGGGATTCTCCACAACCAAGTTCCTGATGTTTGGATGGTGCCAGGCCTGAAATCTTTGGTAGAAGCAATCTCAGCATGACGGGCCATTTGGTATGCAGATGATGGACCTCCTATACTACATTGATGTTATCAACAATGAGAGTTGCACTCTATAATGAATAATTTCAATCCAACTGCCCCATGTGAAATTAGCCAACACTGTTTTGCAGTGTTCCAAAGATAATAGAAAGTTCTCCTTTTCATAGGACTTCAATTAATAGCTTTCACTAATGAAAGAACATGCATCAGCAATGCTATGTGAAACTAGGGTTGACAACACTTGTTGAGAGTCATTTATAGGAACAAAAATCTACACCAGAGATTATGAGTGATTGATGTTCGTTCATTGCGAAACAGACATTGCTCATTGCCAGGAACCAACAGACCAAGAGCATACACTGATCGTCTTGGGTAGTATTTACAATGCTAATCTCCATATGTCAGGATTAATTGTCTGAAATTTCACTCACTTTTCATGTAGTCTGCAAGAGCAGTCGCAAATGGCTGACTTTAAATTACCTTATTATTAATATTTCACCCATAATAGTCATTTCTAATTTCAACTCAACTTTGGGGATGTATAATTTAAACTAGATTTTGGGGGTATTTTTAAATAATTTTTTTATTATAATCTTTTAAAGAAAAGTATAGAGCCATGAGTTTACATAAAATGGGAGGGTGAGAATTCGTTTGGGCAACACTTATATTTTAACATTTATCATAACTGTACTACAAATATAATACAGTGCAGAGAAAGAATGTGGAATAGTGTGCACAAGTGAAAGGCTACAGAGAAAGAATGTGGAATAGTGTGCACAAGTGAAAGGCTACAGAGAAAGAATGTGGAATAGTGTGCACAAGTGAAAGGCTACAGAGAAAGAATGTGGAATAGTGTGCACAAGTGAAAGGCTACAGAGAAAGAATGTGGAATAGTGTGCACAAGTGAAAGGCTACAGAGAAAGAATGTGGAATAGTGTGCACAAGTGAAAGGCTACAGAGAAAGAATGTGGAATAGTGTGCACAAGTGAAAGGCTACAGAGAAAGAATGTGGAATAGTGTGCACAAGTGAAAGGCTAAAGAGAAAAAAATCTGGAATAGTGTGCACAAGTGAAAGGCTACAGAGAAAGAATGTGGAATAGTGTGCACAAGTGAAAGGCTAAAGAGAAAAAATCTTGAATTGTGTGCACAAGTGAAAGGCTACAGAGAAAGAATGTGGAATAGTGTGCACAAGTGAAAGGCTAAAGAGAAAGAATGTGGAATAGTGTGCACAAGTGAAAGGCTGCAGTGAAAGAATGTGGAATAGTGTGCACAAGTGAAAGGCTACAGAGAAAGAATGTGGAATAGTGTGCACAAGTGAAAGGCTAAAGAGAAAGAATGTGGAATAGTGTGCACAAGTGAAAGGCTACAGAGAAAGAATGTGGAATAGTGTGCACAAGTGAAAGGCTAAAGAGAAAGAATGTGGAATTGTGTGCACAAGTGAAAGGCTAAAGAGAAAGAATGTGGAATAGTGTGCACAAGTGAAAGGCTAAAGAGAAAGAATGTGGAATAGTGTGCACAAGTGAAAGGCTACAGAGAAAGAACGTGGAATTGTGTGCACAAGTGATTTGTTTGTCTGTTTCAAAATTTCGTAAAATAATTTTTTGAAGCTTAACTGAAAACATTACTTTTTGTACTCAAGAATGGTTTGACTGGTTCTTTCGCCAATGTAGAGAATAGAGTTGTTCATTATTGATCCAATCCATACAGCTATAGTTTCATCACTGTTCATATGTAAACCAGAAACTAGTTATTTCTAGCATCTACTAATGTAATAGATTCAAGACATATCTTGTCATGATGTAATAAAATATAGCCACAATTTATTGGTATTGGAATCTAGAACATTAGATTAAACAGGGTTTGATAAACATTAATTTGACAGACTCATAAGTAATGCATTAGTGAGTGCATTGGGTCTAACGTCAAATTATTTTAATTTTATATCAAAGTGTGACCCCTTCCATTTTAATTGGGAAGAAAGGCCAAAGTGAGGCAGATCATAGACATGTATAACAAGTTTTCGGTCTCTAACCTAAATATTGATATTCTGCAACTCTTTGGATGCAATATTTGGAAATTATTATGTCACTACCTTTTCAATATGGTTTCCAGTGGTTCAGGTTAGCTAAATATATACATGATTAATGTTGAATTTGATCTTGCACCTAAAAGACCAGACATGTTTTTGATATCTTGTGAAAGAAAGATTACCATGCAACCAGTATTGCGAGATGTTGTTTCCATGGAAACATGCATAAAAAGATACAAAAATTGTTTATGCCAAAAGGCACAACCATACTCTATTATTAAAGTTTCAAAGAGTGTCCATATCTTCAACATTGTTTTAGACAGGCTTTAGATATAAACCTCATCTTGCTAACACTATAGTAACAGTAAAACTTGATCTGGTTTCCATGGAAACACAAGTGCAGCATGAATATGACAAATTCATTACATTGAAATGCACCACTTGACCAATTGGCTGATGTTTGTAAACAATCAAATTTGGATCTGACAAACCAGTGATTGATATCACATAATGAGCCATGGTCCCAGCTGTCATGGCACACTGAGTGAGTGAGTGAGTATGGTTTTACACCGCTTTTAGCAATATTCCAGCAATATCACGACGGGGGACACCACAAATGGGCTTCACACATTGTACCCATGTCGGGAATCGAACCTGGGTCTTCGGCGTGATGAGCGAACGCTTTAACCACTAGGCTACCCGACCGCACCCATGGTACACTGACAAGCTATTAACAAATTACCCTGATTCATGAAGTTGCATCAGCTGGGGACCAATTCTAACATGAAATCTCAAAGCTGGATTGGCAGCCACATCTTTTGTAAAACTTCTGTAATCTAAACATGATGACCAAATGGTCACATTGACCACAGCATAGAGATATAGACAAAAGAACCAGCTGATGAACACACAAACAAATGCAGACATTCAAATGCATGGATGAACAAAGCCTGATTGTATACCCTCTGTCTATCAAATTAAAAAATAATCTTTTCATCATGCATAACAACCTCCCCATATAAAGCCCCTATCTCCTAAAGACCATCACTCATCAGTGTCTCCACACAACTACAGTTGAATAAACAGAATCCCTGAAAGACAACAAAACACAAGATAGGGTTACCCCCATACAGTAATGGATTACGTATGTGCATGCAATCGTGTCACATCCTCGGAATCCATCATATCAATAACACATTACTATTGATTTTCTGGTGGACAAACTGGAGATGAAAATGCATCAAGAAAGTCACTCAAGGTCAATTAAAATTATACCATTGTTTTCCTCTTTTATAAGCTGTCTGGGTATGACAGGATAATGAAATTACTTCTAGCCTTTAGCAAAACTCGCATAATCTTTTAATAGAAATATCAAATTGTTGAACTACAACATTATGCCCTTCAGGTCATGAATAAAACAAAACCAAGGAAAGGTTTGGTTTGGAGATGAAATAGTTATATGGGAGATGTCGAAATAACGAAATCCCATGCTATTTAACTTAATGGGTCTGTGAGTGAGTTGGGTTTAACGCTGCTTCAGTAATATCATACCTGAATCACTGCAGGCGGGGGCCCAGTCTGCCCCAAGCCTCTGCAGGAGGACAAGCATTTAGCCTCAGGACCTTGTCTGACCTGAAACTCTGCAGGGGGACTAGCATTTAGCCTCGGGACCTTGTCTGACCTGAATCTCTGCAAGGGGACAAGCATTTAGCCTCGGGACCTTGTCTGACCTGAATCTCTGCAAGGGGACAAGCATTTAGCCTCGGGACCTTGTCTGACCTGAATCTCTGCAGGCGGACAAGCATTTAGCCTCGGGACCTTGTCTGATCTGAATCTCTGCAGGGGGACAAGCATTTAGCCTCAGGACCTTGTCTGACCTGAAACTCTGCAAGGGGACAAGCATTTAGCCTCGGGACCTTGTCTGACCTGAATCTCTGCAAGGGGACAAGCATTTAGCCTCAGGACCTTGTCTGACCTGAACCTCTGCAGGGGGCCAAGCATTTAAACTGGGGACCTTGTCTGACCTGAATCTCTGCAGGGTGACAAGAATATGGACTGGGGACCTAACCTGACAAAGCGTCCTGACTGGAGAACAAGTATCTGGTAGTGTGAAGCTATCAAAGTCACAGTGTACACAGCGTAGTGTCACCTGATATTATATTTGTCCTGTATACTCAGTGTGTCAAATGGCAGTAAAGTATAACATCAGTAAGGCTTCAGTGCAGTTCAGGGTAAAGTTGAATTTCAGTTGCCAACAAGTGCTCTAAAATCTGACAAAAAATTTGGAGACGCATCAAAGCAAAATCTTATTACGGCAATGTAAGAGAAAATCAGAAAAAAATCACAATTGAATTTTCAGGTTTCAGATTTTGTCTCAAATTCTCTCTAGCAGATTGCAAAAGTTCGCAAATTCTTTTATCCTTTCCAACAAAAGACCTCCTAAAAGACACAAATGCAATTTTACACTAGTGTTCAAGTAATTTGGACTATAAATAAATGAATGATTGAGGAAAAAACACACACATGCTCTTGTGATTACTGGGAGGATCAAGCACATACAAGCACCAGTAACAAGTAGCCCTGACCAGCTCTCTAAACTCCTTCACCAAATTAGTGTCGCTGGACCTCCCTCCTGGCATCAACTCCCTTGCTAATTGAATTCAATGTGACATGACAATTTGCCATCTTGTTATCACCCTATGCTTTGTATTTATAGCAGAGCAGAAATATAGGACCACCAAAAGGTATGTCAATAAGAAAACAATTCATTGTATGAGTGAGTGAGTGTTGTTTTACATTGGAGTTTGCAATACTCAAGCCATATGAAGTCTGGACCAAACAAACCAGTGACTAACATGAGGAGCCACATCCCTTCAGGGTACAATGACACTAAATAAACAAAGCCTTGGTTGTTTACTGTGAAACGGAGGTACTTTTGTGACGTGCAATGGATTGGCACATGAAGATATGCATCCTGAAGGTCGAGTGATGAACATAGTTTCCTGACTGATTCCATCTTAAATCTTGGAGGCGTGACCAAGTACTTCTAGTTGAGAGTTTTGAGATTGATGAGATTGATAGTTCTTTTTCGGTACTAAAAAACACCGGGGAGTAGAACTCCTGAGTTTTGTTGGTATCCTGCAATCTCTGAATGGCCCGTTTGGTGAGAAGAGTCTTGATGGCAAGGTCTGCATCCAGTTTGGCACCCTTCAGGCACCTACCCATGATGGATAACGTCTAAAATCCAGCAGTTGGTCGTAATGTACATCCAATTTTTGGCGTATGACAAAAGACGTCCTCCCACTGGACCCTGAGACGACGTTATGTTGAATGGCGGAAGTTGTGTATCGTAATCCATAGACAAAGCCAGTTCAATAGGATCTGCAACGCTTGGAGGGGGGAGAAACAAGTCATCTTCTATCCCTGCGACCTCCGGACTTGAAACCTCTATGGCCAGATCCACCGCATTTGGTGTCTGAGTTACGGAAAGATTCTGAAGATAGCTTGTCGTAATGCCGGAATGCCTGGTAGGATTCTTTTCCTGATGGGATGTACTTCTTCCAGGGTGGTTCGTGGAAAGAGGAATCGCGGGCCAGTTCCTGTGCTCGTTTAGGAGAGAACTGCAATCAATGTGCCAGGTTGATTGTAGACATTTGGAATCTCTCTGTCATGTCATGTCTGACTTCATGCATGATCATGCCCAGCTTGTTGTTAGAGAGCGTCGATGATGTGAGTGGCTGTGACATAACTGTCTGCTTGGTATGTTTGGAGACAGCCCTTGATCTGACTTGAGACAGGAGTTGTTGTCGCTGAAACCACAGGACCTGTGAGGCAGTCCAGACCTGCATAGATAACATGTCCTCCTGCATACAGACAATTGAATCTAGCAGACTGTAGGTGAGTCCCGCTTGGTCCATTTGGATGGACATCATCAAAAGACGTTGGTAAAGGTGGCTTCGCATGTCAGATTCGAACGATGAACCAATTTAGATGTCAATGGAATACTTTTTGACCTAAGCTAAATCTTTAACTTGGCTAGCCAGGAGAGTGAGTTTGGTGTTAGGATTCTTTACCAACTTGCTGAACTCATCATCCAGTGACTTCATCTCCAGAAATGGCGATATAATTTCTTCCTCATAGTCAGCAGGGGAACCCAGTCATCCTGTGGGAGCTTCTGCATTGTTTCATTCATTTTGTCCGGAGAAGTTTCGGATCGGCCTGTGCAGTCCGTGCGGGAGCCGTACGGTATCTTCGGCAGCTCAGCTGGTCGGCTCTGAGGGGGTAAGGTATGCTTGCCATTACCCTGGTGACCGTGGCATACTGGACTTCATTGCTGATGACTTAGGCTCTGACAACTGCTCAACCCTGTTTGGCCTCTTGGGAGGGGAAGACTTCTGAGCCTGCAACTTCTTCAGTTTATCAACTTCTGAAGTGATGGCCGCTAGATGGGTGTTTATCAACTCTTCCATGGAGACCTGTAGGGCAAATAGCTTCTCCAGAGCACTGATCTGAAACCCCTAGGCTGGATCTTGTTGTGGTGTCAAAGGGGTCGATGGCATAGAGATGGTCTCCTTTGTGGCCGATAAGATATAGAGTCGACTTTCTTCTTAGCCTTGACTAGCTTCATAAAGAAGGACTTGGTTAGTGGAGAGCACAGGTCGCATCTTGGCTCTACCGTACATGAGGCCTCTCTGCACTTCCAGCAGAAGTTGTGTGGATTGCCAGTAACCATAACCTGGCCACACTTCTGACAGGTCAGCAGTGAAGTGGAGGCTTCTATAATAAGTGATAATACACACACAAAAAACAACCCCAGTATACTTACATATCCAGCCAGATTGTAACCAAATAGTATAATATTTCTGAAGAAATTAACTAAACAGTGTGACTACCTATACCAAGTGCTAGAGTGAAAACAATGAACAGCTAGGTGTTGGCTTGAGCACACACAGGAAAGAAATGATGTTTTTCCTGCATTTTTGCACAGAAAAGCTGAAGAGCTACATGTGCTATTAGAGGAACAACTAGATGTATGTAGTTGACAGTGAAGAGGACTTCTGTTGAAAATCTGAAGATTTAGCTATAGTGTGTCTGCCAGCCCAAATAAAGGATTATTGGTTATGATGTAATAGAGGTAGAGGATTCGCAGGAATTATAGCTGTTTGACAGTTTATACAAAATGAAAGAACTTTATTCTGAGACACATCCTTAAGGTTGAAAACTTTTAAGACAAGGGTTGGATTTAAGAAATGATTCTTAATTTTATCACAATCAAGCAATTCCGATGTATGAAGTATATGTAACAGTGGTATCACATCTATGTGGAATGACGACGGATACTTGTTGGGGGTTCATGGGATATATTACCGGTACGTCTGTTCAGGGATGGGGGATATGGAGATCCTTCCACAATATGGATACAGATAATAATTCCCTAAAACATAATATAATAAGGTTGAATTAGTAATATACAATTACAAGAATCTATAATTAAACAAACATATTATTACATTTACTGTATTCCATGAGCATGAATTTTACCATATATAGCAGAACAACCATCAGTATATTATTACCACTACAAATCCCATTTATATGATACAATACACATCAAAATATAACAATATATACATTCAACTATTAGCACGTAAACACCAACCTCGTCTCAGGGACGCAGGCTCATCACTTCAAACCCAACAGTATGGCTTTATATGTGCCTCTTATGCCTGATAATAAAATGACACAATTAAGTAAAACGTATATATTACGCCCATAGACATGCACTATCTATGTACATAATCATCAACTAACTCATACAAGACTTAGTGTACTAAAATACTATACAATATATTATTGACATTTATAGCTGTAAGCTATAAATTATTGCTAGTGATAAATGTATTCTAACAGATACAGTTACAAGTTGTAAACTATATAAATTACTGAAAGCACCTTATAACAATATGGACGCTTAACACTAATTACATTATATTCTAATTGGTTACTCTAGTAATGACTTAATATCACAATACACACAAATGTATCATGACTTTGAAGAATAAGTAATATATGTACAACATTACATATCATGTGGATGATACTGCAAATTATACTATATGACAAACATGCAATTAAAATGTATTTAACAAGGCTAAAATATAAGATCCTAACCTCCTTATGATAAATAGAAATACTAAAGAAGTCTAAACTAACTTACCCCTATCAGTGCAGTGCTGTGCATCATGCAGAGTTGTGGCGCAGCAGTGGCCAGAGAAGAGAAATATTGAAGTGTTTAAAGCTAAAAACCTGGTCACATGCTACAGAAACAATGGAATAAGCAATCACTGGCCATGCTGTGACTTGACCATATCACTGAAGACCTTACATAACTATACCCCGTACTTTACCTGAGGATTAGTAGAGAGTGCTCAGGTTATTTTAAGGAGCTATTACCATACTTAACTCACTTATTTACCTAAGTTTATAATACATAAGTTTAAATACACAATATTTACATTCTGCTACATACATATTATTTCTAATTAAAAATATCATCTTATCAATAACATATATTTTAAGAAGTGAAACAATTCAGTTATCTATGTGCATATTCTTTATGTGTATACATTATTTATATGTATACATCATCTAATCGGTAACATATATTTTAAGAAGTGAAACAATTCAGTTATTTATGTTTATATTCTTCATGTGTATGAATTATTTATATGTATACATCATCTAATCAATAACATATATTTAAAAGAAGTGAAACAATTCAGTTATATATGTATATATATTATTTATATGATATTCATCTAAGTCACAACATTTATCAACCATAGAGTTAGAATTAACAGAGTCAATAAAAATTGTATGTGCACAAGTGCAAATAACACTTCATGCGCACTAATGTATTGTTTACATCATCTGCAGGGCACTGTTGATGTCATTCGAATCTTATTGTGACGACGGTCGAAATGATGTCATGATTGAGACGACATCATAGCTGAAGACTGTTGACGTCATTCAACAATTGTGGGAGTTTTCTAAGACAGAGATCATGATCAGTGTATATTTCAAAAGGAGAGCTCAAATTTGTGTAAGAATTTATGAAGTACCCTAATTGCTCTCGCTCGAGAAAGACAAACATTCTGGCACCCATTTTGTAAAATCAATATGACACTCATGATTATATAATTAATATCTACATATTTAAACAAGTGGAAAAATCAGTTATTTATGTATACATAATATTTTCCATCAGTTATTAATGTAAAATATCCACTACTTTCCCAAACCTGCAAGATTTAAAAGAAAGAAGAACACATAAGACATCATTAAATCCTCTCCATCACCAACAGGTCAGAGTCTGGATACATAATAGTTTTTACATCAGTGTTTGATTTATTTCTTCTTGTGGCCGACAGGTTGTGAATCCTTGCAGAATTACCTCCCTTTAATCTCCTACCTCTGAGCTGATGAGATAGTTGTTTAATCATTAACACACACACACACTCTGTAGTGGGTATTGTTCAGCAATGTATATCACTTTGTCGTAAGTTAAGAAAAATGTTTGCTTTGGAACATGTCAATACTGTTTCAAACTGCTGCCTATAATGCCACGGTTATTTATTATTATGTGCGACATTGTCATTCCAGAACTAAAACTGCCTTCCAGTGTCTGAGATGAATTCCAATTAAAATTGAAGGTCAACATTTATTTTGTCTTCTTTAAGGTTCTAAATTAATCATATCCTGTTTCTCATCGTCATTGGATATACAGAAGATCTTGTATTTAATATTACATTGTGAATTAGGTTTGATTACTTCATACTCATAATCAATGCTTAATGAATATGAAAGTAATACAATATTTTAACTACCAGTATCTGAGATGTGAAAAACATAGCAAATCATGTGAAATAAATTCCTCTTTTCAGTTCGAGGTATATATTCACATAAAACCCAAAGGGTATGGCCATTTATTTATAGTTGCTTATATAAACCTCCAGTGACACAATTCTATTGTTCTCCAGTAGGGTTAAATCTCAAACTGGGATCTTATAATATCCTCAGGATTTTATGTAATATCCCAGGGATTTTATTAACACAACTTCTGTTTAGTTTGTAACATACAAATGTTTCTCACGAGAAATTTGTTGTGCATTTTAACACAATGTAATGAAATGTAAAATCAAATGACAAAAGTTTTCTTTATATTCCCAAGGATCGAACATGCAACCGTCTAGTGAACCAGTAGGCAACAGAGATGCTAATAAATCACAATGCTTTCAAGAATGTCTTTTTGAAGTCCTATACACCAGCAACATATATTTTACACCCGTTTCCTAAGGTATGTTTGAAACAAAATGTTGATAAATGTTGTTTCAATTTTCTTATGTTGGTTTGTAAGTTAGATAAAACACTTCCACTCAGGTTTTTATGATATTTAAAACCCTTATCCTTGGGAAAAAACCTCGGGCCTGATGTCCCTCAGTTTTATCCCGCAGATCAGGTTATATATATCATAAAAACCCTCAGAAGTGGTATGTGGTATGTTAAAAATAATTTCTCTACCTCATATTTATTGGAATGCTCAACCTTTGTCTTGTTCATTCTACCAGTAATTTGTATGGCCAAAGACTCTTCAACTACCATTATCATCAGTCTCTTGGACTTAGCTTGATAACATGTCTAGTTGTGATGAGTCATCCATCATGTTGTGTATAATGATATTTAAGTTCTTCAGGCAATAGACATAACTCATGTGTCCACTGGTGTGCAAGCTGTTTCAGGTTTGTGCTGTGTTAATGTTCATTAATGTTAATGTTTAATGTAAGCATCATTTCAATTGCCTCCTGCAGCACACATGCAGGATATCTTTCAGGGTATCTCAAAAGATGTGTTACATTAGTTCCACCATATTTTCAGGGCTTCAGATTTAAACAAGAAATCAGTGTTTTCACTATCACCCGCCTTGCAGCACATTAGAATTTTGTTTCTTCATAAAGTAGTGAATATAAACTGTAAATTAGAGTCCCATAAAGCCCTAAGAAGAGACAGCCACTTGGGCTGCTCTATGTCATTAATGCACACAAAAGGCCCCCTCTCTGGAAAAATAACTCAGTCTTGATAAGTATCTCTTAGATAAGCTAACTTCAGTGAAGAAAACATTTAAGAATATTTATCCCCTTTGAGAGTGAGTGAGTGAGTGAGTGAGTGAGTGAGTGAGTGAGTGAGTGAGTGAGTATGGTTTAATGCCGCTTTTAGCAATATTCCAGCACTAGCACGGCGGGTAGACTAACATCTAGTCTCTGAAATGAACACATCTTACATAAAAAAAACAGTTGTTCAGTTATCTTAATAAAAATATAATAAAAAGGAGCACAGTGACTCTCTTCATTTTCAGATACTGCAGTGATCTAGACTTGCCAAACATTATAGACTTGCATGGGCTGTATTTGATATATATTTGTATCAGGGTCTGTAAGACAGACTAGTCCTGATCTAGACTTGCCAAACATTATAGACTTGCATGGGCTGTATTTGATATATATTTGTATCAGGGTCTGTAAGACAGACTACACGGCAGGGGTCACCAGAAATTGTGCCCATGCCGGGAATCGACCCCGGGTCTTCGGCGTGACAAGCGAATGCTTAAACCACTAGGCTACCCGACCGCCCCGTCCCTTTGAAGAAGCAGACGGATGGACAGAATGACAGATGGACGGACGGATGGACAAACTCTGTTCCTATATCCCTCAACCCACTTTGTGACGGGTGATAATAACAAGTTCATGGTGTGATCTGTGTGTGACCTGTGATTAGGGTGTAACTGATGTGTGACTTGTGTGTGATTAGGGTGTAACTGATGTGTGACCTGTGTGTGATTAGGGTGTAACTGATGTGTGACTTGTGTGTGATTAGGGTGTAACTGATGTGTGACCTGTGTGTGATTAGGGTGTAACTGATGTGTGACCTGTGTGTGATTAGGGTGTAACTGATGAGTGACCTGTGTGTGATTAGGGTGTAACTGATGTGTGACTTGTGTGTGATTAGGGTGTAACTGATGTGTGACTTGTGTGTGATTAGTGTGTAACTGATGTGTGACTTGTGTGTGATTAGTGTGTAACTGATGTGTGACTTGCATGTGATAAGGGTGTAACTGATGTGTGACCTGTGTGTGATTAGGATGTAACTGATGTGTGACTTGTGTGTGATTAGGGTGTAACTGATGAGAGACTTGTGTGTGATTAGGGTGTAACTGATGTGTGACTTGTGTGTGATTAGTGTGTAACTGATGTGTGACCTGTGTGTGATTAGGGTGTAACTGATGTGTGACTTGCATGTGATAAGGGTGTAACTGATGTGTGACTTGTGTGTGATTAGGATGTAACTGATGTGTGACATGTGTGTGATTAGGGTGTAACTGATGTGTGACTTGTTTGTGATTAGGGTGTAACTGATGTGTGACTTGTGTGTGATTAGGGTGTAACTGATGTGTGACTTGCATGTGATAAGGGTGTAACTGATGTGTGACTTGTGTGTGATTAGGGTGTAACAGATGTGTGATTTATGTGTGGTTAGGGTGTAACTGATGTGTGACTTTTGTGTGATTAGGGTGTAACTGATGTGTGACCTGTGTGAGATCAGGGTGTTATATATGTATGACCTGTGTGTGATTAGAGTGAAACATATGTTTGACCTCAGTGAGATCAGGGTGTAATTTATGTGTGACCTGTGTGAGATCAGAGTGTAAGTTATGCGTGGCCTGTGTGAGATCAGGGTGTGATCTGTGTGTAACCTGAGTGAGATCAGGGTGTGATCTGTGTGTAACCTGAGTGAGATCAGGGTGTGATCTGTGTGTAACCTGAGTGAGATCAGGGTGTAATCTGTGTGTATGGCCTGTGTGAGATCAGGGTGTGATCTTTGTGAGATCAGGGTGTAATTTCTGTGTGACCTGAGTGAGATCAGGGTGTAATCTGTGTGTGGCCTGTGTGAGATCAAGGTGTGATCTTTGTGAGTTCAGGGTGTAATTTCTGTGTGACCTGAGTGAGATCAGGGTGTAATCTGTGTATGGCCTGTGTGAGATCAAGGTGTGATCTTTGTGAGATCAGGGTGTAATTTCTGTGTGACCTGAGTGAGATCAGGGTGTAATCTGTGTATGGCCTGTGTGAGATCAAGGTGTGATCTTTGTGAGATCAGGGTGTAATTTCTGTGTGACCTGAGTGAGATCAGGGTGTAATCTGTGTATGGCCTGTGTGAGATCAGGTTGTGATCTTTGTGAGATCAGGGTGTAAGTTCTGTGAGACCTGTGTGAGATCAGGGTGTAATCTGTGTGTGGCCTGTGTGAGATCAAGGTGTGATCTTTGTGAGATCAGGGTGTAATTTCTGTGTGACCTGAGTGAGATCAGGGTGTAATCTGTGTGTGGCCTGTGTGAGATCAGGTTGTGATCTTTGTGAGATCAGGGTGTAAGTTCTGTGAGACCTGTGTGAGATCAGGGTGTAATTTCTGTGTGACCTGAGTAAGATCATGGTGTGATCTGTGTGTGATATGTGCATGAATAAGGTGTGAGCTGTGTGTAATCTGTTTGTGATCAAGATGTGACCTGCGTGTGATCAGAGAGTAATCTATGTGTGATCTGTGTGTGAGCAGGGTGTAATCAGGATGTGTGTGACCTGTGTTTGATCAATATGTGACTGTTTGTGACCTGTGTGTGATCAGGGAGAAAAGAGGTCCATAGTGTCCCTTCATTTCTCCATTCTTATTGCCTATTTTTGGCCTTCCTTCACTCCCTCATCACAATACATTCACTGGACTTTGATTGTTCACCTGCCAATTTTGGAAGACAAACTTTGCCACATTTTCATTTATTCCACAGAGGATTTTGTTAGTATTGTCAATGACACTGTGAGATCAAGTCACCATACATGTGCAACAGCTGCTTTTAATGTCAGGCAGACATAATCTAAAACATCACAAAAGCATTATCAGCATTGGGCCTCAACGTTTGCACACATTATGGCAGAAATTAACAGCTTTCATAAAAAACCAACATATTTCTTGATAGGATGATCAAAGTGACTATTATTACCTTCTTATCCCCTTGTAGCCATCTCTTACAGACAGCCACACACATGGTGAACTCAGGACACACTGGGCCTACTCCAGCATCCCTATGAGATGCAGAAAAGCGTTAAACTCTTGTACAAGATTTATTAGATGTGCAAGCTGTTTACAGTATTTTAGTATTGTTTATATCACCATGAATCATGTGTGTCGTATCAGTGATTAATGACCCCTCAAATGAATATATCAAACATAAAACTACATCCCCCTTGCCACACAATAAAAATCTCAGCAGAAGAGAAGTGGGAGTCCTTCATTTGTTTGGCTGTGTTTGACCTGCACAGATTTTTATCCACACATATTTCCCTCATGCTTTAATCCACAGATATCACCCTCAGACTCAGGCTAATCCATTTATACCAGGGGGGAATCCTGTACACCAACAACAAATCACAGAATTTTCAGAATCATGCATGATAATCAGATGTACAAGCATTTTGTCATGATTAGCCATGATGACACTGAAATTGTATGTGTATCCCTGTCGTTGCTTGCATAAAATTGCATGAGTAAGAACTTTTGTCTCACTTTCACAGTACACATGGCACTGAATCAATTCAATCACAGACTGAATAGTTAAAATGTTTTAACTATGAAAAGTAACTTTTTGATAGACAAACGTCATAACCGTTATGCCAAAACTATCTGAAAAAGTGGTAGCATGGTGTTTTGGTATTCATAGTAATACCACAGTCACTCTGGGGTTGGTATGAAGACACCTGCAACACCAGGGACCGACTATGTTCTGGACATCCACAAGTGACGTCATGTCGGTAAGAAAATCATATCCATCTTGTTCACCTGCGAAATCAGTTTCAGACTGCAACTTTGACAGCATCTCAGGCTTACATCATATTAGTGCAAGAACTGTACAGAATCGATTATGTGAGCATAACGTCCAGTTGTCCAATTTTGCTGCCACGTCATTAAACTGCACACCCGACATGGTCAAGACAACAACTGAGGTTCAGGTTACAGGACTGGAGGTTGGTGCTCTTCACAGATGAGTGGAGGCTTCATCTTGACAGCAGTGATGGCCGTCAGCATGTTTATCAACGTCAGATGGAATGTTATGCTGACACGTGTGTTGTTCAACCTTCTGCATTTGGTGTCGGGAGCGTCATGGTGTTGGGAGGCATCACTGCACATCACCGGACCACAGTAGGTATACTGTGACGAACCAACCTTTCTTCACATCCTCCCATTCCTTCAGACTCATGAACGTCACATCACTTTACAGCAGGACAATGTTTGTTCGTTTGTTTGTTTGTTTGTTTGTTTGTTTGTTACACTCAGCAATATTCCAGCTATGTGATGGTTGTCTGTAAATAATCAGGTCTGGACCAAACAAGCCAGTGATTGACATCCTAAGCATTGGTCCACATAATTGGGATATGATGACATGCATCAACCAAGTCAGTGAGCCTGACCATCCAGTCCCGTTAGTCACCCAGTGATCCCCTTGTCAGTAAGTTGTTTGTCTGTTGTGTAACATGCACTCAGCAATATTCCAGATATATGATGGTTGTCTGTAAATAATCGAGTCTGGACCAGACAATTCAGTGATCCAATTGAATGAGCATCAATCCACACAATTAGGTGACATTGACATGTGCAACCAAGTCAGCAAGCCTGAACACCCAACCCCATTAGTCACCTCTTGACAAGCAAAGTCGCCTTTTATGGCAAGTATGGGTTGCTTAAGACCTAATCTACCCTGGATCTTCGCGGGTCCAGGACAATGTATGTCCTCACAATGTACATGTGGTCACAGACTTCTTGGACAACAGAACATCCCTACACTACCTTGCCATGCTGTTTTGTCAGATCTGTCGCCCAAGCTTGTGTCACAGCTAATGGTGGTCAAACCTGATACTGACTTGTGAGCTGACAATTGAGAAGACCTGTACAGAGGACATGTGTTGTCACTGTCATGATGAATTTAAGTGTCATGGACATTAGTATATTGTTTTGTTGCAAAATAGTTCTGTTTGCTTTTATCTTTATTTCCCATGGTAGTGATTCATAGGAACATGTTTCAGCTTGTATATAAAACCCTCAGTTTTGTATCAATCATATCTCCCTTAGGCTTTGTGAATCACCATAAGATTGATTTCAGTCATATTACCCTTTATCAAACTTTTCCCTTTCAGGCTTAAACCAAATACATCCTTCAGGATTTACCCATATATACCCTCTTCAGGCTTAAACCATACATATCCTTCAGGATTTACCCATATACACCCTCTTCAGGCTTAAACCAAATATATCCTTCAGGATTTACCCATATACACCCTCTTCAGGCTTGAACCAAATATATCCTTCAGGATTTACCCGTATACACCCTCTTCAGGCTTTATCTATTTACATCCCCTCAGCATATGCAATAAGTGCTGTATGTGTCAGAAGCTGCCTGAAAAACCTCTACAAATGATAACAGCAATAATAACAATAATAGGCATTTCAACTGCACCATGTCCACCCACAAATGCATGTTCACAGCCCTAGAAATACACACATACTAGTTTTAATCCAATCAATGTCCTTCAGACAGAAATTGTAGCTATGCCTAAAATGGCTGAATAATGAATTTTTCAGGAGAGATCGATGTTTGTCATTGATTTAGGCACAGTTTTTATGTTATGTAAGTGTTGTGTGCAACTGAGTGGAAGAGTACAACTAATGTGAAGTCATTAGGCCTAGCTGCCTGTACCTGGATGTATAGGATTGTATAGGGTTACACTTGGATTCACTTAATTGCATGGCTGTCATTTACATATTTATGGTTAGCACTGAACCTTTTATACCTGGAGCTTATGAGTTTTTCATTGTGCTTAGACTGTGTCCAGATTGATGAAATCTTGTAAATTGCATATACCATGCAAATTGCATATAACATGCATTACTGTACAGAAGGCATTCATACTTTGCTCCAAATTCACCTGAATAATTTAATAAACACATACTATATTGTAAGTGAGATTATTTTGTAAGATCCTAATTGTGTTTCTGGTATATAGCATCCCCAATCCAAACAAGGGTCCAGGGATCATAGCTTTCATCCTGCATTTATCCTGACTGTGAGCCATGCTTTGTCAGCACCATGCACACATATGCTTGTGGGCTTCATCTGTATCAATCCAGGCTTTCCTCGAAAACCAAGCTGTTGTGCCATGAGAAACCTGACATCTCATTCACACACCCGTATATAGAGATCTCTGTTGCTGTTTTTTTGTGTTTTATGCTGCACTCAGAAATATTTCAGCTAAATGACAGAGGCCTCTAAATAATCAAGTATGGGCCAGACAATCCAGTGATTGATATTATGATCTGCTCTGGTGGGATATGATAACATGCTTTGTTTGTTTGTTGAAGTGCCTGTTGTTTACCGCCCCAATCAGCAATATTCCTGCTATATGACACAGTCTGAGAAAGAATCAAATGTGGACCAGACAATCATGAGCATCAAGGTAGATTCTTTCCTCGATACGTATCAATATTCCTGCTATATGACGCAGTCTGAAAAAGAATCAAATCTGGACCAGACAATCATGAGCATCAAGGTAGATTCTTTCCTCGATACGTATCAATATTCCTGCTATATGACGCAGTCTGAAAAAGAATCAAATCTGGACCAGACAATCATGAGCATCAAGGTAGATTCTCTCCTCGATACGTATCAATATTCCTGCTATATGAGTGAGTGAGTGAGTGAGTATGGTTTTACGCCGCTTTTAGCAATATTCCAGCAATATCACGGCGGGGATCACCAGAAATGGGCTTCACACATTGTACCCATGTCGGGAATCGAGCCCGGGTCTTCGGCGTGACGAGCTAACGCTTTAACCACTAGGCTACCCGACCGCCCCCCCTGCTATATGACGCAGTCTGAAAAAGAATCAAATCTGGACCAGACAATCATGAGCATCAAGGTACATTCTCTCCTCGATACGTATCACAATATACTTTTTTCATGCTCAGTATATCGGGCTATTTGAAATAGCGACTGTTATCATGTGTTTTATGTTAGACATTTGCCAAATACCTTTGCTGCCCACACATTGAGGTGTTCAGATTTTTCTGAATTCAAAATTTAGAATAATACATTATATCGTGATACGTATTGCAATATGGCCTTGTGCATCCTAAAATATTGTGACACACTTTAAACCTCCAATACCAATCCGTAATACAGACAGACCAGTAGTGGACAGTATGCCCATTGATCCCCTTGTCAGTAAGTTGTTTGTCAGTAAGTTGTTTGTCTGTTATTTAACACGCACTCAGCAATATTCCACATATATGATGGTTGTCTGTAAATAATCAAGTCTGCACCAGACAATTCAGTGATTGACATCATGAGGATTGATCCACGAAATTGGGTTACGATGACAGTGAGCCTGACCACCCAATCCTGTTAGTCGCCGTTAGATAAGCATCGTCACCTTTTAGGGCAAGTGTGGGTTGTAGAAAACCTATTATACCCCATGACAACAAGCAATCTACCAAGTACCCGAGCCTGACCACCATTAAATGCCAATTTAAGGCAGGGCATCCACTGACAATGTGTTGGACAGTCTCATTATATTATTGTATAATCTACATTTTATATTTACATTTTGATGCAAAATCTCACATTGACGGTTTCGAGAGGAAAGTGAATGGTCCCGAGCAGCAAACAGAAAGCCTTCTGTTTCACTTTTCATCCCAACTGACTTAATCCCAATGAAGGATGCTGCAGAGATGCTCAACTTCTCAACTGCACATAAACTCAATGCAGTGGTCGTTCAGATAGCTCTCCTTGAAAAACTGAGTCTAGGTTGATTTGTTATGGCACTTCGCTTGGATGACACTCATTTCCAGAAGTACAGAACCATCAACGAAATCCACATTGAGACTATGTCCCACATCCTTGGCTCATTTAAGAAAACTGTGGAATGACTTGTTTTCAACATACATGCATCCCTTAGTAGTGTAGGACTGACCATCCCTGAGATGGTCAACAACTTCTCTCTCTTCTTCCTTGCCACATTTCAGATGAAGAATGCTGCATTTGTCGAGCCCAAAGGACATACTAATACCATTAGAAAAGGACTCGACAATGAGAATGTTTTTTTAGAGTGGATTCTCCTTTGGTAAGAAGTTCAATTTTTTCCATGTAGACAGAAAAGCAAAGGACTAAAAGAATCACCCTGAAATATTCCTCTTCTTCTTCTTTTACTTCTTATTGTTATAATATTAGAGAGCAATGTAATAAATTGCACAGAACAATGAAAAACGAGGTGTGGCCCATTTCTCGATAAAACATTGTTCTATCATGATGTCATTTCTGGAGATTTGAACATACACCTGCAAGTTGAAGATGTCGTAAACTGAGAGGGTAGTTAGTTGTTCCCCTTAGATGTGGCTGGGCTACGCAAATAAACGCAATAGCTGAGTGATCGCATCCAAAATTGGGTGAGATATGGCAAACTATAATGGGAGGAAAGAAACATAAAATGGACGTGTCTGACATCACCAAGATCAGATTGCATTCAGGGAGTCAACATTATTTAAATACAGGTAAATATTTATAAGCTTGCAAATTTCATTAACATCCTTAAGTGGCTGTACATAATCCTGTTATCTCATATTAGACATAAACAATGAGGGGGGGGTATTTATTGTACAATAAAACCTTGCAGGGAGAAGGCAGCCCTTAGAAGATTAAAAATGACAAATCTGGGAAAACCTACATGTGCTACATACAGACTGCCATTTTATAAAAATATGATACCGCTTAATTCTGCCATGGGCAGTATGTCAGCCTAATGGTCAAAGCACTCTCAGGAACCAAGGTTCAATCCAGATTTTATGACCTGCAAAAGAATGCTTGGGTGATATTATAACCAAGGCAAACCCATATATTGTTTTCTTCTGTGCTCGAAAATGTCAGTGAGTGTCATGGACCCCAACTATGTAATCTTGACCAGAAGTCAATATTAAACTATTAGAAGCTGGACCTGATTTCTTGAGGCCTATGATCTCAGACAGGCAAGTTTTAATGGAATCAGTAAATTACACGCCTTGGTAGGTCTAATCGGCCTTACCAGACACATTAAACATCGACTATATGAGTTGTACAGCTAATCCATGACCTTGGGCAAAGCTGTTGAAATAAAATTGACATAGTTATTGACTAATTGTGGCAATATGGCTTCAGCATAGAACAGAGGCAATAGCAATAGGTGCTGACTTGGTATAAACCCTTTATATGGGATTGTTTATTTGTTCCTTCTTGTTCTGCAAGAGAGCTTGATTTATTTTTATGTGCACATGTTTCTCAATGCCTGACATACTGTATTATAAATGCCAACCAGAAATATAAATTGTACCAACTGACCTTAGACCAACTGGAAGATTGGTACAAAGACAAACACACTTTCAGATTCATGTCCCTTTGCAATAGTTTGTCTGCTTCTCTGTCCTGCAATTCCATAGAGTGAGTGGGTTGGGTGTTGTAGGTTTTGCCAATATTCAAATGATATTATGGCAGGGGACACTAGAAATGGACCGAACACATTGCACTTACTCTCTTGTTTCTAACCAACAATCAAGCCTTATCACTCAACCTATGGGCGATATGAATCACTGAAGACGCTGAAATCTGTAGGGAATTTATTACATCCTATTACCGTTACAATGTAATAATGATATTTTGGATTAACTTTTTTTTAAAATGAATATATTGTTTTACTAATATATCAATGAATGTTGTTAATACCCAAGTCAACAATATGCAATCTCTTTTGTCACAGAATATAATCAAGTCTGATAGAGACCAAGGGTGCAAAGTATTACCTGTATATCGGTAAATAGAGATTCATTCTTTCATTGATATGTATCGCAATATAATTTTTTCATGCTCAGTATATCCTGTGATTTGAAATAGCGACTGTTATCATGTGTTTCATGTTACACATTTGCCAAAATACCTTCAATGCCCATACATCGATGTTTCAGATTTTTCGGAATTCAAAATTTAGCTCACACATAATGTCGTGATATGTATCGCAATATGGCCTTGTGCATCCTAAAATATTGTGACACACTTTAAACCTCCAATACCCATCCATAATACAGACAGACCAGTAGTGGACAGTATGCCCAGTGATCCCCTTGTCAGTAAGTTGTTTGTCTGTTGTGTAACATGCACTCAGCAATATTCCAGATATATGATGGTTGTCTGTAAATAATCGAGTCTGGACCAGACAATTCAGTGATCCAATTGAATGAGCATCAATCCACACAATTGGGTTACATTGACATGCATCAACCAAGTCAGCAAGCCTGAACACCCAACGCCATGAGTCACCTCTTACGACAAGCAAAGTCGCTTTTTATGGCAAGCATGGGTTGCTGAAGACTTTTTCAGCATACAGGTGAATGAGTCCAGGATGTATATCACAATGGAATGAAGATCAAGATACAAGAGATAATCAAGGGTGTTTCAAGTCATGAATCTTCCAAATAGGAATTATTCTAAGCTTTTTATATCAAATTCATGCAGCTGCAATGAATATAATCTGTGCAAGAATACCAGGACAAACTGGATAACTAGGGACTAAATGCACTGGATGTAAAACCCATGTGATATTGGCAATCAGCATCTGTCACATTCGATCGGATGTTTGGGAGTGATTTGTGATGGCACAAGGCATCCCAGTTTACAAATTGTAATCTCTAATAAAATGCTATCTTTACATGCCATAACAAAACTCAAACTCAATCACAGTTTTTCTCTGTTCTATTAAAAAGACAACAGTCCTTCAGATCTGCCTTTCAAATAGGAGGAACTGATATCACTTAAAGATCTTATCAAGGTTGACATAAATGATTATGTGATAAATATTTTGAAAAATGTGCATTAACTAAGCAGTCTTTCAGACTGGCAATACAAGTTGATTTCTGTACCATAGTTCAATTTCCTGAGATTCTCAGTTCATGCTGTCCAGCTCAATTTTAACTCTGATGGTTTTGGGGTTTTTTTTCCGATAGATCCCACCTAGGCTGCAGGGACCAATTTTTCATATTTAATAAAAAATGAATCACTACAACCACCTATTATTAACCTATCATTACTGTGTGGTCAGAACTGGGTTGCCACCGTGTTTGTGTTGTTTTATCACAGTGTGGTCAGAACTGGGTTGCCACCATGTTTGTGTTGTTTTATCACTGTGTGGTCAGAACTGGGTTGCCACTGTGTTTCTGTTGTTTTATCACTGTGTGGTCAAAACTGGGTTGCCACTGTGTTTGTGTTGTTTTATCACTGTGTGGTCAGAACTGGGTTGCCACCGTGTTTGTGTTGTTTTATCACTGTGTGGTCAGAACTGGGTTGCCACCGTGTTTGTGTTGTTTTATCACTGTGTGGTCAGAACTGGGTTGCCACTGTGTTTCTGTTGTTTTATCACTGTGTGGTCAGAACTGGGTTGCCACCATGTTTGTGTTGTTTTATCACTGTGTGGTCAGAACTGGGTTGCAACTGTGTTTCTGTTGTTTTATCACAGTGTGGTCAGAACTGGGTTGCCACCATGTTTGTGTTGTTTTATCACTGTGTGGTCAGAACTGGGTTGCCACCATGTTTGTGTTGTTTTATCACTGTGTGGTCAGAACTGGGTTGCCACCATGTTTGTGTTGTTTTATCACAGTGTGGTCAGAACTGGGTTGCCACCATGTTTGTGTTGTTTTATCACTGTGTGGTCAGAACTGGGTTGCCACTGTGTTTCTGTTGTTTTATCACTGTGTGGTCAAAACTGGGTTGCCACTGTGTTTGTGTTGTTTTATCACTGTGTGGTCAGAACTGGGTTGCCACCGTGTTTGTGTTGTTTTATCACTGTGTGGTCAGAACTGGGTTGCCACCGTGTTTGTGTTGTTTTATCACTGTGTGGTCAGAACTGGGTTGCCACTGTGTTTCTGTTGTTTTATCACTGTGTGGTCAGAACTGGGTTGCCACCATGTTTGTGTTGTTTTATCACTGTGTGGTCAGAACTGGGTTGCAACTGTGTTTCTGTTGTTTTATCACAGTGTGGTCAGAACTGGGTTGCCACCATGTTTGTGTTGTTTTATCACTGTGTGGTCAGAACTGGGTTGCCACCATGTTTGTGTTGTTTTATCACTGTGTGGTCAGAACTGGGTTGCCACCGTGTTTGTGTTGTTTTATCACTGTGTGGTCAGAACTGGGTTGCCACCATGTGTGTGTTGTTTTATCACTGTGTGGTCAGAACTGGGTTGCCACCGTGTTTGTGTTGTTTTATCACTGTGTGGTCAGAACGGCACAAACATGAAACAACACAAACATCGGTTGCTTCTGTCGACTTCGGGCTCACCTCCAACTACAACAAACTCACACCAGTAGCACTATGAAGGACCTTACCTAAACACATTGAAGAAAAGTGATATACTGGGGGTCTGTACATGGTGTTCTTTGAAAGAGGGTGGCATGGGGGTCTATGTTGAAAGAGGGTTGCATGGAGGTCTATGTTGAAAGAGGGTGGCATGGGGGTCTATGTTGAAAGAGGGTGGCATGGAGGTCTATGCTGAAAGAGGGTGGCATGGGGGTCTATGTTGAAAGAGGGTGGCATGGGGGTCTATGTTGAAAGAGGGTGGCATGGGGGTCTATGTTGAAAGAGGGTGGCATGAGGGTCTATGTTGAAAGAGGGTGGCATGGTGGTCTATGTTGAAAGAGTGTGGGTATGAAGAGTGTCATTGGTTTGTAAAGATGGTATGGAAAACAATCAAAAGGGTCCTCGATATTGACACATTTTGCATCAGGAAAACAGAAAATCTTCAATAAAGCATCTTTCTGACATATGAGATATCAAACGTCCCAGTTTTATGTATTTTGTTATGCTGTTCCAATCTAGCTGGGTGACTCAATAAATTGCTTGTGTAATGTATGTGACAAGCCGAGAGCGTTTTGTGGTGGTGGTGGTGGTGTTTCATCAAGCACTTTTGGGTGTCACACAGCCAGGTGAAACCCTTGTCTAATCCACAGTGGAGCAATACCTCTACAAGAGAGCAAAGTGAATGGAAGAATTGGTCTAATTTTGCTATTATTCCTGCAACTCAGTACCAAACACGAGAGCAGATTGTTAAACACTGTTTCAGCACATTGTCCATTAGCAACCTTGCATTATTGCAGTAAGCATGTATTAGATATTATTCTAATTTAAAAATGGATTTTCAAAATTATATGTTCTCAAATTACCAGTGCCATTTGAGACATGTCATGGATCGTCCAGGTTACAAACATATTTCATGACAAATGGCCTGCTCTGTTTCAGAAACACAAGGGAGATTAAATTAAACATGTCAACGGTGTGTCGTTTGCATGTACACCATGTTACCGATGTTCCACATGGTAATTGATAACATGAGTGTGACACTTATCAATTATGTGTGATATAAAATGTAAATCAACCCTACAAATGTCCACTTCAGTTACAACACAGTGATGAAATAAGCATGACACCTGTAAATCATGTGTGATGTAAAATGTAAATCAACCCTACAAATGTCCACTTCAGTTACAACACAGTGATGAAATGAGCAGTGATGCCACCAGCTGCTCATTAACCAGTTGTCTCATATTCTGTGACCAGTACTGGTTTGGATCGCTCACACCCATTCAACTTAGGACAATCAAACCACATGCTGACACTACTCACACCACTGCATGGCTGCAGATGTATCGAGATAATAATCACCACTTTGTGTTGACTCAGAAAGGAGAAGGTGTGTCCTGTAAACACTTACTAATATAACACTTTCAGTTTAGAGATATTGACAAGAAAATGTAAGAGAAGTGAAAACTTGTCCTAAAGGTCATCATCAAGCTCTACCAAAAGATTCTCAGACCTGTAGTATCACATGACTTTATGCATTACAGTGGTATTACATCTTTGCACAATACACCATACCAAAGACTGGTTTGATATGTTTCTGCTGCCTCACATAGCACACTAAACACTATATGTGTTGAGGAGAAAAATAATAATAAAAACAAAACAAACATTGTTTCGGTTTATGTTTCATGAACATTTAGCACAAATGCCGCATGCTTCGTGGAAATCAGATCATGGCATTCGTTTCACGTGCAGAAAATGAATGCTAACACGTGATGTATTGCAATCGACAGTGTAGGCTTTTCTTTCATTGGGGCAAGACATACTTTACCGTTGTAGACCAATATTCCTGGCCTGTATAGAATCTAGATGGACCAATATTCGTGGTCCTTAGGAACGTAAAGTGTGTACTTGCTCCTATATTCATTCATCCATTGGGTAACATCCTTCACAACACTTGCCAGGCAATAGTTGTCACAGTTTTTCATCCATCTAATACTAACCCCCACACTCTTTCAGCTAAGAGATACACATGACACAAATCTATGACCACGGAGGTACCAGGATGTCTATTTTCTTCCCAAGAACCCTTATAGATATCTAAAAATATATTTTGGATAAACAATTATGCCACAGATGGTGATGCTTTTTTTCTTTACGTATATATACTCTGGACTGAATGCATGGACAATTACAAAATGTCTCCCTATATTCCAATACAAACTGACAAGAGACTATTCAGGTGCTATTGGATTCCTCTAGGTAATCAATAGCACCATGTTTTGTTATGTGTAGCATATGCTGCACAGCTGATGATGATGTACATGTGATGTCCATTTCAATGTTCATATCATGTCATGTTTACTCAGGGTCAATGCAAAAATGGCCTTGAACTTCAAATTTGACCTCAAGCAATTGTAATAATTAAATAGCAGTCAGCTGATACATACAAATCATAATGATAATGCAAGTTTACAATATGTTCGCAGGAAACACATGCCTTATATTATTGTTGTCAATTGAACTGTATATGTACAGATACCAACATTTCAAAAGACTCTGGGATCATGTTTTCTGGCAGTCCATTCCAATATTCACCAACTTTAATAAAATAATAAATAATATATAATCAGTAATATAGCAATGTCCTCAGGTTTGAAACTGCAACATGATGTAAATATTTAAATGTAACAGTACCTAATTGGAATAAGAAAATTAAATATTTCTAACATGAAATGTCGTAGACTGTCTAGTAACGAACAGATCAGCACGTACATACATCTCCTTATCCAAAGCAGGTAAACCATCAGCCCAGTGTCATTAAAGCCAGATCTTCTGGGTTGATATGCTAAATCTCAGCGTGAAGACAATTCCTCCTTGGGTGGTTGCCAGGAGGACCCTGAGCAAATGTTTTAACACTATACCCATGAAAACACTTTACCATTGGATAATCTCTCCATGACAACAAGCTAGTAGTGGACACATTTGATATGTAGAGGGGGCAGGGTTCTGAGGTGGAGTCATGTATTTTTGTAATTCATTTTTAGGGGCGGAGATCTTTTTTCTTTTTAAAAAAGACCGGAGATTTTCATTTTTTTTCAACTTATGAAGAGAATGTTAAAATTTTCTCACTAATCGCTAAAACATAATTGTACAGATGTCGGTGATTTAACAACAGAAAAATGAAAATAGCAGTATAATAAAGCATTTTTATATAATAAAAGACCATTTTTTATAACACCATGTGTATCAAAATCAAGTGTGAAGTTTTCTCCAAATTGACGTAAAACTGTCAACTTGACATGTTTGTACTCCAAACTCCTGGAGGAATGTACTTTTCAATTATAAAGCTTTTGGATGGTGTGGTGCAAGGCCAGTGACCCACATACATGTACATACATAAGCTCTGTCGACATTTAGGGGTGTTTATTAACATTTTTGATAGTGCCTGGGATTTAGGGAAGAGGTTTATGATTAGAGGGGATACACCAAATGTTTGCTGTATAGATTAAACAGACAAAGGAGATAGAATTTTGGTGCACTCTGGAAACATATTGAAACAATTAGGTATTTTGGATAAATGAAGTTTTAAAGAAACCTATTGAAGCGGTTTGCACCATAACAATACCCCTGAATGATGTGGAGCTTTTGTCCCCAAAAATATGTTTTAGCCTCAG